>NC_045594.1:5201378-6401378 GCF_009819795.1 Aythya fuligula | reverse complement strand
CCTTTGGGCAGGTATTGATGGCCTGTTGCACCTGGTAAGACATCTTCATACCAGCCACTGCTTTCATCTGAAAAGTATTTATTTTTATTTAAACCATTGCTTTCAAGCAGTGAAACTGAAACATATAATATCTTTTTTTGCAGTGGAAAATTAAACAAATGCCTGTTAACAGAAACTACAAACTTTTTTTTTTTTTAGCTTATTTCCTTTTAAGTGGCTGCTCATCCGAAGTTTAACTTTCAAACATGCACTGCAGTGATACTACCTCTTGAGTTGGCAAACATTAAAACAGAATTTGTGGCAGAAATCAAAGTGTCTTGTGAACTGCTTTCACCATTCATTCTATGTTAGAAACATATACAGCTAATCTATTTACCAACTGCAGCAAAGTATTCCAACTTAAACTACTTTCAAGAATACTGAAATGTTCATACATGAACAGAATATTTTACCAAATGTGTATGCTTATGTCAGCTATAGTGAAACCAATACTGAGTCCATATTAGTGCAAAATAACCAACAAAAAATGAGATTTTTATTTTTTTATTTTTTTGCAGATATCCTAGAATTTCCAACAACTTCCTATGCTATGCTCCTTCAGCTCAGATTATAATTCATAAAGCCTCAATATCCTAAAATCCTATTTTGAACGTGTTCTTCTCCCTAGTCTACTGATAGAGGTAAGTTGTTGCTAAACATTACAAAACACCTGTCCTTATCTCTTATCAAATAAATGTTCGTGTACTATTCACTGTGCAAAACATTGTGAACTATAAATTAAAGACAATTTTAGACTGGAAGAGATGCTTCAAATTATTACATCCTATTACATTATTTCTATTTCTAACAACAGAAATCTCTGATCGGGGAAAGAGTCAGGATCTTCTTTACAGCTGCTTATAGTTAATTTGTTACTTGATACTATTTTTCTGCAGCTGAGGCATATTCAAGTGTTTGCTATCAGCAAACAGTATTCTGTAAAATTTTAATTTAGAATTACTTACATGAATGAACCCAGCATATTTTTTGTCTATTTCCACCAACTGCTGGTCAGCTTTGTTTCTCATAGAGGGCTCTGGATCTGTGCCCATAGCAATTAAGTATGGCACACACTTGAAAAAAAAAAAAGAAAAAAAAAAAAAAAGAATTATTCAGAGTCATTGTACCACCTCTTTCTCACTCTATCTTTGTTCTTCCATTGTTCTTCCAGTCAGAACACTGTTGTTCTTGTATTCTGACTACTGCAGGAACTAGAATAGGAAACTATGCAACTTCACCACCTGACTACTTTTTGCAAGCACATAGTGCAATATACAAGAAAGACCAGCATTACAAATAATGATAGAAGTTGTGCAAGGTTTCAGGTAGCATTCCTATTTCTCTCAAATTCGAAAGTCAATTTACAGTACAAAAAATGCCATTAAAAAAAAAACAACAAACAAGCACACAACTTATGACTGAACATGCATGATGGGTGCAGCATTAAAAATTATAAAAAATATTATGTAAGCAAAGAATAATGGAGATGATGACTGAAGACAGTTCCAACATTGGCTCTGGAATTTCATAGTGTTTGGAGGATATGGGGATTGAGGTGGAGGCAAGCTAACGCAGTTTCCAGTATAAAGAAACAAAAGAAGGGAAAGGCCTGGCATACACCTGAAATTATAACAGAAAAGTAATACTATCTATCCAATGTCGTCCCCCCCCAAATACTATTCCCCCCCCCCAAAAAAAAAAAAAGCCTACCATACCTGAACAGGATGGATGAGACCCTGGTTTAATGTCAGTGCAATGACGTTTAGAGAAAAGTGGCGTACACTGGACTGGGTATGAAAGAAAGCCTCAAGGACCTGTTTGAGATATAGTTGCATGATGGAACTACTCATCCCTGAGGAAATATCACCCATTTCTTTCAGGTCTTCCTGTTTTGCTACTTTTTTCCCTGTAAAAAGGACAAAAACAATAACACTCACCACAGTATAATCATTTACTTTGCCATTAGTTGATGCATAGTGATCTTTAAGCTTTACAATATATACACATTTAATCTGTCTTAGAATGTGTTTATGATCTCATGAAATGTAGAACAATCTGATGGTAAATATTCTTCAAGAAAACTGAAGACATGACCTTAATTATACTCTTTTTCCTTAAAAAAAAAAAAAAAAGTTTTTAATTTAAATTTTTTCTTATTATTTCTTCTTATTTTGTATCTGCAAATTAACCTTAGAGAAGATTTCGATGAAAAGCATTACTAATATCATTACAGCAATTATGTATTCTGGATTGCTTCCAGAATTTATACATCTTGAAAGTTAATAATAACCTACACTTCTCAATACACCTATGCACATAATGTTTTTTGAAAATTCTCCTAGGATACTTTGCATACAGTATTACTGATAGATAACAATCTTAAGTGATTCAGTTCACATACATAACTGTATGAAAAAAGTTAGATTTTGAATGCCTCATTAGCACAGAAGAATTTAACACTTACACTCTCTGTCTGCCTGCTGCATACGTGTATCCTCCTCTTGCAAGTAGGTCTGGAGGTTTTTTAACACCTGGATTTTTAAGTTTACTGAACAGTTCTTATCTGAAAGAATGCTGTTGTACAGAGTCTTTACTTCCTGTTCAAACATTAAGCTTGGGTGCTGTATAAATGCAAATCCTAAGGGGGGGGGAAGAGGAAATATTCCACATTATCATCTAGAAATTATATTTCTATTTTTTAAGTCTTGTTTCAAAATACAGGTATGAAATTTATCCCCTCCCAATTCCTACAACAGAATAACTTTTTCTAATCCAAACAGTATTGCTTTTTCATATGGACACCATCCAAAACTTATAAGGAGTTCTATCAGCCATGAAAGCAATACTCTTGATAAAGACAGGGTGCTGACCTAGGGAAGCTGCAGTAAGAAGAGTCATACAGGTCTGGAAGCAGTGTAGTGGTCAGTATCTGAATAATTAGGAGCTCTCCAAGGAACCATCAAGGAACAAAAATCAAAATGTTATATCCTCGACTTGCCTTGCAAGTACACATTGGGAAGAGAACCATAATCAGACCTTAAAAGACTTACAGTTAAGCTTAATCATATAATCCTAGAATCATCAAGGTTGGAAAAGACCTCCAAGATCATCTGGTCCAACCATCACCCTACTACCCCGACGTCACCCACTAAACCATGTCCCTAAGCACCACGTCCAACCACTACTTAAACACCCCCAGGGATGGTGACTCCACCACCCCCCTGGGAAATCCATTCCAATGCCTGACTACTCTTTCTGAGAAGAATTTTCTCCTAATTTCCAACCTAAACCTACCCAGCACAAGCTGAAGCTATTCCCTCTAGTCCTATCACTGGTTATCTGTGAGAAGAGGCTGAACACCAGCTCCCCACAACTTCCTTTGAGGTAGTTGGAGAGAGCAATAAGGTCTCTCCTGAGCCTCCTCTTCTCCAGACTAAACAACCCCAGTTCCCTCAGCCGCTCCTCATAGGACCTGTGTTCCAGGCCCTTCACCGGCTACATAGCCCTTCTCTGGACAGACATGTTCCAGGGCCGCGATGTCCTTATTGTAGTGAGGGGCCCAAAACTGAACACAGTGCTTGAGGTGTGGTCTCACCAGAGCAGAGTATAGGGGGACAATCACCTCCCTGGTCCTGCTAGCTACACTATTCCTGATACAAGCCAGGATGCTGTTGGCCTTCTTGGCCACCTGGGCACACTGCTGGCTCATGTTCAGGCAAGCATCAATCAGCACCCCCAGATCCTTTTCCTCTGCACAACTTTCCAGCCACTCTGCTCCAAGCTTGTAGCGCTGCATGGGGTTGTTGTTGTGGCCAAAGTGCAGGACCCAGTACTGAGCCATGTTGAACCTCATCCCATTGGCCTCTGCCCATTGACCCAACCTGTCCAGGTCCCTTTACAGGTTCTTCCTACCCTCCGACAGATAGACACTTCCCCCCAACTTGGTGTCATCTGCAAACTTGCTGAGGGTGCACTCAATTCCCTCATCCAAGTCATCAATAAAGATATTAAAGAGGATGGGCCCCAACACCGAGCCCTGGGGAACACCACTGGTGACCAGTCACCAGCTGGATTTCACTCCGTTCACTGCTGCTCTCAGGGCCCAGCTGTCCAACCAGTTTTTAACCCAGCTAAGGGTGTAGCTGTCCAAGCCATGGGCTGCCAGCTTCTCCAGGAGAATACTGTGGGAGACCGTGTCAAAGGCCTTGCTGAAGTCTTGGTAGACTACATCAACAGCCTTTCCCTCATCCACCAGGCAGGTCACCTTATAGAAGGAGATGAGATAGTCAGGCAGGACTTGCCTTTTATGAACCCACGCTGACTGGACCTGATCCCCTGGTTGTCCCGCAGATGCTGTGTGATTGCATTCAAGATGACCTGTTCCATCACCTTTCCTGGCACCGAAGTCAGGCTGACAGGCCTGTAGGTCCCTGGGTCCTCCTTACAACCCTTCTTATAGATGGGCATCACATTAGCAAGTCTCCAGCCATCCGGGACCTCTCCAGATGACCATGACCACTGATAGATGATGGAAAGCGGACCAATAATCACATCCGCCAACTCCCTCAGCACCCTTGGGTGAATCCCATTTGGCCCCATGGACTTGTGACAGTCCAGGTGGAGCAGCAGGTCTCTGTTTCCACCTGAATTGTGAGGTGGTTCTTCTGTTCCCCATCCAAGATTTCCAGGTCGGGAGGCTGAGTACCCTAAGGATAAGTGGTCTGGCTAGTAAAGACAGACGTAAAGAAGGCATTAAGAACCTCAGCCTTTTCCATATCCTCTGTAGTCATGTTCCCGCCTGCATCCAGTAAAGGATGGAGATTCTCCTTGGCCCTCCTCTTGTCGTTAATATATTTATAAAAACATTTTTTGTTATCCTTAACCATAGTGGCCAGGTTCCCTCAACAGGAGTGACACATCCCAAAGCAAAGGCTAAGCCTGTTAAGTGTCCTTACTGAAAGGACACACAAATAATTACTGATAGGAAAATATGCATTCTTTACGCGACATCTTTATTTTGTATAAATGTGGAAATAGCTTGCTAGTTCTTTTCACCTTATTGCTTCATACAAATGTTGAATGATTTGACAACTTGGCTCAATTGCCTGTAAGGTAAAATTTTGCCCTGTCTACCACATGTCCACACATACAACAGCTAACCCCAAAATAGAACCAATATGTAGATGAGATCAATATATCACTTAAAGCAGTGTTCTGAGGTTTAATTAAAATAAAGATCGAGGTGCTTACAGGCAGAGGAAGAAAAATCTGAAAAAAAAATATTGATAGGCACCCCCACCTTCTCCCCTTCCCCCAAACTGATCAGAGTTCAGTCTCTAAGTTAGCAACATTGTTGGCTAATGCAATATTGTCAACATCCATGAGTAAAGTAATTATGTCTATGGTTAGCATGGTAGCCCATGTCCCATGTGCAATATCCTGTATAGGACAATTACATTTGACTAAACTACAGAAAGTGTTGTGCACCTTGATGCAATGCCTAGAAAAACTCCAGTTAGTCCAGAACACCATGGCATTGCTGCTGCAACTAAGACAACTCTAAAGCCATTAATTCTGCTCAGCTGTCTGAAATGGATTCTCACAGAATTTCAAATCAAGATTAAGTCTTGGTTCTTATCCTCAGAGCCCTTACTAGTCATCTAAAAAGCCACCAAAACAGCAGCATAAGAAGGCAAATTATTGTCCATAGTTAAACTATAGCTCACAGTTAAATTATAGCTAGCTCACACACGAGAGAACTTTCTTTAGACCAAGCCATAAACATGAACTGAACTCTTCCAGAAACCAAGGCCTATCTGCCCAAATGGTTCTGCCCAAAAGGTTCTCTCACAGGTACAGATTCTGTCCTTGAGCAGAAGACAAATGTGATATAAACCACTCAATGGCAGTTCATGCATTACTGCAAGTCACTGAGATACCACACTAATGGCTTCAGATAAA
This sequence comes from Aythya fuligula, assembly GCF_009819795.1. Taxonomy (NCBI): domain Eukaryota; kingdom Metazoa; phylum Chordata; class Aves; order Anseriformes; family Anatidae; genus Aythya; species Aythya fuligula. The sequence continues at coordinate 6,395,378 of NC_045594.1, read as the reverse complement.
TAATCGATTTAAAATTGAAATACAGTCAAAATCCTAAAAAGAACAGTGATATTTAGGCTATGTCATCATCTCAATGTCTAGTGAAATCTCACAGAACAACCCCCAGTTGTTACAAACTGCCATAATTCCCTTAACTCCTGCAGAAGATCTGGCCCTTCACTTAGAATGCTCAAGATTTTTCCAGCCCTTTATCTAGTTATTCTTTAACCATGCCTTGAGGACTGAAAAAACAAACAAACAAACAAACACCAAAAAAAAACACAAAAAAAAACACAAGATTTGGAGCTAAAAAATACTTGCATCTCCATTACTTTTGAAATCCACTGCTTTTTAAAACTTGGACACGCATCAAAAAGGCATTCACTGTCAAAAGCATCCACTCTACTGCAGAAGTATACAACTAGCATCCCTTTGACTTCATTTCTATAGCAATTTCTCAAATAAAACATGTAGTAAAGTTTGATTTTAAATAAATTCCCTGCCACCACATAAATACATAAATTCCTGCTATAATGCATAGATGTTTACTATAGCAGAATAATAAAAATTATTAATATTTCTTACCCAGGCCAATAATGGCTTTTGTCTGTACTTCTTCATCTGAATGCTTTGTGAAATACATCAGCAGTTCAAGTACTTTATCCTTAATGTTAACCTGAGTAAATTGCAACAAAAATAACAACTGTTTGAGGATGAAACGGATGCTTTTTAATCTCTTATGAAAACCATAAATATCAAAAAGAAAAGAGAAACACAATCTTACTACATAGCCTTTGCACATATTTACAGACCAAAAAACATCCTTCTATGCATTATGAAAAAACAGCACTGAGCAACTAGGAATACTGTGTTTTCAAATAAAAGTGGAACATTCAATACACATAAGACTTGGAGAGTAAATACAAGTTATTTTACCTTACTGTTGCCCTTAAAATCTTCCTGATCAAAATCAAAATGCCGACATAGAGCTCCAACAGTGAAAAGTGATCTGAGGAGTGCTGGTTTATTGGCAGTAAGTATTGTACTGTTGGGATCTTCTTGGTGTTGACTTTTTAATTTTGAAAGCGCACCTACAGTAAGATAAAAGTTTTAATGACAGTATATAAACAGGGTGCATCCCTAAGACTTGTAGCCATAACTGAAAAGTGAAACTTACATGTTGTGACTTGACTTCACTTACCATAGTATCTATTAAAACAGGCCCACACAAATTTATAGTTCTGAGTGACTTTATTCACAATAGCGCCAAGACAGCTCACACAATACTGAACAACCTAGGAGCAAGAAAGAACAAATGAATTACATACTTAGAAATTAAAATTGAGATTTTTGTGGAGATATGTAGAACTAAAACAAACACTCTAGCAGTCTATCTCCTAGACTGCTCTGAAAACCTGCCCAAAGTCATAATCATTAAAATATAGCAACAACACATACAAACTCCAGTAAACCAAGAACATTATTTATTTCATGGCTCATCGGTCCTACGACCAGCATAAGCAACTTCATAATGAAGATAGACTTCCATTAAATCAAAACCATGTATGTCACAACATAAAACTAAGTCAACAACTGAATATTAGCAATTAAAATCTTACCGTCATGCCATATTTGATGATGAGTTTCATGAGGTCTTCCTCAATAGTGGCAAGGAAGGTCTCACTTGGGTGCTCCATTAGCGGCACTACAAGCTCTAAGATTTTTGCAACATTACAGATCACCATGAAATCATTCTGGGTCTGAAACAACAGTGTTTATAGCATTTAACATTTCTGTATATGTTACATATAAACTGTCTGTAACTGTTATTAATATGCACTGATAGTCACAAAATCCCAGCTCTTATGTAAGATATCACTAAGGTATTTAGTAAAGATTTAGAATGTTATTCATATAGTTTATGTATGATATTAAATTACTTATTATTATGAAAGCTAGTTCTTGTTTTTTTTATGGAACCTCCAGAAAAAATAAATCTGTAGAAGCAGAATTTCACCTTTCATCAAGGCTGCATGCACACCTGAAAACTTTTGATCCTGATAATTTTATTATATATATATATATACATGTATATATATTTAAAGAGTCCTACAACAAATCTACAGAATGCTTCTTGATGCACACTAGAGAACACACAACACCTGGCAACAGGTATCAGCAACAAATAAAGTTGTGCTATGGCTGAATGTGGCTTAAACAAAATAGACAATAATGTGCACTAACATAGAAATTACAATTAAAACGATTACTAGTTTGCATAATCATGAATTTATATATATTGTGAGAAATCTACAGAAAACATTTTTTATATTTAAATATACAACCTGATACAAATGGACTTTTTTTTGACAAATCAGGCTCACTGATCACGATAGGATAATTCCCATATGCTACAATCAAGCTATTTAACATATTCAAGTTGACAGTGGTGAATTTATTCTACAATTCATCTCAACCTGTGTAAGAACAAAAGTGATGTAACCCACTAAAGAGATATTGCAGCAAGTAAATGATCTGATACCCCTTTCCTATACTGTTAGACAGGAAACAGCTCTAAAAATCTGCTGGAGATGTGCCTAGAGAGTGCTTCAGGACCGAATCCAGAAAATCATAGGACCATAGAATATCCCAAGTTGGACAGGACCCATAAGGATCATCGAGTCCAACTCCTGGCACCACACAGGTCTACCCAAAAATTCAGACCATATGACTAAGAGCACAGTCCAGACGCTTCTTAAACTCCAACAGGCTTGGTGCCTTGACTACAACCCTGGGGAGCCTGTTCCAGCGTGCGACCGCCCTCTCGGTGAAGAACCTCTTCCTGAAGTCCAGCCTAAACCTCCCCTGCCTCAACTAGTCACCATTCCCGCGGGTCCTATCACTGGTGATTAAGGAGAATAGGTCGGCACCTGTCCCTCCACTCCCCCTCGCGAGGAAGCTGTACACTGCGATGAGGTCTCCCCTCAGCCTCCTCTTCTCCAGGCTGAACAGGCCAAGTGACCTCAGCCGCTGCTCATGTCTTCCCCTCTAGGCCCTTCACCATCTTTGCAGCCCTCCTCTGGACACTCTCCAAGAGTTTCATGTCCTTTTTGTACTGTGGGCCCCAGAACTGTACATGGTACTTGAGGTGAGGCCGCACCAGTGCAGAGTAGAGTGGGACAATCATTTCCCTCGACCAACTAGCACTGCTGTGTGTTGTGGTTTAACCCGGCCGGCAGCTAAACACCACACAGCCATTCGTTCACTCTCCCCCTCCCTCTCTGGGATGGGGGAGAGAAATGGGAAAGTGAAGCCTGTGGGTTGAGATAGAGACAGTTTATTAAGACAGGAAAAAATATTAATAATGATAATAGCACTATTACTAATAATGTGTACGAAACAAGTGATGCACAATGCAATTGCTCACCACCCGCTGACTGATGCCCAGCCTAACCCCGAGCATCCGGCCCCCCCTCCCCCGGCTAGCCACCCCTATATATTGTTCAGCATGACGTCAGATGGTATGGAATACCCCTTTGGCTAGTTTGGGTCAGCTGTCCTGGGTCTGTCCCCTCCAAGATCCTGCTGCACCCCCAGCCTGCCTGCTGGCAGGACAGAGCGAGAAGCTGAAAAGTCCTTGGCTTAGTGTTAGCACTGCTCTGAACAATTAAAACATCAGCATGTTATCAACACTCTTTTCATAGAATCATAGAATATCCTGAGTTGGAAGGGACCCATAAGGATCATCAAGTCCAACTCCTGGCACCACACAGTCCAAACGCTTCTTAAATTCAGACAGGCTTGGTGCTGTGACTACTTCCCTCAGGAACCTGTTCCAGTGTGCGACCACCCTCTCAGTGAAGAACTTCTTCCTGATGTCTAGCCTAAACCTCCCCTGCCTCATTCCTGCGCGTCCTATCAGTGGTGATTAAGGAGAATAGGTTGGCGCCTGCCCCTCCACTCCCCCTCATGAGGAAACTGTAGACTGCAGTGAGGTCTCCCCTCAGCCTCCTCTTCTCCAGGCTGAACAGGGCAAGTGACCTCAGCTGCTCATATGTCTTCCGCTGTTTTCATCCTAATCCAAAACATAGCACCCTACCAGCTACTAGGAGGAAAATTAACTCTATTGTAGCTGAAACCAGGACACCGTGCTTGATGCACCCCAGGATACGGTTGGCCCTCCTGGCTGCCAGGGCATACTGCTGGCTCATATTCAGCTTGTTATCAACCAAAACCCCCAGATCCCTCTCTGTGGGGCTGCTCTCCAGCATCTCGTTACCCAGTCTGTATGTATAGCCAGGGTTGCCCCGTCCCAGATGCAGGACCCAGCACTTGCTCTTGTTAAACTTCATGCGGTTGGTGATCACCCAGCTCTCCAATCTGTCCAGATCTCTCTGCGAGGCCTTTCCACTCTCAGCAGAGTCTACAACTCCTCCAATTTTGGTGTTGTCGGCAAACTTACTTAAAATACCTTCTAGTCCTACATCCAAATCGTTTATAAAAACATTGAAGAGAACTGGAGCTTTGGGGTACCTCACTAGTGACCGGCCACCAGCCTGATGCAGACCCATTTTCCACAACCCTTTGAGCCCTGCCCATCAGCCAATTGCTCACCCATCAGAAGATGTTTTTGTTTAGCTGTATGCTGGACATTTTATCCTGTAGGATCCTATGGGAAACTGTCAAAATGCTAGGATATACGTACAAGCTCACCTGGTAACAAGTACTCTCAAACCTGTCCTTCCCAGGGCAGCTGACCTAATGCAATAGCGTGCTGCCACCCACTCAGCCATGCTCTCCTTTTAGCCATGGCTGCATGATCTGCTTTGCTCCTTCTGCCAGATAAAGGATTTATCACAACCTTCACTAAGACAACTGTGCTACTCAAAATAACAAAAAGCTCCACAATGTTTCAGAGGAGGAGGAGGCACTTTATTGGAGCGCATGGTTTAGCATTATAGCTCTCTACTATTTTTGAGAGGTAAACTGTCTTATGCAGGGCACAAAAGACCTGCATAAGTGAAAGCTAGGGAAGGCAGAAGTGAGGTGCTGAAGAGGACAGAGCAGGACATTTTCCTTCTGATATGTTTACTATACATGAAGTCATCCTGTCTCATGGAACCATACATTTAGTCTTAATATTCTTAAGTTAAATCTTACCTACTTTTAAGAATGTGACTGCAAAACAAAAAAAAATTGAGGAATGATTTTGTAACAGGTGAAAAAGTGGTTTTCAGTCCTCAAGGGAAAGAGGCGGTAAAGATTTCAATTTCATTTGGCTGTAAAACGTGGAGGTAGATGATGAGGAACAGCATCTTAGAAGCTACAGAGATCATACTAGAGGACCTAGTATCTTTAGAAGATATGATGTTCATGAAATAGAAACACAATTTTATTTCTCTTTTCCTACCTTCAATTTCATTAAGCTTGCAAGACAGCCATTTATTTCTATGCTTAATTATCTTGGGGAAAAACAAGGCTAATATTCTTATTTTCTCTACTTACACTACATTTAGTGGTGAGGTATGGCTGCATGGTCATGGCATGTTTGACCATTAGCTGGGGCCTGATTTTGCTGAATAAGTACAAAGTGGTTATGCAAGCAACCAAGCGACCAGAATTCACACCTTTGTTGTCGGAATCTGCAAAAATTAGAAAATACACAAAAGATATTAGATTTAAGCATTGTTTGATCAATTAAAAACATATGGCCTAAGTATCATATGAATATCTTTCATGACATATCTTTCAAGATCAGTAAAGAATATTCTTGTATATTCTTATTAGATAAGAGCATTAGAAATGAGAACATAATGTATTATCATTTGTATAGGATCACAAAACATGTGAAATAAGAAGCAGAGATGCTTCAAAGACATTAGTATTTTTTAAATATTTTCTGTATACAGAACATTGGCCCTGGCAACGATTCCTATTACAACTGTGGAACATATTAAGGCAAATAAAGCATTTCATATTTGTTTTTGTTTTAGTGATCTAAAAGTTTTAACAAATTATTTTAAAAGTAGTTCTGTTATTGTGGTTAACTAAAGAAAACTTAGGGAAGCTTTATTATGATGCAGTGCTCAAAAGTTCATAATGAACTGAAATGCAATAATTCACTATCACTAGTTTTGTGATAGGAATTCTGTAACAGTAAGTTTTCATGATAGTAATTTTAACAACCACTGTTAAAGTATTATAAAAATTCAAAGCAGTTTAGCTACTGGATTCTAAATAGTATTACCTGATAAAGATTCCTCGTATTTAATGATGTGCTCAACCAAATTGTCAACAAGTTGAGTACAGGCTTTCTTCACAGGTTTATATGAGGCATCCTCTTCTGACTTCAACAGCTATAGCAGATGAAAGAGAAAACAATTTAGTAGTAAGGGTGCATTAATTTACACTGGATACATACTGTTTTTATAATAATTACTACAGGTACACAAGGATTTTGCATTACAAAAGAATCTCTATTTTCTCCATAAAAGCTACACTGTGAAGAAATAATTAAAGGAAGTTAAAAAAAAATCAAAATGCTAGAGAATTAAAGAAAAAATAACTGCAACAAAAGAACAGAAGTCAGCAGTTCTCCTGATTTTTGTACTGGAATGAAAGCTAACTTTGTGCTTCATGAAATTATGAGGAAAACAATAATCTAGAAATACTTGCTACCAGTAAGTAATAGAAGGCTTTTAAAAATGCTTAAGAAAAAAGTGCAAAGGCAAAAAGAATGTTTTTGACATCATACAAAAGAAAAAAATCAAATGAAGATGAAACATTTTTATGAACATTGTAATCAGTTTGAGCCTTCTTTTCTACGAAAAAAAATTGGGGACTGAAATTATGTCCCTGAAGATGCTTTAATATCTAACAAGAATTGAAGTCATACTGTAGCCTTTTCTTCAGTGCAGGCATTAATCATCGAACCACAGAATGGCTTGGGATGGAAGGCACCTTAAAGATCACCTAGTTCCAACCCACCCTGCCAGGGGCAGGGATGCCACCCACTAGATCAGGTTGCCCAGAGCCTCATCCAACCTGGTCTTGAACCTTTGCAGGGATGGGGCATCCACAACTTCTCTGGGCAACCTGTTCCAGTGCCTCACCATCCTCTGAGTGAAGAATTTCCTCCTAACCTCTAATCTAAATCTCCCTTCTTTTAGTTTAAAACCATTTCCTCTTGTCATTCATTATCTGCCCAAGCAAAAAGTTGTTCTCCATCTTTTTTATAAGCTCCCTTTAAGTATTAAATCAATTGAATCGAGGGACAATCCCCTCCCTCGACCTGCTGGCCACTCCTCTTTTGATGCAGCCCAGGATGCAGTTGGCCTTCTGGGCTGCAACTGTGTGCTGCCGGCTCATGTCAAGCTTTCTGTCCACCAGAACCCCTGAGTCTTTCTCTGCAGGGCTGCTCTCAATGAGTTCTTCTCCCAGTCTGTGCTCCTGTCCAGGATTGCCCCAACCCAGGTGCAGCACCTTGCACTTGGCCTTGTTGATCCTCGTTAGGTTCACATGGGCCCACTTCTCAAGCTTGTCCAGGTCTCTTTGGATGGCATCCCTTCTTTCTCTTGTGTCAGCTGCACCACTCAGCTTGGTGTCATCTGCAAACTTGCTGAGGGTTCACTCAATCCCACTGTCCATGCCATTGATAAAGATATTAAACAGTATTGGTCCCAAGAACGACCCCTGAGATACAACACTCATCTCCGGCCTCCACTTGGACATAGAGCCATTGACCACCACTCTCTGGGTGTGACCTTGAAGCCAATCCACCCTTCAAATCCATCTCTCTCCAATTTGGAGATCAGGATGTCATGTGGGAGCGTGTCAAAGGCCTTACAGAACTCCAGGTAGATGACATCAGTCAGTCTTCCCTTGTGAACTGATGCAGTCACTCCATCATAGAAGGCCACCAGATTGGTCAGGCACTATTTGCCCATGGTGAAGCCTTGCTGGCATTAAGGGGCATGCTAATTTACTTGGCTACCTATTTTCATAACACTCCAGGGTAAAGTAAACATTTTTGAGATCTCTAATTCCCCCATTCCTGCTTTTGTTATTTTTGCTTGAAAATTAACCGGTGCATAGAAGATGCAGAGGAGAAAGTTAACACAGGCTAACAGATATAAACAAAGAAAGCTCATTTCTTAGAAAAAAATGAAAGTAAAATATGTAGAAGTAAGCAATACTCCAAACATTCACTCTTTTTATAAACTGTGTAACTAATATATTAGATATTATTAGAATATATACTTATCTGCCATTGAAAAAATAAATCTACATTGTACCAGATGTTCATCTCAGAATTAAGAACATGAAGTCCACAGATAAAGTAATGTCACTAATTACTGAGGACACCATTAAATTAAAAACAACAAAAACAAACAAACAACAAAAACCTGCCCAAAATACAAACCAAAGCGTGAAGTATTTTTAAAATAGATCATAGAGAAATACAGAAACTAATGTCAGAGACAAAGAAAATCACAGCAATAAAGATTAAAAACAAACAAACAAAACCCAAAGTCATGTGTTTAAAAGGGCATTAATTGAATTTGTCTACTGAATGGATTGCTCTCGTAGTCCCCCTCCAATGTATTTTAGCATCAAAAGAAATGTTAATATTCTTGTGACAATTGTGCCATACATTCAAAATTCATTGCTTACATTTTGAAGAAGCTGTTCAAACCAATCATACCCTGTATCTCTACAAGCTGCAACCTAAAAGCAGTATTGAGAATAAACTGGTTAAAAAAGGAACCTGAAGAAATATTACTTCAATAAATATATTATCTTTAAAGAACAGTAAACATGCATAGATATTGTTTTTTTTTGTTTTGTTTTTATGCATTCAGTACAATGATTTTATATCTTTGGAGATTAGAAACCATTTTCTGCGTTTGAAAAAACTTCTCATCAGGTTTTGTAGAATGACATTTTGTACAGATTAAAGCATAAATACAAGCCTGACATATCAAAAATGAACACGTGTGTGTGCGTATATGTGTACATACAAACTTTTAATATAAACAAACCAATCTTTAACTCTCATTATATCTCAAGAACAGCTCACAAGTGCTCTAAAGTAGAATTAGTAGGAGAACTGAGTTAAGATTGCTTAACTTTCCAGTCTGGAAAAATGCATACTACACTATAATTTAGTAAAAATATTGAAAAGCAGGATAGAGTTTAAACACAATTTAAAATAGTGAAATGAGTACTTATTTGATCTTTATACCTTTGTTAAATCGATATGAAAACACTTTCTCAGCACAGAGATTTTGCACAACACATTTTCACTACAGAAGTATAAGCATTTTATTTGAAACAGATTTTTGAGACATGCTGTTTAATTCACTGCTCCTAGAAAGTATATGCAATTCTGCAGATATTAGTTTACTCTAGTTGACCCTGTATTTGTTAAAAAAGCTTATTAATCTTTCAAAATAAACATTATCAATTGTTAAGGAAAACTTTCTTTTAAGAGACAACTTCTTAGCTAGGCTTAACTATACACTGCTACTAGTATTTGCTGGAAAATGTTATACGTAATAGAAATTTGTTCTGTTAACTGAACAAGTGTTTTATACAACTTGGATATAATATGGTCCCAGTTATCATTGCCAGCATATTAGTGAGCATTTAAAGTTTCCTAAAGCTTGTTCCATCAGATGAATAATTCTATCATATATTCAGTGTCAGGAGATACATAAAGACAACTATCTGATAAGTAAGATACTTGTATATTTTTTGCTTTCTAAAAGACTACAGACAATATTTCAAAGATACTAAAAACATAATCAAGCTTTGCATGCAACCTCATTCAAATTTGTATAACATACCACATCAGTGATGTTTAAAATTTTTCTGGTCATTGCTTCTCTGTCATGGTGTGGAGTTGGAGTAAACCAGAGCTTCTGGAATGTCTCATTTACTAATTTCTGAAGGAAAAAAAAAGAAAAAAGTATTAGCATAAATAAATAAGCTTATTTTGGCACATAGGTATTATCTCTAATATACCCATACAATAGATTTGTTGATGATATGTGCCTTTTCATGAGGAATTATTAAAACTAAGTGAGATCGTTGTAGAGAATGTTATCTGAGAGACCCAGGTATACTATTACAGGAGTTATACTGGCCTCTAAACAAGTAAAGTACCAAATGATCACTGGGAACTGATGCTACAGAAAATTGAGTTAAAACTTTCCTGCACTGATTTGCATTCCTCAGGAAAACATAGTACCCTGAAAAAATAACAACTGAACACAATATTATGATTTCTATAGCAGAATTAGCAGCAGTGGTAGATTACTTTGGAGTTTTCAAAACAATTGTGACAAGGAGAGAACCCCAAATCTCTCTAGCCAAACTTAGGAAGTAGGTTCCCTTCCAATGTTTTTGGATGGTGGAAAATATGGAACAGAATGAAAGTGAACTATATTATCCTGCATTACTTATAAAGCATACAGATATAAGAATTTCTCCTCGACTATGGAAACATTGAAAATACATTGTAGACACTGCCTGAGGTTGTCGGAAAGGCAAGGGAAAGAAGGAGAGAACAAGGTCATCCTCCCTGCACAGCAGCACCTTGGATCCTACATCTCGATTAACAGTCTTCTTTGAAAGCCACTTGGCATTAATGTGTCTCAAGCGGTAAAAATATATGCTGAAACTTGAAAATTGCATATTTCATATCCCACTGGAAGTGTGATACAAAATTATTACACGGGGAATGCTTAATTACCCAGATATTTTAAAATTATTTTGCTGAATCAAACAAAAACATCAGTATCAGGTTTATGATTTATCATATAATCTTAATTTGGTGTCATTCTGCATACACATTGCACAAAGAGTAGAATATGGTCACATAAGTAACATTTCAGGGGGAATAAGTGATTCATTAAACATTCAAAATTAATGTAAAAGAAGCACACACAAATATTTCATAATGTTTTATATGCAGAACATACGTATCTGGCATATACTAATGTCAAGAACTTAATTTTGACCTAAAGCTTATTTTGTTTGCAGAAAGGATTTTTATATGCCAATTTTACTTGTTAGAAAAGAGAATACCCAGAGACGATACTTACAAGCAGAAAAAAAATCTAGAAAACATACATATTTTTTTTAAATCTTTTGATTGCCAGCAAAAAAAATAATGAAGAAAACAAGAGAAAGAAAAACAAGTCAGCAATGTAGGAAGTCAAGATATTTGTTCTCTCAAAAAATGACAAGTAAATAAAAATAATAAATCTTACAACGAAGCAATGAAATAGTGGTGTGTTGTTTGTTGTTTGATTTTTTTTTTTTGGTCAAAATACAGAAACACTAAAACAATTATAATTAAAATCCCGACAAATGTTTTATTCTACCTTAATGCCTTCTTCATCATTGACTCTCCGAATCATTTTCACACACATCTCTGTAATTTTGGGAAATGTTGGTTGTTCGATGCAGATATCCCTAAGTATCTTTATGACTCTTTTTCTGACACTGATACCAGTATCCTGTGAGAAGAAAAGTATTACAGTCTTGAAAACAAATCCAACATATGAATTAGTTTGTGTTATATGAACTAATATTTGAAGATGAATCAATCAGACTTGCAAAACGTATTTAGAAAAGGCAGTTAAAATATTCTAGAGTGCAAGGTCAGCATAACTTGTGCCACTTAACTGCAACGGTTCTAAGGGCCTGGCTGAGCACCCAGAATGCTGAAAATGCTTCCTCCGCTTATACCCTCTGATTTAAGAGCTCATGATGTTGCTAATGTGTAATTCCACTTCAAGAGATTACAAGTTAGATGTAATGATGCTTTAACTACGTTGTTGGAACACACAAGACCCTTTGCAGATCTGGACAGTAATACTTCAAGCCTTTGGATAAAGCTTATGGATAAGCCTATGTAGCAAGTCTTTTCCATTTTCCTAGGCTTCATCTAAGGAGATAGATGAGGAGTTTCATTTCATCTTATTCAAAACCCATTTAATCTGAATGGCAGGATGAATTATTTTATGCATGCTGTCCTGGTTTGAGTTAGAACAGAGTTAATTTTCTTCCTAGTAGCTGGTAGAATGCTGTGTTTTGGTTTGGGATGAGAAGATTGCTGATAACACCCCGATGTTTTAATTGTTGCAGAGCAGTGCTTACGCTAAGCCAAGGACATATCAACTTCCTCTGTCCAGCCAACGGGTGCAGCAGAAGCTGGGAGGGGACAGACCCAGGACAGCTGACCCAAACTAGCCAAAGGGGTATTCCATACTATCTGACGTCATGCTGAACAATATATAGGAGTGGCTAGCCGGGGGAGGGGGGGCTGGACTGCTCAGGGTTAGGCTGGGCATCAATCAGCGGGTGGTGAGCAATTGCATTGTGCATCACTTGTTTCGTACACATTATTATTAGTAGTGCTATTATCATTATTATTATTTTTTCCTGTCTTAATAAACTGTCTCTATCTCAACCCACAGGCTTCACTTTCCCATTTCTCTCCCCCATCCCAGAGAGGGAGGGGGGAGGGTGAGTGAACAGCTGTGTGGTGTTTAGCTGCTGGCTGGGTTAAACCACAACACATGCTTATACATGTAAGCATATGAAGCTACCTATCTCTAAAGCCCTTCACGAACATGTTTTATCATGTAACCATAACAAATGAGTAGTATTTGACTAAAAAGCTGCCTGACATGGATCCTAAAAGCTAGTGTTATCTTAAAATACAATTTTAATTTAACTATATCTAAATATCCAGACAAAAAAAAACACTTTTTGTACAAAAAAACAACAGAAAACCTTTTAAAACGCTAAAACAGCACAGAAAAACAAAGCAGTTTTTCTCTTTCTTTTGGACTACAATTAGCAACTTTAGATTATTGTGTTGTAGATCTTTCTTCATTGTCCCACACTACTGAACTGCCTTCAGAGACTCGTATCTCAAACTTCAAACATGGAATAATTTTTTGTTTCACCTAATTTGTGCCTTAACAATGGAATCAAAAGGAACATAATCCTGGTTCTACTGCAATACAACTTTCTGATGTAAAAAAGACTCCACTCAAAACAAGTGATGCGTATTACAGGGTTGGTCTTACAAGGATGATGCTCCTTAAAGCAATAAAATACAATTTACTCTTGGAGTGATAATTCCATATTATTAAACATATAAACTCTGTTGAAAAAAAAAATCCCAGTGCCATTTAACTTATAAATATCACAAGTCACTGTACCAATATTCTTTCAATCAGCATGTCGTAATACTGCTCAGCAAGCTGAGGACGACAGAGCACAAATCGGCCAAGCAGCTCCACAGCTGCTTCTCGTACACTAGTGGAGTTATCCATTAACCGTCCATGAACACCTCGTTGCATATCCAGCTAAAAAGAACAAATAAAACACATCCAAAATAAGAAATAAGGATTTATTTTAAGCATGATAAAAGTATGCATGATAGATATTTCCTTTTTTTTTTTACCCTGGCTAGAATACTGGGGTCTACAGCAACAACCTCAGACAAACACTTCATGGCTTTTGTTCGAACAGCAATTGCATTTTCACCAAGTACACGCAGAATCTATTAAGAGAACAAAAAAAAAATCTCAGTTGCTTTGGGAAAGTAATAATGTTTAACACAGGCAAAAATGCACAAGAATAACACACAAACTATTTAACTAAAATAAGAATAGCTGTCTACTAAAAATTGAATACATCTTCTCAGACAGTGAAGAAGTGCACATAAATGATGTTCCATGGCACTGATGACTTGAGCATGGATATTTGATAGATCTCTAAGACTAGTCCAAACAGGATTTATACAGGCTCCATATGCTCACTCTACATCCCTTTGTTTTAAACTGTACTTTTGCCATTCAGATGCAGCTTTCACCATGGCTCTTTTAACAGGAAAGTTGGATTTGGACACTGTAACTCTATGACTTGCTCTGTATGCAGATTAATATAAGTAATGAAACCTAAACCATTGCTAGAGTTCAAACATGTCACCATGCCAACATGCTAGTCCTCTTTTCCCAGAAAAAGGAAAGAAACCACACTGGTCAAACAATGGCTTCCAAAGTGAGAGTAACATGCACTTGTGCAAGCAAATGACCAAATTGGCTTATATTTTCAAATCAAATTATGATACATTTCATGAGTTAGCACTATCAAATAAGCATGCATCTTACAGAAACTGTGAAAAGGTTTTAACATTTTGTAATTATCCTCTTACTGTGTACATCTAATGTAATGATTTTGCCATATACATACACAGACAAAATAACATATGCGCAATGTGATGTATGAAATGCATACAAGAAAAAGAAAAAAAGCACTTATGCCATCAGTACAGAATATGAAAGTATGTGGTGTTACCATGACCTGTTAAATACCTGTGCTCAATAATGAACAGATATTGCACACTACCCCAAATGTGTTTGGAGTCAGAAACCATTGTGTTTCACTGTACTAGGACTTTTGTCAAACCGAGGAGCAAGAAGGAAATGCAGAGGCAGTGGAAGCAGGGACACGTGGCCTGGAAAGAGTAAAGGGATGCTGTCTGGATGTGCTCGGATGGGATCAGGAAAGCCAAGGCATGGATGGAACTGAGCTTGGCAAGGGATGTAAAGAATAACAGGAAGAGATTATATAGGTACATTGGCCAGAAAAGAAAGGCCAAGGAGAGTATACCCCATCTGATTAACGACAAGGGAGAACTGGTAATAACAAACATGGAGAAGACTGAGGTACTCAACAGCTTCTTTGCCTCAGTCTTCACTGCCAGTCAGGCTTCCCACATCTCTCATTTCCCTAAACCTGTAGAGGAGTGCTTGGGGAGCAAAGTCCCTCCCAATGTAAGCAAAGAGTAGGTTCGAGACCACCTGATGAAACTGAACAGGTACAAATCTATGGGGCCCAATGACATGCATCCCAGGGTCCTGAGAGAACTGGCTGATTGAGATCATGATGATGGGATTGAGTGAACCCTCAGCAAGTTTGCAGATGACACCAAGCTGAGTGGTGCAGCTGACACAAGAGAAAGAAGGGATGCCATCCAAAGAGACCTGGACAAGCTTGAGAAGTGGGCCCATGTGAACCTAACGAGGATCAACAAGGCCAAGTGCAAGGTGCTGCACCTGGGTTGGGGCAATCCTGGACAGGAGCACAGACTGGGAGAAGAACTCATTGAGAGCAGCCCTGCAGAGAAAGACTCAGGGGTTCTGGTGGACAGAAAGCTTGTCATGAGCCGGCAGCGCACAGTTGCAGCCCAGAAGGCCAACTGCATCCTGGGCTGCATCAAAAGAGGAGTGGCCAGCAGGTCGAGGGAGGGGATTGTCCCTCGATTCAATTGATTTAATACTTAAAGGGAGCTTATAAAAAAGATGGAGAACAACTTTTTGCTTGGGCAGATAATGAATGACAAGAGGAAATGGTTTTAAACTAAAAGAAGGGAGATTTAGATTAGAGGTTAGGAGGAAATTCTTCACTCAGAGGATGGTGAGGCACTGGAACAGGTTGCCCAGAGAAGTTGTGGATGCCCCATCCCTGCAAAGGTTCAAGACCAGGTTGGATGAGGCTCTGGGCAACCTGATCTAGTGGGTGGCATCCCTGCCCCTGGCAGGGTGGGTTGGAACTAGGTGATCTTTAAGGTGCCTTCCATCCCAAGCTGTTGTATGATATGATTTTATGATATTCTGTGATATGATTCTGGCACAGTTTACCTGTGTCAAATAAATATCGAAGCTCTGGGCAAATGGCCTCATAGAGGCCAAGTAGCGAACAATCAAACATGCATCTTCATAGTCCACAGTATCAGAATTCATCCTGCAACAAATCCAATGCGTTAATTAGGACATGTTATAGAAAACAGTTAAAAACATCAAATGCATGGTTAAGAAATCAGCAGTAGTGAAACATACTTTAATGTACTGAACTGAGATGGAGCAGTTTTAATGATGCTACGAAGAAACTTTTTCCGACTTTCTGCTCTATGCATGATTTTTCCTGTGGTCTCAACATCTTTTGCATGATGAGTTCCTTCAGACGAATCCTCATCCTTCTGAGATTTAATTGCTTTCTCTGTCTCCATAGTTGTATCACGGAACCACTGAGCTATATAAAACTTCCGAGAAAACTGGAGAGATACAGCAGGATGCACAGAAAACAAAAAACAACAGATAGAGAAGAGGAAGATGAACTGATTTATAATGAGAGTGAGTCTAATACCTCAACCATATTTTGGAAAAGACAATCAACAGTATATGTTAGGGTGACAATTTAATTGAAACACTAATATACATGACTGAAAGTAATTTTATTCAATAGACTTGTTATTGAAATTATTTTTATATACAATCACTATTAGAAAGCTGAAATTTACCACTAATGATGCATCGGTTTCTGTGTTCTCATCAAGATAATCTAGCAAAGCTTTTTGTAGCTGTTGAATTTCATCTTCTCCTCCTGAAACCTGTCAGGACAAAGATAGTTGTAAAACAGAATATTGCTCAGTGGTAATTACCATTTGACAATCCGTATATCCATATATAAAATACAGTGAACTTAGTTGTTTTGATAATCGCAGAACATTAACAATTTTTAAGCAATTACCTGTAAACTGCATACAAACTGAATCAAATTAGACTTGGTGATTCCAAAGTCTAAAAAAAAGATTAAAAGCAGCATAAGACTGGTTTTAAAACAGATTGACTGATTTGATTAATTTTCCTTCTATGAACTTGTGTTAAGATCCTCTGTGAGAAAAAAAAAAGGCTTAAATGAGATATAGACTGACACAAAGTTTAATCTTTAAAAATCATTGTTAGTTTTCTCACTAATAATAAAACACTGAAACAGTGACTTCTCAGGTGAACAAAGGATAAAAGGCAAAACAAGAGTCAAATGAAAAGAAATATGAAAACACAGACAACAGTAGAAAAGTATGGGAAACACAAAGAAATAACTTATCCCTTTGTAAAAATATTTGGTATGTGTTTTCAGGGATAATGCACCTATACAGAGAAAGTGCAGCAAGTTTGCTCAATCCATCTAAGAAAGAACTTACAGAGGTTGTCCCCAAACACCTCTGTACTCTAGCATTAAAGAATCGTGTTCTCTAAAATTAAATTAAGTTTCTGTCAGTTAAAAAGGCTTGTGAACAAACACACTGTTTATAAAATAAAAAAAGTCACCTACTACATAAAGCCTATCTACAGAAGAGGATAATAATTTTTCTGTCAAGCACTTTTAAGATGCACAAAAAGTATCTTATGTACAAAACTGTAATATGGGACATGCTAGTGTATCACAGTTGTAAATAACTAAACTGTATGAATGTTAAGAAGAGAATGTATTTTTTCTAAGAGGATATTGTACGGGAAATAGGTATATCCTGATCTCTTAAATAGTTCTAGCAACAATCTTATATCTGATCAACAGACAATGTACTTCTCCCAAATAGGGATTACAGAGAATAAATCAGTATCAATGAACTTGTTCATTAGTCAGAAACTAACTTTCTCAATATTTACAAAACAGCATAAAAAGAAAACCAACACACCTTTTTTCCTTTGTATTATACTGAAATATGCAGGTCCTTGTAGTTGCTCATATTACAGCAGTAAAATGTTTTTCTTTTTTTCCCCAAAATGAATTAATTAAAGAGTTTAAAACATGTATGTTTACAATGCACATAATACTGATATAGGTTCATTGATACACGTTTGTAATATATATGCAAATTATGATTTATAAGTCCAGCCTTTGACCAATGTTAAATTTTGTAGATAATGGGGTGGGGGGAAAAAAAAAGATGCTTGATGAATTCTAATTGCTTAAGTATTTTTGAGCAAGTAAAAAACACAGAACAAACAGGGAAAAAAAAGCCTGCAACAAATCATATTCAATATTGATAATAAAAATAGAATAATTTCTGGCTTAAACTTCTTCAGCAACAAAATTCACAACTTATAAGCATCAACTTCAGCATGAACAGCACAAATTGGCAATCATGCCACAAATGCAGCACATAATATTGCTTGCAAACATCACCAAGTAGAAAAATGTACAGTTACAAGTCCAGAAGATTAGAGTATAAAGAGATAAATTAATGAGAGGCATGCATAAGTGTTCAAATCAACTTGTCAATCTATGACAGATTTCAATAAATAATATGTACTGTTTAAAAAAGTCAAAACAGAAGAGATTTTCTCCTAAATCTAATTATATGGGTCAAGAGTCAAAACCACAGTAGAAAATTATAAGCATCCATCAGTCACTGGGGAATACCATAGTAACTATATCAGAGGGTTGAAGGAAACATCTAATAAGAGTCTACGTATTCAATTCATCAGGAAAGAACAGTCTGTAGAAGTGTAAGTCCATTTCTGAACAGAAGCAATAATTTAAGTTCTTCCTGATGACTAGATCTGAATATGTCTGCCAATGCACCTTCTTATTTTCTTGCCATCTGAACAACAAAGTGAATCTTAGTTGACATGTACACATTTCCAAGTAGTTATTTTTTCTTATGTTACAAATCATTTATAAACAACACACTGTCTACCCTGACTAATGGTACTGTATAATTTATACCTTCCACAATGTATGGATGGTACTGTCTACCATCATTGATGCTAAGCTTACTGAGTATCTGAAAAAAATGCTTTTAGCACTCAATTGCCCAAAGCAACTTTATTTTCTGCAAATGCCAATTGCCTAGTTACTGCCCAATCCTGTTAAAAAAATAAAAATTCAGGTCACCATATTCATATGTGTTTTTCTGGAATATCGTTCAATACCATTTTAACTTCCGGAGATAAAAAAAAGAGAAAGGGATCCTTCTAAAATATTTCCCTACCAAGTCTGATGGAGAAATGTCAGAATCACTGCCAATGGAAGAAAATTATAATCCACATAAATGTAAAAATTATATTAAACCAGGAACATAAAGATTTGATACTATATATAGTACAATATTCTAATCGAACAAACTTATGGCAATTATCAGACTCATAAAGGACTAGATGTGCTTCGATTCTTTATTTGAATGCCTGTAAATTTTTAAAGTTGAAGTTTTTCCTCCAGTATAAATCTGTAACAGTCATCCTGAAATACATGCAATAAATCTGGAGTCTTTTTTCAGTAACTAAAAGGTAAATTTGGATAAAATGAATTTGATATGACTACTTAACCTCAGATCCAATCATTCTGATAGTAGTTAGTAGTTCAAAAAGAAAACTGTACGCTCAATAAGAAATGTGCAACTCCATATTTTTAAGAGGACACGTAAGACCTGATGATTTTCTCATTAAACTACATGTATGTGCTGTAAAAAGCTCAGAAGCATGCAACACTTTGATAACTGTTGCTGCCCTTGCAGATTTGGAGACATTTTGATAATCTGCATTAGCAGAAACGCAAATGTACATTCTTTAATGAGATATATGAGCAAGTTCAGGAAAAAAAACAACAAAACAAAACAAAGCAAAGCAATACCAGCTACGTCACGTAAAACCTAACCTTACAGGCTTAAGAGTTTAACTCTCTAAATCGCAGAACGGACGAGGTTGGAAGGGACCTCTGAAGATCATCTACTCTGACCCCCCTGCTGAGCAGAATTAACTAGAGCACATTGAGCAGGATGGCATCCAGGTGGGTTTTGAATATTGCCAAAGAAGGAGACTCCACAACCTCTCTGGACAACCTGTTCCAGTGCTCTGTCACCCTCACAGTAAAGAAGTGCCCCCTCATATTGCGCCGGAAGCTCCTGTGCTTCAGTTTGTGCCCGTTTCCTCTCATCCTGTCGCTGAGCACAACTGAAAACAGACCGGCTCCATACTCTCGACACCCTCCCCTCTGATATTTGTATACATTAATGAATCTCCCCTCAGTCTTCTCTAAAGCCTGTATATGAATGCCATAAGCCCCATTACCATTTTGTGACAGCAAATGCATACATACATATATAATTTTAATGCCTCTTAAGATATAATTCAACGGTTGCTCTATTATTTCCTCTGTACCATCAGAGTAAAACTGGTTTTACCACTGTAATTAACCATTTAATATGACCATGAGGGAGATTGTGCAAGAAAGACAGCAATCAACTAAAATCTGTGATACTTATAAATAGAATGCATTTGATTCAGAAATCTGAACAATGAAAACTGATTCTCCACATGCCATTTTTTGGTGGAGATGTTTTTATTTGTTTTTGTTTTAAACAAATCTTTATAATTTTCAAATATCTGAATGTATATATCTCAATACAGCTGGCATGGGATCTCTCACACACCTGTTTGAGGATTCTGGCTATAGGCCCTTGATCCATTTTGCTAGTGACTGCATCTTTCCTCAGTCTTGCAGCTACAGTTCCAAGATAGTCAAGTGATGCAACTCTTAAAGCCATTTCTGTTGATTTGTTACTGAACTGGTGAACCTAAGAAAAGAAGGACATATATTTTTTAAAATTATGTATTTATGCAACTGAGACTCATAGAATCATAGGTTGGAAGGGGCCTTTAAGATCATCTAATTCCAACCCCCCTGCCATGGGCAGGGATACCTTCCACTAGACCAGGATGCTCAAAGCCCCATCCAGCCTGGCCTTGAACACTTCTAGGGATGGGGTATCCACAGCTTCTCTGGGCAACCTCTTCCAGTGCCTCACCACCCTCTGAGTAAACAATTTCTTCCTTATATCTAATCTAAGTCTACCCTCTTTTAGTTTAAAACCATTACTCCTTGTCCTATCACTGCACTGCCTGATAAAGAGTCCCTCCCCAGCTTTCCTGTAGCCCCTCTTTAGGTACTGGAAGGCTGCTATAAGGTCTCCCCAGAACCTTCTCTTCTCCAGGCTGAACAACCCCAACTCTCTCAGCCTGTCTTCATAGGAGAGGTGTTCCAGCCCTTTGATCATCCTTGTAGTTTAATACCATTATCCTTTATCCTGTCAATACACTCCCTGATAAAAAGTCTCCCCCAATCTTTCCTGTAGGTCCCCTTTAAATACTGGAAGTTCACTATAAGGTCTCCCTAGAGCCTTCTCTTCTCTAGGCTAAACAACCCCAACTTTCTCAGCCTTTCTTCATTCTTCTCACAAGACACTGTTTAAACTTATTAAAAATTCTAACTTCACACACTATATATTTATCTATAGTGTTTTATTTATATTTATTTATATTTATGTTTATATTTATTTATATATTTATATGTATTTATATATTAATTATATTTATTTATATTCATATATTTATTATAATATATCCCTATTCTAATTCACACACTATAAAATTATGTCATTTACTATTACACCACATATACACAACCTCTCTACAAATATGCCTGTTAGTTTTCTTTAAATATATACTTTCATAAAGTAAACTAGATGTCTAGTACAGGATATATCCTTTGCAATAACATAGATATTAACCACCATAATATGTATTTCTCATTATTCACGCAAATATAATGAAAGCTACATCTTTATCAGCAACAGGACCATAAAATATTTTTCCAAGAAACAGGTTAAATTACTGTGTAAATTACTGTGTAAAACAACTCTCTATGTTAGCAAAAATGTTCACATTCTGTAACATTTCACATTCCATAAGTAAATGTACTATTATTTGTATAAAAGCAATCTACTTAATTGTTTTCAGGTTCTGTGCTAAATGAACAGTCTAGAGAAGATATTTAACATGAGCAATTACAGCTATTTGACTTTAATCTAAACAAATATTTGCACTTACTAGATGGTATAAAATGGCACTTTTTAACGTGAAAAATGTCATGGAAGTGTAGAAGTGGACTTTTGTGAGAAAGAGTATACACACGACCTTTTCCAAGTTGCGTATCGATCATCCTCTGACCGAAATTTTAGTATTTATATATTACATAATAGTGATACACATAAGAAAATCCTTAAACACTGCACGTATGCATCAACTATCAGAATGTATTCCTCTAATAGCTGAAACTGAAATAAGTCTTCATAGTTAAAAACAAGAATCCCTTACCAATAGCCTTCCTAATAAGCTAAGGAGCAACTCTGCAGCTGGCCATTCTGGTTTATTGACTGTGGAAAGGAGATCTTGAATGAAGTTCTCAAACAGTGGCCTATAATCTTCTTCTCCTTGTTTACTACCACACCTGTTTAGAAGAAAATGTATTATGTAAGCAAATTTAAGATCCATTTAAGCTTTTCTTCTGATGTAAACAAAAATAATCCTATGTTTAATCAGGAAAAAAAAAAAAGTTTTATGCAATTCTAAAAGAAAAAAACTGGAATATTAGCAGAAAAATAATTTTATCCAGTTAAGGACAAATAATTCTAACATTTATCACTGTTTTTTCACTGCAGGGAAAGCAGCGAATCCAGGATAGTAGTATTTTTTCCCTCTAAGCTTTTTCATGTATTGTTTTGAGTTAAAGTCTGAATGAAGAGGATGAACAAGGCAGGTAAAAAAAAATCTGAACCTCAAGCTGTAGTCCTGTATTTAGGAGGTATTCAGTCTAGACTCTTGAAGTCTGGTCCAACTTATCTCAGAATTATATCTCAGTATTATGCTCTTCAAGGTTAAAATCAGAATGTAAAATTCAAACGTAACATACCTGATAGTGTTTCACTTACACATGACGTTCCTAATGTCTTTAATGATACCAGAAGTATTCAGAGAAATGGCTAGATCTCTAAACAGCCTCTCAGCTTAACAGTAGAAATTAACACGATAAAAATCTCAGGACTTTTTCTAAAAAAAAGCTTATTTTGATTATTCAGGTGTGTATATATATATTTATATATATTTCTGTTCAGCTATTAGCATTCCTAACTTTAGTTAAATTAATGTGATTTTAGATTTTTAGTCATTTTGATGACTGAATGAATCTGGTTTCACCACTTAAATATTTATTCAGCCTCCTCTTTTGTGCTTCAGATGAGTAACAGACACCTGATAAAAGGATCCTACATAAACTATCAGACAGATTCTTAAATGTATAAAGAACTCCCTGCAGAATTTCTGTGCCATAAAAGTTTTGTCTAGAGAGGAAGCTCTCTTAGGGAACTATAATGTACATTGTTATAAGTAACTTTATTGGTTGGTATTTAGCATTGTGAAGTAATTAGGTTTGTCTTTAGGTGTGACAGACTTTATTCAGAGATGGTTTCATCAATATACTAAAGAATGTAAGAGTACTTACTTCTTAAGGAAAATAGAAAGGAAGTTTTGTGCTGTTCTCATGGCTGTTTCATATGAGTTAGTAATAAGCACATCTTGATCCACCTAAAAATAACAAGATGTATTAGTCTAACATTTTAGCATAGACAGAAATATGATTTCCAGATCAACATTTGTCATGCATCAAATAATTATGGCAGACAAAATTACATTGTCTGATTACTAGAGCACCATCATAAAACATTATACCCACAAGCACACAGTCATACCTGCACAAAAAAAAAAAGTCTCTTTAAAAATATCTTCCTTACTTTTTTGTTCAATTCCTCCTCTGAATTAGAATCTTTTTCTGCTGATGGTAAGTGCACAACACATTGAATAAGCTGCAGAACTAGTGCTGTTACCATTTGAATATACATAGGCTCTCCATCAGTGTCACTGCTATTTAACCTGTTAATATGAAAAGGACAGCATTAACAGTAAAATAAAACAAAACAATTATTTTTGGTCCTAAGTATTTTTTAAATTTAGGAAATTTTTACCACAGATAGAAATCTGTGTTCTAGACATTTATTTCACACCTCAAGACTGCCTCCACCAAGAAAGATAGAACGGTAATTGTTGTAGGCGACTCCCTTCTCAGGCAGGAAAAGGATGAGGTTGAGGGTCTGGACAGTAGTCCAAACCCGGGAAGCAACCCTGCAAAGCATGTCAAGATTGGGGGAAGTACTGAGCATAGGGCCGGGCAGAGCACTGCATCACAACCAGTGCCACAAAAAAAGAACGGAGAGTCTTAGTGATCGAAGACTCCTTGCTGAGGGGCACCGAGGCTCCCATTTGTCACCCAGATAACCTATCCAGAGAGATGTGCTGTCTTCCTGGGGCACGTGTCAGAGGCATTAGGAAGGCTCTGCCACAGCTCATTAAACCAGAGAATTACTATCCTCTTGTTGTCATTCAGGTTGGATCCCGGGAAGCTGCAACTAGAAAAATGAGGAATATTAAAAAGGACTTTGCATCCCTGGGAAGGATGTTGAAGGGATCAGGGGCGCAGGTAGTATTCTCCTCTGTCCTCCCTCTGGGTGACCGGGACCCAGAAAGAAGAAGGAGAACGGGACAGGTAAATGACTGGCTGAGGGGGGTGGTGTCTGGACCAAGGATTTGGGTATTTTGATCTTGGGCAGCCCTTTGAGAAGCCGGGTATGTGGGCTGCTGACCGACTTCAACTGAGCAAGTGGGGCGCAAGTGTGTTGGGGAGCAAGCTCTCTGGACTGATTACCAGGGCTTTAAACTAGGTTTGATGGGGGAAGGGAGGGGAGCTAAAAGTGACAGAGAGGTGCTGGGTGAAGTTGTCACTGCTGTCACTGTTGAAGATAGTAGGGAAAAAACCTCCGAGTTGTCCCACAGGATCATCCAAGGGCTCCTCAGAGAAGGTAATGATCCTGATACCCCATCCGGAATTTTCTTCTTGCATCCCTCCAGGTGTAACTGAACCTGCTGCTTTCCTAATGTGCCTATATACCAATGCGCAGAGCATGGGAAATAAACAGGATGAGCTCAAGATCTGTGTATGGTCACAGGGCCACAATCTCATTGTGATCACAGAGAGACATGGTGGGACAGCTCACATGACTGGAACATTGTCATGGAGGGCTATGTCCTTTTTAGGAAAGATAGGCTGGGGAAGCAAGGGGGAGGAGTTGTCCTTTATGTGAGGGAGCAATTAGAGTGTACCCAGCTCCACCTGGGGGAGGGTGAAGAAGCAGCAGAGAGCTTGTGGGTGAGAATTAAGTGGTAGGCTGGTAG
Organism: Aythya fuligula; assembly: GCF_009819795.1. NCBI lineage: Eukaryota > Metazoa > Chordata > Aves > Anseriformes > Anatidae > Aythya > Aythya fuligula. The sequence goes on along the minus strand of NC_045594.1, from coordinate 6,370,407 downwards.
GGGGGACATTGTTGTGGGGGTGTACTGCAGGTCACCAGATCAGGAGGAGGAGGTTGATGAGGCCTTCTGCAAGCAGCTGGTAGTAGCCTCACAATCACAGGCTCTGGTTCTCATGGGGGACTTCAATTATCCAGACATCTGTTGGGTAAGCAACTCAGCCAGGCACACACAGTCCAAATGGTTCCTACAATGGGTTGAAGACAATTTTCTGATGCAGGTGGTAGAGGAGCCGACGAGGCAGGAGGTGCTCCTGGACCTTGTCCTTACCAACAGGGATGGGCTTGTTAGGGATGTGAAGGTTGGGGGCAGCTTGGGATGCAGCGACCATGAGGTGGTGGAGTTCAAGATGGAACTTGGTGGAAGAAGTAAGGCAAAAAGTAGGATTGCTACCCTGGACTTTTGGAGAGACAACTTCGATCTCTTTTGGGACCTACTTGGAGGTATCTCATGGGCTAGGTTGCTAGAAGGCAAGGGTGCTTGTGAGAGCTGAGTAACATTTAAACAGCACTTCTTCCAAGCTCAGGATCACTGCATCCTTAAGAGTAGGAAATTGTAGGAAATTGGGGAAGGGGGGCAGGAAACCTGTGTGGATGAGCAAGGAGCTCATCGATAAGATCAGAAGGAAGAGGAAGGTCTATGAAATGTGGAAAAAGGGCCTGTCCTCTTGGGAGGAGTATAGGAGTGTTGTCAGGGCCTGCAGGGACGCGACAAGGAAGGCTAAAGCCCACCTAGAGATGAGGCTTGCAAAAGAGATAAAAGATAATAAGAAGAGGGTTTTTTTAAGTATGTAAACAGTAAAAGGAAGACTAGGGATAATGTGGGTCCCTTGCTGAATGAGGGGGGTGTCCTGGTAACGGGAGACGCTGAGGAGGCGGGGATACTGCAAGCTTTCTTTGCTTCAGGGACTCCTCCCTGGGACTCCTAGACCCTGGAGGGAGGAGAACGAGTTTGGGAAGTGGAGGGCTCCCCCCTGGCTGACGAGAGAGTGGTTCGGGAGCATCTGAGTGGGCTCAACACACACAAATCCACGAGTCCCGATGGGACGCATCCACGTGTGCTAAGGGAGTTGGCAGAGGTGATTGCCAAACTGCTCTCTATCATCTTTGAAAGGTCCTGGAGAAGAGGAGAGGTGACTGAAGATTGGAAGATAGCCAATGTCACTCCGGTCTTCAAGAAGGAGGATCTGGGAAACTACAGGCCAGTCAGTCTCACCTCTGTCCCCAGAAAGGTGTTGGAAAAGCTTGTTCTGGATGCAGTCTCCAAGCAATTCGAAGAGAAGAAGGTTATGAGGAGTAGTCAGCATGGATTCACCAAGGGGAAGTCGTGCTCGACCGACCTCGTTGCCTTCTATGATGGCATCACCAGCTGGGTAGATAAGGGGAGAGCCGTGGATGTCATCTACCTTGACTTTAACAAGGCTTTTGATACCGTCTCCTATGACAGCCTGATAGCAAAGCTGATAAAGTGTGGGATAGAGGAGTGGACAGTAAGGTGGGTTGAGAACTGGCTGACTGGCTGAGCTCAGAGGGTGGTGATCGGAGGAGCAGAGTCTGGCTGGAGGCCTGTGACTAGCGGTGTTCCCCAGGGGTTGGTGCTGGGTCCAGTCTTGTTCAACATCTTCATCGATGACCTTGATGAGGGAATAGTGTCTGCCCTCAGCAAGTACACTGATGACACAAAGCTGGGAGGAGTGGCTGACACGCCAGAAGGCTGTGCTGCCATTCAGCGAGACCTGGACAGGCTGGAGAGATGGGTAGGAAGAAACCAAATGAGGTTTAATAAGAGCAAGTGTAGAGTCCTGCACCTGGGAAGGAACAACCTGAAGTATCAGTACAGGCTGGGGGATGACCTGCTGGAGATGAGCTCTGACGAAAAGGACCTGGGGGTCCTGGTGGACGACAGGTTGACCATGAGCCAGCAGTGTGCCCTCATGGCCAAGAGGGCCAATGGGATCCTGGTGTGCATTAAAAGGAGTGTGGCCAGCAGGTCAAGGGAGGTGATCCTCCCCCTCTACTCTGCCCTGGTCAGGCCTCACCTGGAGTTATGTGTCCAGTTCTGGGCTCCCCAGTACAAGAAAGACAGGCATCTCCTGGAAAGAGTCCAGCGGAGGGCCACAGAGATGATATGGGGCCTGGAGCATCTTCCTTATGAGGAAAGGCTGAGAGACCTGGGTCTGTTCAGCCTGGAGAAGAGAAGACTGAGAGGGGATCTCATCAGTGTGTATCTGAGGTGTGGGAGGCAGAGGGATTTGGCCAACCTCTTTTCAGTGGTTTGCGGGGACAGGACAAGGAGTAATGGCCACAAGATAGAGCACAGGAAGTTCCACACCAACATGTGAAAGGACTTCTTCACAGTGAGGGTGACGGAGCATTGGAACAGGCTGCCCAGGGAGGTTGTGGAGTCTCCTTCTCTGGAGATATTTAAGGCCCGTCTGCATGCCTATTTGGGCAGCCTGCTCTAAGGAACCTGCTTTGGCAGGGGGGTTGGATCCGATGATCTTTCGAGGTCCCTTCCAATCCCTTCAATTCTGTGATTCTGTGATTTATTCATTTGTTTCTCTCTTATGAAGTGAAAGATTGGTTCTAACGAAAATATTAAGTATTATTCTTAGGTAGGAGAAATGACTGAAATAGCCCACAGATGACTATCAGAATATCTGTGAAGCTCAGTAGTTAAGAATCTACAGAAAATCTTTTCATATCAATTTTTTTAAAAAGCTTTCCCCTTCATGATAGTAGCCGCAGATAGGAAATGCCCTTTAACAGACCAGAACTAGAATTCTATAGATGAATAGTGTAGTCACTGTGGGATCGAGATGGTGACTTCCTTCTGGCAAAAATCCTAATTCAAAGAGGGTATCTACCAGTTATGGTACTATGCTTACCACATTCCTATTTGCTTGATGTCCGATGATTGTAATCAAAATGTGACGAAATATTAGGCATAAACACTCATGTTACACGTTAGGGTCACTGAATTCTACTTAAAAGTCCCAGTGCATTTATTTTACTGAATATTTTCCTGTTTATCCACCCTAGATCAACTAACCTATTTCATTGGCATTTGTCTGTCTCCAGGGAAAAGCTATATGCAAGCAAGGCACTAAAGCGATGCCAACAACAACAAATGTTTTAGAATCATTTAAAGCTTCCAACCCCAATTTTAACTGAATTTCAGTTCAGGTCAGATTCTCTCCCAGATTGGACCTGAATCTATTATTTAGAAGATGCACTGAAGTCCAGCTGAAGCACTTAAAACACAGTTAAAGTAAACTGAGCAGTTCCTAAATGAAACTCATTCAAAGGAATATTAATTTGTATTCCTGAAAAGAGTGCTCTGAGTATGTCCTCAAAGAAATTCACCCAGAATTCTCCTATTAAGTTTTAGCAATGAATTCAATAGCTCCATATAAACAGAATGAAAGAATTTTGCAACAGAAACCCCTTTGAATGCACACTAACATTACACTTGTTTACATCCTTAGTGAGAAGACTAACAAGATATTTCAATTATTTTAGTAACCAAACATAAATATGATGGCATAAGAACAGTGACTATTACAAGATACATTTGTCAGGAAACTCTACTCTCACTATAGAGATTTTGAAATATCAACCAGCTTGTAAAGTTGCAGATTTTTTAAGAAATGTTAATGCTGAAACCTAAAATCCCACACGTACAAAACTGTAAGTGCTTCTATCTACAAATTAGCAATCTATGTCAGAAATTACCTGAAGTTTCTCAAACTCCTCTTGCTAGTTGGTAGTCTTGCAAGGGAAGTGAAAATTTCTTCCAGTATCAGCTGTCTATGTTTTTCATACCTGGAGAACACCTATTTAACAGTCACAGGATTGTTAAAAGTTATTTATTGTTACATTAGATACTGTTTGTTAAATTTATTGTTAAAAGTTATATATAGTAACATAGACTTCACATGACACTTAATGCACACCTTGTTTTTAATGTATTACTTTGTTTTTTCAAAGAAAGCATTTATTTATAAAATATATAAAAAAAAACACAAAGGTTTTTAAAATCTTCTAACAACATAAATGTGCGATAGCTCTTAAAAATACCATATATTTTAAAGATTTCTGTCAATGGTAGAAATATGCCATATAAGAAAGTCAAATAGTTACTTCATATCTTAGTCTTTAATATTTGCCTGACATGAAATATTCTTTCAATTTATGGGGTCATGGTTGTAGACTTTGCTTCTATTTGTTTAGGCAGAATTCCTTTTATAAATACTGGAGCATATCATCCTTACAAAGATGGAAAACTTCCACTTGAACAAGCACATATATATTTTTCCTGAAATAATATTTTAATATTATAATAATATATAATAAAAATATAATAATGTATTTTAATATTTTATATTTTGTTATTTTTATTATATTTTATATTATTAATATTTTTGTTAATGGATTTTTCATATACCTACCTCTTCCAAGGAAAATAATTTATTCTATTATAAAAGTATCCTGCTGTTGTATAGCTTATTCCATTGCATAAATTCAAATCTTAACAAAGGAAATGTAGAAAATCATATCACTAAGATTTCTTACACAAGAAAGGACAGGTAAGAGAAAGGGGTTTGTGTTTATACTTTAAACCACATAACCATAATTAAGTTCCTTGCTTAAGTAGGCTTCCTATAGAAGAAGAAACCTCCTCTGTAAATAGGAGCAACTCAGATTTAATACCGTTCCTAGATTATGATACCGAACTGCAAAACCTTGAACTCTAATTGTCTACCAGCAAAAATACAGCCTACGTAAATGTCCTAATAACTTTCGGATGTACAGGACCATGAAATCACAAATTAAAAATTACTTACTGCAGTCACTAATTTGATGGCACATAACTGTAGCTCACTGACATTTTCTACAAAGAAAGGTGTTATTCCCATAGATGATACCTATGAATGGGCAGAAAGTATTCTAAGTATATTTGACAGGCAAACTGATATTCATGCAATTTTACAAGCAGATTATTCATTCAGTAGATAAGGTATTCAACAACACATTACTTCATATTATTTGCAAATTTAATACAATTAGGTTAAACTTTATCTTAGGTGTACAATAAAAACCATTAAATATTTAAACATGAAATGTTCTTTTCCTGCAGAAGAGAAAAGGAAGATAACATACTACACAACAGACTAGTCAGTCTAATGTTAACCATTTAAAAAGTTTGTACCGATTTTATATTTCATGTCATTGACATAATCGCACTTTACAGTCCCTCTGGGAAAAAATAAAAAATAAAACAAAAACCCCACAACATTCTCAGACAGAAATTCTTCTGATAAAACTTACCTGAAGAATAGTTGTATCAGTAAGAAGCTGTATCTCTAGCAACTCTGACAAACTGCTGACAATGTCACAAACTTTGTTATACAACATCACTATAACTCTTTGCTTGTGGGTGGAACACTTAGCGCGTTTTGCTTTTGAACTTAAAATACCACCTAGAAAATCAAAATTATTTTCATTAATTTTTTCAATGTTTCAGTTGCATCAAATACTAGAAAGATGATCGTTTTCTCAAAAAATGTCCCCCAAACAATTACACAATGACAGCATTGTGAATACAACTGTTTACAGGAAAAAAAAGTAGCAACAGCTGGAAAGCAAGAATTTCATATGACATTAATTTTTCATAATTGTTCTGAATTCTAGATCCAAAATTTTTAAAACAGTTCTTGAAGTTGGATACCCACATCTGATTATATATATATAAAAGACAACAAAATGCTAAACGCAAAATAATTTTCATTGAAATAAATCATTATATAAACAGAGATTATGACTATAAAGTGACTTATTCATACATATAATAACTATATGCACAAGGCAAACTTCAGACACGTTTCTAAATAGTTTGGTCTAAATGGCACTATAGTTATTGCAGTAAACCTAAATATTAGTACGACTAAGTTATTTAGGGGATGCACTTAAGTAATTGTTATTTTTCTCTACATTTCAACATCCTCAAAATAACAGAAAACATTAACTCAGATGTTGTATGAGTTATTAGAGAACTATCAGTATAAGAGTTGCATATAAAAATATTCAGGGAAGTCATATAACTTGTATCATCATACAATAGATTAAAAAAAAAGGAAAACATAATTGAGATCAGCCCTGATGAGAAGGACCTGAGGGTGTTCGTTGATGAGATGCTCAACATGAGCCAGCAATGTGTGCTTGCAGCCCAGAAAGCCAACCGTATCTTGAGCTGCATCAAAAGAAGTGTGGCCAGCAGATTGAGGGAGGTGATTCTCCTCCTCTACTCTGCTCATTTGAGACCCCAATTGGAGTACTGTGTTCAGCTCTGGGGCCCCCAGCACAAGAGGGACATGGATGAATTAGAACGAATCCAGAGAAGGGCCACAAAGATGATCAAGGGGCTGGAACACCTCTCCTATGAAGACAGGCTGAGAGAGTTGGGGTTGTTCAGCCTGGAGAAGAGAAGGTTCTGGGGAGACCTTATAGCAGCCTTCCAGTACCTAAAGAGGGCCTACAGGAAAGCTGGGGAGGGACTCTTTATCAGGCAGTGCAGTGATAGGACAAGGAGTAATGGTTTTAAACTAAAAGAGGGTAGACTTAGATTAGATATAAGGAAGAAATTGTTTACTCAGAGGGTGGTGAGGCACTGGAAGAGGTTGCCCAGAGAAGCTGTGGATGCCCCATCCCTGGAAGTGTTCAAGGCCAGGCTGGATGGGGCTTTGAGCATCCTGGTCTAGTGGAAGGTATCCCTGCCCATGGCAGGGGGGTTGGAATTAGATGATCTTAAAGGCCCCTTCCAAACCAAGCCATTCTATGATAAATATAATGTGAAAAGATTTTTCAAAATCTCTGAGCATACTAACCACCATGAGGATCCACTCTATATACAGGGTCATATTGAGGATAGAGAGTGTTCTGCAAATGAAATTTTGTGTATTGAATAACTCTTTCTATTACATCCTCAATATATACGGCTTTAGGCATATTTGGCGATGTCATAATATTGATAGCAGTAAGACAAGCATCAGCAGATTTTGTCACTCTCTCCATAATAAGATCTCTCCATAATCTCTCCTCATCTTCAGTGTCATTGTTCTGTAACAGGAAAGAAAAGCAGGGTAGTGTGAACAGAGTCAAATTTTTATCCTTACCAAGTACGATATAACAGTAACATTTTAATATATATCAATGGTAAGCACTACGAAGATTGCAACATTCTCTACTTAAGACTGATGTACCTTAGGCAAAATCTGAACATTAACATTTTCCTCTAACATTTTCCTTAGTGCTGTATGTATGCTGTTTGCTGCTTTGACAAGTCTAATTTTCACCACTAGAGAGAATTCTCACAAAATAAGACTGTTATAAATCACATGAAATTAATGAGAAGACTACTTTCTCCACAGACTGACTCATCTATTACCTATGGGTTTAAACTATGTCTTATCAAATATGACCATTTAAGTTTTAGCACTGGGTACATAATTCCTGTATTTCTGTGTTTGTACAAGTTATAAAAACAAACAAACAAGAGGCTAATTATGAGTATGCTGTTGGCTTTCCTTGTAAAAAAATAAGGGGTTGGTAAAACACTAATTTCTAACCTTATCAACTTTTTTCCCTTGAATCTAAAAAAGTATTGCAGTGCATTACATATATGGTAAAATATATATTAAAAAAAAATAATCAACAGACACCTGCAAATCAAGAGATCCCTGCAAAACTATTCCATGCAAGAAATTTAAGTTATTTGTATCTTGCACAAAGGAGGCTTTAAAAATACAAACAATTAGTTTTAAAACCTTTCTATTTTCTTGCTCATTAATCTTGGGAATAAAAAGAATCTGCAAGTGCATTTTGCCTTTGAATAATACCCTGACATGGAGGTAGGTTATCTTCACTGCACTGTAAAAATAGTATAAATTTACTCCTTAACAGAAGGTTTCTTTGCCATAATGATCTAAATTATATTTAATGGGTTTTAAGAAAAATCTAAAACTTGTTTGGCTAAAGATTGCTTCTTTTTTTAATTGAAGCTTTGTCTCTGAATTGCAATCATGGGAAAATTTCAATAAGTGCTTAGTAAACTTGTGTTTTACTACAGAAAGCTAAAAGAAAAATATCACTTTAAAAGCACTGGCAAAAAGGCTCAACCATATTGCAACAGAGCAGGAAAACCATCACCTTTTCACTTATTTTTCATATTGCTGAAGTCATTCAGAACTGTATAGTGAAAACTTATTTTTTAGGTAGTCCTGTGTGGAGTTAGAAGTTGGACTTGATGATCATTCCAACTCAGGATATTCTATGATTTAAAATGCCTCCTCAGTTCTTAATGCTCAGGGGAGGAATATGCTCTGCATGAAAGCTGTACTTTCTTCCACTGTGTAAGGGAAGTTTTATGGAAAACTAGCAAAGAAATTTCCACTGGTGCAAGTTATACCAGTTACCACAAATATTTAAGGATGAAACAATAATATTTAAAATTAAGTCAAGAGACAACTTGATTACTCCCAATACATCTGTTTGTTAACAATACTACAGTAAAATGTTTAGTACTGAATTAATATAATCAATTGAATTTTACTTCTAATCTTAAAATTTGACAATCTGTTAATCATATACATATAAAATCAGAAATTCCTTTCACACACATGCACAGTATTTGAAATTATCACTAAATGGGACTCAAGTGAAGAAAATCCTATGCTGAACAGTGGTATGAAATGATCTAATTTGAAACTCACATGGTTAAGTAATGTAGAAATCTTTGATCCATCTTGGATATTCTTCTCCAAAATATTCAGGACCTTTACCGTTTTATCTGTTGAAAGCTAAAACAAGAAAACAAATCAAGCAACTGTAGACACACAAAGGCTTCCAAATTGCTGAAAAGATGTCTATGGATGAAGGATAGAAAATGTTGTGTAATTCCAGCATTAAACTTAAATCGTAAGCGCTTTTGAGATAAGGATCAGATTTTGACTTGTCAGTTTCTGGCACAGCACGACTGAGAATGCTGATAATAACTAAACTAGTGAAATATGTTCTAAGATTGCAATGAAACTGCATTTTTCAACCAAATCCATAGGAATAGGTTTAAAACTGCATATCTGTAAATAATGTATAGTTATACACTCTTGATTCTAGAAATTGAAATTTACCAAAACCAAGTATGAATCACTAATTCTAGCTGACCATATAGAACTTAGAAGAAAATCCAAAACTTATGGACAAACAGAAATAAAATTAATTGATATTTGAGTGCTAATACAGAGGAAATGTATTCTTAGTAATCATGTTGACTTTGAAAAACTAGCATGTTGGAAAAAAAGTAACTCAAACTCACTTACTGATGTTCTACAGAATTACAATCAAATAATCTGTAGAATATGCTGAACTCCAGAAGAACCAGTTTCACTCATACAGATAATAGTGGTGCTCACCTTTAGAAGCAACACATTTCTGACTTTATGTACACGTGTATGTACAAAACTTAGGGAATAAAGGTTAAGGGTGAGAACTATCAAGAAGGATCAAGACAGCAAAATACTCAGGTTGAAAATATCCTACAAATGAAGGTAGGGAGGACTGAAGAAAAGGCCAGGAAGAATACCTAAATCTTGGGTTAAAGAATATCCTTTGGAGTGACTTGTATAATAAGTAGCTTCACAGACACTTCATAAACATAGTAAGTGGTCAAGAGCAGGCAGAGTTAAGAGTGTAACATAAGACTGCCCTAAGCCAAGAGTTCTAGGAAGATAAGGAAAGCAAGAACATTGTTTCTAGAGGTGTGATACCAACAGTTTGCACCAGCACAGAAAATTCCCTTGAACCAAAGTCAGGAAGAGCATGACAAAGAAACCACAACATGTAGTCTACAGAACATGAATCTTATTACTTGGGTCATTAAATCTTTTAAGTTTGAAAGGGTTTTCTGGAGAGAGGGTACAAATAGGCAATTCGGTATGATGCTAGATGAACATCATATATTTACAATGCACTGACAGATTATATTAGAAAGGGTGGATTTTTTGACTTTTCTGGTAAGGTCTGTTTTACTGTGGTTGCTTAACACTAGCTATAACGAACAAAGACTATAGATTGATGAGCTTTTGTGAAAATAGATTAATAATTTTAGATTTTACTGCTCAGACATTTGTGTTACATATTGGTACATTGTGCATTGTGCTCTCAGTCACTGCTGACACTGAATGTTATTACACTAGATATGTGCTTTTTGTATATTTAACAAAATTAAATGTTCAAAAGAGGCAAAGACTATGAAGATGTACCTTGTCCATAATGCCCATTGCCTTGATTTTTGCAGATTCACTACCCAACTCGCTAAGCTGATGTTTTCCCAGTAGCAATTCCTGTGGAATCTCATCATCATCGCCTTAAAAAAATGAAATAAAAAAAAATAAATCACATTTCTAATAAGACTTCAAAAAAACCACTATTTACAGCTAAGATGAAAAAGCAAACACAAGAAAACTTGTTAAAGTACTGATTTTACGTCTAATGAAGACTGACGGCCATGACTTTTGGTTGTTAAAATGACTATACTTGTTCAATATGACTGATCATGTGCTCTGAAATATCATTCAACAGCCTAACATCAAAACCCATTTATTGCAGCTCTTGCATTAAGTACCACCCTCATTTCAGTAAAACAAATCTTAAATGATTGTAGTTCTAATTCTGAAATTCAAATCTTGGTCACAATAATAGATTAAAAACACATATATCTTGGGATACACTGTGTTCTACTCACAATTGCCCTTACAAAAAAAACACATGACATTAGAAGACACTGAAATCATTGGTTTGTAATATGTTTCACTTTTAAATCCAAGGGTGTAGACATGATTACTTTAAAAACTAGTCATTTGTTTATTAGGTTCCTCCCCTTGTTCTAATACTGTGACAAAGATGGTAGGAAAGAAATTATACAAATGCTCCATTATCCATTTCAATTGATAGTCATCTTGGTCAACCGAAACTGCTTCACTGGACACTGACACTAAGCTGGCCAATTTTCCAGTGAAAGGGATAAGGAGTACACATAGATTCAGTGTCTCAGCCATAAGTGTACAAGCACTGTGGCAAGGCCACAGCAGATGCACTCTAGTAGACTATTATTTCTCTCATTATGATTTATGACCCTTTTGGATTTTGCAGGAAGAAGGAAGGAAGATCATCTTCCTCTTGTAGCAAATGATATTGTAAAGGTAAAGGCTCCTCCTACTTAAGGTGGAAGCCATATAAACACAACATTCCCTAGCATGTATCACAGGCAATTAAATCGAAAAGAAGGAAGTCTGAAAATACTGAGATGCAAATTTTTTAGTGTTTCTTGTATTTCTAATTAGGGGAAGCATTTCAAAAATTTCTGACATATTACCAAAAGCTGTAAAATCCATGTCTTCCAGATTTTCCAAAATATTTTCCATTGAAGCAGTAAACCTTTTAAAAGTTGAGGAATCCATCATTTCTGGTGGGGAAAAAAAAGTATATATAATTATTTTTATATAAAATACATAAAATCCAAACTGAAGAAAATAAGTCTTCTAAAGTTACCTTCAGGTGTTAGTTTAGGTTCATAAGCTTTCCTTTTCTTTTGTTTTTCTTTTTTCTTCATTTTTCTAGCCACTAATTAGAGAATAAAGAGTGAAACAAATACTTTCTGGAACTGAAATAAAAGATTATTTACATTTCTCATGCACATATTAAATACTGCATATAAAGATGCTTTTTAAAGCATTTTAAAATGTTCAAATTATTAAAAAAAAACATATTTTTTTCATAATACTAGTGTATTTTTAAAGGATAATGATCAGTTACCCTCACTGAGACTAGGAAGAGGAGAATAATCATCCATATCAGAGTCATCAGGACTACGATTACGGTAACGGCCACTACCAGAATTCCTCCTTCCTTCATGATAATGACCACTTCTCCTGTGGTCACCAGAACTTCTTCTGTCATGTTCTTCATATTCCCAAGCTTCATCTCTATCCTTTTTATGTCTTTTTCGAGAAGCTAGAAATTAAATGAATTTTCATTATAAGTATAAAAATTCTATTTTCCATAGCTCAAAAGTATACATTTACAAGTTAAACATTAGCATATAAATGTTCCATAAAACAAGTGAACACTAAAACCATTATATAAAGTTCTGTTATGGCATTATTTTAACAATTCAATTTGAATTACATGAAAACCATGCCTGAAATTGCCAAAGACAACAGCAAACACTTAAAACATGAGTTTAAAGGGCACTTGTCCTTTTAAACAAAGGAGAGTAGAACAAAATAAAATAATTTTCATCCTTTCATAAGAGAACATTAAGATAATTTCTTCAGTTATGTAATTGGGTCTATTAATAGACATCCATGTTACAATTCAGTGTTTGCTTTGCCTATCTGACACAGGAAGTTTCAATGAGACTTAGCAATCTAGCTGCTTCTATTCTATTCTGTTTTGCGAAGACACCCAAAAAATTGTCTTGAAATATATATTGCAGTTAATTCAGTGTAAAGGAGAAAGCTGCAGTCACAATTCCAGTATGTATATATCACTGAAAGTTATTATAACCAGTTTTCAGTCAGGACCAAAAGGCACAGCAGAAATCAATGTTGAAGAAATTGGGATAAATGTTCTCTATAGAAACAGAGATTTAGTGGAAATAAGATATCAGGGGAGGGGAACTGAGAGTTCTCTGTTATTTTCAAAGATAGTCTCATGCATCTTTAAGGGGAGAGGGTGCTAAGAAGTAATAGGAAAAGGATATGGATGAGGACGTAGTCTCTACTATTTAATGTAACAGGATAACTGGGCTAGCAAAGAGATGTCTAATATAGACTGTGATGTGAAGATCAAAATGTCTCCAAAACATTACATTCTAGACTAGCAGAGTATATTATTCTTGTGAACAGGTATATAACAGCCCTTACATCTGTATGTGTTTCTACCAAACTCTCCTGAAGTTTAGGGAGGTATGACTGTGTGCAGGGTTGTTTCTGAGCAAAATGGCTCCAAGCATTTATACAGAACTGGAACAGAACTGACACGGAATTTTCACAACCCCAGTTTATTGAGAAACATAGGAAAGATATACATACCAGAATATAGCCAATGGACAGCCCATGCTAAGTACAAATTAAAAAAAAAATTGAACCTGAGGTGATACTCTGCACTGCACACTAGAGGGCTTCCACTTCTGAAAACAATATTAAATTTCTGCAAATAAGTGGTTCAAGACTTTAAAGTTGTAACTTAGCTCAGGCTTTGAGCTGTACTGCTTCTGAATCAGACTTGCTTCTGGAGGCAGTACAGTCATGTTCCTGATGCCTGAGCTACTAAACAGTTTCAGTTCTGAAATGGTTGACAGTTAACTGCAACTGAAGAAATGGAGGGCTCCACAGTTTATAGATCATCAATAGCAATTTAAATTCTGTAAGAAGAATTCTGGCCCCAGCTTTGTCTCTATAAGAAAAGTAACTTCCAATATCACTTTCCAGCAGAAATTTAAATTGACCATTTTATCAATGCTGCATGATAAAAGAGAATGTATTACAGTTGTGTTGGCTCTGCAAGGCAAAAAATATGAACATGGGAACAGCTATTACCATTTAGACATTTTATCTACTTCTAAGTAAACTTTGTAGAGCAACTGAATAAAAAAATGTAAGCTTTAATAACATTTCAAAAATATTAAGTTTATACATAATTTTAATTTCTCATCATTTAATGGAATGAGATGCTCAAAGAAACTTATGTTCTATAACAACCACTCCTTCATATTTTTTAAAGTTTAATTTTAGACAGCAAATTCTGAAATTGATATTTGAAACAATAAAATCTATTCGGTGTAAAAAATTCCATTCTCTTGATCATTTTGTCTCATTTTAATTCAGTTCTACAGTTTCCTTTAAGAAATATTCTAATTCATTTTTAAATCAGATGTCTTCACTGAATTTTTTAGAATGATGGCCAGATCTCTTGACTGTATATAATGAACCTAGATTACCTTAAAGCATATAATTACTGTGCAAGATTTTCTTAATTTGCATTACTTCATATTTAAGAATTTCAATAGCCACTGTGGCTAAAAGCTAGATTAAGATGTCTCTGAAATTTGTGACAATCCTCTCCATTCCCAACCAACTTAAATAATAGCAGTAGAAACAGAATGACATACTACTTACATTCAAAAGCTTCTTCACTGTCATTATCTTCATCAGAACTGATTTCAGTATATTTTGGTTTCTCATTAACTGTGCTACGTTTGCGCTTGTTCATTTTCACACGTTCACAAAGTGGCATGGTGGATTCAATTTCTGCCAGGAGCTCAGGAGGCAACTCCTTTAACACTGACTGATCTATGCTACCTATTAACGGAGAGTAAGAACAGTAAATGTGAATCTGAAGATAAAAAAGGGCCCAACACTTCAACCCTTTCTCAGGAACCGCTTACAGTATATTCGCTAACAATTCCGTGGTTAGATATACCTGGATGTATTTGACAGGACTTTCTAAAGCTGTATATATTGTTCACACCGCAACTAGAAATTAACATAATAAATTGCATAAACATCTCATTCAACAAAATATTTTGTCAGGCATATAAATAAAACAAATTCAAATTGTTGAATTACATTTGTAAAACAACATCCCTGCTCTACTTCCACAAAATTTAGTCTTATTTTTGTTCATCCTCTGAACTTAACAGGTTTTCCTGAAAGTATAGATAAATTAATGATTCAGCGTGCCTCATTACAGCTCAATTCATTCTCAATCATATTATTTAGTGTAAATAAAACAGTAATCTTCTCTTTTCCAATATGTAGGGACAATCTGTGGCAGAATCTCCAGGTTCTTATCCCTAAATATAAGCCAAATCATTGACATCCCAAACTCTGTCTCAGGTGATTTCTTACCTCCTACTAATAGCTTTTTTTTTCTTTTTTTTTTTTAAATGCAACCCACATTTTTGCTTGATTTTGCTACAAAACAAAGTTGAAAGAAAGATTTTTGTTTAATATAGAAAAACAGCAAGCTGGACCACATCAGGTTTCTTTTCCACTGAAGTAAACAGACAACATTGCACCATTCTCATCACATTTTGAAACTGATATTAGACACGTATGCAGTCAGCACAAAGGAGATTTACAGTGAAATTTTATTGTTATTTGATGTCTTATTATTTATCAAAGAGCCTTACTGCACAGATTTGAAGACTAGTGGACTGAATTGTTAACCTTTTTCCAACAAAATAAATACCTCTGTCACAAGCGCTTCTCTCTCCTTCCCCAAGGTATACTCTATTATTTAGATACATAAGAAATCACCTGCCAATTGTGCTATATCAATGAAATATGTATATTGATATGTATATATATTTTCTAGATTTACTTTTTAATTGCATTCACTACATCAGTAACATAACTTTCTAAAATTTATTTCAATTATTACAGTAACATCCCACCTCCTAATCCAGTCTTAGTCTTCCCCCATATTTTTAAACACATTTAGCTGGAATTAGAATAATCTTAATATTAGAAAATAGTTTCCAGCAATACATTAAAAAAAAAACAAAACAAAAAAAAAAAAAAAAAAAAAAAAAAAAAAAAACAGATTTCATATATTTCTGGTTTCACATCTCTCTACATCCAAAGTTGCCTATAAACAATGAAACTAGTAATCAAAATTATTTTTTTATAATTCTCAAGTATGTTCAAGGAAGTCATCTCACTTAAGTGCATTTTAAAAAAAGAAGTTTGAATTTAAAATATTGATTACTTTGAACATTTTTGAAACGAGGTAGGGAAATATCTTTAGAATAGACAAGGAAAGTTGTGCCTGCTTCCCCCACACCATGGTCATTTGCTTTAAATTGCAATCCTTAGATATTCACCTCCTGTCAAAGGTACACAAATTCTCAATATTGTTTTCAAAAATGCTACAAAACATTTCACAGTGTGGTTATTCCTTGCTTGCTAGGCACTTGACTGAAGATAAGAAGTATGCCAGCACAGACAGAATAGTTTGTGCGTACTACCAGCTGACTGGATGTCAGCCAGGTCTAATCTGGAGGTTGCACAAATGTGTTTGAGCAGTGGCGTCCCCACGCTAAGTGTCCATGTCCCTTTGTATACATATGCAGCATCTGAGGAGAGTTAGCTTACATCCAGCCCCAGACAAGAGGGAAAATTGTATTTATGTATTTTAAGACAATTTCCACAGGCACAGACCATTCACCAAAGGGCCTCAGAACCTGGTTCTCCTAACACAAATGCTCAATTTTAAGCACTATGGGTAAATTCATTGAAGTCAGTGCAACTACTCACAGAGCATAAAACCTACAGGAAATCTGGCCAAAGACACTGCAAAAACCAGCTATAAGTAAAGAAACAAAAGTTGCAGTAAGATTCATATAGATGTTTAAAAGCCATATGCACATACACCAACAAGAGTATTTTCTACAAATATATATTTAAGCCTTTCCGAATCTATTATGAAAAGTAAATTTAAAAACAGAATAATTAGTTAGATCACTTGGAGAGGAAATGAGAAAAGGAAACAAATCAGTAATGGATTGTATATCCAGCTTGGCAAGAGTTCCATGACTGAAGACACCTACTCAATTTCAAAACTATGTCTGAATGTTTCATGATGTTTCATGAATAAGGTCATGATCATTGCTTTGAGGAACTACTAGAACAATTTGTTCTTTATTTTGCTTACACTGTGCACAAAAAAATGTCTATGAAAGATGAATAGTGATTTATTTTAACTAAGAAAACCATTAAAAACAAACAAAAAACCCTAAACGATAAACAGAAACCACAGGCTACTACTCTCCTA
Organism: Aythya fuligula; assembly: GCF_009819795.1. Classification (NCBI taxonomy): domain Eukaryota; kingdom Metazoa; phylum Chordata; class Aves; order Anseriformes; family Anatidae; genus Aythya; species Aythya fuligula. The sequence continues at coordinate 6,353,515 of NC_045594.1, read as the reverse complement.
TCTCCTAGGAATATCTATTCTTGCTTTCCTTATTGATTTTGTTCCTAGGGTAGAACAATACTCAATCTTTAAAAATAAGTCAATTGCTACCAGCTTAATTAGACATCAAAAAAAAAAAAAGCAAGTACTTTAAATATTTGGAAAAATAACCATTTCTTTCTCAGAAGTCCCAAGTTTGTTTGTGTTTTTTTTTTTGTGTTTTTGTTTTGTTTTGTTTTTACGTTTTTCAATGCTAAATTCAACTAATTGATTGAACTGCACTTTCTCCAGTTACAAATATTTCATGTGATAGTATAAGCTTCCCCTTTATTCTGTTTATTAGAAAATATGTAAGTAATTCTTTATTTGAGAAGGGAATAGTAGAAAAGAGAAAAAATTGAATTATTGTAAAGTTCTCTATAAGCCATCTTTAAAGATTTTGTATCTATCACAATGTTCCCTGGAACAAGACTGCTACATGTTTCCTTAGGTGCTGAAGATTATAAATAACCAAATCTAAAGAGTTTTACTCATGCAGTTATGCATGACTATGTGTGTATCAACAATTCTGATATACGTGGAAAAGGACTGCACATCCTTTTTTGAATTCAAGGATATTATATACTGCAGGAGAGTCAAGAGTTTATATTTATTTTACTTTACTATTTATGTTAAGTTGAATAAGGACCATCCAATCTTCACTAGAAACATCTTACTAAATTCATTCTTTTACAGCTCCATATTTTATTATAAATGTACTTATTCATAGTAGTAAAGAAATACTTAAGAGAATCCAGTTTATCACAAGAATTGTGTCACACAGCAACAAACATTAGGCTGTAAAAAACACGCCTTTTCAGTTTACAAGATCCTTTTCAAAAATTATTAAAAGAATATATAACATAAAACCCCATGAAAGTATCTACAAAAACATGTATGATCACCTACACTTTTTCAATTTGTTTGATATATTTTCTAATACTTGGTACCTCCTGTTCCTGCTTCCACTTCAATCAGCTGCATTTGCCTCTAGTTTGTGTGGCTTTTTAAATAGCAAAGGAGAAAGTAACTTTACCAAAAAGTTAGTCTACAAGATAATAAGAATGTAATAAGAATGCCCCCAGAAACTAGGCTTTCTGAAAAACTGTTGTGGTCAAAGGAATAACTCCCTCCCTCTACACCCCACCCCCACCCCCGTATGTTTTCCACATATAGTAGAAAGAGTTCTACAAATACTTAGTGAATATAATTTTTCCCTTCTTTACATATGGCTTAAAAAATGGAAAGGCATGGATATGATTCAAAAGTAAAGCACTGCTTTTTGTTCATAACTTGATGTTTGGTTTCAAGTTTGTAGAACGGCCTTTAACTTTAGCTAATGTTTTCTAAAATCAAATCTTTAGAAGTATCCAAGCTCACTTTGCCTTGAATTTGCAAGTCAAGTAGATCTCCCTGATTCAGATAGATACATCCATTACCAGACTGCCTTCAAGAGAGGTTGAAGAGGAAGGAGGGGGGAAAAAAAGTAATAACATTATGGACTTTTATTGGATCCATTCGATATGGACAGCAACTATATTTTGACACAACAATCAGTGCCACCCATACAAAAACTTCAAACTAGCATAGGTCAGCTTTTCAGAATCAGAAAGGCTGTTCATGCCATTAAATTAAAACCAACACTAATAAACTGTTACCTTGTCAGTAATCATTTATTTTTACTTTCCAAACTAGAGAAAACAGATGTACAGTTTACATTTTGGTGTGATTTCCTATGAACTAACCAGCCATCAAGATTCAAAAACATTTTAAAAAAACAAACTCCAAATTTGAAATATACCTCAGTGTGCAAATTTAACAATACCCTTTCCACTGCATTTTCCCTTAAAATGCTCCTGTATGTTGTTTATATTGTGCACTGAGTCCTTGGTGATGCAAGTCCCTTGTCCACTGGCTTCATACTCCTCCAAATAATTCTGTGCCCTGGACAAGTTTCAAGAATGGAAGGGGAATCACAAGGCAATGGCAGTTCTTTTCTCAAAGAGGAATTTAAGGCATGGGGAAGACACATAAGACTCATAAGAAAGAAGTTCGACTTTTATCTCAATACCATATCGTTAGCTGAAAAACACACAGCCAAGATAAATACTGACCAAAAATAATCCAAGTAATAGTCCGTTTACTTCTGTGGCTTTCATTGCTCCTCTCCCACTCTACCTTAAAGTTTGTGGAAGGGTATACAGCTATAATATATATAAACCCTCTATCAAGCCCCTTAACCTCACCTTTTGACTACATTCATGAAGGGATAACTCTTGAGGAACAAGATGCATGGGTGCAGCTGCATGTGTACCCCCTCAAGAGGATGGAGACTCAAACCCCTCAGCACCACTGCCCAAGGGACTGTGCCCACAGGAGTCTCTGCGGCAATAGATTTGGCAGGAGGAAGAGGAAGCATATCCTGTATCATTCCTTAGAACCTGCTTGAACACATATTTCAAAATCATTTTTCCTCATCTACCCCAGTACTGGCACAAAGGGAAGGTTCCCAGACTCTGGCTAATAAAATGAGAGGTTCAGCCTCCTTGTTTATATTCCAGTCCTCAGCTCTGGCTTTGAGAAATGAGACCCAGCCAGGTTGGTTGGTCAAAGAAGAATCTGGACACAGCAACTGAATAAATCCCATGATGTAGCAGAGGTCATAACTGCCCACAGCTAAGCAGCACAGAATCAAAAATGATTTTATAATAGCACAAAATATTCCTAGAAGCAGGAATTGTGTTTTGAACTAACCCTATTTTAAATTGGATTTAAGCTAAATCACAGCAATGATGTTGAATGTGATAAGGCCAGAAGAAGACGTTTTATTGAAAGATGGATGGATGACAGGAAAACCAAAGGGCAAGAAATACAAGCAGATAAGAGAAGGAAAGAAAAATCAAAATGTACTAAGCTACATGAAATATGAGAGATGGGAGAAGAAATGTAATAGTAATGCTAAAGGCAACACTAGAAAAGATGTTATACTTTATTAAGAAATATAAGATGAACTAAATAAAGAATGCTTATGAAAATTACATTTCCTAGTCCATTAAAATGTTTATAACTAAAAATAGCACAGAGTAAAACAGTGAATAGTATTTCTTTTAATTGGAGTGAGGACACTGGAAATCGCATGGATATTTTCTGTATCAGTCAGTTGTTGACGAGTAGACTCTGGCTTATAAAAATATCACTTGATGAATTATGAACCTTTTCAGACACTGGAGTTCACCTATTTAGCATAATATATCATAAGTTATCAGAAACTTGGACAAAACACATAAAACTAAAAATACACATGAAAAACATGAAGTTCAAAAGACACCTTCTCCAAAATCTGTCTGGCTGAACATTCGAAACTTGATTTGTAAGAGAAATGTAGGGAAATACTCATATTTTCAGGATAAAAAGTAAATATCTAACAAGGAGGCTCACATTTTTTTTTTTAAAAAGTAATACTCATCTTGAATTATTCAGTCTTTAAGACTCAACAGTCAGGTTAGTAGAGAATAGATTTAGACCAATAAATTAACTATACCAATACCACTCTGTACACATGCACATAAACCATTATATATTCAGAAAGAGGATTTCTATATCATTTCTCATCAAATCACCTTTGAAATAAAACACTTCAATCTCACATTCATAAATAATGAGATAGCTGTAATTGCATTCATAAATAATCCTGTATACAGTTCAAATCCTCTCCCCTGCCAATTGTTTTGTCTATTTTCAGACATGACAGCTCTGTAAACACTATGTAAGAACTATGTAAGAAATTTAAATGCTTTAAATGACAAAATTTATAAAAGGAACACTGACCACTGAGTAACACTGATTTCACAATATGAGATGATCTACTTCAGTTTGAAAACAAAGCCAAAATTATAATCAAAAAGAAATTATTGAAGAAAAGCAATCATATAAAAAAGCATTAACTCAGCAAAAGAGAAAAACAATCAAACCTAACAAGAAGCTATATCTCATATTATCCTCTCAACATTACTAATTTAAATAAGTCAGCCAGTTGTTTACCAGTTCCTTTCCTCTTTCCACATACACTGGACCCTAGAGACAGCAATTGTCTGAATGTCTCCTAAAGACAAAACCTTTTTGTAAGTTTATCATCACACAGCCTTGTCCTGGATCCAGCTGGGATAGAGCTGGGATAGAGCTAATTTTCTTCATAGGGGCTGGTATGTTGCCTTGTTTTGAATTTAGGACAAGAATAACGTTGATAACACACATTTTAATTGTTGCAGAGCAGTGCTCACACAGAGCCAAGGACTTTTCAGTTTCTCATACCACCCTGCCAGTGAGGAGGGTGGGGGTGCACAAGGAGCTGGGAGGGGACAGAACCAGGACAGCTCAACCAAACTGCTCAAAGGGATATTCCATGCCATGTGATGTCATGCTGAAAAATAAAACTGGGGGAGTTGAACAGGAGGGTTGCCTCTGCTTGGGGTCTGTCTGAGCATCAGTAGGCAGATGGTGAGCAATTGCATTGTGCATCACTTGTTTTGTTTATTCTTTTTTGTTCTTATTATTCTTTGTTGCCTTTTTTCCTTTTTTTTTTTTTTTCTTTCCTCCTTCTTCCCCCCCCCCCCCCCCTTTCTTATTAAACTGTCCTTATCTCAATCCATAAGTTCTTGGCACTTACCTTTTCAATTTTCTCCCCCATCCCACTGGGGGTGGATGAGTGAGCAACCATCCATGTGGTGCTTAGCTGCCTAACAGCTTAAACCACAGTGGTCCTTCTAGCGCCCAATGCAAGGCAATACAATGGAAGAAGTATTTGAGAAAGGGAAGAAAACAGTCCAAATCCTTCTGAAGGCTGGTTTTACCATAAAACAAAATAAAGTCAAAGGACCTGCACGAGGGATCCAGTTTTTAGGAATAAAATGGCAAGATGGACATCATCAAATCCCAATGGATGTGATCAACAAAAAAACAGCTATGTCTCCACCAACTAGCAAAAAAAACAAACACAAGCTTTCTCAGGTATCGTGGGGTTTTGGAGAATACACATTCCAAATTACAGTCTGACTGTAAACCCACTCTACCAAGTGACCTGAAAGAAGAACAATTTCAAATCGGGCCCCGAGCAAGGACAAGCCTTTGAACAAATTAAACGGGGGATATTTCATGCAGTAGCCCTTGGGTCCTTTTGAGCAGGACAAGATGTAAAAAACGTGCTCTACATCACAGCTTGTGAGAATGGCCCCACCTGGAGCCTCCGGACGAAAGAACCAGGGCAGACTCATGGTCAACCCCTAGTGTTTTGGAGTCAGGGATACAGAGGATCCGAGGTACTGGCCGTGTATGAAGGGTTCAAGCTGCTTCAGAAGTGGACAGCTTGTGAGAATGGCCCCACCTGGAGCCTCCGGAAGAAAGAACCAGGGCAGACTCATGGTCAACCCCTAGTGTTTTGGAGTCAGGGATACAGAGGATCCGAGGTACTGGCCGTGTATGAAGGGTTCAAGCTGCTTCAGAAGTGGTTGGTACTGAAGCACAGCTCCTCTTGGCACCTCGACTGGGCTGGATATTCAAAGGGAGGGTCCCATCTACACATCATGCAACTGATGCTACATGGAGCAAGTGGGTTGGATTGATCACACAGCAGGCTTGAATAGGAAAACCCAGTTCCCCAGGAATCTTGGAAGTAATCATGGACTGACCAGAAGGCAAAGATTTCAGAATATCACCAGACAAGGAGGTGACACGTTCTGCAGAGGCCCCACTGTATAACAAGCTACCAGAAAATAAGACACAATGTGCCCTGTCCACTGAAGGGTCCTGTCGTATTGTGGGAAAGCATCGGAGGTGGAAGGCTGCTCTATGGAGTCCTACACAACAGGTTGCCGAAACTGCTGAAGGAGAAAGTGAATCAAGCCAATTTGCAGAAGTGAAGGCCATTCAGCTGGCTTTAGATATTGCTGAACAAGAAAAGTGGCCAGTTCTCTATCTCTACACTGATTCAAGGATGGTAGCAAATGCCCTGTGGGGGTGGTTACAGCAATGGAAGCAAAACAACTGGCAGCGCAGGGGCAAACTCATCTGGGCTGCTGCATTGTGGCAAGATATTGCTGCCCAGGTAGAGACCTGGTTGTAAAGGTATGCCATGTAGATGCTCATGTGCCCAAGAATCGGGCTACTGAAGAACATCAGAACAACCAGCAGGTGGATCAGGCTGCTAAGATTGAAGTAGCTCAGGTGGACCTGGATTGGCAGCATAAAGGTGAATTATTTATAGCCTGATGGGCCCATGACACCTCAGGCCATCAAGGTAGAGATGCAACATACAGATGGGCTCGTGATCGAGGGGTGGACCTGACCATGGACACTATTGCACAGGTTATTCATGACTGTGAAACATGTGCTGCAATCAAGCAAGCCAAACGGTCAAAGCCTCTTTGGTATGGAGGACGATGGCTGAAATATAAATATGGAGAGGCCTGGCAGATTGATTACATCACACTCCCTCAAACTCGCAATGGCAAGCGCCACGTACTTACAATGGTGGAAGCAACCACCGGATGGCTGGAAACATATCCTATGCCCCATGCCACCACATGGAACACTATCCTGGGCCTTGAAAAGCAAGTCCTATGGCGACATGGCACCCCAAAAAGAATTGAGTCAGACAATGGGACTCGTTTGCAAAACAACCTTATAGACACCTGGGACAAAGAGAATGGCACTGAGTGAGTATATCACATCCCTTATCATGCAACAGCCTCTGGGAAAATCAAACGATGTAATGGATTGTTAAAGACTACACTGAAACCAATAAGTGCTGGGACATTCAAACATTGGGATACACATTTAGGAAAGGCCACCTGGTTAGTCAACACTAGGAGATCTACCAACTGAGCTAGCCCTGCCCACTCAAACCTGTTATGTACTGTAGAAGGGGATAATGTCCCTGTAGTGCACATAAAAACATGTTTGGGAAGACAGTCTGAGTTATTCCTGCCTCAGGCAAAGGTAAACCCATCCGTGGGATTGCTTTTTCTCAAGGACCTGGGTGCACTTGGTGAGTAATGCAGAAAGATGTCGAAGTTTGATGTGTACTCTCAAGGTGATTTAATGTTGGGTGAGAATACCCAATGATATGAATTATACAGCATTATATGTCAATTGGCATGATATACCATCACAACTATGGTTGCTATATGCCTTATCAATGGTATTACCGCAAGAGTCACCCAGATTAATGACGAATTAATCTTGATGGAACCAGGCAAGTGCAGCAGTGATGTGACCAGAGATGGCTCCAACACCACTCACCATCTTTCCTGTCCAGAAGGACCATTATGACCAAAATCATAGACTAAAATGAACTTAATGAACATTTTAAATGGACATTTAAATGGACATTTTAAAGGTTTGGCCCACAGACTAAGGGGATGATATGTGTTTGTGTATCAATGGATGGAAAGAATGGTGGCAATTAATGAGAATATATTGGAAAGTGTAAGACCTGAGCATGACATCGATGGTATGGAATAAGGGGTGGATATCGTCCTGGTTTCAGCTGGGATAGAGTTAATTTTCTACCAAGTAGCTGGTATGGTGCCATATTTTGGATTTAGGATGAGAATAATGTTGATAACACACTGATGTTTCAGTTGTTGCAGAACAGTGCTTATGCTAAGTCAAGTACTTTTTAGCTTCTCATACTGCCCAGCCAGCAAGGAGGCTGGGGGTGCACAGGAAGCTGGGAGAGGACACAGCCAGGACAGATGACCCAAACCAGCCAAAGGGATATTCCATACCATATGGCATAATGCTGAACAATAAAACAGGGGGGAGTTGGCGGGGGCACCATTGCTTGGGGGCTGGCTGGGCATCGGTCAACTGGTGGGGAGCAACTTCATTGTGCATCATTTGCTCTGTTTATTTTATTTGTTATTTTTTCCTTCTTTTCTTTCTTGTTTTTCCTTTGTTATTAAACTGCCTTTATATCAGCCCATGAGTTCTTGCACTTCTCTTTTCAGTTTTTCTCCCCCATCCCACTGGAGGGTGGGGGAGTGAGTGAATAGCAGTGTGGTGTTTAGCTGCCTGCTGGTTTAAAACCACAACAAGCTTGAAGTGTAGAGACTCTGTAAAAGTGATGTATTTATAGCATAAGAGAGGCAAATGGTATTTTTAAAGTCTGTTCTTGTTGTATGATGTCAAAACATCTCTTGGCAAACCACATTTCAGTCCTAATTAAAAATATAAAAGAATCTTAGGGCTTGTCTAAGTAGCATATTCCACCTCTTCAGTTACACTGATTTCGTTAAAACAGTTACCGTCCCTTATATAGGCACACTTAAACCAGTTTAATTCATACATATACCCATTATATTTAACTAGATAAATTACCAGATTAGACTCATGTAGCAGAAAGTACAGCTTAAAACCACTTATGTATTCCCACATTAGGTACTTGCACCAAAACAAATACATCATTTCACTTCAAGATTTCCAGTAACAAGCCCTGAGATGAGTTTCACTTTGATTCCCTGAAATCACCACATAAGCAAGCATATAAACTATCAAACATTTGTGTTTAATTTCTAACCACAGGAATAGCAAACTAAAAGAACAGGAGTGTACAATTAACAAAAATAGTCTTACCTTTATTAGATTTGGATGACTTGTTCTTGTTAGGTTTAAAACACGAGCCCCTTGATTTATCTTCTCTATCCTTAATAAATTTCTGCACATCATCCAAAGAAAGTTTCTGAAGGACAACTACAGGTTTAGCGCCTTTATTTAGATCTTCAGCTAGCCCAATCTTCTCTATTTTATCCTTCTGTTCACCTTTATATTCAGTTTTCCTTGACTCCTGAGTGACATTGCCATCTTTATCACGCTTGATTTTTGGAATGACAAAATGTTTCAATGCACCAGATCTTGCCCCCAACAAGTAACTGGGAAACTCTGCTTTATTCTCAGCATGTGCTTTATTGCTATCAAGTTTACTCTTATTACCATCTGTCCTTCGTTCATCCTTGCTGTTGGGTGATTTAAAACCAGTTTTTTCAGGTCTTGATTTACTAAAATCTCCTCTACCTTCCTGTTTAATACGAGGGCTGTCAGGTCTTGATTTCTGATCCCCGGAAGAAAACCTTTCCCTTGATTCACCAGACTCATGTCTATGTTTCCTTTCAAATTTCTCAGTTTTTGAAACATCAGGTTTAATACCATGCTTAGAATCATATTCATTTTTGTTTGAAGATCTCAAATACTCAGGCCTTCTAATCTTGGATGGATCCCCTCTGTATCTCTCTGACTCCCCCCTGTCCTCAGATCTTTGTTTAAAGCTATCATGGTCACGCCTCAGTGTATCAGAAACCGAACGCCCATCAGGCCTTTGTTTTGCTGGATCTGATCTACTTTCAGATTTTATCCTTGAAGTATCAGATTTCACATCTGGTTTTTGCCTAGGTATTTCAATTTTCTTATCTGACAACGGTTTACTCGAGTCTCTCCTATTATCATGTCTATGTTTTGGTGTTTCAGGCCTGCCTTCGCTCTTCTGTTTTGGCGTTTCAGGCCTCTGCCTTATTTCCTGTTTGCCATTATTTTGTTTTCCTTCATTTTGTTTCATCTCCATTTGCCTTCTCTCATTTTGTTTTGACTCTGTCTGTCTGTTCTCATTTTGTTTCAGCTCTGTTTGTTTGCTTTCATATTTAGTTTCTACCTGTTTGTTTTCATTGTGTGTACTTTCCAACCTTCTGTTCTCATTTTGCTCAAATTCCGTTTGTCTGTTTTCATTTTGCTGGATATCTGTCTTTTGACCCTCAAAGTCTGCCTTTTTCCTAAAAATCTCAGGATGGTTTTCAGGTTTAAGAACTCCAACAGTGTCTTCCTGGGGAACATACACAAACCCGTCATTATACTGCTTAATTTCTTCATTTTTTTTGAAGGCATCCAAATCCTGAGTTACTGTTGCCTGAGAGTCCGCTCTTCCTGCTTGCTGAAGATCAATACTAACCATCAACGCTGGCCTTGCCCCATTTCCTGCAGAACCTGTCTCCTGAGAAGTTGGTCTATTTCCTCCGGTAGTACCCCCAGCCTCCTGTGGTTTGTTTTCTTGTTTTCGCTTCTTCAGAGGCTTATCTGCAAACAGGAAAAAAAAATCATAAATTATAAATATAGAAAGAGATTAAGTGTCCAATCAAAAATATCAGTTCCCCTCCATACCCACAAAGTAATCCCCCTCAGCATGTATGTGCACAAACAGCAAAACTTATTCAATTTAAAAGCAAGAATAGAACTTCTCTAGCTAATACTTTTTAATATATTCATAGACTATTGTTCATTGTTAGTCTACCACAGGTGCCAATTAATCGTTTAAAAAAAAAAAAAAAGCACCTTCAAAACACATGGTCAAAATCAAATCATAAGTCCCTGTAAAATTCCTAAGAGAAACATCTAATAAAGCAGCTGCAATATATAATGAGAAAACAAACAATTTAAGGCTGAAGCAAAAATCTGCAAAGACACTGAAGGTGCACCTTCTTAACTGTTTGTTAAATGATTAATACTACTGTAAAAGATTCTCCTCTGCAGATTTAGCCTCCTTTATTATATAATATAAGCAATTATCTGCAACAATTAAGACAGAGGTTCTCTCTATATGGTTCAGTGCATCAGTTGGACATCATGCATATTACTGCCAGGGAACACAGGAACAATGTACAAAAATGATTGAACTAACTCCAAAATGCCATTCTTCTCTTTAAAGCAGAGCAGTATACCAAGAGCTGGAGTCTATACCATAATACATATGTATCAGGTGGGGGGCCTCTCTATACACTTAAAATCTTGAGTAATTTCCCTTTGCAACCATAAAACTTTTCATGGATGAAAAAAGTTCAGTGATAAAATTATGCAATGTCAACATCTTGACTCTGCAATAACCCTTTCAGTTTGTACTAAAAAAAAATTAAGAGTAGAATACAGAAAAATAAAAGGTGAGCCAATTACACACACCTTGTAATTTGGTAGAATTCATAGAAACGAGAAGCACACTGAAATATCAAAAAGAATATGTTCTGTCCATTTAAACTACAAGCTATTTATATTACCAATATGGTATTCTAAACTAAAATTAATTAATGCCATTAAAATGTAAAGTCCTACTTGCAGTAAGGCTTATATTCTAATTTGTCAACTATCGTTGTGTAATTTGTTTAACAAATAAATAATTATCTTTTCTGTAATCAGGGAATATGATTTTAAGTCTAAGGAATGACTAAACATAGGCTAGAAATTCAGGAGATCAATTGTCAAAATGTCTAGACCACAAATAGAATACGAGAAAAATAACTTATTTGGTGTCTAGATTTGTGGTGCCTTACAGAATCACAAAATTGTCTAGGTTGGAAGAGACCTCCAAGATCACCTAGTCCAACCTCTGACCTAACACTAAGAAGTCTTCCACTAAACCATAGAACTAAGCTCTACATCTAAACGTCTTTTAAAGACCTCCAGGGATGGTGACTCCACCACTTCCCTGGGCAGCCCATTCCAATGCCTAACAACCCTCTCAGTAAAGAAGTTCCTCCTAACATCCAACCTAAAACTCCCCTGGAGCAACTTTAGCCTGTTCCCCCTCGTCCTGTCACCAGGCACATGGGAGAATAAACCAACCCCCACATCGCTACAGCCTCCTTTGAGGTACCTGTAGAGAGCAATAAGGTTGCCCCTGAGCCTCCTCTTCTCCAGGCTGAACAAGCCCAGCTCCCTCAGCCGCTCCTCGTAGGACTTGTTCTCCAGGCCCCTCACCAGCTTCATCGCCCTTCTCTGGACTCTCTTGAGCGCCTCGATGTCCTTCTTGTAGCGAGGGGCCCAAAACTGAACACAGTACTCGAGGTGCGGCCTCACCAGAGCCGAGTACAGGAGGACAATCACTTCCCTAGACCTGCTGGCCACACTGCTGCTTATACAGGCCAGGATGCTGTTGGCCTTCTTGGCCACCTGAGCACACTGCTGGCTCATATTCAGCCGACTATCCACCAATACTCCCAGGTCCTTCTCCACCAGGCAGCTTTCCAACCACTCATCTCCCAGCCTGTAGCTCTGCTTGGGGTTGTTGCGCCCCAGGTGCAGGACCCGGCACTTGGCCTTGGTGAACTTCATGCAGTTGGCCTTAGCCCATTGGTCCAGCCTTTCCAGATCCTCCTGCAGAGCCTTCCTACCCTCGAGCAGATCGACACACACGCCTAACTTGGTGTCATCTGCAAACTTACTGAGGGTGTACTCGATGCCCTCATCCAGATCATTGATAAAGATGTTAAAGAGAACTGGCCCTTGTACTGAGGCCTGGGGGACTCCACTAGTGACTGGCCTCCAACTGGATTTGACTCTATTCACCACAACTCTTTGGGCCTGGCTACCCAGCCAGTTTTTAACCCAAAGCGTACACCACTCCAAGCCATGAGCAGCCAGTTTCTTGAGGAGAATGTTGTGGGAAACGGTGTCAAAGGCCTTACTGAAGTCAAGGTAGACCACATCCACAGCCTTTCCCTCATCCACCCAGCGTGTCACTGTCATATAAGGAGATCAGGTTCGTCAAGCAGGACCTGACTTTCATAAACCCATGCTGACTAGGCCTGATCACCTGGTTCCCCTGCAAGTGCCGTATGATGACTCTCAAGATAATCTGCTCCATGAGCTTCCCTGGCACTGAGGTCAAACTAACAGGGATGTATCCTGGTTTCAGCTAGGACAGAGTTTTTTCCTCCTAGTAGCTGGTAGGGTGCTATGTTTTGTATTAGGATGAGAAGTGTCGATAACACACTGATGTTTTAATTGTTGCAGAGCAGTGCTTACACTAAGCCAAGGACTTTTCAGCTTCTTACTCTGTCCTGCCAGCAGGCAGTCTGGGGTGCAGCAGGAGCTGGGAGGGGACAGACCCAGGACAGCTGACCCAAACTGGCCAAAGGGGTATTCCATCCCATCTGATGTCATGCTAAACAATATATAAGAGTGGCTAGCTGGGGTGGGGTGGCCAGCTGCTCGGGGATAGGCTGGGCATCAGCCTATGGGTGGTGAGCAATTGCCTTGTGCATCACTTGTTTTGTACACATTATTATTAATAGTACTGCTTTTTTTTTTTTTTTTTTTCCTCCCATCTTAATAAACTGTCTCTATCTCAACTCCCAGGCTTCACTTTCCCATTTCTCTCCCCCATCCCAGAGAGGGAGGGGGGAGGGTGAGTGAACAGCTCTGTGGTGCCTAGCTGCCGGCCAGGTTAAACCACAACAATTAGCCAGCTCTCTTTTTTAGACGCAGAAGTATAAGGAGGATGCAATCAAGGAAAAAATAAACTCCAAGGGAAAAAAAAATACAACTCAAATTGTAAACCAGAATTATAACACATGGTTTCTAATTTCATGTACTTGTAGATAGATTCTTTTACAGAACAGTGAAAGCTTTGAAGGATCATCTCCAAAATTAACATCAGAACACAGTAAAAAGTAGCAATGTAGTCAATTCCAGTGATGTGAACAGGCTTTTTTTCCTCATTATTTTTTATATCTATTTGTATGTCTTTAACTTTCTAGAACTCCAAAATTATATACAACATTTAATGGCTAGAAGACAGTAAAGAAAGATATAATAGACTCCATGCACAAAATGGCCAATTACAAATAAGGAATTTCTCATAATTCAACAAAAACCCATAGGAAAGACTATCAACTTTATGATAGACATGTAAAGCAAAATAAGTTTGCCACACAGAAGGTACAGCTTTTTAGCATGGAGATTTTTACTTTTTCTGTAGAACAACAATTGTTGAATTCATGAGAGCTTATATAGATTAATTTCTCTACATTACTGCATTACTGAATAATAATTTTAAGAAGTGGTGTGGGGTTTTTTGTTTGTTTTTGTTGTTGTTTTTTGAAATCTTCGTGCAGTGACAAAAGTTCTGTGACTGAGGGCTTTGACCTCACTGAATTTCATGGCAGGTCTCAGGAACGGTCAGGAAGTAGAAGCCTATCAGACTACTGATAGGTTTCAAATTTGAATGTCCTTTTAAAAGAAAAAATTAAAATACACATGCATACATACGTTGCTGCCTTATTACCCAATTAAAAACTCCATAAATTTTGAAACACAAATTAAGAAACTTGTGTTCTTAGGAAAATGTCAATAAGCTTTTTCATTTTAACCCAGAAATATCAGCTACAACAAAAAAAGTCACATATAGATCTGATGGTGGATCTACCAGTAGCCTTTAAGACATTTCTGTTACCAGTTACCTGCCCAATTCCTTCAACTGAGGTTATCACCTGTAGCAGAAGGGAACATGCATTCACATTTCCCCAAGTGCATTTCATTGTCCAGTGCATCAGCTTAAGGAACTAGTGAAGATAGTTTGCATCAACCTACTGGGCTGAACAAGACAGCTAAGAGCCAAGCATATGTTTCCTTCTGCTACCCCTACTATCAAGGCAAGGCCAATTGCCAGGAGCTGTGATGCCTTAAACTGCTGTAGCTGAATCAACAAAAACTCACCTTTCAGAACCCTCATGCTGAGGGCACCCAAGATTAAACAACTAAAACAATTCAGGTAGGACCAATTTTCACTCTTGAACTTCTGTAACTGACCAGGCTCAAAACACTGCTCATCTTCATCATACAAAATGTCAACTTGTAAGTTGAAAACATATAAACAGATGATCACATCACAACTTGGCATATTCCCGCTAAACATAGAGCTTTCTTGATGGACCTTCTTCATTTCTCTTGTCAAATGAATGCTGATATTTTAGTAAGTTGTTATAACTATAACCTGTTGTATTCGTGTTCTTATCTGAGAAGAAAGGGATGCCTTCAAAGTTCTCTTTTCCTAAAGGGCAAGGTGACTGCAGACAGAGTTACAGATTACTCATTTCTTCATATATCCAGTGCATCTTGATGGTGATCCTCAGAACTAGACTTGATCATTACTGTTTTGCCCCTATGAGATTTCTGGATCTAGGATAAAAAAGCTGGCCCAAGTATAGGAAAATATCAGACTGAAATAGGGCAAAAAATGTAGGATGAGTACATAGTAACACTATCTTCATTGAGTATAATGAAAAAAAAATCATTGAATGAGCACAAAGCTTCTTTTTAAGTTACCATGTAGCTAATGAAATATGAAAGATGAAATACTCCATTGGGCTTCAAGGGCTTTGACAAATCTAACTATATGAGAACAATAAAGAGAGTAATGAGGAGAGAGATTAACCTCTGCAAACAGATGTCTTCGTGTCTTCTCCTTTACAATCAAATATATGCAAGTTTACATAAATCTACCTTGTTAAGGCAAGAGTTCAAGGACCTGAGGGGTCTCAGAACAGACTAACTTCAGAACTTGAAAAATACCCATTCAAATAAAATTCATATCCTTCAAGGTATCAATATCCATCTTCGTCCAATTCATTCGACAAACAGTAGAATTTCTTTTTATTATCAGGATCTAGGACTTTGTCAAAATATCAGACTAATGTTTTTCTTTCAAATCCCACAGACTTGGTTTCAAAGCCTGTCACAATTCTAAACAGGTATGCTTCCAAACTCTTAAGACCAATACAGAGTGATCAGGATTTTTTCCACGGAATCACAGAATTGTAGGGGTTGGAAGGGACCTCAAGAAATCATCAGGTCCAACCCCCCCCCCACCACCAAAGCAGGTTCCCTAGAGCAGGTTGTCCAGATAGGTATCCAGACGGGCCTTGAATATCTCCAGAGAAGGAGACTCCACAACCTCCCTGGGCAGCCTGTTCCAGTGCTCCGTCACCCTCACCGTGAAGAAGTTCTTTTGCATGTTGGTGCGGAACTTCCTCTGATCCATTTTTTGGCCATTGCCCCTTGTCCTGTTGTCCTGTCCCCACAAACCACTGAAAAGAGGCTGGCCAAATCCCTCTGTCCCCCACACTTAAGGTATTTATAAACACTGATAAGATCCCCTCTCAGTCTTCTCTTCTCCAGGCTGAACAGACCCAGGTCTCTCAGCCTTTCCTCATAGGGAAGATGCTCCAGGCCCCGTATCATCTCTGTGGCCCTCCGCTGGACACTTTCCAGGAGATGCCTGTTTTTTTTTTGTAGCTGGGATCCAGAACTGGACATAAAACTCCAGGATTTGTGTGTGTTGATTACTACTCAGATACTCCTGAACCACCCCCTCGTCAAACAGCGGGGAGGTCTCCATTTCCCAGACTTTCTCCTCCCTCCAGGGTCCAGGAATCCCAGGGGGGGAGTCCCTTAAGCAAAGACCAATGCAAAGAAGGCATTCAGTATCTCGTCCTTCTCAACATCCCCCATTACCAGGACACCCCCCTCATTCATCAGGGGATGCACATTATCCCTAGTCTTCCTTTTACTGTTTACATACTTAAAAAAAGGTAATAAGAAGGGTTGTTTTTATCTCCTTTGCCAGCTTCATCTCTAGGTGGGCTTTAGCCTTCCTTGTCGTGTCCCTGCAGGCCCTGACAACGCTCCTACACTCCTCCCAAGAGGACAGGCCCTTTTTCCACATTTCATAGACCTTCCTCTTCCTTCTGATCTTATCGATGAGCTCCTTGCTCATCCACACAGGTTTCCTGCCCCCCTTCCCCAATTTCCTACAATTTCCTACTCTTAAGGATGCAGTGATCCTGAGCTTGGAAGGAGTGCTGTTTAAATGTTGCCCAGCTCTCACAAGCACCCTTGCCTTCTAGCAACCTAGCCCATGAGATACCTCCAAGTAGGTCCCAAAAGAGATCGAAGTTGTCTCTCCAAAAGTCCAGGGTAGCAATCCTACTTTTTGCCTTACTTCTTCCACCAAGTTCCATCTTGAACTCCACCACCTCATGGTCGCTGCATCCCAAGCTGCCCCCAACCTTCACATCCCTAACAAGCCCATCCCTGTTGGTAAGGACAAGGTCCAGGAGCACCTCCTGCCTCGTCGGCTCCTCTACCACCTGCATCAGAAAATTGTCTTCAACCCATTGTAGGAACCATTTGGACTGTGCGTGCCTGGCTGAGTTGCTTACCCAACAGATGTCTGGATAATTGAAGTCCCCCATGAGAACCAGAGCCTGTGATTGTGAGGCTACTACCAGCTGCTTGCAGAAGGCCTCATCAACCTCCTCCTCCTGATCTGGTGACCTGCAGTACACCCCCACAACAATGTCCCCCCTACCAGCCTACCACTTAATTCTCACCCACAAGCTCTCTGCTGCTTCTTCACCCTCCCCCAGGTGGAGCTGGGTACACTCTAATTGCTCCCTCACATAAAGGACAACTCCTCCCCCTTGCTTCCCCAGCCTATCTTTCCTAAAAAGGACATAGCCCTCCATGACAATGTTCCAGTCATGTGAGCTGTCCCACCATGTCTCTCTGTGATCACAATGAGATTGTGGCCCTGTGACCATACACAGATCTTGAGCTCATCCTGTTTATTTCCCATGCTCTGCGCATTGGTATATAGGCACATTAGGAAAGCAGCAGGTTCAGTTACACCTGGAGGGATGCAAGAAGAAAATTCCGGATGGGGTATCAGGATCATTACCTTCTCTGAGGAGCCCTTGGATGATCCTATGGGACAACTCGGAGGTTTTTTCCCTACTATCTTCAACAGTGACAGCAGTGACAACTTCACCCAGCACCTCTCTGTCACTTTTAGCTCCCCTCCCTTCCCCCATCAAACCTAGTTTAAAGCCCTGGTAATCAGTCCAGAGAGCTTGCTCCCCAACACACTTGCGCCCCACTTGCTCAGTTGAAGTCGGTCAGCAGCCCACATACCCGGCTTCTCAAAGGGCTGCCCAAGATCAAAATACCCAAATCCTTGGTCCAGACACCACCCCCCTCAGCCAGTCATTTACCTGTCCCATTCTTCTTTCTGGGTCCTGGTCACCCAGGATGGAGGAGAACACTATCTGCACCCTTGATCCCTTCAACATCCTTCCCAGGGATGCAAAGTCCTTTTTAATATTATTCATTTTCTTTGTTGCAGCTACCCGGGACCCAGCCTGAATGGCGATAAGAGGACAGTAGTCCTCTGGTTTAATGAGCTGTGGCAGAGCCTTCCTAACGTCTCTGACGTGCTCCAGGAAGACAACACACCTCTCTGGAGAGGTTATCCAGATGGTAAACAGGAGCCTCGGTGCCCCCCAGCAAGGAATCCCCGATCACTAAAACTCTCTGCCCTTTTTTTGTGGCATTGGTTTTGATGCAGTGCCCTGTCCGGCCCCACTCTCTGTGCTTGGTACTTCCCTAGACTTTGATATGCTTCTTGGGTCCTGTGTTCCGACTACTGTCCAGACCCTCATCCTTTTCCTGCCTGAGAGCTTCAAATCTATTACCCAGGGACACCATGGAGGTAGGTGACTCCATGGGTGTTGGGGGCAGATGCCTCCTTCTGCTTCGAGCTGAGACACGGGTCCAGCCCCTTTCCTCTCATGGGTTGTCAAGTCCTCTGTCCTGCAGGTGAGCAGCTGGATCGGCTACTATCCTTTGCAGGGACTTAGGAGAGGGCTGCTGGGCCTCAGTAGGGTCAGGTCGACACCTCCTATCTGTCTCCCTTAGAGACTCCCAGGAGCCCCTCAGGCTGCCAATTTGTTGCTGCAGCCCAGCCATCTTCTCAAGCAGTTCCTTGATCGGGGCACAGCTGCACCCATGACAGCCCTCTCTTCCCTCAGGACCCAGGGGGGCCTCCAGATTTCAGAGCTCCCTACAGTATCCAGTCTGGACTGAAACTTCCCCCCTCAGGGGATCCACCTGGGTGCCCACATGAGCCCAGAGAGGCCGTGTCCCCTCAGTCTGGGTTGCCGCCTCAGCCCAGCCACTGCAACGGGTGCCCACCATGGTGAATTATAAGTTGTAAAAGGTAGAGATCCCAAAAGAGAGGACAGGAAGAGAAAGGGAGGAGAAGATCCTCCCTGCACTCATCCCTTTCCCACTTGAACTGCCTGCACTAACTGCCAAGCCAGTCCTGTTTGCATGTCCCATTTGTGGCTCTCCCTAGGGACTGCTTTTATACTGTCAGGGTGTTGGCTGCTGTCAACCCTGGCTCCGCCCTCAGCATGTCAGCTCCTGCCTGCTGGGGGGGGTGTGGCTGCAGCTCTGACTAAACAGCTCTGCGATGTGTTATTGGGTGGGTGGTTAGGGGTTGGCTCCATCCACTTCCGTGCCAGGAACCCTTGCTGCAGTTGATTCACGCAACGTCCTCGCTAAAATGTCCCTTCACTCTTCGTAATAGTTTTTTTAACAAAAGGAAGTGGTTAACCACAGAAGAGCTTTCTATGTTAGATTGGGCATCCGAGTCTGCTTTCAGATTTTCTTTTAAAAAACAATATTCTCTTCCCCCACCCATACCCCAAGAATGTAAATACATCCAAAATCATTCCTTGAATAAAATTATGACAGTTCAAAGTACTGTCTAATAACAGTTATTCTCCTATATATGCATCTTTTTGACTTGACAAATCCACCGTAGATGTTCTATTTACATGGCAACATGCTCACCAAAATGCAGTAACTTGGTGCTCAAAGCAAGATCATAAGCCAAGTCATTCTAAAACATAGTAGAAATGGTGTGTCAAATTAAAGGAGTCATCGTGATACAAGAAACTAAACATTACAAGAACCACAAGTTTGAAATAAAAAATAAAAAAGGTTAGCTGGATTTCCAAGCGGTTATGTCTCACCTGCCCTGTTATGAACAGTATTCCTGGAGACAGGTGTGGCCTTCATCTTTGGAAAAGTCTGTGTCAAAACAATGAGTACTTTCAGATTTAGAAAGTATTTAATTACTAAGGAACTTTTGCGCAAAAAAAAAAAAATTGCGCTGGAAAAAAACACAGATATCTCCAAATACATTTTTGCTGAAACTACAAGTCAACCACATGAAGAATCTCTATCCTGAAAACAAATATAAGGAAGCTGAGATATTGGAAGATGAGCAAATGTTAGGGACAGTCTGGATGAGGGGAACTGGATTAAAGAAATGTCTCCATTCTTCCATTTAACCTGAAATCTTTCCAAAGCAGCAGCCAGAACATCATTAATATTGAAGTTACTCCAATGTTACTGCTTTCTTGCAAATATGATGATTGTCTCAACTACCAGATTAAACTCTTTCAGCAAATAAATATAATAGGATGATAGCCTAAAAACTTCAAGAACTGAATGTTCTAGCAAACTGAAATGGGAAACGTGTCTTTTGAAAATACCTATGAAAAGGTAACAAGTCTAAAAAAGAAACACATGGTTGCAGAGCTTTGTTTTAGCAGAATGGTAACATTCCACTCTATCAGTAGTGTTTTATAGATACTAAAATCCAGAGATTTCTGAATGATCTTGAAGAAACAACAGTTAAATTATAGCTTCTCCATTTACACCTTGTAAAGGATTCAGTTGGAAACTTCAGATCCAAGATGATTAAATGTGTATGTACTCCTCTCCAGAACTACAAAAAAGATTGATCCTCAACACTGAATTCTGGATGAACCATTGTGATGACTCTAGTACAGTTACTTTCTTTTTGTTTGTTTGTTTTTAAAGCATAAAAATGTAGACTCTTCTATTTTAAAAACTGACATTCTTCAGAGATCATGAGGATATGTCTTCACTCATTTGAAATAACACTCATTTGCATTATTTAAATAAACAATTTATATCAAACATACCAGTCCTAAACAGTTAGTACTTCTTGTCAGACCTTCCATTTTTGAGCAACATCACAGACAAGTCAGCCAGAGGCCAATTACAAGTTTTTCTTTCTTAAGCTACCAATCAAGACTGGGAATTTTCAACAAATAACACATAACCATACTATTAATAACAAATATATGCTTACTGACAGCTGTTTCGCTTTTCCTAGGAATTTTTCATAGATCTCAAATTTGTCCAAACACCCTGTCCCACCAAACAAAAGTGTTTTGCAGACCACAAGAACCTAAACCACTCAATATAATCAGGATATAAGGAAGATTTAAATATGAAATTACTTTAATGGTACTGACAGATGACCTATCAGTGTAGTGAG
Organism: Aythya fuligula; assembly: GCF_009819795.1. NCBI lineage: Eukaryota > Metazoa > Chordata > Aves > Anseriformes > Anatidae > Aythya > Aythya fuligula. The sequence continues at coordinate 6,332,469 of NC_045594.1, read as the reverse complement.
GGCAAATACCTATTTTCATCTTTCTACTCCTTCATGAACATTCAGCATTACTGACCATGAGAGTTTGCTCTCACCTCACCTCCTCCCTAAAACAATATCCCAATATTCCAAAAACCAAAGAAATGAATAATCAAAGAGAAACCTTCCAATCAGTAGAAGAGATTCCCACATAAATAGCTCCTCCCCTTGAAGGAGAGACTGAGCAAACAGCTCAGAAATTTTAGTCTCACTGCTTGCTCTAAGAAGAAATTACTAAAGAATAAGAAACTACTAAAGAAGAAGAAACTACAAAAAGTACAGTGATGATCCTGGTATAAGAAGCCTTTCTGAACTGAAAACAACTCCAAATGCTCCAAAATAAACAAAGATCAGAGGGCTTCTAGCTGCTGCAGTTCAGAGGAAGGGCTTTCTGAGAATCTGAACAGAAACAGATGGTAATTTTTAGCAACCTGTCAAGAGACTTTATCAAGCTTCTGGTTACTGTGCAAAAAAGAAAGCCTATCAGAAGGAATGTGCAAACTCATTCAGGACAAAACACAAAAAGAATAAAGCAGGCTCTGATATGCCTTAGAATGTAGCAGATGTCAGAATCTTCATTTTTATAAAGTTTTGCTCATTTTCTTAAATATGACAATAATGTAATTAGTATAGCTGGAGAATGAAATATGATCTTAGGAATTTTTCTACTTCAGGATGTCTTGTAACTCATTATTCCCTGTCAACTATAGTAATACAGAAGAAATAATACACTAGAAAATAACAAGAATTGAACTACAGAAGAGTATAACCAAATATCTACACTTATTTAGAGACTGGAAGCTGTAATTTAACTTCCCTGAATTTAATACTGCTTTTACAATTAATATTATTTTAATATATTTATAAGATAAAGGTTTTTCTGACAAATGTTTGGTTTTATCCACGTGATTACTTTGTGAAAAATTATTGTTTTCCAAACTCAGTTGTAAAAAAAAAAAAACAAACAAAAAAAAACTGAGCAAAAACTGAAGTACAATTAATTTTGAAATACACAAAGCAGCACCTAATTTCACAAGAAAGTAAAACAGTAGGCTTAAGGAAAACTGCTTATTTTATGGATCACAGATTATCATAACCAATTATTTTTTAATCATTTGTATGAACAGCAAACTTTAATGACCAATTTTTTAATAAATTAAAATTTATTGGTGAACACATTTAATCTCCCTTTCAGATTTTGACTTCATTCTGACTTCATAACTTATTTCAATTGACTAGATCCAGTAACATTTATATTGTATGATAATGGAAAAGTTCCGTATCACCTTAGATTGATGTCAGAGTGAACTTGGTGACTATAATCTATAGAAACGCTGGGCTTAAACTCTTAATATGCTTTATTAATTATATAAATCATTACTTTATCAAGATTTAAATCCATCACAGAGAATTGACTATCGCAGAACAAAATAAAGTCATTACTGGGTAAGTAATGATATAAATCCTCCTATCTATTTAACAGGTAGAATAAAGACATATGCGATATGCAAATTATATTTAATTTTATAATCTTAGTTTATGTTACAGAAAATCAAAATAGACTTCTTGCCAAACTGTTGGGTTTTAGTTCTTTTCTACATCTGTTTACAAGAGCAGATTTCTGTTCTATCCTATGTAAAACACATCCTGGGATAAGTGTGGGAATTTGCTTTCATATTACACAAGAGCATCCAAAGAAAGTAAACACCATTAAAAAACACCTTTTTCTTTTTAACATATAAATGTGTTTTTCACTTGATCAGTACTTCATTATTTAAATATAAATATAAAGTAAATACAAAGTATTTTTTCCTAGATAGATAGAAATTTTGCAAAACTTCATTGCAATTTCTCTAGATAGAAGAGGAATTTCTTCCTCCTCCTTTTCTTAAACATCAACATAAAACAATAGAAATCTCTCATCTATAAAAATTGGATGTCACAAAACTGCTTTTTCTTGGAAAAGTTACATAAGGTTACAGTTTCATCTATTTACATAACACTACAGTATATAGACCTAATGAAAATTTATATACACAAAACACATAATTCTCACATTATCTTACTACACAGAGACACAATGATTTAGATTTTACATTGTCTCCTCTCATCTTCTTGTATTAATGACTTTAATCTTCTGCAAGATTACTAAACAAATGCCTACACTTGTATCTCTACTTTTAAGGAAATAAAATCCCTATAATGTATTTTTGGAAATCAATGGTAATATACTGGTTATATTTACACATTGTCATTTCATTCATTAGCTACATAAAATTAGACATAAATTATTAATAGCATTATTAATTTCCTCTTCGGGAAACTTTGGGGGAGATGGGGAAAGGGGTGAAAGGGAGAGAAGCTGGATAAGAGCTTAAAAGGTAAGAGAAAAAGGTTACTTACCTATAACCGTAGTTTTGCTCCGGCAGATTCACACTCTTGGGATGTGTGTCTCTGCTGCTATTGGCTTGAAAGAAACTAAAAAAAGAAGGGCCAATAGCAGGCATCCAAATGCCCCCTAACTGATTCAGTTATTGGAAATAAAGTTATTGCAGCTTCACTTCTTCCTAATTCAAAGAATCCATAGTAAGATTCCACGGAAGTGGGTAAAATGGATCCTCAGAGGTAAAATAAATAGGTAACAAACCCACAGATATGAGTAGGTTTGTCTCATTTAAAAAAATGCTTCTAATGCTTTGAATGCTTTTAAGTTAAAAAAAAAAAAATATTAGCCTCCCCAATGAAATGGATAGTGATTAATGATTTCATAACTATTCTCACAAACTCCAGGGAACAGTGCCATTTACAAGTAAAAGTAAGACTCCTTAATCTCTTAAGACTTGTGCATTATATAACATTTTTGAAGCAGCCTAAAATCTAACAATGAACACACGATACTATGTATGGAATAACTCAAATGAAAATTAAGGAAATCTAAATTAAAAAAAAAAAATAAATCTAAAACAATTTGAAAAAAGAGACTCTGGAAAAAGATGTGTTCCTTTCTTTTTTTTTCAAGTAATTTTCAGGATTATCTTCCTTTTTAAAGTACTCAGAGCTCCTTTTAACATTAATATCTTAAATGGTTTTATTTTTGATTCGCAGTATATGGTGGTGGTTTTTGTTTGTTTGTTTGTTTTTTTAAAAAGCATGACAGATTTTGAAGTAGAAACCTTGAACCTGAAAATTAATTCTGTAGCACGTCTAAATCCTGAAGAGCAAGAAGAGCTTCATGTAATGTTCTGGGAAAGGTTTAGATGACTAGCTTTGAACTACTTGACTATGCACAAAAATAACCTGTTTGTATCTGAACAGCTGAAAAGCACAAGAACTGAGGTTACCAAAATGAAATTTCTCCCTCAACAATCCCCCCCCCCTCCCCCCCCCCCCCCCCCCAAATAAAAAAGATTCCTGAGAAGCACAGAAATTCCTGGGACATAAGTTTTTAAAACTCAACAGGTTTTACTGTACTTTCTTGGAGTAATCAACATCAGATTGTGAACTAAGTACAACTCCAGTTAAGTGAACAAAATGGGTTCAGAACATGGACCTTTGCTCGTTTCTGAAGCAATTCAAGAGTACCAAGTAGTACAGGAAACATGACTACTAATGGTGATTAGAAGAGAAGGAACTGTGTGTGAAGTTTCATTGTCTTTCTAAAGAAACTAGATCATCAAAATATCCTGATGTACCTAAGCAGAGGATGGTTAACTTCTTGTTGACTGTTGTGGAAAAAGATAATCCCTTCCTGTATTAACCCTTCAGAATCATCCATACCATGGCTGTTCTTTTTTTTTTTTTCTACTCAGATATTCCAAGTCTTGAAAAACAATAGCTGGATCTACACATGATATTATACATCTTTTCAAAATGGAAGACATGATCTAGTATTGACAATTTGTATCTGATGAGGACATACAAGCCATTATGAGGGGGGCAATGGGAAATGAAGACCTGAGGCATGACATGTTCCAGAGACTTATTAGTTTGTTCTGAAGCTATTAAACATAATAGGTGTAGTACACTGAAACTTTTGTTGTTGAGTGCCTTGATCTTCAAAATCTCCAATTAGTTTTTTCATTAACAGATACAGACAAGTTACTTGCAAAATTAATTAACAGACATCCTTGATGGAAAAAGTAGGAAGAAGAGATGGCATCTTGTCCTTCCACACAGAAGGCAAAGACAAAAGTAACTTTTTCCAAACTTTGTACCTCTCTATCATGATGAAAAGACCATATAATCCACTTAATCCAAGACACAAATAGATCAAAAGGATCGAATGACAAAAACAGAGCTCTGAAAAGCACTCGGGTATGGAGGCAGAAGGTCTATATTATAACATCTCTCCTTATGTATTTCTGAGAGACATTAGGTCAAATCTGCCAGATTTTGCATTGGTGATTTTTGCACTTTTTCTGGAAACAAAAGCATGAAAATCAGGTTCCAGAAAGATATGTTGCTTTTCAAAGAAGACAGCACTTCTGCAAAACCTGGTATTCCACCTCTGGACTGGAGGTTGCCTCCCACTTTGAGAGACTTTGTTTGGTGGAAGCTAAAAATATTCTAACAGTTTTGTTAGAATTAGGGGATTATTACAGAAAGTACTATAATTTCCAAAGGGTTCCAAATCCCCATTTCCCACCTGTCCCAAACATTTTAAAAGGACTTAAACATTGCCTTAGACAAGCGTAGCAGTTGTATAATTTTTGGCAAGAACTCACAGAAAATCATCTCCACCTCTTCCCTGGAATAAAAAGTTCCACCACACTACTGGTTCCAAACCTCAGAAAAAACATGTCACATCCATCTAATGCCTTACTGTTTAAAAAGTAGCATCTGAGTACCTTTGATGAAGCACTGAACTGTAGAGATTTCACAGCTAAAAAAAAGGACAGAAGAGACCACTAATCTATCACAACTTGAGTGAGTACAATTCCACTCAAAGTACTTTATGGAAGACAACAAAGAATGCCTACACAGAAAGCATAGCATGACTGTAGTATGTATTCCCATGCCTTAATTACAAAAGCAGAGAAGATGATTTCATGCAGATTTCAGCATGTGCTAGCATTTAAGTCTGATCTCTAGAGAGACACTTGCTACCTACAGCATCAACTAACACAATGCTTTCCTGCTCTAATTAGACAGAGTACATACTGCAGTCATACTATTTTCTGGACATAAAGTGATCTGAAGTTACAGTCTATGTACTAAGGTGCATAAATGCCAGGCTTTTGCATAAATGCAGTAGGCAGCTTCTCAAAAGTGAACAATGTATTTAGGTTAGGAGTTATTAGATATATTTCTAACAGACATATTCCCATAGGAACCATAGAGGAAGCTTCCTCCTGCAGTCACACCAAATCAAACGACAATAACTAAAACAATTCCTGAGCATATCAGCTTGTAGACATAATACAAACTTAAAAGCAATGAAAAAAAAAACATTAGACAAATATGATTCTTATTTTTTGGTAAAATAACAGCTTTTCAGGTAATTTGCCATGAGACTGGTAAAAATTCTTCTACTCAATATTTTCTGTATTCATGACTGAAAACTTGGCAGACAAAAAGAAAAGAGCTGCTGCCTAGCATAGGGACAACTTAATACCCGTGAATAAATGGTGATTGTTTGTTCCAACATAAGGCAGCAACTTCTTGAACCCAATCCATAGCAATTGCAGGAACTCAGTAAGAACCGAGACCTGGCAGAAAATGCAGGCAGTAAGTGAAGCGTAAGGTTGGAATCCTTATTTGGTAAGTTGGTTATCAAGCAGTGGTGAAGGGGGTAGATTGCATTATATAAAAATCACTCCTTTACCCCATAAAAGAAAGGAATCAGAGTCTACCTATGGCTATGTAATTATAGTAAACAAACTTCACAACTGAAGTGCATAATTTCCTGAAAGTCAGAACAAAAAAGGAAGAGTGTTTTAGTCTTGCTCTAAGTGTTTGAAGGCTGTTGCACACCATAAAAAATGCACATTTTTCTAGCTGTTTCTCAGCTAAAATATGCTGCAGAATCTACCCTAGCAGTGCAGAAATAAAAGTAGCTTTTGAAGAAACAAAGTATTAGGAGACAAACCACAAGCTCTCCATAAATAAATTTAAAATTACTACAAGAGAGGTAAGCAGAGCAGCAAAATCCCCCATTTAATTAAATCAAAATTAAAGGTAGTAGATCTCTTTTGAGGTGAACACCAATTTTCTCTATAGATTGACAAACAACGTTTTTAACAAGAGTTGATTTAGTTACCAAATAAGGAATATCTAAAGCGTTAAACTTAATATTTATAACAATTATATTCTAATTCTCATTCTCTCTCTTCAGACACTTTTAAGAACAGAAAAAAATCTTTGAATATGGAGAAAACATGCTCTCTCTGGTGAGCAGCTGAACAACACTGGATACAATATAGTAGTATATATTATCCAATCATTACAGTGCCTTTAAAAGAAGAGATGTGATTTTAATCTAACACCTTCTTCACGTTAGGTTCAAATGGAGATATGAATAGATGAGGATAAAAGTTTTCCTCTATTTTCTTAAATTAGATAACATAGATAATGAATAATTTAACTACCATAACTTATAACAAATTTTGACTTATAGTACATACTAGTGGGATTTTAGAAACTTTATAAATGATGTTAATTGTACTTCATTCGGTCTCATGGTTCAAATAAGAGTAGGTTAAAAAGAATTTTGAAACATAAGAACTTCACTTTCCATACAGTAAGATCCCAAATAAAGAATACCAACTACTAAAAATATGCATATATGAAATTACAGTCCATTGTTGGAGGGAAATTAAAATGAATATCATAGAAGAACCTACACTGAGCAAACAGAATTGAACTATGTAACAATAAAAGGAAGTTTTATTTTTATATATATATATGGGTTTTATAGGCATATATATATTTATATAATAAATATAGTGTATACACACACACAATCCTTTTACCTTTATCTTGCACTTCTTTTGAAAATCGCTCCCTTTCAATAGCTGATTCACGTTCTATCCGCTCAATTTCAGCCAATGCATCCAATTCTACTTCATCAAATGACGTTATAGTTCCTTGTTGCGAAACCTGTTGCTGCGTCTGTACCACAGGAGTTTGAGGCTGTTTTGCAGCAACTGAAGTGTTCTGTTGTAAAACAGGCACTTGTGCCTGAAGGAAAGCTGTCTGTTCATGCTGCGGCAAACACTGAGCAGTGTTTAGTGGGTGGTTAACATCCTGTGGAGTAACGGGTGTTTTAGAAGTCTGTCCTGGGTACTGCACATTAAAAGGTATATCACCCTCTGACACACTGCTGTTTTCCAAACCAGAAAGCATATCATCCTGCTGGTCCATATCCGAAGATCTTACACGAGAGAGTCTTAATGTAAGCTTAGTGGAGTTCTTGGAAGGAGAACTAATGATATCATACATTGCAGCTTTTTCAGTCTGGTCTTTTTCATCCTTGCCTAACTTCATTTTCTTTTGTTTCTTTTGCTTTCTTTCTGGAGAATCTAACAGTATGTCTGGGGGAACATCTCTAGGTGATGAATAAGGTGGATGCTGAGATTGTAGGATTAAAGGTGGTCTTGATCCTAGAATAATAATTCAGAAAAACTGAACAGTTATGTTGTTTCATATTTTATATAAAAACACACTAAATATAACCTACATAATTTTAATGTGTATTTGTACATATATCTGTGTTCACAAAAGGTCTAAATAAGATTGGTAGGAGACACATCATTCCTAGATCAAGATGTATTCCAGATAGTTACATTGTATTTCCTAGAAGTTTTAACAGTCCACCACAAATGGTGAAGGGATCATTTCAGAGAAGATGGAACAAAACCAACCAAACAAAAACACACACACAAAAAAAATAGTACTTGCAGGTTCAGAATATCAACTATTAGAAAATAGTCAATGAAAGTAAGTTGACTACATAAGTTGACTTCATAAGATCCAGTGATGAAGACAATGATCAGTGTACTGTTAGCCATTTCATCCACACATTGTTAAATTTAAAAGCAAACAAAAAAACAAACAAACAAATAAACAAAAACACCACAACAGTTGTTTAGTGAGGGTTCCCTAGCTTATGCGTCCATAGAAAGATGAAATTAGAAAAAGTCTTTAAAAATAAATTGGTCTTTCCTTCTTCTTTAACTTTGATTCTGATAATTCATTTTCACACCTTTTTTTTTTTTTTTTAATATTCCTTGCCTTAGCTCCTCTCTTTCTTTCCCTTTTAAAATGTATGATTTTTTACTTCTATATGCACTCACTCCAGACTTTGAATATATCTAAAGAAATTTTTAAAAGAGGACATAAAAATGACATTTTAAAAGAGGACATTAAAAATCTTCTCCAATTCATCACTTTTTTTTTGTTCCTCAAATTAAACAAGCTCCCCATAACTTTTAGCCCAGAAAAAAAAACTTTGAAAAGCAGATAACATTTCAACCTTTCCCAACTATGATTTTAAGCTATAATTAAGCTATATTTTTTGGTTTAAAAAGGATTACTGGTGCATATAAAATAATAATAATAATAATAATAAAGACTAATATACTCCAGTCTCCTCTTGTTTAAACAAAGCAAACATTTATCTGATCCCATTCATCTACTAGGGAATACTGCTCTTCAGAAGGCAGTGACTGAGATTATTATTAGTCATTCTGTTTTAGGTCATTGGAAGACAGGTCCCCATGTGCTTCATTCAAGAAACACCACTAAACAAGAAAGTAGCTTTATTCTGCAGCTTAAATGTCTTTCAGATATTTTAAGAAATATTATTAATTAAACAATGCACTGACCTGTAGATGAAAAAAAGAATGGATACATCTACCAAATCTGCAGTTCAAATGAAAGGTGTTCCTTTACTGATGGCTTTGCAGAGGCTGCTATACTTTATTTTCTATCTCTAGTACATTCTGTGAGATATCCTATAGGGTCAGTATGTAGAGCTGGGTATAAAATGAGTTTCTCTTACCCAGTTCTCCTTGACCATGAGAAACAACTCCATATTCTGCCAATAATATCCACAAGGTTGAGAAGCCCTGTTTTGATTCATCCTGATTCTCTAGATCTTTTCACTACATTATTTCCCCTCCTCAAATTAGATACCATACCCAGTCACTAATACCAAAATCCAGGTTACACCCTACAAAGCTCTCTCACTTGCCTTCCACCATAGATTCCTATTCTTGTGATGCATGCATGTGGCATGCACACACACTTCTCCTAATTACTGTCTGTTTAAAAAATAATTTACAAGATTAACGAATAGCACGAATTGTTAGCCACTGATTTTCTTTAAGGTAATGAGCACCACTCACTGGAAATACAGGGTTCATTTTTCTTTCTACAAATATCAGAGGCAGCTCAAAATTTTTCAAAGAACTTACTGACATCTTACTCTTGAATTAGTACTTAAATCAATACTTCTGAAGTTGCAATAATGGAACACATTGTTCTACACAGTTAGGCTTCAAAGAGTGGACAGAGATTTGATTCTTCCTTGCCCTAAACTTTTAAGTAAATATGACAAGATCATTCTGCTTTAGTATTACTTTGCATTTGTCATGCTGAAAAATAACACTGCAGCAACAGATAAGTTTTTTGTTTTTGTTTTTGTTTTTTTAATCTTTGGGTAGACTTGAGGAGGTCAGAATTCAGTGCATTCCATTGAATGTACTTAGATTCCAGTTAAATGAAGAAACAAAGTACAGTTTTCCCTCTCCTAGGCAGCACTATGAATAATATAAGTATAAGCTGCATTTTAAGAGTATGTGTTCTGGCAATAACTTCACATATTTCTGAGATGACTACAGATGGTTAAGCCTCTTGCAATAAGTGGGCTTAGAAGCTACTATGCGTAGGCATTGAGGTGAAAAGAAATTGAAAAAGATGAAGTATTCTGGAACAGTTTCATTCTACCACAGACATTAACAGTTTTGAACATTTATCACACACTGAACATGTACCACACACTGTTGGATGCTTAGACTTGAGACAAAATATCACTCATTATACAGAGAGAGTTTCACCTATTACTGTTGAAGTCAGTCTGGAATATTTCCTATGGGAGAAGGCTTTGAGCTATTATATATCTGAGAACAAAGCTCTCACGAGACTTATTGATAACAGAAGAAATGTTTTTTATGGAAAGAATACACAGAGATATGATATATTAGCTGAAGCAGACAAGATTCCAAGGTTGAGAAGGTTTGTTCTACAAAATGCTGTCAGTGTAGTAAACCATATGATGATCTTTGGATATGATCTTTGTGAATGACCCCAGTTTTAGAACATTCTTTTATAACAGAGAAATATGTAGGTAGCTTTCCAGTCTAAATCTAGAGCTGTGCAGTAATTCAGAAGAAAAAAAGATCTGATTTTCTGTAGTTTGATAGTATCGACAAAAGAACCTTGTCCAAACTTTTTTGTATGGCAAGAATACATAAAACTTGTGAGATAAAAGGAGACTCTCCATTGTTTTGGGACGGTCATTATATCATTAGTGAACAGAAGATAATTATTGTCATCCCAATAATGATAAATATAACTTAGAAGCAGGTAACAACATAAGAAATCAGAACTCTACAAAGAACAAATACACCCATAAACAATACCTCCATAGTCTTTCAGTTAAAGTCATACTGATCACCCATGATAACTCCAGGATTGGTTCTCTACATTAATTAGTTTCCCTAGTGCTAGATGGCACTGAGAATGGAAGTAGTTTTATGAACTGCTTTAGCAATTTGTAAACACTTTTCTTTTCCTGAGACTTTTGACTGATTTCCTAACATATCCTTTATAATGCAAGCAACTATAAAGTGCATTGCATTAACAGTGGTTTAGCCATCTTAAGAATTAAATGTTTCAAAACCACTTCTTGTTTACCATGAAATGACTTCACTTGATCATTGTGTATTACTGTGTTACTGATCAGTAACAAACAAATAAGATCAGTAGCAAACAAATAAGCTTTTGTCTGGATTATACACAACACTGACATCTAAATCTTATATTTTTTTGTATGCACACTTTCTAATTATGCCACAGCACTCATATCTTATTTAACCATTCATGATACTTTCTCTGATAATCTTTGAGTCTCTTTAGAACAAAGACCACTTGCCTTTCAAAGCTGATGCACCAAAGTCCCACCACTGGTCTTTGTTGTGATCTACACGGTTAAAAACAACTATTAAGGTTACCAGGAACTTAGGACCTGCATATTTAAAAGAATTACTAACTTTTCACTTTCACAACAACTTCAAAAGGATCACTCCAAATAGTATCTTCATATTCCTTTAAATCCCTTACAGGTAAAGGTTCCCAGATGTTGAAAGAAAGTCTTTCACCAATCGTACATGCTCTTTTGTAAGAAGTATTATTCCCTATGCATGAAGGCCAGAAAAAACTACTAGTGAACAAATGAAGACTGATGGATAATACTTGGTTCATAGCACACTAGAGAGAAACACCACCAACATTCAAGTACTGTGTCTTTTTAAATTCATAAAAAGTGATTGTCAAGACTCTGTGAACATTATTTAAGTGGGTACTAAATCATTATAGGTCAAACCTGGACACAGCATTCCAGACTTTTTACTGAAAAAAGTCTTTGGGAAAAGAGGCATTAATGAGTGCATATGTTCTACATGTGAAGACCATAATATCCATATTGCACTGGTACTGATGTCTGTTGGAAAAGCTAAGAACCTGGTTATGACAGAACCTGAGGAACATTCACAGATTACTGCCGAAAAACTTCAAGAGATGACAGTTATACTGTATACATGGAAAATATATATATAATTCTTTTTATTTAATATGATCCTATTAATCACCTTCACATAAATTGAATGTTTTCATGAAAATGTCATCAGACAAATTCACCCTGAAACCATTGTTAAACCAATTACACAATTGGTAATAATCATCTTGAGAATTTGCGCCTCCAGCACACTCAAAAATGGAAAAGTCTATTCAAAAGGATGGCAAATTACTGTCCAGACTATTATACATATACTGTATGATTTCAGTACATAGTAGGAGAACAACTTGTTTTAAGGACTGAGAAAATAACGAAGAGGTAATATTCCAAAGTGAGTTTGTTAAGAATAAGTATCATCAAATCGTAATAATGTCATTCTATAAAGCAGTAGATCTTGTGGATTAAAGAGAATTGAGTGTCATACCTGGACTTAAGCAAGGCTTTCTATATAGCTTCTCATATCAATTACACTAACAAACTGAAGAAGTATGGTCTAGGCAAAAATACTGAAAGATTGTAGTATATCCTATTGGAAAAATGTATTCAAAGAGTATCAATCGTTCTTGGTGAAAACGAATGAGCAGAGTATTGGTAAACAAATGCAGCTTTCCAGAGCACAGTCTTAAGAATAGCAGTATTAAAATATTTGTCAATAATGACTTCTCATGTAATAGAATTAGAGAGTACTTGCATTAATCTAATAATTATTATCTAATGATGATACCAAACTTTTGGTGTTGAGTGTCTGAGAGAGGCATGCAACAGTATTTAAAAACAGAATCAAATCTTCAGGACAGAGTCCCACCACTTTCTACTCAGCTTCAAATGCCGTATAAAAAAAACCAGCTTTGTCTGTTCCACCTTAGAATTGCTGTATTCAGAAGCATCTTTGTGTAAAAAGTTAAAACTTGTAGAAGCAAGAATGAATGCTTATTTTGGCCCTGTCAGAAAACACCTTTAAATAAATTTCTTCCACCTTTCTTTCAAAGGAGAGAGGGAGAGGTGATTTTTTTTTAACAAATACCTTTGTGAGCACTGAGGTATGCAACAGAGATTTGAAAACATTCTTTTTTCTCCTTGCAACCCACTATACATAGAGACCAAGTATAGAGGAATCTCTCTGGAGAAGTCTTATAAATCCCTAAGAATATAAAACTAGTATTTCCAAATTATTCAGAAAATAATAAAGCACTAATTGGGAAAATATCTGCCTCTAAATACAATTTGGATATGGCTGTAATTTTCAGTGTCTTATAAAGTGTTGGAAGGGTAATGTTGAAATATTTCCTGTAAGAAAAAAGTTTAACAATTTCTGGAGGGAATACAAATCATTTCCGGGAAGAAAAAAAAAAAGTTGCAAAATAGCATAGTTTAATAAGGATTGTTGCTATTCCTTAGAGATGTTTCCCCAGAAGTTAAGGAAACTGTATGGAAACAGGACTGTAAATATATGAGCATATATATGCAAATATATGCTTTCTCTCCAGAAAGCAGTGGACTAAGAACTTAGTGGAAGATTTTCCTTTATACACACCTTTAGAAGTTGTCTTAAATAACTAAATATTTTTTCCCGAAGTTCCCAAAGACTGGTAGGAAAGTAGAATAAACAGATAAAGGATTTTGATGAGTAATCCATCTCGGGTAATGGATGCCACAAAAAAATTTATGAGACTAGAAGAAGGAAATTGCTCCTTGTTAATTCTTCGTAGGAAAATTCATTCCTATGAATTCATCATAAAAGCAGATGTGGTAATAGATGATACCATGAAAGCAGAGCCACTATTCTATTTACATAGCTAAAAATCTAAAATTTACATTAAAAAGAAAGGATAAAGTCCAGCCTAAAATCTTCTGCATAAAACTTCAGCTGCTCTGGTACCTTTACTGAAGCAAAAGAGGTGAAGCAATAATTTCTGTAACAAAGAAACTTTGTTTAATTCAATAAGTGAATAACCAAACAAAAAAGCAAATATAACTTCTGTCACCTCAAATATTTTTCCTGAGTTACAAACAAAACTTCTTCCTCATTCAAATTCCATCAATCAGTCAGCTATCGTTCAGTTTTAAATGATTCAAGACTGTGCAACCACATACTCCAAATCTCCAGAAGTCCTTGCTATTTCCATGTCAAAAGTACAGAAATGCAGTCTGTACCTGTACCTTCGATAATTGCCTCACATTTCTGTACTATATAAGAAAGCTTAGATATTGTAATATCCTTCCCTGAGATATTTCTATTGACTGACGATATCTAGTACCATTCTTTTTGTCCTCCGAAACAAAAAATTAAATATTTTGCTAATGTTCTTTATCAAAGTTTGCAACTTGTCAACCAAACTTTCAAGGGCTAATGAGAGCAGCCAGAAAAATCTCAGCATAGATATTGTTGTTTGCTCATCACTGCAAAATTTATCAGCACAACCAACCACTTTCACTTCAAATCATAGGCCAAAAGCTCACTATCAGGGATCACATATTCTAAGCGATATTGTAATTATCTACACCTCTTCAATACACTTATAAAATGCTTGATTAAAGGAATAAAATGTCTGGCAAGATTCTTGCAGCATCAAGAAATGGTTCTCTCAGCCATTAATCTCAAAGAAGGCAAAATGGTAGCACCATTACTAACAGTATTTCAGTTGTGTGCTTTATCAATGAGAAAAGTAAATCTAACATACAGATAAATAAATCATAAAGCTCCTCTTGCACTTTTTCAGCCCCTCTAATGCTGAAACATTACAATCTGAAATGTACAATCAGATTGTTTTCAGAGGTAATCTATAATGATATCCTTTCAAAATGGGTTCTGAGACAATCAATTGAAACAGCTGCAATTTAACCAAAAAATAATTCAAATATTCTTCTGGCTGAGTAGTAATCATATATCTGAGTAGAAGTAGCTTAGATTCACAATGTTGTGAATGCTCTACAAACATGGATTTTGTGTAATGAGTTAAAGAAAAACACTGAGTAAAAGAAAACAACCACATTTAGTCTTTGCCATTTACACAAGTCTTGCAACAAGTCCTTTAGCACAAGACCTCCTAAAAAACGTTGCTGATGGAATGCTATACAAGTATTTCTCACTTGCATTTGAACCATGTTTTTTCCATCACTAACACAGTATATGTCTATAGAAGATGAACCACAGAGATCATTTTAGCAGTTACAGGATCATTGAATAATTCAGTTAAGAAGGGACCTCAGGAGGTCTTTAGTCCAGCCTCTTGCTCAAAGCAGGGTAAGCAAGGTCAGACCATCACGCAGAACTTTATCCAGCCTGGTCTTGAAAACCTCCAGGAATGGAAAATGCACATATTCTCTGGGCAACCTTTTTCAATGGTTTACTATCCTGATAGTGAAAAAGGTTTTCCTTATATCCAGTCAGAACCTCCCATTTCAATTGTCCATTGTATCTCATCCTTTCTACACACCACTGTGAAAAGTCTGACTCAGTATTTCTGATAATCTCCACATAGGTATGGGAAGGCTATTCTAAACTCCCCCCACTCCTAAGACCTGATGTGTCCAGGCTGAACAAGCCTAACACCCTCACCTTCTCTGTAATCTCCCCCATCTCCTGTTCTCCCTCTCAACACAAGCTGACCATCCAGAAAGACTCAATTTTGTTCCAGGGCTAAAAGAGAGGAAAGCACTGTTGCATCTTTTTACTATTAGCATGTAAATACATAAGCACTGAAAACCTGTATTAGTAAAAATATGCCCAACCCCCACCTTGCTAAGTCTCATGCAGCTCAGTCATTGCTTCTTAAGGATAATATTATAAACAGTAGTATACTTTCTATATTTTAGCATAAAGAATTATTTTGAGCAGATTCAACTGACGTTGCCCTATTCTTTCTCCACAGCTAAGGTTTTCAGGCTTCGTTTATGCTACATGTATTGTATTCACTGAACTACTGTTAATTTCATGTTCTTCAAAACTGATGATTGCAATCAAGACAAGCATTGCATGTTAAAACACTTAGAGCTGGTTAAGAGTTCAACACTCGTAATGCTGCCATGAAATCATTTATTATGCAGAGCAACCAAAAACATTCTTATAAACAATTTAATCCTCATATTAGAAAGGATTTTAAATCCTTCTGTCCTCCATTAATTTGAGCTATGTTTTGAAGTACCATTAATCAATTTTTGGACCTTCAGAAATTTCTTCTGGATCAGGGCTCAAAATGATTTTGTTACTGTAATCTAAAGACATACTTTCTAGTACTATTTGAAAAAAGATGTCAGAAGGACTAACTAAATACCTCTTTAAAGTCTGTTCCTTTAAATTGGGAAAAATACATTGATATATATGACTGCTAGACTACCTTTAGGGGCTCCATCACTTCCAGCTGGAGAGCAGACTGACTGTGGTGACCTCAAGGAAAAAGATGCAGCATTCCTTATTGAAGGATCGCCATCCTAAAGTGACAATGATAAAAAAATAACATCGTGAACATGAACATTTTATAAAATAAAGACTGAAATTAATACATACACTGATAAAATGGATTGGATGAAAAATCATACAACAACTATTAGAAAAACATTTATTTATATCAAAATCTTTATAAATTAGACTGCTATATAGGCAATATTCCAGAGCACAACAGCCCTAAGAAAAATTTATCACCAGAACATGCACACAAAAATAAATTTATGTACATATCTTCTGTTTGAAGTAATCACTTTCGGTTGACATTAAGATTACATTTAGGAAATTTTTGTTACAAGAACTCATAGTAAATTGTTGCTAAGTATGAACACTATATAAACAACTGAAACCAAGCATAAAAAGTAGATTTTTAAAACAAATTCAAAATTTTTTCCACTTAACCTGCCCTTAAAGCTTATCTATAATACTATCTCACTTTTACATTTAAGCAAACCAATGTTTTATATTTATACCCTCCAGCATACACACATCAGGACTGAACAAAATCTGTAGCACCCCCATTGCAGCAGCTGAGATAGTTTTGTGTATATCATAACTTGACTGATTTTAGCTTATTTGCCTGTCTTAACAGTTAGATAGGAAACAACGTGATGGCAATTCAGAGAAATTCCCCAACACAGCAAAAACATTTTACCGTCTTTTCAGTTTTGCACAGAACAACTTATTTTAATTCCTAATTTCTAAAAATTCCTAATTTCTAAAAAACGTAATAATATAATACCAATTACAGTGTAAGGATGTTCATGCTTTATCATCAAGAATGTAAATGTGATTCCCCCCCCCCATCACTATCTTAAAATTAAATATGAAAGCCACTATTCAGACACACACACACCTTTTTTTTGCTTTTTTAACCGTTGTCATGGAGGCCTCTGCTGGTGACAAGTATGCTTATTCAGTCAAGAACCTTACTAAATTTAAATTTTTATAAAACAGTATTTCTCATTGCTAGCAATATCTATGGGAATGTTTTGGGAAAGAAAAAATTAACAACCCTTATATCTATGAAGAGACAATTTACATAAATTATAAAAAAAATGCAAAAAGTCTATTCTTTTAAAGAATAAAGTCATACAAGTGAAGCCTCAAATGATTTTAAGATTAATCATTTTCCTAATAAAATTGTGATTCTTGGTTATTTCATTAGCTAATATTCTAATGTGGCTCATATTGTGCTATCTGTACATACATAGTTATTTTATATAACTCCTTTTTATTCTCCTCCCCCCCCTTTTATTTTACCCTGAATTGTCTGTTTGTCCCTAAATACTTTTATCCTTATGAGTAGTTTCAACTTAATATGATAAGGCTCAACTGTAAGTTTCTACATGTTTCTATGAAAAAAAAAATCAGCAGCAGGCAGTAAAGTCAGAAAGCTAAATTGGTATTTGAAGAAGACAGAGATGGGGCAACTACACAGTCCCTTTGGCAATGACCAAACAGACATTTTTCACATGCCTAGTAGCAGACTAGCCACCATATATGTTACGTCTTACAAAGACATAGTTCATTCACACTGCTTAGAGCAAATGAAAGAGTTTGAAATGTATGGACTGAAGGTGCTTACAAGGCAAAGAATATGAATCCATAAGAAACCAGGTTTCACCATCCATGGGCAACTTAGAACACTTCCATTAGATTTTTTTGCTCCCACAGCAAAGTGAATCTAAAACTCATGCTGTGCTATTACACTTATTTTTGCAACAGTACTTGCAAAAAGAGCTGTTTCCTCGTGTGAAGAAAGCCTCATGTGCAGAAAGCCTCATGCGCAAAGAAATCTAATATTCAGATTCAATGCAATAAAAAGAACTACACCTTAAACTTACATGTGTGTCACTGCAAGCCAAAATGAATTAATTTCCTGCTGTATGAATTACTAGTTTACTTATGACTTAGCAACTTTTCTAGCATCTATGTTTCATTAAGACAGGAGAGGTCCCCTACACATAATTGCCAAGGACATAGGCAAAGATGTCTTTCATTAGATTAACAAAACAGACTAACTAGGTAGATAAACTTCCATGTACACATGCCATTCTTATTGTAGCTGATAACTTGTCAGAAGTGCTCATTTACTTTTTCCTAGTTCAGACCTTCATCAAGTGGTGAAACATAAGCACAAACTTATATTTGAAGAAAGCTCTGAATTTTCCCAATGAATGGTCCTTAAACTGAGTGTATGTGCAGTAAGCTTCAAAGGTATATTTACTGATTTTGTATATATCACATATGGCAAATACCCAATATCCTGTAACTACTCACAATTTTTATGCGATAAATTCCTAGTACTAAGACTAAAGAATAATTAAAGCTTTTAAGTTTTAGGATTTAATAATCCGCATTCATAGCTGTATCTGCACAAAAGGTCATTCTGCTTCTGAAAAGGAGGAAACATCATGATTAAACTTATTATCTATACATAAATTTTCATTCATCTGAATACTTCAAACTGTTTTCTGCATGATAGCAACTAAAATCAGCTTTACAAAGTATAATTACAAATAAAATATATGTAACATTCTTCAGAAAGGAAACGCACTAAAGTGCGAGTTTATATCATTTACTAGAGTCACAGAATATGCTGAGTTGGAAGGGATCACAGAATCACAGAATGGGCGGGGTTAGAAGGAACCTCTGAAGATTATCTACTCTGACCCCCCTGCTGAGCAGAATCACCTAGAGCACATTGAGCAGGATGGCATCCAGGTGGGTTTTGAATATCACCAGAGAAGGAGACTCCACAACCTCTTTGGGTAACTTGTTCCAGTGCTCTGTCACCCTCACAGTAAAGAAGTGCCCCCTCATATTCAATTGGAAGCTCCTGTGCTTCAGTTTGTGCCCGTTCCCTCTCATCCTGTCGCTGGGCACAACTGAAAAGAGACCGGCTCCATCCTCTCAACACCCTCCCCTCTGATATTTATATACATTAATGAGATCTCCCCTCAGTCTTCTCTTTTCCAGGCTAAACAGACACAGTTTTGTCTTGTACAAAAGGTGCTCCAGTTCTCTAATCATCTCCGTATACCCTCCTCTGAACTCACTCCAGTAGTTCCATGTCCCTCTTGTACTGGGGACCCCAGAACTGGACACAATACTCCAGGTGTGGCTTCACCAGGGCTGAGTAGACGGGGAAGATCAACACCCTTGGCCTGCTGGCAACACTCTTCCAAAAGCACCCCAGGATACCACTGGTCTTCTTGGCCACTAGGGCACACTGCTGACTCGTGGTCAGCCTGCTGTCCACCAGGACTCTCAGGTCTCTCTCTGTAGAGCTGCTCTCCAGCAGGTCACCCCCCAGCCTGTACTGGTGCTTGGAGTTATTCCTCCCTAGGTGCAGGACCCTGCACTTGTCCAACTCCTGATTCCACACAAGGCAACCTAAGAGTTAAACCATATATCTAAAAGCATTGTCCAAATGCTTCTTGAACACCAAAATGTTTGGAGCTGTGACCCTGGGGAACCTGTTCCAGTGCCTGATCACCCTCTCAGTAAAGAGCTTTTTCTTAATATCCAGTCTGAACTTCCCTTAGCTTTATTAAGCCATCCCCTTGCATCCTATCACCAGTCAGCGGAGAGATCAGCACCTCCCTCTCTGCTCCCCCTCTTGAGGAAGTGATCACCCTTCAATCTCTCTCTAAGCTGAACAAACCAAGTATCCTCAGCCACTCCTCATATGTCACACTCTCTAGTCCTTTCATCATCTTTGTTGCCCTCCTTTGGAGGCATTCTAATAGTTTTATATCATCATTATATTGTGGAGCCCAAAACTGCACACAGTACTTGAGGTCAGGCCACGCCAATGCTGAGCATAGTGGGACAATCACTTCTTTTGACTGGTTAGTTATACTGTGTTTAATGCACCCCAGGGAAATGGTTGGCCCTTTTGGACATCAGGGCACATTGTTGACTCCTATTGAGCTTACCATCAACCAAAACCACCAGATCCCTTTTTGCAGGGCTGCACTCCAGCCACTAGTCCCCCAGTACATACGTATGTACATCCAGAATTACATTGTCCCAAGTGCAGAATCCAGCATTTGCTCTTGTTAAATTTCATATGGTTGGCAATTGCCCAGTGCTCTAATCTATCAAGATCTCTCTGCAAGGCCTCTCTATGCTCAAGGGAATGGATGACTCCTCCCAATGGATGACTCCTCCCAATCATCCACAAACTTACTTAGTGTGCACTCAACTCCTGTGTCCAGGTTATTGATAAAAACATTGAATAGAACTGGCCCCAAAATTGAGCCCTGGGGAACACCACTTACTGACTGGCCACCAGCCTGATGTTATCCCATTTACTACAACTCTCAGAGTCCAACCCTTCTGCCAATTGTTCACTCATTGTACTGTATATAATGTCTAGTTGTATGCTAGATGCTTTATCCAGAAGGATATTATGAGAAACAGTATTGAAAGCTTTGCTAAAATAAATTTAAAAAAAAAACACCCCACATCCACTGCTTTCCCTTTGTCCACTAGGTGGGTAACCTTGTCATCAGGTCTTGTCCCAGGACCCGTCATTGATGCTAAAGACAGAAGCAAAGAATATATGAAATGTCCCTGCTTTATCTTCAGCCCTATTTGTGAGGTGACCAACCAATGGACCAATGTTATCTCTGGTCTTCCTTTTGCTGTTAGCATACTTTAAAAAGCCTTTTTGTTTTGTTAACTACCACAGTACTGGCCAGCTTCAGCTCCAATTGAGCTTTGGCTGTATACGTTTTCTCTCTACAATGGTGAACAGCATCTCTATATTCCTCCTGTGTAGCTTGACCTTGCTTCCAAAATCCATACACTTTTCACCTAAGTTCCTGAAGGAGATATCTGTTTAGCCAAGTTGGCCTTCTGCCCCATTTGCTTGACTTCCAACACATTGGAATTGACTGCTCCTGCACTCTTAAAAAATGGCTTGTAAAAAGTGACCAGCATTGATGAACCACAATGCTTTCAAAAGCAGATTTCCAGAGGACCTTACTAACCAGTTTCTTGAACGGTCTGAAGTCTGCTTTCCCAAAATCAAGGGTAGTAGCTTTGCTGACAGTTTTTCTCATATCACCAAAGATTTTAAACTCAACTATTTCATGATTGCTGTGGCCATGATAGCCACCAATCACCACTTCATCCACAAGACTGCCTCTGTTTACAAACCACATATCTAGGAGGGCACCTTTCCTAGTTGACTCCCTTAGTACCTGTATCAAAACAATATCTTCGGTGTGCTTCAGGAATGTTTGTGTCTGCTGTACGACAGTCCCAGTTAACATCTAGGAAGTTGAAGTCACCCATAAGGACAAGGGCAACTGATCTAGAGATTTCCCTTAATTCCTTATAGAATACTATGTTCAGTATCATCATCCTGGCTGGGTGATCTATAGCAGACACACATCATCATCTGCTTTATTAGCTTTTCTCCTAAATGTTTACCCAGAGGCTCTCAAACACATCATCCCCAACTGCAAGCACTGTACAGTCCAACCTCTCCTTTACATACAGCACTACCCTTCTGCCTCACCTGCCCTGTCCACCTCTCCTGAAGAGCCATCTTCATGGAGATGAATATCATGAATAACCATCATCACAATGTCATGAATAACCATCATCACTTATCGTGAATAACCATTCATTACAGCACTCCAGTCATAGGACTCTTCCAACCAAGTCTCACTTATGCTAATGATGTCTTAGCTCTGGGACTAAGACAGCACATTGTCCCACAAACACTGTCATGCCATCCCATAGCTTATTGCTAGTAAGCTTGATTTTACCTCTTTTCACCCTTTAAACCTAGTTTAAAGCTCTTTCAAATCAGCCCCACTAACTTGTGAGCAAAAATACTTCTCCCCCTTTGAGAAAGTGAATCCTGTCAGGCTCCAGCAAGCCTGGTATTGCATAGGCCATTCAAAACCCAAAATTCTGCTGGTGACGTCAGCCTTGGAGCCAGGTATCAATAAGCTGGGTCCACCTGTTTCTTTCAATATCATTCCTTACAACTGGAAGGATAGATGAGAATACTACCTACGCTCCTGATTCCTTCACCAATCTTCCACGGCCCTGAAGTCTCTTTTGATTGCCCTTGAGTTCTCATTGTGACTTTGTCGCTACCCAGATGGAAAAGCAAGAGTAGATAATAATCTGATGGCCATACCAGGCTAGGAAGTTTCCTGGTAACATCCTTAATGTGAGCCCAAGGGAGTCAGCAAACTTCCCTAAAAGGTGGGTCTGGTTGGCAGATCGGGTCCTCTGGTCCCCTCAGAAGGTAGTCACCTACAGCAATAACCCACCATATTTTCTTTACGGAGGTGGTCATGATGCAGGGGATAAGATGACCTGACCTCAGTGACTTTTCTTGCATAGATGCATCATCATCCACATCATCATGTCCCCTTCCTTCCAATTCCAGAACCTCATAATTTGTTGTGTTAAGGGCAAGGAAAGGGAAGGCAAAGTAGACAAGTAGGAGCTTCTCCCACTGCCCTGAGCAGAGACTTGTTTCCATTCACCTCTATCCCTCAAGTCAATGCCTCCTGCCTGGTGGAGAGAAATTACAGGATACCCCTTGTCATCTGTTATGCCTAATTGACATTTCTGTTCCACTGAGGGCAGAGTATGAATCTACCAGTCAATCTCCTGGAGCCCAGCCACCAAGCTCAGCAGTTCTGCCTGGGCACACCTCTCACAGGTGTTCTTGCTACTGCCTCAGACACCAGTAGAAACCTTGGGCACATCCTGCAGCTGGAGACTTGGATGGCTGCATGCTCCCTTGGGAATTCTGTCTGGGTAACTGCATTGGCCCCTGTGGGTGTAAATACCACAGAGGACATAGCTTTCTGTTGAGTGGTTGCCACTGTTTGAGCTCCCCAGGGAGGGATTATGACCAGTGGACCAGTGAAGAAACCTCCTCAGATACCTACCAGGTACCTTGCAAGCCTTGCACTGCTCTCAGCACATGGCAACTGCTGGTATGTGCTTCATGTGGTTTGAACTGGCACAGCAGGTGCAACTGGCACTGCCCAACTCTCACCTGCCCCTCCTGTGAGATCTGCTGCTTGCCAGTCAGTCCCTCTCCACACACAGCCTGCGGGTGTCAAGGCCCAAAACCCCCCTTCAGGAACCACCACCCTGAATACATCACAAACCTTGTGTACTTCTCAGCAGGTGGCAGCTGCTGAGAGGCTTACTGCTTTTTAAATTGAGTGCTTCTCCAATTAAACTGAACAATGAATGCATGTTTCACATTTTCATAGCCTGTCAGTTCTGAATGAGTTTCATTTCTAGGTTCTCAAGAACTAGGACGCGGCTGCACTGCTTGAATAACAAAATTAGTGTTGAACATTTTTTAATATCGTGAAATGTAAACACTGAAATAAATAATCCTAATATTAAACTTTTCCAAAAACCTTGGCTTAACAAAACCAAGATTCTCTTGATAGTGTACCTTTACTATAGCTGGGGTATATATATATATATATATTTAATGTCAAGAACAGCTTTCTGTTTTCAAGAATTTGCATTGCTGAAACAAAAACTGAGAAAAAACATCTGATAATTATGTATTATGATAGATTTCTTCATTACAAAACTTTTGTTTAAGATACTACTTCATAGCTAATAATTTTAATCATCATAATTCTATAATTTAAAATAAAATAAAACAAAAAAAAACAAAATTAATGACGCTCTTGGAGTTCTACAGTATTAATGCTGGTAAGAGATTTTGATGAGGTTTTGTAACTACTGTTATGCCTACTGTTGTAGGCATCATCATGACCAGACTGTTCAAAGAGCTAGTCAAAAAAAAACAACTTAAATTTAAGTGCTCTCCCCTTAAGAGTTGTTAAGAGATTGCGTCAAGCTTGTAAAGAATAACTACCATAAAGCTTCATACATAGGATGGGATTCTCATTAAGATGAAAATATAGCCACACAGCCTAAGCCCCAGAAGGAAAAGGCAGGGCCTGGGAGAATGATAAGCTGCCCGCTGTAGGAGAAGATTGTGTTTGAGACCGTCTAAGGAACCTGAAGGTGCACAAGTCCATGGGACCTAATGAGGTGCATCTGCAGGTCTTGAGGGAACTGGTGGATGAAGTTGCAAAGCCACTATCCATCATATTTGAGAAGTCGTGGCAGTCCGGCAAAGTTCCCACTAACTGGAGGAGAAGAAACATAACCCCCATTTTTAAAAAGGGAGAAAAAGGAAGACCCCGGGAACTACAGGCCAGTCCGTCTCACCTCTGTGCCTGGCAAGATCATGGAGCAGATCCTCCTGGAAACTATGCTAAGGCAGATGGAAAATAAGGAGGTGATTGGTGACAGCCAATATGGCTACACTAAGGGCAGATTGTGCCTGACAAATCTGGTGGCCTTCTACGATGGGGTTACAGCATTGGTGGATAGGGGAAGAGCAACTGACATCATCTACCTGGATTTGTGCAAAGCATTTGACCCTGTTCCCAATGATATCCTTGTCTCTGAATTGGAGAGACATGGATTTGACGTATGGACCGCTTGGTGGGTAAGGAATTGGCTGGATGGTTGCATTCAAAGAGTTGGGATCCATGGCTCAATGTCCACAGGTGGAGACCAGTGACAAGTGGTGTTCCTCAGGGATCAGTACTGGGACCGTCGCTGATTAACATCTTTGTTAATGACATGGCCAGTGAGATTGAGTGCACCCTCAGGAAGTTTGCAGATGACACCAAGCTCTGTGGTGCGGTTGACACACTGGTGGGAAGGGATGCCATCCAGAGGGACCTGGACAGGCGTGAGAGGTGGGCCTGCGTGAACCTCATGAAGTTCAGCAAGGCCAAGTGCAATGCCCTGCACCTGGGCCAGGGCAATCCCAAGCACAAATACAGGCTGGGTGGAGAATGCATTGAGAGCAGCCCTGAGGAGAAGGACCTGGGAATGTTGGTTGATGAGAAGCTCGACATGAGACTGCAATGTGCACTTGCAGCCCAGAAAGCCAACTGTATCCCAGGCTGCATCAAAAGAAGCATGGTCAGCAGGTCAAGGGAAGTGACTGTCCCCCTCTATTCTGCTCTTGTGAGACCCCACCTGGAGTGCTGCATTCAGCTCTGGGGCCCCCAGCACAAAAAGGATGTGGGCATATTAGAATGAGTCCAGAGGAGGGCCACGAAGATGATCAGAGGGCCGGAGCACCTCTCCTATGAAGAAAGGCTGAGGGAGCTGGGGTTGTTCAGTCTGGAGAAGAGAAGGCTCCAGGGAGACCTCATTGTGGCCTTTTAAAAGGGGGCCTACAGGAAAGCTGGGGAAGGAATCTTTGTCAGGGAATATAGTGATGGGACACGGAGAAATGGCTTTAAACTAGAAAAGGGTTGATTTAGATTAGACATTAGGAAGACATTCTTTACTGTGAGGGAGGTGAGGCATTGGAACAGGTTGCCCAGAGAAGTTGTGGATGCTCCATCCCTGGAGGTGTTTACAGCCAGGTTGGATGGGGCTTTGAGCAACCAGGTCTAGTGGGAGGTGTCCCTGCCCATGGCAGGGTGGTTGGAAAAAAAACAAAAACAAACAGAAAAACAAAAACAAACAAACAAAAACAAACAAAAGCTTCGAAAGAAGCATTTCTGCCACTAAGGGAAAATTTCTTTAAAAAAAATAAAATAAAAAAAACAGCCCATAAAGCACATACAAATCAGAAAGAAAAAATGTCTATATGGAAAAAATGTCTATATGAACATCATAATACTACCCAATACGTTATTCAAATATGTCAGGTCTAATCAAGAATTGCAGGGATCTGCAACTAGACAAACTAACTATACACCTATTTAGAATCCAGTATTGTCTGCATCAATATATTGAGGAAATAAGTATAGCGACACTATCATTTCTTTAAAATAAAGTTATGAGTAAGATTTTTTACTTTTCATAATTTCAACACAATGTTATAAACTGTTCCAAAGGAGAGAGATCTTCTAGAAAAAATAAAACCTCACATGTTCAAGTTGCACAGTACATCTGAAACTTAATTATATTTTCAGTGGTTTTATATATCAACAACATAGTAAAGTATCTGACTTTTAAGGCAGCTAAACACAAATTTGACTTATAATAAATTGATATAGGTTACGTACATCACTACTTAGTCTGTGCACCATCTGTAGGTAGTCTTCATTTGAGCTATGTCTAGAATTATCAGCATGATGATTAGCTGAATTTCCAGACAACTGACTTGAAATTTTATTTTCATGGAGATTCCTCATCCCAGCTGTGACAATGGGACTGGACACTGAAGCTGAAATACAAAAAATAATTATACTGATATATACAGACACTCGTTAACTCTGTTAAGGTTCCACAGAAAGCATCATAATAATGGATAATAGTGAGTTAGATACAAAAGGTCTGGAATCTGAACAAAAATCCTTTTTTCTTGATTGAATCCTTCTGCTACAAATACTTTGAATAAAATCAGGTATCTAAGATATAATTTTCAAGAGGATTCAAAAATCCAAATTCCACATACAAGCTAGCCAAGCTATCTCCGCATCTATCCTAATTACTGTTAGTATCATTTTCTTACAGATTATAGAAAACGATTTTCTTTTACATAATTTTTATTCACTCCCTTCAGTATATGAAGCTTTCAAGGCATTCATGAGACATGCAACATTGCATACAGAACAGCTATATACATATTCAAGCACACTGCTAAACTTTAAAACAGATTATTTAGAAGAATCCAATGAGAATTCTACTTACCAACAAAAAATGCCTAGATACTTTAACAGTGTTCACATTGTTTAAGATTGTATTTAGAAAAGGGAAAAAGAAAGAAATCCATTCATTCTGAAGGTCATCTTTGCTAGTTACTGCATAACTTGAGTCTAATTGTAGCCAACTTAGCATTAGTCTAGTCTACACTACAAAGGTTTGGTAAGGCTAAATAAGATGGCAGCAAAACTTAGTTACATTGGCAAAAATAATGTTTTTGCCAATAGAGATAAATGATGGCCATAGCTATCAAATAAAAGTGTTTCGGTTTGTTTTGATATTTCTGTTGTCATATATACATTATAATTATGTAAAATAGGTGTACATAGGGGAGCAATGTCAAATGAAGATGTTTTACTTTTGTTTATTTGTTTGTTTAATATATTATTACTCTGTACAGTTAGGTAAACAAAGCTTACCAAAAAAAAAAAAAAGCATGTGACTCCTTCGAAGAAATCAAGAGCCATGAAACATGCACATGAAGGCAAAGCTGACATGAGATAAGAGAACATAACAAATATCACAGACTTACCTTGCTGCAACTGAGGATGTGGTGTGTAACTCGGAGGATGTGAATATGGCATGTACCCTGCAGGGCTTTGAGGTGCATATGGACTAGGCACTGGACTGTTCTGTTGTGCCAAAAATCTGTTACTGGAACTTGTCTGTGGTGGCACAAACCGGCTAAAAATAAAATTTTAAAAGTTTTCAGAAGTTGTAAAAGCAAATTTAGACAATTTTATTATTCCTTTTGAAATACTGTACCTCTAGAACATTATAACTTCTGGGAAAGACATGAAATTCCAAAGCAATCAAGAAACCCCTTCAAAAGCAATATTTAAAGCTAACAATGTCTTCCCAACTTTAATTACTACTTAAAAGCCACAGCTTAGGAACTGTATTAGTAAAACTAAAGAAGAGAATAGAAAGTGTTCATAAAGTAACTGGGTTGAAACTGCATGCAGATATCTTTCTTCTAATCCAGAGTACTTTATTATATCAATAAAGACCTAGATTATAGGTACACCCTATTTGCTAACATTCAAAGCTTGAAAAAGAATTAGAAAGTTGAAGAGTAAGCTGCTGGCCAAACTACTAGGCCTATCCTCCTATAGATGGCCTTTTGTCTACTGTTAAAACAGTACTCCATGCTTTAACAAGCCTTTCTCATCCTCCTGTCATGCTGGCACTGCTATACATGCCAGAACACCTCTTCTCTCCTATCCTCCTGCCACCACTGTCAGCCTCTGCAACAGAGAGAGAACAACTGGAGGGGTGGGAGGAGGCAGGGAGATTCTTTACGCAGGAAAGAAAATCTGCCAAAATCATGGAAGGGAGAGAGAGTCGGGAATCATGACTAGTCCTTATAGTACAAAGACTAATTCACTGGCAAAAAATGAATAAGCACTATATTTGTGTTTTGTTTTGTTTTTTTTTTCCAGCTGCAGAAACTCACCCTGCTGTCAGACAAATGCAAGATTTATCTTAACACTGATCTTACTTCCACTCACATACTTGCAGCAAGAATTGACTGTCACTGTAGGAAGCATGTAAAGTTCACTGCCCACTCTCTACCCCCATTTAAAACATAGCATTACCTGGAAGGGCTATGTGAGATAGTGGTTTGTTGATAATTGGAAGATGCAGGACTACCACGCATGGAATTCTGAGAAATATTAAACTGCGATGACATCATCATCCCTATTAAAAAGAAGACAGCAACATTAGCTTACACACATTTCCTTTTTAATCAAAAAAGTCTCTCATTTCAGGAATGATTACATACAAAGAGATTAGCAACTTTGTGGGTAGATGATGTTAATGTCTATAACTATTTAAGATGTTAATGTCTGTAACATTTAAAAGATTGATTCTATGTAAGATGTCTGTTTTACACTATGATATGGAAAAGCACTCCCTGAAGTTTTGAAATTTCCTTCCTCTTAACTTCTTTAAACTTCCCAAGTCAAAACCTGTTAGTAAATAGAAACATCTTATAGCAGGACATATACTCACACCCCAGACTAGTGCGTACAGTACTGATTGTGCCAATGATTAAAAGATTCGGGAACTTTACAACAAAACAGAAGCACACAGAAAACTTATCTCCCGTTTTTTGAGCAAGTATAGCTAACAATCATCTCATGCAGAGTGGTGCAAGATACTCTTGCACAGAGGTATGTGACAAGGGAACTACTGTACACAGGTACAAATCACAGACACGCATTTGCAAGTCGTCCCCTGGACATTTCCTGTACAGAGGTTTTCTGCTAGAAGTTCCCTGAGTGCTCACTGCACGCTGGTTCATGTGTTGCAGACACTCTAACCAGAGCATAGGATACTAGTTACAAAATTTTTGTCAAACAGCTAACTCCTAACATACAGAAACATACAGAAAGCTGACAGAACATGCCCATATTAAAACTACACAAATGCCATGTAATTTTATATAAAATATATAGATGAGGTTTCATTTTATGCTTAAGCAGAGATCATACTTTTAAAATACTTTTAAAACATATTTGTTTTCTTCTCCCTAAATTTAAAACACGTTTTGAACAACAGACGTGGTAGGTTTTGGTTTAAAAGTGTTTTTTAATTGTTATTGATTTTTTAAATAAGCAATTTAAATGAAAAAAAAAATCTACAGTTTATTCTGTGGCAGACAACTGTCACTCCTCTATCTCTATTGGGGGCTGAGGCAGAGAAAGAAGAGGGAGGTGGCATGGGAGGGGGGGGGCAAAAAAGAGATAACAGCAACAAAAACAAAAACAAAAAAAAGCATCTCCAAAGTTTCAAGACAAATAATGAAGTAATGAAGCAATGAGGAAAATGAGGAAGGCATATAAATAAGGCACAAAAAATTAGTCTAAAAAGGAGCTGAAATTAGACTGTGGCCATTAACACTAAAATATCTTGTATGTTTTTTACACTGTTGTCCTATCACTAAGCAACAGATTTACGATTCTACTTGTGTATTTCCATATATTAATATTTAAGAATTTCTTTTAACTGCAACTTTAATTTTGAATGCTTAGTTCTGAGAAAACATCATCCAAGTAATAAATATTCCTATAATAAGTTACCTTAGCATATATATATATATATATATATATATATATATATTATTTTTTTTTGCTTGGAGAAAAGCAATACACATAAGTCCATCTTAGCATTCCTACTAAACGCCAAAGATTGTACTACATAAACATGCATCTCAAGATCACAGAAAGGGTCTGTGATCTATGACTAAACAGTATTATAGCATCATGCATGTTTAAACTAGGACTGCTGACCTACTGGTGATTTTTCAGTTATACAGACACTCTTATTGGAAGTGTACATCTGCAATGTTTATCCCTTTAACAGGAACAGGTACACTTGCATTCTTGTATTCTTTTCTTGAAAAAATATCTAAGTAATTGACACCTTTGGAAAGATGCATACAATTCTAATAAATAAAAAAAAGCACAAGTGTGAGTTGTGGTAAATAGCTTTAAGTGAATTTTAAGTCCTTCCTGAAATGTAAGCTATGCTATGAACAATAAGTCTTGGCAAAACATTGTTTTAGCTTACCTTCCAACACATATATCCTGAAAGACAGCACTGAAGTGTTGAGAAGGAAAAAGGGGAAAGGAAACCAAAGCAAACAAACACATGTCCACATACTACGTCATTCTTGTATTATACACATAATCACAGAATGGTTACTGCTAGAAGGGACCCTCTGGACGTTATCTGGTTCATCCTCCTGCACAAGCAGGGACACCCAGAGGTGGTTACCCAGGACCACATCCAGGCAGCTTTTGAACATCTCTAAGAAGGGAGACTCCACAACCTCTCTAGGCAACCTATTCCAGTGCTCTATCAC
Organism: Aythya fuligula; assembly: GCF_009819795.1. Taxonomy (NCBI): domain Eukaryota; kingdom Metazoa; phylum Chordata; class Aves; order Anseriformes; family Anatidae; genus Aythya; species Aythya fuligula. The sequence continues at coordinate 6,301,578 of NC_045594.1, read as the reverse complement.
CTGCAAAGTAAAGAAGCGCTTCCTGAAGTTCAGACAGAACCTCTTGTGTTCCAGTTTGTGTCCACTGCCTCTTCTCCTGTCATCAGGCACCAATGAAAAGAACCTGGCTCTGTCCTCTTTGCATCCTCACTTCAGGTATTTATAAACATTGATGAGATTTCCCCCCTGAGCCTCCTTTTCTCCAGGCTGAACAGTCCCAACTCTCTCATCCTCTCCTCATAAGAGAGGTGCTCCAGTACCTTCATAATCTTGGTGGCCCTACATTGGGCTCTTTCCAGTATGTCAATGTCTCTCTTGTACTGGTGGACCCAGAACTGGACACAGTACTCCAAGTGCAGCCTCACCAACGCTGAGTAGAGGGGAAGGATTACCTATCTTGACCTACAGGTGATACAGGTGTCAGAAGGACATATGGTTCTCTCCCTGACAGAATAATAGAACCAAATCTGAGATGTTTTATGAACAGATAGGCCAAACCTTTACTATGTTTAGTTAGATAGAAGGAAGTTTAGAAACTTTGTATCTGTGGTGCTACTTTACTCACCAATTAGTCAGCATTATCTGTAAGACCATACAGAACTGTATCTCGGGAAGGGGGAGGAGGCAAGATGAACCAGGCCTGGAGGATGTGTCTAAAAAGATTAGGTGAGGAAATTGTGGTATGCATATGTCCTTGGATGTGTAAATGACTTAGCTTAGTATGACTATTAATGATCACCAGAAGACCCCAAAAGACTACCAGTAGAAACAAATGTGCATGCATCAGGGATGTTTACATATTTTAATGAGCTACAGGAAATAGTGTGAATATGTTATAATTATTCCTTGGAAAACCCAATGAATATGTATGTGTTGACTGTATATAACCCCAGTAGCTTGAACAATTTGGCACGCACACTAGGTAGAGCGATCCCCTGTGCGTCCAGCGCCCCAATTAAAGAATGCCTGATTTCTAAAACTCCAAATTGAGTCTTAGAGAGTTTCTTTGAATGACTTTTAACACTGGCAATCAATACTTTGCCTAATTAAGCCAAAAATACCATTAGCCTTCTTAGTGGCAAGGGCACATTGCTGACTCATGGTCAGCCTGCTGTCCACCAGGACTCCTAGGTCCTTCTCCACAGAGCTGCTTTCCAGCTGGGTGGCCCCCAGCATGTACTGGTGCCTGGGGTTGTTCCTCCCCAGTTGCAGGACTCTGCACTTCTCCTAGTTCAACTTCATGAGATTCTTGTCAGCCTACCTTTCCAGCCCATCAAGGTCTCACTGGATGGCTGTGCAGCCTTCTGGTATGTCAGCCATTCCCCCCAGTTTTGTGTCTTCCACAAATTTACTGAGGGTGCACTCTACGCCATTGTCCAGATTCTTAGTGAAAATGTTACAAAAGGACTGGACCCAATATTGATCACTGTGGTAAGGTAGTCCATGTGTTACTGACCTCCAACTAGACTTTGCACTGTAGGCTTAAGCTGAAGAAAACAAGGAAACCTTGAAGAAAACAGGGAGACTGGTAGCCTTGAGCTAGCAGAAAGAAAGGGAGATAAGGGATGAAAACAAGGAGAAAAACATCTGCAGGAAGATTCCAGACTGACCTATGGTAACCTCTTTCTCATTAAGGGTCATTAACATTACAAATCACACCCATCAAAATGTTAATATATGGAAATGTATGATTTGGTGTTATGTCCATGCCCCCGCCCTTGTCTGTAATACCTATGCTCAATAGAGATAAGTTAGGCAAGCTAAGACAGCCAATCAAAAGATCAAAAGTAGCCAGAGAGATAGTTTCCCAAGTTTGCTGTGTATAAATAATGGTGATTCAAGCCAGAGGTGTGCTTGCTTTGCAAAAGCTCAATGAGCACCTGAGAGTTATATAATTAATTAAAAGACCTTCATGTGGATTCCAACTCTGTATGCTTATTGGCAGGTCACGAACCTATGGATAACAGTTTTGGTGACCCATTTGGGACCCTAAATTAGCCTTGTCTGCTCCAACTTGTTGGCATCAGTGTCAGAGGGGAGAATGCCAGAGACCAAGCGCGTACTCGTGATTTTATCAGGGTCCGGCATCAACCCTCCAAAAATCTGGGGCCAGTGAGTGGCACAATGGCGCAACACTCTGAGGAATCCACCAAACGTCTGGTGATAAAGGGGAAGTCACTGGACTGCTGAGTACAATTTATATGTTCATATGGGTATTCAGAGAGCAGAGTGTCAGCCTCACACAGAGATGCTGTGTTTTAGCGAGAAGGAAAGATGGTCCCGTGAGCTACCTGACCCAATTGAAGGGTTAAAGTTAAAGCTGAGAGTGATCAGCTGTCAAATGGAAAATAGGAAGCAGTCAGTCCAGAATCTCCCCTTCCTCCCCCCTTGGATGCATCCTCAAAAAATGGTCTAAATTTGGTGGTGAATATAGGACAAAGGGTAAAATGAGGCAATACTGTAATCAGGAGCGGACTCAGTATGAGCTGGAGAACAATGACCAGAAATTGGATCCTTTAATTATGATACCATATATTGCAATTGATGTTATTTTGCCATGGGGAAGGAAAATGAGACACTGTGATGCATGTTAGTGCTTTCATGTCATTGTATCGGGACCTGACAACTCAGACAGAGTATGGATTACGGGAAGACTGTATTATGCTATGTGCTGAAAAGAAAGGGAAGGAAAAGAATGATAAACCCTCTAAAATTTATCTGAGTCTAGAACAAGAAGAGGTTCAGTTACTGGCACCCTCAACAACACTGCTGTATAATTGAGGTTTCCCCTATTTCTGAGGCTTCTGTGGGGACACCAGAGGCTTCTCCCGGGGATTGGATTTATGAGGTTTCTGCTGGAACATCAGAGATCTCTCCTGAAGCTCAGGCTGCAGAGGTTTCTGCAGGGACGTCTCAGACCTCTCCTGAGACCAGGATGATTCTAATTTTAGCCCAATAGCACTTTGCACCTAACAGAAGATGGGGCCAGTTATCCAGGCTCCACTAAGGCAGGCAGTGGGACCAGAGGAAGAAACCTTTTTTGTTCATGTTCCATTTACAACATCAGATTTGTTAAACTGGAGACACCCTGTTGGACCTTATAGGGATAACTCAGCAGCAATGCATCAGTTGTTAGAAACTATTATGATTTCCCATAACCCTAACTGAGGGGATATGCAAGCCCTATTGAACGCCTTGACTGCAGAGGAAAGGAGAATGGTTTTAGAAAAAGCTCAGGCAGAAACAAAGAAGAGGTACCCAAGAGAGGAGGTAGAGGAATTAGTACTAATTAAGAAAGATCCTAAGTAGAACCCAAATACTAGCAGGGGTCAGCAATTAATAAAAAAAAAATATTGGCAATTAATCCTTTATGGGATTTAAAACGGGGTACCAATACCAAAAAAAAATCTCTAAATTATATGAGGTCTGCCAGGGCCCAGATGAGAGCCTGTCTGTTTGTGGTGGTTTTACTCAGGTGGGCAGCTAAGCTCCACCACAACTGCTCTCTCACTCCCCCTCTCCTCAAAGAGGAAGGGGGAGAAAATACAACACAGAGAACTTGAGGTTTGAGATGAGAAGGGTTTAATTAAAGGGAAAGGGAATGGGGAGAAAAAGAAACCACAGAAACAGTAAGTCTGCACGGAAGCACAGAGAGAAGGGAAAAAATTATTCTCTACTTCCCATCAACGAGCGATGTTCGGCCATGTCCTGGGAAACAGGGCCTTAAAATGTGTAGTGGTTGTTCAGGAGGAACAGCCCCCTCCCCCACGAGAGCCCCCTTTTATTACTGAGTCTGACATCAGGTGTTATGGGATATCCCTTTGGTTGGTTTAGGTCAGCTGCCCTGGAGATGTCCCCTCCCCATCACTTGCCCACCCCCAGCCTGCTGGCTCTTGGGGGCTTGGAAGGAGTCCTGATGCTGTGCCAGCACTACGCAGCAATAGACACAACACTGGAGTGATATCAGTGCTGTTCCAGCTACGAGTGCAAAGCACAGCACTTTGTGGGCTACTGAAGGGAAAAGGTGACTCCAGCTCAGACAGACCCAACACACTGTTTTTTTTTTGAACACCTTCATCAAATGGCCAGAAAGTGGATGGATTTAGACCGCGATGAGGAGGTGAAGAGTAGACTTTGCCATGTCGTTTATGGGGCAGTCTGCCCTAGACATTAGAAAAAAAATGCAAAAGATAGATGGGGACAGGGGATTGTCAATCTCACAGCTGTTTAGAAGTAACAGATTGCAAAGGATCCTTAAGTAAAAGCACAAGTCTCAATTGTTAGAGCAACTGGCAAATGGACTTTAATATCCTTTTTGCAACCTACAGATTGGGAGATTGGAGGGGAGGTTTCGACACACTGATTTTTATATATGCCTGAATGCCCTCTCTCTTTGTTGGGAAGAGATTTGCTGGGCAAACTACATGCACAGGTAACCTTCTCTACAAACGAGATAACAGTTAAAATTCTATCTGAAAATGCATGGAAGGCCCAAATTTGTTTATTGACAGAACCAAAGGCAGAGGAAAGGCAACAGAAACCTGAAGAGGTGTTGAATGCAGTGACTCCTTTTGCATGAGCAGGAAAACAGCCTGGGAGAACAAAAAAATGCACTTCCAGTTTGGACTGAGCTAAAACCAGGAGCTATACCTATACAAGTGCCACAATATCCAATTAGCCTTACAGCAAGGAGGGGGGTGGAGCCTCTGATAGACAATTTCCTGTCTTATGGACTAATCCATGAATGCCAATTTAGTTTCAACACCCCAATACTGACAGTAAAAAAAAAAAAAAAAAAGCAGTTAATGTAAGTTTGTGCAATATTTCACAGAATCACAGTGTCACAGGGTTATAGGGGTTGGAAGGGACCTCAAGAGATCATCAGGTCCAACCCCCCTGCCAAAGCAGGTTCCCTAGAGCAGGTTGTCCAGGTAGGTGTCCAGACAGGCCTTGAATATCTCCAGAGAAGGAGACTCCACAACCTCCCTGGGCAGCCTGTTCCAGTGCTCCGTCACCCTCACCGTGAAGAAGTTCTTTTGCATGTTGGTGCGGAACTTCCTCTGATCCATTTTTTGGCCATTGCCCCTTGTCCTGTCCCCACAAACCACTGAAAAGAGGTTGGCCAAATCCCTCTGTCTCCCACACCTCAGGTATTTATACACATTGATGAGATTCCCTCTCAGTCTTCTCCAGGCTAAACAGACCCAGGTCTCTCAGCCTTTCCTCATAGGGAAGATGCTCCAGGCCCCGTATTATCATTGTGGCCCTCCGCTGGACACTTTCCAGGAGATGCCTGTCTTTTTTGTAGCTGGGATCCAGAACTGGACACAGAACTCCAGGATTTGTGTGCGTTGATCCCCACTCAGACACTCCCGAACCACCCCCTCGTCAACCAGGGGGGAGGTCTCCATTTCCCAGACTCTTTCTCCTCCCTCCAGGAGTCCCAAGGGGGGAGTCCCTTAAGCAAAGACCGAAGCAAAGAAGGCATTCGGTATCTCCGCTTTCTCAGCGTCCCCCGTTACCAGGACACCCCCCTCATTCATCAGGGGACCCACATTATCTCTAGTCTTCCTTTTACTGTTTACATACTTTAAACAAACAAACAAACAAACAAACAAAAACACTTCTTATCATCCTTTATTTCCTTTTCCAGCTTCATCTCCAGGTGGGCTTTAGCCTTCCTCGTCACATCCCTGCAGGCCCTGACAACACTCCTATACTCCTCCCAAGAGGACAGGCCCTTTTTCCACATTTCATAGACCTTCCTCTTCCTTCTGATCTTATCGATGAGCTCCTTGCTCATCCACACAGGTTTCCTGCCCCCCTTCCCCAATTTCCTACAATTTCCTACTCTTAAGGATGCAGTGATCCTGAGCTTGGAAGGAGTGCTGTTTAAATGTTGCCCAGCTCTCACAAGCACCCTTGCCTTCTAGCAATCTAGCCCATGAGATACCCCCAAGTAGGTCCCGGAAGAGGTCGAAGTTGTCTCTTCGAAAGTCCAGGGTAGCAATCCTACCTTTTGCCTTACTTCCACCAAATTCCATCTTGAACTCCAAGATATCTACCAAATTACACCTTAGAGAAAGTTTTGCAAAAATCAACAACTTGTAAAAGAAGGAAAGGGGGGAATTGTGGAAACAAAAATGTTGTTTTTGCATGAGAATTGGTAACATAAGCACAGGAAGTACCAGGTATACTATGTATGCTGTTTCGTGGGAATGCACAGTATAAAGATAAGCTGCTTCCTGGATTTGCATAACGGGGGGGGGGGGGGAGAAAACAAGTACTAGATTGATATTGATATTCAACAGAAAAGCATTGATTAGGATGTATGTGGCCAGGTGTAAGAAAGAGTGTTTTTGTGTTTTTTTGCAAAGAGATGTTAGGTTGTTTAGTAGGTTGTTTAGGAGGAAGGAATGTGGTGTTGAGATATTCTTTCAATGATAAGAAAGCTTACCAGACAACCTTGTAAAATGCAAACAATAACCAGACTCCTTAGTGCAATTAGGCGAAAATCACGGTGTCAAGTCAAGTCAGATAAGGGAAGAAACATTACCACCTCACAGAGTAAAAAAAAAGTCATGAGAAACTTGAAAAATAACAGGCTGGCAACTGAAAGCCATGTATTGTCTGTGAAGCATCAGATAGGTTGTGAACCTGGACTACCCAGTCAATGGGGAAACAGGGGAGGGTCCCGGTCGTCAAGAGATAAAGTATATAAACTGTGCTTTAAACTAGTAGGCGCGCTCCTGCTTGCGGGATGCCCACCATTGCAGTTGCGAATAAAAATGCTACTTCACCGAGATCCTCGCCTGAGACTGTTATTGGCTACAGAGTGTTTCTCACATCTACATAGCACCTCAGCACAAAAAAGCTAAATTAATTGCCTTGACTAGGGCCTTGGAATTAGCAGAAGGGAAGACACTTAATGTCTATACAGACTCTAAATATGCCTTTGGAGTTTTGCACACCCATGGAGCCATCTGGAAAGAGCGAGGATTACTGACAACAGCTGGAGGACCAATCAAGCATGGTCCAGAAATTTTTTACAGTTGTTGCAGGCAGTGCAAGGCTCAAAACTGTAGCAGTAATGCACTGTAAGGCCCACCACAATGGTGATCACAACATAATAGAGAACAGGAAAGCTGACTTAGCAGCCAAAGAAGCAGCTAGAAGAGCACCAGAAGACCTACAAGGCATGTTAGTCCCCCGTACAAAGGCTTCACTCAATCCACCAGAATATTCCACTAAAGAGATCCAACTAGCAGAAAACCAGAAAGTAAATGAATTAGTGACAGAAGGTAGTCAAATGCATGTTAGAGGGGAAGGCTGGGTAAGGCAATATTTGCTGTCTTTGACATGTTGTCCTCTCTACATAGAGATGTACAGGAGCAATTACCAATTCCACTGGATGTTCCGGTACATCTATTCTGACCTGGACATCAGGTGCTGATCTGAATGTGGAAAGACTAGCCTCTAAACATTGCATCTCTGGTGCTACCTTACTCAATAATTAGTCAGCCTTATGTGTAAAACCACACAGAATTGTATCCCAGGAAAGGGTAAGGGGGCAAGATAACCCTGGAGTGTGTCCAGAGAAGGGCTACAAAGCTGGTGAAGGATCTGGAACACAAGTCCTATGAGGAGCATCTGAGGGACCTGGGGTTGTTGAGTCTGGAGAAGAGGAGGCTCAGGGGAGACCTTATTGCTCTCTACAACTACCTGAAAGAAAGTTGTGGGGAGCTGAGGGTCGGCTTCTTCTTGCAGATAAGCAGTGATAGGAATAGAGGGAATGGCCTCACGTTGTGCCAGGGGAGGTTTAGGTGTATATTAGGAGAAATTAGGAGAAATAGGACATTTTTTTCTCAGAAAGTATATTCAGGCATTGCAAGGGGTTGCCTAGGGGGGTGGTGGAGTGACCATCTCTGGGGGTGTTTAAGGAAAGGTTGAATGTGGTTCTTAGGGACACGGTTTAGTGGGTGATACTGGTGGTAGGGGGGTGGATGGACCAGATAATCTTGGAGGTCTTTTCCAAACTTAATGATTCTATGAATCTATTATCCTATGAACCCAGGCCTGGAGGATGTGTCTGAAAAGAATAGGTGTGGTACTCATGGTATGCATGGGCCCTTAGATACAAAAATGACTAAGCTTAGTATGCATGCCTAAATTGAAACAATAAGGTAAGAAAGAGATGGCCTGAGCACATGCAAGAACTGGGTTCAACCAGTGAACACAGTGAGGAAGACTAGTGTCAGGAACATTTTCATATTTGAATGAGTTACTGGAATAATATTAATATGTTAACTGTTTATTGGAAATATAATGAATAAGTACGTTTTGATTGTATATAACCCCTGTAGCTTGAACAATTCGGCATGCACACTAGGTGGAGCGATCCCCTGTGCATCCAGTGCCACAATTAAAGAATGCCTGCTTTCTAAAACTCCAAACTGAGTCTTAAGAGTTTCTTTTATGGTAACAATATAACTTGAAAGGCCAATGGTAAACATTTCTGCAACACTAGAAATCATAAGAAATGACACTACCCATGCTCTTGGTCGAATACAAACAGAAATAGAACAAGTATTCCAAATCGCCTTAGAAAACTGTCTTGCCTTAGATGGGCTATTCACAGCCCAGGGAAATGTTTGTGCTGTGAAAAACTGCAGCTGCTGAGTCATAGAATCATAGAATACCCTTAGTTGAAAGGGACCCATAAGGATCATCAAGTCCAACTCCTAAAGTCTATTAAATCTATGTCTCCTAAGAGTCTATGTAAATGAGAAAAAGCAAATTCAAACAAGTATTAAACAAGTCTAGCCTATCCAAATCCTCCTGCAGAGCCTTCCTACCCTTGAAATCACACCCATCAAAATGCTAATGTATGGAAATGAGGGATTTGGTGTCCTCTCCGCACACCCCTCCCCTTGTCTGTAATGCCCATGCTCAATAGAGATGTTAGGCAAGCTAAGACAGCCAATCTGCCAATCAAAAGTAGCCAGAGAGATAGTTTCACAAATTTGCTGTGCATAAATAATAGTGATTCAAGCCAGAGGTGTGCTTGCTTTGCAAAAGATTGCTAAGCACCTGACTCTGCAGAGTCATATAATTAAATACCTTCATGTGGATTCCGACTCTGTGCTTATTGGCAAGGCACAACAGGCACAAACCAATGGATAACAGCACCACTGACCACCCTCTGGGTCTGGTTGTTCTGCTGGTTTCCAGTCCACCTCACTGTCTGCTCATCCAGCCCATACTTCAACAGCTTCTCTATAAGGATCTTATGGAGGATAGCATCAAAGGCCTTCAAGGAGTCCAAGAAAACAATATCCACTGGTTCCCCCTCATCTGTCAGGCTGGTGATTTCATTATAGAAGCTTATCAGGTTGGTCAGGCATGACTTCCCCTTGTTGAATCCATGCTGACTACTCCTGATTTTCTTGCCCTTCATTGTGCCTGAAAATGATTTCCAGGATGAGTTTGTTACATATGGAGTGGTAATTCGTGTCGGGAAAATAGTTGATATTAATAAAGAAGGGGGAGATGTGGGAGTGCCACATCTGGGGTTTCCACATGTGGGGTTGGAAAGCCCCATGGTTGAGATAACATTAGACTCTTAATGACGAGGCCATCAGGAATATAAAAGAGTTCAGAGGAAACAAAGAAGGGTGATTCAGGAGACTCCATGCAGTCTCTGGTTTCTTGTTCTCCAGCCATTAAGGCATGGAAGTTTCTGGGTGTTTGCTGTTGTTGTTACATTCAAAGTTGTTTGACCAATGAAAAGTTGTTTTGAAAAGAACTGCTGTGGAGAGAAGGGTATAAGAGGGGAGCCTGCCCTCAAGATTAAAAAAAAAAAAAAAAAAAAAAAAGGCAACGCGATGTGATGAAGTTATGCCATCAATAAAGAAGTAGAAAGAAGGAATGAAAAAGAACAGGCTAGCAGAACGGAGACCAGGACGGGAACAGGCACATTGATTGCCTCATGAAGATAGGTTCGGCCAAACTCAGCAAACTGCTCAGAGAAGCTCGTACAGAAAGTCACTGGAAATGGGCGCACCAGAGCTGGGAAGAAGCTCAAGCTGAGAGAAGAGGACCCACGCACACAACTGCCCCTCGCTGGTAAGCAGTTGCACATTATGGGGAATCATACGTCCTTAGAAACAGACTGTCCTGGTAACCTTACAGCTTATTCTCCTTCTTAACAATTGGACAGTTTATGAGCCTGAAACATGGGACCAAATTGAGGTCAAGGTGTGGGACTCTGCAACTAAAAATGACAAGGTTGCAGTGGGATTGCTCGGCACCTGGCGAGCAGTCTCTGAGGCCTTAAAGAGCCATGTGGAACCACAATCACAAACGTGTGGCTTGCCAGACAGTGAGGGAGCTGCGGGCTCCTTTACTGATCCGACTGCTACGCCATTGGCCCCTCTGCTGCTACAGCCATGGAAGGCTTTTGCTGTTACGCCCCCTGCTGACCTGGATGTGCCTTTTGACCCAGGCCCTATTGGCCTTGAAAAGGAGATGGATATGCTTTTCTTCGATCCGGGAAGAACGGGATACATAAGGCCTGAAGACTGAGTTGCTTGACAACTTAAAGTGAGACATATTGTTCAAAAGGAATGGAAAATGGAGACTTGTTTGTAATCAAGAAAAGGAATGGAAAATGGAGACTGTTAAGTCATGGAACTTAAAGGATTGTTTGTTACCTTTTCTGATTGCACATATGTACAGGCGTACTCGAGTTTAGTATGTAAAAGTAATGTTCTGTATAGTTCGAATGTTCGATGTTCGTGTGTGCGTGTTGGTAGAGCATAGACTCCCTGCGCACCCAGCGCTGTTTACTTGCCTTTTATAAATATTCCTTTTATAAATATTACTAAATTCAGATTGAGTTGAGACTTCATTTATAACATTAAAATAACATCAATTATTCTTTTAAGTTTCATGTTGAATTATTTTTAATTCTGCACCAATACCTTCCTTCAAGCATAGGTCAAAGCACATTTACTGAAGATATTGTTTTATTTCATTAAGGGTTACTCTTAAACTATTGAAACAAGCTACAAAAGTGTTTCCCCCTCTGAATCACAGTATTATCAAAATTTAGAAAAAAAAAAGCTTTTTCTTCTTTCTTTCAAAATCCTCTGCTGGAACAAATAATTCCAAAAACTATGTCTCACTTTTTGGCAAAAAAATATTTTACTCTACAAAACTGGTGTGAAACTCTGATTCAAGCATATGTTCTTTGTGGTACCACTGCAAACTGGCAGGACAGTTACAACTCTTCCCACAGCTGGAAAAATTATATTCTGCTATGGCTGCCACCAAACACAGAATCTGGAGATTGTTATTAGAGCTTAAATTTCACAGTTAACTTCTAAATATTTAGCACTGCCCTTAACTTTTTCATTCGGGAAAAATTCTGCATTCTTTCAAGGGACATTACATGTTCTGTCCTAAGCAAGTTGCTCTTTTCAAATATTATATGGGTTTTTACTCACTAGGTCTAGGTGAATGAACTTAATTATATATTTTTAAAAATAAAATTCAATCAATCCTCCTGGAAAATAAACTTCTGTAGGGAAATTAAACATTTTTTTTAAAAACAAAAATGCTCAGAGAAATTAATGGAATGTTTATTTTAATACACACTCTTAGAAGATGTCAAGATACATAGCTTTGTATCACTATCAGACACAAGGTAAGGCATAAACATCACAGATGTAGTCCATATATATTTGTTGTTAGCATCAGTCCCCTAAACTTACAGAATAACGTAAAACACAAACAATAAATAATTGAAAATCCTTACCGCTTTGTACCCCATATCTGTTTTGCATGCTTTTCTCCCTGAAAACATTAGGATTCCTTGCCAGAATAGCCTGCAGCAAGACCGGTATATCTCCTTCTGGATCATCACTGCCAAGGTTATCTTTCAATTCTCTGCAGTTGTGGAAGTAAACAAATAAAGAAACAAATGTATTTTCAAATTGTAAGAAACAATGTTCAAGTTAAAAAGAAAGAAAAAAAAAGAAATAAAACAATTTACTGCTAAAATAAAGAGAAAAAAAAAGTATGCAAAGCACTGTTCCCTACCTCTATTTTTCCCCTCTCTTCTTTAAGGAATGGAAGGAAAATTTCCTACCAGTCCTCAAAATTATTCTCTGTTATTAAGCACATATATATCCACGGCTGTCAGATTCTGGCTATTATATAAGTTCCTTATACCCACTTTTGATCTTCTCCATAGAAGAACAACACTTGTATAGCATCAAGAAAGCATTGTAGGATTAAAAATAAGATATCCATGAATGTATAATATTCAGGTGACATATTTTATTATAAAAAGGGAAATTGGCATGTCATTGACATCACAGGATTCCCTCTGAACTATCAAAAATGTAATGGATTTTCTATAAATGCATGCGTGCTTTCATCTATTGTTTGTTTTGAGGACTTTTTAAAAGCTACTTCCATTTGATCAAAGCAATTTATTGGAATATGTAGGAAAAAGTGCTGTCAACATAAGACAATTCAAAGGACATCATACAAAAATGAACAAAACAAAATATATATTAAACAAAAAGAGGATACTTGCTGATTCAATTCTTTAATATTAAAGTTCAATACCTAATCAGAATTGACATGGGTCTTACATGGGTCTCACCAAAAAGTTTCTTTTCGTATAATGCTGGATATATAGTTTGTCTATAGGTATTATTAAACAAACTGGAACACAAATAGGTGTTGTACAATCAACATCGCGATGTTTGCACTTGTAACTTGAACAAACATTAGCTCTATTTAAAAAAACAAAACAGAAAAACCACAGTTATGCTTAAGTGTTACTTGACTGAAATAATTGGCTCTTATACACTGATAATCTGCTACAAGACTAACAAACAACCTGCACATTCAGATTTTCAGATTCGCACAAACATCCCTCTCAATCCATTTCATTTTAATCTCAAGGAATAAGGACAGTGATGTGATATAGCTGAAGTTCAAAATACATACATGTGATCTGTTGACACCTGATTGAGACTGTGGACGAGCTGTGAAACTAAATTTTCATCCCTGCAAGCCAGAAGGCAGTTCACCTCTTCAGCTATCCGTCCATTGAAGAGTAGGCTTTTTGTTGTTGTAGCAGGTAAAGGTGATGGAAGAGGCAGCTGGTTCAAAACTGTTATCAGAAGACAGAAAGAAGTTCAGAATCATTTCTCAGAACACAATCATACAAAGATGGGCAGCCTTCTTACTCTCACATGATTAAGAAAAAACAAAAACAAAAACAAAAGACAACTACATTTGAAATATAGGGAAAATTTCTGGATTTTTTTTTTTAAACACATACAGAGGCTACACTGCTTTAAACAAAACAATGTATTCAAGTCCACTAATTATATTATTATTGTAAATATTTAAATGTGTTAAGGCAAGTTATATGGATAAAAAAAACACTTTTAAACATTCCAAAACATAAAGTTATTTAAAATGTTAAGACAGTTTTCTCTTGGAATTGAAAGCACTGATAATGGGAAGGAAGGGAATGTAAAACCCCTGTAGCTGCATGCAGTAGTCTAAGTGCATTGAGCATAATTTTCTACTCTGATCTTCAAGTTTCCACTTTGTATGGTCAGGGTAGATGGGAAAACAAAACAAAATAATTAATTCAAGCCACTAATTACATTCTCAGATTGTTCCTCTTGTACTGTATTCATTTCTATGCAAGTCATCTTCTCAATAAAAGGCTAGTGGTTTTGATTGGTATGATAATTACAATGTTAATTCACTCAGAATACCTATTCACAAATCAAAGAATCATAAAATGGCTTGGGTTGGAAGGGACCTCAAAGATCATCTAGTTCCAACCCTCCTGCCATAGGCAAGGATGTCACCCACTAGATCAGGTTGCCCAGAGCCTCATCTAACCTGGTCTTGAACACCTCCAGGAATGGGGCACCCACAACCTCTCTGGGAACCTGTTCCACTGCCTCACCACCCTCTGAGGGAAGAATTTCCTCCTAACCTCTAATCTAGATCTCCTCTCTTTTAGTTTAAAACCATTCCCCCTCGTCCTGTCATTATCTGATTGAGCAAAGAGCTGCTCTCCATCTTTTTTATAAATCCTTTATGTACTTTACTCTTGGTAAAAACATTTAATTGCTTAATTAAAAACATCCATAACAATATTTCAATCAGATTATAAATGAGCATACTATACTTACAGAGGGCATTCTTAGGTCTACATGCATAAGAAGGAAGTATATAAAATAAGAAGTCTTGACCAGATGATTGGCAGGGTTATATAGACAAGAGAAGTATAAGCCAGAAGAGGCCAAAAAGTTATCTATACAGATAAATCACTTTCATGGGTCCAAGAAAACAAGATGACTGACTTCCCAGGCTGATTACAGCTCCAAGATAAAGGTTTTAACTAAACCATTAGAAATAGCTTCAGGAAAGAAAAAAAAAAAAAAAAGTAGAAAGCAACATAACAAAGATCAAAAGAAGAAGAGTACTTACGGTCTGTAAGACTAGCAATGCCTGCAAGAGTAGTGATGGGAACATGAGGCATATCCCCATTCATCCTGAAGTTCTGGGATGGTAGTGCCTTCACAGATATTTTAGTTCAGGTGCCAGCTATCATTACTTCCCATCTCCCAAGCACTATAAAGAACAAAAACAAATGACAACATTGTCTATTTAAAAGATTTTTAAATTCAGTAATATAAATGATAAATGAAATGCAGGACATAACCTCAGCTGCATACTAAGTACATTTTGTCAAGAGTAAGTAGAACAATGTAGAATTTAAATATCAAATGGCATTAAGAAATCAAAAGGCAAACTTCTGGTCTAAGAAGCAGAGTCCTTAATCAAAAATGATGCAAGATAAGGCAAACAAGAAATTTTCTTGGGTTATACAGTACTAAACCAATAGTCAGTGTCTGGATATTAAAGGTACAAAGACAATTAAAACAAGTTAATGAATTTTATACCTTATTTTGAAAGAAAAAATAAAAACTAAAAAATTGGTAGCAGAACTTCTGTTGATTCATACTGCTGTGGAGAGCACTTAATCCATAACCAGTTTAAGTAATTAGCTACGTTCACCTGCCAAGTTTGGAGAAGGAAGTATTTTTCATACAAGAGGTGGCTAGCAAAAATAAAAGGAATAATATACAGATGTAAAAATCAAGGAAACAATGTGACAAATACAAAATCTTCATGTATTTTAAAATAAGTATCTATTTCAAAATTAATCTGAAGATCTCTATTTAATATTAAACACTCTCTGGTAAAACTACTGCTAGGAACTGTATCCCCCATTCCACAAAAAGAAAAGTTTTAGTCCCACTAAACTAGCTTGTTTATTTCCTGTAAAATGGTACATTTTATATTCAACTAATTAATAAGTATGCATTCATTCAGTTTTCACTAATTGTAAAGATATCTACTAAAGATATAGTTTAAAAAAAAAAAAAGTTGTCACAATAATTTCAACTGCAGTTGCAAGAAAACAAAATTTACAAAGATCACACATTACAATCCACTATTGTTATACTAATGAAATGACAAAAATTGAGCATGATATTGTCTAAAGACAAACAAAATAAAGGAAAGGAACTTGATTTTGTATACATCTGCCTACTATAGATAGGCACCTGTGCTAACAGTTTGTGAAAGAGTAAGAATTCTTCCATAAGCATTTATGTTGCCTGCTGAAGATGCTGAAATCGTGATTTGCTTACACTTACTTTACAAATCAATATTTTTGAGAATTACATTCACAATACATATAAACCAAAAAAACACTGTCATTTCCTTACTAATTTTTATCTCATTCTTTCTTATATAGGACACCACTGCTAATAAATACATACTGTTCCAAGCAAGACAAGGAAACTTAATGTTATCAGTCTTCCTATTTAAAGTTTTCATGAACCACTGAAGTTAACTTTTCAGTTTCCTTATCTACACATAACTGAATTATTTGAAGAAAAAAATACCAACGCTGAGGTTAAATAGGACAGTGAGTGGACTTCCTTTGCTACACCTGCCATGGTCTCATTCTTACCTCTAAATTACATTTGTTTATTAAAAATATAGTACATTACAGATGTAGAAACTTAGCTAACTTAGCTAACTGCTGCAGACAGTTTTCTTAACCTGTGTGTTTCTTAACTGTGTGTTTTGTGGTGTTTTGTTTTGTTTTGTTTTTCTCTTTTTTTTTTTTTTTTTAACCAGGAGAAAACAGACTTCATACAGCCAGAGCAGTTTCAAATAATAGTCAAGGTTCTTTACCTGAAACAAACACAGATATATGTGGGAAAGTAATTTGCAGGTGGCTCTGTGCTGTTTCACACATCCCTGAATTAGAGATAATGAGGAAACAAGCAGTAGAAACAAAAACTTGAGCAAGGTTGAGATAAAGTAAATTGGCTACAGTGTTAAAGATGAGCTTTGGGCAGTGGCCAATTGCTAGCTGGCTCAAGGCGTGTGTCTGAGGGTCTCTAACAAATTGTATGACAGATTCGGGAGTGTGGACAGCGCGTGGGGCTATGGGGAAAGTATATGTAGTAGTGACAAAGGGCACTAAAGGTCTCCTGTTCAAGAGCCATCAGAAGTCTGTCTTGCATCCCTTCAAATATACACAGGATTTTAGTAGTTTCTTAGTTGCCTAAATAAGCAATTCTTTAAAAAACAAACCAAAAAGAATCCTACAAACCCATAACTTAACTTTTCCCATGATGAGTCTGCAACAGCAAACACAAAAGACCTACTAACACTTAAATTATACATACAATAGAAAGGCCATGTCTGATAATCCACTTATCCCAACTGAAACTGCATCAAAACTGACTAAAGCTATGTCAGTAGACAGCATTATTGGAAATCCTGTATGCAGCACTGAGGCAAGAAAAAAAAAATCTTAGTATTTTCAATTCTTAATAGCCTGGGGAAGGTATAACCATCAGATGTAGTCAATATTAACACAAGTTCTTTTCCAGTATTACTGCTGCAATAATTAAATTATATAGATATTCAATGGGAAAAATTCCTCCAAAACCAGACACTCAAATCAGAAACCTTCTCCACAGACACATGATAACAAACCCAAAATGGCAAGGTACAGACCTGAGAATGTATCAAGCTAGGATGGTCAGGGGAAGAGCATTCTTTATACGAGGAGAGAAGAACAGGTTAGTTTGTTTAGCTAACAAAACCAAGGTCAAGACAGAATGTGATTGCTTTCTATATGGCAATCAAAGAAGGCTGAAAGGAAGGAATGCTAAAGGCCAATGCTAACACGAAAAATAAATGAATGCATGAATGCAAACAAGAAGAAAAATGAAACAGAATCTCACCATCACTTTCTGGAGTAGCCACTTTCTGGAACAGCCTTCTAGTAAGAGTAGTAGTAGAATCATAGAATCATCAAGGTTGGAAAAGACCTCCAAGATCATCTGGTCCAACCATCACCCTACTACCCCGACGTCACCCACTAAACCATGTCCCTAAGCACCACGTCCAACCACTACTTAAACACCCCCAGGGATGGTGACTCCACCACCCCCCTGGGAAATCCATTCCAATGCCTGACTACTCTTTCTGAGAAGAATTTTCTCCTAATTTCCAACCTAAACCTACCCAGCACAAGCTGAAGCTATTCCCTCTAGTCCTATCACTGGTTATCTGTGAGAAGAGGCTGAACACCAGCTCCCCACAACTTCCTTTGAGGTAGTTGGAGAGAGCAATAAGGTCTCTCCTGAGCCTCCTCTTCTCCAGACTAAACAACCCCAGTTCCCTCAGCCGCTCCTCATAGGACCTGTGTTCCAGGCCCTTCACCGGCTACATAGCCCTTCTCTGGACAGACATGTTCCAGGGCCGCGATGTCCTTATTGTAGTGAGGGGCCCAAAACTGAACACAGTGCTTGAGGTGTGGTCTCACCAGAGCAGAGTACAGGGGGACAATCACCTCCCTGGTCCTGCTAGCTACACTATTCCTGATACAAGCCAGGATGCTGTTGGCCTTCTTGGCCACCTGGGCACACTGCTGGCTCATGTTCAGGCAAGCATCAATCAGCACCCCCAGATCCTTTTACTCTGCACAACTTTCCAGCCACTCTACCCCAAGCCTGTAGTGCTGAATGGGGTTGTGGTGGCCAAAGTGCAGGACCCAGTACTGAGCCATGTTGAACCTCATCCCATTGGCCTCTGCCCATTGACCCAACCTGTCCAGGTCCCTTTACAGGTTCTTCCTACCCTCTGACAGATAGACACTTCCCCCCAACTTGGTGTCGTCTGGAAACGTACTGAGGGTGCACTCAATTCCCTCATCAAAATCATCAATAAAGATATTAAAAAGAATGGGCCCCAATGCCAACCCCTGAGGCAAACCATTTGTGACCGTTCGCCAGCTGGATTTCACTCCTTTCACTGCCACTCTCTGGGCCTGGCTATCCAGCCAGTTTTTAACCCAGCTAAGGGTGTAGCTGTCCAAGCCATGGGCTGCCAGCTTCTCCAGGAGAATACTGGGGGAAACCGTGTCAAAGGCCTTGTAGAAGTCTAGGTAGACTAAATCAGCAGGCTTTCCCTCATCTACCAGATGGGTTACCTGGTCATAGAAGGAGATGCATGTTGAGCATCTAGTCCACCAACACCCCCAGGACCTTCTCCTCAGGGCTGCTCTCAATGCATTCTCCACCCAGCCTGTATTTGTGCTTGGGATTGCCCTGGCCCAGGTGCAGGGCATTGCACTTGGCCTTGCTGAATTTCATGAGGTTCACACAGGCCCACCTCTCAAGCCTGTCCAGGTCCCTCTGGATGGCATCCCTTCCCACCAGTGTGTCAACCGCACCACAGAGCTTGGTGTCATCTGCAAACTTCCTGAGGGTGCACTCAATCTCACTGGCCATGTCATTAACAAAGATGTTAATCAGCGACGGTCCCAGTACTGATCCCTGAGGAACACCACTTGTCACTGGTCTCCACCTGTGGACATTGAGCCATGGATCCCAACTCTTTGAGTGCAACCATCCAGCCAATTCCTTACCCACCAAGCGGTCCATACGTCAAATCCATGTCTCTCCAATTCAGAGATAAGGATATCGTTGGGGTCAAATGCTTTGCACAAATCCAGGTAGATGATGTCAGTTGCTCTTCCCCTATCCACCAACGCTGTAACCCCATCGTAGAAGGCCACCAGATTTGTCAGGCACAATCTGCCCTTAGTGAAGCCATATTGGCTGTCACCAATCACCTCCTTATTTTCCATCTGCCTTAGCATAGTTTCCAGGAGGATCTGCTCCATGATCTTGCCAGGCACAGAGGTGAGACGGACTGGCCTGTAGTTCCCGGGGTCTTCCTTTTTTTCCCTTTTTAAAAATGGGCGTTATGTTTCTTCTCTTCCAGTTAGTGGGAACTTTGCCGGACTGCCACGACTTCTCAAATATGATGGATAGTGGCTTTGCAACTTCATCCACCAGTTCCCTCAAGACCTGCAGATGCACCTCATTAGGTCCCATGGACTTGTGCACCTTCAGGTTCCTTAGACGGTCTCAAACATGATCTTCTCCTACAGCGGGCAGTTCATCATTCTCCCAGTCCCTGTCTTTGCCTTCTGGAGCCCAGCTACATGGCTGGAGCTTGTTAGTGAAGACTGAGGCAAAAAAGTCATTGAGTACCTCAGCTTTCCCCATATCCCGGGTGAACAGGTCTGAAAAACTGGGGCAGCATCATACTGATTTAACTAAAGCACCATGATTAAAGCTAATTTCTGCAGCTGCACACTCAGAACAAAACCATTACAACTAATGTATTAACTATTTTATAATTTAAGTGAACAGTGGAGATTTTCTCTTAAATCATCAAGTATACTATTATAAATTTAACAATGCTTGTGTCATAGGTAGTTTTAAACTTCCACATTTTGCAATAACCTACTTTTCTCGTTAGTTACTATGTATATATGAATCCTTCCTAGTTATCAGTCTATAAGCTAGATCCTAAGAAAAAAAAATCACTTCAGAAATGAGGGGAGAGGCAGAAATAGCATGAATGCATATCCTCTAGTTTTCATGCAAATAAGATACTGCAACAGAGTAAATAATACATATACACCCACAAGAGGGTACATTTCTGGTTTCCAAACCAGAGCTATAGTTTAATACAATAACAGCAATTCTTTTAAAAGTTTCCACAGCTAAATGGTTTTAAAATATATTAAGGAAGGAGATATGGTTGACAAAATGTAGTTTAACACGTTACATGAGAAAAAAAAAGCACATACATTCACAATATAAATTTTCTTAGCATTAACTCAGTCTTAGCAAAGTCAGCATTAGAAGTGAACAGCAATTAATCACTGATGGAGCTGTCTTAAGGTTAAAATAGTAATGCAAGAAGCTATAGAGCCACCTGATATGAACCTAATTTTTACAACCAAATGGGGGATCGGTGCGGAGGAGGAATCCAGAAGACTCATTATTAATGATAAAAGCCCACACAAACACAGTAGCATGTATAAAACCAAGACATTCACATTACATACAGAATACTTTCACCTTCTACAATATTAGCTACAAATAAAATAAAATAAAACTTGAAAGATACAGATACAGGAATCCCAGAAGCACAAAACCAGATGAAATTCAGTGTACTACTGAAATCCATCTTTGGTTCATAAAGCGAACAACCGATAGAATCTAAGTGATGCTGACAAAGCAAGTGAAAGATTAAAGGTTGTTCCGCATCCAAAAGCAACTTACAATAGAAATATATAAATATATATCATATATATATATGTAGTAACCAGCTTTCTTCCTCTGTGGCTACTGCCACCACCCTAATAAATAACAACAACACTTAAGCCTGTACTGCCCACATGCTGCTAGTGGCAGTGACACCGAAGTAAATGGCAACAAACACTAGTAAATGTGGCAGAAGCATCCGGAGTGTAAGAGATCTGTGAATTCAAGGAAAGATGGCCATCAATGCAAGAGCACATGCACAGTTTCTACCAGAGTAAACTAACAAAATATAATTGTGCTTTACACCTATAATAACTCCTCCTGGCAGGATAGGGGAACTGACACAATCAAACACACACAACACCCCACCCCCTCAAAAAAAAACAAAAACAAAACAAAAAAAAACACCCACAAACAAACAGACAAAGCCCAAAGCCATATGCAACAAATACCTATGGGTAGTATGCAGCTTCCCTGATCTACATTACATAAATGTCCAGCAGGAAATGTTGAAAATTCATTAGAACACTTTCCTGAAAAGAAGGAATAGGTCCCTAACAGCGTTAGGACCTTTTTCTATTACAGCCATTTCCTTCTTTTAAACACAGAAAACTTTTCCCATTTGTTCTTTTTAATTTATAGAAAAACTAAAAAGCACTTATATAGCAGCATTCTGCACTTAAAAATAACATCTTAAATAATTCAGGTGCTTTCAAACTAAGAACTCTTTAAAAGAAGCCAATATCAAGTCCTTCATAAACAAATATTTAAGCACCAATTAAAAGTCTATTCATTCAGGCAATAAAACATGTCCCAAAAAATTGCAGAAAACCAAATTATATTTATGAAGTGTTTAATGATTAACAAGTGTAGCTTACTGCAGCCAAAGAGGAAAATGTAAATCCCACAGATATTTATTTTCATGGAAAATACCCAGTATACCAGCAGAGCTATGTAAATAACCAATACTGTTCCCTAGGAAAGTGAATTTCCTGCTATTTCATTAGAGAAGTAAGGCAAAACAGTCTGTTTGAAGAGCCTTACTATTAGGCAAATCAGTTATCTTAACACATGGGAATTAAAAAATTAAGTGAATGGAACAGAAATCTCGCATCTGGTTCCAAAAAAAAGATACTACTGGATCCTCCTCATTTAAGAAGCCATACAAGATCAAGTCTTACTTCGTAATCAACAACCTAAACCAAAGAACTGATGTTTTAAAAAGTTGATTCGTAAAAAACACACATTATTTCTGCATGCACAATAACTTTAAGAGCTATTAGACATGAAATACCTTAGGCTAGTTATGTTCATCACCTCTGCAAAATAAAGCAGATGGAACTTCTGTCATGGAGAATTCATATATTTGGGGAGTTTATTACTGCTCCTTTTGCATCTTTTTATACTTAAACCATAAATATCCCCTTTATGAGCCTCTCCCTTCATGTCAAAGACATGAAGGCTCTCCTACTGAGAGCTCCTGAATTCTTTTTGTCCTTTAGAAGCAAACATAGAATTAAACTGTAAAATCCTAACTTTGCTTGGAAGCAGTCATGATATTAAGCACAGCTGAGAAATTCACAAAGGGAAAACCCCCAAATACTTTAGTAGTTCATACATTTTATCTCCCATCCACACTACATATTCCATATGCAATTTTTATTGCAGCTAACAAAGTACATCTGTAATTACGCTGTTTTTAGTGAGCACAGCAGTTTTTCTTGCTCAGACACACAAGCAAAAGCTGATATTATATAGAGGTAAGTGAACAGTGTAAGAGCAAGAGCAATTAAAAGGGATCAGTAGGCCAGCACTTCAGGTTCCTTAGACGGTCTCGAACATGATCTTCTCCTACAGTGGGCAGTTCATCATTCTCCCAGTCCCTGTCTTTGCCTTCTGGGGCCTGGGCTATGTGGCTGGAGCTCTTGTTATTGAAGACTGAGGCAAAAAAGTCATTGAGTACCTCAGCCTTCTCTATATCCCAGGTGACCAGGTTTCCCACAATTGTGGGTCCACAATTTCCGTAGTCTTCCTTTTACGACTGACATATCCAAAGAAGCCTTACTTGTTGCCCTTGATGTCCCTGGACAAATTTAATTCTATCTTGGCTTTATCTTTCCTAACCTGATCCCTGACTGCTTGGACGATTTCTCTGTATTCCTTTTTCAATAATAAGGAAATAAGGAAATAATAAGGAGAATAAGGAAAAATCTTAAGTTTCACATTGTAAATTTCTTTCATAACTTCTGGTATAAACTTAAATAGAATAGAAGTGAGTAGAACAAATAAAATAGAAGATTCACAATGATATTTCAAGATTGAACCACTGTTGATCTTGAGGGAGAACAATGTCAAAAATCAAGGTGAGACCAAGTTAAACACTGTAGGTCATATAAAGAGATTTGATTGTGGGTGATCAATAGCGTTGTTTTTTTTTCCTACTTAAAAGAGCAAAGCAGAACCTTAATTCATAACACACAAAATAACTGAGAAACTTTTCCTTTGAGGAACTGTGCTAAATGTATATATCGATAAACAGTGATACCAAGCATATTATAAGAAAACTCCTGAACTGAATACATTACTTGCTTTCATGCCCCTTATCAGTAAAATTTGCATCAACTGAAGCTTTTGTCTGTTTTCAGTGACAAACACATTTTTTTCATTTCATTTGCAGACTATTTTGAAAAACACTGAACACAACACTTCTGTAACAGCTACCTCCTACTTCCATAGCAATTCCAAAATGCACAAAGAGAAAAGAAGGCCAAAGTGCTTACTTCAGTCTATGAAACTTACTGTGAAGTAAGTTTCTTACAGTCTAAGAAACTTACTTACTTCTAGTCTGGTTATGTTCTGCTCTTTTAGGTCTATGCTTCTCCAGCCATCTTTCACAATACCCAAGGGTGTGACAGAGTCACAGGGCTGGAAAGCTGAAACTTAGCCTCTCAGACAAGTGCACACGTGTACATGCATACACATGTACAGAGACAGGAGAAGAAACTGGAATGAAGAATAAGCTTAAATACTGTGTTGGGTCTGTCTGAGCTGGAGTCACCTTTTCCCTGCAGCAGCCCACACAGTGCTGTACTCTGCACTCGTAGCTGGAACAGCACTGATATCACTCCAGTGTTGTGTCTATTGCTGCATAGTGCTGGCACAGCATCAGGACTCCTTCCAAGCCCCCAAGAGCCAGCAGACTGGGGGTGGGCAAGTGATGGGGAGGGGACATTGCTGGGGCAGCTGACCTAAACCAACCAAAGGGATATCCCATAACACCTGATGTCACACTCAGCAATAAAAGGGGGGGCTCTCGTGGGGGAGGGGGCTGTTCCTCCTGAACAACCACTACGTGTTTGGGGCCCTGCTTCCCAGGACGTGGCCGAACACCGCTCGCTGATGGGAAGTAGAGAATAATTTTTTCCTCTCTCTGTGCTTCCTGCGGACTGATTGCTTCTTTTGTCTCTGTTTTTTTTCCTCCCATTCCCTTTCCCTTTAATTAAACCTTTCTTATCTCAAACCTCGAGTTCTCTGTGTTGTATTTTCTCCCCCTTCCTCTTTGAGGAGAGGGGGAGTGAGAGAGCGGTTGTGGTGGAGCTCGGCTGCCCACCTGAGTAAAACCACCACAGTCCTTTTTGGCGCCCTAACGTGGGGCTCGAGGGTTGAGATAACAATAGTATTGATTGAAGTATTTACAACTAACATATTGGTTAGTCATAATGCTCGGTTTTCTGGTAATACTTTTCTGTGTGGATATGTTGTATATAGCCCACTCTCTGTTTTCTTTTTTCCTTTACATCCGATCGGAGAAAGTGTTGAAGTCTGTGCTTGTTTTTTTTATCATGTT
Source organism: Aythya fuligula (assembly GCF_009819795.1). Classification (NCBI taxonomy): domain Eukaryota; kingdom Metazoa; phylum Chordata; class Aves; order Anseriformes; family Anatidae; genus Aythya; species Aythya fuligula. The sequence continues at coordinate 6,276,990 of NC_045594.1, read as the reverse complement.
GTGCTGTAACATACTGGCCTTCAGTTTTGTTTGGTATTCAAACCCGGCATTGTTATCCTCCTGGTCTCCTGGAGATTATCTTATTGAAAATATTAGGAATTACAGTGCCTTCTACTTTTCTCCCTGTGGGCTAATTACAGCAGCCTTTCAGTATCTTGGATACCCCTGGTCAGATATTATCCTCCTATCACTAGGTCTAGCGTTTGTCATCTTCCCCAAAGTAAAGCAATTTATTAAGAATATTATTCAAGGACCTGTCCCCAGACAAAGTTGTGGGTGGCAAGGTGTGTGGGGGGATTTGGGCAGGTACCTATCACGGTTTTCTCCTCCAATGGTTCTAAATTTCACCCCTGAACAAGTACAAAATCCAAGAAAACTGGTGGAATGTTTGAAAGACGTATGCCCTGACCCTGGCAATACTAGAGAACTCCACCAGCTGGCTGCACTCTGCTGGGGTCTGGCTTACGCCTATCAGATGTCAATTAACATTGCCCAGCACCCTCAAGGGGATAGGGAGGTTCCTGAATTTGATAATGAGACAGCACACACTGTGACCACCCTAGAGGACCGACCATCTATGGTATCAGTCGCCCCTGTAGTAAAGACGAAACAGTGGAAACGGAGATCAGGTCGTTTAGTAAGGGAAGAAGCTCCTTCTACGAATGAGGGAGAAGAGGAAAAGGCAAGTGGCTCTAAAGCAGCGTTATCACGGCAACATCGCGAAGAAGAGACTGAAATCATAGATGAATCAGAAACTACTCGGTCTCTATCTCTGAGTGAGCTGCGAGAAATACGGAAAGACTTCAGTCGCCATCCAGGTGAGCACATCCTCACTTGGCTGCTTCGATGCTGGGATAGTGGGGCCAATACCCAACAGCTAGAAGGCAACGAAGCCAAGCAGCTGGGATCCCTTTCTAGAGAAAGACTCATTGATAGAGTAATTGGAAGAGAGGCACAAGTTATCAGCCTCTGGAGGCGAATCCTAACAGCAGTGAAAGAAAGGTATCCCCACAAAGAGGATATTGTCTACCAAGTAAACAAATGGACCACTATGGATAAGGGCCTCCAGCAGCTGCGGGAATTAGCTGTGCTGGAGATGCTTTATAGTGATTTAAACAACGCCCAGGCACCTAAAGACCCCGATGAAGTGCAATGCACAGCGTCCATGTGGCGGAAGTTTGTACGAGCTGCACCCCCAACACATGCCAGCACACTGGCAGTCATGGGTTGGGACGAGGGGATGGGGCCAACTGTGGATACCGTGTCCAACCAGCTTCATAAATATGAAGAAAATCTCTCTCCCCCAGTACGGGGCTGCATTTCAGCTGTGGAGAAACTGTCCCAACGGTTAGATGAACACATAGCTTCGTCCTCACCTAAACGGAAAAATCTTTCGGCCATCAAGCGCCAGCAGTCCCCGGCTCAAACAAGGGAGAATCCGGGACGCACACCGCGAGGTACCTTGTGGTTTTATTTACGTGACCACGGGGAAGATATGAGGAAGTGGGATGGTGAACCGACCTCGGCCCTAGCTGCTCGGGTACGTGAGCTACGGAAAGATACAACAGCGACAAAGAGGGCCCCTAGGAAGATTGCTGCCCCAGTTTCTGTTGAACAGTCCCCCAGAGGCAGTAGAAGGAATAGTATTACTCCTGACCCTGATGAAGAGTTTTCTGCTTCACGTTTGGAAGAAATAATTGATAGATACTCCGACCAGGATTAGTGGGGCCCTGCCTCTGGCCAGGTAGAGGAGAGGGACAACCGGATTTACTGGACTGTGTGGATTCGATGGCCTGGCACACCGGAACCGCAAAAATATAAAGCTTTAGTGGACACAGGCGCACAGTGTACCCTAATGCGGTCAGGCCACCAAGGGGCAGAACCCATCTCTATCTCCGGAGTGACGGGGGGATCCAAAGAGCTAACCATATTGGAAGCTGAAGTGAGTCTAACTGGGAATGAGTGGCAAAAGCACCCCATCGTGACTGGCCCAGAGGCTCCGTGTATCCTTGGCATAGACTACCTCAGGAAAGGGTACTCAAGGATCCAAAAGGGTACCGGTGGGCTTTTGGCATAGCTGCCTTTAGCACAGAGAAGATTAAGCAGCTGTCTACCCTGCCTGGTCTCTCACAAGACCCTTCTGCTGTAGGATTGCTGAGGATTGAAGAACAGCAAGTGCCAATTGCGACTACAACTGTGCACCGGCGGCAATATCGCACCAACCGAGACTCCCTGATTCCTATCCATGAGTTAGTTCACCATCTGGAGAGCCAAGGAGTGATCAGCAAGACTCATTCACCTTTTAACAGTCCTATATGGCCAGTGCGGAAGTCCAATGGCGAGTGGAGGCTAACAGTGGACTATCGGGGCCTGAATGAAGTCACACCACCACTAAGTGCAGCAGTGCCAGACATGCTAGAACTCCAGTACGAACTAGAGTCAAAGGCAGCTAAGTGGTATGCTACAATTGATATTGCTAATGCATTTTTCTCTATCCCTCTAGCAGCAGCATGCAGGCCACAATTCGCTTTCACTTGGAGGGGCATTCAGTATACTTGGAATCGACTGCCCCAGGGGTGGAAACATAGCCCTACCATCTGCCATGGACTGATCCAGACGACACTGGAACAGGGGAACGCTCCTGAACACCTGCAGTATATCGATGATATCATCGTATGGGGTAACACAGCAGAAGAAGTTTTTGGGAAAGGGAAGAAAATAATTCAAATTCTTCTGAAAGCTGGATTTGCCATTAAACAGAATAAAGTCAAGGGACCTGCACAGGAAATCCAGTTCTTGGGGGTAAAATGGCAGGATGGACGTCGCCACATTCCGACGGATGTGATCAACAAAATAACAGTTATGTCTCCGCCAACTAGCAAAAAAGAAACACAAGCTTTCCTAGGTCTTGTGGGATTTTGGAGAATGCATGTGCCAGGCTATAGTCAGCTTGTGAGTCCTCTATATCGAGTGACTCGAAAGAGGAACTCTTTCGAGTGGGGCCCCGAGCAACAACAGGCCTTTGAACAACTCAAACAAGAAATAGCTCGTGCAGTAGCCCTTGGGCCTGTCCGTACTGGACCAGCTGTGCAAAACATACTGTACACTGCAGCTGGGGAGCATGGGCTCACCTGGAGCCTCTGGCAGAAGACCCCAGGAGAAACTCGAGGCCGACCTTTGGGGTTCTGGAGCCGGGCCTATCGAGGATCAGAAGCCAATTACACCCCAACTGAAAAGGAAATATTAACAGCATATGAGGGGATTAGAGCAGCTTCAGAAGTTGTTGGTACAGAAGCACAACTTCTCTTGGCCCCACGGCTACCTGTGTTACATTGGATGTTCAAAGAGAAAATCCCCACTACACATCATGCAACCGATGCTACGTGGAGTAAATGGGTAGCGTTAATTACACAGCGGGCTCGAATGGGGAAACCCAATCGCCCGGGAATCCTGGAAGAGATTATGGACTGGCCAGAGGGCAGGGATTTCAGAGCACCGACAGAAGAAGTAACCTGTGCTGAAGAGGCACCACCATACAATGAGTTGCCAGAAGACAGAAAGCAGTATGTGTTGTTTACTGACGGATCCTGCCATGTGGTAGGGAGCCATCGGAAGTGGAAAGCTGCTGTGTGGAGTCCCACACGACAAGTTGTGGAGGCCATGGAAGGGGAAGGTGAGTCAAGTCAGTATGCAGAAGTGAAAGCTATACAACTGGCCCTAGAAATTGCTGAAAGAGAAAAGTGGCCGGTACTGTATCTCTACACTGACTCATGGATGGTGGCAAATGCTCTGTGGGGGTGGCTGCAACAATGGAAACAGAACAACTGGCAGCGCAGAGGTAAACCTATCTGGGCTGCTACCCTGTGGCAAGATATTGCTGCCCGGGTAGAAAACCTGGCTGTAAAGGTACGTCATGTAGATGCCCATATGCCTAAGAATCGTGCTACCGAAGAACATCAGAACAACGAAGAAGTAGATCGAGCTTCAAAAATTGAAATAGCTCAGGTGGACCTGGACTGGGGACGTAAGGGTGAACTGTTTGTAGCTCGATGGGCTCATGAAACATCAGGACATCTGGGGAGGGACGCCACATATAGATGGGCTCGTGATCGAAGGGGTGGACCTGACCATTGAGGCCATCACACAGGTTACCCATCAGTGTGAGACCTGTGCTGCAATTAAACGAGCCATGAGGGTAAAGTCTCCCTGGAACAGGGGGAGATGGCTTGGATTTCGATATGGTGAGGCCTGGCAGATTGACTACATCGGACCACTTCCACAAACCCGCCAAGGCAAACGGTACATACTCACCATGGTAGAAGCAACTACTGGGTGGCTGGAAACATACCCTGTAAACCATGCCACGGCCCGAAACACTATCTTGGGCCTGGAAAGGCAAGTGCTGTGGCGACATGGTACACCGGAGAGAATAGAGTCCGACAATGGGAGTCACTTCCGAAACAATTTGATCATTTCCTGGGCCAAGAGACATAGCATTGAATGGGTGTTTCACATCCCTTATCACCCACAAGCCTCTGGGAAGGTTGAGAGGTACAATGGACTGTTAAAAACTATGCTGCGAGCATTGGGTGCTGGGACATGGAAACATTGGGATATAAATCTACCAGAGGCCACTTGGCTAGTTAACAACAGGGGGTCTGAAAGCCGTCCTGGTCCTGCTGAAACAAAACCCCTACACACTGTGGGAGAAGCTAAAGTCCCTGTAGTGCGTGTGGGGAAGTGGATGGGGAAGGCGGTGTGGGTTGCCCCTGCCTCGGGAAAAGGCAAACCCACTCGTGGGATTGTCTTTGCCCAAGGACCAGGGTATACCTGGTGGGTAATGCAGAAAGATGGGGATATCAAGTGTGTGCCTCAAGGAGATTTAACACTGGGAGAAAATTAATCTGTCATCCAAGTTATGTGTTGTAGGAGGACACTGCAGAACCAATGACAGGTCAACTTTGCAAGGAACCGGGCAAGTGCAACACTGCTGTGAGCTAAGCTGGTGCTGGTGTCAAGAAAACCAACTTCGCCTGCCCTGAGTGACCACTTTGACAGATGAAGGCGAAACCATCAACAGTTTTTATGAGCATTTTGGGAAAAGACCTATAGAATAAAGAGAAGTACAGACATAAAAATGCTTCAATGGACAGAAAACAATGGTGATGAGAACATCTATATACTAAACTGTACCTGATTGTGACACAAATGTTATGGAATAAGGGGTGGAAGTTGTGTTGGGTCTGTCTGAGCTGGAGTCACCTTTTCCCTGCAGCAGCCCACACAGTGCTGTACTCTGCACTCGTAGCTGGAACAGCACTGATATCACTCCAGTGTTGTGTCTATTGCTGCATAGTGCTGGCACAGCATCGGGACTCCTTCCAAGCCCCCAAGAGCCAGCAGACTGGGGGTGGGCAAGTGATGGGGAGGGGACATTGCTGGGGCAGCTGACCTAAACCAACCAAAGGGATATTCCATAACACCTGATGTCACACTCAGCAATAAAAGGGGGGGCTCTCGTGGGGGAGGGGGCTGTTCCTCCTGAACAACCACTACGTGTTTGGGGCCCTGCTTCCCAGGACGTGGCCGAACACCGCTCGCTGATGGGAAGTAGAGAATAATTTTTCCTCTCTCTGTGCTTCCGCGCGGACTGATTGCTTCTTTTGTCTCTGTTTTTTTTCCTCCCATTCCCTTTCCCTTTAATTAAACCTTTCTTATCTCAAACCTCGAGTTCTCTGTGTTGTATTTTCTCCCCCTTCCTCTTTGAGGAGAGGGGGAGTGAGAGAGCGGTTGTGGTGGAGCTCGGCTGCCCACCTGAGTAAAACCACCACAAATACATACAATCAGTAACTACAGTTGGTATGCCCATGGTCTTATAGAATGGGATTTCTGCTGAGTCAGAGGACAGCACAAAGACAAGCCAGAAGGAAGACAGTTACACTTCCCCAAACTTTTATGAACACAGCTTTTAGGCAACTGAGGAAACAACATCTTATTGTTTTCTGACCTGCCTCTCTCCTGCCCCAACTGCTTATTATTTTCCTTGCATCCATGATTTATATATTATTCTTGTTCCTCCATAAAATCCGGTCTGCAGCCATGCAGGTATTTCTGCAGAGCTTTCCTTTTCAGTATGCAACACAAGGAACAGCAGAAATCGAGTTACTTAAATTTGACAGGACAAAAATATTACCATCAAGTTGCCACTGCAACTACTCTCCGCTACATAGGTACATAATCCATAGCAACAAATACAGGAAATCATATACCAGAGACATTGCATATACTTGTTTTTCCTTCTCTCTCTTCCCCCCCACCCCCACCTCTTTGAGGAAGAAGGAATAAAAGGGCTACTAGCATGTTCGTGGATCCACAATTTTGCATAAATCACTATTTTTCTCCAAAAATCACAGAACTGTTGATGTTGGAAGGGACCCTCTCAAGGTAATCACGTCCAACCCTCTGCTCATGCAAGGACATCAAAAGCATATTGCCTAGGAACTGAGCAAAAAGTAAAAATAAAGGTTAAAAAAAGTCATTGTACTCAAACTGACTACATATTTTATTTTCTTTATCAGTAATCTTCATTATATATGGCAAAACAACCTGACTTTGTCTACAACAAAATAAATCCAAAGACAATTCAGCCACTTCACAACACAGAATCATAGAATATCTGAGTTGGAAGGGTCCCACAAGGATCATCGAGTCCAACTCTTGGGTCCCCAAAGGACCGCCCAAAAAATCATACCATGTGTCTGAAACTGTTGTCCAAATGCTTCTTGAATTCTGACAGGTTCGGTGCCGTGACCATTTCCCTGGGGAGTTTATTCCAGTGCCCGACCACCCTCTTGATGAAAAACCTTTTCCTGATATCCAGCCTGAACTGCCCCTGTCACAGCTTCAAGCCGTTTCCTCGGGTCCTATCACTGGTCACCAGAGAGAAGAGATCAGCGCCTGCCCCTCCCTTGCGAGGAAGCTGTAGACCACGATGAGGTCTACCCTCAGTCTTCTTCAAGCTGAACAACCCAAGTGACTTCAGACGCTCCTCATGCGTCTTGCCCTCCAGACCCTTCACCATCTTCATAGAACTCCTTTGGACAATCTCTAACAGTTTTATATCTTTCTTATACAGTGGCACCCAAAAGTGCAGAGTACTCAAGGTGAGGCCACACCAGCTCAGGGTAGAGCGGGACAATCACTTCCCTCGACCAGCTAGTAATGACATGCTTGATGCACCCAAGGATACGGTTGGCCCTCCTGGCTGCCAAGGCACACTGCTGGCTCGTGTTCAGCTTGCTGTCAACCAAAACCCCCAGATACTTTTCTGCAGGGCTGATCTCCAGCATCTTGTCCCCCGGTCTGAACATATAGCCAGGGTTGCCCCATCCCAGGCGCAGAATCTGACACTTGCTCTTGTTAAGCTTCATATTGCTGGTGATTGACCAGCTCTCTAATTTGTCCAGATCTCTCTGCAAGGTCTCACTACCCTCAGTGGAGTCAACAGCTCCACCCAATTTGGTATCGTCCACTAACTCAGTCAAAAAACCTTCAACTCCTACATCCAAATTGTTTATGAAAACATTGAAGAGGACTGGTCCTAAAATGGAGCCCTGGGAAACCCCACTAGTGATAGGTCACCATCCTGATGTAACCCCATTTACAAGAACCCTCTGGGCCCAATCCATCAGCCAATTGTTCATCCATCTTATTATGCTTTTACCTAACTGTATTCTGGTCATTTTGTCCAGAAGGATATTGTGAGTGGCAGTACCAAAAGCTTTACTGAAATCCAGAAAGATTACATCGACTGGCTTCCTTTGGTCAACTAGCTGGGTGATCTTGTCATAGAAGGAAATTGTTTGTTAGACATGACCTTCCCCTAGTGAACCCACGTTGGCTCTGACCAATGACTGCATTGTCCTGTAGGTGCTTTTCAGTAACTCCCAGAATAATCTTCTTCATAATTTTACCAGGCACTGAAGTAAGACTGACATAAAACACATTTTATTAAACCAAATAATAAAGTATTTCCCAAAATCTGAGGTTACCTATTCCATAGATGAAAAGTGTAAACAAGACACTGAGCCACATAATTTAATATTTTCAGAAATTACAGAACACTATTTTTTTAACTCCTCCTCTAAAAGAAAGCATTTTCTTCATTTTAATCTTAAATAAAAAGTTGGCAGACTTTTAGATTACAAAGGCTCCAAAGAAAGTTGCATCTAACATTTCTAATCTTGACATTAGGGAAAGTTTTTGCTCTGTTACTGTCAAAACTTGCCACATTAACCTCTTTAGAATGAGTAAACCCATGTGGAAAACAAGTTACCATGCATACAACCACACAGCAAGAGTATATACAGCTATAAAAGTCATCATAAAGTAAAAGAGCATCATCAACCCAGAAATTGTACTAAAATCTGCTAAGAATTAAGCCTACACTTAAGTTTACCAGTTTTCCAAAGCTATTCCACATTGCAGTTTTTACTTTGGCTTTTAAACCTGTTCATATATTACTTTGAAGTCAGAAACAAAGTTTCTTTTGTGAAGAGAGTTGACATGTACAATGAATAGGTTTTTTTATAATCCCTGAGCCTTTTTAAATGCATCTTGCAAAAAAGAAATGGGTAACATCATCTCCAACCGGAATGGTCTTTTTAAACAAAGTTAGAAGTATCCATAATGACAGAAGCATTTATTCCTATACAATCAGTGGAAGCAACAGTCATCATTATTCTATTCACAGAGCCATGGAACTGGAGGAGATTCAGCTTCCATATTTAACTATAACTGCTAGCACTCAATATGAGTCATAGACTTCCTACTCTTACTTTGACAAATATGAAGACCTTTGTATAAATAAATAAATAAATAAATAAATAAAAATAATAATAATAATAATAATAATAAACCTCTGCAAGCAAATGAAGCAGATTAACTGAAAACACATGGATCCAACTTTTCTATGCCCCCAATTAGACTGTAGCTACAGTTTAGAACAACCACTACAGTTATTCAACTGGGACCAAAAAAATAAAAATAAAAAACAGGTATGCTCATCCCCGAAGAATGCATCACCAACCAGCAAAGCCATGCCCTTTCTAATTGCAGGGGAAAAAATTAAAAATATAAAAAAAAAAAAGTAGTAAAATACTTGTGCACTATACTAAATTGTCCATCTGCATTACAATAGTTTAAATATAAAACTTCTATTTTGTTGAACTTTCATTTAATATACTTGCAGAGTTTTTACTGATGATAAAATACTGTACCGTGTCTGGCTGAGATGTAGTTAGCTTTCCCTGCAGCAGCCCTGTACTGGGTCTGGCTGGGATGTTAACTTTCCCTGCAGCAGCAGTTGTGGTGTTTAGCTGCCTAGCACAGTAAAACCACCACAAGCCCATACAGTGCTGTGCTCTGCACTTGTAGCTGGAACAGCATTGGTATCACACCAGTGTTTCGTCTAATAAGAGAATAAGGTTTTTTTCTTCTCTCTGTACTTCCATGCGGCCTTTGCTTGTTTTTGATTTTTTTTTTCCGTTTCTTTTCCCTTTAATTAAATTATCCTTATCTCAACCCATGAGCTTTTTTTTTTTTTTCTTTCTATTATACTTTCTTCTTTCCCCTCCTCTTCTTTTGAGGAGTGGGAGCGAGAGAGCATTTGTGGAAGAGTTTAGCTCCCCAGCTGAGTAAAACCACAACTACCCTGAATAATACAATGTACTACAAACTGAGGCTTAAGCTTAAGCATAACATGACATTCCCATTACATTCCATTATAAATCACTGTCTAATCAAAGCTAACTACTTCGTCTGCTATACATTTTAAATTTCCTCCTCTTCCTTTTGAGAATATGCAATACAGTTTGCAAACATGGAATTGTAATAATTAGGACAAAATCTGAACTAGAATGCCCTGAACTTTGTTATGAATAGTAAGAGAAATGAAGAGTTCCAGTAAGATCAAACCATTTCCAATAAGGTGCACAGTTGGATACAGATAAAAATCTGCCCATTCCTAAGATTTCCTCTTTTCCAGTAACCCTTCTCTAAGATCAAAAAATATGATGCCTTTGACCTGCTGAAGTAACCATTATTAACAGAGAGCATATAAATTGCCACGCAAAGTGCTTGCTTCTCAAGTCTAAAGGAAACAATGAATTTTTGTCAGTTGTGCAATTCTTCCCAAGTAACTTTTACTGCATGTGACACACCTGAAACTTGTTTGATTCAAAGCAATGGTCACAACCCTTGAAACTGTTTTAGAAATGTATATAGCTGCTTGTAATGACCATCTGCCTTGCCTCAGAGTTCAGTTCAGTCTTCCACGAGGACTTTGCAAGCAAGCACCTTCTCTGTAAGGGAAATTATTGTTATGTCACACAAAACGTGACAGTTCACCATCCAAAACTCAAGTGATGCTGAAAAGTGCATCCTGGGCTTAAAAAAAGAAAAACACAAACACAAAAACAACTTCTTAAGATACTGGTTCTTAGAAATGCCTTTATCACACCCCTCAGTACTTTTTAGAAGAATGAAAGTCCTTCAAAATCGCTCCTTACCACAGATTTTAAAACTAGATGAAAAAAGAACTGGGACTTGCCATATTCCTTGAGCTGATCTCAAGTTCTCTCACTTCAGAAGACAATTTTGATATCTAGCCTTCACAAAGCATGCAAAACTTCTTATACAGGTGCTATTTGAATGTCCAGGTTATTATGTGAGACAAGCACTCTTGAAAAGCTATAAAAAATCACTGCCATAAAAATTTCCATTATGTTTTTCTAGCTTTTTAGAAGTAACTAGAAGTTTCTAGAAATTTCTAAAAACTTCTAAAAACTAGAAGTTTCTAAAAACTAGAAGTTTTTAGAAGTTTCTTCTTTTAGAAAGACCTCACTGCTTATTAATACATAATGGAAAAAAAGGGTTCCTAATATTAAAGGAAAGTTAAATTCCACTGAATAGCATACAAGAATAAACTCTAGCTGGAAACCAATTCAAGATGATAATTTGAGGTAACTGGAAAGGTTCACACTAACAGTCTCCAAAGTGACAATTCCCTCTGTAGTCACTTAGGGCATAGCTCAACTTTGAAAAGCATTTAGGAGACTTAGCTTATTGTCTTGTGGGTTTTTTTTGTTTGTTTTCCCCAAATCAAGATTGAAAACTGAAGACAATATGTAACAGGTATATTTACAGATTATTTTATACCTATATATTAGCTTTATCAGTTAATGATATTACGAAAAGGCTACCAAGTCTGGTGCGTCCCAAAGACTACCCCCCTTCCTACTTGTTCAAGTAGGATCAAATGATGCTGCGACAAGGAAACTCCAAAATATCAAAAAGGATTTTATGTCTCTTGGAAAGATATTGAAGGGATCGGGGGGATGGGGAGCGCAAGTAGTGTTCTCCTCTGTCCTCCCAGTTGGTGACTGGGACCCAAGGAAGAAGGAGACAAATGAGCCAAGTGAATGATTCGCTGAAAGGCTGGTGCCATGCCCAAGGTTTGGGGTTCTGTGACCTTGGACGCACTTTTGAGGGACTGGGCATGCCAGATGGGGCGCAGCTGACCAGGTGGGGCAAGAGTGTTCTGGGCGGTAAGCTGTCTGGGCTTATCAGGAGTGCTTTAAACTAGATGCAATGGGGGAAGGGGATGCACCTCTGAGTGAAGAAAGCATACCTGAGAACATTATCACTCTAAGTAATGGCAGGGAAATACTTCTGAACTGCCCCAATGCAATTGGAAAGGGTTCTAGAAAAGCTGTACGAGATTGCCCAGCTGAGGTGCCTCTACACCAATGCACACAGCATGGGAAACAAGCAAGAAGAATTGGAAACCATGGTGCAATTAAACAACTAAGACCTGATTGCTATCACAGAAACCTGGTGGGATGGATCACACAACTGCAACACTGGAATAGAGGGCTACAAGCTCTTCAGAAGGGATAGACAAGGAAGGAAGGGATGGGGTGTTGCCCTCTACATTAGGGAAGAGATTGATTGTGAAGAGTTGACTCTGAGAAACAGCCATGGACAGGCTGAAAGCTTGTGGGTGAGAGTTAAGGACCATACCAATAAAGACCGCACCAATAAAGGACAGCTTGTGGTTGGGGTCTACTACAGGCCACCCAATCAAGGGAAGCCTGTGGATGAGGCATTCTTCAACTACAAGAAGTGTCGTGCTCACACACTCTCATCCTGATGGGGAACTTCAACCACCTGGATATCTGCTGAGAAAACTACACAGGAGGCTGTAAGCAATTCAGGAAATTCTTAGAGTGCGTTGAGGATAACTTCCCAGCCCAGGTATTAGACAAACCAACCAGAGGAGAAGCATATTCCTGGTACTCACCAACATGGAAGAGCTCATTAAAGTGGTCAAGATTGGAGACAGGCTGGGCTGCAGTTACCACACCCTGGTTGAGTTCGTGATCTTGAGGAATATGGGCCTGGCAAAAGCAAAGTCAAGACCCTGAACTTCCAAAGAGTAAACTTCAAGTTATTTAAAGACCTTGTAACTGAAATCCCCTGGAACACTGTCCTTAGGGACAAAGGAGCTGAACAGAGCTAGCAGCTCTTTAAGGATGTTTTCCTTAGAGTGTAAGAACTCTCCATCCTGCTGTATAAAAAAGGGGGCAGGGAGGGCACACAACCAGGATGGCTGTGCAAGAACCTGCTGGTCAAACTGAGGTGAAAGAATGAAATGCACAGGCAGTGGAAGCAGGGACACGTGGCCTGGGAAGAGTACAGGGATGCAGTCTGGATGTGCAGGGATGGAATCAAAAAAGCCAAGGCAAAGGCGGAAATAAGCTTGGCAAAAGATGCAAAGAATAACAAGAAGGAATTCTATAGCCACATTGGCCAGAAAAGGGCAAATTGAGTTTTCCCTTGCTGATAAATGTAAATGGAGAACTGGTAGCAACAGACAGAGAAGGATAAGGTACTGAACAAACCTCTAGGCAAGGGCTCGAGTTGTGGAGTCTCCTTCTCTGGAGACTTTCAAAACCCACCTGAACGTGTTCCAGTGTGACATGATTTGGGTGTTCCTGCTCCAGCAGGGGGATTGGACTAGATGATCTTTCAAGGTCCCTTCCAATCTCTTAATATTCTGTGATTCTGTGAAAGACAAGGCAAAGATGGAACTGAGCTTGGCAAGGGATGCAAAGAATAACAAGGAGGGATTCTATAGGTACATTTGGCCAGAAAATAAAGGCCGAGGAGAGTACTCCCTCTGATGGATGAGAAGGAAGAACTGGTAACGACAGACATGGAGAAGGCTGAGGTACTCAATAACTTCTTTGCCTCAGTCTTCACTGACAGCCAGGCTTCCCAAGTCATTCATTTCCCTGAACCTGTAGATGGAGGCTGGGGAAGCAAAGTCCCACCCACTGTAAGTGAAGACCAGGTTCAAGACCACCTGATAAACTGAACAGGTACAAGTCTATGGGGCCTGATGACATGCATTCCAGGGTCCTGAGGGAACTGGCTGATGGAGTTGCCAAGCCTCTCTTCATCATATTTGAAAAGTCCTGGAAGTCAGGAGAAGTCCCTGGTGACTGGAAAAAGGGAAACATCACGACTGTTTTTTAAAAAGTGTGGAAAGGAGGACCCAGGGAACTACAGACCGGTGAGCCTCAGCTCTGTGCCTGGAAAGATCATGGAACAGATCCTCCTGGAAGGAATGTCAAGGCACATGCAGGACAAGGAAGTGATCCAGGACAGCCAGCATGGCTTCACCATGGGCAAATCGTGCCTGACCAATCTGGTGGCCTTCTATGATGGAGTGACTGCATCACTTGACAAGGGAAGACTGAGCGATGTCACCTACCAGGAATTCTGCAAGGCCTTTGGAATGGTCCCACATGACATCCTGATCTCCAAACTGGAGAGAGATGGATTTGAAGGGTGGACCATTCAGTGGATAAGGAGTTGGCTTGATGGCCACACCCAGAGAATGGTGGTCAATGGCTCTATGTCCAATTAGAAGCCGGTGACAAGTGGTTTCCCTCAGGGGTCTGTCCTGGGACCGATACTGATTAATATCTTTATCAACGAGAGACAATGGGATCAAGTGCACTCTCAGCAAGTTTGCAGATGACAAGCTGAGTGGTGCAGTCGATACAACAGAAGGAAGGGATGCCATCCAAAAAGACCTGGACGTGCTGGAGAAGTGGGCCCACATGAACCTAATGAGGTTCAGCAAGGCCAAGTGCAAGGTGCTGCACCTGGGATGGGGCAATCCCGGACAGGAGCACAGACTGGGAGAAGAACTCATTGAGAGCAGCCCTGCAGAGAAGGACTTGGAGCTTCTGATGGATGAAAAACTCGACATGAGCCAGCAGTGCACGCTTGCAGCCCAGAAGGCCAACTGCATCCTGGCTGCATCAACAGAGGAGTGGCCAGCAGGTCAAGGGAGGTGACTGTCCCCCTATACTCTGCCCTTGTGAGGCCCTACTTGGAGTCCTGCATCCAGGTCTGGGATCCCTGGCACAAGAAGGATGTGGAGCTGTTAGAACGGGTCCAGAGGAGGGCCACAAATAGGATCAAGGGGCTGGAGCACCTCTCCTACGAAGAGGGGCTGAGAGAGCTGGGGATGTTCAGCCTACAGATGAGAAGGCTCCAGGGGGACCTCATTGAGGATTTTCAGTACTTAAAGGGAACTTATAAAAAAAGATGAAGTGCAACTCTACTCTATCAGGTATTGACAGGATGAAGGGGAATAGTTTTAAACTAAAAGAGGGGAGATTTAGATTAGAGGTTAGGAGAAAATTTTTTACTCAGAGGGTAGTGAGGCAGTGGAACGGGTTGCCCAGAGAGGTTGTAGATGCCCCATTCCTGGAGGTGGTCAAGATCAGGTTAGATGAGGCCCTGGGCAACCTGATCTAGTGGGTGTCGTCCCTGCCTATGGCAGGGGGGGTTGGAACTAGATGATCTTTGAGGTCCCATCCAATCCAAGCAATTCTATGATTCTATACGAGTACAAAAATTAGAGAGCATAGCCCCTTATGAAGCAGAATTTTTATGAAATATTAAGCTCCAATGAAATATAACAAAACCAAAGAATTTTCAACAGTTCAATAGTGATTTATTTACTTATTTTCCAGTATTGTTTATGAAAACTACTTTGCAACTTTCCTCTGTTTCCATGGGATATCAGTACTACTTTTATAACTGTCTTTTCCTTTTAGAATTAATACAAGTTCTGTTATAGTGAAATTCAGCACTAATCTAAATCCAGTCTCTTATTACCATGTTTATTTCTTAGAATATCAGTGCAGACTGGGTACATAAGGATGGTAGGATATAGCCTTTAAAACACTGTTCTTCCTTTAGAGGATATAGTTGTCATCACAATTTCCAGTAACACACTGAGGAACTTTAAAGCTGATGCTTTAAATCAAAATTCCATTGAAGAAATGTGTTCTAGATGCTACTGACTCAGAAGAATCTGATGGAAAGAGATGGTCAGCAACAATTTGGTTATGGAAAGAGTATTATTTATTACAAAATGGTTTATATGCACAATCAACTTTAAAGCAGAAACACCGACAAAACCAAGCCCCCAATAATTTACTAAATACGTAATGGCTTTCAACTGAGAAATAAGAGGGGTGAAAAAGATATTTTAAATTAATAAAATTAGCATGTGAAAAAAAACATTTTTTTAAATTGCCACGTGTTATACTGCTTCCTATTTATGCTAATGCAAAAACATTAAAAGTAAAGAGGTGGTAAAGTATCTAGGCAATAAATTGTAATTTCTGAAGTATACATGTATGTGGGACAAGAAGCAAATGTTGCATTTCCTGGCAATAAAATATACATGAACGATAAGTTACTGAAGTCAGGAAGTAATGCTATAAAAGAAATCTATGATAGATAGCTGGCACTTAACAGCTGTGATGTTTTGCACAAGTTTTTCTGTCTTAAGGGAATTATGTATGGAAAAAATCATAGAATGGGTAAGATTGGAAGGGACCTCTGGAGGCCATCTAGGCCAATCCCCCTGCTCAGAGCAGGGTTAGCTACAATCCCCCTGCTCAGAGCAGGGTTAGCTACAGCTGCTTGCCCAGTGCTGCATCCTGTCAGGTTTTGAATAACTCCAAGGATGGAGATTCCACGATCCCCTCTAGGCAACCTGTTGCAACGTTTGACCACCCTTAGAGTCAAAAGGTTTCTTTCCATGTCTAAATGAAAATTATTGCAGTTTGTGCCCACTGTCTTATCTTGCCGCTGGATATCACTGAGAAGAGTTTGGCTCTGTCTTCTTTACTGCCTTCCCATCAGGTATCTTATCAACACATTGATAACATCCCCCTGAACGTTTTCTACCTCAGGCTGAACTTTCCCAGCTCTTTCAGCCTCTCCTCAAACACTAGATGTTTCAGTCCCTTAACAATACTCATGGCCGTTTGATAGACTCACTTCCATATCTTTATGTGTTGGGGAGCATTAAACTGAACTGCACATTCCAAATGTGTCTCACCACTAATGAGTAAAGAGGAAGAATCACCTCCCTTAACCTCCTGGCAACACTCTTCTCAAAGCCAGGACCCCCTTTTTTTTTTTTTTTTTGCCAACCTGCTTCACACCTAGTTAGCCCCTAGCCTGCATGGGGTTAACCATTCCCATGTGCAGAACTTGGCATTTCCCTTTGTTGAAGTGACTGATGCTCCTGTCTGCTCATTTCACTAGCATATCAAGGTCCCTCTGAATGGCAGCACACCAATCTGGTATATCAACTACTTCTCCCCACTCTGCAAACTTTCTGAAAGTGCACTCTGTCCCATCACCCAGGTCATTAACAAAGATGCTAAACAGTACTGGACCCACTATCAACCCCTATGGTACACCATTAGTGACTGGCTTCCAGCTACAATTCATGCCCTTGTTGACGAAGCCCATCAGTTCAGCCCATTTTTGATCCACCTCACTGTCTGCTTGTCTAGTCTGTACTTCGTTGGTTTGTTTATGAGGATGTTGTGGAACAGTGTCAAAAGCCTTACTAAAATCAAAAATGAACAGACCCTCATCCATACTGCCAGTCATCTTATCAGAAAAGGCTATCAAGCTTATTAAGCGTGATCTCCCCTCCATAAATCTATGCTGATTACTCCTGATCACCTTCTGTCCTTCATGCATTTGCAAATAGTTTGCAGGATGAGTTGTCACATCATCTTCGCAGGACAGGAACTGAGGTAAGGTTGACTGGCCCTTAATTTCCCAGATCCTCTTTTTTGCCCTTCCTGAAGATAGAGATGATGTTTGCTTTCTTTCAGTCCTCAGGTGCTTCCCCCAGTCACCTTGATCTTTCACAGATTATTGACAGTGGTCTTGCAATAACATTGGCCAGTTACCGCAGCATTCATGGATGCATCCCATAAGGTCCCACAGACTTGTGCATGTCCAGTTTGTTCCCTAGTGTGTTCATTCTCCACCAAGGGTAAGTCTTCATTGCTTCAGGTCTTCCCACTGACATTCCTAGTGCTTGGGATTCCTGCAGGCTGGTCTTACCAGTAAAGACCAAGGTGAAGACGACATTGCATACTTCACCCTTGTCTATGTCCCTTGTTAACAGGTCCCTATTCCCATTCAGCAGGGAGTTAAAGTCACCCTGAGGACTAGGGCCCGTGAACTTGAGGATTTTTCCGGTTGTCTAAAGAAGGCTTTATCTACTACTAATTCTTTTTTCTTTTTTTTTCCTTTTTTTTTTTTTTTTAACACCAAGAATTAAATAAATACAAAAAGATTATTACAGATGGTGCTTGTGAGTATATAATTTATATACAACAGATTTCAAAGTGTATCTAGAATGACCTGTGGGAGACTTTATAATAGAAATCAGCAATGAAGAAAAGAAAGGCAATTAAATTAAATCTTCAATTATATGAATATAAAACATCTAAATACATTTAGCCTTTAGGTAAAAGCAGCACTGAATCCTCTACAGAAATATCAAAAAGTCAGAAAGATTTCCAGTTACAGGAGAATTCAGATGACTATCTGAATTTTACACAATTGCTAGAGTCTTGACAAGAACTTTCCACTTCTTAGCACGTTTTATTGTCAAATACAGGAGACTATCCAAAATACAGGAGCTGCTTCAAGCAGCATGATTAAGCTACTAAGCTAAAGTAGCTACAGCATAAATTTGAAATCTGTGACAAGACAAAACTATATTGCAGGTATGGAAAGAACAGCAATTATTTTTTAAAATTTAATGTGAAAAAAGATTATTTGTTTTTAATACTGAGGCTGCAAAAAATGCTAAAGAAAATTAATACCCATTGATTTCTGCTACAGAATAATTACATAAAGCCTTCATATAAAAGAAAAAATTATTAAAGGAATATACACATATTTGTATGTGTGTATACACACACACACACTGATTGGGCTGTTTATACACATAGAAACCAATATACAGCTGATATTAAATGCCAGGATTTGTTTGGCTAAATTTGAAAGTGGTGATTATAAGATCTGAAAAACAACTAGCCAAATATACATAAGTTCTTCGAGTATAACAAAGGTAGAAAGTGCTGAATAAGTGTAATTTATGCAGACACAAAAAGAATCACATGATAGCATCTGTCTATACTATTTTGCTTACTTCTCTTTTTGTATCTCAAACTTTTAGATAATGAACATATAAAGGGTAATTATATTTCAATTATTTTACAATAAATGACAAGGATTTGATAGCCTTGATCCAACAGTTTTGAAGGTACTGAAGATCAAACTATAAACTGAAAAATGCAAATAATCAAGAACAAGTTCCTCAAAGGATGCATAATGGTCAAAACTACACAGTTCTTTCAAAAAGGCACTAAATTATCTTGTGCTTTAAATACCACCAAGTCCTACTTTCAGTATCTGAAAAAGTAGTTTAAATATTAGTTTAAAAATAATAAATATGCAGATATGAAACTCAGAAACAAAACTTCACAACTCATGAAAATTTAAAAATCTTACTTAAAATCCAATAAACTAAACATGAGAAGCATGACTATAGATGGTTCTTGTGAATATATAATTTACATACAACCAGTTTCAAGTTGTTTCTAGAATTATCTGTAAGAGATTTAGTGACAGAAATTGGTGACCAAGCAGAAGGAGGCAAATAAAAGTTGATTAAGGCACAAAAACTGAAAAAAAAAAGAGGAGTAAATGATCAGAGCTTAGCATAGACACTTATCAGGTACTCAACAATGTTTTCAAAGGCATTATCAAAATCTGCCACAAATTGCTTATCTTGCTTCAATTACACCATTTAATATTAAATGTCTTTCCCAAACTAGAAAACTGGCAAAATGACAGCTGGAGATGAATAGAAAAGAAAAATAGTAAGTCAGGAGGACATCAACTAATGATTAGGGGGCTAAAGTGAGGAGGAGATAGCCTATCCTTCACTGTTAAAAACATACAAAGACTCTTTCACAGTCCAGTGTTGAAAAGCACAGAACTTCAGTTTGTCTTTAACTAGTATAAATAACTACAAACTAAGGAAAGAGACATTGTTATGAAATATTTAAAAGAAAAACAGGCAGTCAACAAGTAGTCAGTTTTCTTCTGATTTCTGCTTCAGTCTGCATTTAAGACAAAAAAAGGCACAATTCTAGTATTCTAGTTCAACACCTTCTGTTTAGATCACATTTATTAATATATTTCATATCAACTCACTGACAGAAATTACCCATCAGCAAAAGTTGTATGTCTATTAGGATCACCAAGAAACCATCACAAATATATAAATTCATAACAAATGTGCAAGTTTCTAGTGCATACTCCATCTTAGTAAACTATATGACAAATTAATAGTCTCTTTATCTGAAATACTATCTTCCATTTGAAAAATCTAATTTTACAACGGAAAGAAAGAAAAAGGCCAAAATAAACAGTTATAACCATGAGGAGAAAATTAGTTTACATAGAGGGTGTTTGTAGATAAGCCTTTGCAGAGGTAGCCACTTACGTAGAAAGTGAAATGCAGCTGGGAATTGCAATATGCTTACTCTATGATAAGATGATTAATTAAAAGGGTTAAAAACAAATAGCATTGCTTGAAATCATTATTAAACTAGAAAAGCAAATATTACACATAAGTGAAGGCGTTAAGAATGAAATGCTCCTATAGTTGCATTAAAATTTGCAATTTTTAGTGTTATTTCATATACTGTAAATTTAAGAATTACCAGACCATAAATTGATTAAATGACTGTTGGGGGTACAACAGTGTACTGCAATAGATTTTTAAAACGTGAAGGAAAAATAGACTGAAATATTCTGTCCCCAAAACAGAAACTTCCACCCCCCCAAAAAATAGCAATGAAAATGCCTCGAGCAAATCAGCTGCAAATGAATGACTTTCATTTTTCAGTTGGCCAATGACACATAATGTGAACTCCAAAATACCAACTATGAAGGTGGGGAGGCACCGGAACAGGTTGCCCAGAGAAGCTGTAGATGCCCCATCCCTGGAGGTGTTCAAGGCCAGATTGGATGGGGCTTTGGGGGACTTGATCTGGTGGGGGGAGGTGTCCCTGCCAATGGTAAGGGGTTGGAACTAGATGATCTTTAAGGTCCCTTCCAACCCAAGCCATTCTATGATTCTATGATCCTCAACAGATAGCAGGATATGCCTGCAGTAGAGAAAATGCAGCATACCCACCACACAGAAAATAGTCCTTAGTTCAATTAATAATGCGTATTACTAGCCTTACAGTTAAGAGGTTAACAAGAGAAAGAAAAGAGTTTGTTTACTCCAAAATTCTGGTTAAAATGATAGAAAGGCATTATAACGTCCCCTGCTTAACAATACAACATACAAATAATCCTGTTTGCTTCAGTACAATTTCTTTAAAGTACATAATATTTAAAGAGTTCAAGCTTTGTATGGCCATGCTTTCTAGAAAGTATCAATGTACTTTAAAACTATGTTTTAAAATCAGATATTGCTGATTTGCTGTTCGTTTTTTACAAGTTGCTTCCAAGAGGCATAAAAGTGTGAGCATATATTGCATAGCTCCAAGCAATTAAGATGATTTACCTTTCAAAGTACCTTGCTTTAAGTAGAAGGGTTAAATAATTGAAGCCTTTCTTGTTCTCCACCAAAGTTTTTTTTTCTGAAATATGCTCCTCTCTAGTGTCTTACTTCTAAGTCAGTGATTCATGTGCTGTGCTAAGACTTTTTTTGATTGAAAATTTCACAAAGTATTACTTATTTGAGAAATTTACCACTCACTTGGCAAGAAAAAAATCATCATCAGTTCATACAACCAGAAACACTGCGTACCCAGTCCTGCTGAAATTATTATATGGTACACGTATTGAGCAAGGTGAAAACATGACATTTACTTGTGCACTGTATAATAAGGGTTTTCCAAAAACCCATGATGGATAGGAAAATGATCACAAACAATGACAACAGTCTAGAAAGACTATGCGCTGCAAAAGATTATGGGAAACACTGCTACACCAGGGACCAGGGTATGTTCAGAAAACTACAGGGTGCTGTGGAGCTTTGTTGGGTGCACACTACAGGGCAGCAATAATAAATTCAGCATTTTTCCCCCCAAAATAAAAGGTTTTCAACCTGCATTTAAATGGCATGCATTACAAAATGTTACGTATATAGCTAGAACATGAATATCTGTTAATCATGAACATCTGTACATGCAGACATTGAAAGCTTTAGACATTCTCCACCTTCCAGCACAAGATTATTTTTGATGGAGAAGTGGAAGGCTTTGCCTCTACATTAACTCTAGAGCAGCATTTAAACCAGAATATGTGGCCCACTGTATCTGTGCACTGACTATTGGAGAATACAAGCCTATTGCATTATCTTGAGGTTATATTTAGAAACTTAAAAAAAAAAAAAAAAAACTCAGTTCCTTTCTAGTGACCTGAAAGTGCTGTGACTCCTCATACTAAGTAACTGACCCAATATCACCTGAATGGAGGTTTACATGTCTAAATTTCCAACCAAAGAATTAGATACCACATTTAAATTAAGAACCTAAACTTTTAAAATAGGTAATATTTTAAACAGTCCAAACAAATCTGCAACAACAAAAAAAAAAGTGTGAACAGTGCCCAGAAAAAAGAAACTCTCTGCAACCAAATGACTGTTTCTTAGAAAATACTGGAAAGATACAGTTTTAAATACTGTTATGAGGTAAGATCATGGTTTCTAAACCAGCAACTAGTGAAGAGCCTCAAATTGCCTCGTCTTCACTGACCAAGAAGATGGGTTTCAGGGGCTTTGGGAACTGATTTCAGAAATAGAAAGGGGTATAAGGAGATAGTGATGATTCTATAGAGGAAGATGAGCATCCACTATCAATTTTCATTTTATTTTTTTTTTCTTTACCTTAAGTTAATAGGATTTATCTAACCTCATGTTAGATAAAACTGAATGAGAATAAACTGTAGGTGTGGGCCACAACAAAACATGCATTACCTAAACTATACTCAACTGAAGCTTCTTCTGGGCAAGAAGGACAGGAGAAAAAAACAACAAACAAACAAGGAACTCCTTTCCAGACATGGCTACCATGTCATCCAAAACACTTGCGTAGGTCCAAGTAAGCCTATTAAAAAGGTGTCTACACGTATACAATAAAACATCCTCCAATAGCCATTTTTCCTTCATTGTACCTATACAATGTACATTACAGCTCTTCAAAACATCAGCATAAGACTGAGTGAAAATATTCACATACACTAACAGTGCTGATTCAGAAAGTTTGCTGACTAAAACAAAAAAAATCATTTGTAAAGTAAGACTTTATGCAAAGTGAACAAAAAGTTTACAGTGGGTATTATGTAATAAAGAAATCAGTCTCCTAAATATAGTCTAAGGTATCCTCAAATGCATGCAAGTCTTTCAGAAGAAGATAATCCATCATAAGGTTTAGTCTTCAACTTATTTAAGCCCACAAAGTTCTACCTGACTTCAAAGATCTCACAATCTATTTTTTTGTTAAATGATGACATCATAATTATTGTACATATTAATTACTGGCCATGATCCTGAGGTACCCAGCCTCAGTGTTATATGCAGGGAAGCAACAATTCAAGCTTGAAGACAATGAAACCACATATAAAAAGAAGATACAGCAAGCAGAAAAACTACCTACAAAGGCTTGCCATATGGAAGAGAGGGAGGAATGTGTAAAGCAACAAAGGAATCAAAGCCACTACTTTCAATTTTAACATCCCTACTCTATCTAAAATAGGGATTTTGGCTTAAATAGAATTGATATTTAGGTGTTAAACTGTGGAGGAATGGTTAAGTGAAATAGGACACGTGGATGTTGGGCAGTTAAGAGGCAATGGGCTAGTAAAGTACCGTACTCAACTCACATGAGTCTGGCACGTACGCAGCTGGCTGAGAGCCAATCAGGCTCAAGGACACGATGCCCTTGAGCGATGGGGAAAGTCCCTAAGGCGGGATGGTGGCTAAAAGAAGGAGGAACTACCTGAAAAGAGCGGGAAATGTTAGCCAATCCTGAGCTTAGTTTTTGCAATATGTATGAGTTGATTATGTTCGAACTAGATAAAAGGCGACTGAGCTATCCATTAAAGTTGAAGTTCACTGTTCACTCATATTGAGTGTCTGTGTCTTCCTTCCGTCGACAACATTAAACTACTTCAATTTCTTAACTGTTCAACAAAATTTAATGGGTAATCTGAAATAAAGAGGTAACAGTAATCTTTTAAAGATCATTTGCAAAAAAAAACTTCAAAACATCCACTAAAATATTTTGCCACAAAAAGATGCCATTTGATAAACACTGACCACCTTCTTGTGCTGGGGAAGGATGTTGTGCACAAGAAGGACATGGGTCTGTTAGAGCAAGTCCAGACGAGGGCCATGAAGGTGATCAAGGGGCTGGAGCACCTCTCCTACGAAGAGGGGATGAGATCTGGGGATGTTTAGCCTACAGATGAGAAGGCTCCAGGGGGACCTCATTGAGGATTTTCAGTACTTGAAGGGGACTTATAAAAAAAGATGGAGAGCAACTCTTTGCTCAATCAGATAATGACAAGACAAGGGGGAATGGTTTTAAACTAAAAGAAGGGAGATTTAGATTAGAGGTTAAGAGGAAATTCTTCACTCCTAAGGTGAGGAGGCACTGGAACAGGTTTCACAGAGAGGTTGTGGATGCCCCATCCTTGGAGGTGTTCAAGACCAGGTTAAATGAGGTCCTGGGCAACCTGATCTAGTGGGTGTCGTCCCTGCCTATGGCAGGGGGGATTGGAACTAGATGATCTTTGAGGTCCCTTCCAACCCAATGCATTCTGTGATTCTATGGGGGCCCCAGACCTGAACACAGTACTCTAAGTGGGGCCTCATGAGGGCAGAGTATAGGGGGACAATCGCTTCCCTTGACCTGCTGACCACTCTTCTGTTGATGCAGCCCAGGATGCAGTTCACATTCTGGGCTGTAAGCATGCATTGCTGGCTCATGTCAATCCTTTTGTCCACCAGAACCCCCAAGTCTTTCTCTGCAGGGCTGCTCTCAATGAGTTCTTCTCCCAATCTGTACTCATGTCCGGGATTGCCCCATCCCAGGTGCAGCACCTTGCACTTGGCCTTGCTGAACCTCATTAGGTTCATGTGGGCTCACTTCTCCAGCATGTCCAGGTCCCTTTGGATGGCATCCCTTCCTTCTGTTGTATCGACTGCACCACTCAGCTTGTTGTCATCTGCAAACTTGCTGAGGGTTCACTCAATCCCTTTGTCTATGCCATTGATGAAGATATTGAAAAGCACCGGTTCCAAGACAGACCTCTGAGCTTAGGCTTTAATGCACCAAAAATTAGACAACAAACCACTGTGAAATAAAAGCAGACTTCTAATACACAGAAACATTGGTAAAGATATAAAGAATCTAATTGAAGTGCTATTGACTGTATAATAATAAGCCTTTCAAAAAGAAGTCTTTCTCAGAGCTTATTCCATTTTAGAAATTACAATACAAAATTTTGTCTTACTCTCCATATCCGCTCTTACATAAGAAATACACAATTTCTAATTGCAGATAATTGCAACTTCTCCAGTGATTCTGATTGGACATAAAGCATTTAAAAGTTTGGGGGTAATATTACTACCCTTCTGAAAAGTGAAACAGAATTAGTAATGATCATCAACAGCCAGGATCTCAATGTAAGATTTCTTCTGAACTGTTGAACCTTTTATCATAGCTTTTCCATGCAACTAAACTCTTGTCTTTCAAAACCTCTATGAAATTAATGACAGGTATTTTATTTATTTATTTTTTAATTATCTACTTAAGTTCAATTTCCCACCAAAGCACCAAAATTCCTCTCCTTATAAAGAATATCTTATAAGAGGGAAATCAAGTGTCTCCTCAGGTTTAATGCTGATCATCTTATAGTAAGCTCCATTCTATATCTTTCAGGTATCAAATATCTAAGGATTAACAAAAATGTTAAACCCTTCCATCTTCTGAAGAGATAATCTCCAGGAATCTTGTATTAATAAATGTCTGTCCTAAAAATCACAACATTGTTTTATTCTGGGTATGGTTAAAGCCTCCAGATATATTTTAAATAGGTAAATTAAGATAAACACTTAGGACAGCATTACATGCAAAGTCTATATCTATCATGTAGTCAAGATAAAAACTACGCATAATCCTTTAACACTTATTTTACACACTTCCTACTCATTTCTGTTGGAATGCTGCCTCAGAAAGCTAAACAAATGCTGGCCCTTGCAAAACTGAAGCATATGACAGATTTAAAAAAATGTTTAATGCAGAACTAACAACTAAATAATCCAAAATTCAATTTCAAATGTTAGCTACAGAGTTTCTGAATGCAAAAAATTACACTGTCAATTGCTGGATTGCTGCTTTATTCTACCTGTGCAGATACTAAGATTTTCTTTTACCTGTTTACATTTTCTTTTACCTGTGAACACAAGTGAATATTTTACAAATTATTTTGCATTGCTGACATTATTCAGCAATACTTTGTATGATTTATAAGAAACTATAAGACTGACCAGTAATCAGCACAGACCAATAATTTTGTTTTTTCTCTTTACCAGATTACTGAGGACTAAATAAAAAACATCTTGTTACAATTTTAATATTCTAACATAACTAAAGAAAGATTTCAAATATACAATACAGCATTCTCACGTTGGAAATGCAAATGCAATGCAGCACTTCCAATTTGACATTACACAACAGGTAATCTAGATTCAAACTACAGGTGGCATAGATGATAATGACAGTGGTGCAGTGGTAAGTATCTACCAATGATTCTTGAATATTTTGGAAGTGAGGGAAGCCACTGTTGGTAAATCCACAGGTTTTTAAAGTCATCTGCTCCTCCTCAAAATCAGCTGTTGTACGTTGCACAGTCAACACATCTCTCAACCTTCACCTTGCAAATGCCACAAAACTCATTCTTGCTCAAGCCAAGTGCTGGGAAGTATTTAAAACACTATGAGAACCTGAACCACTTGTTTTTTTGCAACAAACACTAAATACATAGAGTAGGAGAAAAAGAGGCAAGTCATTTTACCTTATAAATTACTCTTTGTCACCAATGAAAACTGATAGTAGTCACTTCCATAAATGTAAAGGAGAATGGATATTTATCATTTTAATACACACACGCCAAAGAATTTAATACAAAATGAAAGAAATAAAGACAACTTATTTTATGCAGATTTGTTGGATAGCTACCAATTTAAAATTGACAAGTGATACAAATAACTTTATTATTATTATTACTGACATTAAGAAAGCCAAAATTTTAAACAGCTTGTAGATCCAATTTCAGAACTTTTATTTACTAATAATCTTTAATGCTTAACACTGCTTTATAATTAAAGTGCATCCCTTGTAGCACTTGCCTACAAAATGAGATCATGTAACAGCATACAACTTTCTAGTAGTGAAGAGAATAAAATATGTTCTTTAGAAAATATCAAATTGTATTTCTTAAATTTCACTACCATGAAAGAACACTAAGTTAATGCTACATAACCCCCTCTATCTACCAGAAACGTCCATCTACAAGAACAGAGGACATAAAATAAAAATTTTATGTAGTAACTGAACTTGTAATTATGATTGCTTTAAGTAACAGTCTGCAAAAAAAATCTCTGCAAAAATACTACAGTGCAACTATTCCTACTCTTTCATCATTTAAACACAGAATTTCAAAAACTGGATATGCAAATAGAGTAAATTAGATACAGAAATTTGAAAATACATTTTAAAAGCTACCTTTTAGACAAGCATCTGAATCAATCCGTAATATTTAATTTCGTCAAATCCATGAGAGGTACCACATAACTCATCTCAGAAAGTAGGAAAAAAGTGGGGAAAAATCTCAGCTTCTTACTGTTCAGGAGAGAAAAAAAATGGTAGAGAAAAACACTGCACATTAAAACGTTACGGTGTTAAAAATTCAAAGTGCATTCCGAAAGAGCAATATACTGGAAAATAATTCTTAAAGCAAGGTTCTCCTGAGCCAATATTTTCACTTCTTATCTCTGCTACCCTTGTCTTTAAAATCCTTTTCAAGTTCACTCCTACAAAGATTTCCATGTGACCAAGGAATTTCAGAACAATTCTCTTACATAGGCAGTACATAACTTTCAGTGGTTTAAGTGAGTTTCTGCATATCAATTAATACCTCAGCAACTTCCATCTCATACCAAAGTCTGAAGTATGCTTCCTCCATCATACTATAGTGATGATATACCAGTGGTACACTCCTGGACTCTTTTTGTTTTGTTTTTAAAAAACAGCCTCTCTTTTCCCTATGTTCTGTCTTCTTAACAGCACCACAGAAACACCATGAATACCTACATTAGCACAAAGTACGATAAATGCATCAAACAGGCCAACAATTTTCTTTAGCTTTCCTCTCTATTCATGGGGAAACCTCAGGAAAAAAGTCAGCACTATCTCAATCAGGACAGTAAAAGAGAAAACAAAAAACAAAGAAATGCAAATTTAAACATAACAATGGCAGGACAAAGTCAGGGAAAAATTCCAAAGAATTAATACACTAATAAAGGAAAACGTAATGTATCAACGTTTGGCAGTTTTAGTTGTGTTTTTTTTTTTTTCCAGTGTTTTTGTTTGTTTGTTTGTTGTTTTTTTACATTTGTACTTTTTTTCTTAACAGAATTCTCCTCATATTCTTTGTCTAAAAAATGCCAAAGCTGTAAGTCATGAGGTAAGAATCGCCAATTCAATGTAAATAATTTATTCCTAAGTTTTCCACTCCACCTAAATAGCTAAGTGTGATTTCACTTTTAACAAGTGACAGAGAACAAACTAAATTGAGTTCTTTTCCTAATCTGAAGGATCACAGCCTGCCCACATCACTAAACTAAAAATTACTGTATAATTAAACACCATGAGCAGTTTCCACTTAAAATAGGCTCACGTTCCAAAGAGCAAAAGCACCTCAGCACACGACTGACAAACAAAAATGAAGCTACAACAGTAAATTTAGAGTGCATAATTCTTATCTTTTTACATTCATTTAACACAGGGCACGTGAGAAAGAAGACTGTACCAAATGCTTAAAAACTCTAAGTTGTGAACATTATAGAGCAAAACTTTATACCTTAAAGCACCTGCCTATGCATGAACAGTAAGAAGTAGGACCAACAAACCTCAAACCTGTCCAGGCATATATGGCATTTAGGTTCAGAATTATGATTGCTTTACAAAACTGTGTGAGTCTAGCAAATCATTTAATCCTAGGCTATGTCAGTTTTTATACTATTCACAATCAGATACAGCTGCAGTAGCAGAGTTCAATACAGAATAGATCCCATAAGTTAGGTAATGCACAACAGAAAGGAAAACACACATCCGAAAGTTTTTCATTAAAATATTTTTTCAGTTTAAAAATAAACTTATAACACTTATGTATTAAAACAATTTGTGCTTTCAATCACTCCAAAAAAGCAATTTCATTGCCTAGGTCAGCTAAGAAAGATTTCTCTCGCTTATATCAGTTTCAGTCTGCATGCTCCAGCACCTAGTGCTTCTGAAAAATTATAAGCAAGCATTACACATCAGTTTTTGTAGAAACAAAGAGAATCTTTGAGACAGCCTAGATCAAGTACTACTAACAGGGGGGTTGGAATTAGATGATCTTTAAAAGTCCCTTCAAACCCAAACCATTCTATGATTCTCTGACAGTTTGAGATCAAGGTATAATTTGTCTAATGTATAACCTCACACAGGAATTCAGTTACACCTACTAGGAAATGGCAAATCCAAACCTAAATTGAAATTAGATGGTTACAGCAAAGCTTGACCAACACACTATAGGAACACATTCTTTAAAAATATCAGTTTGTATGCTATTTCCCCAAATATTCCCCAGCATGTTGCAATTCTAGAGGTTAACTTGAAATAATCAGTCATCCAATTTCAAGTCACAAGACACAAGCTGCGTGTGATAACTGACTAGACAAAGGGTGCAGAAGTGTTCTCTACTGATAAAGTGCTAGAAATTTTAAAAGCTGCAAGGTTTTAGATTTTTTTTTTCTTTTATAATAATACCACCTTCTATACCATTTTACAGTGTTTTATCCGCTTGCTTTACAAGCTAGGAACTTGAGAAGCTAAGAAATTATACTGCACAGGTAACCTGAAGTATAGAGATGAGTGAGTTATCTGATTACTATTAACATTAAGGTCTGGTTTTGCTAGATCTGTAAGAGATCTTACAGCTACTACCTTATACGTGCATGAAAGAGAAATCAACTAATAGCCAAAAGTTTATGAATATTACTCAGATTACATTACAACATATAATGACATGTAAATAAAGTACAGAGAAGAAACACTAGTAAATATCCTACTTCCCTCACCATTAACAGCTAAACAGACAAGATTTATGTTGATCCTTTCTCCCAAAGTTGTCCATTAAACTGAATGAAAAAAATTAAAGCTAGAATATTTCACTGAAAACTGTCAATTGTCAAAGCAGACATAACTTAGAAAATTCTTCCATTTAAACAGGCTTTATTTCAAAATAATAATAAAAAAGGTGTTTCAGCAATATACCATTAAAATATTTCTAAACCAAAACATTAATTTGTGTTTAGAAACAAATTTTGAATTCAAGGTCTAGCATACTTTGTTTTTTTTTTTTTCCCCTCACAAATATCACTATGCTTTTTTCAAATGTTAATCTAAATATTTTTTTTTTACTGACATAACTTTTCTAGAAATTTGATCAGAGATGCCATACATTGTTTTTAATTTGTTTTGGACTAGAGTATCATTGAAAGCTATACAACATCGCATACAGAACATAAGCTCACATTAGTTCACAGAATCACAGAACAGTTTAGGTTAGAGAAAGGACCTCTGGGTGTCACCTGGTCCAACCCCCCTGCTCAAGCAGGGTCACCCAGAGCAAGTTGCTCAGGCCCACATCCAGACAGCTTTTGAAGATCTCCAAGGAGGAGACTCCACAGCTTCTCTGGGCAACCTGTGCCAGTGTTCCCTCACCCACACAGTAAAGAAGTGCTTCCTGATATTCAAATTGAACTTCCTTTATTCCAGTCTGTGCCTATTGCTTCTTGTCCTGTCACTGGGCACCACCAAAAAAAAAAAGAACATAGATCCCACACTAGTTCATGTTATTCCTACAACTAAATACAAGTAACCAAATAAGACAACAAATTCATATATACTAATCCATATTTCCCCAAAAGCCAAGGAAATAAGAGGTATATTGAAACAAAATGACCCATGCAGAGCTATCTGTTCTATTATACCAAAATTTGTGAATTGTTTCAAGCCCAGTAACACCTTGAAATCAAATAAAACATTCCCTATGACTTATTTAAGTAACACACCAGGAAAGCCAGGGGGCATGTATTTCTAAATAATTTGATCAAACACTGTAATAGTGTAAAGCAAAGGGTGAAATTACTGTAAATAAAAAATAAAGAAACATGCCCCCTCAGAACTTGATTTCTGCTGTCTTTTTCTCCCACAACCCTGACCCAAGCCAAAATGTCTGTTCATATTTTGCAAACTGAGAAAGGCACTATGGCCCTTCCATCTTGATCACCTCACACACTGACAAATCTCTCATATGCTCATCTATCATAACGCATGAACCAGAGGAAGACAGTTCCACTCATACTTCACCAAACCAACCTCTTATGTCAATACTCCAGAATAAAACAGGACAAAAATCATAGAGTCACAGAATATCCCAAGTTGGAAGGGACCCACAAGGATCATCGAGCCCAACTCCTGGCTCCACACAGGTCTACCCAAAAATTTAGATCGTGTCTGAGAGCATAGTCCAAACGCTTCTTAAACTCTGACAGGCTTGGTGCGGTGACTACTTCCCTAGGGAGCCTGTTCCAGTGCGCGACAACCCTCTCAGTGAAGAATCTCTTCCTGAAGTCCAGCCTGAACCTCCCCTGTTGCAGCTTGACTCCATTCCCTCAGGTCCTATTGCTGGTCACCAGCGATAAGAGTTCAGCACCTTCCCCTCCCTCATGAGAAGGTTGTAGACCGCAATGAGGTCTCCCCTCAGCCTCCTCTTCTCCAGGCTGAACAGACCAAGTGCCCTCAGCCGCTCCTCATATGTCTTCCCCTCTAGGCCCTTCACCATCTTCGTCGACCTCCTCTGGACACTCTCCAACAGTTTAACATCCTTTTTGTACTGTGGTGCCCAAAACTGCACACAGTACTCGAGGTGAGGCCACACAAGTACAGAGTAGAGCGGGACAATCACTTCCCTCAACCGACTAGGAATGCTGTGCTTGATGCACCCCAGGATACGGTTGGCCCTCCTGGCTGCCAGGGCACACTGCTGGCTCATATTCAGCTTGTTATCAACCAAAACCCCCAGATCCCTCTCTCCAGGGCTGCTCTCCAGCATCTCGTTACCCAGTCTGTACGTATAGCCAGGGTTGCCCCATCAGGACCCAGCACTTGCTCTTGTTAAACTTCATGTGGTTAGTGATTGCCCAGCTCTCCAGTCTGTCCAGGTCTCTCTGCAAGGCCTTTCCACCCTCAACAGAGTCAACAACTCCTCCCAGTTTAGTATCATCAGCAAACTTACTCAAAACACCTTCTAGTCCTACATCTAAATCGTTTATGAAAACATTGAAAAGAACTGGCCCTAAAATGGAGCCTTGGGGGACCCCACTGGTGACTGGCCACCAGCCTGTTGTAACCCCGTTTACTATAAATATTTGAGCCCTACCTGTCAGCCAACTGTTCACCCATCGTGGGATGGTTTTATCTAGCTGTATGCTGGACATTTTGTCCAGTAGGATCCTATGAAAAACTATATCGAAAGCTTTACAAATCCAAAAAGAAACTGTATCGAAAGCTTTACTGAAATCCAAAAAGATTACATCAGCTTACTTCCCTTGATCAACTAGATGGGTGATCTTATCATAAAAGGAAATCAAGTTAGTCAAACAGGACCTACTCCTCATGAACCCATGTTAGCTGTGACCTATGACTGCATTGTCCCCCAGGTGCACTTCAATGACTCCCAGGATAATCTTCTCCATAAATTTTACCAGGCACTGACGTGAGACTGACAGGCCTGCAGTTACCAGGGTCTTTTTTCTTGCCCTTCTTGAAAGTGGCACAATATTTGACAGCTTCCAGTCTACTGGGACCTCTCCAGATTCCCAAGACTGTTGACAAATAATTGAGAGAGGTCCTGCAATGACATCAGTCAGCTATCTGAGCACCCTGAGATGAATCCCATCCGGACCCATGTACTTGTATGGATCCAGGTGGAGCAGCAAATTCCATGGCTAGGAGTTTATCATTCCCACCATCACAATCCTCCAGCTCAGGGCACCCGGGGTCCCAAAGCCCATCATCGGTGTTGAAGACAGAAGCAAAGAAGGCATTAAACATCTCTGTTTTGCCTATGTCCTTGTTTGTAAGGTGACCATTCCCATGAATGTTGCAATGTGTTGTCGTTGTCCCCCCTGGAGGTTTATCATGATTCAGCTTCTTTACTTACTGCCTCATATAAGTAAGTGATTAAACAGCCAATTTAAAAATTGAGGGGAGAATGGGAAAGGGGAGAGAAGAGTAAGGAGGGGTGGGTAGGATACTGGAGCACCTCTCCTATGAAGACAGACTGAGAGAGTGCTGGAGAGCTGGGGATATTCAGCCTGTAGAAGAGAAGGCTCCGGGGAGACCTCATTGCAGACTTAGATTACTTAAAGGGGTCTTATAAAGATAGAGAATGACTTTTTACATAGGCAGATAGTGAAAGGACAACGGGGAACGGTTTTAAGCTAAAAGAAGGGAGATTTAGAATAGAGGTTAGGAGGAAATTCTTCACTCAGAGGGTGGTGAGGCACTGGAAGAGGTTGCCCAGAGAAGCTGTGGATGCTTCATCCCTGGAAGTGTTCAAGGCCAGGTTGGATGGAGCTTTGAGCAACCTGATCAAGTGGGAGGGGGTTGGAACTAGATGATTTTTAAGGTCCCTTCCAACCAAAACCATTCTATGATTCTACAATATTAAAACAAAAATCAAAGAAATGCAGAAATCTAAACCTCAGTGTAAGAACAGCATGCTTTTTTTTAGTTAAACCTGTTTCCAATTTCAGTTACTGAAGTATTCATGTGGCCTTTTCTAGGAAGTATGTTCAAGTTGTATCACATATTATAGCTCTCACTTAGGAAAGCAAGGAGACAATGAGGCTGACAAATAAAAACACTGCAAAAAGCTACATAGCGGGGAAAAAAATCAAGTGCTCTTAGAATTATTTCTTCATAGAAATGACTGGTAAAGTCTCAGAGAAGACAAATGCAATGCTACTACTTCTCTAAGGTAGTTCAACAAGGGTGTTTGCACACTGGAACATGCTCCCCAGGGAAGTAGTCCCTTCACCAAGCCTGTCTGAATTTAAAAAGCGATTGGACTGTGCACTTTGTCACGATCTAAACTTTTGGGTAGACCTGTGTGGTGCCAGGAGTTGGACTTGATGACCTTTATGGGTCCCTTCCAACTCGGGATATTCTATGATTCTAATCATTAATATGACAAATATATTTTAATGATTTAGATGAACAAGTCAAACTTTCCAATGTGAGAATGTTGGTCATCAATTAATGACTGAAACAGCTAAAATTTACTTGCACTACAACCATTAAACACACCTGTTGCCTTTTACCATTTGTGAATTTTCTTTATTTCTATGGGTTGCAGATATCAGTTTACTGATTAAATTAAAAACAAAACAAAACAAAAAGCGCATTCCACAAATACATCTCTAAATTCTGAACTGATACCAAGAGAGAACTGAACTGGTAGAGAAACAAGTCTTAGGCCAGGGACACAGTTCTAACATGCTAACTGAATTGCCAAAATATCTATGATATGGGCAGATGGAAAAGGCCCAGGAACTGCTCCAAAAAGGTCAGTTCAGTCCACAGGATCAAGCCAAGACGATGTACACTGAATCCTTCCATCCCTGCCTGTAACCAACCCTCATCATCTATGTATTTTATTCTTCAGGCACTTCACAAACATCTTCCACATGCTTCTTCTCTTAAGGATCTAAAACGCACTACAGTAGAATATAGGACTAATTATAGCCCTTAATTTATCTAAGGCTTCAAAACAAAGCTTTCCACTACAGAATTCAGACAGCACTCTTGTCCCTGCTGTTCCTAAGGCAAAGGGTAACCTGGGGCCCATATACTACAGATGTGAACAGCCATAATTGATCATACAGATAAATCAGTAAATAAAATGAAGACTAGATGAGTCAGTCATTCCTAATTTTCTAATTTTAATAGTATGTACAAAATTCTGTACTGAACACTTTGCTTTTGCAACCTGCTCAACTGCAACAATTTCCAAAAAGGATCCCTTTTATCTAGGAAGGAAATGAATTTTAAAATACAGGTAGATTACATTTGAAATGCCGTGCAGTTTTACACATACCAAAAAAAAACATTTAAAAAACAAAAGTACCACTGAAATGGTATCATCCTCCTTCAATTACTTAAAAATTAAACATTTCAAAACACACTAAAAAAATGCATGTTATGTATTTCAGGTTATCCTGTTATGAGAAAGATACAGTTTGTTATTTGCCTACCACGATGCACTGATGAATGAAAACAAATGCGTGCAAGGTGAGATGCACTGCTATATATAAATGTATGGCATTACACATAAGGGAAAGCTAAAAATGATAATAGAATCATAGAACTGTTCAGGTTTGAAGGGACATAAAGATCATCTAAATCCAACCCCTCTGCCATAAGCAACGATGCTTTCCACTAGATCAGGATGGCCAAGGCCCCATCTCAGCTGGCCTTGAACACTTCCAGGGATGCAGCCACGCCATCCCCTGAGTGAAGAATTTCCAACTAACCTCCAATCTAAGTCACCCTTCTTTTAGTTTAAAGCATTCTTCCTTGTCCTATCACTATATTCCCTGACAAAGAATCCCTCCCCAGCTTTCCTGTAGGCCCCCTTTAGGTACTATAAGGCCACAATGAGGTCTCCCTGGAGCCTTCTCTTCTTCAGGCTGAACAACCCCAGCTCCCTCAGCCTCACTTCATAAGAGGTACTCAAGCTCTCAGATAATCTTTGTGGCCCTCCTCTGGATTCATACTAATAGATCCGTGTCCTTCTTGTGCTGGGGGTCCCAGAGCTGAATGCAGCACTGCAGGTGGGGTCTTACAAGAACACAGTAGAGGGGGACAACCACCTCACTTGACCTGCTGGCCACACTGCTTCTGATGCAGCCCAGAATACAGCTGGCTTTCTAGGCTGCAAGTGTACATTCACAGAATTGTAGGGGTTGGAAGGGACCTCAAGAGATCATCAGGTCCAACCCCCCTGCCAAAGCAGGTTCCCTAGAGCAGGTTGTCCAGGTAGGCGTCCAGACAGGCCTTGAATATCTCCAGAGAAGGAGACTCCACAACCTCCCTGGGCAGCCTTTTCCAATGCTCCATCACCCTCACCGTGAAGAAGTTCTTTTGCATGTTGGTGCGGAACTTCCTCTGATCCATTTTTTGGCCATTGCCCCTTGTCCTGTCCCCACAAACCACTGAAAAGAGGTTGGCCAAATCCCTCTGTCTCCCACACCTCAGGTATTTATACACATTAATGAGATCCCCTCTCAGTCTTCTCCAGGCTGAACAGACCCAGGTCTGTCAGCCTTTCCTCATAGGGAAGATGCTCCAGGCCCCGTATTATCATTGTGGCCCTCCGCTGGACACTTTCCAGGAGATGCCTGTCTTTTTTGTAGCTGGGATCCAGAACTGGACACAGTACTCCAGGTGAGACCTGACCAGGGCAGAGTAAAGGGGGAGGATCACCTCCCTTGACCTGCTGGCCATGCTCCTTTTAATGCACGCCAGGATCCCACTCTTAGGGATGCAACGATCCTGAGCTTGGAAGAAGTGCTGTTTAAATGTTGCCCAGCTCTCACAAGCACCCTTGCCTTCTAGCAACCTAGCCCATGAGATACCTCCAAGTAGGTCCCAAAAGAGATCGAAGTTGTCTCTCCAAAAGTCCAGGGTAGCAATCCTACTTTTTGCCTTACTTCTTCCACCAAGTTCCATCTTGAACTCCACCACCTCATGGTCGCTGCATCCCAAGCTGCCCCCAACCTTCACATCCCTAACAAGCCCATCCCTGTTGGTAAGGACAAGGTCCAGGAGCACCTCCTGCCTCGTCGGCTCCTCTACCACCTGCATCAGAAAATTGTCTTCAACCCATTGTAGGAACCATTTGGACTGTGCGTGCCTGGCTGAGTTGCTTACCCAACAGATGTCTGGATAATTGAAGTCCCCCATGAGAACCAGAGCCTGTGATTGTGAGGCTACTACCAGCTGCTTGCAGAAGGCCTCATCAACCTCCTCCTCATCAACCTCCTCCTCATCAACCTCCTCCTCATCAACCTCCTCCTCATCAACCTCCTCCTCATCAACCTCCTCCTCATCAACCTCCTCCTCATCAACCTCCTCCTCATCAACCTCCTCCTCATCAACCTCCTCCTCATCAACCTCCTCCTCATCAACCTCCTCCTCATCAACCTCCTCCTCATCAACCTCCTCCTCATCAACCTCCTCCTCATCAACCTCCTCCTCATCAACCTCCTCCTCATCAACCTCCTCCTCATCAACCTCCTCCTCATCAACCTCCTCCTCATCAACCTCCTCCTCATCAACCTCCTCCTCATCAACCTCCTCCTCATCAACCACCACCACCACCACCACCTGAGTTGCTTACCCAACAGATATCTGGATAATTGAAGTCCCCCATGAGAACCAGAGCCTGTGATTGTGAGACTACTACCAGCTGCTTGCAGAAGGCCACCTCCGCCTCCGCCTCCGCCTCCGCCTCCTCCTGTGACCTACAGTACACCCCCACTACAGTATCACCCATACCAGCCCACCCCTTAATTCTCACCCACAAGTGCTCTGCTGCCTCTTCACCCAGGTGGAGCTGGGTACACTCTAATTGCTCCATCACATAAAGGGCAACTCCTCCCCCTCGTTTCCCCAGCCTGTCTTTCCTAAAAAGGACATAGCCCTCCATGACAATGTTCCAGTCATGTGAGCTGTCCCACCATGTCTCTCTGATCACAATGAGATTGTGGCCCTGTGACCATACACAGATCTCAAGCTCATCCTATTTATTTCCCTTGCTCCACGCGCTGGTATACAGGCACTATAGGGAAGCAGCAGGTGCGGTTACCCCTAGAGGGATGCAAGAATAAGATTTCGGACAGAGTATCAGGATCATTACCTTCTCTGAGGAGCCCTTGGATGATCCTATGGGACAACTAGGAGTTTTTTCCCTACTATCTTCAGCAGTGGCAACATTCCCAAGCCCTTCTCTGTCACTTCTAACTCCCCTCCCTTCCCCCGTCAAGCCGGCTTATGTTGAGCATCTAGTCCACCAACACCCCCAGGACCTTCTCCTCAGGGCTGCTCTCAATGCATTCTCCACCCAGCCTGTATTTGTGCTTGGGATTGCCCTGGCCCAGGTGCAGGGCATTGCACTTGGCCTTGCTGAATTTCATGAGGTTCACACAGGCCAACCTCTCAAGCCTGTCCAGGTCCCTCTGGATGGCATCCCTTCCCACCAGTGTGTCAACCGCACCACAGAGCTTGGTGTCATCTGCAAACTTCCTGAGGGTGCACTCAATCTCACTGGCCATGTCATTAACAAAGATGTTAATCAGCGACGGTCCCAGTACCGATCCCTGAGGAACACCACTTGTCACTGGTCTCCACCTGTGGACATTGAGCCATGGATCCCAACTCTTTGAGTGCAACCATCCAGCCAATTCCTTACCCACCAAGCGGTCCATACGTCAAATCCATGTCTCTCCAATTCAGAGATAAGGATATCGTTGGGGTCAAATGCTTTGCACAAATCCAGGTAGATGATGTCAGTTGCTCTTCCCCTATCCACCAACGCTGTAACCCCATCGTAGAAGGCCACCAGATTTGTCAGGCACAATCTGCCCTTAGTGAAGCCATATTGGCTGTCACCAATCACCTCCTTATTTTCCATCTGCCTTAGCATAGTTTCCAGGAGGATCTGCTCCATGATCTTGCCAGGCACAGAGGTGAGACGGACTGGCCTGTAGTTCCCGGGGTCTTCCTTTTTTTCCCTTTTTAAAAATGGGGGTTATGTTTCTTCTCTTCCAGTTAGTGGGAACTTTGCCAGACTGCCACGACTTCTCAAATATGATGGATAGTGGCTTAACAACTTCATCCACCAGCTCCCTCAAGACCTGCAGATGCACCTCATTAGGTCCCATGGACTTGTGCACCTTCAGGTTCCTTAGACGGTCTCAAACATGATCTTCTCCTACAGTGGGCAGTTCATCATTCTCCCAGTCCCTGTCTTTGCCTTCTGGGGCCCAGGCTACACGGCTGGAGCTCTTGTCAGTGAAGACCGAGGCAAAAAAGTCATTGAGTACCTCAGCCTTCCCCATATTCCAGGTGACCAGGTCTCCCATTCCCTTCCAGAGAGGGAACAGACCGATTCTGTAGTCTTCCTTTTATGACTGACATACCTATAGAAGCCTTACTTGTTGTCCTTGATGTCCCTGGCCAGATTTAATTCTATCTTGGCTTTAGCTTTCCTAACCTGATCCCTGACTGCTTGGACAATTTCTCTGTATCACTCCCAGGCTACCTGTCCTTGCTTCCACCCTCTGTAGGCCTCCTTTTTCTGCTTGAGATTGGTCAGGAGCTCCTCGTTCATCCATCCAGGCAATTTTGCCTGACTTCTCTTTGTTAGGATGCATCGCTCCTAAGCTTGGAGAAGGTGATCCTTGAATATTAACCAACTTACTTCAGCCCCTCTTCCCTCCAGGGCTTTGTCCCATGGTACTCTACCAAGCAGATCCCTGAAGAGGCAAAAATCTGCTCTCCCAAAGTCCAGGGTAGCAAGCTTGCTGTACTCCCTCCTTGCTGCTCTCAGGTCTGCACCATTTCATGGTCAATGCAGCCAAGGCTGTCCTTGTGCTTCACATTCCCCACCAGCACCTCCTTGTTGGTGAGAATAAGGTTCAGCATAGCACCTCTCCTCATTGGTTCTTCTACCACTTGGAGAAGGAAGTTATCATCAATGCATTCCAGGAACCTCCTGGATTGCCTATGCTCTGCTGGGCTGTCCCTCCATCAGACATCAGGGTGGTTGAAGTCCCCCATGAGAACCAGGGCTTGCAAATGTGAGACTGATTCTATCTGTCTATAGAGGGCCTCATTTGCTTGGTCTTCCTGATCAGGCAGCCTGTAGCATACTCCCACTATAATGTCCCCTGTCCCTGCCCTCCCTGTAATCCTGACCCATAAGCTCTCTGTCAGCTCTTCACCTATCCCCAGGCAGAGCTCCATGCACTCCAGCTGCTCATTGACATAGAAGGTGATGCCCCCTCCTCACCATCCCTGCCTGTCCTTCCTAAAGAGCCTGTATCCTTCCATCCTAACACTCCAATCATGGGAGCCATCCCACCACATCTCCATAATGCCAATGAGGTTATAGCAGACGTTCATTCATCTCTAACTCCACGTGTTTATTCCCCATGCTATGTGTTTTAGCATAGAGACATTTGATTTGGGCCCCCAATGAAGCTGACTTACTGGCTGGACTTCCTTTGTGCTGCACTTTGGGTGCTCTCCTGCTGACCTGTGTGCAACCCTTTTCTCCAGGCTCTGGGCATCTATCACTGACATCAAACTGGGAGGAGCAAGATGGATTGAGACTCCCCTCAATGATCTTTGCAGTCTTCCCTGAGTTACAGGTGATATACACCCTCCTTTTAGAAAGGTACCTTAATCTGGGGAACAGGGACGTAGTCACGGCACCAAGCCTGTTGGAGTTTAAGAAGCGTTTGGAGTATGCTCTCAGTCATATGGTCTGAATTTTTGGGTAGACCTGTGTGGAGCCAGGAGTTGGGCTCGATGATCCTTGTGGGTCCCTTCCAACTCGGGATATTCTATGATTCTATGATCTTTTTAGTGTGAGACATTAACATTGTGTCACAAGAGTAAGAGATAAAATTTGGAGAAGATTCTCAGTCCTCCGTAGCTTTGCTATTGTAGAAGGAATAGAATCAATTTGCTTTTTTTCCAAACTGGAAATTACTTTAGCACAAAGAAGATCTCCAGAAGCTACAAATCTTTATGGGAAAACTCTGGCAATACAGAGGCATTAAAAATGAAGCATGATACCCTTCTAGTTTTGTTCACGTGTAATTTAAAGAGACCAGAAGCAGGTGAAATGGATCAGGCCTCAACTACTTTAAACCATCATCAAGACTGACACATATACTCAAGTAACAATATGGAGTAGCTATTTCTCAGTTTGTCTTTTTACATCAGATGCTGAGGTACCTATACAGATAGGGACACTATGCTTTGCTAGCCATTTATCCATAGTTTCAAATTACCAAGTTCTTGACCTGTTTCCTAGTAGCATAATGTCGAACCTACCACCAACTTCTGTGATAAAACAAAACTGAGAGGAAAGCAGCTACGAAGAAGCAACAAGGAAAAAGATCTGTTCCTGTGGCAACATAGAGAGATACTGCTGTTTAATCTCCTAAAAAAATAAAAATAAAAAATTAAGCTGGTGGAACATGATCCAGGGATGCATCTCAATTCATAATCCTTTCTTCCTCTTTAACAGTTGCCATGGGAGATCATAAATTAGGGCTTGGAGAACCACTAGCAGCCTTCCCAGAACACATTTAAAATGACTGCCTGAATGCATTGGTATGCATAGAATCATAGAATGGCTTGGATTGGATGGGACCTCAAAGATCATCTAGTTCCAATCTCCCCTGCCATAGGCAGGGACGACACCCACTAGATCAGGTTGCCCAGGGCCTCATCTAACCTGATCTTGACCACCTCCAGGAATGGGGCATCTACAACCTCTCTGGGCAACCCGTTCCACTGCCTCACTACCCTCTGAGTAAAAAATTTTCTCCTAACCTCTAATCTAAATCTCCCCTCTTTTAGTTTAAAACTATTCCCCTTCATCCTGTCAATACCTGATAGAGTAGAGTTGCACTTCATCTTTTTTTATAAGTTCCCTTTAAGTACTGAAAATCCTCAATGAGGTCCCCCTGGAGCCTTCTCATCTGTAGGCTGAACATCCCCAGCTCTCTCAGCCCCTCTTCGTAGGAGAGGTGCTCCAGCCCCTTGATCCTATTTGTGGCCCTCCTCTGGACCCGTTCTAACAGCTCCACATCCTTCTTGTGCCAGGGATCCCAGACCTGGATGCAGGACTCCAAGTAGGGCCTCACAAGGGCAGAGTATAGGGGGACAGTCACCTCCCTTGACCTGCTGGCCACTCCTCTCTTGATGCAGCCAGGATGCAGTTGGCCTTCTGGGCTGCAAGCGTGCACTGCTGGCTCATGTCGAGTTTTTCATCCATCAGAAGCTCCAAGTCCTTCTCTGCAGGGCTGCTCTCAATGAGTTCTTCTCCCAGTCTGTACTCATTAGCCGCACATGATATTTATAATTGCAACACAAGTTTATGCTGACAGTAGCATTCTTTACAGTACTTATTTGCTATCTCACATCCAATATTAATTTACGTTTGTACTTAGCAGCTTCGTATTACAAAGGACTTTAGCTCCCTCCACTGCTAATTATTCCTAATGTTTACTCATTGCACCACGAGCAGGGAGGGGTGACCAGCACATGTGCACCGGTGTGCAGCTGGTGTGGCAAGGCACAGAACCTCTGCACCAACTCTTGGCAGTCTGCAAGATCACCCACCTACCATGGCGTCCACTAGGCAGAAAGCTCACTCCAAAAAGACTGTGGCAACCCAGACGGAGGGTCCATAAATGACTGGCTATGTGACTGGTGCTACAGGTAGGGCTTTGGGTTCTTTGATAATGTCTGGTTTTATAAGACACCAGGCCTGACAGTAATAACGCAGGAAAGGTTTATCTCACAGGGTCAAAAGGGTTCTTGGACAGCAATTAGCAGGGCTCATTTTGAAACCTTTAAACTAGATCCGAAGGGGGAGGGGGTTGTAGCTGGGCTTGCACTGTTGGTGCAGCGCTCTAGCAGTGATGAAGACCGGGAGACCTCCCACCCCCCTAGGGTGAAATCGGCATGCTCAGCTCACTCCCTGAAGTGTCTGTACACCAGTGCACACAGCATGGGGAATAAACAGAAGGAGTTAGAAATCCGTGTTCGATCCAGAGGTTTTGATCTGGTGGCAATTACAGAGACATGGTGGGACAGTTCACAACTGGAATGTGGTCATGGATGGGTATGTCCTGCTCAGGAAAGACAGGCCAGCAAGGCGAGATGGCAGAGTTGCTTTTTACACGAGAGCATCTGCATTGTATTGAGTACTGTCCAGGGGCAGATGAGGAACGAGTTGAGAGTCTGTGGGTGAGAATTAAGGCTGGCATGGGGGATACTGTTGTGGGCGTCTATTACAGGCCACCAGATCAGGATGAGGAAGTTGCCAAGGCCTTCTACAGGCAGCTGATAGCAGCCTCACAATCACGGGCCCTGGTTATTGTGGGGGATTTTAACTACCCTGACATTTGCTGCAAGGCCTACTCAGCCAGCCAGCTGCAGTCCAGGAGGTTCCTTCAGTGTATTGATAACTTCCTGATGCAAATGGTGGATGTGCCAACTAGGAGAGGATTGCTGCTGGATCTTGTCCTCACTAACAAGGAAGGTCTGGTTGAAGTGGTGAAGGTTGAGGGCAGCCTTGGTTGCAGTGACCATGAGACGGGTGGAGTTCAGGATCTCATGTGTCAGGAACAGAATACTGAGCAGAATTGCAACCCTGGACTTCATTAGGGCCAACTTTGGCCTTTTCAAGCATTTGCTAGGGGAAACCCCATGGGACAAGGTACTTGAAGGAAAAGGGGCCCAAGATAGCTGATTAGCGTTCAAGGACTGCTTGAAAGAGAGCCAGGAGACCTGCATGAATAAACAGGAAACTGCTGGGCAAACTCAAGTGGAAGAGGAGAGTTTACAGATCATGGAACAAGGGGCTGGCCACTTGGGAGGAATATAAGGCTGTTGTCAGAGGATGTAGGGAGACAACTAGGAAAGCTAAGGCCTCCTTAGAATTAAACCTTGTGAGAGGGGTCAGGGACAACAGAAAGGGCTTCTTCAAATACGTTGCAGATAAAACTAACACTAGAGGTAATATAGGCCCACTAAT
Organism: Aythya fuligula; assembly: GCF_009819795.1. Taxonomy (NCBI): domain Eukaryota; kingdom Metazoa; phylum Chordata; class Aves; order Anseriformes; family Anatidae; genus Aythya; species Aythya fuligula. The sequence goes on along the minus strand of NC_045594.1, from coordinate 6,233,253 downwards.
GAATGAGGTGGGTGCCCTGGTGACAGAAGATAAAGAGAAGGCGGAGTTATGCCTTCTTTGTCTCTGTCTATAATGCCGGAGGCTCTCCTGAGGAGCCTTGTACCTCTGAGGCCCCAGAGGAAGTCAGAATAAAGGAGGAGTTTGCCTTGGTTTATGAGGGCTGGGTTAAGGACCAATTAAGCAAGCTGGACATCCATAAGTCCATGGGTCCTGATGGGATGCATCGACGGGTGCTGAGGGAGCTGACGCGAGTCATTACTAGGCCACTCTCCATCATCTTTGCTAAGTCACGGGCATCAGGAGAGGTGCCTGAGGACTGGAGGAAAGCAAATGTCACTCCAATCTTCAAAAAGGGCAAGAAGGAGGACCCAGGTAACAATAGACCGTTCAGCCTCACCTCCATCCCTGGTAAGGTGATGGAACAACTTATCCTTGATGTTATCCTGTGCTCTTGTGGCCAAGAAGGCCAATGGCATCCTGGGGTGTATTAGAAGGGGTGTGGTTAATAGGTTGAGAGAGGTTCTCCTCCCCTTCTACTCTGCCCTGGTGAGACCATATCTAGAATATTGTGTCCAGTTCTGCGCCCCTCAGTTCAAGAAGGACAGGGAACTGCTTGAGAAAGTCCAGTGCAGAGCCACGAGGATGATTAAGGGAGTGGAGCACCTCCCTTACAAGGAAAGACGGAGGGAGATGGGTCTCTTCAGCTTGGAGAAGAGGAGACTGAGAGGTGACCTTATTAACGTTTATAAATATGTAAAGGGCGAGTGTCAAGAAGATGGAGCCAGGCTCTTCTCAGTGACATCCAATGATAGGACAAGGGGCAATGGGTGCAAGCTGGAACATAGGAGGTTCTGCTTAAATATGAGACAAAACTTTTTCACGCTGAGGGTGACAGAACACTGGAACAGGCTGCCCAGGGGGGCTGTAGAGTCTCCTCTGGAGACATTCAAAACCTGCCTGGACGTGTTCCTGTGTGAAATGATTTAGGTGTTCCTGCTCCGGCAGGGGGATTGGACTAGATGATCTTTCAAGGTCCCTTCCAATCCCAAACATTCTGTGATTCTGTGATCTGGATTATTATCCAATTATATATATAAGCCTTTTACGCAAGTGATTATAAAAATTCCTTCAAGTTACCTGAAGTTAGTTAACGTTACAGTAATAAACCACTGATGAGTATGCTAGTAAGCTACACAAGTGTTGAATTTATTAAACTATGTTCAGAATTCAGAAAGTTATTCCAAATAGAAGACAAGTGAAAGCCTACTACTACATCTTAGCAATCAGCACTCCAGATCACAACCCCCCCCAAAAAAAATCTTTATCTTATAAAGATTAATAACATGCTTAACAAGAATCATGACAAAACCCAAATTAATAAGAATAATACCAAGCAACTATGACAATCACTGAAGTTACTGTTAGTCTTAATTGGATAAATCTAATCTATAAAATGATTATATATTATTTACAGAAAAATAAAAGTGGTTGTTAGGCTTCTGTGTGCCAATTTATAATCATTGAGTTCAGTGACTAAGTATTTTACTATATTTGAATACCCTAAGATTTAGGGACTAACCTAAATTCCAACTGAGAATTCTAAATTACTTCAGGAAGCACATATATTGATTATGCATCGGTTTCAAGTAATTGTACCTGCATAAACCCACTGAAGGGGAAGCATTTGCAGAAGTAAACCTAAAGGAGACATGCAAACCCACTAATGAGCCTGTACACAACTTGATTTACAGAACATATATTCATCACAATCACATGCATGAAACTAAGCTGAATTCTATTGAGATGAATGTCATTTTAGTAAAAAAGTTTTAATGTATATAATTTTTAAAGTACATCCAATTGTTTTTCATTATAAAACACCATAAGCATGTAAGCTTGATGATCATAAAACAGATGATATTTTTCTGTTCTTGCTTAAAAGAGTTATCTGCATATATCTAAAACGAGCTTTATAATAACTTCTAACTGGATTTCAAAATTAATACATCATAGAATTAGTTATTTCATCCATTTTTACTGTCCTTCTCAAAAGATTTTGACCTGATTTCAGCTGGGATAGAGTTAATTTTCTTCCTAGTAGCTGGTAATGGTGCTATGTTTTGGATTTAGGATGAGAATAATGCTGATAACACACTGATGTCGTAGTTGTTGCAGAGCTATGCTTATCCTAAGTCAAAGATTTTTCAGCTTCTCATGCTGACCTGCCAGTGAAAAGGCTGGGGGTACACAAGGAGCTGGGAGGGGACAGAACCAGGACAGCTGACCCAAACTGGCCAAAGGGATATTCCATACCATATGACATCATGCTGAATAATTAATATGGGGAGGCTGGCCAGGGTCAAGGGACTGCTGCTTGGGGGCTGACTAGGCATCAGTCAGTGAGTAGTGAGCAATTGCACTGTGCATCACTTGCTCACTTGCTTTGTATATTCTTTTATTATTACTATTATTATTTTCCCTTCCTTTTCTGTCCTATTAAACTGTCTTTATCTCAAGCCATGAGCTTTTAGTCCGTCTGTCCATCCCCTTCCTCCCCCCATTCTCTCCCTCATCCCGCTACCGGGAGTGGTGGTGGTGGTGAATGGCTATGTGGTGCTTAGCTGCCTGCCAGGTTAAACCACAATATACTTGTTCAAATTCACATCTGTATCAGTAATTAGGTGTAGGTAGGAGACCTTCAACAGTTTTGACTGAGACAAACATTGCTCTCCTTTTATAATAGCAACCCTAGAGTACACAGTGCGTTCCTACAACTCTCCATCTAAGCCATTAGTCACCTAAATTATCACCAATAAAGTTCACCTGTTCACCTACAGCTTTGCTTCAGTGTATTCCAGAACCACCCTATATTTTGCAGGGCTAAACAGCTCAACACCTTTTGCACCTAAGCCTGGGCAAGAACCTCAGAGTAAGAAAAGTCCAGTTACACACACACACGCTTCCAACATGCCTAACATAGAACTGAGTACTTCACACCACATACTAGCCATCACCTTGTAGTGGGTTTACATAGCAAGGTTCTGGTAGCAGGGGACCATAGGGGTGACTTCTGTGAGGAGGACCTAGAAGCTGCCCCATGTTTGGTAAGGGCCTCACTTCTGACCAGAGCTGAGCCAATAAGTGATGTTGTTTTGCGCCTCTACAAGAGAATATTTAAGACAAGGAAAAAAAACGCTGCGCCACATAGCAGCTGGGAGAGTGAGAGGAGTGAGGAACAGCCTTGCAGGCGCCAAGGTCAGTGAAGAAGGAGGGGGAGAGGTGCTCCAGGCACCGGAGCAGAAGTCCCCTGCGGCCTGTGGTGAGGACCATGGTGACATGAAGCAGGCTGTCCCCCTGCAGCCCATGGAGTACCACGGTGGAGCAGGTGGCCCTGCACCGACGGAGGCTGCGGCCTGTGGAAGACCCCTGCCGAAGCAAATTCCAGGCCGGACCTGTAGCCCATGGAGAGGAGACCACACAGGAGCAGGTGACCTGGCAGGAGCTGCTGCCCGTGGGGGACCCAAGTTGGAGCAGTTTTCTTCTGAGGGATGGACCCCGTGGTACGGACCCATATCTGGAGCAGTTCTGGAAGAGCTGCTGCCTGTGGGAAGCCCACACCGGATCAGTTCAGCAAGGACTGCATCCCGTGAGAGGGACCCCACAGCACAGGGGACGAGAGTGACCGAGAAGGAGCAGCGGAGAAGAAGTGCTATAGACTGGACATAAACCCCCATTCCCCCGTGCCGCTCGGGGGGGGAGGAGGTGGAAGAAGGCGGATGGGGGGGAAAGGTGCTTTTGGTTTCTTTCATTTGTTTCTCACTTCTCTAGTTTGTTACTAATAGGTAATAAATCTTACTATCTCCCTATGCTGAGTCTGTTTTGCCCATCATGCTAATTACTGTGCAATCTCCTCGTCCTTATCTCAACCCTTGAGCCCTTTTCATCATATTTTCTCCCCGTTCCTCTTCGAGGAGGGGGAGTGAGAGAGCAGTTGTGGTGGAGCTCGGTCACCCACCCGAGTAAAACCACCACACACCTTCACCTCTTCACTTAAAATCTCAGCAAGAGAAGAAGAGCACTTGTTCGGGATACCAATGTGAGAAACGAAGTTGTCTTTTTGCAATAGAACGTGTTTTTGCAGTGGAAAATTCTACTAACCTTACATATTCAAAAGCGATTGTGTGGCATAGCAGTGGGGAGTATGTTAAGCAGATAAAGGGAAGGTCCCACTGTCCCAAACAAAGAGGATAGTTGAGAAAAACAGGATGAGTGGTACATACTCACCATGGTAGAAGCAACTACTGGGTGGCTGGAAACATACCCCATAAAGCATGCCACAGCCTGAAACACCATCTTGGGCCTAGAAAGGCAAGTGCTGTGGCATAATGGTACACCAGAGAGAATCAAGTCTGACAATGGGAGTCATTTCCGAAACAATCTTGTTACCTCCTGGGCCAAGAGGCATGGTATTGAGTGGGTGTACTGCATCCCTTAACACCCACAAGCCTCTGGGAAGGTTGAGAGGTACAATGGACTACGTTACGAGCATTGGGTGCTGGGACATGGAAACAATGGGATATAAGAAGCCACTTGGCTTGTTAACAACAGGGGGGGGTCTGACAGCCATGCTGGTCCTGCCGAAACAAAACCCCTACACACAGTGAAAGGAGCTAAAGTCCCGTAGTGCATGTAGGAAAATGGATGGGGAAGGTGGTGTGGGTTGCTCCTGCCTCAGGAAAAGGCAAACCCACTCGTGGGATTGTCTTCGCCCAAGGACCAGGGTATACCTGGTGGGTCATGCAAAAGAATGGGGATATCAAGTGCGTGCCTCAAGGAGATTTAACCTTGAGAGAAAACTAATCTGTAATCTAAATTATACGTTGTAAGAAGACACTGCAGGATCAACGACAGGTCAACTTTGCAAAGAACCGGGCGAGTACAACAAGGACTTGAGCTAAGCTGGTGCTGGCGTCCAGACATCCAACTTCGCCTGCCCTGAGTGACCACTTTGGCAGATGAAGACCAAATCACCAACAGTTCTTATGAACATTTTCCGAGAAAGACCTACAGAATGAAAAGATACACCTACCTATCAATCTGTTAAAGAACAAGGAACAATGGTGATGAGAATACTTATATGCTAAAGCATGGGGGACCTGAGAGTGACACAAATGGTATGGAATAAGGGGTGGAGGTTGTACTGGGTCTGGCTGGGATGTTAACTTTCCCTGCAGCAACCCATACAGTGCTGTACTCTGCACTTGTAGCTAGAACAGCAGTGGTATCACACCAGTGTTGTGTCTGCTGCTGAGCAGTGCTGGCACAGCATCAGGACTCTCTCTAACCCTCCTAGGGGGTGGGCAAAAGAAATGAGAAAGAAACATCACCAGGGCAGCTGACCTAAACCAACCAAAGGGATATTCCATACCATATGATGTCACACTCGGCAATAAAAGGTGGAAACAGGAAGAGGGGAGGGGTGGGCTCTCGTTGCAAAAACATCGGTCCTCCTCCCGAACACCGGCTACGTGCATTGAGGCCCTGCTTCAAGGACGTGGTCAAGCATCGCTCATTTGTGGGAAGTAGAGAGTAATTTCCTTCCTCTGCACTTCCACATAGCCTTTACTTGTTTTATTTTGTTCTGTTTTTTGTTTGTTTTTGTTTTGTTGTTGTTTTTTTTTCCTTTCCCCCTCCCTTTCCCCTTTTTCCCTTTAGTTAAATTGATTAATAATAATTTTTCCTTAATAATTATTCTTTTTTTTTTCTTTAAATTATCCTTATCTCAACCCGTGAGTTGTTCTTTCCTTTACTTCATCCCCTCCTCATCTAAGGAGGGGAAGGGAGAGAGCAGTTGTGGCGTTTAGCTGCCTAGCTTGGTAAAACCACCACAAACACAGAAATCATACGAGAGACTTTTGGCCAGAACGAGAAAGTACTCAGGGATGAATCTTGAGGACCCTGTAGCCCAAGAGCTCTTGAAAGTTTATTTTGTGATTAAAGCCTGGCCAGATACGCAGAAAAAGCTCCAGAAATTGGGAGGATGGAGTTAACAGTGTAGGTAGTATGAAGGTGTATGCCAGGAGGGGAGACGAGAAGGAAAAGTAGAGCGCCGAACAAATGGTATTCACAGCATACTGGGTAGTGAGGCAGAGGGCTGGAAACAGAAGGGCTTTCAGGAGGAGTTAGGCCCAGTACAGAAAGGAGAAGAAGAGAGATGAAGGAATGGCAGGCAAGGAAACCTACCCGTGTTACAGCCTAAATCCCAGCAGGGACAGGCTTTGAGAAGATGTTTTAAGTGTGGCCAGGCTGGCCACTTCAAATAGGAGTATCCAGAGTGGAAGAAGGAAGAGAGATTGCTGTTATAAATTCAGAATAGGGGAGTCAGGGATTCTCAGAAAGCTAGTTCCCTGATAAATGAAAAGGGTTCCTCAAGTGTACCTCAATGGGGATCACTCTACAGTTATTGTTGCGGGCAAAACAGACTTAGCATAGGAAAATTAATAAAATTTATTACCTACTGCTGACGGGCTGGAGCAGTGAGAAACAGGGAAACAAGCTGGGGTCACCTTCCTCCATCCACTCTCTTCCACCTCTTTCCTGCCCTGAGCGGTGCAGGTAGGCTGGCAGTGGGGGCTGCAGTCAGTCTGTGGTGCTTCATTTCTACCGCTCCTTCACGGTCACTCTTCCCCCTGCTCTGGTGCAGGGTCCCTCTCATGGAGTGCCGACCTTCCTGGGCTAGTCCTGTGTGGGTTTCTCCATGGGCAGTGAAAAATGGGCTCTTTGGGAGCTGCTCCATGCATGGGTCTGTGCTACAGGGTCTATTCATCAGGAGTGGGTTGGTCTGGCTTTGGGACCCCCTGGGACACCCCCCCACACCCCGATCTCCTGCTCCTGCATGGGCTCCTCTCCACAGGCTGCAGCGTAGAAATCTCCTCCGCTGAAGTACACCATGGGCTGTGGGGAAGGGGAGTCAGACTGCTCCAGCAGTGGCCTCTCCACACGCCGCAGGGGGGCTTCGGCTCCAGCACCTGGAAGGCCTCCTCCCCCTCCTCTGCACTGACCTTGGTATCTACAGGGAGGTTTCTCGCTCCTCACTGTTTTTTTTTTTTGTTTGTTTGTTTGTTTGTTTTTGGTTTGTTTTGGTTTTTTCCTTGTTTTCTTGGATGTGCTCTCACAGAGGCACAAATTACATTGCTCATGGCTTGGCTCTGGGCAGCGGTGGGCCCCTTTGGGGCTGGCTGAAACTGGCCCTTATCTAACATGGGGCAACTGCTGGATTCTTCTTACAGGGGCTACCCACTGCAGCCCCCCACTAGCAGAACATTGCCATGTGAACCCAGTACAATGAGGCAGCTAGGTCATGACTGGCCTTTAAAGCATCAGAGCTTAAATTAACTAATGAAACCCTAAATGTGATGGGGGTAGAAGGGGCTGGGATAACAGTGACACTTTTTGGGGACACCAAGCTGAGACTAGGGATAGAATGATCACTGGGCAATTATTGTATGTACCCAAGGCAGGGACTAATTTGTTGGGAAAGGATTTGATGATGAAATTTGGCATTCAAATAGTAAATTGTTAGACTGAAATAACAGTGTTATTAATGGAGTCCTCTCAGGCCCTGAGAGCAAAGATATACTCACCTCTGACTGGAAGACCCTGAAATGGGACGGAAGCAGCAATACAGGTGGACAGTTTTACCTCAGGGGTTTACAGAGCCACCTATTTATTTGGGCAAGTTCTAGAACAGATTTTGGAGCAACTCCAACCTCCTGAGGAGGTGTTACTGTTACAAATACGTGGATGATCTTTTATTGTCAGGACAGGAGAAAACAGTTGTGAAAGAAGCTACTAACAAGCTATCCAACTTTCTGGGAAAGCAGGGCTTGGGAGTACTGAAAAATAAATTACAATATGTAGAAAGAGAAGTCAGGTATTTAAGGCACCTAATGTCCAAAGGAAAACAAAGAATAAATGCAGAGAGGATTCAGGGAATTGTTGAAAATTAAGAAAGAACTAAAAAGTTTTAAAAGAAAGATTTTTTTAAGGAATCAGGAGCCATGAAGTCTGAAGGAAAATGGATACTCCCTGATGGGAGAAAAATGCTGAATAAAGTGATAATGAGGCAAATATTAACTGTTTTACATCAAGAGGGTCATTGGAGAGTCCAGGCAATGTATGACGCTGTGCTATGGAAATATGTATGTGTAGGAATACGTATACTCTGGCTAAACAAGTATGCAGGAGCTGTGTAGTATGACAAAAGGTAAATTGGAAAATTATCCGCAGTCAGCCCAAAGGGGGACAAGAAACAGGAATTCAACCCTTCCAAAATGTACAGATTTTACAGAACTCCTTAGAGTAGGTAGATTTAAATACTTGTTAGTCTCAGTAGATCATTTGTCAAGGATGGGTGGAAGCTTTCCCTTCAGTATCTGCTACTGTGAACGTAGTAACTAAGGTAATTCTAGAATAAATAACTCCCAGGTATGGAATTGTTGGAAATATTGACTCTGATCGAGGAAATCACTTTATGTCAGAAATATTGCAAGGGATAATGTGGACTCTAGGAGTCAAGTGGAAATTTCACACTCCTTGGCATCCTTCCTCTTCTGAAAAGGTGGAGTGGATCAGACAGTAAAGAAGCAATTAAGTTCTGGAAACTCATCTTCCCCAAACAAAGTGCTTACCTTTGGCACTTCTCCGAATTCAAACTGAACCAAGAAAAGATGTGGGAGTTTCACCATATGAAATATTATTTGGATTGCTGTACGTGGACAAAGGGAATGAATTCCCTCAATTTGAGACAAAAGATGTTTTTGTTAAGAACTATATACTTGGGCTGTCATCCTCTTTGTCATCTCTCAGGACCCGTGGATCATTAGCTCAAACCCCACACTTGGAAGCCCTGATCCATCCATTCCGGGCAGGAGACTGTGTTTTGATGCGAACATGGAGAGAATCGAAGCTGCAACCTGAGTGGGACGGACAGTTCCAAGTGTTCCTGACCACTGAGACGACAGGAAGAATGGCTGAGAAAGGGTGGATTCATACCTGGGTAAAAGCATCAGTTAACCCTGATACCTGAGAGACTGCATTAACAAAGACTTTTAAGGTTAAAACTGATGAAACTATCTATTGTAAACCTTTAACTTCTCCTTCGGAGAATTCTTAATGAATTAATGAGTAAAAGGGATTGAATTACACCGAATTGGAGTGTTTCCAGAGAACACTCCCTGGAAGTGGGAGAAAAAGAAAGGGGGGGGTGTATTTAATCCCCACCAGAAGAATTCTTATTAGTTTGTGATTTATATTGTCTTTCTTAATTATTATTTCTTAATTATTTTAGGGGTGTATATATAGAGAGAAATGATGTATTTTAAGTTTATCTTAGTAATACCTATTCTCAATGGATTAGTGATAGGATGGAGGGAAAAATCAGCATTTCCAATTAATCCAGAACATCTCTCAAGTTCTACCTCAAAATAATTGTTGGATTTGCACGGAGATACCTAGAAAGACTGAAAAGGCCTTGTCCCTGATTGCTATTTCTAGCAGCAACTCTGTCTGGATTCTCTAGATTTCTAAAAATGACAGATCATACTCAGTCCCAGGAAGGAATAGATTTCGAAGTTGAACTCCCTTGCACATAATCCTGGCTACAATTGACATGTTATCAAAGATGCTTCTTAGACAACACTGATATAAACTCAGGGGGCAATAGTACTAACCCTGGATTTAGAGGTATTATCCAAGAAGTAGGGAATCATCCATACTGTACTGAATATGGTAGCTACAGGGATGCTAACCTTTATAATGCACACCAGTTATATCATGAGAATCCTGTAACTGGATGGCCTGCTGCAAATGGCAAGGGGTGGTACTGGCCATATGGCAATAAATCTAGGAAGGTTTTACCCCTGTGGTGGAAGGGAGCTTGCACCCTGGGGGCAATAATTCCAAATATAACTGCTGTTGAAGATTCACAGAGCCAAAGCCCTCTTGACATCACACACGGAGTTAAAACAACTCCAGAAAATCCTCTGGTAAAAAGAAACAAGGGATTCCACTGTTTTGCAAAGTGGTTTCTACCACGGTAAGGGGTGAGTGAATTAGAAAAAGCTATTGTAAATACCCCAGCTACAATTGATGAACTAGAAAACAACACTCTGGATGCAGTCCAGGCGTTACAAGAGAAGTTAACAAGTTTGCAAAAATAGTACTCTGGAATCGAATGGTATTAGATTTATTGCTAACCTCACAAGGAGGAGTGTGCACTGTAATTAATGCTAGTTGCTATATATATGTAGATCAAATTGGATGAATTTGACTGATCTCAAAAATATTTGGGGAAAAAAAAAAATACAAGATCCTACATAGAGCGGCTCAAGATGACACTTCCTGGGGATTTAGAAACATTCAGGAGAAACTAACTTTGTGGTTACCTGAATGGAATTGGCTCAAACAACTATTTGTTGGTATTGTTATAATAATGGCACTGTGTATCTGTCATCCCCTGTGACATACAAAGAAGAATATTGTGCCTTAATTTTGGAAAAAGTAAAAAGTGGGGTATGCAAAGAGGTGCAAAAACAACAATAGGAGTAAGAAAAGAAGAGGGAGGAATTGTGAGAAACGAAGTTATCTTTTTTGCAATAGAAGGTGTTTTTGCAGTGGAAAATTCCACTAACCTTGCATATTCAAAAGCGATTGTGCAGCATAGCAGTGGGGAATATGTTAAGCAGATAAGGGGAAGGTCCCACTGTCCCAAAATAAGGAGGATAGCTGGATAGCTAAGACAAACAGGATGAGCAGTGTGAGTACAGTTAAAAAGATCACAAGTTCTCTAAACATAAGAAAGGAGGAAAAAAAGGAAAAAAAGGAGAAATTAAAGGGTTGATTTAATAAACTGTACATATATGGTATAGAGGAGTGTCGAGTAGCTTGTGAACCTGTAGTACTCAGCCAATGAGGAAACGGGAGGTAATCAAGGTGTTGGGTAATAGGGAATAAAAGGTTATGATTTGTTTACTGTAATGCGCTCCTATTGGCAGGACGCCTGCCATTGCAATCACGAATAAAATAGCTTCACAGAAGATCCTGTCTGAAGAAAATTATTACAATTTTTCTCACACTCACATTCTAACGTCCTCCTCAGTAACAGGAGGTTCAAACATACATTTGTCACTATCTACTAGAGTTTTCCATTGGCTCCAAGATTTTATGGGGTATCAAGCATTCCCTTCTCCTATTGTTGAAGGAGAAATATATCACAATGTAAGGAAAATTCATTAGAACAGGGAAAGAGCCTTAAAGAGAGAATATGAATATCAAATAAACTGATTCAAACTCTCTTTTAGGAGGTAAAAAAATCTCTTCAATATTTTCTATTGACTAACCTATATGAATCCCTTGCTCAGCACCACAGGAGTTGAGTTCTACTTTGTATGCTCACACATCTCCAACTTGTGATTGACACTGAGGGGCTGACTTGTCCAACAACAGTATCACAACAGCAAAAACCCTTTTTGATCTCATTCCAATTCCTTATTATAATGCAAAAATCAAGATTACAATTTTACTTACTACAATGTGACAGATGTTTTACAAGACAATGCTTAAAAAGATATATGAAATGCATTTCTGTATGTTAAAACTCATACTGTTTAAAATGTTGAAGATTAATTTTATAAACCCCTCTAAAACAGAACATTCAACACAGCATCAACTCAAAGCTTTCTAGATTTCTACCAGAACTTTTGCATCTAAGTTTCTAACTTGCAAAATGACACTTTCTTCAAAAACATTTTTAGAAGTATTTGTAAAGCATTCCAATATTACAATACGTACTACAGAAAAGCCTGTGAGGAAATTAAGAATTCTATCTTTGGAGCAAGGTTTAATGATGTGAATTGATTGAGGCAAAGGACTATACATTAAATATTTTTGATTTCTCTTTGGTGTTCAAACATAAAAAATAGGACTAGAAGCAATCTCAGAAACCTATCCCTTTCCCCAATATCAACAATATCTGAAGTCTTGAAGACATTCATCTAACCAGGGAGGGAAGGGAGTTTTAAATCTCTATTAAGGAGGCTATTTTAATTCCACACAGTCAGTCAAATAGGCATCTTGTTGTAGGAAATGAATAGTGACAACAGACTTAAAGACTACCACAGTGCATTCACAGATGCCAAATGCAGACTACACAGAATCTGAACTACAAAATTCCCTACCATTTGCTCTTGCAAGAGTTACTCCACGTTTCTGAACTTTTTTTTTCCTACAATATATGATTTACTCAGTTTAAAGGAAAAAAAGAAATAAATAAATCAAGCAATTCAAACAACAAATTCCCATGTGTGAAATACTACTTCTTTGCCCAGCCAATCCTTGTTTTGTAGTTCTGGCTTCTCAAGCAGTTTGTTCCTCCTCCCCTCTCTGGCCTCTCAGTACATACTTTCCCACCATTCTTGTCCCTAAACTGTTGACTGTATGCCCAATTCCAGAGTGCTCTTTTGTCTTGGTTTCTTGCTAAAGTTATTTCACAGCTCTTCTTGCATCTTCACTAAGGACACTTGTATCTGCGCCACCAGTTCCTTTATCCAGTCCCATCAGTTCATCCACCACTTCCTTAGGAAGGAAAGCTAACTACCTTCCTCCCAGGTTATTGCCTTTCAAACTCCCATTCCCTCTGTATCTGTGTAAATTCAGTTCCAATCCACCAGTCTTATTCTCTATGTGTTCAACTTTCCAAACACCTGCAACTTCAGTTGTCTTTTCCACATTTGAAAAGATGAACACTGTGGATAAGCAGTGAATGGCCACTGGAAAACTAAGTCTGTACTACATCTCACTACTCAGAACAACTTGTACTTAAAAAGTCTTATTGTGCATACATTTTTCAACTTTTAACACCTATAATCAGAAAAGCCAGCTAATTTTTCAGACACCAGTAACTTACTGGTAAGGTACTCACCTATAAAAACTAAGCAGGAAGCAACATACATTTTAAGAAGTTAACTAGGAACACTTAAGCAATGTTTCAATTGCTTATAATTGCCAAATTTTAATAAGAAGCTATTCTGGTTGTTCCTCAACATGAGTTCTTAAGAAAATGGCCAGAAAGAAAATCATTGCTGAGCATGCTAGTAGAAGATAATTAAGTTCCCATTATTAAAAACATTAATAATAAAAACACAAGCAAACCTAACATCCACTGTAGTAAAAAGCATTCATGTCTCCTTACTTTGAATGAGAAATTCAACAAATAATTGGACAGAATTTTAGTTATCCATTCAGACAAAATAAAAGTGAAACTGATTTTAGACCTACATAAAGCACTTTCCCTGTGTTCTTACTACAGTTCTATTAATCTTACCAAAGTTTTCCCAACTCTTAAACTACAAAAAACATGTTCCAGCTTATTTATCCCACAGATACTAAGGTAGTTGCTGTACATAGCAACTGATGAGAGCTCTCTGAATTTTACACACACACACACAAACACACACAATAATTAATATCCAATAAGCACCTCAAGAGAAAGCAACATATCTGAATGAAGACAACATGCAAGAAGTGTGACAGTCTCTACTGAAACCTAAGACCTGAAAATAAAATTTCAAAGACAAAGCATTTGTAACATTACTCTTTCTGAGTATCTGGTCAACACAGGAGAGATTGTTTGCTCAAGACATCAGAGATAGGGGTTGCACTGTCACAGACACATGCTTACATTCAAGGAGTTTAATAAATTACATTATATTTAAAAAATAAAAAGAGAGAAGGTTAGAACTATAAAGCCAGGCATTAAAGTATTAAGAAACATCAGAATTATGTTTGCTTACTCCTCCAATTCAGTCCACTGTGAATTATAAGTCATTTGTTAGATTATCATATACTTGTTTTGTTACCCACAGAATCCCTGCTTTATACATGGTACATGACAGATGATGGTCATGAAACCAATGACTTAGATCACAAAAAAAGCTTCTTTCTGTGGGATGTTACACTTTTACTTAGAAATCTTAATAACGTACAGTTAGTAAAAAGAATCAATTAAAAAAAATCTCATCCAAGAGATCATATACTGGAAGACTGCCAGTTTGTCAAAAACAACTGTTATTACCAACACAACAAACAAACAAAAAGTATTTTCTACAGAAAACTTCCATCACAAGGAAAGAAAGAAAAAATAATTAAAAAAAAAAAAAAAACTTCTAAACTTTAGAACTACTTCTTCTGCCTGTTCCCTAATATGCCCAGAGCCTCTGTGACACAATTAGATCAGATGATTAGAACATAAAAAGCCATGGGGGGGGGGGGGTAAATCCCAGGAGCAACTCTGCCTCATACAGACTGAACTTGGGCTTCCTACAACCCAAAGGCAATGTTCTGACTAGGAACACACCCGCCCATAATTATACCTCAGAACAGTCCTGCTTTCCTATCACAGCCATACAATTTAACATTAATATTAATCTTACAACAGACTGACACTGTAAAGAAATGGACTGACCACTAGGCTACAGAGGTTTCCATTCAACCAATTTACATGAACTACAAAATTACCACTTTAAGAGGCAGAGTTTCATCCTTAACAGCCAATAACCACTGCTTAGGACATTCTCCATGGTTGCTAGCTCCTGCTGGAAGTAGCATTTTGAATGCCTCCACTATCGCATGCAAGCTATTTAGCCACTTGAATCCTGTTGGTTATTCTCTAGTTGCTGATGAGAATCTCTTCTGAGATTTTGGTTTCTTCACGTCACAGAGGGAGATACTTTTCAAAGTATCTTTTAAAAAAAGTATCTTTTTAAAAATCTATTTTTGTCCAGCTCTTGGCATGATCAAGACATTTGAAACTGAAAAGATGCTTAAGGCCAGTGAAATCTCATTCTATATTTCTTAGGGATGCAGCATGAGAAACAATGGGCCTGATATGTTGAAGTGTGAGACACTCACAACCTCAAATAAATCAAAGAAAACTACATTATAAATTGATTATGTGTTGTAAAGTAACTCTAAAAATCTCAGTAATAAAGCATGTCAAATTATGCACTCAAGATTTATAAGCAGTTTTAAAACTCACAATTTTGACTCAATTTCAGTCCTCCATATGTAAAAAGAAAATAAAATTTTATAGATATACTAAACAAATGTTCTCTAATGTTTGTGAAGCACAGATATATACTTTAATGATAACTCCTACATAGTTAAAAACACTGTAGCATTCATTGAAAAACTTGAATACTATACAGCAGGTAATAAGGCAACAGGCTGCACACTGAATGACAAAGAAAAACAAATATATATTAGGTTATAATACAAAAAAATAAAACTAGGTTTTAAAAAAATAAAAAATAAAATATAAAAAAATATACTAGGTTATAACAGTATACTAGTCAGCTGACATTTCCCATGCACCATATGAGGCACTGAATTGGGGACATAAGGGTAAGAGGGAATACAATAATGTAGCTAAATGCCCAGTGTATGGAGAAGGAGACTGGATTATGTTTGTTTCTGAAGTCTGTTCGTTCCTTACCTGAGTCCCTGACTTTGCAGCCTAATGTTTTTTAACACTGTTCCTGTAAAATGCATGTCTACACATACACACTGCTGCAAAAAACAAAATGCTTCATATCAAACCATAGCAATAATTTGAAAAAATGGGAATATCTAACCATATAAAGAATTGAGATCTCTGATTGAAAAAATTTAGAACCAACTGACATAAACACTAAAAAAGCACTAAAAAATAGTCTTCTAGAATTTGTTCTAACTGAAAGACTTTAACATAAGAAATGTTCTTCAATGCATATATATATTTTTTTAAAGTTATTTGTGTAAACCAAGTAGTCACCTTCAAGTACAGTACCAACAACTACATTCAATTTGACTTGATTTCCTTTTAGAATTTTTGGCCCAGCTGCGTGTAGAAATTTCATCCCCTCCCTTTTGCTAGTGAGATTTTCTACAGTGAACAGTCAGGACGGGAAGTGAGACACAAATCATAGGTCCTGCACAATCTCCTCAAACACAATTTCCTCACTCCTGGGGTGCAATAGACATCAACATAAAGCACTTCCAAATACTTCACACATCAGGATCGTCTACTAAGTATGGTTGTAACACTAATAAAATAAAAACAAATACAGATGAACTGTATTGAAAGGTTTTATAATACTGTAATTTTAGAAGTACTTCCTTTTTTGATTCTTAAAAAGCCTTATTATACAGGGTTATTACCAATACCATATAGATATCACCAACTTCAAACATTTCCTTGTAAGTTTCTCTGTGCAACTGAGTACTCCTTACTGCTGATGATTAAAAATCAACAGCTAACATAATTTGTATGTTAATAAAGGCATATGTAAAGGAAGACTGAAAATAAGTTGTATCATTAAAACAGCCATTTTTTCAATTGTTAAATATTTCTAATAACATATCTTGTAACAGTGAATAGCTATTCTAACACTGGATGATCCAATTCACACCTACCAGACACTAAACTCTAAAATTATCACAGCTCATATTTTTCCAATTCTGTCTCTGGAATAATTTCTAGAGAGCATAAAGTTCTGATTTTGAAAACAATTTATTTCTTAGGTCTAGATATTCAGAATAGGAGTATAATTTCTCCTTCTAGTTACTAGCACTTATCCACTAATTTTACACGTATTGTATAATATTTATGAAGTTAATATTAAAATTAATTTAAAGAATGATTTTAACACTTTGTAATATAATACACACACAAAAAATACCACACATTTACCACTGAACACACAGAAAATTGCAATAGGAAACTGGCTCAAATCAATTCACACTGTTTTTTCATCTAGTATCCTTCAAAATACAGTTTATTTATATTATAGAGGAATATATACATGATTCAGGATTAAAGCAGCATTATAATTATCATCATACAAAAAACAACCTAACCTTTCTAACCTAAAGACATTACTACATATTACCTTGATTTGACAAGAAGAGACATATGAACATTATTGTCCATGGAGTCCCAAACATGTAATGAGCTTGCACTGGGGTACATGTAGTCTTATGTAGAACAGAGATCCGCAAATTGTTTTAGCGGTATAATATTGCTTCTCTGATCCTTCTCTGTATTTCTCTTAAATCCAAATGAAAACACTTTAAATGTAAAAAATAATTTTCAGTGGTATGCCTGTTTCTCTTTATTAAAAATATTTTTAAAAACATAAAAATCAGCTTTACAAGATAGCAAAAGCTTCAGGGAAATGTTTTTTTATTAGAATAACTTCATGTAAAACATTTAAGTAGTTGAGAGGAAAAGAAGAAAAAAAAAACTTGTATGTTTTGAACTTGTTTCTTGCATACAAGATAGTCAAAAGCACAAAAGATAACCAGAAGAAAACATTTTCCTTTTTTCCTCTCTGTTAAAATAATTGTTACAGCTAACACCTCAAGAATAATTAATTTTGTAATTCCATAACATGAATAAAATAACTACAACCTAAGCAACTAGCTGTTGTGACAGTGGATCAATTTTAACTCCTAATGCTAGGGTAAGAGAGGTATTAAAGTGAAATAAGTCAAGCTTCCCCCACGCGCACACTTAAATGTACTATAAATACAATCTAAAAAAAAAAAAAAAAAAAAAAGCCACCTTACATTTCTCCATTACATATATAAAATATAAAGAAATTTACAACTACATAAACTGTGATAATGCAACTAATTCAGGATTAACCATATATGGCTCAAAATAACCCACCTCATTATAAATCACAAATAGCCAGCATCTTAAGTTTCCCTCTGTAAATACGCCTATTTTTGATATCAAAAAAGTGTATGATTTCTGATTATAAAAAAAAAAAAAGCCATAAAACAACTTGACAGGAACTAAATAACTGCAGTAGCTCATTTCCTGCTCATATCTCATTTTTCATTTAAGGAGATTGTATTTAAATATAAGTCAGAGAAGTTCACCACTGTTAGCTTAACAAACTCATTTTTGTTAAAACAAGAGTTGTTTTAAACAACAAAACGCTACAGCTAACATTGCTTCCTGATGGTGAAAACTAACCAAGAACTACAATTACTTCAGCACTGTCCTTTCTTTCCTGCAAAGCAGAATTACACCCGACCCCCATGCACACTACATGCCAAAAGAAAACAACAACTCAGCTACACACAGAAATAGGGACAGATTGAGACAACTAATGGCTCCCTCAGCAATTCACGAGGTTTAAAAATAAAAAGTTGCTTTATCTAAGCATAAACGGTTCGATTATTCTACATGTACATAGGCCTAAGGCCCTGTTGCAAACAGTGTCTAACAGGACCAAGCAGCACAAAGACAGGAATGGAAGATTAGTGGAGGGAGGGAGGCCGGGATTGGAGCTCAACAGGATCGTCAGGCTTTTTAAAATTCAAACTGCTCCCTGACCAATACAAATCATGGACATGCTACTGACTACTACACGGATTTACAGCATTAAAAACACGCCTTCTATGTGACAGCTATATTAACTTCACCCCTTTAAACATGTATCAGGGCACTCAGAGGCATAATGCAGTTTTAAAACTCTAAACACAATATCCCAGAAAGTTACTTTATTACATGAAATAACCAACCGTGATTATAATAGGTCTGCCTGAACAACTCAAAAGCTTACTTAAAAAGACAAACTATGAAATGTTGATACTTGTTTGTCATTTATAAGTTTCCTTTCTGTATGAAAGATGAAACTTGGTATCTTAAGATTTCCCTCAATTACATAATTTCTGGATGAGTATTTTTATTAGTTCGTAGGGTGTTTTTAAACCTACCTCAATTTTTAATAACTCTCAACTCCAACATGCCGTAAGTCCAAGATTTACTTTACTGAAAAATTAGCTACCATTTATTTATAAAGACCTGACACTTAATCAACAGTCAATTACAAAACACATTTGACCTGTTAAAATGACACCTAATTACGTATTCAAACATCATGGACACAAACAGCCAATAACAACCTCAGGATCTCAAAGTGATATGGCCTGACAAGAAAGAATGACACTTCTTAAACGTTCCTCACTTTTCACTTAATTAAATTTGATTCTCAAGTACTTAGGGTAAGATCTCATCTTCATCTTGGCCCCTGAAATGCCATAAATGTACCACTTTACACACAATCCCTTTCCCATTTTCTGTTTGTTAGAAAAGAATATTTATTTTGATTTTAGTACATATGCTTGTCTATCTGTATTTCGTGGATCTGCAGGTGCCTGTGTCTTGTCAATCTCCCCACAAGGTCTAGTTTTACTCTATAAATATATGAAATGAAGTGATTAACACACTAACCAATCATTATCTTAGAGATCAAACATTTGCACATTATAAATCCATGTGCATTCAAACTTTTGAATGTTCAGAATTGAGTTTGTTAGAAGAGAATGGTGAAGATAGACATTTTTGTTTCTAGGTATTTACATTGTCTCTCTTGCCCCATTTCTCCACTTACTCCTTCCTCAGTTCAAAGGGCTGTCTGTGCTGGGACCTTACACCAGGGAACTTACTTGCCCTAGCTGTAAATATGGAACAGGATCGGTGCACGTTTGCGTGTAACTATTATTTCCTCCTCCTTCTCAGCTCCGGGTTGAGGCCTGTCACTGAGAAGCCGCTTCATCTTTCCAATCCCCGAGCGTCGGCAGGCAGGCCTGCGCTCTCTACCGGGCCTAGGCCTCCCGGCAGCCCGGGAAAAAACAATCTCCTCCGCTAAACCCGAGCGAGCAGAAAGGGGAGCTACAAAATAAACACCTCCGGTTGCCACTTATTCCCCTCTACCCCGGATAACAGCTAATCCCCTCTGCTACCTGCAGCGTTGGGCCGCCTGGGCTGTAAGGCCCGGCCCGTTGCTGGAGAGGGCAGGGAGAAGGGGAGACAAGGAGGGGGATTACCTGAGCAAATCGGCGTCTGAATCCAACGAGAATCCGAGAAAGGGAGAGAGAATTCCACCCCCCTCCCTCCTCAGAGGAGCTGTCGCTACTAGGCCGCCGCCGCGGAGCGGGAGGAGAGGAGATAATATAACAACAATAATCCGGGCCGGGAGGGGGGCTGGTTCCTCTTCCGTCTCCTCAGTGCAGCGAACATGTAGAGCTGGGGGGTGAGCGACCGAGACAAATCCCTTCCCCCAAATCTACTTCACAACATCAACGCGGGCTGGGCCGCGCTGGGCCGAACCTGTTCCGAGACACAGTCCGAGCCGCAAGGGAGCGAGGCGGGGGGGGGGGGGGGGGGGGGGGGGGGGGGGCAGGGCAGCGCTGCCAAGAGGCCGCCGCTTCCTCTGCGTGCGAGTGCAGGAAGACGGGGGAGGGGACAGCCTAGGCACGGTGAGTCGGTACCGAGCGAGAAGCGGGGGGGGATAGGGAGAAGAAGTGGGGGTGGAGAAGGAGGGAGAAGGAGAAGGAGAGGGAGAAGGAAGAGGGAAAAGGAAAAGATCGAATCCTGTGTGTATGTCTTTCTCGCTCCCTCTCAGAACAAAATGCCGACCGGAAGTGCAGTTGCAGGAATGACTCCCTCCACCGGCGCCAAACACTAACAGCCTCCCCCTTTCCTTTACCGCCTCCCTCTCGCTCGCTCAGCGAGCACCGCTTCCGCTGTCGCCACTGCGCTGCTCCACGTCGTTCCCCTCCCGGCTTTGCCGCAGCTGGAGAGACTCCCTCTGTCTCGCCGCGCTTGTCGGCGGCGGGCACAACTGAATTTCCGCTGCGCGGTTGTCTCTCCCTATCTCCACCTCTACAGCTGCTGCCTGAGTTTCTCTTTCTTTTATTTTCCTTTCTGGTGTGCGAAACGTGATCGGAGTTTACGCTCAGACCTGCGCTGAGACGAAGGCAGTCAGCGATTCGTGAAGAAGTGACCGTTGAAAAAACAAACAAACAAACAAACATGTTTTGAGTTTATTTTTGTCTTCCTTGAGGATGGTGGGAAGGAGGACCGCAAATGACTGCAAAAAGCCGCCTCGCAGGAGGCATACTTAAAAACGCGCCTTATAATAAAACCACAAAGGTGGCAGTCCCCCTCCGGCCCAGCGAGTGAGATGTGGCAGACCTGGGACACTGTTTACTGTCATTCTCTGTGGATTTTAAGAGGCTGTGTCGCAGGAACTGAAACACCCGATGCTGAAAGTGATGTCGGGGTGAGGAATTTCCAGGTGGACATATCGAACTGGAGTGACTTTTAAAAACAACTTTTTTGGACGAGCACGGGGAAAAATGCAGATCTTGAGGTGAAGGGTCCTATGCTGGAGGTTGATGCTCGCCACCACCACAAGATTTACTGGAAATATTTTAAATCTGGGTTGTGAAGGACTGTTTGGAGAAAGAGAATGTCCTAGTATGAAAGATTTTGTTTATCCTCTGTACAGGCAAAACTGAATAATCATACCACAGGATAATAGTGAAGAAGCATTTACATTTAATGATTTAACTGTCTTCTCATACTCGCTTCTGCTGTGAGTGTGTGCTCCTCAATACTTTGACAAAAATCCTTTGATGTTTAAAGGAAGCTTTGCTCGACTGTGGACTTCAGGATTCAGCCATGCAATTGGACACAACTAGCTGTAAATATCCTGTGACATAAACACATCCTTTAAGTTCTGGATGGATAAAGAGGTATCTTACACTAATGCACTTGAATTTTTCAGTCTTATAATTTTCTGTATAATGGTCTGTCTTTAAGGCAGATTTTAAATGCATCTCTCAAGCCTAACTATTAAATTTGTAATGTTGGATGAATCAAAGTTCAATTTATGAGTGTGTTTGAAAGTACAGAAATGAAAATGGCACTAGATAATATAGTAATTCAGTACTGGAAATACTTATATCTAATGTGTATATATGCTCATGTAAATTTAATGGAGATGGAGTAAACCAGGCTCTGAAAATATGTATTATATACCTTTGTTGCAACTTAATATAAAAGGTCCTAATCCTATATTTGTTTATACATTTAAAATTTCAAGTTATCCATTTGAAATAAAGGAGAATAATTGGTGAAGTAGATGAAGCATGTTCATAAAAATCTTTGTGCTTAATTTAATACAGTGCAACTCTGTAAATCAAGGTGTTTTGTTGTTTTTTTTTTTTTTTCATAATAAACTAAAGTTTAATAAACTATCTCTTTAGAGTCCACACACATGTATGGACATACAGGACTTACGCACCTATGAATTCAAAGGAAAATGTTATTCTAACATGACAAAGTTGGCCCAGGAATACTATTTCAATCTACTTCTAACTTATTGTTACCGATTCATGTTGTTGGAATCTTTATGTGATTTCATTAATTTATATAAAGATTTTTTTTTCTTAATTGGTGATTTAGATACTGCAATTTTGTTTTTCAAATGCCAGGTGTTTTCCATATCAAATATGGTTTAGCCAGTGCAATCATCGTTGTAAGACACACCTACTTGGCTATTCTGTTTTAGTCAGAATTTTCCAGTGAGAATGTCACTGGCCCATTTTATGCTTTTAAAATCTTGTTTAACTGAAGGAATTTGTAGAAATGGCTATTTTGTTTGAATACTATGATGTTACTACCTGCATGAGAAAGCAACTAATTTATTAGTTGATTTAGAAGATGTTATTGTAACATGTATGAGCAAATGAGGATTTTTTTTTTACTTAAGGGAAATTAAATTATTGTGGTTTTTTTTAATTATTATTATTCCTTTAGATATTACTTTAATCCATTTTTTAAAATGAAAGTTCAAATTCTTCAATTGTGTTTATACAAGTGGTTCCCTGTATTCCTTTTGTCTTCAAAGGTCTACTCACAAAAAATGATTGCAGAATGAAAGCTCACGTTAGTAAAAATATTTTAGTATGCATGTGGTGTATCTCATTATATGTGAAATAGCCAAAAAAAATGGATAAAAATGAGTATTTCGGAATATTATCAGAAAACATATCAAAAGAGACTTTAAACCTTTTTTCTGTTCCAGGCCTTAGTCATGGGGCGGAGGTAGTTCTAATCTGTATGGGAGGAGGTATGCAGTCAACCGTGACTGTGGCACACTAAGGAGTGTACACTGAACTAAACAAAGCTGCTGGCAGTACAGAGGAGGGCAAAGCTATCTAAAATCCCCAGATAAATCCACACCTGGTTGTGAAAATGAACTGCAAATTTCAGGGTAAAGCTTTAGAACCTAATCCCGATGCCTTTGAAGTCAAAGGAGAATGTGTCTTTTGCTCTAAATAAATGACTGAGCTCCCATAAATCTAAACTGTTTTCACAGTCATTTATTTTGCGACTAATTTCTTGTTCTTCAAAGGGAACAAATAATTCAGTATTTTTAATGTAATTTTAAAAGGCAGGAATTAAAGATTCAGATGCTCCTGACGGATGGAACCCATGGTACGGACCCATGTGGGAGCAGTTCTTGAAGACCTGCTGCCTGTGGGAAACCCACACAGGATCATTTTGGGAAGGACTGCATCCCGTGGGAGGGACCTCATGCTGGAGCAGGGGAAGAGAATGACCATGAAGGAGCGGCAGAGATGAAGTGCTGACCACAACCCCCGATTCGCCATTCCCCGTTGTCGCTCAGGGAGGGCATAGAAGAGGGTGGGGGAGGTATTCTGTTCGCTTTTAGTTTTTAAATGTTCTAGCTTGCTAGTGATAGACAATAAATTTTATTAATCTCCCTATGTGGAGTCAGTTTTGCGCGTTTTGAGAAACACTGTAGCCAATAACATAGGCTCAGCCAATGATCTCAGTGAAGTAGCATTTTTTTTTATTCGCAATTGCAGTGGTGGGCATCCCACAAGCAGGACAGTACACCTACTAGTTACATAGCTGTGGTGGTTTTACCAAGCTAGGCAGCTGAACACAGAAACCGCTCTCTCACTCCCCCTCCTTAGATGAGGAGGGGATGAAGTAAAGGAAAGAACAACTCACGGGTTGAGATAAGGATAATTTAATGGAAAAAAAAAAAAGAATAATTATTAAGGAAAAATTATTATTAATCAATTTAACTAAAGGGAAAAAGGGGAAAGGGAGGGGGAAAGGAAAAAAAAAAAAAAAAAAAAAAAAACAGAACAAAACAAAACAAGTAAAGGCTATGTGGAAGTGCAGAGGAAGGAAATTACTCTCTACTTCCCACAAATGAGCGATGCTTGACCACGTCCTTGAAGCAGGGCCTCAATGCACGTAGCCGGTGTTCGGGAGGAGGACCGATGTTTTTGCAACGAGAGCCCACCCCTCCCCTCTTCCTGTTTCCACCTTTTATTGCCGAGTGTGACATCATATGGTATGGAATATCCCTTTGGTTGGTTTAGGTCAGCTGCCCTGGTGATGTTTCTTTCTCATTTCTTTTGCCCACCCCCTAGGAGGGTTAGAGAGAGTCCTGATGCTGTGCCAGCACTGCTCAGCAGCAGACACAACACTGGTGTGATACCACTGCTGTTCTAGCTACAAGTGCAGAGTACAGCACTGTATGGGTTGCTGCAGGGAAAGTTAACATCCCAGCCAGACCCAGTACAACCTCCACCCCTTATTCCATACCATTTATGTCACTCTCAGGTCCCCCATGCTTTAGCATATAAGTATTCTCATCACCATTGTTCCTTGTTCTTTAACAGATTGATAGGTAGGTGTATCTTTTCATTCTGTAGGTCTTTCTCGGAAAATGTTCATAAGAACTGTTGGTGATTTGGTCTTCATCTGCCAAAGTGGTCACTCAGGGCAGGCGAAGTTGGATGTCTGGACGCCAGCACCAGCTTAGCTCAAGTCCTTGTTGTACTCGCCCGGTTCTTTGCAAAGTTGACCTGTCGTTGATCCTGCAGTGTCTTCTTACAACGTATAATTTAGATTACAGATTAGTTTTCTCTCAAGGTTAAATCTCCTTGAGGCACGCACTTGATATCCCCATTCTTTTGCATGACCCACCAGGTATACCCTGGTCCTTGGGCGAAGACAATCCCACGAGTGGGTTTGCCTTTTCCTGAGGCAGGAGCAACCCACACCACCTTCCCCATCCATTTTCCTACATGCACTACGGGACTTTAGCTCCTTTCACTGTGTGTAGGGGTTTTGTTTCGGCAGGACCAGCATGGCTGTCAGACCCCCCCCTGTTGTTAACAAGCCAAGTGGCTTCTGGTAGATTTATATCCCATTGTTTCCATGTCCCAGCACCCAATGCTCGTAACGTAGTCCATTGTACCTCTCAACCTTCCCAGAGGCTTGTGGGTGTTAAGGGATGCAGTACACCCACTCAATGTGCCTCTTGGCCCAGGAGGTAACAAGATTGTTTCGGAAATGACTCCCATTGTCAGACTCAATTCTCTCTGGTGTACCATGATGCCACAGCACTTGCCTTTCTAGGCCCAAGATGGTGTTTCAGGCTGTGGCATGCTTTATGGGGTATGTTTCCAGCCACCCAGTAGTTGCTTCTACCATGGTGAGTATGTACCGTTTGCCTTGGTGGGTTTGTGGGAGTGGTCCGATATAGTCAATTTGCCAGGCCCCACCATATTGAAACCCTAGCCACCTCCCCCTGTTCCAGGGAGATTTTACCTTCATGGCTTTCTTGATTGCAGCACAGGTCTCACACTCATGGGTAACCTGTGTAATGGCCTCAGTGGTCAGGTCTACCCCTCGATCACAAGCCCATCTGTATGTGGCATCCCTCCCCAGATGTCCTGATATTTTCATAGGCCCTTCAAGCTACAAACAGCTCACCCTTACGTCCCCAGTCCAGGTCCACCTGAGCCACTTCAATTTTCAAAGCTCGATCCACTTCTTCGTTGTTCTGATGCTCTTCAGTAGCGCAACTCTTGGGCATGTGGGCATCTACATTACATACTTTTACATCCAGGTTTTCTACTCGGACGGCAATATCTTGCCACAGGGTAGCAGCCCAGATAGGTTTACCTCTGCGCTGCCAGTTGCTCTGTTTCCATTGCTGCAGCCACCCCCACAGCTCATTTGCCACCATCCATGAGTCAGTGTAGAGATACAGTACTGGCCATTTTTCTCTTTTGGCAATCTCTAGGGCTAGTTGTATGGCTTTCACTTCTGCATACTGACTCAACTCGCCTTCCCCTTCCATGGCCTCCACAACTCATCGTGTGGGACTCCACACAGCAGCTTTCCATTTCCAATGGCTCCGTACCACATGGCAGGATCCGTCAGTAAACAACACATACTGCTTTCTGTCTTCTGGCAACTCATTGTATGGTGGTGCCTCTTCAGCATGGGTTACCTCGTTGGCACTCTGAAATGTCTGTCTTCCGGCCAGTCCATGATGTCTTCCAGAGTTCCTGGGCGATTAGGTTTTCCCATTCGAGACCGCTGTGTAATTAACGCTATCCACTTACTCCACGTAGTATCAGTCGCATGGTGTGTAGTTGGAATTTTCCCTTTGAACATCCGATGTAACACAGGTAGCCATGGTGCCAAGAGGAGCTGTGCTTCTGTACCCACAACTTCTGAAGCAGCTCGAACACCCTCATATGCCATGAGTATCTCTTTTTCAGTTGGGGTGTAATTGGCTTCTGATCCTCGATAGCCCCAGCTCCAGAAACCCAGAGGTCAACTGTGGGAAATGAATTCGCAGGTGGCTTTGCGCTGTTTCACATGTCCCTGAATTAGAGATAATGAGGAAACAAGCGGTAGAAACAAACATTTGAGCAAGGTTGAGATAAAGTAAATTGGCTACAGTGTTAAAGATGAGCTTTGGGGCAATGGCCAATTGCTGGCTGGCTCGAGGCACGTGTCTGAGGGTCTCTAACCAATTGTATGACAGATTCGGGCGCGTGGACAGCACGTGGGGCTACAGGGAAAGTATATGTAGTAGTGAAAAAGGGCATTAAAGGTCTCCTGTTCAAGAGCCATCAGGAGTCCGTGTCTTGCATCCCTTCAAATGGTGACCCCAATGGGGAGTAGCAGCGCTGCATGAGTGTCCGAAGGGAACCCAGCCGAACGAGTCAAGCTCGCAGCTGGACTGCAGCTTCAGCCCCTGGACATCACCTGAAGGACAGATTAGCAGCTGGGCATTGATCATGGGAGCTAACCTTGTGGCAGAAGAGGTTATAGTAAAACTATTAATGCAACTGCTAACAAAAAGGGGAGTGAAATATGATCCGTTTAAGATAAAACTATTGTTGAAATTTTTGCAAAAGAATGGGGCCCCGTCCACAGTTTCGGCGGTGTTTGACTTAAAAACATGGGAAAATTCTGGGACAACTATATGGGACGCTGCCTTGGGGGGAGATACTACAGCTGCTGAGGTGATGACGATATTTGCGCTTAGCAACTAAGACACTGAGATCATGGCAAACAGAAAAAAGGGAACCAACAGCAGCCACTCAGGCTATGCAGGCGGGTGAAATAAAAAGCGGTGACTGCATACCACCAGAGAAAGCAAACCTGATAGACTTGGGAATAGAGGCAGAGACAATATCCCAACCCATGGCGGCCACTCTGTACTCGATGCCATTGCGGCCATCAGCGCCGCCATCGCCGCCGCCCGCCCCGCTGTCAGCTTCTGGGCACCCGCCGCTGGCTGCTGCATTTCTCCGGTTTGAGAAATGGGCGCTGCCATGTTTCGCCTGCTGCTGCACCCGGGCCCGCCGCCCCACGGGCCCCCGCCCGCCGCCTGCCGCCGCCGCTGCTGCCCCCCATGC
The DNA here is from genome assembly GCF_009819795.1 of Aythya fuligula. Taxonomy (NCBI): domain Eukaryota; kingdom Metazoa; phylum Chordata; class Aves; order Anseriformes; family Anatidae; genus Aythya; species Aythya fuligula. The sequence goes on along the minus strand of NC_045594.1, from coordinate 6,205,584 downwards.
CATCCCCCCTACCCCCCACCCCCGGGCCGGCCTCCCCCCGGCTCGCCAGCCCCTCTGCTGGTGCTGCGGGCCGCCGCCGGCAGCTTGGCCAAGGATGTGGGTGGATCCCCTGAAAAGGCAGCCACAGATCTCAGCAGGGAAAACAAGAAACTCAATAAATACCAGCAACTGAAAAAATTTTTCAAAGAATGTGGTGCTGTAGGGGTTACCTTCCACGTTGGAATTTCATCAGTATCTCTAGGAATCTTCTACCTGGCTGTGTCAAGTGGTGTGGATATGACTGCAGTTCTCTTCAAACTTGGTTTCAGTGAATCATTGCTGCAATCTAAAAGGGCTGCTGGTACAAGCACATTTGTGTTGGCATATGCTATTCACAAATTGTTTGCTCCAGTACGAATCAGCATTACAATAGTTTCTGTGCCATTTATTGTCCGATACTGCCAGAAGATTGGTTTCTTTAAACCTCCTACCCCAAATCCGTGATAACTTCTTGTTTTTTAATCGCCCAATGTGGGGCTCAAGGAATTTGAGATAAGGATGACAGTTGAGAGAAGTAACGATCAAAACATGGACTGGACATTTTTATGAACATAAAAGTTGTGAAGAATTCAATAAAGTTGTAATTGTGAAGGAATGTGTTTCATATTAGTGTGGTGAAGGGATGAGGGGTGGTGTGTGAGTAAATTGTCCACCTCGTCGGTGTCGTGATGATGTTATGTTTATTTTGGTGTGGGGAATTCTTTTTCTTTTAGGTGTAAGTGAAGTTTGTGAAGATTGTGATAGTTGTAAAGAGTATATTGTGATTATTCTTAATTATGCTTTTCAGAAAGGCGAGGGGTGGAATGTAGTGGGTTTACGTGGCAAGCTTTTGGTAGCAGGGGGCCATAGGTGTGGCTTCTGTGAGAAGAGTCTAGAAGCTGCCCCATGTTAGGTAAGGGCCCCGGTACTGACCAGAGCCGAGCCAATAAGCAATGTTGTTTGAGCCTCTGTGAGAGCAGATGTAGGAAAGAGAAAAAAAAAGGAAAAAAAAAAATGCTGCACTTCACAGCAGCTGGGAGAGTGAGAGGAGTGAGGAACAGCCTTGCAGGCGCCAAGGTCACTGAAGAAGGAGGGGGAGAGGTGCTCCAGGCACCGGAGCAGAAGTCCCCTGCAGCCTGTGGTGAGGACCATGGTGAAGCAGGCTGTCCCCCTGCAGCCCATGGAGTACCACGGTGGAGCAGGGTTCTGCGCTGCAGCCCCACTGCCACGGTTACCACCATGGACACCCTCTCAGCAAGAACCAGAGGGAGTTACCAGAGTGGATGTCTCCACAGTAACAGACACCACGTTGTGGGGTACTCACATTCATAAAATTCCATTGAACATCAAAGGACCAATTGGGAATGACTGTAGTGTATTGCTGTTAGGACAATCAAGTACAACTTTGACCGGATTGTTTGTTTTGCCAGGGATAATTGATGCCAATTATAATGGACAAATTCAAGCTATGGCTTGGACACTGTCTCCACCATTGTCAATACCAAAGGGAACTAGAATTGCTCAATGAATTCTTTTCTGAGCAGTAGTCTGCAGGACTTTGTTCAAGAACAACTCCAACGAGGACATATTGTTCCGACAAACAGCCATGGAATTCACCAGTGTTTGTCATCAAGAAGAAGAGCGGGAAATGGAGATTACTGCATGATTTGCGATGAATCAATGAAGTGATCGAGGACATGGGCTCCATGCATCCAGAAAAAAAAAAAAAAGAGAGAGAAAAAAAAAAAAGAGAAAAAAAAAAGAGAAAAAAAAAAAGAAAAAAGAGAAAAAAAAAGAAAAAGAACAGTACCTTTGAATATTGTATCGGACTCCCAATATGCTGTAGGTATCACTCAGCGCATTGAGAGGGCACATTTGAGACATATCCCAAAGGAAAACTTGTTTCTAAAATTTAAAGAGCTGCTATTTTTGGTAGAGCAGTGAGTGCACCTGCATTGTATTATTCATATGTGGAGCCACACCATGTTACCTGGTATTTTTGCAGAGGGTAACGCAAATGCTGACCAGCTAACTAATATGACCCTGACTGCCCCCGTGCCTAAGGTGCTGGAGCAAGCATGTTTATCCCATGCCTTTTTCCATCAATCCACCAAAGCCTTGGCGAAACAATTCACTATATCGATCACTGACGCCAAATTGATTGTCCAAACACGTCCTGACTGTCAACAATATGTTTCGACCCCGTCTTTAATGGTAAACCATAGAGGTCTTACGGTCCTTACAGTTAGGGCAGACCAACATAACACATATTCCAGAATTTGGTCTCTTGAAATATGTTCATGTATCAGTAGATACTTTCTCTCATGCTATTTGGGTGACAGCTGCGGCAGGTGAAACTAGTCACCATGTCCAGGCTCACTGCCGTGTCGCTTTCGCAGCACTAGGCATCCCAAAGGAAATAAAAACCGACAATGGCCCCACCTATGGTAGTCACTCCTTTCAAACCTTTTTTCAAACTTGGGGTATCCGACATATCACAGGCATTCCTCATTCCCCCATGGGTCAAGCCATTGTAGAGCGCACACATGGCACCTTGAAAACACTGCTAGATAAACAAAAAGGAGGAGACACCCAGGAAACACCTCAGAACAGGTTGGGAAAGGCACTTCACGTAATGAATCACCTATCATTACCCTTTCCTCACGAAGAGCTACTGCCCATCGTAAAACATCAGTTGACCCAGAGTTTCTTCTGGAGTTTTCTGCCAGAGGCTCCAGGTGAGGCCATGCTCCCCAGCTGCAGTGTAAAGTATGTTTTGCACAGCTGGTCCAGTACAGACAGGCCCAAGGGCTACTGCACGAGCTATTTCTTGTTTGAGTTGTTCAAAGGCCTGTTGTTGCTCGGGGCCCCACTTGAAATAGTTTCTCTTTCGAGTCACTTGATATAGAGGACTCACAAGCTGACTGTAGCCTGGAACATGCATTCTCCAGAATCCCACAAGGTCTAGGAAAGCTTGCGTTTCTTTTTTGCTAGTTGGCGGAGACATTGCCATTATTTTGTTGATCACATCCATCAGAATATGGCAACTTCTATCCTGCCATTTTACCCCCAAGAACTGGATTTCCTGTGCAGGCCCCTTGACCTTACTCTGTTTAATGGCAAAACCAGCTTTCAGGAGAAAAGCTAGAGGGATGGAGAAAAATGCATGAGCAATATCAATTGTGGCGTACCACTTGGCTGCCTTTGACTCTAGTTCATACTGAAGTTCTAGCATGTCCAGCACTGCAGCACTCAGCAGCAGTGTGACTTCGTTCAGGCCACAATAGTCTACTGTTAGCCTGCACTCACGATTAGACTTTTGCACTGGCCATATAGGACTATTAAAGGGTGAGCGAGTCTTGCTGATCACTCCTTGACTCTCCAGTCGATGAACCAACTCATGGATGGTAATCATGGAGTCTTGGTTGGTGCGATATTGCCGTCGGTGCACCGTTGTGGTAGTGCTTAGTACCTTCAACCTTCATCAATCCTACAACGGAAGGATCTTCTGAAAGGCCAGGTGTCCTTCATCATATGCCAGCTCATTGGCAATAATGGCCTGGAAAGAGGATGAGGAACCCACAGTGGATGAAGTGGCTAAACAACTCCGGCAGTACAAAGAAAGTCTCTCCTCTTCCTTACAGGCCTGCGTCTCAGCTGTGGAGAAACTTTATGACAAGGTCCACCAACTTGAAGAGAGATTATTCTCCTCCCCACCTGTACAAACCAGTGTCTCAGCTGTCAGGGGTAAGCATTCATTGGCACAAGGAAGACGATATGGTGGGTACTCACCCCGTGCCACCCTGTGGTTTTACCTACGTGACCATGGAGAGGACATGAGAAAATGGGATGGAAAATCTACCACGACCCTACAAACACAGGTACGTGAGTTGCAAAAGAAAACAATCAAGAAAAAGAGATTCTCTGAAAAGTTGCTGCTCCAACTTCCAGCAGACAGTCCTTCAAACACAGAAACTAAGAAGATTCTGACCAGGACTAGAGGGGCCCTGCCTCCAGCCAGGGGGAGGAAAGGGACAATCGAGTTTATTGGACTGTGTGGATTCGATGGCCTGGCACGTCAAATGCACTGAAGTATAAGGCTTTAGTAGACACCGGTGCACAATGCCATCAAGCTATAAAGGACCAGAGCCCATCTGTATTTATGGAGTGACAGGGGGATCCCAGCAGTTGACTGTATTGGAGGCTGAAGTGAGTCTGACTGGGAATGAGCGGGAAAAGCACCGTATTGTGACTGGCCTGGATGCTCCGTGCATCCTTGGCATAGACCATCTCAGAAGAGGATATTGCAAGGACCCAAAAGGGTACTGGTGGGCTTTTGGCATAGCTTCCTTAAAGACAGAGGGCATGAAACAATTGCCTGGTCTCTCAGAGGACCCTTCTGTTGTGGGGTTGCCGAGGGTCGAAGAACAGCAAGTGCCAATCGCTATCACAACTGTGCACCGGCGGCGATATCGCACCAACCAAGACTCCATGATTACCATCCATAAGCTAATTTGTCAACTGGAGAGCCAAGGAGTGATCAGCAAGACTCATTCACCTTTCAATAGTCCCATATGGCCAGTGCGAAAGTCTAATGGTGAGTGGAGACTAACAGGGGACTATCGTGGCCTGAACGAAGTCACGCCACCTAGTGCTGCAGTGCCGGATATGCTAGAACTCCAGTACGAACTGGAATCGAAGGCAGCCAAGTGGTACGCCACAATTGATATCGCTAATGCATTTTTCTCCATCCCTCTAGCAGCAGAGTGCAGGCCACAGTTTGCCTTCACTTGGAGGGGAGTTCAATATACTTGGAATCGGCTGCCCCAGAGGTGGAAACACAGCCCTACCATTTGCCATGGACTGATTCAGTCTGCACTGGAACAAGGGGGAGGTCCTGAACACCTGCAGCACATCGATGACATTATTGTGTGGGGTGACACAGCAGAGGAAGTTTTCGAGAAAGGGAAGAAAATAGTCCAAACCCTTCCAAAGGCCGGTTTTGCCATAAAACAAAATAAAGTCAAAGGACCTGCATGAGAGATCCAGTTTTTAGGAATAAAATGGCAAGATGGACGTTGTCAAATCCCAATGGATGTGATCAACAAAAAAAACAGCTATGTCTCCACCAACTAGCAAAAAAGAAACACAGACGTGTTGTCATGGGGTTTTGGAGAATGCACATTGCAAATTACAGTCTGAATGTAAACGCGCTCTACCAAGTAACCCGTAAGAAGAATGATTATGAATGGGGCCCTGAGCAATGACAAGCCTTTGAACAAATTAAGCAGGAAATAGTTCATGCAGTAGCCCTTGGGCCAGTCCGAACAGGACCAGACATAAAGAATGTGCTCTACACCGCAGCCGGGGAGAATGGCTCCAACTGGAGCCTCTGGCAGAAAGAACCTGGGGAAACTCGATGTCGACCTTGGACCAGGAGCTGGCAGGGCTCATTGAGAGGGCTTTAAACTAGGTAGGAAGGGGGATGGGGCTGAAGCTAGGATTGTTGGGGCTGTGCCAGGGGGAACAATGGCAAGGCCGGAGGATAAGGTAATGGCCCAGCTGAAGTGCATCTACACCAATGCACGCAGCATGGGTAACAGGAGGAGCTGGAAGCCATCGTGCAGCAGGCAGGCTACGACTTGGTTGCCATCACGGAGACGTGGTGGGACCACTCTCATGACTGGAGTGCTGCAATGCCTGGCTATAAGCTCTTCAGAAGGGACAGGCAGCACAGAAGGGGTGGTGGTGTGGCTCTCTATATTAGAGAGTCTTTCAAGGTTGTAGAACTCGAGGTTGGGAATGACAAGGTCAAGTCCCTTTGGGTTAGGATCGGCAGGGACAACAAGGCTAGTGTCCTGGTCGGGGTCTGTTATAGACCGCCGAACCAGGATGAGGAGACGGATGAGGAATTCTACAGGCAGCTGACAGAAGTTGCGAAATCTTCAGCGCTTGTTCTCGTGGGGGACTTCAACTTCCCTGACATATCCTGGAAGCACAACACAGCCCAGAGAAAGCAGTCTAGGAGGTTTCTGGAGAGTGTGGAAGATAGCTTCCTGACGCAGCTGGTTAGTAAACCTACCGGGGTGGTGCCCCGCTAGACCTTCTCTTCACAGAGAAGGACTGGTGGAGGATGTGATTGTCGGGAGCTGTCTTGGGCAGAGTGACCACGAAATGGTGGAGTTCTCTATTCTTCACGAGGCCAGGAAGGGGACCAGTAAAACCGCTGTCTTGGACTTTCGGAGGGCTGACTTTGAGCTGCTCAGGACACTAGTTGGTGGAGTCCCTTGGGAGGCGGTTCTGAAGGGCAGAGGAGTCCAGGAAGGCTGGGCGCTCTTCAAGAGGGAAATCTTAATGGCGCAGGAACGGTCTGTCCCCACGTGCCCAAAGACGAGCTGGCGGGGAAGAAGACCAGCCTGGCTCAACAGAGAATTGTGGCTTGAGCTTAGGAGAAAAAAGAGGGTTTATAATCTTTGGAAAAGTGGGCAGGCCACTAGGGAGGACTTTAAGGATGTAGCGAGGCTGTGCAGGGACAAAATTAGGAAGGCCAAAGCTCATCTGGAGCTCAATCTGGCTACTGCCATTAAAGAAAACAAAAAACGTTTCTATAAATACATCAACACAAAAAGAAGGACTAAGGAGAATCTCCATCCTTTACTGGATGCGGGGGGAAACTTAGTTACAAGAGATGAGGAAAAGGCGGAGGTGCTCAATGCCTTCTTTGCCTCAGTCTTTAGCAGCAATACCAGTTGTTCTCTGGATACCCAGTACCCTGAGCTGGTGGAAGGGGATGGGGAGCAGGATGTGGCCCTCACTATCCATGAAGAACTGTTTGGTGACCTGGTATGGCACTTGGATGTGCACAAGTCGATGGGGCCGGATGGGATCCACCCAAGGGTACTGAGAGAACTGGCAGAGGAGCTGGCCAAGCCACTGTCCATCATTTATCAGCAGTCCTGGCTATCGGGGGAGGTCTCAGTTGACTGGCGGCTAGCAAATGTGACGCCCATCTACAAGAAGGGCCAGAGGGCAGACCCGGGAAACTACAGGCCTGTCAGTTTGACCTCAGTGCCAGGGAAGCTCATAGAGCAGATCCTCCTGAGAGTCATCACGCAGCACTTGCAAGGCAAGCAGGCGATCAGGCCCAGTCAGCATGGGTTTATGAAAGGCAGGTCCTGCTTGACGAACCTGATCTCCTTCTATGACAAAGTGACACACTGGGTGGACGAGGGAAAGGCTGTGGATGTGGTCTACCTTGACTTCAGCAAGGCTTTTGACACCGTCTCCCACAGCATTCTCCTCAAGAAACTGGCTGCTCTTGGCTTGGACTGGCGCACGCTTCATTGGGTTAGAAACTGGCTGGATAGCCGGGCCCAAAGAGTCGTGGTAAATGGAGTCAAGTCCAGTTGGAGGCCAGTCACTAGTGGCATCCCCCAGGGCTCGGTGCTGGGGCCAGTCCTCTTTAATATCTTCATCAATGATCTGGACGAGGGCATTGAGTGCACCCTCAGTAAGTTTGCAGATGACACCAAGTTAGGTGCATGTGTCGATCTGCTTGAGGGTAGGAAGGCTCTGCAGGAGGATCTGGATAGGCTGCACCGATGGGCTGAGGTCAACTGCATGAAGTTCAACAAGGCCAAGTGCCGGGTCCTGCACCTGGGGCGCAATAACCCCAAGCAGAGCTACAGGCTGGGAGAGGAAAGGTTGGAGAGCTGCCAGGCAGAGAAGGACCTGGGAGTGATGGTTGATAGTCAGCTGAATATGAGCCAGCAGTGTGCTCAGGTGGCCAAGAAGGCCAACAGCATCCTGGCTTGTATCAGAAACAGTGTGGCCAGCAGGGCTAGGGAGGTGATCGTCCCCCTGTACTCAGCTCTGGTGAGGCCGCACCTCGAGTCCTGTGTTCAGTTTTGGGCCCCTCGCTACAAGAAGGACATCGAGGTGCTTGAGCGGGTCCAGAGAAGGGCGACGAAGCTGGTGAGGGTCCTGGAGAACAAGTCCTACGAGGAGCGGCTGAGGGAGCTGGGCTTGTTCAGCTTGGAGAAGAGGAGGCTCAGGGGCGACCTTATCGCTCTCTATAGGTACCTCAAGGGAAGCTGTAGTGAGGTGGGGGTTGGTCTGTTCTCCCACGTGCCTGGTGACAGGACGAGGGGGAATGGGCTTAAGTTGCACCAGGGGAGTTTTAGGTTGGATGTTAGGAAGAACTTCTTTACTGAAAGGGTTGTTAGGCATTGGAACAGGCTGCCCAGGGAAGTGGTGGAGTCACCATCCCTGGAAGTCTTTAAGAGACGTTTAGATGTAGAGCTTAGGGATATGGTTTAGTGGGGACTGTTAGTGTTAGGTCAGAGGTTGGACTCGATGATCTTGAGGTCTCTTCCAACCTAGAAATTCTGTGATTCTGTGACCCTTGGGGTTTTGGAGTTGGGGATACAGAGGATCTGAGGCCCGCTACACTCCAACTGAAAAGGAGATATTGGCAGCATATGAAGGAGTTCGATCTGCTTCGGAGGTGGTCAGTACTGAAGCGCAGCTCCTCCTGGCACCCCGACTGCTGGTACTGGGCTGGATGTTCAAAGGAAGGGTCCCCTCTACACATCATGCAACTGATGCTACATGGAGCAAGTGGGTTGCACTGATTACTCAGCGGGCTTGAATAGGAAACCCCAGTCGCCCAGGAATATTGGAAGTTATTATGGACTGGCCAGAAGGTAAATACTTTGGGATATCATCAGAGGAGGAGGTGGTCCGTGCTGAAGAAGCCCCACTGTACAAGTTACCAGAAAATGAGAAATATGCCCTGTTCACTGATGGGTCCTGTCGTATTGTGGGAAAGCATCGGAGATGGAAGGCTGCTGTATGGAGTCCTACATGACGAGTTGCAGAAGCTGTTGAGGGAGAAGGTGACTCGAGTCAGTTTGCAGAAGTGAAGGCCATTCAGCTGGCTTTAGATATTGCTGAACGAGAGAAGTGGCCAGTTCTCTATCTCTACACTGATTCAAGGATGGTAGCAAATGCCCTGTGGGGGTGGTTACAGCAATGGAAATAGAACAACTGGCAGTGCAGGGGCAAATCCATCTGGGCTGCTGCATTGTGGCAAGATATTGCTGCTCGGATGGAGAACCTGGTTGTAAAGGTATGCCATGTAGATGTTCATGTGCCCAAGAATCGGGCTACTGAAGAACATCAAAACAACCAGCAGGTGGATCAAGCTGCTAAGATTGAAGTGGCTCAGGTGGACCTGGACTGGCAACATAGAGGTGAATTATTTATAGCCCGATGAGCCCATGACACCTCAGGCCATCAAGGTATAGACACAATATATAGATGCTCTCGTGATCGAGGGGTGGACCTGACCATGGGCACTGTAGCACAGGTTATTCATGATTGTGGAACATGTGCAAGCCAAACGGTCAAAGCCTCTTTGGTATGGAGGACGATGGCTGAAATATAAATATGGAGAGGCCTGGCAGATTGATTACATCACACTCCCTCAAACTCGCAATGGCAAGTGCCACGTACTTACAATGGTGGAAGCAACCACCGGATGGCTGGAAACATATCCTGTGCCTCATGCCACCGCCCGGAACACTATCCTGGGCCTTGAAAAGCAAGTCCTATGGCGACATGGCACCCCAGAAAGAATAGAGTCAGACAATGGGACTCATTTCCGAAACAACCTTATAGACACTTGGGCCAAAGAACATGGTATTGAGTGGGTGTATCACATCCCCTATCATGCACCAGCCTCCGGGAAAGTTGAACGATACAATGGACTGTTAAAGACAGTCCTGTCTTTAACAGTCCAGGTGCTGGGACATTCAAAAATTGTGATACACATTTGGCAAAGGCCACCTGGTTAGGGATCCCCTAGATCCTAGGGGATCTGCCAACCAAGTTGGACCTGCCCAATCAAACCTGTTACGTACTGTAGAAGGGGATAAAGTTCCTGTAGTGCATCTAAGAAATATGCTGGGTAAGACAGTCTGGGCTACTCCTGCCTCAGGAGAAGGCAAACCCATTCGTGGGATTGCTTTTGCTCAGGGATGCACTTGGTAGGTAGTGCAAAAGAATGGGGAGGTCCGGTGTGTACCTCAAGGGGATTTAATACTGGGTGAGAATAGCCCATGAGTTGAATTGTATCATATTAATTATTATATAATACTATATGTCATCGCTACCATGATGGCTATATACCATAGATGAAAATGGTGATTAATTAGAATGTATGGGAAAGAGTGTAACCTTAGCATGACATAAATGGTATGGAATAAGGGGTGGATATATGTTCTGGTTTCAGTTAGGACAGAGTTAATTTTCATCCTAGTAGCTGGCAGGGTGCTATGTTTTGCCTTAGGATGAGAAGAGTGCTGATAACATGCTGATGTTTTAATTGTTTCAGAGCAGTGCTTACACCAAGACAAGGACTTTTCAGCTTCTCACTCTGTCCTGCCAATGGGCTAGGCTGGGGTTGCAGCAAGAGCTGGGAGGGAACAGACCCAGAACAGCTGACCCAAACTGGCCAAAGGGGTATTCCATCCCATCTGATGTCATGCTGAACAATATATAGGGGTGGCTAGCCGGGGGGGGGGGGGGCTGGCTGCTTGGGGTTGGACTGGGCATTGGTCAGGGGGTGGTGAGCAATTGCACTGTGCATCACTTGTTTCGTACACATTATTATTAGTAGTACTATTATCATCATTATGGTTATTATTATTATTATTGTTATTATTATTTTCCTGTCTTAATAAACTGTCTTTATCTCAACTCACAGGCTTCGGTTTCCCATTTCTCTCCCCCATCCCAGAGAGGGAGAGGGGAGGGTGAGCAAACGGCTGTGTGGTGTTTAGCTGCCGGCCGGGTTAAACCACAACACCCTGTCACTTCAGAGATACAGATGAGTTCTGTCCATTGGTAGCCTGATGGCATTAAGGTACATTGTGCGCCAGTGTCCACTAGAGCTTTGTATTCTTGTGGTTCCGAAGTGCCAGGCCATCGAATCCACACAGTCCAATAAATCCAGTTATCCCTCTCCTCTACCTGGCCAGAGGCAGGGCCCCTCTAGTCCTGGCTGGAGTGTCTGCCACTTAATTCTTGCAAATGAGAAGCAGAGGTCCCTTCATCAGGGTCAAGAATAACATCAGCTCTTCTAATGCCTCTGGGGAACTGCCCAACACAAACTGGAGCAGCGTTTTTGTTAGGAGCCCCTCTTGCTGCTGTATTTCCTTTCAGTTCACGTACCAGAGCAGCTAGGGTTGAAGTAGGTACACCATCCCATTTCCTCATATCTTCCCCGTGGTCACGCAGATAAAAACCACAAGGTGCCACGTGGTGTGCATCTTGGGTACTCTATCTCCTGAGCAGCAAAATACTGATTCTTAGTGGCTGAAATATCACTCTGTCTGTATGAGGAGGGATATGCTCATTCTACAAGGTGGTCAAGTCTTTTGGACAGTTTCTCCAAAACTGAGACACAGGCCTGTAGCAGAGCAGAGAGATTGTCTTCTTATTTTTGAAGCTGGCAGGACAGATTATACACTGTTGGTCCCATCCCTTCATCCCACTGAATTACTGCCAGCGTACTGGCATGTGATGATGGTGCACTCTGCACCAATTTACACCACATGGATGTTGTGCACTGGACTTCATCGGGATCTTGAGGTGTCTGGGCATTGTCCAAATCACTATAAATCATCTCCCGCACAGCTAATTCCCGCAGATGCTGGAGACCTTTATCCATAGTGGCCCACTTGCCTACTTGATATACAATATCTTCCTTATGGGGATACCTTTTTTTCACAGCTGCCAGGAGTCACCTCCAGAGGCTGAGAACCTGTGTCCCTCTCCCAATTCCTTTGTCAATTACCCTTTCTCTAGAGAGGGATCCCAGCTGCTTGGCTTCATTGCCTTCTAATTGTTGGCTATTGGCACCAGAATCCCAGCATCAAAGCAGCCAGGTGAGGATGTGTTCACCTGGGTGTCGACTATAATCCTTTTGTATTTCTCGCAACTCACTCAGGGATAGGGATTGAGTGGTTTCTGATTCCTTTATGATTTCCGTCTCTTCTTCCTGCTGTTTTTGTGATGGCTCTGCTTTAGAGGTGCCTGCCTTTTCCCCTTCTCCCTCCTTCTTAGGAGAGGCTTCTTCCCTTACTAAATGAGCTGACTTCTGTTTCCATTGTTTTGACTTGACTGGCGACTGATACCATAGTTGGTTGGTCCTCTGGGTCAGCCACAGCATGTGTTATCTGGTGTCCTGGTTTCAGTTAGAACAGAATTAATTTTCTTCCTAGTAGCTGGTGGAATGCTGTGTTTTGGCTTAGGATGAGAAGAGTGCTGATAACACCCCGATGTTTTAATTGTTGCAGAGCAGTGCTTATACCAAGCCAAGGACATCTCAGCCTTTCGCTCTGTCCTGCCAACAGGCAGGCTGGGGGTGCAGTAAGAGCTGGGAGGGGACAGACCCAGGACAGGTGACCCAAACTAGCCAAAGGGGTATTCCATACCATCTGACGTCATGCTAAACAATATATAGGGGTGGCTAGCCGGGGGGAGGGGGGCCGGACTGCTCGGGGTTAAGCTGGGCATCGGTCAGCGGGTGGTGAGCAATTGCATTGTGCATCACTTGTTTGTACATATTATTATTATTTTCCTATTATCACCATTGTAACATTATTGTTATTATTGTTATTATTATTTTGTTATTATTATTTTCCTGTCTTATTAAACTGTCTTTATCTCAACTCACGGGCTTCACTTTCCATTTCTCTCCCCCGTCCCAGAGAGGGAGGGGGGAGGGTGAGCGAACGGCTGCATGGTATTTAGCTGCCGGCCGGGTTAAACCACGACAGTCTTTTTGGCGCCCAACGTGGGGCCCGAAAGGTTGAGATAACGGCAGATCTGACCACAGTGTGTTAAACTAAAATTTGTGTAAGTATTAGACCTGCTTAATAGTCACTTGTCATAATGCTGATTGGTTTAATCTCAACTCTGCTGCGCCTGTTTTCCAAATTGAGTATTATAGTACATTATTTTCCGTATTTGCTCTCTGTCATGTTGTTTATCCTCTCCGGGCCCTGGTTTCAGATCATTATGGTACTGAGTGTTGTAGCAATGGCTTATGAGACGATGAGATATCTGGTCATGACTCTAACTTGGTATTTATACTCAGTAACATCGTCGACTCTGTATTTTGGAAACTGTATCTTGGAAACTATTAGCAATTATACCTATTGTTTTTTTCCGTTAGGGAGTCAATCTGTGGAGGGGAAAGGGGAAGATATTTTTTCTTACTTGATTACTCTCCCTTTCTCCTTCACCACCCCTGTATCCTCCTGGATCACTATGCCTTCCTCCTTCACCACCCTCTTACCCTCCGAGCTTGCTACAATAGCTCTCCAAGATATTGAATATCCTTGGGATACTCAGACCAGCATAGTCTTGTTGTTCTGCCTCCTGAATGCACTTCAGGTTCTGCTTAAAGTTAAACAACTACTTAGGAAGCTCATCCGGAGATCTGCCCGGAGGCAGTATAGTTGTGGGTGGCAGGGAGTATGGGAGGATATGGGCAGGCATCTAGAGCAGTTGGCACCCCCAGTGTTTTGGAAATTCACCCCTGAACAACTGCAAAATCCTCAAAAACTGGCAGAATGCTTGAGAAAAAGGTGTCATGATTCTGGCAGTTCCAAAGTAACACAAATCATTGTAACATGCTGGGGCCTGGCTCATGCCTATCGAGCTGCCATTGATACTGCTATCAACTTAGTGACAGACCCTGCGGCCATTCCAACCTCTGTGGCAGACCCTGTAACAAGGTCAGAGAAACGAGCAGTAGCAGTGCAAGCTGCCCCTGTAGAGAAGGTGAAAAAATGGTATAGAGATTCAGGTCGTTTAGAACGCAGAGAGTCTTCTGCCAAATCTAGGTATAGAGACGACGGAGATGACGACGACGCTGGGCCATCAAGGGTTCAGGAGGAGGAAGATGAGGATGCCGAAAAATCAACAGTAACTACCCAAAGCCTAAACGAGCGTGAGTTACGAGATGTGCGAAAAGATTTTGGTCGCTGTATAGGTGAGCAGCTTGTCACCTGGCTGCTCCGATGCTGGGACTCTGGAGCCAATTGTGTGGAATTAGATGGCAGGGAAGCCAAGCGACTGGGATCCCTTGCTAGAGACGCAGGCATTGACAAAGCAATTGCAGATGGAGCACAATCTCACAGCCTCTGGAGGCGTCTCCTCTCAGCTGTGAGGGAAAGGTATCCCTTCAAGGAAGAACTTTTATGTCTACCAGGCAAGTGGACCACTATGGAGAAGGGAATCCAGTATCTGAGGGAATTAGCCGTACGGGAAGTGATTTATGAGGATCCAGACCTCAGACAAACATCCAAAGATCCAGATGAAGTCAGGTGTACGCGACCCATGTGGCGGAAGTTTGTACGGAGTGCACCATCATCATATGCCAGCTCATTGGCAATAATGGCCTGGAAAGAGGATGAGGAACCCACAGTGGATGAAGTGGCTAAACAACTCCGGCAGTACGAAGAAAGTCTCTCCTCTTCCTTACAGGCCTGCGTCTCAGCTGTGGAGAAACTTTCTGAAGAGTTCCACCAACTTAAAGAGAATCTATCTTCATCCCCACCTGAACCAACCAGTGTCCACCGACCAAAAGAGAACACTGTGGAGAAACTTTCTGAAAAGGTTCACCAACTTGAAGAGAGATTATTCTCCTCCGTACCTGTACAGAGCAGTGTCTCAGCTATCAGGGGTAGGCGTTCATCCACACAAGGAAGACGATATGGTGGGTATTCACCCCGTGCCACCCTGTGGTTTTACTTACAAGACCATGGAGAGGACATGAGAAAATGGGATGGAAAATCTACTGCGACCCTAGAGGCACGGGTACGTGAGTTGCAAAAGAAAACAATCAAGAAAAAGGGATTCTCTGAAAAGTTTGCTGCTCCAACTTCCAGCAGACAGTCCTTCAAACATAGAAATGAAGAAGATTCTGACCAGGATTAGGGGAGCCCTGCCTCCAGCCAGGGGGAGGAAAGGGATAATCGAGTTTATTGGACTGTGTGGATTCGATGGCCTGGCACGTCAGACGCACAGAAGTATAAGGCTTTAGTAGACACCGGTGCACAATGTACTATAATGCCATCGAGATATAAAGGACCAGAGCCCATCTATATTTGTGGAGTGACAGGGGGATCTCAGCAGTTGACTGTATTGGAGGCTGAAGTGAGTCTGACTGGGAATGAGTGGCAAAAGCACTGCATTGTGACTGGCCTGGATGCTCCATGTATCCTTGGCATAGACTATCTTAGAAGAGGATATTGCAAGGACCCAAAAGGGTTCCGGTGGGCTTTTGGTATAGCTGCCTTTGGTATAGGGGTCCTTTGGTATAGGACCCCTCTGTTGTGGGGTTGCTGAGGGTCGAAGAACAGCAAGTGCCAATCGCTACCACAACTGTGCACCGGCGGCAATATCGCACTAACCGGGAGTCCCTGATTCCCATCCATAAGCTAATTTGTCAACTGGAGAGCCAAGGAGTGACCAGCAAGACTCATTCACCTTTCAATAGTCCCATATGGCCAGTGCGAAAGTCTAATGGCGAGTGGAGACTAACAGTGGACTATCGTGGCCTGAACGAAGTGACGCCACCACTGAGTGCTGCAGTGCCGGACATGCTGGAACTTCAGTACGAACTTGAATCGAAGGCAGCCAAGTGGTACGCCACAATTGATATCGCTAATGCATTTTTCTCCATCCCTCTAGCAGCAGAGTGCAGGCCACAATTTGCCTTCACTTGGAGGGGAGTCCAATATACTTGGAATCGGCTGCCCCAGGGGTGGAAACACAGCCCTACCATTTGCCATGGGCTGATCCAGTCTGCGCTAGAGCAGGGGGAAGCTCCTGAACACCTGCAGTACATCGATGACATTATTGTGTGGGGTGACACAGCAGAGGAAGTTTTCGAGAAAGGGAAGAAAATAGTCCAAATCCTTCTGAAAGCCGGTTTTGCCATAAAACAAAATAAAGTCAAAGGACCTGCACGAGAGATCCAGTTTTTAGGAATAAAATGGCAAGATGGACGTTGTCAAATCCCAATGGATGTGATCAACAAAATAACAGCTATGTCTCCACCAACTAACAAAAAAGAAACACAGACTTTCCTAGGTGTTGTGGGGTTTTGGAGAATGCACATCCCAAATTACAGTCTGATTGTAAACCCGCTCTACCAAGTAACCCGTAAGAAGAATGAGTTTGAATGGGGCCCTGAACAACGACAAGCCTTTGAACAAATCAAGCAGGAAATAGTCCATGCAGTAGCCCTTGGGCCAGTTCGAACAGGACCAGATGTAAAGAATGTGCTCTACACTGCAGCCGGGGAGAACGGCCCCACCTGGAGCCTCTGGCAGAAAGAACCTGGGGAAACTCGAGGTCGGCCCCTGGGGTTTTGGAGTCGGGGATACAGAGGATCTGAGGCCCGCTATACTCCAACTGAAAAGGAGATATTGGCAGCATATGAAGGAGTTCGATCTGCTTTGGAGGTGGTCGGTACTGAAGCGCAGCTCCTCCTAGCACCCAGATTGCCAGTACTAGGCTGGATGTTCAAGGGAAGGGTCTCTTCTACGCATCATGCAACTGATGCTACATGGAGCAAGTGGGTTGCACTGATTACTCAGCGGGCTCGAATAGGAAACCCCAGTCGCCCAGGAATCTTGGAAGTGATTATGGACTGGCCAGAAGGCAAATACTTTGGGATGTCATACGAGGAGGAGGTGGGTCGTGCTGAAGAAGCCCCACTGTACAACCAGTTACCAGAGAATGAAAAGAAATATGCCCTGTTCACTGATGGGTCCTGTCGTATTGTGGGAAAGCATCGGAGATGGAAGGCTGCTGTATGGAGCCCTACACGACGAGTTGCAGAAGCTGCTGAGGGAGAAGGTGAATCGAGTCAGTTTGCAGAAGTGAAAGCCATTCAGCTGGCTTTAGACATTGCTGAACGAGAAAAATGGCCAGTTCTCTATCTCTACACCGATTCATGGATGGTAGCAAATGCCCTGTGGGGATGGTTACAGCAATGGAAGCAAAACAACTGGCAGCGTAGGGGCAAACCCATCTGGGCTGCTGCTTTGTGGCAAGACATTGCTGCTCGGGTAGAGAACCTGGCTGTGAAAGTACGTCACGTAGATGCTCATGTGCCCAAGAATCGGGCTACTGAAGAACATCAAAACAACCAGCAGGTGGATCAGGCTGATAAGATTGAAGTAGCTCAGGTGGACCTGGATTGGCAGCATAAAGGTGAATTATTTATAGCCCGATGGGCCCATGACACCTCAGGCCATCAAGGTAGAGATGCAACATACAGATGGGCTCGTGATCGAGGGGTGGACCTGACCATGGACGCTATAGCACAGGTTATTCATGACTGTGAAACATGTGCTGCAATCAAGCAAGCCAAACGGTCAAAGCCTCTTTGGTATGGAGGACGATGGCTGAAATATAAATATGGAGAGGCCTGGCAGATTGATTACATCACACTCCCTCAAACTCGCAATGGCAAGCGCCACGTACTTACAATGGTGGAAGCAACCACCGGATGGCTGGAAACATATCCTGTGCCTCATGCCACCGCCCGGAACACTATCCTGGGCCTTGAAAAGCAAGTCCTATGGCGACATGGTACCCCAGAAAGAATAGAGTCAGACAATGGAACTCATTTCCAAAACAACCTTATAGACACTTGGGCCAAAGAACATGGTATTGAGTGGGTGTATCACATCCCCTATCATGCACCAGCCTCCGGGAAAGTTGAACGATACAATGGACTGTTAAAGACTACATTGAAAGCAATGGGTGCTGGAACATTCAAAAATTGGGATACGCATTTGGCAAAGGCCACCTGGTTAGTCAATACTAGGGGATCTGCCAACCGAGCTGGACCTGCCCAATCAAACCTGTTACGTACTGTAGATGGGGATAAAGTTCCTGTAGTGCATGTAAGAAATATGCTGGGTAAAACAGTCTGGGCTACTCCTGCCTCAGGAAAAGGCAAACCCATTCGTGGAATTGTTTTCGCTCAGGGACCTGGATACACTTGGTGGGTGATGCAAAAGAACGGAGATTCTTTTGAATCATCAGATTCAGGGACTTCCTCCCTCTCTTCAAGGAGCTGGATGATGTTAAACAGCATTTGATAGGCTGAAATTTTCCCTTATCTGCAATGGGGCAGCTTCTGGATTCTTCTCACAGGGGCTGCCACTGCAGCCCCCCCAGAACCTTGCCATGTGAATCCAGTATACTGGGGCAGCTAGGTCATGACTGGCCTGTAAGGTATCAGGGATTAAATTAACTAATGAAACCCTTAAAATGATGGGGTAGAAGGGGCTGGGATGACAGTGCCAATTTGGGGGGATACCAAGCTGAGACTAGGGATAGAATGATCACTGGGCAATTATTGTATGTACCCAAGGCAGGGACTAACTTGTTGGGAAAGGATTTGATGATGAAATTTGGCATTCAAATAGTAAATTGTTAGACTGGAATAACAGTGTTATTAATGGAGTCCTCTCTAACAAGCTATCCAACTTTCTGGGAAAGCAGGGCTTGGGAGTACTGAAAAATAAATTACAATATGTAGAAAGAGAAGTCAGGTATTTAAGGCACCTAATGTCCAAAGGAAAACAAAGAATAAATGCAGAGAGTATTCAGGGAACTGTTAAAAAACTAAAAAAGAACTAAAATGTTTTTAATAGAAAGGTTTCTTTTAAGGAATCAGGAGTCACGAAGTCTGAAGGAAAATGGATACTCCCTGATGGGAGAGAAATGCTGAATAAAACATCAATGAGGCAAATGTTAATTGTTTTACATCAAGACAGTCATTGGGAGTGTAGTGGGTTTACGTGGCAAGGTTTTGGTAGCAGGGGGCTATAGGGGTGGTTTCTGTGAGAAAGATCTAGAAGCTGCCCCATGTTTGGGAAGGGCCCCATTGTTTTCCAGATCCGAGCCAATAAGCGATGTTGTTTGCGCCTCCGTGAGAGCATATTTAAGACAGGGAAAAAACGCTGCGCCACACAGCAGCCGGGAGAGTCAAGGGAGTGAGAGAACAGCCTTGCACCAAGGTCAGTGTAGAAGGAGGGGGAGAGGTGCTCCAGGCGCCGGAGCAGAAGTCCCCTGCGGCCTGTGGTGAGGACCATGGTGAAGCAGGATGTCCCCCTGCAGCCCATGGAGTACCACGGTGGAGCAGGGTTCCACGCTGCAGCCCGTGGAGGAGACCACGGTGGAGCAGGTGGCCCTGCACCGACGGAGGCTGCCGCCTGTGGAAGACCCCTGCCGGAGCAGATTCCGGGCCGGACCTGTAGCCTGTGGAGAGGAGCCCACACAGGAGCAGGTGATCTGGCAGGAGCTGCTGCCCGTAGGGGAGCCAGGTTGGAGCAGTTTTCTCCTGAGGGATGGACCCCGTGGTACGGACCCATATCTGGAGCAGTTCTGGAAGAGCTGCTGCCTGTGGGAAGCCCACGCCGGATCAGTTCATCAAGGACTGCATCCCGTGGGTGGGACCCCACAGCACAGGGGATAAGAGTGACCGAGAAGGAGCAGCAGAGAAGAAGTGCTGTAGACTGACCATAACCCCCATTCCCCGTTCCCCTGCGCCGCTCGGGGGGAGGAGGTGGAAAAGGGTGGATGGGGGGGAAGGTGCTTTTGTTTTTTTTTCCTTTGTTTTCTCACTTCTCTCGCTTGTTAGTTGTAGGCAATAAATCTTACTATCTCCTTATGCCGAGTCTGTTTTGCCCGTTACAATAATTATTGCGTGATTTTCTCGTCCTTATCTCAATCCTTGAGCCCTTTTCACATATTTTCTCCCCATTCCTCTTTGAGGAGGGGGAGTGAGAGAGCGGCTGTGGTGGAGCTCGGCTGCCCACTCGAGCGGAACCACGACAGGGAGGTGCAAGCAATGTGTGATGTTGTGCTAAGAAAGTATGTCTGTGTAGGAATATACACTTTAGTGAAGCAAATACGCTGCGGATGTACCACATGTCAAAGGGTAAATAAAAAGGTCATCCGTAACCCACCTAGAGGGGGATGGGAGCCAGGGATTCAACCTTTCCAAAGTACACAGGTATACTTTACTGAGTTACCTAAATTAGGGAGACTAAGTACTTGTTGGTCCTAATTGACCATCTGACTGGATGGGTATAAGCTTTCCCCTCGGTATCTGCCACTGCGAACACAGTGGCTAGGGTATCACTGGAGCAAATAGTCCCTAGAGATGGGATAGTTGAAAACATTGATTCAGATTAAGGAAGTCATTTCACTTCACAAGTATTGCAAGGGTTAATGCAGGCCTTAGAGACTGAGTTATGGTTATACTAATAACCATAATGATGATAATAGTACTACTACTAATAATGTGTACAAAACAACTGATGTACAATGCAATTGTTTGCCACCCATTGACTGATGCCCAGCCTAACCCCGAGCAGCCAGCCCCCCCCACCCCGGCTAGCCACCCCTGTATATTGTTTAGCATGATGTCAGATGGGATGGAGTACCCCTTTGGCCAGTTTGGGTCAGCTGTTCTGGGTCTGTACCCTCCCGGCTCCTGCTGCACCACTAGCCTGCCCATTGGCAGGACAGAGCAAGAAGCTGAAAAGTCCTTGTCTTGGTGTAAGCACTGCTCTGCAACAATTAAAACATCAGCATGTTATCAACACTCTTCTCATCCTAAGGCAAAACATAGCACCCTACCAGCTACTAGGAGGAATATTAACTCTGTCCTAACTGAAACCAGGACACTTTAGTACTCCTCCAGGTTCAAACAGCACCAAGAAAAGATATAGGAATTTCACCATATGAGATGCTGTTCGGATTACCCTATCTGGGCAGAAGGGATGAGATACCACAATTCGAAACAAGAGAGAGTTTTCTTAAGAACTGTATTCTGGGATTGTCCTCTTCTTTGTCATCTCTCAGGACCCACGGGTTGTTGGCTGAAACCCTCAACACCATCACCCAGGAAACTGGGTCCTGATTTGGACCTGGAAAGAATCAGAACTCTGGCCTGAATGGGAAGGACCATTCCAAGTACTACTAACCACTGAAACAGCTGTAAGAACTGCAGAAAAAGGTTGGACTCACTACACTCAAGTGAAAGCACCTATCAACCCTAGTACCTGGGAAGCTGTTCCTACAGAAGACTGGTTGACAGTTAAAATCAAAAAGGAAAATCTCATAGATTCTGAGCAAGATAAAAGCTTACAATTGTAAGCTAACCCTTTATTTTCACAGGTAACTAATACATGTGACTTGTGATTGAGAAAAGGACTGGCCTACTGTGAATTGAAGTGCTCCCAAGCTGTTTTTGTTCTAGTAGTAGTGTATATCTTATTCTTTGTATTGATAATTATTTGGAAACCTAAGGGTTAAAAATAATGACAGGGAAAAATCAACTATTAATTTTGTTTCTAGTGATTGTAGGCCTCAGAGAAGGCCTTGGTCAATTGACTACTTGGAAAAGGCAAAACCAGATAATAGCAAAGATGGGATACCCCATCAAAATATGGATGACTGTGACAGAGGGTTATGTACCACAATCCATCACGTTTGATGCTTGTGAGGTATTAGCTTGTGGAGATTTAAATGCCCAATGACAATTGAGCAGAGAGAACAAAAATCTCTGTCCTGAACCTAAGACTAATGGGATGTTTGAAGGACCCCCTTGCCCAACATGGACTAATGTATTGTGTATGACTGTCGTGGTTTAACCCGGCTGGCAGCTAAACACCACACAGCCGTTCGCTCACCCTCCCCCCTCCCTCTCTGGGACGGGGGAGAGAAATGGAAAGTGAATAAAGACAGTTTAATAAGACAGGAAAATAATAATAATAATAATAATAATAATAATAATAATAATAATAATAATAATAATAATAATAATAATAATAATAATAATAATACAATGATGATAATAGTACTACTAATAATAATATGTACAAACAAGTGATGCACAATGCAATTGCTCACCACCTGCTGACCGATGCCCAGCCTAACCCCGAGCAGTCCGGCCCCCTCCCCCCGGCTAGCCACCCCTATATATTGTTTAACATGACGTCAGATGGTATGGAATACCCCTTTGGCTAGTTTGGGTCACCTGTCCTGGGTCTGTCCCCTCCCAGCTCTTACTGCACCCCCAGCCTGCCTGTTGGCAGGACAGAGCAAAAGGCTGAGATGTCCTTGGCTTGGTATAAGCACTGCTCTGCAACAATTAAAACATTGGGGTGTTATCAGCACTCTTCTCATCCTAAGCCAAAACACAGCATTCCACCAGCTACTAGGAAGAAAATTAATTCTGTTCTAACTGAAACCAGGACATCTATCCACCCCTTATTCCATACCATTTATGTCATGCTCAGGTTACACTCTTTTCCATACATTCTAATTAGTCACCTATAGTAGTCATGGTAGTGGTAACATACAGTATTATATAGCAATTAACATGGTACAATTCAGTTCATGGGCTATTCTCACCCAGTATTAAATCTCCTTGAGGTACACACCGGACCTCTCCGTTCTTTTGCATCACCCACCAAGTGTATCCAGGTCCCTGAGCGAAAACAATTCCACGAATGGGTTTGCCTTTTCCTGAGGCAGGAGTAGCCCAGACTGTTTTACCCAGCATATTTTTTACATGCACTACAGGAACTTTATCCCCATCTACAGTACGTAACAGGTTTGATTGGGCAGGTCCAGCTCGGTTGGCAGATCCCCTAGTATTGACTAGCCAGGTGGCCTTTGCCAAATGCGTATCCCAGTTTTTGAATGTCCCAGCGCCCATTGCTTTCAATGTAGTCTTTTACAGTCCATTGTATCGTTCAACTTTCCCGGAGGCTGGTGCATGATAGGGGATGTGATACACCCACTCAATACCATGTTCTTTGGCCCAAGTGTCTATAAGGTTGTTTTGGAAATGAGTTCCATTGTCTGACTCTATTCTTTCTGGGGTACCATGTCGCCATAGGACTTGCTTTTCAAGGCCCAGGATAGTGTTCCAGGCAGTGGCATGAGGCACAGGGTATGTTTCCAGCCATCCGGTGGTTGCTTCCACCATTGTAAGTACGTGGCGCTTGCCATTGCGAGTTTGAGGGAGTGTGATGTAATCAATCTGCCAGGCCTCTCCATATTTATATTTCAGCCATCGTCCTCCATACCAAAGAGGCTTTGACCGTTTGGCTTGCTTGATTGCAGCACATGTTTCACAGTCATGAATAACCTGTGCTATAGCGTCCATGGTCAGGTCCTTTGACTTTATTTTGTTTTATGGCAAAACCGGCTTTCAGAAGGATTTGGACTATTTTCTTCCCTTTCTCGAAAACTTCCTCTGCTGTGTCACCCCACACAATGATGTCATCGATGTACTGCAGGTGTTCAGGAGCTTCCCCCTGCTCCAGCGCAGACTGGATCAGCCCATGGCAAATGGTAGGGCTGTGTTTCCACCTCTGGGGCAGTCGATTCCAAGTATATTGGACTCCCCTCCAAGTGAAAGCAAATTGTGGCCTGCACTCTGCTGCTAGAGGGATGGAGAAAAATGCATTAGCGATATCAATTGTGGCGTACCACTTGGCTGCCTTCGATTCAAGTTCGTACTGAAGTTCCAGCATGTCCGGCACTGCAGCACTCAGTGGTGGCGTGACTTCGTTCAGGCCGCGATAGTCCACTGTTAGTCTCCACTCGCCATTAGACTTTCGCACTGGCCATATGGGACTATTGAAAGGTGAATGAGTCTTGCTGATCACTCCTTGGCTCTCCAATTGACAAATTAGCTTATGGATGGGAATCAGGGAGTCCCGGTTAGTGCGATATTGCCGCCGGTGCACAGTTGTGGTAGCGATTGGCACTTGCTGTTCTTCGACCCTCAGCAACCCCACAACAGAGGGGTCCTCTGAGAGACCAGGCAAGGTAGATAATTGTTTAATGCCCTCTGTCTCTAAGGCAGCTATACCAAAAGCCCACCGGAACCCTTTTGGGTCCTTGCAATATCCTCTTCTGAGATAGTCTATGCCAAGGATACATGGAGCATCCGGGCCAGTCACAATACGGTGCTTTTCCCACTCATTCCCAGTCAGACTCACTTCAGCCTCCAATACAGTCAACTGCTGAGATCCCCCTGTCACTCCACAAATATAGATGGGCTCTGGTCCTTTATAGCTCGATGGCATTATAGTGCATTGTGCACCGGTGTCTACTAAAGCCTTATACTTCTGTGCGTCTGATGTGCCAGGCCATCGAATCCACACAGTCCAATAAACTCGATTGTCCCTTTCCTCCCCCTGGCTGGAGGCAGGGCCTCCCTAATCCTGGTCGGAATCTTCTTCGTTTCTGTGTTTGAAGGACTGTCTGCTGGAAGTTGGAGCAGCAAACTTTTCAGAGAATCCCTTCTTCCTGATTGTTTTCTTTTGCAACTCACGTACCCGTGCCTCTAGGGTCGCGGTAGATTTTCCATCCCATTTTCTCATGTCCTCTCCATGGTCTCGTAAGTAAAACCACAGGGTAGCACGGGGTGAGTACCCACCATATCGTCTTCCTTGTGTGGATGAACGCCTACCCCTGATAGCTGAGACACTGCTCTGTACAGGTACGGAGGAGAATAATCTCTCTTCAAGTTGGTGAACCTTTTCAGAAAGTTTCTCCACAGTGTTCTCTTTTGGTCGGTGGACACTGGTTGGTTCAGGTGGGGATGAAGATAGATTCTCTTTAAGTTGGTGGAACTCTTCAGAAAGTTTCTCCACAGCTGAGACGCAGGCCTGTAAGGAAGAGGAGAGACTTTCTTCGTACTGCCGGAGTTGTTTAGCCACTTCATCCACTGTGGGTTCCTCATCCTCTTTCCAGGCCATTATTGCCAATGAGCTGGCATATGATGATGGTGCACTCCGTACAAACTTCCGCCACATGGGTCGCGTACACCTGACTTCATCTGGATCTGTGGATGTTTGTCCGAGGTTTGGGTCCTCATAAATCACTTCCCATATGGCTAATTCCCTCAGATACTGGATTCCCTTCTCCATAGTGGTCCACTTGCCTGGTAGACATAAAAGTTCTTCCTTGAAGGGATACCTTTCCCTCACAGCTGAGAGGAGACGCCTCCAGAGGCTGTGAGATTGTGCTCCATCTGCAATTGCTTTGTCAATGCCTGCATCTCTAGCAAGGGATCCTAGTCGCTTGGCTTCCCTGCAATCTAATTCCACACAATTGGCTCCAGTGTCCCAGCATCGGAGCAGCCAGGTGACAAGCTGCTCACCTATACAGCGACCAAAATCTTTTCGCACATCTCGTAACTCACGCTCGTTTAGGCTTCGGGTAGTTACTGTTGATTTTTCGGCATCCTCATCTTCCTCCTCCTGAACCCTTGATGGCCCAGCGTCGTCGTCGTCTCCGTCATCTCTATACCTAGATTTGGCAGAAGACTCTCTGCGTTCTAAACGACCTGAATCTCTATACCGTTTTTTCACCTTCTCTACAGGGTCAACTTGCACTGCTACAGCTCGTTTCTCTGACCTTGTTATAGGGTCTGCCACAGGGGTTGGAATACCCTCTGCAGGGTCAACTTGCACTGCTACAGCTCATTTCTCTGACCCAGCTACAGGAGCTGGAGCGGCTGCAGGAGCTGAAGCAGCTGCAGGAACCGGAGCTGGAGCAGCTGCAGGAGCTAGAACTGGTGCGGCTGCAGGAGTTTGAACTGGAGCAGCTGCAGGAACCGGAGCTGGAGCAGCTGCAGGAGCTGGAACTGGAGCAGCTGCAGGAGCTTGAACTGGAGCAGCTGCAGGAACCGGAGCTGGAGCGGCTGCAAGAGCTGGAACTGGAGCGGCTGCAGGAACTGGAGTTGGAGCGGCTGCAGGAACCGGAGCTGGAGCGGCTGCAGGAGCTGGAACTGGAGCTGCTGCAGGAGCTGGGACTGGAGCAGCTGCAGGAACCAGAGCTGGAGCGGCTGCAGGAACTGGAGCTGGAGCGGCTTCAGGAGCTGGGACTGGGGCGGCTTCAGGAGCTGGGACTGGAGCGGCTGCAGGAGCTGGGACTGGAGCGGCTTCAGGAGTTGGGACTGGAGCGGCTGCAGGAGCTGGGACTGGAGCGGCTTCAGGAGCTGGGACTGGAGTGGCTGCAGAGTCCACCGTAGGGGTCACAGTGGCCGTTGGATCTGTCACGGGACTTGGAGTGGCCGCAGGGTCTGTCACTAAGTTGATAGCAGTATCCATGGCAGCTCGATAGGCATGAGCCAGGCCCCAGCATGTTACAATGATTTGTGTTACTTTGGAACTTCCCGAATCGCGACACCTTTTATTCAAGCATTCTGCCATTTTTTGAGGATTTTGCACTTGTTCAGGGGTGAATTTCCAAAACACTGGGGGTGCCAACTGCTCTAGATGCCTGCCCATATCCTCCCATACTCCCTGCCACCCACAACTATACTGCCTCCGGGCAGATCTCCGGATGAGCTTCCTAAGTAGTTGTTTAACTTTAAGCAGAACCTGAAGTGCATTCAGGAGGCAGAACAACAGGACTATGCTGGTCTGAGTATCCCAAGGATATTCAATATCTTGGAGAGCTATTGTAATAAACTCGGAGGATAAGAGGGTGGTGAAGGAGGAAGGGAGAGTGATCAAGGAGGGTACAGGGGTGGTGAAGGAGAAAGGGAGAGTGATCAAGTAAGAAAAATTATCTTCCCCTTTCCCCTCCACAGATTGACTCCCTAATGAAAAAAGGCAACAGATACAATTGCTAATAGTTTCCAAAATACAGTTTCCAAAGTATAGAATCGAAGATGTTACTGAGTACAAATACCAGGTTAGAGTCATGGCCAGATATTTCATCATCTCATAAGCCACTGATACAACACACAGTACCATAATGGTCTGAAACCAGGGCCCGGAGAGGATAAACAACATGACAGAGAGCACGTACAGAAAATAACGTGCTATAATACTCAATTTGGAAAACAGGCGCAGCAGAGTTGAGATTAAAGCAATCAGCATTATGACAAGTGACTATTAAGCAGGTCTAATACTTATACCAATTTTAGTTTAACACACTCTGGTCAGATCTGCCGTTATCTCAACCTTTCGTGCCCCACGTTGGGCGCCGAAAAGACTGTCGTGGTTTAACCCGGCTGGTAGCTAAACACCACGCAGCCATTCGCTCACCCTCCCCCCTCCCTCTCTGGGATGGGGGAGAGAAATGGAAAGTGAAGCCCATGAGTTGAGATAAAGACAGTTTAATAAGACAGGAAAATAATAATAATAATAATAATAATAATAATAATAATAATAATAATAATAATAATAATAATAATAATAATACAATGATGATAATAGTACTACTACTAATAATATGTACAAACAAGTGATGCACAATGCAATTGCTCACCACCCGCTGACCGATGCCCAGCTTAACCCCGAGCAGTCCGGCCCCCTCCCCCCGGCTAGCCACCCCTATATATTGTTTAGCATGACGTCAGATGGGATGGAATACCCCTTTGGCTAGTTCGGGTCACCTGTCCTGGGTCTGTCCCCTCCCAGCTCTTACTGCACCCCCAGCCTGCCTGTTGGCAGGACAGAGCGAAAGTCTGAGGTGTCCTTGGCTTGGTATAAGCACTGCTCTGCAACAATTAAAACATCGGGGTGTTATCAGCACTCTTCTCATCCTAAGCCAAAACACAGCATTCCACCAGCTACTAGGAAGAAAATTAATTCTGTTCTAACTGAAACCAGGACAACGACCAACCATAAAGGGTAGTCACATACGTCCACCTCAGCTGTTGAGTTCATGAGGTTAAAAACAAAACAACAAAAAACCAACACTTATTTAAAGGAACCGTTCAGCCCAATTGTCATCATCTACAATGCAATCCTATAACTCTAACAATTAGTCAGGCTGATTACATTACTAACCGTACTTAGGGACTCAGAGCAGATGTAACTGGGAGAGACCCAACAGTCAGATTGAGAATATCTGTATGGAAACGATCCTCTATTGCCTTCAGAGAAAGGGAGAAACTCAAGGAGAAAACAGGAGACCATCTTCGAAATGCGACAGTTGTCACAGTTAAAGAAATAAAAGATCTTAGGCAAACATTTGAGATTCAAACAGGGTATGGGGATGTGAATGCCTGGATAGAATGGGTCAAATATACTGTCCAGAGTCTCAACCATAGCGATTGCTATGCTTGTGCCTCGGGATGACCGATTGCCCAGATAGTGCCCTTCCCATTGGGGTGGACCAAGGACTCCCAAGGGATGCAATGTATGATTGCATTGTACCAAGAAAAGACTGCCTGGGGAAATGAGGCCTGTAAGTCTCTCTCTTTGCTGTTCCCTTCCTTGCATGATAGCAATATCACGGTTCCCCCTGCATTCTCTACTGCTATAGGTAACCATACAGCTTGCCTCTCATGGCAGGATGTGAGTGCTACCTGGCATCTGGGAGAATTTGCCTTCCCTAACAATACTGCCCCGGATGGCACAGTAACTAGAGCATTGCAAGGGCTTACCACCCTTGCCAGTGAATTGTTAGAAAACTCAGGAGCAGACACTTCCATCACAGGATGGTTGGAATCTTGGTTTGGTAAATGGAAAGGGATGGTAATGTCAATATTTACATCCTTCTTCGTAGTAGCAGGAGTTTTGACAGACACTGGCTGTTTCATTATCCCCTGTGTAAGGGGACTTGTCCAGCGGTTAATTGAAACTGCACTACTGAAACAAATGACCATGGATCCACCACCCTACTCAGATAAAATGATGATATTAGAGGAAATGGAAAGCAAAGAAAGTGAAGAAGAGGAAGATATTTACCAAATTACACTTAAAAAAAAAGTTTTGCAAAAATCAACAGTTTATAAAAAAAGAAAAGGGGGGAATTGTGGGAATAGAAATGTTGTTTTTGCAGTTACATTGTTTAGAGGAAAGGAATGTGGTATTGAGATATGCTTGCAGTGATAAGAAAGCTTAAGCAGGCAACCTTGTAAAATGCAGACAACTGGATTCCTTAGAACAATTTTCTGACAGAGGCCACCCCTGCAGCCCCCCGCTACCAAAACCTTGCCATGTAAACCCAGTATAGCTGATAAGAAGAAAACATTCCTAAAGCCAAGAATTAGCTATTATTCTACAGCTACTTAGGCAAGTTTTATTTCTATTACCAGATTATTACAGCTCTATAACTTCTCTGAAATTACATGCTATATTTTCTATTTCAGGCATTCAGGCATTTTGGTATCAATATATCCATTACATGTGAAGTGTGCCATCCATAAAGAAATCTCACATAGACGTCTCTATGCCTATGTTTTTAATTCGAGAAGGGAAGATTATTAAAGGAGTGAGAAAGATAAGAAAAAAAGATTTAAGCAACTGCTAAAGATAATCAGATTAATAGATCTTGAACATTAGAGAGTTTTGCAGTTTTATACTAACTTCACAACACTGTTGAAGGTCATCAGAGTTCTGTGTAACACAGTATTCATGATAATGTGAAATGTGTTCATCTGATTCGTGTCAATATGGAACAATGCTAGGGCCGCATGGTATCATGAATGTGACCTTCTGTCTTACATACCCTTGTATAACCACAAGTCTAAGAAAAACAGAGTGGTTAATGTATATAGTTCTTGTATCTTGCAAAGGAATGTTTTAGCAATTCAAGTCAATAGAGAGCTTGAAGGGGAATGTATTTGTAGGCTTTTCCTTGAAGCCTCTGATATCTGGGGGGGGTGTCAGAATAACTGCTAACTATTATGACTATTGCATGGGACACTATGCAAGTCTCTGATATCTGGCCAGGAGATTAAGGAGAAGGGGAAAGCTGAAGAACAACTAAAAGACAAAGCTTGCAGGGGATGCTGCACAAGCCTCTGACATACAGCCAAGTTGGACAAAGGAGAAAGACAAGAGGGAGGAAGACCATCAGCACGAGAGACCCCCAGAGGGACCACTGGAGACTGATACGCATGCTCCAGTAGGAGGGTTTGGATTCTGGAAACTAATTATAATAACCCTGTTTTTTTTAGAAGTAGTAATGACTATGTATTAGCCTAGGATCATAAAAATCAGCTGCTTGATGTAACGGGTGTGCGTCTTGGTGGAGCAGAGACTCCTGGAGGACCCAGCGCTGTTTGCTTACCTTTAATGTAATAATTCCTTTAATAAATTGTAAACTTTGATTATAGTCCTAGTTTGAAGACTGAGCTATTTATTACAATAATAAAAGAAAAGCCTTAGAGACAGGCCCTAAAATACCTATACAAAACTCCTTATCCCACAGGTCATGTTATATTTTTGGGTTAATCATCAACAATACAGGAATATTAAGCATTTTTCTCTTTTCAAGTTTTAGCTTGTATTAATGAGAAGATTTAGGAAATAAGGTGACCAAAAGAATATCACATGACTAACTGCAAAATAAAACCTGATATTTCTTATTCAAGATTCAGATGGAGTAGAAAAAGCTGCATTTACCTTTATTAATCTAGATTCTAAAACAAGAAAACAACAACGATAAAAAACAAACTTCTATACTTCTATTAGTATTTGTTTAGATGACCAATTTTTCATGAAATTGCATTCCTATACTATACTTTAAAATTTTTATAATCTGCTTTTTACAAATAATCTCTTAGCCAACAGATTTAACTTACTTTTTTATCTAAAGATTATTCAAACATAAATACATTTTCTGTATAAACTCTGCAGGGCAAAATAGAATTAAAATGGCATACCCACCAAAGTGAATTTTACATTCACTTCCTACTCAGTATATTCTTCTTTTGCCTCTATGGGCAGTAAAAATAGTAAAAATGATCAACGTAAAAAATAAAAACAATAAGATCATTGCTTATAGAGAGAGTCTCTTTTAAGTCAGTGGATTCTTTAAAAAACAAGTAGAGATTCAGAATTTTGATTATTTTTGACAATGGGAAAAGTCAAAATAAGAAAAGAAGGCAAATAGTGCTTTCATATGCTGCCTCTATCCTTGGGAGCAAATGAGAAGGAAACACTCCAATACATTAGGGAAAACACAGTCTAATGGCAGAGAAAATATAAATGTTGCCCAAGGAAATGCAAGAGAAACAAGCACTTTGACCAGAAGAGAGTGATCACTAGTGTAGTCTGAAGTAAAGCACAAGTCTGACTTATCTATAGAAATGAAGAGAAATAGCAATGGAACCACATAAAGTACAAAAATACTGAGTAACTTCAGGTAAATATCTAGTGGATGAAAGTATAAAAAAAGTGTTTTATGGGACATATGTATATATTTTCCTGTCAGGAAAATTCATATTTTAAATGCTGCCAGGTTATTATAATTTATGGATCTATTCAGAGGGCAACTGTCTTTAAAATTGGACATGTATTGTTACATGCTTTGACTAGTGGATTGTCTCTGTTTGTGGTGGTTTTACGGTGCTGGGCAGCTAAACCCCACAACCGCTCTCTCACTCCCCCTCCTTTAGATGAGGAGGGGGAGAAGTAAAGCAAAGAACAACTCACGGGTTGAGATAAGGATAATTTAATTAAAGGGAAATAATAATAACAATTAAATAAAGACTACCGTGAACTAAACAATTTAACTAAGGGGAAATAAAAAGGGAAAGGGGAAAAGGGAGGGGAAAAGGGAAAAATAAAAAGAAGGGAGGAAAACAAACAAATAAAATAAATGAAGGCTATATGGAAGTGCAGAGGAAGGAAATTACTCTCTACTTCCCACAAATGAGCGATGATTGACCACGTCCTTGAAGCAGGGCCTCAACGCACGCAGCCGGTGTTCGAGAGGAGGACCGATGTTTTTCTCAACGAGAGCCCACCCCTCCCCTCTTCTTCCTGCTTCCACCTTTTATTGCTGAGTGTGACATCACATGGTATGGAATATCCCTTTGATTGGTTTAGGTCAGCTGCCCTAGTGATGTTTCTCTCCTCACTTTTTGCCCACCCCCTAGGAGGGTTAGAGAAAGGCCCAATGCTGTGCCACTGCTGCTCAGCAGTAGACACAACACTGGTGTGATAACACTGCTGTTCCAGCTACAAGTACAGAGTACGGCACTGTATGGGCTGCTGCCGGGAAAGTTAACATTCCAGCCAGACCCGGTACACTGCCAGAAAAAGTATAAAATGGCATCATACATTTTGATGCATTCTATTTACAAAGATTGTGTGTATGCTCCTTTCCTCTGAAACCAAGGGATAATTTCACTCATAAAGTCTCCAGTCCTTTTTGGTTGACAGTCATCTTGAATCTATCTTGCACCATTTTTCTTAGAGCTATGCTCCCAGTGCTTGTTCAGGCCTGTGTATGGGGTTCTGTGTCTTCTCTGCATCTCTTTCTATGGCATTTAACATATTTTTTCTCACAAATGCCAATCCTCAAAATACTATCCAACAAAACAAACAAAACAACCTTTATTCAATTTTATTGCAAAATATGTGCTTTTTGTTTCTGTTCTCACTGTAACATTCTGTAAGAAACACTCTGTAGCCAATAACCTAGGCTCAGGAGAGGATCTCAGTGAAGCAGCAATTTTATTCGTGATTGCAATGGCGGGCGTCCCACAAGCAGGAGAGCGCACCTACTAGTCACACAGTACGGTTTATATACTTCATTTCTCGATGACAGGTACCCTCCCCTGTTTCTCCATCGACTAGGTAATCCAGGTTCACAACCTATACGATGCTTCACAGACAATACATGGCCTTCAGTTGTCGGCCTGTTAAATTTCAAATTTCTTTTGACTTTTTTACCGTTTGAAGTGGTAATGTCCTTCACTTATCTGACTTGATTTGACACCGTGATTTTCAGCTAATTGTTCTGAGGAGTCTGGTTGTCTGCATTTTACAAGGTCACCTGCTAAGCTTTCTTATCACTGTAAGCATATCTCAATCCTTCCCTCTAAACAATGTAACTCTGTGCAAAACCAACATTTTTATTCCCACAATTCCCCCCTTTTCTTCTTTATAAACTGTTGATTTTTTCAAAACTTTTCTCTAAGTTCTAATTTGGTAGATATCATTTGTTTCAATAGTGCAGTTTCCATTAACCACTGTACTAGTCCCCTGTCCTGGTTTCAGTTAGAACAGAATTAATTTTCTTCCTAGTAGCTGGTGGAATGCTGTGTTTTGGCTTAGGATGAGAAGAGTGCTGATAACACCCCGATGTTTTAATTGTTGCAGAGCAGTGCTTATACCAAGCCAAGGACATCTCAGCCTTTCGCTCTGTCCTGCCAACAGGCAGGCTGGGGGTGCAGTAAGAGCTGGGAGGGGACAGACCCAGGACAGGTGACCCAAACTATCCAAAGGGGTATTCCATACCATCTGACGTCATGCTAAACAATATATAGGGGTGGCTAGCCAGGGGGAGGGGGCCAGACTGCTCGGGGTTAGGCTGGGCATTGGTCAGCAGGTGGTGAGCAATTGCATTGTGCATCACTTGTTTGTACATATTATTATTTTTTTCCTATTATCACCATAGTATTATTATTATTATTGTTATTATTATTTTGTTATTATTATTTTCCTGTCTTATTAAACTGTCTTTATCTCAACTCACGGGCTTCATTTTCCATTTCTCTCCCCCGTCCCAGAGAGGGAGGGGGGAGGGTGAGCGAACGGCTGCGTGGTATTTAGCTGCCGGCCGGGTTAAACCACGACATCCCCTTACACAGGGGATAATGCAACAACCAGTGGCTGTCAAAACTCCTGCTACTATAATCAAGGATGTAAATATGGACACTACCATCCCTTTCCATTTACCAAACCAAGATTCCAACTGTCCGGTGGTGGAAGTGTCTGTTCCTGAATTTTCTGCCAATTCATTGGCAAGGGTGTTAAGCCCTTGCAATGCTCTAGTTACTGTGCCATCCGGGGCAGTATTGTTGCAACAAGGGTTGCTCAGTATCACACACACACCTCCTTCCTTCACGAGCATCATATCTAATGATGTTCTGTTTTCCCAAGCCATTTTGCTGGTGGCATCTAGCCTCTTAGTGCATCCTTGTATACTTTATGAATCTCTGCTGACTATAATAAATAGAATTAATCCATTCCACATTCTTACTGATTGTTACCCACCAGAACAGTGATAACTCAAACCCTGAAGCAATTTGATTCCTGGCTTTATGTTCATCAGGAACTCCTCTAGGCACCCCAATAGAATCTATGTATACTCTATCATCAAATGATATTCCTAAGCCTCCTTTACTTCTTCTGGGTATTTGTGATGTTTCTCTTTCAAATGCCAGGGTGAAGGGTATAACTAATTGAACAAGTGCACAAGTGCCTCCCCAATTAGATGGTAGGGTGGACCGTAAGATCTTCCCTCCACAGTACCACCAGAGATCTGCCCTGGGGATCTCAAGTCTTGAGCAGTTTCCCATCAAGTCCTTGGTAGCATTCAAGGTTCTCGTGTACAAGGCAAATTCTCCCAGATGCTGGGTAGCACTCACTCCCTGCCTTGAGAGGCAAGCTGTATGGTTACCTATAGCTGTAGAGAATGCAGGGGGAACCGTGATATTGCTATCATGCAAGGAAGGGAACAACAAAGAGAGAGACTTACAGGCCTCATTTCCCCAGGCAGTCTTTTCTTGGTACAATGCAATCATACATTGCATCCCTTGGGAGTCCTTGGTCCACCCCAATGGGAAGGGCACTATCTGGGCAATCGGTCATCCCAAGGCACAAGCATAGCAATCGCTATGGTTGAGACTCTGGACAGTATATTTGACCCATTCTATCCAGGCATTCACATCCCCATACCCTGTTTGAATCTCAAATGTTTGCCTAAGATCTTTTATTTCTTTAACTGTGACAACTGTCGCATTTCGAAGATGGTCTCCTGTTTTCTCCTTGAGTTTCTCCCTTTCTCTGAAGGCAATAGAGGATCGTTTCCATACAGATATTCTCAATCTGGCTGTTGGGTCTCTCCCAGTTATTTGTTCTCTCTGCTCAATTGTCGTTGGTCATTTAAATCTCCACAAGCTAATACCTCACAAGCATCAAACGTGATGGATTGTGGTACATAACCCTCTGTCACAGTCACCCATATTTTGACGGGGTATCCCGTTTTTGCTATTATCTGGTCATGCCTTTTCTAAGTTGCCAGTTGACAAAGGCCTTCTCTGAGGCCTACAATCACTAGAAACAAAATTACCAGTTTAATTTTCCCTGTCATTATTTTTAACCTGTAGGTGTCCAAATAATTATCAATACAAAGTATACGATATACGTACACTACTAGAACAAACTACTAGAACAAACGTACACTACTGGCCTGGAAAGAGGATGAGGAACCCACAGTGGATGAAGTGGCTAAACAACTCCGGCAGTACGAAGAAAGTCTCTCCTCTTCCTTACAGGCCTGCGTCTCAGCTGTGGAGAAACTTTCTGAAGAGTTCCACCAACTTAAAGAGAATCTATCTTCATCCCCACCTGAACCAACCAGTGTCCACCGACCAAAAGAGAACACTGTGGAGAAACTTTCTGAAAAGGTTCACCAACTTGAAGAGAGATTATTCTCCTCCGTACCTGTACAGAGCAGTGTCTCAGCTATCAGGGGTAGGCGTTCATCCACACAAGGAAGACGATATGGTGGGTACTCACCCCGTGCTACCCTGTGGTTTTACTTACGAGACCATGGAGAGGACATGAGAAAATGGGATGGAAAATCTACCGCGACCCTAGAGGCACGGGTACGTGAGTTGCAAAAGAAAACAATCAGGAAGAAGGGATTCTCTGAAAAGTTTGCTGCTCCAACTTCCAGCAGACAGTCCTTCAAACACAGAAACGAAGAAGATTCCGACCAGGATTAGGGAGGCCCTGCCTCCAGCCAGGGGGAGGAAAGGGATAATCGAGTTTATTGGACTGTGTGGATTCGATGGCCTGGCACATCAGACGCACAGAAGTATAAGGCTTTAGTAGACACCGGTGCACAATGCACTATAATGCCATCGAGCTATAAAGGACCACAGCCCATCTGTATTTGTGGAGTGACAGGGGGATCTCAGCAGTTGACTGTATTGGAGGCTGAAGTGAGTCTGACTGGGAATGAGTGGGAAAAGCACCGCATTGTGACTGGCCCGGATGCTCCATGTATCCTTGGCATAGACTATCTCAGAAGAGGATATTGCAAGGACCCAAAAGGGTTCCGGTGGGCTTTTGGTATAGCTTCCTTAGAGACAGAGGGCATTAAACAATTATCTACCTTGCCTGGTCTCTCAGAGGACCCCTCTGTTGTGGGGTTGCTGAGGGTCGAAGAACAGCAAGTGCCAATCGCTACCACAACTGTGCACCGGCGGCAATATCGCACTAACCGGGACTCCCTGATTCCCATCCATAAGCTAATTCGTCAATTGGAGAGCCAAGGAGTGATCAGCAAGACTCATTCACCTTTCAATAGTCCCATATGGCCAGTGCGAAAGTCTAATGGCGAGTGGAGACTAACAGTGGACTATCGTGGCCTGAACGAAGTGACGCCACCACTGAGTGCTGCAGTGCCGGACATGCTGGAACTTCAGTACGAACTTGAATCGAAGGCAGCCAAGTGGTACGCCACAATTGATATCGCTAATGCATTTTTCTCCATCCCTCTAGCAGCAGAGTGCAGGCCACAATTTGCCTTCACTTGGAGGGGAGTCCAATATACTTGGAATCGGCTGCCCCAGGGGTGGAAACACAGCCCTACCATTTGCCATGGGCTGATCCAGTCTGCGCTAGAGCAGGGGGAAGCTCCTGAACACCTGCAGTACATCGATGACATTATTGTGTGGGGTGACACAGCAGAGGAAGTTTTCGAGAAAGGGAAGAAAATAGTCCAAATCCTTCTGAAAGCCGGTTTTGCCATAAAACAAATAAAGTCAAAGGACCTGCACGAGAGATCCAGTTTTTAGGAATAAAATGGCAAGATGGACGTTGTCAAATCCCAATGGATGTGATCAACAAAATAACAGCTATGTCTCCACCAACTAACAAAAAAGAAACACAGACTTTCCTAGGTGTTGTGGGGTTTTGGAGAATGCACATCCCAAATTACAGTCTGATTGTAAACCCGCTCTACCAAGTAACCCGTAAGAAGAATGAGTTTGAATGGGGCCCTGAACAACGACAAGCCTTTGAACAAATCAAGCAGGAAATAGTCCATGCAGTAGCCCTTGGGCCAGTTCGAACAGGACCAGATGTAAAGAATGTGCTCTACACTGCAGCCAGGGAGAACGGCCCCACCTGGAGCCTCTGGCAGAAAGAACCTGGGGAAACTCGAGGTCGGCCCCTGGGGTTTTGGAGCCGGGGATACAGAGGGTCTGAGGCCCGCTATACTCCAACTGAAAAGGAGATATTGGCAGCATATGAAGGAGTTCGATCTGCTTTGGAGGTGGTCGGTACTGAAGCGCAGCTCCTCCTAGCACCCCGATTGCCGGTACTAGGCTGGATGTTCAAGGGAAGGGTCTCTTCTACGCATCATGCAACTGATGCTACATGGAGCAAGTGGATTGCACTAATTACTCAGCGGGCTCGAATAAGAAACCCCAGTCGCCCAGGAATATTGGAAGTGATTATGGACTGGCCAGAAGGTAAATACTTTGGGATATCATCAGAGGAGGAGGTGGGTCGTGCTGAAGAAGCCCCACTGTACAACCAGTTACCAGAGAATGAAAAGAAATATGCCCTGTTCACTTATGGGTCCTGTCATATTGTGGGGAAGCATCGGAGATGGAAGGCTGCTGTATGGAGCCCTACACGACGAGTTGCAGAAGCTGCTGAGGGAGAAGGTGAATCGAGTCAGTTTGCAGAAGTGGAGGCCATTCAGCTGGCTTTAGATATTGCTGAACGAGAAAAGTGGCCAGTTCTCTATCTCTACACTGATTCAAGGATGGTAGCAAATGCCCTGTGGGGGTGGTTACAGCAATGGAATCAGAACAACTGGCAGCGCAGATGCAAATCCATCTGGGCTGCTGCACTGTGACAAGATATTGCTGCTCGAGTGGAGAACCTGGCTGTGAAAGTACGT
The DNA here is from genome assembly GCF_009819795.1 of Aythya fuligula. Taxonomy (NCBI): domain Eukaryota; kingdom Metazoa; phylum Chordata; class Aves; order Anseriformes; family Anatidae; genus Aythya; species Aythya fuligula. Next base: position 6,167,535 of record NC_045594.1, on the reverse strand, counting down.
CACGTAGATGCTCATGTGCCCAAGAATCGGGCTACTGAAGAACATCAGAACAACCAGCAGGTGGATCAGGCTGCTAAGATTGAAGTAGCTCAGGTGGATCTGGATTGGCAGCATAAAGGTGAATTATTTATAGCCCGATGGGCCCATGACACCTCAGGCCATCAAGGTAGAGATGCAACATACAGATGGGCTCGTGATCGAGGGGTGGACCTGACCATGGACGCTATAGCACAGGTTATTCATGACTGTGAAACATGTGCTGCAATCAAGCAAGCCGAACGGTCAAAGCCTCTTTGGTATGGAGGACGATGGCTGAAATATAAATATGGAGAGGCCTGGCAGATTGATTACATCACACTCCCTCAAACTCGCAACGGCAAGTGCCACATACTTACAATGGTGGAAGCAACCACCGGATGGCTGGAAAGATATCCTGTGCCTCATGCCACCGCCCGGAACACTATCCTGGGCCTTGAAAAGCAAGTCCTATGGCGACATGGCACCCCAGAAAGAATAGAGTCAGACAATGGGACTCATTTCCGAAACAACCTTATAGACACTTGGGCCAAAGAACATGGTATTGAGTGGGTGTATCACATCCCCTATCATGCACCAGCCTCCGGGAAAGTTGAACGATACAATGGACTGTTAAAGACTACATTGAAAGCAATGGGCGCTGGGACATTCAAAAACTGGGATACGCATTTGGCAAAGGCCACCTGGCTAGTCAATACTAGGGGATCTGCCAACCGAGCTGGACCTGCCCAATCAAACCTGTTACGTACTGTAGATGGGGATAAAGTTCCTGTAGTGCATGTAAAAAATATGCTGGGTAAAACAGTCTGGGCTACTCCTGCCTCAGGAAAAGGCAAACCCATTCGTGGAATTGTTTTCGCTCAGGGACCTGGATACACTTGGTGGGTGATGCAAAAGAACGGAGAGGTCCGGTGTGTACCTCAAGGAGATTTAATACTGGGTGAGAATAGCCCATGAACTGAATTGTACCATGTTAATTGCTATATAATACTGTATGTTACCACTACCATGACTACTATAGGTGACTAATTAGAATGTATGGAAAAGAGTGTAACCTGAGCATGACATAAATGGTATGGAATAAGGGGTGGATAGATGTCCTGGTTTCAGTTAGAACAGAATTAATTTTCTTCCTAGTAGCTGGTGGAATGCTGTGTTTTGGCTTAGGATGAGAAGAGTGCTGATAACACCCCGATGTTTTAATTGTTGCAGAGCAGTGCTTATACCAAGCCAAGGACACCTCAGACTTTCGCTCTGTCCTGCCAACAGGCAGGCTGGGGGTGCAGTAAGAGCTGGGAGGGGACAGACCCAGGACAGGTGACCCGAACTAGCCAAAGGGGTATTCCATACCATCTGACGTCATGCTAAACAATATATAGGGGTGGCTAGCCGGGGGGAGGGGGCCGGACTGCTCGGGGTTAAGCTGGGCATCGGTCAGCGGGTGGTGAGCAATTGCATTGTGCATCACTTGTTTGTACATATTATTATTAGTAGTACTATTATCATCATTGTATTATTATTATTATTATTATTATTATTATTATTATTATTATTATTATTATTGTTATTATTATTATTATTTTCCTGTCTTATTAAACTGTCTTTATCTCAACTCATGGGCTTCACTTTCCATTTCTCTCCCCCGTCCCAGAGAGGGAGGGGGGAGGGTGAGCGAATGGCTGCGTGGTGTTTAGCTACCAGCCGGGTTAAACCACGACAGTCTTTTCGGCGCCCAACGTGGGGCACGAAAGGTTGAGATAACGGCAGATCTGACCAGAGTGTGTTAAACTAAAATTGGTATAAGTATTAGACCTGCTTAATAGTCACTTGTCATAATGCTGATTGCTTTAATCTCAACTCTGCTGCGCCTGTTTTCCAAATTGAGTATTATAGCACGTTATTTTCTGTACGTGCTCTCTGTCATGTTGTTTATCCTCTCCGGGCCCTGGTTTCAGACCATTATGGTACTGTGTGTTGTATCAGTGGCTTATGAGATGATGAAATATCTGGCCATGACTCTAACCTGGTATTTGTACTCAGTAACATCTTCGATTCTATACTTTGGAAACTGTATTTTGGAAACTATTAGCAATTGTATCTGTTGCCTTTTTTCATTAGGGAGTCAATCTGTGGAGGGGAAAGGGGAAGATAATTTTTCTTACTTGATCACTCTCCCTTTCTCCTTCACCACCCCTGTACCCTCCTTGATCACTCTCCCTTCCTCCTTCACCACCCTCTTATCCTCCGAGTTTATTACAATAGCTCTCCAAGATATTGAATATCCTTGGGATACTCAGACCAGCATAGTCCTGTTGTTCTGCCTCCTGAATGCACTTCAGGTTCTGCTTAAAGTTAAACAACTACTTAGGAAGCTCATCCGGAGATCTGCCCGGAGGCAGTATAGTTGTGGGTGGCAGGGAGTATGGGAGGATATGGGCAGGCATCTAGAGCAGTTGGCACCCCCAGTGTTTTGGAAATTCACCCCTGAACAAGTGCAAAATCCTCAAAAACTGGCAGAATGCTTGAATAAAAGGTGTCGCGATTCGGGAAGTTCCAAAGTAACACAAATCATTGTAACATGCTGGGGCCTGGCTCATGCCTATCGAGCTGCCATGGATACTGCTATCAACTTAGTGACAGACCCTGCGGCCACTCCAAGTCCCGTGACAGATCCAACGGCCACTGTGACCCCTACGGTGGACTCTGCAGCCACTCCAGTCCCAGCTCCTGAAGCCGCTCCAGTCCCAGCTCCTGCAGCCGCTCCAGTCCCAACTCCTGAAGCCGCTCCAGTCCCAGCTCCTGCTGGGACACCTCAGCCTTTTGCTCTGTCCTGCCAACAGGCAGGCTGGGGGTGCAGTAAGAGCTGGAAGGGGACAGACCCAGGACAGGTGACCCGAACTAGCCAAAGGGGTATTCCATCCCATCTGACGTCATGCTAAACAATATATAGGGGTGGCTAGCCGGGGGGAGGGGGCCGGACTGCTCGGGGTTAAGCTGGGCATCGGTCAGCGGGTGGTGAGCAATTGCATTGTGCATCACTTGTTTGTACATATTATTTTTAGTAGTTGGAGTTGGTAATCCTGGTTGAAGTGCTCCCATATCTTCCATGACTTCATTAATTTTTCTCAAATCATATAACAGTCACCATTTTCCATTCCTTTTCTTGATTACAAACACCGGAGAATTCCAGGGCTAGTCATGGGAACATTATATCTCGATTTAAGTTGTTAAGCAAGTCAGCCTTCGGGCCTTAAGTATCCTATTCTTCCCGGACCAAAGGGAAACATTTCCGTCTCCATTTCAAGGCCAATAGGGCCTGGGTCAAAAGGCACGTTCAGGTCACCAGGGGGCGTAACAGCAAAGGCCTGCGATGGCAGTAGTGTTGCTGGGGCTGATGGTGTAGCAGAAGGATCAGTGGACGAACCCACAGCTCCCTCGCTATCTGACAAACCACACATTTCTGATTGTGGTCACACATGGCTCTTTTTTGTATGAAGTTCAACAAGGCCAAATGCCGGGTCCTGCACCTGGGGCGCAATAACCCCAAGCAGAGCTACAGGATGGGAGATGAGAAGTTGGAGAGCTGCCTGGTGGAGAAGGACCTGGGAGTGATGGTGGATAGTCGGCTGAATATGAGCCAGCAGTGTGCTCAGGTGGCCAAGAAGGCCAACAGCATCCTGGCCTGTATAAGCAGCAGTGTGGCCAGCAGGTCTAGGGAAGTGATTGTCCCCCTGTACTCAGCTCTGTGTTCAGTTTTGGGCCCCTCGCTACAAGAAGGACATCGAGGTGCTCGAGCGAGTCCAGAGAAGGGCGATGAAGCTGGTGAGGGGTCTGGAGAACAAGTCCTACGAGGAGCGGCTGAGGGAGCTGGGTTTGTTCAGCCTGGAGAAAAGGAGGCTCAGGGGCGACCTTATTGCTCTCTATAGATACCTTAAAGGAGGCTGTAGTGAGGTGGGGGTTCGTCTGTTCTCCCATGTGCCTGGTGACAGGACGAGGGGAAATGGGCTTAAGTTGTGCCAGGGGAGTTTTAGGTTGGATGTTAGGAAGAACTTCTTTACCGAAAGGGTTATTAGGCATTGGAACAGGCTGCCCAGGGAAGTGGTGGAGTCACCATCCCTGGAGGTCTTTAAAAGACGTTTAGATGTTGAACTTAGCGATATGGTTTAGTGGAGGACTTGTTACTGTTAGGTCAGTGGTTGGACTCGATGATCACAGAATCACAGAATCACAGAATTTCTAGGTTGGAAGAGACCTCAAGATCATCGAGTTCATTCCCCCTCGTCCTGTCACCAGGCACGTGGGAGAACAAACCAACCCCTACCTCGCTACAGCCTCCCTTGAGGTACCTATAGATCTTGAGGTCTCTTCCAACCTAGACAATTCTGTGATTCTGTGATTCTTTATTTAAGGCCTTAGAGACTGCTCACCAGGTGTCGAGCAATCCCACCGCAACCTTGTCATTTTTAGTAGCAGAGTCCCACACCTTGACCTCAATTTGGTCCCATATTTCACGAACATAAACAGTCTGATTGTTAATAAAGGGAATAAACTGTAAGGTTACCAGGACTGTCTTTGTTGTCTTTGTTTCTAAGGACATATGATTCCCCATAATGCGTAACTGCTTACCTTTAGCCAGTGAGGGGCAGTTGTGTGCGCGGGTCCGCTCCTCTCAGCTTGAGCTTTTTTCCAGCTCCGGTTCGCCTATTTCCAGTGACTTTCTACTTTTGTTGAGGGATTTTTGAAACAGCAAGGAGGCCATGACTTGCTGCAGCTGAGCAAACCAAGCTACCAGGATGACTATGAGAAGTTCCCATGACAGTGTTCCCATATTGCCCGATTGAGGAATTAAAAAATATTGCTGCCAGCAGCTGGCTTCAAGGATGGGATCTACGTGACTGCTAATCACAAGGGGGATGTTTTATTGCAGGTGGGGTTGTTTTCTTGCAGTTGTTTGTCTGAGTGCTTTTGACCAATAATCTTGTGTGAGACACTATCCGCCCCTGTTAAGTTTGCTATAAAAGTCAGGCTATTCGGGTAATAAAGGGAGAGCATGATCTGACCATACTAGTGTCTGTCATGTTTTCGGCCATCCTTCCTGCAACATTCTTTGAGTGCTCTCCTGCTTGTGGGACGCCCGCTATTGCAATTGCAAATAAATTACTACGTTACTGAGATCCTCGCCTGAGCCTAAGTTATTGGCTACGGAGTGTTGCTGTGCTCACACCTTGCTGTGCTCTGCACTCGTAGCTGGAACAGCACTGGTATCACTCCAGTGTTGTGTCTATTGCTGCATAGTACTGGCATAGCATCAGGACACCCTCGAAGCCCCCAAGAGCCAGCAGGCTGGGGGTGGGCAAGTGATGGGGAGGGGACATCGCCAGGGCAGCTGACCTAAACCAACCAAAGGGATATTCCATAATGATGTCAGACTCAGTAATAAAAGGGGGGCTCTCATGAGAGAGGGGGCTGATCCTCCTGAACAACTGCTATGCATTTTGAGGCCCTGCTTCCCAGGACATGGCCAAACATCGCTCATTGATGGGAAGTAGAGAATAACTTTTTTTTTTCCTTTCTCTCTGTGCTTCTGCTTTTTTATATATATATATATATTTTTTTTTTTTTCCATTCCCTTTCCCTTTAATTAAATCTTTCTGATCTCAAACCTGAACTCTTTGTGTCATATTTTCTCCCCCTTCCTCTTTGAGGAGGGGGGAGTGAGAGAGCGGCTGTGGTGGAACTCGGCTGCCCACGTGAGTGAAACCACCACAACCACATGAGCTACAAGAGGAAAATTAACCATATCCCAGACGAAACCAGGACAACATTGAATCATAGAATGGTTAAGTTTGGAAAAGACCTCCAAGGTCATCTAGTCCAGCCATCCCCCTACTACCAATGTCAACCCCGAAAACATGTTCCTAAGCACCACGTCCAAACTTTCCTTAAACACCCCCAGGGACAGTGACTCCACCACCTCCCTGGGCAAACTGTCCAGTGCCTGACTACTCTTTCTGAGAAGAAATGTCTCCTAATATCCAACCTAAACCTCCCCTGGTGCAACTTGAGGCCATTCCCTCTAGTCCTATCACTGGTTATCTGTGAGAAGAGGCTGAACACCAGCTCCCCACAACTTCCTTTTAGGTAGTTGGAGAGAGCAATAAGGTCTCCCCTGAGCCTCCTCTTCTCCAGACTCAAAAACCCCAGGTCCCTCAGATGCTCCTCATAGGACTTGTGTTCCAGGCCCTTCACCAGCTTCATAGCCCTTCTCTGGACATGTTCCAGGGCCGCATTGTCCTTATTGTAGTGAGGTGCCCAAAACTGAACACAGTGCTTGAGGTGTGGTCTCACCAGAGCAGAGTACAGGGGGATGGTCACCTCTGTGGTCCTGCTTGTTATACTATTCCTGATATAAGCCAGGATGCCGTTGGCCTTCTTGGCTACCTGGGTACACTGCTGGCAAAACTAAACACATTGAGAAGAGTCTCATGCTATTTGTGTAAAGAACTTGAAGGTGTAGAAATCTACCTGTTGCAGATAGATTTCCATTCTCATGAAGAAATCACTATAGATTATGACTACAGGACCATATTTTAAGCCCTTTTATTTTAAGCAGAATCCTTTTTGCCTACACGAACCGTTCTAGAATGTATAAACAGAAAGAAATAATGAACAAACTACAATAACCTGCCACATTCCTTACTAAAATCAGTTTCTTATCATGCCATTAAGCCTTCCAAATATGCAAGGTTCTGCACAAATGTCTAGGAACATGCATCCCTGCCTTACCTATATTGCTTTCTGTGAGAAAACAAAGTGGAATTTCCTTCTAAAATTTAAAGTTCTTCAATCTGTAAAATTTTATATCATTCTTCAAATTACTTTGCCTCTCTCTTTCAGAAGCAGAGATTTCATGGTGTACGGACAAAAATTCTAGTGTGAGCTATGCTTTCTCATTACATTTCAGGATAACTGCTGCACAGCCTTTCTCCCTCTTCCCACTCACACATTCAGTCCCTGCATGCAAATCATGACTGTGTGTGAGTGGGGTTCATCTATAATAGCTACTGTGTTATTTTTTTTAATAGGTATAGATACTTAGTAGCAATAGGCCATATTTTGCACACATTGTTTCTTTCTTACTTATGATATCAAAGGGGAAAATTGCCATAGGCAAGTGTGCAAAGATTCTCCCAGGAAGAGGCAGCTAAGCCTGTCAAGCTTATGCTTTGGCTGTAGAGATGCATTTCAGTGGCTCCCACCTCTTCTCCTCCTGCTCTTACCTGCATGTCAGACAGTTACCATGTGGTACCACTCTTTTCCTTCCCTCCTGCTCCCGGCAGGGCTGTGCACCTGCTGTGCCTAACACAGGGGTCCTTCAAAGGCAACAGGCAGTGTGCTAATAAGCTGTGGCTGCTTTACTTTGCTGGGCAGCTGAACTCCACCACAACTGCTCTTTCACTCCCCCTCCTCAGAAGAGGAGGGGAAGAAGAAAAGGAAAGAAACAACTCACAGGTTGAGATAAGGATAATTTAATTAAAGGAAAATAATTATTAGGGAAAATAATTAATAATTAAATAATTTAACTAAAGGGAAGAGGGAAAGGGAAACAAAACAAAACAACAACAACAACAACAAAACAAGAAAAGGCCACGTGGAAGCACAGAGGAAAGAAATTACTCTTTACTTTCCACCAATGAGCGATTCTAGACCACATCCTGAAGCAGGGCCTCAACACGCATAGCTGTTGTTCAGGAGGACAGACGTTTTCACGAGAGCCCACCCCTCCCCTCCCCTTCCTTTTTTCCACCTTTTATTTCTGAGTGTGACATCATATGGTATAAAATATCCCTTGTTTTAGGTCAGCTGCCCTGGTGATGTCCCCTCCCCACCTCTTGCCCACCCCTAGCCTCTTGGGGGCTAGGAGGGGGTCCTGATGCTGTATCAATATTTCTCAGCAGTAGACACGAAACTGGTGTGATACCAATGCTGTTCCAGCTACATGTGCAGAGCCCAGCACTGTATGGGCTGCTGCAGGGAAAGTTAATTCCATCCCAGCCAGACCCAGTACATAAACTTGCTTTCTTCTTTTCTACCACGCCGCTATTGTTTGAGTCAGATCAGGTGAAGCTATGTCTATCACATGACATCCTGTAGCCTGATTTGTGACCTTGGAATGCCAGCATTGTGCTTTACAAGATCTCCACATGTTCTTGCTGCAAGCAATATGTGACCATTAGAAAGGTAACATGACTTGACCACTGGCTATAACTGCTAGGTAAAAGTGGACTTCAGAAGCCAAGTTATGGACAGAAATAACTAAAATTAGCCTTAAAATTGCTTTTGGCATGGAGCCTTGGGTCACAGGGAACTGAAAGTTTGCCAATTAAGTCACATCCTCAATAGATGTTGTTTTTTAGAAATGTATCATATGAAAACATCAAGCAATATTTTGCCAGTTTCTATTATTGCTCTTAGCATTTCTAGAGCATTTTAAAATGTTCATTTTCTCCAGGAAGTGAATTAATCTTCTTCTCTAGAAAGAAGAACCACAAATGGTGGAACATGGAACTGTTTCAAAACATCTAGCTTCTAAAATCATGCAAAAAAAGTCTACCTGGAAATGAAAGTGAAACCATCAGAGCAGCCAAACAAGGCTGACATTGATCTTAGCTCTGATTAAAAAGATGCAACACTGTTTTGTACAAACTTCAGATATTGTGTACAGAGCTCAGCAAGTTAGTTTTTCCTAAATTTAAAATGAAAATGTTTGTGTCATCTAGAAGAAATCCCATCAGGTTATTTCTCATTTAAAAATAGTTGTGTGCTCTAACATAAAGCATTATTTTTGAGGCTTATTTAGTGATTTTTCTCTTTCATTGTCATTTATGAAAAGATTGTTTTTCAAATTAAAGGAAGCAGTGTGGAGCTCATGGGATGCTTGTGCCTGTGGTCAGATTGGGAGGATGCAGAAGAGTGGATTTAAGTTATATATATATATATATATATATATATATATTTTTTTTTTTTCCCTCCTCTTGGATCACTTTTGCCACTAGTTCAGTCATCACAAATCTCTGCAGTGGTGTTGATGTCAATGGAGCCCCGCGATACATGGGGGAACCAAACACTTCTACGCACTGGTGGTAGACATAGGTGCTGGTGCAGGGCTTCTGGCCAGCTCATGGCTCCCTTGTGAAGTGAGCAACCTCAGGGGCTGTAACAGGTGAGTTTCTAATGATGCAAAGTCAGTAGAGGTCATTGTGCTTTCTTGAGGACTTCCAGTGATGTCTGTATATGTGGGAAAGGAACTAGCAGGTGGCTTCGCACTGTTTCACACATCTCTGAATTAGAGATAATGAGGAAACAAGCGGTAGAAACAAAAACTCGAGCAAGGTTGAGATAAAGTAAATTGGCTACAGTGTTAAAGATGAGCTTTGGGCAGTGGGCTGGCTTCAAGGATGGGATCTATGTGACTGCTAATCACAAGGGGGTTGTTTTCTTGCAGGTGGGGTTGTTTTCTTGCAGTTGTTTGTCTGAGTGCTTTTGACCAATAATCTTGTGTGAGACACTATCTGCCCCTGTTAAGTTTTCTATAAAAGTCAGGCTATTCGGGTAATAAAGGAGAGAGCATGATCTGACCATACTGGTGTCAGTCATGTTTTCGGCCGTTCTTCCTGCAACATACGGCGCCCAAACAGGCTGAGACCCAGAGAGACGCTGAGAGACCTGAGAGACGCTGAGAGACTCCGAGCACAGACCCGAACAGAGACATTGCGGTGAGACGCAGAGATTGATACAGAGATCACGGTGAGACGCGGGAAAGTGACGTATTGCAGTGAGACGCGGGACATCCGGAGTCGAGTTGCTACGGGAGATCGGAGGCGTCAGTGAAAACAGCAGACGACCGCCACTTTGTGGCGAGTTGGCACATAGCAGAGGGGTGGAGATCACGACCCTGCGGCTCATCTGACGTAACCATGGAGGAGGAAGTGGCTGTCCAGCTTCTCTCTAGTATTCTCTCTAAGACAGGTGTATCTTCCAATGTAAAAAAAATAAAAAAATAAAAAAATAAAAAAAGATCAAATCCTTGGTGCACTGGGCTCAGAAGGAGGGTTTTCTGAAGGGAATCCCACTAATGTTTAGCCCAGCTGAGTGGCGCCACATAGGAGATCACTTATGGGATAAAGCCATCTCAAGTGGAAAGCTAGATAAAGATGTAAGTGGGACGTGGCACACAGTGATTAATGTGCTGTGCGGCAGAAAAACTGAACAGCAGCTCGCTATAGCGGTGGTGCAAGCCTTGTCAGTACCATCTGGGACTGACAGACTGCCGAGTACAAAACCTGATACCTCAGGAATGCGGCTGGCACGATCTTTTTCGTTGGTTCCTGCGCCCACCCCGGTTCGGAGTATGACCTCTTCTATAAAGGAATCAGCGACAGAAATAACTAAGGGACTATTGGAGTAGAGTGTTGATGGGGAGTGAGGGTTGCCCTCCCCATCCCCCGGGCTGGAAAATCTTGATGAAGCTGCGCTGTCAGCATCTGTGCCGCTGCCAGGCAGCAATAAATCCACTTGGGATGCTTCGACAATGAGAGGTGCAGCAGCACTGGAGGAGTTGTTCCAAGAAATTCGAGACTTGGAACAAGAGAAATTGGAGAACTTAAAAATTATGGATTCGGAGGAGCTTCCTCTCATGTCTGCCCCACTGGAGCCGACTCCTTCATTATCCGTCGCTACAACACCGTCGGCACCAAGGAGGGACAGGTGGTCCAACGTCATACGTGACGCCATCATAGAGGGGCATAGGCATGCTACATCTTTGCCCTGCCCTATTATTATTGACCCTGTGCAAGGCACCGGGTTGTGGCAGCCACATGATTGCAAGCTTTTGCAACAAGCTCGAAAAACGGTTATGGACTACGGTTTACAATCCCAGGCTATTTACTTTCCATTATATGTTTAATATTCAGTTTGGTAGGCCAGAATGCTTCCAGGATTCAGATTTAAAGTTTATTCGGGATACTTCGGAAGCAAAAGGGTTGAAGATAGCCCCAGAGAAGGTTCAACAGAAACATCCATGGCTATACTTGGAATGGAAAATATCTGACTCTACTATTCATCCACAGAAAAGTGATATAACTACAGTGTTACATAATTTGACAAATACACAAATGTTCCTGGATAGCATTATACGGGTTACTAATGACGATTTAGCTATATTACTGCCTTTATTGCGAGGCAGCAGTGCAGAGCCACAGATTACACTAACAAATGACCAACGTCAGGCTCTTCCACAAATAGTTTCTAAGGTTGCAACTGGCACTACTTGCAGATGTTGCACTCTCCTTCCTAATTAGCAATCATGTGTCTCATCCATTTGCGGTAATTGGTCAGTGGCAAAAAGAAAAGGGGGAGAGTAAGGGGCAACAAAGACAGAAACGGTATCAGGAGGATGCCACTGACACTAACAGCACGGGTAATAGGAGTAGTATAAGTGACACAGGTGATGGCAAGGGTGGAATGATAGGGCAGCATTTTCTAATTCTAGAATGGATTTTCCTACAGATTCAGCCAAAAACAAGTGTTCAAACACGGGCAGAAGCTATCACAGAGTTAGTACGTGAGGGCTGCTCTTGGAGTATTGAGATCAGTGGGAAGGAACCAGGAGATCTGCCAGGATCATTCGGAATGGTGTTTACAGCAATCCATACCACTACAAGAAGCTGTGTTACATTACCCAATATTGGTACATTCCCAAACTCCAAAGGGGCCTCTCTGGCAAGTTATAAGATCATATAAATGGCAGATAGTGCTACAGCTTTTGTCCCGACCAGTGGTGGGTCGCACTGTATACACTGATACAGGTGAGGCAAGTAGGATGGCTGTGTGTGTGTGGTATGAGAACGGAAGTTGGGAGAAATACATAATTCCAGAGGAGACAGGGGATTCATTACAAACATTGGCATTGTCTGCAGTTGTTTGGGCTTGTCAGTGCTGGATGCATAAGCTGATTAATATCATCTCAGGCTCTCTGTATGTTGTCAATGTGGTAAAACAGATAGAGGATGCCTTGATACGGCATGCTAAGAGGGACAGATTATTTCTGCAGCTGCGAGATGCCATTCAGGGGAAAACTGCACCTTACTGTGTTATCCATATACGTAGTCATCAGTTCTCTATTGGGTTAGCAGAAGGTAATTCACAGAAGGTAATTCACAAGCAGACAAGTTGGTGAGTATAGTCACAGAGGGGCCTGAGAGTGATTTTGCACATGCGCGAGTGTCGCACAAAATGTTCCATCAGACTGCAAAGGGTCTTTGGAGAATGCTTGGATTTACTTGGACAGAGGCGAAAGGAATAGTAAGAGTGTGCCCTTCCTGTAGTTATCATGGACCAGGGTTAGGTTTGGGTATTAATCCATGGGGTGTTAAGGCACTTGAGGTATGGCAAATGGATGTAACACATGTGCTGGAATTTGGTGCTAAAAGATATGTGCGTGTGAGTATTGGTACTTTTTCAAGATTCATATGGGCAATGGCGCATGGAGAAGAAAAAACACACCTTGTGTGTAGACATCTGATGGTGTGTGTTGCCATTATGAGAGTGCCACAGCAGATCAAGATGGACAATGGTCCAGCGTATGTTAGCAAAAGGGTTAGAAAATTTATGAAAATGTGGGTAATCCAGGTTCACAATCTATCTGATGCTTCACAAACAATGCATGGCCTTCAGTTGCCAGCCTGTTAAATTTCAATTTTCTTTTGACATTTTTACTGCTTGAAGTGGTAATGTTTCTTCACTTATCTGACTTGACTTAACACCATGATTTTCACCTAATTGTCCTAAGGAGTCTGGTTGTCTGCATTTTACAAGGTTGCCTGCTTAAGCTTTCTTATCACTGCAAGCATATCTCAATACCACATTCCTTCCTTCTAAACAATGTAACTCTGCAAAAACAACATTTATATTCTCACAAAGGCATTGTTTGTCTTGAATCATTTATGTTTTACTAGTGACCAAGAAGACCCTCCTGCGAGTATTCATTTTCAAACAATAAGTATAGCAACACCAAATGTGTTACCACAAATAAGAATGAATTACCGAGATCCTGCTACAGGAACTTGGAAAGGGCCATATGGGTACAGAAATACAAATAACACCTGTGATTACAATGACACTGCTAGGGGCTTATGGCACGGAGAGAAGGGGTAACAACTATAGCGTTTGGAACAATAGTACAGCTATGGCTTTACCTCCTGATGATAGGGCCTGGCAAGGTATCCCTGCAAATGCTATCGGAGGTCCATGTTACTTAGTTAAACTTACTATATTTGCTCCTAGCTTGTCGCAGTTGCATGAGATCACCGGACATAAATGGGCATTGCTCACACTGGATTGCAATGATAATGTTGAATTGCTTGGTGTTGCAGCTAGAGCGGCATTGGCAAGTTTAGTGCCAGGAGTGACATCTGCGGCCGCACTTAACTTAGAAAAATTGGTATGCTGGGCCGAGAAGCAAGCCCATGCCACGACAGATACTTGAGGAGATGTTACCAGATCAAAATAGTCTGCGACATGCGCTCTTACAGGATCAAGCTGCTATTGACTTCTTGCTTTTGGCTCAAGGGCATGGGTGTGAGGACTTGGAGGGAATGTGCTGTTTGAACCTTTCTGATCATAATGAGTCAATTCACAAATCCATTACTTTCCTGAAAGAGCACGTGAGAAAGATTCAATATGATATCAATCCTTTCAATCAATGGCTCACTGATTTGTTTGAAACAATGCCTAGATTGTTACTGGGATTAATCAAAGAGGGATTAAGGATTCTGTTTGTTGTGGTGTTAATCATCATTGCGTGTTGTATTGTAATAAATGTGGTTAAAGGGTTACTTGCAAAACTGTTACATCGGGCTTGGTTTGCTCAAAAAGAAAAAGGGGGAATTGTTGAGGGATTTTTGAAACAGCAAGGAGACCATGACTTGCTGCAGCTGAGCAAACCAAGCTACCAGGATGACTATGAGAAGTTCCCATGACAGTGTTCCCATATTGCCCGATTGAGGAATTAAAAAATATTGCTGCCAGCAGCTGGCTTCAAGGATGGGATCTACGTGACTGCTAATCACAAGGGGGATGTTTTATTGCAGGTGGGGTTGTTTTCTTGCAGTTGTTTGTCTGAGTGCTTTTGACCAATAATCTTGTGTGAGACACTATCCGCCCCTGTTAAGTTTGCTATAAAAGTCAGGCTATTCGGGTAATAAAGGGAGAGCATGATCTGACCATACTAGTGTCTGTCATGTTTTCGGCCGTTCTTCCTGCAACAACATTAGCTCTACAAAAAAGGCATTACAGAGTCTCTGAGCAAGGAGAAAACAAGTTTCTATATCTGTGCCCCTCTATTTCAAGAATTTAATTTGCCTGTTCCTGGAATTTATTTCCCATCCATACAATTTAACAAATTTGAGAAGATGCACCCAGATTGGCAGATACAATTCAAAATTAAGATGAATAGTTAAATCAAGAATTCAAGTGAAGTAAAAAAGTTGTTGAAAGCTGGAAGTAAAAGCGGAGGAAATTGGTAATAAGGATTGTGCTACGGAAGGAAGGGAAAAGACCCGTGTAGGTAGCAGTACAGAAATCTTTCTTTTGTGTGTGAAAGAAATAATCTTTCTTTGAATATTAAAAGCAGCTTCTTCCCTTTCGACAGCCTGATTTAAAAATAAATCCCTGTCTTCTTTTGTAGTGTTGTAGGGATTAGAGATATTGGTATCACATAGCTGAAAGAAATTTGTCAAGTTTATGCAGTCATTGTCTAAAATTCTCCACTATCCTCATGTGAATACTGTTGTTGCCATTGGTACAGAAAATGTGTGATATCATAGCCATGCCTCATTAAATCAAGAAAGGCATCTGCTGCTGTCACTTGCACAATTTTGCCTTCTCTGTGCATGTTTTCTTTTGTACCTTTCCCAGGGTGGATGATGAACACAATTATTATACCAATCAGCACAGCAATGATTGTAGTACTCATGTAGTAGACTACTGCTTGGACTCCCATCTTCCCTGGTGCTTTACTATCCAGGGCAGCAATTCCTAGCAAATTTAAGCACAAGGAAATTCACCTCATATAGTTGTGAGTAAAGACTATAAACTCATCATGATGAAAATTGTTTTGTGGGAAGTTTTGATGACCAGTACATTTAAAGCTATCCAATGGCCCTCTAAACTGGCCCTCTTCTGCAGCTTGTACTGCCACTATTTTCACATTGCAGCCCTAATGCTTTCTATTACATTTTCTATTATAAGAGTTACAGCTTTCTGTTAACACTTGTTGAAAGCAAAGAATATTGGTATGATGCAGTGTGGCACTCCTTATATTCCAGTGAGCCAATTCATGTTTTTTGATTAGTGTAGTTACGGTAATTTGAAAAATGTGCCTTAGAAATGTGCTGCACCTATATTGTAATGGTAAGAAAGAAAATAGAGTATGCCCAATAGACATTGGTAATATATGCTACAATTAATGTGTATGAAGAGTTTTCTTCAGTCCTTAATGGAATGACCTGAGTTTACTTCTGTCGCAAGCCATGGGAGTATAAAATAGATTAAATGTTGTTAGGTGGTTTCAGAAAATCCTTGCTATTGTATGAATAAACATTTAGAGTCTTTTATAAGCTTTGCAAAACTTGTGACATTAATGTGACTTGGCTGGTCTTAATGTGCCTGATCTAATGTGAATACTAGGGTGCTCAATATGGCATATGCTCAAGTATTTATTCATCAGATTGAACCAACAGGGCTGCACTGTGGTTTTTGAATGAAGGTGCAGTTCTTCCAGGGAAAGAGTTCTGAACCTCTTAGGAGTGTCTCATGAAGACTGTCAGAAATGGAAATGCTCTTTTTCCAAAGAGGTGCAGTTGCTGTTCCTCTCCCTTTGTATCTTCTCCTTAAAATTTAAAGTAGTCAGTAACTTCCCCATACTTCATCTGGATGGCTATACATCTGTCCCACAACAATGCTAATGTTTCTTGTTGGAATAATGCTTTCAAAGTGCAGAATGAAGAAAGAAGTCATGAAAAGATCTCCCTGTTTTATTATCTTTTCCTATGGACCCCTATATGGCACTGTCTGATCCAAACTTTTGCTGACTGTTCAAATATTTATCTAGGTGCAATTTTTGAACATATAGAATATAATGAAAGTTGCCCAGCTTCTGCTCTGACTACCTATCTCAGAAGAGAAAGCATTTAAAATAAGGCAAAAGGACTGTGTGAATATTGTAATAAACGACTGAGTCCCAAATAGGATTGCAATTAAAGTTTATAATTTATTAAATGAATAGAGGCAAGCAAACAGCACTGGGTGTGCTGGGAGTCTCCGCTCCACCAAAACGTACACCTATTACATCAGGTGTCTGTTTTTTATGCTCCTAGGCTAATACATATTCCACACCACTTTTTGGAAAAGGCAGGATTATTATAATTAGTTTCCTGGAATCTGAACCATCCCACGGACACATGCGTATCGGTCTCCAGTGGTCCCTCTGGGGGGTAGCTCATACTGGAGGCTCATAGTCTTATCTTGTCCTTATATTGTCTTGCTTACTACAGAGACGTCTATAAGAACGGTGTAAAAGGGGTGGACGCATGCATTGCAAGTAAAGGGACCCGTAACAGGAACCTGGAAGGTTGAGTCTACTCCTGGAGATCTGAAAGTTAAGCTTAAAAGAACTTGAAGTATATCGGGGCATAGCGACCCTTTGGATGCTAATTGTATGTATATTAAAATATGTATTGATTAGAATATTAGCGATCATTGGAAACTCATATAAAGGCCCTAATAGGATTTGGGGACCCCAAAACCCCATAGGGGGAGTGCCACCTCTAGTAGAGATACCTGCAACATCTTGAATTGCCCTGGTCCTGAAAATTTAAAATAATAGGTGGGAAAATTTACCTAAAGGATTGGCTATCTGCTTTGAAGTGAGCCCCCACTAACTCGTGGAAAATTTGAACACAAATAGGAGAACCATCGGGTGTGTAAGCCTGGACCATTTCCTAAGAAGCATCAGGGAGAGGGCAAGACCGGAAAAGGGACCAGTACCGCAGTTCAAGAAGGTTTACCAAGGGCTGCAACCCCTTAGGGTAATAACCGCCGGGTAACATGGCCTTTACCGGACCTCTCCTAATTACATGCTATTGGTCTCAGAATTGTAGTGAATGTATTGTTAAGACCCGGAGAGGAAGAATTCAGGAACAAACACTAGTAACTATGCCTGTTAAACCTATGTTTTGGAAACCAGAGTGTTATATATGGAGTGAAAAAATGGAGACTGTTAAGTCATGGAACTTAGAGGATTGTTTGTTACCTTTTCTGATTTTACATATGTATAGGCATACTCGGGTTTAGTATGTAAAGCAATGTTCTGTATATTTAGAATATTTGATGTTTGTGTGTGTGTGTTGGTGGAGCGTAGACTCCCCGCACACCCAGCGCTGTTTACTTGCCTTTTATACCTTTTAGAAATATTTGTTTTATAAATATTACTAAATTCAGATTGAGTTGAGACCTCATTTATAACAGAGTATGCTCGATGTAATGAAAGCAATAAGATAACCAGTTATGAGCCAAAAGAGGTCCCCTATCAATGGTGGATAGAGGTAAGAACTAATAACGAAGGAGGAGGGTTAATTGGGAAAAGTCGCATTGCCACAAATCTTAGTAAGCCCTTAACAATTTAATTTGATGTATGTGATGCTGCTAGTGATGATTATTATACACCCTGTGGAACCATGAAAATGAAGCACGAGCTAAAAATGGGATTCCAACCATTGCTAAAAGTTATTTATAAACCTTGCAGAGAATATTGCGAAGACATTAAATGTAACAAATGGTTTTGTCTGTGGAGGACTATAAACCATCAGTTTATCATAATCCCAGTGGAAAGTCCTCAGGAAGACAGTCTCTCTTATGGTTCAATTGGCCTTGGCCAAATTCGAAGCCAAGACACGAATTAATGACATTCAAAAGAAGAGGAGGGATTGTGATAAATGGAGTAATAAGTTGTGTCAAGAAGATGGTTGATATTAATAAAGAAGGGGGAGATGTGGGAGTGTGGCCATGGGGGTCGACAAGCCCCGTGGTTGGTGATAACATCAGACTCTTAACGATGAGGTCATCAGGAATGAAAAGAGTTTAGAGGAAACAAAGAAGGGTGATTAAGGTGATGCCTTGCCATCTGGGGTTGCTTGTTTCCACCACCACCACCACCACCACCACCACCCCCCCCCGCTGTTAAGGCATGGAAGTTGCTGGGGGGGGTTGCTGGTTAGAACTGTTAACATTTATTGTTTAATGTTATATGATAATCATATTATTAGTGTGGTTTCAAGGGTTAGCGAAATGCGGGAAAAGCAATCACGTTTTCTTGCTTTGGAATTCTCCGGTGTTTGTAATCAAGAAAAGGAATGGAAAATGGTGACTGTTATATGATCTGAGAAAAATTAATGAAGTCATGGAAGATATGGGAGCACTTCAACCAGGATTACCAACTCCAACTATGCTCCCCTAGTCATGGACGTTAATAGTAATAGAATTAAAGGATTGTTTGTTAAACACTTGCCCTTTAAATCTTTGCCATGTTTATGTTTTAACTGATACCTTTTCTGATTGTACATATGTATAGGCGTACTCGGGTTTAGTATGTAAAAGCAATGTTCTGTATATTTAGAAAGTTCAATGTTCGTGTGTGTGTGTTGGTAGAGTGTAGACTCCCCGCGCACCCAGCGCTGTTTACTTGCCATTTATAAATATTACTAAATTCAGATTGAGTTGTATCTTTGTTCATAAAAGACACAAATGCACCAATAAGTGTTTTGTCACTGGCAAGATTTCTTAAAAATAAGGCAGTGTAGCTTTGATTATTGACAAACCTGGTACAAGGATAAATAGTAGCTACTGCAACAACCAAAAAAACATAGGATTTTTTTCTTGACTGAGAAGTTACTACAGTAAATTCAGATTACTCAAAAAAATCAAGTCTTGTTAACATCTAAAGGCAATATCACACCACTCTTTTCCAAATTTCCTTGATATTGCTGAATTAGGAAAGAAAGATGATGTCTCAGGGTTATAAAAATTGTGCTAAAATTAAAATTACAAGCAGAAATCCTATGGCCAGGTTGTTACCATATGCATTAGAAACCCATTGCCATTATTTCAAATCTTAGTTGAGTCACATCTAACTGGGCAAAACCTCCTTCCCAATGAAGGCTGCTGCATGAATTTAACCAGTTTCAGATCCTAGTGGGCAATCATTCAAATAAAAGATTCTATCGCTGCAACAGTCTATTATTGGAAGTTTTACTGAAGAAGCCAAGAATTGGCTGGCCAACAATACTGGATCATATTTTGAGTGAGATGGTGATGCCTCCAACATAAAGCTGTGACAAATTATAAATTGGTATAATCCCACACCCCAAATCCTATGTCATTGTGCACACAGATAGAGATATATAGTATCATAGAATGGTTTGGGTTGGAAGGGACCTTTAAAGATCATCAAATTCCAACCCCCCTGCCACGGGCAGGGACACACAGACCTGTGTTTTAGCAGATTAAAAGCTTCCACGTGTATTTTAAGATATTGCATTATGAAGTTTAAGGAGCACTAAGTAATGCGTTTAACACCATTCAGGAGGGGAAGGTATCTTGCCAGGATGGGGTGCATTTTGTTTTTAAATTAGATATATTTGGCAATATGTTCAGAATAAGTGAAAAGTAGTATTTTCATCCTTGGTGAACAGAGTAGTATACTTAGACTAGAATATATATTTCAGTTTTGAACAACATGTAACAACATGCCCTGTAGGATCCGAGCAATCTTAATATGCTTTTGCTTGTCAGCTACCACAATGAACTTTTTTCTTATCAAAATGAAATAATTTACCATATTACATTATGATTTTTCTTAAGCAAATGTTCTGTGCTCATTGTTTCACTCCTGATACAGAAAATGAGCAGCTTTATGCCCAACAGAAGAATCCCATTAACATAAATGGACATAAATAATCCCATTAACATAAATGGACATAAAAGGATGCCTTTTTAGAATTGTACTGTGCAGGTAGAAGCAGTGTTCTGCTACCAAAAAAAAAAAAAAAGTGAGCTGGTATTTTCTGTATTCCCGAGTCTCTGATTCTTGGCTTGAAGACAGTCAGTCCTTTGTACTCTGTTATTATGAGGTAACCAAAGAAATAGTGTCTTGGTTTGAGACTGTCAGCTGTTACTAATAACTGCTCCATGGCTTGCTGTGAATCCCTGCATGTATCTCCCTCCTTTTCTGCTTAGCACACAAGATAAATTAGTCCCTAGTTTCCCTTCAAAAAGCATATTGTTTGGCACATTCCAATACTGTGAGCAACAGGTAGAATAATGTGAAGAGTTAAATGGATATCTAAACAGCTCCACAGCAGGCTCCTTCTCAGAAAGATGTGAGTTTTAGGAACTGTACTTGTCTTTAAAAGACGTTTAGATGTAGAGCTTAGGGATATGGTTTAGTGGGGACTGTTAGTGTTAGGTCAGAGGTTGGACTCGATGATTCTGAGGTCTCTTCCAACCTAGAAATTCTGTGATCCTGTGATTCTCCAAATGCATTCTGGTATCTTGCAGGCCCTAAGAGTAAATGAACTACAGTCTTCAGAACAGTACAGTATATTCCTACAAGAGGTTTCCTGCAGTAACAGAAATATCGCACTCAGTAAATGCAGCATCTAAGTGCTATCTACATATTTAATTTTACTGGGGGCTGTAATACTTTGGTGTCTATAAATTATTTAGCAACAACAACCACAGTCTGGGGATTTTTACCAAGCAGAGTTTCATGCAGTTGAAACTCTGTTTCAGTTGAATTTATTCAACTGAAAGATTAGTATTAGCGATTGTGAGAAAAAAATCTCAGTAATTTTCTTCAGAAAGAATCTTCCGTGAAGCTATTTTATTCGCAATTACAATGGCGGGCATCCTGCAAGCAGGAGCACACAGTAAAAGTTTATCATAACCTTATATTCCCTATAACCTGACACATGATTTCTCCCCCGTTTCCTCTTTGGCTGAGTACTACAGGTCCACAACCTACTCGACTCACTTCTATATCATCTATGTACAATTTTATTTGACCAACCGTTAATTTCTCCTTTTCCTTTTTTTTTTCTTTTTCTTTTTTCCTTTTTCTCTCATGACTAGACGGCCCGTGATTTTTGTTTTTACTGACTTCATGCCCATCCTGTTTTTCTTAGCTATCCTCCTTATTTTGGGACAGTGGGACCTTCCCCTTATCTGCTTAACAAAGTCCCCACTGCTATGCTGCACAATCACTTTTGAATATGCAAGGTTAGTGGAATTTTCCATTGCAAAATCACAACTTTGTTTCTCACAGTGATGAATGACAACAAAATGGTTGTTATAAATGAAGTCTCAACTCAATCTGAATTTAGTAATATTCATAAAAGAAATATTTATAAAAGGTATAAAATGCAAGTAAACAGCGCTGGGTGTGTGGGGAATCTACGCTCCACCAACACTCACACACGAACATAAAACATTCTAAATATATAGAACATTGCTTTTACATACTAAACCCGAGTATGCCTATACATATATACAATCAGGAAAGGTAACAAACAATCCTTTAAGTTCCATAACTTACTAAAATCGAGTACGCCTATACATATGTAAAATCAGAAAAGGTAACAAACAATCCTCTAAGTTCCATGACTTAACAGTCTCCATTTTCCATCCCTTTTCTTGACTACAAACAAGTCTCCATTTTCCATTGCTTTTGAACAATATGTCTTGCTTTAAGTTGTCAAGCAACTCAGCCTTCGGGCCTTATGTATCCTAATCTTCCCGGATTGAAGAAAAACATATCCATCTCCTTTCCAAGGCCAATGAGACCTGGGTCAAAATGCACATGCAGGTCAAAAGGGGACGTAACAGCAAAAGCCTTCGATGGCTGTAGTGGTGGTGGGGGGGAGATGGCGTAGCAGTCGGATCAGTAAACGAGCCCGCAGCTCCCTCATTGTCTGGTAAACCACATGTTTGTGATTGTGGTTGAACATGGCTCTTTAAGGCCTCAGAGATTGCTCGCCAGGTGCCGAGCAATCCCACTGCAACCTTGCCATTTTTAGTTGCAGAGTCCCACACCTTGACCTCAATTTGGTCCCATATTTCAGGATCATAAACTGTCTGATTGTTAATAAGGAGAATAAGTTGTAAGGTTACCGGGACAGTCTTTGTTTCTAAGGACGTATGATTCCCCATAATGCGCAACTGCTTACCAGCCAGGGGCAGTTGTGTGCGTGGATCCGCTTCTCTCAGCTTGAGCTTCTTCCCAGCTCCAGTGAACCTATTTCCAGTGACTTCCTGTACGAGCTTCTCTGAGCGGTTTGCTGAGTTTGGCTGAACCTATCTTCATAAGGCAATCAATGTGCCTGTTCGCGTCCTGGTCTCCGTTCTGCTAGCCTGTTTCTTTTCATTCCTTCGTTCTGCCTCCCCATTGATGACATTACTTCATTACATCGTGTTGCCTTTTTTTTTAATCTTGAGGGCAGGCTCCCCTCTTATACCTTTCTCCTTACAGCAGTTCTTTTCAAAACAACTTTTCATTGGTCAAACAACTTTGCATATAACAGCAACAGCAAACACCCAGAAACTTCTATGCCTTAACAGCTGGAGAGCAAGCAACCCAGTTGGAGAACAAGAAACAGGAGACTGCATGGAGTCTCCTGAATCACCGTTCTTTGTTCCCTCTAAACTCTTTTACATTCCTGATGGTCTCATCCTTAAGAGTCTGATGTTATCACCAACCATCGGGCTTTCTGACCCCCATGGCCACACTCCCACATCTCCCCCTTCTTTATTAACATCAACAATTTTCTGGACACACATTACCACTCCATATATAACAGGGTCTTTCATTATTTGTGGTTAACTGTAAGGTAAAAATCACTGTAAAGCCACTAGAGATTATTTTGGCCTCTACTATTCACACCAATCAGTGACATTTTGACAGCATCTTACTCTGGTTTAACAAACATACTCTTTCTATTGATGAAACTGTGGGTAGAAGAGCATGTGTTTGCAGGCAGGAGGATGAAGTACAAACAACATGGTAATTTATTAAATGTTTTCCCTTAACAAGTGTTAGAAAGGGATGGAGCAAGTACATTTGCAGCTAGCACACATTACACTTGTTATATATGGAGTGGTAATTCGTGTCAGAAAAATGGTTGATATTAATAAAGAAGGGGGAGATGTGGGAGTGTGGCGATGGGGTCAACAAGCCCTGTGGTTGGTGATAACATCAGACTCTTAACGATGAGGTCATCAGGAATGGAAAGAGTTTAGAGGAAACAAAGAAGGGTGATTGAGGCGACGCCCTGCCATCTGGGATTGCTTGTTTTCCCCTCTGTTAAGGCATGGAAGTTGCGGGGGGGGGGGGGTTGCTGGTTAGAACTGTTAACATTTATTGTTTAATGTTATATGATAATCATATTATTAGTGTGGTTTCAAGGGTTAGCGAAACGCGGGAAAAGCAATCACGTTTTGTTGCTTTCCGGAACCTTGTGGTGGGCAGAGCATGTGCAGAAGAAGAGGGAGACAGTTGAAGCTGCTCCTGCAGTCTGGAACAAAAGGTTGCTAATGGTGATGGGGAAACCATGAGCCTTTCACCCACAACGACCACCACAAAGAGAATTATAATATGAAGCGGGATAGGATATCCATATGTATAGGCGTACTCGGGTTTTCTTGTAAATATGTAACAGCAATGTCCTATATATATTTGGAAAGTTCGAAGGTTGCATGTGCGTGTTGGTAGAGCATAGACTCCCCGCGCACCCAGCGCTGTTTACTTGCCTTTTATAAATATTCTTTTATGTTACTAAATTCAGAGTGAGTTGAGACTTCATTCATAACACAGGCGAGCATCAATCAGCACCCAAAGATCCTTTTCCTCTGCACAGCTTTCAGGTGCGCTGGAAACCAGGGGCAGGTGCCCAAATCTGGCTTCGAATCCCGTTACATCCTGACCGCAAATTTATATTCTTGGAGATACATAAATTCATACATACTCATTTTGAGTTGCAACATCAGCCTCAATGACTCCTCCCTTAACTCCTCCATACTTGCACATGCGCAGCACCATCTGGTGGTCTTCCTGGTGGTCTTCATGATGAAGTAAAGAGTCTTCCTCTCTCTTGAACTATTCACCTTTCTTCTCTGCGCATGCTCTTTCCAACCCTCCATGTCAATTCATTATGTTTCGCCATATTCCAAGTTCTTATCAAAGGTCAAGATGTACCTGTTCATCCTCAGGATCTTTTTGTTAAGAATCTCATGTCTCTTTATCAGATTAGGAGCTTATTGATAGTATTTGGCTATCTTCGTTACCTGGGAAACACTACAACATTTATCTAAAGACAGTGACTCCTTAAAAGAGATAGTGCAGGATACTAAAATATGTGCTAATGCCAGCATTTCCCCTAAAATATGTGCTAACGCCAAGAGGTAGTGCAGGATACTAAAATATGTGCTAAAATATGTGTTAATGCCAACATTGTCATTTATAACAAAACACTAAAAAAAAAATTCAAAAGAAATTTGAAATTTAACAGGTCAGCAACTGAAGGCCATGCATTGTCTGTGAAGCATCAGATAGATTGTGAACCTGGATTACTCACTCAGTGGGGAAACAGGGGAGGGTCCTGTCCTCAAAAAGTATATAAACTGTGTTTTGGAAGTAGTAGGTTGGGCTCTGCTGCTTGTGGGGCGCCCGCCATTGCAATCGCGAATAAATTACTACTTCACTGAGATCCTCGCCTGAGCCTAAGTTATTGGCTACGGAGTGTTTCTCACAATTTGGGGGTTTGTCCGGGATCCAGTCACCTACCCAGGAGCCCCACAGCCGCAGCAGCAGGAAGGCATACACCGCTGATTTCAGCGGTCCTGTGCATGGACAGTGGCGGTTCTGCGGAGAGCTGACAGAAGGCCCAAGACTGATTAAAGAGGCAGGATCCGTGAAGTATTAGGGAAAGGAAGAAGGTAGGCACTCCGGGTTTTAAGAACTGATCCGATAACTCTGTGCACAGACCAAGTTAACAAATATTAAGTATTGCCTTGGGGGTCGGGTGAGACTCTGTGTGTTGTGTGATTGAGACGTACTTTTGTACGAAGTGAGTGTGGAGTCCTGATCCGCGGTTCTGTAGCTCCATGAGGAGTGCGGCTGGAGACAGACGAAGCGTGAGATAAGGGAGAGACAGGAAGAGTCTCGGGAAATTTGGTGTACGGTAAGCCCTTGCACAGGGAAGTGCTTGGCAGTACACCCCCATTTTCCAGAATCAGAACGTTAGTGTGTGGTACCCTACAGGAGGGAAATTTCTGTAGCAGCACACTGACAAGGGCTAGGAAAAATGGGAAATATGAGTTCCAGGGGACAGGGAGATATCCCTGGGGGAGTGCCTACCGACTGTCCTTTAGGAAGGATGCTGAGAAATTGGAAGAATAACCCCAAAACTAAGGAAAAAGATAGGAAGAAAATGGTTAAATATTGTGTATCAGTCTGGACAAAAGAACCAATTAAAGGAACTTAAGTATTTTGGCCAAAATACGGGTCTGACAAAGATTGGGTATGTCAGGCCTTAAACTTGTATGTTAATAACAATTTTCCATTTTCGGAAGAAGAATTGGAGTATGCAACTTGTTGGATACAAGGAACCAATTTGGTTTTGAGCAAAACAGAATAAAGAGGGAAAGAAAGAGGAAGAGACAAGTGATAAATGGGACCTTTTGGATAACTTACCTCCTCCTTATAACCCCCAGGCTACAGCAACAGCAGCGGCTGTTGTAACAGTTTCTCCGAGAGAAGAGACAGGAACTGTAAGTAACATTAGCTCTGGGAACAGGAAGTACCCCAGACTTGTAAAAAAATTGGAATAATGTAAAAAAGACCTTGAGAATTTTCCACTCCCTGGTACTAATACTACTAACACTACTGAAGCTGCGTAAAGTGCCACTGGGACCTGGACAGATTGGATATGTAAATGCCCCCCTTTCTAGCGGAGAAGTGCGAAGTTTTAAAAAGGAAATGAAATCTCTGACTGAGGACCCCATTGGATTAGTAGAACAGTTAGATCAGTTTTTGGGACCAAAGCTATATTGCTGGGGAGAAATGGCAATTCTGAATCTGCTATTCTCAGGGGAGGAATGAGGAATGATTAGAAGAGCAGTGTTATAAGTTAGACCACACAATTTACTGGTCTATTGAAATTATTTTATTAATCAAGTAAGCAGACACAAGCAAAACAGCGCTGGGCGGCTGGGGAGTCTCCACTCCACCACGGCACGCAACTTCCCCTTTCCAGTGTTGCTGTTTTATAGCATTGAAGTTCCGGCTTGTCGAGACTTGTCGAGACCTGTCGATTTGTCGACTTGTCGAGACCTGTTGACTTGTCAACTTGTCGAGACCTGTCCTGAGACTGCGCAGTCTGTTGTTGGGGGTCGTTATTCTTCCTTCAGTGATCATGCGTTGTGCTTGTGTTCAGGTGGGGGCAAAACAAGATGTCTTGCTTTGTCCCCATGTTACAATGCCGTGAGTTGTGAAACCTTATCTCCTCAGTAGATTCTTTAAATTCTCAAGGACAATGAACAAACCCCTACTAATTTATCACAAGCAGCAATGCAGGAATGGGAAAAGGATCATCCTCCAGGAGATGGAGTGATTCCAGCAGAGAAAAAATTTACAAATGTGGACCCTAATTGGGACAACAATAATGTGCAGGATAGTGTTATATATGGAGTGGTAATTTGTGTCGAGAAGACGGTTGATATTAATAAAGAAGGGGGAGATGTGGGGGTGTGGCCATGGGGGTCAGCAAGCCATGCGGTTAATGATAACATTAGACTGTTAACGATGAGGCCATCAGGAATGTAAAAGAGTTTAGAGGGAACAAAGAAGGGTGATTCAGGAGACTCCATGCAGACTCCGGTTGCTTGTTCTCCAGACATTAAGGCATGGAAGTTTCTGGGTGTTTGCTGTTGTTGTTATATGCAAAGTTGTTTGACCAATGAAAAGTTGTTTTGAAAAGAACTGCTGTGGGGAGAAGGGTATAAGTGGGGATCCTGTCCTCAAGATAAAAAAAAAAGGCAACATGATATAATGAAGATATAAAGAAAGAAGGAATGAAAAGGAACAGGCTAGCAGAACGGAGACGAGGATGGGAACAGGCACATTGATTGCCTCATGAAGATAGGTTCGGCCAAACTCAGCAAACCGCTCAGAGAAGCTCATAGAGAAAGTCACTGGAAATAGGTTCACTGGAGCTGGAAAGAAGCTCAAGCTGAGAGAAGCGGATCCACGCACACAACTGCCCCTGGCTGGTAAGCAGTTGCGCATTATGGGGAATCATACGTCCTTAGAAACAAAGACTGGCCCGGTAACCTTACAGCTTATTCTCCTTATTAACAATCAGACAGTTTATGATCCTGAAATATGGGACCAAACTGAGGTCAAGTTGTGGGACTGTGCAACTAAAAACGACAAGGTTGCAGTGGGATTGCTCGGCACCTGGCGAGCAATCTCTGAGGCCTTAAAGAGCCATGTGGGACCAGTCGGAAATGTGTGGTTTGCCAGACAGTGAGGGAGCTGCGGGCTCGTTTACTGATCCGACTGCTACGCCATTGGCCCCTCCGCTACTGCCATCGAAGGCTTTTGCTGTTACGTCCCCTGGTGACCTGCATGTGCCTTTTGACCCAGGCCCTATTGGCCTTGAAAAGGAGATGGATATGTTTTTCTTCAATCCGGGAAGATTAGGATACATAAGGCCCAAAGGCTGAGTTGCTTGACAACTTAAAGCAAGACATATTGTTCAAAAAGGAATGGAAAATGGAGACAGTTAAGTCATGTAACTTAAAGGATTGTTTGTTACCTTTCCTGATTGTATAGGCATACTCGGGTTTAGTATGTAAAGCAATGTTCTATATATTTAGAATGTTTGATGTTCGTGTGTGAGTGTTGGTAGAGCATAGATTCCCCACGTACCCAGCGCTGTTTACGTGCCTTTTATACTTTTTATAAATATTTCTTTTATGAATATTACTAAATTCAGATTGAGTTGAGACTTCATTTATAACAACCATTTTGTTGTCATTCATCACTGTGAGAAACAAAGTTGTGATTTTGCAATGGAAAATTCCACTAACCTTGCATATTCAAAAGTGATTGTGCAGCATAGCACATAGTAGATACAGGAACAGCCAGATCCTCTTTAGCTTATAAAATTTCGTGACTCAATTTAACTAATAATACTCTACGAGTAACAGGGGTAGAAGGATTTGGTATGGCAGTGTCACTTTTTGAAACCACTGAATTATCTTGGGGAACTAAAACTGTCACCAGGCAATTGTTATATGTACCTGAAGCAGGGACCAATTTATTATGGAAAGATTTAATAGTCAAATTAGGATTATAATTGAAGACCTGCGAAAAAGGAATAACAGTCGCAATGAAATTATTAACAGAAAATCACAGAATCACAGAATTTCTAGGTTGGAAGAGACCTCAAGATCATCGAGTCCAACCTCTGACCTAACGCTAACAGTCCCCACTGAACCATATCCCTAAGCTCTATATCTAAAAGTCTTTTAAAGACTTCCAGGGATGGTGACTCCAACACTTCCCTGGGCAGCCCGTTCCAATGCCTAACAACCCTTTCAGTAAAGAAGTTCTTCCTAACATCCAACCTAAAACTCCCCTGGCGCAACTTAAGCCCATTCCCCCTCGTCCTGTCACCAGGCACGTGGGAGAACAGACCAACCCCCACCTCGCTACAGCCTCCTTTAAGGTATCTGTAGAGAGCAATAAAGTCGCCCCTGAGCCTCCTTTTCTCCAGGCTGAACAAGCCCAGCTCCTTCAGCTGCTCCTCATAAGACTTGTTCTGCAGACCCCTCACCAGCTTCATCGCCCTTCTCTGGACTCGCTCGAGCACCTCGATGTCCTTCTTGTAGCGAGGGGCCCAAAACTGAACACAGTACTCGAGGTGCGGCCTCACCAGAGCCGAGTACAGGGGGACAATCACTTCCCTAGTCCTGCTGGCCACACTGCTTCTTATCCAAGCCAGGATGCCGTTGGCCTTCTTGGCCACCTGAGCACACTGATGGCTCATATTCAGCCGACTATCGACCAATACTCCCAGGTCCTTCTCTGCCAGGCAGCTTTCCAACCACTCCTCTCCCAGCCTGTAGCTCTGCTTGGGGTTATTGCGCCCCACGTGCAGGACCCGGCACTTGGCCTTGTTGAACTTCATGCAGTTGACCTCAGCCCATCGGTGCAGCCTATCCAGATCCTCCTGCAGAGCCTTCCTACCCTCGAGCAGATCGACACACGCACCTAACTTGGTGTCATCTGCAAACTTACCGAGGGTGTACTCAATGCCCTCGTCCAGATCATCGATGAAGATATTAAAGAGGACCGGCCCTAGCACCGAGCCCTGGGGAACGCCACTAGTGACTGGCCTCCAACTGGATTTGACTCCATTCACCACGACTCTTTGGGCCCGGCTATCCAGCCAATTTCTAACCCAACGAAGCGTGCCCCAGTCCAAGCCAAGAGCAGCCAGTTTCTTGAGGAGAATGCTGTGGGAAACGGTGTCAAAAGCCTTGCTGAAGTCAAGGTAGACCACATCCACAGCCTTTCCCTCATCCACCCAGCGCGTCACTTTGTCATAGAAGGAGATCAGGTTCGTCAAGCAGGACCTGCCTTTCATAAACCCATGCTGACTGGGCCTGATGGCCTGCTTGCCCTGCAAGTGCCACGCGATGACTCTCAAGATAATCTGCTCCGTGAGCTTCCCTGGCACTGAGGTCAAACTGACAGGCCTATAGTTCCCTGGGTCTGCCCTCCGCCCCTTCTTGTAGATGGGCATCATGTTTGCTAGCCACCAGTCAACTGGGACCTCCCCCGATAGCCAAGACTGCTGATAAATGATGGACAGTGGCTTGGCCAGCTCCTCTGCCAGTTCTCTCAGTACCCTCGGGTGGATCCCATCCGGCCCCATCAACTTGCGTACATCCAAGTGCCGTAGCAGGTCACCAACCATTTCCTTGTGGATTATGAGGGCCACATTCTGCTCCCCATCCACTTCCACCAGCTCAGGGTACTGGGCATCCAGAGAACAACCAGTATTGCTGCTAAAGACTGAGGCAAAGAAGCCATTAAGCACCTCCGCCTTTTCCTCATCTTTTGTAGCAAGGTTTCCCCCCGCATCCAGTAAAGGATGGAGATTCTCCTTAGGCCTCTGTTTTGTGTTGATGTATTTGTAAAAAGTTTTTTTGTTGTCTTTAACAGCAGTAGCCAGATTGAGCTCCAGATGAGCTTTGGCCTTTCTAATTTTGTCGC
Organism: Aythya fuligula; assembly: GCF_009819795.1. Taxonomy (NCBI): domain Eukaryota; kingdom Metazoa; phylum Chordata; class Aves; order Anseriformes; family Anatidae; genus Aythya; species Aythya fuligula. The sequence continues at coordinate 6,137,045 of NC_045594.1, read as the reverse complement.
TGCACTGCCTCACAACATCCTTATAGTCCTCCTCAGTGGCCCGCCCTTTTTTCCAAAGATTATAAACCCTCTTTTTTCTGCTAAGCTCAAGCTGCAACTCTCTGTTCAGCCAGGCTGGTCTTCTTCCACGCCGGCTCGTCTTTGGGCACGTGGGGACAGACCGCTCCTGCGCCATTAAGATTTCCTTCTTGAAGAGCGCCCAGCCTTCCTGGACTCCTCTGCCCTTCAGAACCACCTCCCAAGGGACTCTGCCAGCCAGTGTCCTGAGCAGCTCAAAGTCAGCCCTCTGGAAGTCCAAGACAGAGGTTTTACTGGTCCCCTTCCTGGCCTCGCCAAGAATAGAGAACTCCACCATTTCATGGTCACTCTGCCCAAGACAGCTTCCGACCACCACATCTCCCACCAGTCCTTCTCTGTTTGTGAAGAGAAGGTCTAGCAGGGCACCACCCCTGGTAGGCTCACTAAACAGCTGCGTCAGGAAGCTATCTTCCACGCTGTCCAGAAACCTCCTAGACTGCTTTCTCTGGGCTGTGTTGTGCTTCCAGGATATGTCAGGGAAGTTGAAGTCCCCCACAAGAACAAGCACTGACGATTTCGCAACTTCTGTCAGCTGCCTCTAGAACTCCTCATCCATCTCCTCATCCTGGTTCGGCGGTCTATAACAGACCCCGACCAGGATGCTAGCTTTGTTGGCCTTCCCGCCGATCCTAACCCACAAGGACTCAACCTTATCATTCCCAGCCTCGAGTTCCACAACATCGAAAGATTCTCTAATATAGAGAGCCACACCACCACCCCTTCTGTGCTGCCTGTCCCTTCTGAAGAGCTTATAGCCAGTCACTGCAGCACTCCAGTCATGAGAGTGGTCCCACCATGTTTCCTGGGGATGGCCAGAATGCATTCAGGCAGTAGCAGCAACTGCCTTATTAGTAGAAGAGAGCAAGAAATTGACCTTTGGAGGACAACTGATTGTTGTTACCCCTCACCAAGTGAAGACTATTGTCACTCAGAAAGCAGGAAGGTGGCTGATAGACTCCAGAATACTAAACTATGAAACTAATTGAAAAGGATGATTTAACTATAACTACAGAATCTGATTTGAATCCTGCCTCCTTCTTGTCAAAGGGAATTGAGGATCCAATAAATATGGAACATAACTGCTTAGATCTAATAAATTACCAGACAAAGATAAGATTAGATTTACAAGAGGTGCCCTTAGAGGAGAGGGAAATATTGTTTATAGATCTTCTAGGGTGGTACAAGGAAAGAGATGTAATGGTTATGCCATCATTGAAGGAACGGATGGGAATGTCAAAGAAATGGGAAAACTGCCTAGCAATTGGTCAGCTCAAACCTGTGAATTATATGCATTAAATCAAGCATTAACATTATTAAAAGGGAAACAGGGAACTACATGTACTGACTCATGATATGCATATGGGGTAGTACATACATTTGGAAAAATATGGGAAGAAAGGGGTTTAGTAAACATCAAGGGAAAGGAATTGGTCCATGAAGAATTAATTAGACAGATTTTAGAAAGTCTGTTACTACCAGAGGAGGTTGCTGTGGTGCATGTGAAAGGACATTAAAAAGGAAACTCCCCAGTTGAATGGGGAAACAGAATTGCAGATGAAAGGCTAAAGAAGCAGCTTTGCAATTAGAAGTAGAAGCAAAGCTGCTTCTTGTACCTGAAATAAAACCTCCACCTGAAAAGCAAATATTCAGTGAAAAGGAGATAGAAGCCTTTAGGGAATTAGGAGCGAAGGAATCCGAAGGACGGTGGACTCTCCCTGATGGGAGAGAAATGGTAAACAAAAAAATAATGAGAGAAATTTTAGCTGTTCTACATCAAGGAAGCCACTGGGGAGTCCAGGCAATGTGTGACGCTGTATTAAGAAAATATATATGTATAGGCATGTATACTGTAGCTCAACGGGTGTGTAATAGTTGCATAACATGCCAACGAGTGTATAAGAAGGCTCTACGGAAACAACCTCTGGGCGGATGGGAGCCAGGACTTCGACCTTTTCAGATCATCCAAATAGATTTTTACTGAATTACCAAAAGTAGGTAGATTTAAGTACTTGCTGGTATTGATTGATCATTTGTCAGGATGGGTAGAAGCTTTTCCTTCAGCATCAGCAACAGTTAGTGTGGTGCTAAAGGCAATCCTGGAACAAATAATCCCTAGATATGGGATTGTTGAAAATATAGACTCAGATTAAGGAAGTCATTTTACTTCATTTATTTTACAAGGATTAATGAGAACCTTGGGAATAAAATGGGAATTTCATACTCCATGGCATCCTTCCTCATCAGGGAAAGTGGAGCGAATGAATCAGACATTAAAGAAACATCTGTCAAAGCTGGTTTGAGAGACTAAGCTTCCCTGGACAAAGTGTTTACCTCAGAATTCGAACTGCTTCTAGAAAAGATGTAGGAGTTTCACCATATGAGATGTTGCTTGGACTACCGTACTTGGGTAGAAATGGTGAGATACCTATTTTTGAAACTAAAGATATTTTTCTCAAAGATTATATACTTGGATGATCTTCTTCCTTAGCATCTCTCAGGGTTCATGGACTGTTAGCTCAAACTCCACCTTTGGAATTCCCAGTACATTCATTCCATGCAGGAGATTGGGTCCTGATATGTACCTGGAGAGAATCAAAACTCCGGCCTGAATGGGAAGGACCATTCCAAGTACTACTAACCACTGAAACAGCCATAAGAACTGCGGAAAAAGGTTGGACTCACTATACTCGAGTGAAAGCATCTATCGACCCTAGCGCCTGGGAAGTTGTTCCTACAGAAGACTTGTTGAAAGTTAAAATCAAAAAGAAAAATCTTGTAATAGACTCTGAGCAGGATAAAAGCCTACAATTGTAAACTAACCTTTTATTTTCACAGGTAACTAATGAGTGTGACTTGGGATTGAGAAAAAGGACAGACCTATAGGAAATTGAAGTGCTCTCAAGAGGGCTTTATTATAGTAGTAGTGTACATCTTATTCTTTGTATTGATAATTATTTGGAAACCTAAGGTTTAAAGATAATGATAGGGAAAAATCAATTATTAATTTTGTTTCTGGTAATTATAGGCCTCAGAGGAGGCCTTGGTCAAGTGGAAACTTGGAAAAGATTTGACCAGATGATAGCAAAGACAGGGTATCCTGTAAAAATATGGGTGAATGTGACAGAGAGTTATGAACCACAGTCTATTACGTTTGAGGCTTGTGAGGTGTTAGCTTGTGGAGATTTAAATGCTCAACAACAATTGAGCAAAGAACACAAATATCTCTGTCCTGAACCTAAAACTAGAGGTATGTTTGAAGGACCCCCTTGCCTAGCATGGGCTAATGTATGGTGGATGACCGATTATAAAGGATGGTCACATACACCCACCTCAACTGCTTACTTTATGAGATTAAAGAAACAAATTAGCATATTTAAAGGAACAGTTCAGCCCAATTGTCAGCATCTACAATGTAATCCAATAACTATAACAGTTAATCAGGCTGACTACCTTACAAACCATACTTATGGTCTCGGAGCAGATGTAACTGGGCGAGACCCAACAGCCAGACTGAGAATAGCTGTAAGAGAACGATACTCTCTTGCCATCAGAGAAAGGGAGAAACTCAAGGAGAAAACAGGAAAGAAAAGAGGAGAACCTCTTTGAAATGCGACAGTTGTCACAGTTAAAGAAATAAAAGATCTTAGGCAAACATTTGAGATTCAAACAGGGTATGGGGATGTGAATGCCTGGATAGAATGGGTCAAATATACTGTCCAGAGTCTCAACCATAGCGATTGCTATGCTTGTGCCTTGGGATGACCGATTGCCCAGATAGTGCCCTTCCCATGGGGGTGGACCAAGGACTCCCAAGGGATGCAATGTATGATTGCATTGTACCAAGAAAAGACTGCCTGGGGAAATGAGGCCTGTAAGTCTCTCTCTTTTCTGTTCCCTTCCTTGCATGATAGCAATATCATGGTTCCCCCTGCATTCTCTACAGCTATAGGTAACCATACAGCTTGCCTCTCATGGCAGGGTGTGAGTGCTACCTGGCATCTGGGAGAATTTGCCTTCCCTAACAATACTGCCCCGGATGGCACAGTAACTAGAGCATTGCAAGGGCTTACCACCCTTGCCAGTGAATTGTTAGAAAACTCAGGAGCAGACACTTCCATCACAGGATGGTTGGAATCTTGGTTTGGTAAATGGAAAGGGATGGTAATGTCAATATTTACATCCTTCTTCGTAGTAGCAGGAGTTTTGACAGCCATTGGCTGTTTCATTATCCCCTGTGTAAGGGGACTTGTCCAGCGGTTAATTGAAACTGCACTACTGAAACAAATGACCATGGATCCACCACCCTACTCAGATAAAATGATGATATTAGAGGAAATGGAAAGCAAAGAAAGTGAAGAAGAGGAAGATATTTACCAAATTACACTTAAAAAAAAAAGTTTTGCAAAAATCAACAGTTTATAAAAAAAGAAAAGGGGGGAATTGTGGGAATAGAAATGTTGTTTTTGCAGTTACATTGTTTAGAGGAAAGGAATGTGGTATTGAGATATGCTTGCAGTGATAAGAAAGCTTAAGCAGGCAACCTTGTAAAATGCAGACAACCAGACTCCTTAGGACAATTAGGTGAAAATCATGGTGTTAAGTCAAGTCAGATAAGTGAAGAAACATTACCACTTCAAACAGTAAAAATGTCAAAAGAAAACTGAAATTTAACAGGCCGGCAACTGAAGGCCATGCATTGTTTGTGAAGCATCAGATAGATTGTGAACCTTGATTACCCACTCAGTGGGGAAACAGGGGAGGGTCCTGTCATCAAAAAGTATATAAACTGTGTTTTGGAAGTAGTAGGCGTGCTCTACTGCTTGTGGGGTGCCCGCCATTGCAATCGCGAATAAATTGCTACTTCATTGAGATCCTCGCCTGAGCCTAAGTTATTGGCTACAGAGTGTTTCTCACACCTGAACTTGAGCCGGTAGTGTGCCCAGGTGGCCAGGAAGACCAACAGTATCCTGGCTTGTATCTGGAATAGTGTAAGAAGCAGGACCACAGAGGTGACCGTCCCCCTGTACTCTTCTCTGGTGAGGCTGCACCTCAAGTACTGTGTTCAGTTTTGGGCCCCTCAGTACAAGAAGGACACTGAGGCCCTGAAATGTGTCCAGAGAAGGGCAATGAAGCTGGTGAAGGATCAAAGAGGACTGGCTCAGAGATCATCTAAGTAAATTTGACATCCACAAATTCATGGGCCTCGATGAAATGCTCCCACGGGTGCTGAAGGAGCTGGCTGATGTTATTGCTAGGCCACTCTCCATCATCTTTGAAAGGTCATGGAGAACGGGAGAGGAGCCTGAGGACTGGAAGAAAGGCAATGTCACGCCAGTCTTTAGAAAGAAGGAGGCAAGAAGGAAGACCCTGGCACCTATGGGCCAGTCAGCTTTACCTCCATCCCTGGAAATGTGATGGAACAGCTCATCCTGGAGGTCATCTCCAAGCATGTGGAGGATAAGAAGGTGATCAGAAATAGTCAGCATGGATTCACCAAGGGGAAATCATGCTTAATCAATCTGATAGCCTTCTATGATGAGATGTCTAGCTGGGTAGATGAGAGGAGAGCGGTGGGTGTGGTCTACCTTGACTTCAGCAAGGCTTTTGACACGAGTTGTTGCCCAGAATCAATAGCTGAAGCTTTCTTGGGTCTTGGAAATATTTTTTTGATTTATTCTCTTTGTGAGGAAGATATTTGTTTAGAAAGTAAGAGAAGAAGGTGGAGTATAATCAGCTTCACAGCAGCTACATATAGTAACTTGTACAGTTAGATTGTCTTGGAATTGGGAAAAGCATCTTTTAGTTTCTTTATATATTCATTCAAACATTTTGCTATATTGTCTCTAAAATAGCAATAGCAGCAGTGTCTTTTTCTGCAGTTTTTAACACTTCTGTTCTAGCACATGGAATATTATTTTGTTGTTATTTTGTTATTTGGTGTATGCATTTTTATCAAATTAATTAAAAGAAAAATTTAGAACAAAAAAAAAATCTTCTTCTTTTTTTACCTGTGACTAAACTGGATACAATTAGTGGCAGGACCAGCATTTGCAGCATTCTCATGAGTAGTTAACCTGGAAATGAATAGTACTTGACTTCCCAATAGCTCATCTTATATGATTGGAGAGAAAATCCAAGGATTACACCTGAAGATAGGGAAAAGATACCATGACTTACTCTTCTAAAGTAGTAGTAACATCTGAACATGAATATCTGTATAGTAGTTACTTGACATACATGATTGTAACATGACCCTGAAGATTTGCTTCATCCAGTGAGTGCTATTACCTTCCAAAAATCACACAAGACTTTTAGCATCAATTTTCAGTTACAGTTTGTGAAGTTCCATAAGCATTTTGTAATTTTCATGTATGTATTTTATGGGCATTTATAAATGAATTAACATAGCTATGTAAGGCACTCAATTTGAAGCTCAAAATTAAGAAACTCAAAACCCCTGCCTGCCACTGCCTAACTGTAGAGGTACTTGAACTTCTGAAACACCTTGATAGCTATGGTTGGGCACTTGTACATTGTCTTCAGTTACAGACAGAACACCCTCCTTGGATTTTGTGGACAGAAAGCACGTGGTGGGAATGAGGAGTCTGTATGGAAGAAATGATGTAACTAAGCCATGAGTAAAAACACTGATTTATGAGATACAGCCTATACCAGGACACTTTGTATACCAAATCAGATCATGTGTCTGAAAGCGTTGTCCAAATGCTTCTTAAATTCCGAGAGGCTTGGTGCCATGACCACGTCCCTAGGGAGCCTGTTCCAGTGCCGACCACTGTCTCAGTGATAAACCTTTTCCTGATACCCAGCCTGAACCTCCCCTGTCACAGCTTCAAGACATTCCCTTGGGTCCTATCACTGGTCACCAGAGAGAAGAGATGCCTCTCTGCTCCCCCTTGCAATGAAGCTGTAGATCTTGATGAGGTCTACCCTCAGTCTTCTCTTCTCCAGGCTGAACTCAAGTGACTTCAGCCACTCCTCATACATCTTCCCCTCTAGACCCTTTACCATCTTTCTTGCTCTCCTTTGGACAATCTCTAACAGTTTTATATCTTTCTTATACAGTGGCACCCAAAAGTGCACAGAGTACTCAAGGTACCAGCGCAGAATAGAGTGGGACAATCACTTCCCTTGACTGTCTAGCAATGCCATGCTTGATGCACCTAAGGATATGGTTGGCCCTCCTGGCTGCCAAGGCACACTGCTGGCTTGTGTTCAGCTTGCTGTCAACTAAAACCCCCAGATCCTTTTCTGTGGGATTGGTCTCCAGCATCTTGTCCCCTAGTCTGTACATATAACCAGGGTTGCCCCAGGTGCAGAATCTGACACTTGCTCTTGTTAAACTTTATATTGCTGGTGATTGACCAGCTCTCTAATTTGTCCAGATCTCTCTGCAAGGCCTCACTACCCTCAGTGGAGTCAACAGATCCACTCAATTTGGTCAAAAAACCTTCAACTCCTACATCCAAATTGTTTACGAAAACATTGAAGAGGACTGGTCCTAAAATGGAGCCCTGGGGAATCCCAGTAATGACAGGTCACCACCTTGATGTAACCCCATTTACAAGAACCCTTTGGGCATGACCCATCAGCCAACTGTTCACCTATCTTATTATGCTTTGACTGTATTCTGGTCATTTTGTCTGGAAGGATACTGTGAGAGGCAGTATCGAAAACTTTACTGAAATCCAGAAAGATTACATCGACTGGCTTCCTTTGGTCAACTAGCTGGGTGATCTTGTCATAGAAGGAAATTAATTTTGTTAGACATGACCTTCCCCTAGTGAACCCATGTTGGCTCTGACCAATGGATGGGTTGCTCTTCAGGTGTTTTTCAGTAACTCCCAGAATAATCTCCATAATTTTCTTCCTTTGATAATGTATCCAAAAGATCATTCTCTTTTTGTCCAACTTAGGCTTCTCTGTTAGTCTATTTTTTTTCTTAATATTTCCCTCATTTTCCTTGAACTATACAGGTGATCGCCTCTGGGGCAGGCACGTTCTGCAGCAGAGCAGGGGATCGAGTTGTTGTGGTGGTTTTACCGTGCTGGGCAGCTAAACCCCACAACCGCTCTCTCACTCCCCCTCCTTTAGATGAGGAGGGGGAGAAGTAAAGCAAAGAACAACTCACGGGTTGAGATAAGGATAATTTAATTAAAGGGAAATAATTATAATAATTAAATAAAGACTACCATGAACTAAACAATTTAACTAAGGGGAAATAAAAGGGAAAGGGGAAAAAGGGAGGAAAACAAACAAACAAAATAAATGAAAGCTATATGGAAGTGCAGAGGAAAGAAATTACTCTCTACTTCCCACAAATGAGCGATGATTGACCACGTCCTTGAAGCAAGGCCTCAACGCACACAGCCGGTGTTCGAGAGGAGGACCGACGTCTTCTCAACGAGAGCCCACCCCTCCCCTCTTCTTCCTGTTTCCACCTTTTATTGCTGAGTGTGACATCACATGGTATGGAATATCCCTTTGATTGGTTTAGGTCAGCTGCCCTAGTGAAGTTTCTCTCCTCACTTTTTGCCCACCCCCTAGGAGGGTTAGAGAAAGGCCCAATGCTGTGCCACTGCTGCTCAGCAGTAGACACAACACTGGTGTGATAACACTGCTATTCCATCTACAAGTGCAGAGTACAGCACTGTATGGGCTGCTGCCGGGAAAGTTAACATTCCAGCCAGACCCAGTACAACCTCCACCCCTTATTCCATAACATTTGTGTCACACTCAGATCCCCATACTTTAGCATACAAGCATTCTCATCATTATCCCTTGTCCTTTAACAGGACAAGGATTTAACAGGACAGGATTAATAGGCAGGTGTATCTTTTCATTCCATAGGTCTTTCTTGGAAAATGTTCATAAGAACTGTTGATGATTAGGTCTTCATCTGCCAAAGTGGCCACTCAAGGCAGGCGGAGTTGGATGTCTGGACACCAGCACCAGCTTAGCTCAAGTCCTTGTTGCACTGCCCGGCTCCTTGCAAAGTTGACCTGTCGTTGATCCTACAGCATCTTCCTACAACATATAACTTTGGTTATAGATTAGTTTTCTCTCAATGTCAAATCTCCTTGAGGCACACACTTGATATCCCCATTCTTTTGCATGACCCACCAGGTATACCCTGGTCCTTGGGCGAAGACAATCCCACGAGTGGGTTTGCCTTTTCCTGAGGCAGGAGCAACCCACACTGCCTTCCCCATCCACCTTCCTATATGCACTACGGGAACCTTAGCTCCTTTCACAGTGTGTAGGGGTTTTGTTTCGGCAGGACCAGCATGGCTGTCAGACCCCCCCCTGTTGTTAACAAGCCAAGTGGCTTCTGGTAGATTTGTGTCCCATTGTTTCCATGTCCCAGCACCTAATGCTCGTAACATAGTCTTTAACAGTCCATTGTACCTCTCAATCTTCCCAGAGACTTGTGGGTGATAAGGGATGTGGTACACCCACTCAATACCATGCCTCTTTGCCCAGGAGGTAACAAGATTGTTTCGGAAATGACTCCCATTGTCAGACTCAATTCTCTCTGGTGTACCATGATGCCACAATACTTGTCTTTCCAGGCCCAAGATAGTGTTTCGGGCTGTGGCATGCTTTACGGGGTATGTTTCCAGCCACCCAGTAGTTGCTTCTACCATGGTGAGTATGTACCGTTTGCCTTGGCGAGTTTTTGGGAGTGGTCCGATATAGTCAATTTGCCAGGCCTCACCATATTGAAACCCTAGCCATCTCCCCCTGTTCCAGGGAGATTTTACCTTCATGGCTTTCTTGATTGCAGCACAGGTCTCACACTCATGGGTAACCTGTGTGATGGCCTCAATGGTCAAGTCCACCCCTCGATCACGAGCCCATCTGTAAGTGGCATCCCTCCCCAGATGTCCTGATGTTTCATGGGCCCATCGAGCTACAAACAGCTCACCCTTACGTTCCCAGTCCAGGTCCACCTGAGCCACTTCAATTTTCGAAGCTCGATCCACTTCTTTGTTGTTCTGATGTTCTTCAGTAGTGCGACTCTTGGGCATGTGGGCATCTACATGACGTACTTTAACATCCAGGTTTTCTACCCGGGCAGCAATATCTTGCCACAGGGTAGCAGCCCAGATAGGCTTACCTCTGCGCTGCCAGTTGCTCTCTTTCCATTGCTGCAGCCACCCCCACAGAGCATTTGCCACCATCCATGAGTCAGTATAAAGATACAATACTGGCCAATTTTCTCTTTCGGTGATATCTAGGGCTAGTTGTATGGCTTTTACTTCTGCATACTGACTCGACTCACCTTCCCCTTCCATGGCTTCCACAACTCGTCGTATGGGATTCCACACAGCAGCTTTCCATTTCCGATGGCTCCCTATCACACGGCAGGATCCGTCAGTAAACAACGCATACTGCTTTCTGTCTTCTGGCAACTCATTGTATGGTGGTGCCTCTTCAGCACGGGTTACCTCTTCTGTTGGCACTCCGAAATCTCTGCCTTCCGGCCAGTCCATAATCTCTTCCAGGATTCCTGGGCAGTTGGGTTTTCCCATTCGAGCCCGCTGTGTAATTAACGCTATCCACTTACTCCATGTAGCATCAGTTGCATGGTGTGTAGTGGGAATTTTCTCTTTGAACATCCAGTGTAACACAGGTAGCCATGGTGCCAAGAGGAGCTGTGCTTCTGTACCCACAACTTCTGAAGCAGCTCGAACACCCTCATATGCCATGAGTATCTCTTTTTCAGTTGGGGTGTAATTGGCTTCTGATCCTCGATAGCCCCAGCTCCAGAAACCCAGAGGTCGACCTCGAGTTTCTTCTGGGGTTTTCTGCCAAAGGCTCCAGGTGAGCCCATGCTCCCCAGCTGCAGTGTACAGTATATTTTGCACAGCTGGTCCAGTACGGACAGGCCCAAGGGCTACTGCACGAGCTATTTCTTGTTTGATTTGTTCAAATGCCTGTTGTTGCTCAGGGCCCCACTCAAAATAGTTTCTCTTTCGAGTCACTCGATATAGAGGACTCACAAGCTGACTATAGCCTGGCACATGCATTCTCCAGAATCCCACGAGGCCTAGGAAAGCTTGCGTTTCCTTTTTGCTAGTTGGAGGAGACATTGCTGTTATTTTATAGATCACATCCATTGGAATATGGCGACGTCCATCCTGCCATTTAACCCCCAAGAACTGGATTTCCTGTGTAGGCCCCTTGACCTTGCTCTTTTTAATGGCAAAACCAGCTTTCAGGAGAATTTGGATTATTTTCTTCCCTTTCTCAAAAACTTCTTCTGCTGTGTTGCCCCACACGAGGATGTCGTCAATGTACTGAAGGTGCTCAGTAGCTCCCCCTTGCTCCAGTGCAGACTGGATCAGTCCATGGCAAATGGTAGGGCTGTGTTTCCACCCCTGGGGCAGCCGATTCCAGGTGTATTGGATGCCCCTCCAAGTGAAAGCAAACTGCGGCCTGCATGCTGCTGCCAAAGGGATGGAGAAAAATGCATTAGCAATATCAATTGTGGCGTACCACTTGGCTGCCTTTGACTCTAGTTCATACTGAAGTTCTAGCATGTCCGGCACTGCAGCACTCAGTGGTGGCGTGACTTCATTCAGGCCTCGATAGTCCACTGTTAGCCTCCACTCACCATTAGACTTTCGTACTGGCCATATAGGACTATTAAAGGGTGAGCGAATCTTGCTGATTACTCCCTGACTCTCCAGTCGGTGAACCAACTCATGGATGGGAATCAGGGAGTCTCGGTTGGTGCGATATTGCCGTCGGTGCACCGTTGTAGTAGCAATTGGTACCTGTTGTTCTTCAGCCTTCAGCAATCCTACAACAGAAGGGTCTTCTGAAAGGCCAGGAAGGGTAGACAGCTGCCTAATCTTCTCTGTGCTCAAAGCGGCTATGCCAAAAGCCCACCGGTATCCTTTTGGATCCTTGAAGTACCCTCTCTTGAGATAGTCTATGCCAAGGATACACGGAGCCTCTGGGCCAGTCACAATGGGATGCTTTTGCCACTCATTCCCAGTTAGACTCACTTCAGCTTCCAGTACAGATAGTTGTTGGGATCCCCCTGTCACTCCAGAGATAAAGGTGAGTTCTGTCCCTTGGTAGCCTGATGGCATTAAGGTACATTGTGCACCAGTGTCCACTAAAGCTTTGTATTCTTGTGGTTCTGATGTGCCAGGCCATTGGATCCACACAGTCCAATAAATCCGGTTATCCCTCTCCTCTACCTGGCCAGAGGAAGGGCCCCTCTAGTCCTGGCTGGAGCGTCTGCCACTTAATTCTTGCAAATGAGAGGTAGAGGTCCCTTCATCATGGTCAAGAATAACATCAGCTCTTCTACTGCCTCTGGGGTACTGCCCAATAGAAACTGGAGCAGCATTTCTCTTAGGAGCCCCTCTTCTTGCTGCTGTATTTCCTTTCAGTTCACGTACCCGAGCAGCTAGGGTTGAAGTAGGTACACCATCCCATTTCCTCATATCTTCCCCATGGTCACGCAGATAAAACCACAAGGTGCCACGTGGTGTACGTCTTGGGTACTCTCTCTCTTGAGCAGGCGAATGCTGATTCTTAGTGGCTGAAGTATCACTCTGTCTAAATGAGGGGGAATATACTTGTTCCACGAGCTTGTCAAGTCCTTTAGACAGTTTCTCCACAGCTGAGACACAGGACTGTAGCGGAGCAGAGAGATTGTCTTCATATTGTTGAAGCTGGCAGGAGACATCATACATTGTTGGTCCCATCCCCTCGTCCCAGTGAATTGCTGCCAGGGTACTGGCATGTGCTGATGGTGCACTCTGCACCAATTTACACCACATGGATGTTGTGCACTGGACTTCATCGGGGTCTTGAGGTGTCTGGGCATTGTCCAAATCACTATAAATCATTTCCCGCACAGCTAATTCCCGCAGATGTTGGAGACCTTTATCCACAGTGGTCCACTTGCCTATGTGATATACAATATCTTCCTTATGGGGATATCTTTCTTTGATAGCTGCCAGGAGTCGTCTCCAGAGGCTGAGGGCCTGTGCTCCTCTCCCGATTACTTTGTCGATTACCCTTTCTCTAGAGAGGGATCCCAGCTGCTTGGCTTCATTGCCTTCTAATTGTAGGCTACTGGCCCCAGCGTCCCAGCATCGGAGCAGCCAAGTGAGGATGTGTTCACCTGGGCGTCGACCATAATCCTTTCGTATTTCTCACATCTCACTCAGGGATAAGGATCGAGTGATTTCTGATTCCTTTATGATTTCCGTCTCTTCTTCCTGCTGTTTTTGTGATGGCTCTGCTTTAGAGGTGCCTGCCAATTCCCCTTCTCCCTCCTTCTTAGGAGAGCCTTCTTCCCTTACTAAACGAGCTGACCTCCGTTTCCATTGTTTTGACTTGACTATGGGGGCGACTGATACCATAGTTGATTGGTCCTCTGGGTCAGCCACAGCGTGTGTTACTTGGTCATCAGATTCAGAGACTTCCTCCCTCTCTTCAAGTTGCTGGATGATGTTAAACAGTGTTTGATAGGAATAAACCAGGACCCAGCACAATGCTGCAAGCTGTTGTTCTCCGGCATTATCAGGGTCAGGACATACAACTCTCAAACATTCTACCAAGTTTTTAGGATTTAGCACTTGCTCAGGGGTGAAGTTCAAAACTATTGGAGGAGACACTCGTGACAGGTATCTGCTAACATCATCCCACACACCGTGCCACTCACCACAAGACTGTTTCGGGACAGATTCCCAAATAAGTTTTCTAAACAATCGACTAATCTTAGAGAGAAAATGAAACCTGTTATTCAGAATTAGAAATAGCAATACATTGGTTACAGATGGATCTTCAAAATACTCCCAAACTGTTGTAATTAGCCCACTGTGAAAGAAGGGAAAGGTACCATTCCTGATATTATTAATAAACTGGTGTCCAGATGAGAAAAGGAAGGCAGTGTAGTTCTGAATATTCTCTGAAAGATAGTTTCCATGGGACCCAAACGATAACAGCGCAGAGCCTGAATTCCAGATTAAACCCAAGGTCAGTGCTTGGCAGCACAGCGAATTAAAAAAAGTGAACACAGATTGTAGCACTTTGTCGGATCGGATATAGAGGAGAAAGGAGAATATGACACGGATTGCATGACATATAAACAAAGCTATTATTAACAGGACAATGTACATGGTTACTAGCAAGCGTGTTAGTTGTATGCGTTTAATCAATTCTATTGTTATCTCAACCCTTCGAGCCCCACGTTGGGCGCCAAAAAGGACTGTGGTGGTTTTACCGTGCTGGGCAGCTAAACCCCACAACCACTCTCTCACTCCCCCTCCTTTAGATGAGGAGGGGGAGAAGTAAAGCAAAGAACAACTCACGGGTTGAGATAAGGATAATTTAATTAAAGGGAAATAATTATAATAATTAAATAAAGACTACCATGAACTAAACAATTTAACTAAGGGGAAATAAAAGGGAAAGGGGAAAAAGGGAGGAAAACAAACAAACAAAATAAATGAAAGCTATATGGAAGTGCAGAGGAAAGAAATTACTCTCTACTTCCCACAAATGAGCGATGATTGACCACGTCCTTGAAGCAAGGCCTCAACGCACACAGCCGGTGTTCGAGAGGAGGACCGACGTCTTCTCAACGAGAGCCCACCCCTCCCCTCTTCTTCCTGTTTCCACCTTTTATTGCTGAGTGTGACATCACATGGTATGGAATATCCCTTTGATTGGTTTAGGTCAGCTGCCCTAGTGATGTTTCTCTCCTCACTTTTTGCCCACCCCCTAGGAGGGTTAGAGAAAGGCCCAATGCTGTGCCACTGCTGCTCAGCAGTAGACACAACACTGGTGTGATAACACTGCTGTTCCAGCTACAAGTACAGAGTACGGCACTGTATGGGCTGCTGCCGGGAAAGTTAACATTCCAGCCAGACCCAGTACAGTTGTGCAGAGCGGTTCCTCCACTGAGGCAACCCCAGAGAGTGGAGGGAGTTGGCAGCACCTGGCAGCACCCGAAGCTTGTGTGGGGCCAGCAACACCAGCAGCCACCCTAACGTACAAAAGCTGCCCTAGGGAGTGCAAGCAACCAGGACCAGGCAAATAAGGTGTGGCACGGCATCCAGGGAGTGGCGTGGCATGGCAGTTTGCATGGGAGGGCACACAGGGAGGGCAGAAGGTATGTTGCTTTTTTCTATTCTGGGAGTAACAGAGGAAGGAGCCTTCTACTGAAACAAAAATGGTGTCCGCCTGCCACAGTGAGGCTTAAACCCAAACAGAGGGGAACGGAGGGGCCACAACCTCCCCAGGCAGATGCCTACACCCAAACAGACCTTCTGAGAACCAAAAGAGCTGCCCAGAACCTCAGTTCCAGGGCACATCAAAATCTGAAAGTCCCACTAGGTCCTGAAGGCAGAGGTAAGTGTCATGGGTGCAAGCGTGCTGTCCTGGTTTCATCTAGGATAGAGTTAATTTTCCTCCTAGTAGCTGGTAGGGTGATATGTTTTGGCTTAGGATGAGAAGATTGCTGATAATATGCTGATGTTTTAATTGTTGCAGAGCAGTGCTTACACCAAGCCAAGGATGTTTCAGCTTCTCACTGTCCTGCCAACGGGCAAGCTGGGGGTGCAGCAAGAGCTGGGAGGGGACAGACCCAGGACAGCTGACCCAAACTAGCCAAAGGGATATTCCATACCATCTGACGTCATGCTGAACAATTAATATGGGGTGGCTGGACAGGGTGGTGGGTGGCTGCTCGGGGTTAGGCTGGGCATCGGTCAGTGGGTGGTGAGCAATTTCACTGTGCATCACTTGTTTCGTACACATTATTATTAGTAGTAGTACTATTATAATTATTATTGTTATTACTATTTTCCTGTCTTATTAAACTGTCTTTATCTCAACTCACGGGCTTCACTTTCCCATTTCTCTCCCCCATCCCAGAGAGGGAGGGGGAATGGTGAGCGAACGGCTGTGTGGTGTTTAGCTGCCAACCAGGTTAAACCACATGTGCCCAGCTGGATGAAGTTTTTAAACAGGTGGTTCTGTCATGAGTGGAGTTGAAGTGCCTCTACACCAATTCATGAAGCATGGGAAACAAACAGGAGGAGTTGGAAACAATGTTGCAATTAGAAAAATATGACCTGACTGCTATCATGGAAGTGTGTTGGGACAGATCACAAAATTGGAACAATGGAATAGAGTACTACAAGCTTATCAGAAGAGATAGGCAGAGAAGGAAGGGTGGGGGTGTTGCCCTCTATGTTAGGGAAGGGACTGATTGTGAAGAGATGCCTCTGAGTGTATTGGGCTTATGTGGAAAGGTTTTTGTAGCAGGGGGCTGCAGGGATGGCCTCTGTGAGAAAAATCCAGAAGCTGCTCCATGTTAGATAAGGGCCAGTTTCAGCCAGCTTTTTCATTGTATTTTCTCCCCCTTTCCCTGTGAGAAGGGGGAGTAAGAGATCAGTTGTGGTGGAGCTTGGCTGCCAGCTGAGTAAAAGCGCCACACTGAAAAACAGCCACAGAGAGGTTGTGAGCATGTGGGTAAAAGTTAAGGATCAGACCAATAAAGAACACCTGGTGGTTGATGTCTACTTCAGACTGCCTGATCAAGGAGAGCCTGTTAAGGAGGCCTTCTTGCATAAACTTGTGGTGGTTTTACTCGGGTGAACAGCCAAGCTCCTCCACAACCACTCTCTCACTCCCCCTCCTCAAAGAGGAACGGGGAGAAAATACAATGAAAAGGGCTCAAGGGTTGAGATAAGAACGAGAAGATCACGCAGTAATTATCATGACGGGTAAAACAGACTCAGCATAGGGAGATAGTAAGATTTATTACCTATTACTAACAAGCTAGAGAAGTGAGAAACAAATGAAAGAAACCAAAAGCACCTTCCCCCCATCCGCCCTCTTCCACCTCCTCCCCCTGAGTGGCGCAGGGGAACGGGGGAATGGGGGGTTATGGACAGTCTATAGCACTTCTTCTCTGCCACTCTTTCTCAGTCACTCTCGTCCCCTGTGCTGTGGGGTCCCTCCCACGGGATGCAGTCCTTGATGAACTGATCCAGCGTGGGCTTCCCACAGGCAGCATCTCTTCAAGAACTGCTGCATATATGGGTACCACGGGGTCCATCCCTCAGGAGAAAACTGCTCCAACCTGGGTCCCCCACGGGCAGCAGCTCCTGCCAGGTCACCTGCTCCTGTGTGGTCTCCTCTCCATGGGCTACAGGTCTGGCCTGGAATCTGCTTGGGCAGGGGTCTTCCACAGGCCGCAGCCTGCATCGGTGCAGGGCCACCTGCTCCACCATGGTCTCCTTCATGGGCTGCAGTGTGGAACCCTGTTCCACCGTGGTACTCCATGGGCTGCAGGGGGGCAGCCTGCTTCACCATGGTCCTCACCACAGGCCGCAGGGCACTTCTGCTCTGGCACCTGGAGCACCTCTCCCCCTCCTTCTTCACTGACCTTGGCACCTGCAAGGCTGTTCCTCACTCCTCTCACTCTCCCAGCTGCTGTGTGGCACAGCATTTTTTTTCCCGTCTTAAATATGCTCTCACAGAGGTGTAAAAAAACACCATCACTTATTGGCTCGGCTCTGGTGAGCAGTGGGGCCCTTACCAAACATGGGGCAGCTTCTAAATCCTCCTCACAGAAGCCACCCCTACAGCCCCCTGCTACCAAAACCTTGCCACGGAAACCCACTACAAAACTACAAGAAGCATCTTGTTCGCATGCACTCATCATGATGGGGGACTTCAACAACCTGGAAGTTTGCTGGGAAAGCTACAGAGCAGGCTGTAAGCAATCCAGGAGACTCCTAGAGTGTGTTGAGGATAACTTCCTGGTCCAGGTATTAGACAAACCAACCAGAGAAGCATTACTTGACCTGGTGCTCACCAATGCAGACAAATTCATTAAAGAGTTTAAGATTGGAGGCAGGCTGGGCTGCAGTGACCACACCCTGATTGAGTTTGTGATCTCAAGGAATACAGGCCTGGCAAAGAGCAAAGTCTTCCAAAGAGCAAACTTCAAGCTGTTTAAAGACCTAGTGGATGAGATCCCCTGGAACACTGACCTTAGGGACAAAGGAGCTGAATAGAGCTGGCAACTCTTTAAGGATGATTTACTTAGAGCACAAGAGCTCTCCAACCCCCGTGTAAGAAAGCAGGCAGGGAGGGCAGACAACCGGGATGGCTGAGCAAGGACCTGCTGGTCAAACTGAGGCGCAGGAAGGAAAAGCACAGGCAGTGGAAGCAGGGAAGCGTGGCCTGGGAAGAGTAAAGGGATGCTCGGATGCTCTTTGGATGTGCAGGAATGGGATCAGGAAAGCCAAGACGCAGATGGAACTGAGCTTGGCAAGGGATGCAAAGAATAACAAGAAGGGATTCTATAGGTATATTTGGCCAGAAAAGAAAGGCCAAGGAGAGTGTCCCCCCTCTGATAAACGAGAAGGGAGAACTGGTAACGACAGACATGGAGAAGGCTGAGGTACTCAACAAGTTCCTTGCCTCAGTCTTCAGCTATAACTTCAGCTATAACAGCTATAACTCTCATGTTAGTGACCCCTATCTGTTTGATCATGCTGCTAGGGACTTCAGAAGACTGGTTAAGTTAGAGGTGTCCAGAAATGTGTAGGACAGAAAATCCCAGTGTTACAGGATGGGGGAAAAGTGATTAGAGCTCAGCTGGAACAAATCACACTATGGAAGAGAGCAGTGAGACTAGAAGGCATTTGTTTTAGCTTCATTTGTATTCTGTGGATTTAAATAGTCTAAGTGCATCTTGCATAAATGATTTTTTAAGGAAAAGTGGATCGTAAATCTCACAGAAGAAGAGCCTCAAAAGATCTGCCTTAGAATTCCCTTCTTTTCATTAAGTTTTTAAATTCCACTGCAGTGTTACTGATTATTTTGTTTTTATATGGGAAACACATTTCTCAGATATATAGAATCCATCCGGAACCTTTGTTTCTGCACTTAATGAGCACTACTTTTTGACAACTTGATAACAAACAAACAGAGCTAGACCAGTCTCTTACTTAGGCCTCAGTCCTGCAATTAGTTCCACATGTATTAAGTTCCATTGCACTAGTACAAAACCTCACTGAAGTTAGTGAGAATTTCTGGGGCTGCTATAAGAACTAGTCCTTATCCTATATTATAAGGGCTTGATTATCTGGTCCACTACTGTCCAAGCAGTACAAAGTGGCCTAAAAGAGAATTGGGGCCAAGTAGATGGCTATTTCAGTTAATATTATTGGTAGTGAGAGTAAGTTTCTGAAGCTCCATGCAAACCTATTGAGCCAAAAATTATTCCTTTTTTTTTTTTTTTTTTTTTTTTGTCCTGATGTGCATTGTGCATAATTATAGGGTTGCCCAGCACTGCAGTTTGCAAGAAAAAAAAATCTGCAACATGGAAAAAATGTGTTCTGGGCTGACATCTGATAGTTGCTAATTCTTCAGCTTTAATCTTAGCAGTGCTGTTGATTTATATGAAACCATAGCTAAGCCATAAGATCCTTTCTCTGACTCAATTTCCCTACTGGTAATAGGTAGAGTAGTAGTTACTTCACAGATCTCTCTGGAAATTGTGTTCACATAGATATCTTAGCAGCACAATAAGGAATTTAAGCATTTTTTGTTTCTTATTTTAGTCTGATAATGAAAGCAGAACAGCATGATTTTACCAGCCTCTCTTGATTTTAGAATATATGGAGATGAAATTTCATTTTCTGTTCTGAGTTTAAATATCAAACTATTGGCTATTACCTCCTGTCTTTTCAAGTTTTATTAACAAAAATGATGAAGCTGAAACAGAAAAATAGAAGTTGGCAATGTAGTTTTGACTTCTTTTAATTTACGTTTCAAAGTCTATATTCACAGATTTTAAATAGTAAGATAACACCATCCAATGATAATTTAAAGACAGACGCAATAACAAGGTATCAAAATGAATTCATTAAGTAAGACCTGGTGTGAGGTACTAAACCTTTGGAAGGCATATAGTATTTCAACAATCTTCCGCGTGTGTGTGGGGTGTGTATATGTTAAGAGTTGTAGCGCTTTGCACCCTCCATCATCAAGACAGAAGATTAAATACTGGAGCTGGCCTTTCTCAGTAAAAGTTTCAAGTCTCTGATTTATTCTGAAAATTTTAATGAAACAAAGCCTTATGAAAACCATGCTCTCACAATCTGTTGTGCAGATTTTTGTCTACCCTTTGTAACAGAAAAGAACAACTAATCTACAGTATCAGAGCCTGACTTCTCAAATGCTAAATGGTGTACCATTTCTGTACTGCAAAAAAGAGCTGAATTCTCAGCAGATTTTTTTTTTCCTCTGGACAAAATCAGTAGTGTTTGTTTAAGTTAAGGAGCTGAATTTTGTACATGTATATAATTGTATAACAGAATCATATTGCTGAATAATCTATACTGTTCATAAAGGAGCATATCAGGTTATAGTTATAAAAAGATGTTTTTTGAGGTGTACTTTTCAGTGATACAATCAAATTTATGGACAGCCTGATCTGCAGATAATTCTGGTGACAATGAGAACAAACTTTGAACTAAACTTATGGCATTTTTATTCCATTGTAGATGTTGAAAATAAAATTCAGCTTAAATTAATACAGTGAAGAGAATATTTAAAGCTTGAAAGGAATGAAAAGAAAAGGAAAATCTCCTTGGTTTGGGAGAGACAACCTGAAGTTTTTGCTTGGGCAGATAATGATAGGTCAAGGGGGAATGGCTTTAAACTAAAAGAGGGGAGATCTAGATTAGATGTTAGGAGGAAATTCTTCACTTAGAGGGTGGCAAGGCACTGGAATTGGTTGTCCAGAGAGGTTGTGGATGCTCCATCCCTGGAGGTATTCAAGAGCAGGTTGGACAAGTCCCTGGGCAACCTGATCTAGTGATCTTTAAGGTCCCTTCCAACACAAGCCATTCTATGATACTACAATTCTATATTTACTGCTCATCTTTGTTTTCTCTTTTGTTGTAATTTATAAGAGAAATAATTTCAGGGCTTTTCTAGAGGATTTGGAAGGAAGAAGAATTTTCACAGCTGGCAGTGAAGCAGAGTGTTCTTTATGGAATAGGGAGATTATTCCTAATTTTGTTCTCACACAAAAGACACTATTGAAAGACAAACTACTCCTAGTTTATGCATTCTTACTAGTCTCTGAGCTATAGAAAAATACTTTTGATGCTAAAAATAGCATACAATTCCATCAAAATTCAGGGATTCTCTCTTACTATGCATATTAAAAAGATTAGATATAATAAATAAATAATTCCCAACAAATAAGAAAACTGCTCTTGTAAAGTATATATTCCTTTCTTGCCTTTATATTTCTTTTTTGACTGTTTTGTTCTCAACTAGAAGCTGATATAACAGCACTGAATTCTGTTTTTCTCAACAGTTTCAGCTGCCCGTCCATATTATTTTGTCTTTTTTACAGTACAGTAACACTTGGGAATCACAGTCAATGAGACTGCAAACCTTCAGTGCCAAGAATTTTGTGCAAACATTCAGAAAACAGAGCTCTACTCTGAAGAATTTCTGATGTAGTTTAACAGAAAGCCTGAGGTTTTCTTGATAGTTGCCTTTATTTGTTTTTTGATTCTACCTTAGACATACGTTACAAAACAGTTTACTGCAGGCTTGACTTCCTTTATGTGCAGTTTTACACCATCATTTGTGGGACATTCAAATTATGCATACATATTTCTGTATGCAACTTCTGTAATTTCCGTATCTAACTTTTCCTACAAAAGCACCTGTTAATTTAGCTTAGTGCTAATAATCCAAATCTATAACTGAGGTGTTTGCATCTGAGGTTTAAGTTTTTGTTGATCCAGATATGCCTGTGCCAGAACTGTTTGGGTCATGGAACATAACTCACAAAGAAGACTCTTATCTAGTATTTTGCTGACACATACAAACAACCTGGACAGACCAAGAGGAAGGATTTCCTGTTGTAGAATACAAGACTGTTGCCATATCAGGTTTAAATATTACTGTAATCCTTTATTTATATTTGATTTATCACTCAGTTCTTTCAATAAGGAATTCACGTTCATGACTGCAATTCATGGAATCACATTATCATCTTTTCAAAAAGATAGTTGGGATGTTTTCAGTCTCTAGCTGTTTGATTTTGTTAGTTGAACTACTTTGTCCCTAAAAACTTCATTATGACTTTGATGAAACTATCCATAGGTAGCATCTTCCATCTATTCAGTTTGCTGGTCAGCAGCCTCTTTTAGCATATGTATTTCAAAAAGTGCTTTATTTCAGTTGATTCAAAAGAGGCCTCACATAAGCCTTTTAATTGCCTGACTTATTATGAGTTGTTATTTGAAAGATACAATGTGTGGTCTGTGATTCTGAAAATGTTGTAGCAAAGAGGATTGATTTAGATGTACCTTCTGTATAGGTTATGAAATATCTCTAACTGTTAGGCATTATTCAGAATGGAAGAATTTCTCTACCTTAAAGGTTACAAAAATAGAAAATTGGTACATGGAACAATAGTTAATCACAAAATAGGTACCTGAGTCCAAATTGTGACCTTCAAAGTCCCTCTAGATAAAAAAGCTTAGTTCTAGAAATCTATAAAGTCAATGGGGACTTCTCCATTTGTTTTGGAAGACCCCCCCACTTCTCACAGTTCTGCTTGTATTTTTCTCAGAATTGTCAGGACCTAAACATCAGTTTGCCTATTTCCAGTCTAAGTACTGGTGATCTAGAAATGGAGCATGTCTGATACGTACATGCAGAGAATCAGCTGGATTTGAGATGCCCCGTGTTCCTGTTCTTGCTCCAAGGATTACATCACAACCTGGGGAACCCTGCTGTAGATGAATGTTTTAGCCATTAGGTTAAAACATCATTTTGTCTTTTGCTCTCTTGGCATATGTATTTGCCTTTAGAAGTCTTGCATTTCCCTCTGCTTGATGACACAACTTTGAAAGGAATGGTGGAATTCCATCTGTAACTTGGGTTTTGAAAGGAAAAGTTTGAGTCAGTTCCTGAAGTGCCACTGACACCATTCCCAAGGTGAGGGCTCATCTGCTTCTAGATCTTGATTGGGTGAAAATATCTAGCATTGTCCTGACTCACTCAGAAAGAACTGGGAGTAGGAACGTAATCCTGCTTTACTTTTCCTCCTGGCAAGTTTTAGGTGGCAAGTTTTAGGCAGTTACATGCTTTCTTTGTGGACTTGTGGGGTCACCCTTTTGAGTCTCCTAGCTCTCACCCATGCACTAAAAAAGATATCCAGCTCTGAGATTTGGATTCCACATGCAGCTTCCTTTACTTACATTTTAGGCTTTGAAGGACTAGATTACCTGTCCTTGTTTATTTAATGTATGTATTCCCAAGTCAAAAAGATTTCAAAAAACTTCAAAATGTATGCGGTAGTTTGATTTATCAACTGCCTTTCGTTAGTACTCCCAGGAATTCCCTCATTAATAGTACTGTTATATTCATACAATGGTAATTTTTGTCTTTTTATTTTGGTCATTGTGAATGGTAAAAGCAGAGTATTTCACAGAGTCAGTTTGAAGGAGCAGTTTATGTTTCAGTGTAAATAATGCTTATCACATAAGTCCCATCTTTTATAGACCATTTTGGAACAAATGAATCTTCAGTTATGCCAAGTTACCAAAATGGTGAAAACCAAACATAAAGTTTATAACTGTCAAGCTGATTTCCATTTATGATCTTGTTATGATCTGTTCGTGTTTGTAGGGAGAAAGTTCGAGTGGCCAAAGCACAGCTAGAGTTGAAGCTGGCTGTGTCTGTGAGAGAAAATAAAAAGGGTTTTTTTAGATATGTAAATGGAAAAAGGAGAACTAAAGAAAACATAGGGCCGCTCCTTGATAGGGAAGGTCTCCTCACAGACGATGACGTAGGCAAAGCAGAGACGCTTAACGCCTTCTTTGCCTCTGTCTTCAATGCCGATGATGGGCTTCGGGACCCAGGGTGCCCTGAGCTGGAGGACTGGGACGGTGGGGATGACAAACTCCCAACTGACCCTGAACGTGTGCGGGATTTGCTACTCCACCTGGATCCCTACAAGTCCATGGGTCCGGATGGGATTCATCCCCGGGTGCTGAAAGAGCTGGCGGATGTCATCGCGGAACCTCTATCGATTATTTTTCAACGATCCTGGGAATTTGGAGAGGTCCCGGTAGACTGGAAGCTGGCAAATGTTGTGCCAATTTTCAAGAAGGGTCAGAAAGAAGACCCTAGCAATTACAGGCCTGTCAGTCTCACGTCAGTGCCTGGTAAAATCATGGAGAAGTTGGTTCTCGGACTCATTGAGGCGCACCTGGGGGACAATGCAGTCATTTGTCCCAGCCAGCATGGGTTTGTGAAGGGTAGGTCCTGCCTAACTAACCTGATTTCCTTTTATGATAAGATCACCCGTATGGTGGACCAAGGGAAACCAGCTGATGTGATTTTTTTGGACTTCAGCAAGGCTTTTGACACGGTTTCCCATAGGATCCTACTGGACAAAATGTCCACCATACAGATAAATAAAAACATCATACGATGGGTGAGCAATTGGCTAACGGGCAGGGCCCAAAGGGTTATGGTAAATGGGGCTGCGTCAGGCTGGCGGGCGGTCACCAGTGGGGTCCCTCAAGGCTCCATTTTAGGGCCGGTACTTTTCAATATTTTTATAAATGATCTGGATGTAGGAATAGAGGGTATTTTGAGCAAGTTTGCTGATGACACCAAACTTGGAGGAGTTGTGGACTCAAATGAGGGCATAAAGGCCTTGCAGAGGGATCTGGACAGGTTGGAGAGCTGGGCGATCACCAACCGCATGAAGTTCAATAAGAGCAAGTGCCGGGTCCTGCACCTGGGACGGGGAAACCCTGGCTGCATGTACAGACTGGGCGATGAGACGCTGGAGAGCAGCCTAGAAGAGAGGGATCTGGGGGTCGTGATAGACAGCAAGTTGAATATGAGCCAGCAGTGTGCCCTGGCAGCCAGGAGGGCCAATCGTATCCTGGGGTGCATCAAGAACGGCATCGCTAGTAGGTCAAGGGAGGTGATTGTCCCGCTCTACTCTGCGCTGGTGCGGCCTCACCTCGAGTACTGTGTGCAGTTCTGGGCACCACAGTATAAAAAGGACATGAAACTGTTGGAAAGTGTCCAGAGGAGGGCTACGAAGATGGTGAAAGGCCTGGAGGGGAAGACGTACGAGGAACGGCTGAGGTCACTGGGCCTGTTCAGCCTGGAGAAGAGGAGGCTGAGGGGAGACCTCATCGCAGTCTACAACTTCCTCGCAAGGGGTTGTCAAGAGGCAGGAGACCTTTTCTCCATTAACACTAGTGACAGGACCCGCGGGAACGGGGTTAAGCTGAGGCAGGGGAAATTTAGGCTGGATGTCAGGAGGGGGTTCTTCACAGAGAGGGTGGTTGCACACTGGAACAGGCTCCCCAGGGAAGTGGTCACTGCACCGAGCCTGTCTGAATTTAAGAAGAGATTGGACTGTGAACTTAGGCACATGGTCTGAACTTTTGGGTAGACCTGTGCGGTGTCGAGAGTTGGACTTGATGATCCTTAAGGGTCCCTTCCAACTCAGGATATTCTATGATTCTATGATCTTGGATCCATACAAATAGAAAGGAGGCAGCCATGTCAAATTTAAAAAAAGAAAATGCATTTCTTCAGTTTATGGAAATGAACAAGATTCAGAAGGTGAATATAACTACCCCTAAGAGAAAGAACATGAGAGTACAACTAGTGAATATGGATAACAATAGCATTTTGTTATCCTCCTGATTCTCATGTTATCCTTCTGGTTTTCTTTCCTCCTTTCCTGCTTTTAACTGTTTCCCTTTTCACTGTTGTATAGTTCAATGGACCTTATATTTTCCTCTCTTTTTCAAAAATGCTTTATAAAAATAAACTTATTTTGCATGGCTTTTAAAAAGTCATATACTCTGGGGTTTCATTATGTTAATTAAAAGTATATACAGTGTCAGTACAATTCCAAGTCTATTGGATTGATGTAATAAATGGAGTAATCCAGCACTTATTAAAATCTATCTGGAATAATTTCCAATTGTTCTTTCCCTATTTTTCATAGTATCTTCCCTATTCCATTCACTGTATTTTTTGTTGTATCAGTGATCTAACTTAAAACTCCATGATCGGGAACCTAGTTGCTTCCTAATACATGTTGTAGACATCATAGTACATTCCGTGAACAACACATTTAGAGAAATTAGTGTATGAGGAAGAAATCTCTTTGCTCCTTACTTTTTTTTTAATCACTTACATTGTTTTATTGCTCCAAAGGTCCAGGTTAAACTGGGCTATATTATGCTGGGCAAGAAGTATATGACAAAATATGGTAAATCCCAAAGATACTGAGATAGTGAGTTCTAATCTGAAACTGAATGAAATACAAATTCTGAATGTAATGCATAGTAAAAGAAAGGAATTGGGAGGATGGACAGTGGATATACATAAATAATGTGACTACATGGATTATTTTATGCAGTTGCTGGTTCCAGTACATCTGACTTTTTTAAGAAAGCATGAAAAATCAAAAAGTCATTTAAATATCTCCCAGCTGCTATTTATCCTGATCTAACAGATAATGTTCCAGTACAAAGTATCAGAATGCCTATATTTGTATCTTACTTTTTTAGCAGCCTTATTAAAATTCAGAAGATCAAATTTCTTTATTTACCTCTCTTTCATATTGGATTTTTTTCGTATGCTTTTTCAAATATACTTTATCTTGATTCACCTAAAAAGATATATATTTAATAAAACTATGTTTATTTCATATCATAAAATCCCCAGAAACTTTTAGATGCTTGATTATTTCAAGGTTATTATGTGACAAGTTCAAACCAGAAAAATGAAAGTTTCAGGAATTAATAAACAACCAAACAAAGCATCTTGGGCTATACCTTCATTTTGGCTAACCAAAAGGCATTTCAGTGCAGATGACAACTCATTCTAGTTTTACCAATGGCATTCTAGTTTTACAATAGCTAGGGTACTAGTAAGAATCTAATGACATTAAACATTTATTTAAACAAGCGGGTCCAGAGAAGGGCGACGAAGCTGGTGAGGGGCCTGGAGAACAAGTCGTACGAGGAGCGGCTGAGGGAGCTGGGCTTGTTCAGCCTGGAGAAAAGGAGGCTCAGGGGTGACCTTATCGCTCTCTACAGATACCTTAAAGGAGGCTGTAGAGAGGTGGGGGTTGGTCTATTCTCCCACGTGCCTGGTGACAGGACAAGGGGGAATGGGCTTAAGTTGCGCCAGGGGAGTTTTAGGTTGGATGTTAGTGTGAGGAATGTTTTAACAATTCGTGTCCATAAAGAACAATTCTGTTTGAATCCTGTCTGCCTCTGGGCCCTGCACTGGCAATTTAATTCTTGAACCACAGCTGCAGTGTGTCCCAGTCTCCCCCTCATTCTAGTCAATTTATCACTTCTTAAATTTATGAACCTGTTTGCTTTTGTTATTCCGGACTTCTATTTCTAACACTGCTATAGATGTGTCTGTGAATGGCTGGGGAAGAATGTTTTAATTACTCGTGTGTCTGGGAGTTTCAGAACAACTGATAACAACTAGTGACTGTTATGGGATACTATGTGGATCTTTGGTATCTGGTTAGGGGGGGCCGAGAGATAAAGAGGAAGGAGAAAGAAGCTGAAGGACGGCTGGGAGACAAGACTTGAAGAGGATGTTCTATAAACTTGGTATGGTGCCCAGTAAGTACAAAGGGGGAGAGGAAGACTACGAGCCTTCAGCATGAAAGACCCCTAGAGACCCCCAGAAGAGACCCCAGAGGAGACTGCGCATGCTCCAGTAGGAGGGACTGGACCCCGGAAGCTAATTATAATAATCTATTTTTTTAGAAGTAGTAATGAATATGTATTAGTCTAGGAGCATAAAAATCAGCTGCTTGATGTAACTGGTGTGCGTCCTGGTGGAGCGGAGACTCCCGGTGCACCCAGCGCTGTTTGCTTACCTCTATCCTTTATATTCTTTCAATAAATCCTATTTTTTTATTTAATCCTAATTTGAATCCCGAGCCATTTATAACAATTTGGGGGCTCGTCCGGGATGGCTATAGTTCCTGAATTCTGATTTAATCTAGGAGAGGCGCCCCACCATTTGGTGGCTCCTGTTTGAGTCAGATCAGGACTAATGCCATCCTGAACCTGAATAAAGGTAAGCAAAGAATTTGATTTTTTTTGAGCTCCCTTGCCGGCTGTTTTTTGCCCGTAATTCTGCGCGCGAAGATCCGGATGAAGACGACAGGGTCGTTTGGATACCGTTCGGTTGGATTCCGGTGTCCGGAATCGAACCGGATGAAGACGACAGTCGTTTGTGGATACCGTCTGGTTCGATCCCAGACGAAGACAGCAGAGATGCTTGTGGATACCATCCAGTTGGACTCTGGATGAAGACGACTGATTCGTAAGATACCGTCCGGTTGGGTAAAGGTGCGGTTGCCAGTGTTTGTGTGTGAGAGTGTAACTGAGACTTCTAAAGTCAGCGTGGAGGTCTTTTTGTTTTCTCACCGGTTTTAATCTCCTGTCGGGGGGGCTGGGCTGGTGAATGGAGTGATACGTGGGTGGGTGATAGGTCCTAAACCCCCTGCAAGACACTCTCACTGGGGGCAACCAAGGGCTGTGGGAATTGCCACTAGTAAAATTCCCGGATGGGTCAGATAAAATCGAAGACCAAGGACCAGAAAGGGAGCAAATTACCAGATATATGACCAAAAAGTCCATTATGAATAATGATTAGAAATTGGAACAATAGGGGCCCCAGAAAATTAAAGAGTAAATTGAAAATGATCCAGTATTTTATGATAGAATGACCAAAAGAACCCTTAAGACCCCATGTATTTTGATCCACGGAGGACGGGGTCTGTCAGGCTTTGAACATTAATAATAGAATACCCGTGGATCGGGAAAAGAGCAAGCTGAAACATTGGAATTAGAAATTAGAGAGCAATTGATTAAGAATGAATATGTGCTACATTTGTGCCTGTGCTGCACTTATACCACCAGATAACAGGAGCCTCTTGGACCCCGAGAACCAGATCAAAAACAACCTCATGGTTCAGACTTTAATCAAGGGGTCTGAGATAAGGAGGACTGTTCACAAAGGGACAGGTTATGCATACGTATAGGAATGTTCATGTATATGTAACTCTTTACTAAAGCAATTTGCCACATTAGGAGTGCACGACTTTGGTGGGACTACCCGCCCCGTGCTGCATGGAACTGAGTAAACATACCTACTTTACAATCTTACTGATTGTGGAGTCAGCTTTCTGTGAGTCATTTTGGTGAGCCAGGCAGGAGACACTCTGCTCGGCTGCGGGATCGGCTGCAGCGTGGACGCCCCTAGGTGCACCTTGAGTGTTTTGCTCAGAGGGGACTCCGCTCTCAGCTGCTCACCGCAGGAGCAAAGATCTCCTGAAACTGCAGACAAACGGTATGTTTTCAGCTGCTGGAGGGATACTAACTGGAGTGTTAATAATTGTATGTGTTTTTATGTATGTATTTTGTGTTGAAATTTTGTATATTGTAATATTTGCATATTGTACGTATTTTGTGTTGAAAGTATTTGTGTAAGTGTAAGGGTTTGAAACAAAGTGTTACAAGTCACTTCACAAAGAACACAGTCAGAGACAATACTTATTTGGTTGGTTATCATTCTAAATTATATTCCTGTGGTATGAATGAGATGTGTGAGAGGCCTCCGTGTGCGATTGTGCTGTGTGAGTGAGAGACAGCGTTGCTGCAAAGCAAGTGCAGAGTTCCGATCCGTGGTTCCGTACTCTCTGCAAGGGGAGTGGGCAGAGACGAACAAAGTGCGTGACAGACTGAAAAGAAGTGCTGTTTTATCCAAGTTTTGAGTGGTGGTGCCTAATATACGGGCCCGGTGTATCTTGTGTATCTTGTGTATCCTATTTTTGCTCTTAAATGTTTTGACTGTGACAAGAAAAAGGCAGGAGCATGATCTGACTCTACTGGTGCTTTCGGCTGTGCTTCCTGCAACATATGAGGCCCGCACAGGCTGAGACCTGGACTCGCTGAGACCTGAACAGGCCGAGAGACCGGAGCGGCGCCGAGAGACTGGAGCGGCGCTGGGAGACCAGAGAAACTACGGAGGGACTACCGCTGGACGGAGAGCCCTGAGAGACGCTGCAGAGCCACGGCCGGCTCTGAGAGACACAGAATAGACCTGACAGAAGCTTCAAAACGCGGGGAAATTGAAGTAATTGCGGGACATCCGAGATCGAGTTGCTACGGGAGATCAGAGGCGTCAGTGGACACCGGCAGTCGACTCTCACCGTGAGGCGAGTCGGCGCAGAGCAGAGGGGCGGACATCAGGACCCTGCAGCCTGTCTGACGTAACCATGGAGGCAGCGGCAGCAGCGGCTGTGCTGCTTCACTCTAGCATTCTTTTTATAAAAGGTTTATCTTGCAATGCAAAAAAGACTATTAGTCCCCAGATCGGTGTTATAACCATTACTAATGACGACTTAGCTCTATTGCAGGGCAGGAGTGCAGAGACGCAGATTACACTGCCAAATGACCACCGGCAGGCTCTTTCACAAACCTAAGGTTGCAGCTGGCACTGCCTGCAGCCGTATAGCAGACGTTACACTCTCTTTCCTAACTAGTAATCATGTGTCTCATCAAGTTGTGGTGAATGGTCAGTGGCAAAAGG
The DNA here is from genome assembly GCF_009819795.1 of Aythya fuligula. Lineage (NCBI taxonomy): Eukaryota > Metazoa > Chordata > Aves > Anseriformes > Anatidae > Aythya > Aythya fuligula. The sequence goes on along the minus strand of NC_045594.1, from coordinate 6,106,247 downwards.
AAAAGGAGGATGCCACTGACACTAACAGCATAGGTAATAGGAGTAGTATAAGTGACACAGGTGACGGTGCGGGGTGCTCTGCCTGCTGCTCGCCTTCGCCTGACTGTGCACTGCTGCTGACGGTGCTAGAGCAAAATGTGAAGAATCCCAGTTCCCGTGTAGTAATGGACGCTGTATTCCTTTCCTATGGAAATGTGATGGTGATGAAGACTGCTCAGATGGCAGTGATGAGAGTGCTTGTGTGAAGAAGACGTGTGCTGAATCTGACTTTGTGTGCAACAGTGGTCAGTGTGTGTCAAACAGATGGCAGTGTGATGGGGATCTGGATTGTGAAGATGGGTCTGACGAAAGTGCTGAGCTGTGTCATATGAGAACAGTGTCATGGAAATGTGATGGTGAAAAAGACTGTGACAGTGGAGAAGATGAAGAGAATTGTGGCGATGTGACAGAGATCCTTATTGTAAGGATGGAAGTGATGAAATTAACTGCCCTTCCTGGACCTGCAGGCCAGACCAGTTCAGATGTGAAGATGGGAACTGTGTCCATAGGAGTAGGCAGTACAGTGGTATGAGAGACATTCTGGATGGCACTGATGAAGCAAACTGTAACAATGTTATTCAGTGCTCTGGACCTGGCAAATTCAAGTGCAGAAGTGGAGAATGCATAGATATCAATAAAGTGTGTAACCAGCAGAGAGACTGCAAGGACTGGGGTGATGAGCCCCTGAAGGAATGCAACATAAATGAATGTGACTGTCCAGCTGAGTTTGAGTTTGTAAACAAGAGAAACTGTGGAGGTATTGATGAATGCCAAAACCCTGGTATCTGTAGTCAAATCTGTATCAACCTGAAAGGTGGCTACAAATGTGAATGTAGCCGTGGCTATCAGATGAATCCTGCTACAGGAACCTGGAAAGGGCCATACGGCAAAGCAAATTAGATAACTGTTATTTAACTTGTCAGAAGATAAAAAAGAAAGTGTTTCAACAAGCAGCCATGGGAGGGAAGAATCACTGAACCCCCGATGTGAGGGACTGTACCTTGTTTTACTGACTACTGAAACAGCTGTGAGAACTGCAGAAAGGGACCCACGCATCCAGAATAAAAGGACCAGTAACTACTGAAACTTGGAGGGTTGAGTCCGCTCCTGGGAAACTGAAACTCAAGCTAAGGGAGAAATAATATTCTGGCAACGAGGCTCTGCATGAATTAAGGATGCTAAATAAAGCGAACAAGCCTAAAGGGAGGAAAGGGAGAAGGCAAGACCGGGGCAGGACCCTCCACTGCGGTGTGTATGGCCTACCGAGGGAGGCAACCCCTATGGGTATTGACTGCCGAGTGAGAGGGCCTCGACCGGACTTCTCCCACACTAAGATCAGGTTGTCCCGAGAAAATAACATAAAAAAAAAACTCTTTTTTTAAACCTATATAAAATTGTGATTCGTTTTCCAGGAGCTGGATCACCCTGACAGGCCGAACGGTAACACAAGCCTGAATTGACCCTGAAAGCGGGCCTAACTCCTTGACTGAAGGCGTTTGCCTATTATGATCCAGCTACGTGGGCAGAAGACAGATCCTGGGACTATAGGACCCCAGTATATATACTTAATAGAATAATTAGGTTATTAGCTGTAATAGAAATAGTTATAAATGATGAGAACTGCTTTGTATCAAAATTGCCTAGCTTTGGATTATTTACTAGCACAAGAAGGAGAAATCTATGGAAAATTTAGCTTTAGTAATTGCTTTTTAAAGATTGATAAAAAGGGTGTTTCTTCCTAATAACTGATAGAATGTTATGTTCTGGTTTAGGATGAGAAGAATGTTAATAATATGCTGATGTTTTAATTGTTTTTAATTGTTACAGAGCAGTGCTTACACCAAGCCAAGGATCAAGCCAAATTCAGCTTCTCACTGTCCTGCCAGCAGGCAGGCTGGGAGGAGGGCCGGACTGCTCGGGGTTAGGCTGGGCATCGGACAGCAGGTGGTGAGCAATTGCATTGTGCATCACTTGTTTCGTACACATTATTACTAGTAGTACTATTATCATCATTATTATTATTATTATTATTGTTATTATTTTCTTGTTTTTATCTCAACTCACAGGCTTCACTTTCCCATTTCTCTCTCCCATCCCAGAGAAGGAGGGGGGGGAGGTGAGCGAGCAAACACAAACCTGGAAGGATATGGAATGGGATTTATTTTCATGGCTGCCTGGTGGACCATGGGTTAAAAGAGTGTTATTTTTATTGTCATGTGGTGTAATTATGTTATTCTATATACCTTGTATGATACCTTGCCTTACGTTATTAATACACCAGGTGATAAATAGTACATTTGTAATAACTTCATTAAAAAAGGAAGGGGATATGTCAATTATGATGTTTAAGAATTGGACCCTCCAAGAACGGACTGATGAAATCCAGTTATTAACAACAGAAGTGACACGAATTGTTGATATTAAAAAGAAGATAAGGGATTGTGAGGAATGTTTTAACAATTCGTGTCCATAAAGAACAATTCTGTTTGAATCCTGTCTGCCTCTGGGCCCTGCACTGGCAATTTAATTCTTGAACCACAGCTGCAGTGTGTCCCAGTCTCCCCCTCATTCTAGTCAATTTATCGCTTCTTAAATTTATGAACCTGTTTGCTTTTGTTATTCCGGACTTCTATTTCTAACACTGCTATAGATGTGTCTGTGAATGGCTGGGGAAGAATGTTTTAATTACTCGTGTGTCTGGGAGTTTCAGAACAACTGATAACAACTAGTGACTGCTATGGGATACTATGTGGATCTTTGGTATCTGGTTAGGGGGGGCCGAGAGATAAAGAGGAAGGAGAAAGAAGCTGAAGGACGGCTGGGAGACAAGACTTGAAGAGGATGTTCTATAAACTTGGTATGGTGCCCAGTAAGTACAAAGGGGGAGAGGAAGACTACGAGCCTTCAGCATGAAAGACCCCTAGAGACCCCCAGAAGAGACCCCAGAGGAGACTGCGCATGCTCCAGTAGGAGGGACTGGACCCCGGAAGCTAATTATAATAATCTATTTTTTTAGAAGTAGTAATGAATATGTATTAGTCTAGGAGCATAAAAATCAGCTGCTTGATGTAACTGGTGTGCATCCTGGTGGAGCGGAGACTCCCGGTGCACCCAGCGCTGTTTGCTTACCTCTATTCCTTTATATTCTTTCAATAAATCCTATTTTTTTATTTAATCCTAATTTGAATCTCGAGCCATTTATAACATTAGGAAGAACTTCTTTACTGAAAGGGTTGTTAGACATTGGAACAGGCTGCCCAGGGAAGTGGTGGAGTTACCATCCCTGGAAGTCTTTAAAAGACGTTTAGATGTAGAGCTTAGGGATATGGTTTAGTGGGAACTGTTAGCGTTAGGTCAGAGGTTGGACTCGATGATCTTGAGGTCTCTTCCAACCTAGAAATTCTGTGATTCTGTGATTCTGTGTGAAATTTTACCAAGGATGCCTTAAGTACCGTCACTGTGCACATTGTCAGGGTGTAATGGGATCAAATACCCTTCACTGGGTATGTCAGCCTCAGTCTTCAGTGGATACAGAGGATACCAATAGCAGAAAAGATGTTGTTTCAATGCATGACTCTTTTTTTCTGGGTGTTATCCAGGGGTTCTGTCTATCCATGTATCACAGATTTATAGCTCTTAGGACTCATTTTAAATGATTGTTCAGACCAGCAGTGTGAGACAGAAGAATCTGTTAATCCACACAGTTTTTCACTGTTCAGATCTTTTAGGCTTCTGATCTTTTTTTTCTGATCTAGGCTTCAGATCTTTTTTTGCCTTCTGAATTATGAAGGATCATCTGCAGTCTTTATTTAACCCTGCTTTTTCAGGGCCATAGGGGCATTGGTAATGCCTTCATCTCTACTGTCTTCAACCTGTTCTTTTAACTAATTGTGTGCTTTTTTTAAGGATGTTGGAAAGTTTTGGGTTCCTATGTATGGGGCATGCAGTTGTCGTAGAACAGATGTTCTGTAAGGAATGTTCCAGCAATTCATGTCAATAGAGGTTTTGAAGGGTAAACCTGATATTTGGGGATAAGAGAACAAAGGTGTTTCAGAATAACTGCTAACTATTGTGACTATTGCATGGGACGCTACACAAGTCTCTGATATCCGGCCAAGAGATTAAGGAGAAAGGGGGAGCTGAAGGACGACTAAAAGACAAAGCTTGCATGGGACTCCGGGAACTAGCACGTGTGTCTAGCACGGTGTCTAGCACGTCAGAAAATAAATAAGAAAAGTGTGAGGCAAGCACCTACTGGGGGACGGAGGATCGCATACAGGCCATTCGAAAGAGTACAGGTTTATTTCACCGAGCTACCGAAAATAGGGCGATATAAATATTTGTTGGAGATAGTGGATCAACTAAACCATTGGGTAGAAACCTACCCTGTGGCGAGGGCAACTGCCACTATGGTAGCAAAAATTTTGATGGAAAATATAATACCACGTTTTGGGTTGGTAGGGAGTATTGACTCTGACCAGGGGACACATTTCGCATCTAAGGTGTTACGGGACTTAACCACAGCCCTAGGCATTAAATGGGAATACCATACTCCATGGCATCCACAAAGTTAAGGACAAATTGAGAAAATGAATCAAACGATTAAACAATTGCCTAAATTAATGATTGAAACCCAACTGACTTGGATGTTTGCCACTGGCATTATTGAATGTTAGGACTATGCCCCATAGTGAAACAGGTATTTCACCTTATGAGATGTTATATGGAATGCCGTATTCCCAAGGAATGACATTGGACTATTCTTTTTCACTCTGGGGGAGGAAGTGGCCAAGGCCTTTAACCTTAGTAACTGCTGGGTTTGTGGAGTAGCGGGGGGAACTGAAAGTTGGCCCTGGGTAGCTGGCCCGGTCGAACCCAAGTGGTGGGCTAGTAATTTGAGTGAAGTTCATAATGGGATGCAATTCTGGAAAGAGGAAGAAGGCCCGTGGCAATTGCACTTGTCAGATCGAGGTATATACTGTTTAAACAGAACAGGAATGGTAGCGGTAGGAAAAAGCATTTGTAATTGGACTCTGTCTCCTGGATATGATTGTACTGATCCTGAATGTAGATCTATAAACTGTACAGCATGTAGTGGGAAATGGAACGCCACACATGTCCAGCTGAGAAACGGGACTTGGCTGAAATGCTCATATAAGGAATTTTTTTGATCTGGATGTGAAGCCGTTGCTAGAGCACAAGTGGGGGGACAATTTGACAGTCGGATCTTGAGCTGTCAGCATGATAACACCACTAGGGAACAGCATGTGGTAAGGGTCTACCACTGGAGATGGCAAGATGAGAATGGGAGACGAGTGTTCTTTAAACATTTCTGGTCAGCTCGTAATATGACAGGCCGCCAAGGAAAACTTGATTGTAATTGTAAGTGGGAATCCAATGCGGGAGCTTGGAGGTGTGCATATATGAGTACTAATGGGGCAGACATTGTAACAGGACCACTCGGTAACGAGAACACTCTGTATTTTCATGCTCCAAAGAATAAAGAAGGATGGGATGGTCCTTTTCCAAAGGGGACGTGGGCCCTAAAGGGACATTATTGGGTGTGTGGCAAACATGCCTACAAGAGGCTACCTGAAAGCTGGTTGGGAATATGCTATGTGGGGTACATAAGACCCTTGTTCTTTTTATTGTCACAAATACAAGGAAATCATTTTGGAATAAAATTATATGATGATCTGAATAGAGTAAAACGATCTATTGATGCTTCCTTAGCCGGGGGTAGTGCCAAAGAAAAATAATGGGGAGAGAATGAATGGCCTCCTGAAAGAATCATACAGCATTATGGACCAGCTACCTGGAACCCAAATGAGGTAGTATCGGGGGCCCAAGAACCTATTTATAATTTGAATCGAATAATTAGGTTGCAAGCTGTCCTCGAAATTGTAACCAATCAAACAGCAACGGCTTTGGATCTTTTGGCTGATCAATCCACCCAGATGAGGAAAGCTATCTTTCAACATAGAATGGTTTTAGACTATTTACTAGCAGAAGAGGGGAGGGTGTGGAAAACTGAATGATTCTAATTGTTGCTTACAAATTGATGATAATGGGAAAGTGGTTAAACAGATAACAAAAGAAATTAGAAAATTAGCCCACATCCCAGCACAAACTTGGAAGGGTATGGATTGGGATTTGTTTTCATGGCTGCCTGGTGGAACATGGGTTAAAAGGATGTTATTTTTATTTTTATGTGGTGTAATAATGTTATTGTTTATACCTTGTATGATACCTTGCTTTACATTATTGATACGCTGAATAATAAATAGTATCCAATTTGTGATGACTTCGGTAGAGAAGAAAAGTGATGTGTCAATAACGATGCTTAAGAAATGGACCCACCTAAGAACCGACTGATGAAATCCAGTTGTTACTGGAAAAAGTTGAAGAAGAGACACGAATTGAGAATATTAAAAAGAAGATGAGGGATTGTAAGGAATGTTTTAGCAATTCGTGTCAATAGAGGGTTTGAAGGGTAAACCTTGAGTCTCTGATATTTGGGGATAAGAGAACAAAGGTGTTTCAGAATAATTGCTAACTATTGTGACTATTGCATGGGACGCTACGCAAGTCTCTGATATCCGGCCAAGAGATTAAAGAGAAAGGGGGAGCTGAAGGACGACTAAAAGACAAAGCTTGCATGGGACGCTGCGCAAGTCTTTGATATCCAGCCAAGATGGACAAAGGAGAAGGACAAAGACAAAGCCTGGGAAGAAGACTACGAGCCTTCAGCACGAGAGACCCCCAGAGGGACCACCAGAGACTGATACACATGCCAGTGGAATTGTTCGGATTCTGGGAACTAATTATAATAACCCTGCCTTTTCTAGAAGTAGTGATGAATATTTATTAGCCTAGGAGCATAAAAACGAGCCGCCTGATGTAACGTGTGCATGTTAGAGGAGCCCAGATTCCCCGCGCACCTAGCGCTGTTTGCTTGCCTTTTATTAACCCCATAAATAAACCTTATAAAGCTAAATTGACTCAGAATTTATAACATGTTGTATGGGCCTATTGGCATTTCACATTTATTGCGTAATTGAGGACTGGAGTCCATGATGCTGCCAGTCCTGCGCTCCCTTTGGTGTACAGGTAGAAACCCAAACTGGCTCCAAGAAAGGGTTCCACCTCTGTCCTCTTTGAATGGTTCCATGATGGCTTAATAACTATGCAGAAACTACTTTTTATAATACTTGCACCACAACCTCCCTGTAGTTCATCAAGACCCTCAGTTAAAACAGTATTTGTGAACAGCTTCTCAGGAGCTCTGTGTGTCTTGATCTTTCCTTAAGTACAAGTTCAGAATCCACAAGAGATTCTTGGACATTTATAAGTCCTGTCAGAATAAAGTCTGGACTCCTGTAGCATTTTTGGAAAATGGGAGGTAAGTACAGAGAATCAAGTGCTGAAGGAAGTATATCTGAAAGGAAGGCATTTTTTTTGGGACAGAATGATGAAGCTAAGTAGCGTGAGAGAGAGGGAGCCCCTGAGATTTTGCCAGTAATTTGGCTAACACTTCAAAGTATGGAAGACTTCCTGGAGATTTTCCATGAACCACCAGGACCTCTAGCCTATCTTAAATTGCTCTTGGTGATTGTGACACTCTGAATTCACCAACGGTCAGCTTCCCAAATTCACCTCACATAACTGTTCTCATTTATTGGCTTTTGCCAAGATCCACTGCAAAAAAAATAATTTAATATTTCTAGGCAGGCCAGCAAAGAAAACCTTCATAACTCACTTTGCTGACCATGTCTTTCTCAAAGTTTCTCAAAGGGCTTGAAAGCAGTTTAAATTTCACTAAAAATGGCAACAATGATAATAACGATGATGTGCTAGACAGACTCTACCCATGCAAAATGTGAAGTCAGAAGAATCTTTTTTGAGATTTTTAGGAAATAGTGTGCAAGTAATTCTCAACATGAGTTATCACTTCTGGCATCTTCATTATTAGGTTTTTAAATATATTTTTTTTGTATTGGAGCAGCTAGTAAAATCAGTTCAGAATCACTTTAGAAATCAGTTTCGAATCATATTACCAGCAGAAATTAGGGTAGATGATTATATTTTTCCTTAACATGTGCATGCCAGAAAATTTCTGCTCTGTCTGCAAAATATTAGTATGCAAAACAAACAAATGCATGCTGCAACTTCATAACAAAGTACGTATTTCCACAGACACAAACTCATCTGACAAACTCAAATGCCTGTTAAAAGTTACAGTCCTGAAACTGGGTTAAGACATATGATCCTATCCACTTAACCTCTACCAGCATCAATCCTGTTCAGCAAAGAAGTCAGAAATGCTCTATTAAATAGGCTTTTTCATCTCACTCCCTTGACAAAAGAGGCCTAAAAGAAATGTTTCTGACTAAATATTGCTCTCTTTTAAGCTAAAATTTTGATTTATCTGAGTTGAGTCTTTATGAAAATTGCTGGACTGACAACCCTAGAAACTGGTGTCCTCTGTTTAGATTACAGAGAGCATTAAGCATCTTCTCTTGTAAGTGATTCATCCCTGACCTGAGTATAGTTTGGTTTCCACCTACATTCACATCCAAGCATCTCTGATGAGACAATGAACAATGCTAATTAGTGGGTTGATTTCAAAATGTTGATTATTGTCTGCTAGGAAAGGGATCAAGCCCACCGTCTTATTTTCCACAGATCAAACAACTGAGAGATGATAAAAGTTTTGTCCTTGCCAAACTAGACAGATGCAGTTCAACCACTATGTTCTCCCAACTCTTTAGTTCCCTACTTCTATTTCCACAACAGTAAGAATTTGTCCAAAAAACAAATTTTACCTTTTTATGAGCTACCAAGCGTGAACTTGCTGTTCTAATCATATATCACAGAATCACAGAATTGAAGGGGTTGAAAGGGACCTCGAAAGATCATCGGGTCCAATCCCCCGCCAAAGCAGGTTCCTTAGAGCAGGCTGCCCAGGTAGGCGTCCAGACGGGCCTTGAATATCTCCAGAGAAGGAGACTCCACAACCTCCCTGGGCAGCTTGTTCCAGTGCTCTGCTACCCTCACAGTAAAGAAATGCCCTCTCATATTCAGCTGGAACCTCCTGTGCTTCAGTTTGTGCCCATTGCCTCTTGTCTGGGCACAAGTGAAAAGAGACCAGCTCCACCCTCTCAACATCCTCCCCTCAGATATTTATATACATTAATGAGGTCTGCCCTCAGTCTTCTCTTTTCCAGGCTAAACAGGCCCAGTTCTGTCAGCCTGTCCTTGTCCAACAGATGCTCTAGTCCTCTAATAATCTTCGTAGCCCTCCTCTGAACCTGCTCCAGTAGTTCTATTTCCCTCAATATATATATACTGTAAAATTACACCACAAATGTAAGAAAATAAATGGAATATTCCATCATAGTAATAAAAAGACTCTTTTCTAGATATTACATCAGATGTGTCTATATGTTCATGAGCATAATTTGAGCAGCTGGGTCATCTTAGGCTGCACATTTTCATCAATTCTCCAACTTGTGTTCCAGCCTTGCTGGTACTCTGCCATGGCTGTAGGTGGTAGTGGAGCCATGGGCAGACATTTGTCACTAGTTATCTAAAGCTAATTGGAATGTGCAATAACAGTAAACACACTTATTCAGCCTCCATTCCTATTTCCACATTGCCAGTTTTATGGGAGTCACACTGGAGCTAGATGACAGAAAAAAAAATTGCAAGTGTGCTTTGGTCTTAGTGTTCAGTATAGAAAGATGACAGTCTAAGAATTTTATTGCTTTGAGGTTTGACTGTTTCAAAACCTGCTTAGTTTGTTCTGCCTTTCCTGACCATGCCTAAATTTTGTACCCCTGATACTGATTTTTGTTTGTTTGTTTTGTATTGAACAAATACTTATTTAGGAATGAAAAGCACCCATGATGAAATACTATTGATAAACATGAAAAATTACATTTCTGTTATAGCAACAAAGTTCTTAATTTTACCCACATGCAAACCAATATCATTGTCTCTCAGAAAAAGACCATCAAAACTGAAATTAATTTAAAATAACCCTGCAGTTGTGGTATCAAACAACAATAATGGTAAAGCCCTAAAATTTTAATTCCTAAAAAAGATGTAGAAAAACAGCAAGCATAGAATCATAGAATGGTTTGGGTTGGAAGGGACCTTAAAGATCATTTAATTCCAGATTTATGTGGAACAACTTCATCATGGACATTAGGGCCTATGTAGGTGAAGGATATAAACCCTTATCTTTAAGTGCTGGCATTTGGGTTTTGATGAGCAGATTCACGGTTTTATATTCTAAACTGATTAGAAAATAAAAAAGTAGTATGGTAAAACCATAATGTTCTTGCCCAAACTATAAGGAATGGTATTTCACGAAACATGGTGTCATTTAGAAAATTAATTTTATTTAAAAGAAAATGAACAAAAGTGATTACATAATTACATAAAGTAAATTTTGCTTTAACAATCATATGTTTTTTGTCAGATGATTCCCTTTCTGAAGTAAATTTAAAATGTGTAGCTATATTTTAAATTAATGTTTTGGTGCATTCCAAATCTAAGTGCTGTTTGATGTTCTGATTCCTCTCTATAGATTCTAAAAAGAAATTTAATCAGGTGCTATCTTGCAGTGCTTTGAACAAGTAGTGTTTCCATTGTTGTCCCAATTGTATCTGAAAGATGCATGTGTAAGATTGAGAGCAACTGAGAAAGCATAAGGTTTTACTTAGGTTTGACTGGTTTGCATTTGTCAAGGGAAAACTAAAAAGATTGAGGCTCTTATATAGGACTTTGCATAGAAATATCACCCTTTAATTTTCATTTAATTCACTGAGTACTTATGTTTGTCATTGCAAGGTGTTAATTTTGGCTAGATTAGGTAAAGGTTACATCCTGAGCATTTTTCTGCAGCTGGTTTTGGTAGAAAAAGATTTTGTTGAGAACATTCTATTCAGTTACTGTACTTAATTCTTTAAAAGAAGAATCCATAGAGTGACTGATTTATTTCAAAACAAATTTCCTTGCGGAATATTAGAATTAAAATGGATCTTCCCAAGACTTCAACATGCAACTGTCAGAAACCAAACTCTCCAAGCCAGAACATTCTTATCCTCGAAATTTGGGATCTCATTTGTAATGCCGATTGCCCAGATAAATCCTCGTTATCAAATACAATGGAGAACAGAATACTGAACAAATTACTCACCAAGAATCACAGAAACAACTGTGAAAAGCATGAAAGCATTCCTCAATAAGTAATTTTTAACATCATCCTTTGTTATGCTCTGCACTTTTTTTTTTTTTTTTTTTTTTTTTTCCAAAAGTGTACGTTTCAGGATTCCTTGTTGAAAATGTTCCATCTTTCTTCCAGTTTTGGGAGTTTCTCTGTTACCTTTAGTCATTTATCTTGCAGAATTTTTTCTCTTATAATTAACTTTTTTCAAAATCCTTTCAGAAAAGTGGGAGACCCTTTTCCATGGGAGGGACTGGAGAAACCTGTAAGACAAGAAATATCAAATATTGCAATAAGTTTTCAGAGGAATTATTAGCCACGTGTTAACATGGAAGCAGTTATAAATGAAATCTCAACTCAATCTGAATTTAGTAATATTTATAAAACAAATATTTATCAAAGGTATAAAAGGTATAAAAGCTATAAAAGGCAAGTAAACAGTGCTGGGCGTGCGGGGAGTCTACGCTCCACCAACACGCACACATGAACATCACACATTCTAAATATATACATGTAGATCATTGCTTTACATACTAAACCCGAGTATGCCTATACATACATACAATCAGGAAAGGTAACAAACAATCCTTTAAGTTCCATGACTTAACAGTCTCCATTTTCCATTCCTTTTCTTGATTACAAACAACAGTCTCCATTTTCAATTCCTTTTGAACAATATGTCTCACTTTAAGTTCTCAAGCAACTCGGTCTTCAGGCCTTATGTATCCCGTTCTTCCCAGATCGAAGAAAAGCATATCCATCTCCTTTTCAAGGCCAATGAGACCTGGGTCAAAAGGCACGTCCAGGTCAACAAGGGGCGTAACAACTGTGGTGGTTTTACCGTGCTGGGCAGCTACACCCCACAACCGCTCTCTCACTCCCCTTTTTTTAGATGAGGAGGGGGAGAAGTAAAGCAAAGAACAACTCATGGGTTGAGATAAGGATAATTTAATTAAAGGGAAATAATAATAATAATTAAATAAAGATTATTATGAACTAAACAATTTAACTAAAGGGAAATAAAAAGGGAAAGGGGAAAAGGGAGGGGAAAAGGGAAAATAAAAAGAAGGGAGGAAAACAAACTAATAAAATAAATGAAGGCTATGTGGAAGTCCAGAGGAAAGAAATTACTCTCTACTTCCCACAAATGAGCGATGATTGACCATGTCCTTGAAGCAGGGCCTCAACGCACGTAGCTGGTGTTCGGGAGGAGAACTGACGTTTTCACAATGAGAGCCCACCCCTCCCCTTTTCTTCCTGTTTCCACCTTTTATTGCTGAGTGTGACATCACATGGTATGGAATATCCCTTTGATTGGTTTAAGTCAGCTGCCCTAGTGATGTTACTATTCTCACTTTTTGCCCACCCCCTAGGAGGGTTAGAGAAAGGCCCGATGCTGTGCCAGTGCTGCTCAGCAGTAGACACAACACTGGTGTGATAACACTGCTGTTCCAGCTACAAGTGCAGAGTACGGCACTGTATGGGCTGCTGCCGGGAAAGTTAACATTCCAGCCAGACCCAGTACAACAGCAAAAGCCTGCGATGGCTGTAGCAGCAGAGGAACCAATGGCGTAGCAGTCGGATCAGTAAAGGAGCCCGCAGCTCCCTCACTATCTGGCAAGCCACACATTTGTGATTGTGGCTCCACATGGCTCTTTAAGGCCTCAGAGACTGCTCGTCAGATGCCGAGCAATCCCACCGCAACCTTGTCATTTTTAGTTGCAGAGTCCCACACCTTGACATTAATTTGGTTCCATGTTTCAGGATCACAAACTGTCCGATTGTTAATAAGGAGTATAAGCTGTACGGTTACCAGGACAGTCTTTGTTCCTAAGGACGTATGATTCCCCATAACGCACAGCTGCTTACCAGCGAGGGGCAGTTGTGTGCGCGGGTCCTCTTCTCTCAGCTTGAGCTTCTCTCCAGCTCCAGCTCTCCTATTTCCAGTGACTTTCTGTACGAGCTTCTCTGAGCAGTTTGCTGAGTCTGGGCAAACCTATCTTCATGAGGCAATCAAAGTGCCTGTTCCCGTCCTGGTCTCCATTCTGCCAGCCTGTTCCTCTTCACTTCTTTTTCCTGCTTCTTAATTGATGACGCAACTTCATTGTGTTGCCTTTTTTTTTTTTTTTTTTTATCTGAGGGCAGGGTCCCCTCTTATACCCTTCTCTCCACAGCAGTTCTTTTCAAAACAACTTCTCATTGGTCAAACAACTTTGAATGTAACAACAACAGCAAACACCCAGAAACATCCATGCCTTAAGGGCTGGAGAACAAGAGAACCATCTGGAGAACAAGAAACCCCAGACTGCATGGAGTCTCCTGAATCACCCTTCTTTGTTCCCTCTAAACTCTTTTATATTCCTGATGCCCTCATCGTTAAGAGTCTAATGTTATCTCAATCACGGGGTTTTCCAACCCCCATGGCCATGTTCCCAAATCTCCCCCTTCTTTGTTAATATCAACCATTTTCTGGACACGAATTACCACTCCATATATAACAACTGGAATGTTTAAAATGCTCTGTATTTAAGATGTTTTTAAATGGTTAGCTGAATTCTTCCTATTCACATGTTAAACACAGCAAAAAAAAGTTTATTCATCCCTCAACCACTATTTAGAATATATACCTTTGATAGTTTTATGTTGATAACATTAATCTTTGAAGTGTATAATCTATTTAGAGCACATCTGTAAAACATCAAAAGTTGTATCCCACTTAGCTTGTCGCTTCAGACCATAATACAAGTTCACATTGCAAAGAAATGACTAGCTTGGTCTGACATCAATTATGGGCATATAATCAGATTTTAAGAAATCACACACTGAATGAACCTTAAAATGTTTTAATATTAAAAGCCTTCATTAGGACATTATTTTTTTGTTTGTTTGCTTAAAAGTAAAGTATTCACGGCTGCTTGATATTAACTTATTTAATAATGGAGTCTGAACAAAGGTGTTTTCCAGACTAAGAATCCAGTTTTCTGAAGTGTTAGTTAATATACCAGCATGTTTTTATTAAGAAATTAGAAATTCATAAATGTGCAGAGTTAGTTGCTTCCAATGAAATCTGCCTCCATTTATACATATATACATAATCTAACTGTGAAATCTTAATAAATCTAGTGCCTTAATACCCCCTTTTGTAAGGAAGCACTTAGAATATAAAACACGAGGTTTTGAAACAGCATGTCTTAGAGGTTTAGAATGGTTTGGGTTGGAAGGAACCTTAAAGATCATCTAATTCCAATCCCTGCCATGGGCAGGGACTCCTACCACTAGAACAGATTGCTCAAAGCCACATCCAACCTGGCCTTGAAGACTTCAGGGATGGGGCATCCACAGCTTCTCTGGGCAAAATACCATGTTGTAACATTTATTTTGATGTGATTTGATCACTGCTTTTTGAATTACCATATGTTTGAAGATTGGCACTTTAGTGCAATATTCTCTGTGAATTTTAACAGAATGATGCATGCTTTATGTGTTTAGAGAGTGAAAACATTCATAGACTGCACTAGATATTTATATTAGTACATATTCCAGTTTGGACATGGCTACTGTATGCACGAAGGATTTTTTCAGAGCAATTAATTTTCAGTATTTTGTAAAAACAAAACAAAACAAAACAGATTCATTCACAGTGCCTTTTCTTTCCAAGACGATTCATACAGCTTATCTCTCTTTTACAATTTACATTAAGATCAAGAGAGAACATGGGTATAGGCAAAGGATCACTACATTAGGTAACATACAAAGGAGGAGAGTGAAAAATGAAGACTCCATTCCCCAAACCCCAGCAGATGAAATGATCAGCTCACCTTTTCAGATCCGCAGCATTCTACGCACGCTGCTGTGGCAGTAGGGATTTCCCAGAAAACACAACAGAGCTGCAAAGTTTGTTGAGATGGAGACAGAAAACTGACAATCTACATACACTGTGGAATACAGCAATTTACTATCTGTGTAACTTAAGGAAAGGGCAGGAGACCATCATTCCAGTTCTGAAAAAAAAAATAAGAAAACATCAGAAGAGAGGGGAAAGCTGAGCTGCTGTAATATTGATTAGTTTTGGCACATTGAGAACAGGGCCACTTGTTTTGTTTTTCCTTTTAGACCACTTTCACACTTTGTCAGTTCAGCTTCATTAGAAATGCAAAATCAGAACCCAGGAAGAACTGGAGGATCACACACACAAACAGAACAGGGACGGCTTCATTAGATATTAGAAACTGGAAATCTGAAAAACCTTTGCATAATTATATAACGCTATTCCTGTGCTTTTTAAAATAAATGTTAAAATATGCATGCATGAGCATGCTAGCTTGTTCTAAAAAGCAGCTATCACAGGTTTTCTAATTCTTAAAGACAGTTATTCATTAACTCCCCCTTCCCAGTGTTATAAATGAAGTCTCGACTCTGAATTTAGTAACATAAAAGAATATTTATAAAAGGCAAGTAAACAGCGCTGGGCGCGCGGGGAGTCTATGCTCTACCAACATGCACATGCAACCGTCGAACTTTCCAAATATATATAGGACATTGCTGTTACATATTTACAAGAAACCCGAGTATGCCTATACATATGGATATCCTATCCCCGCTTCATATTGTTATATATGTTCATCTGATTCGTGTCAGTATGGAACATTTCTTCCCAGTGTGTCCCAGTCTCCCCCTCATTATAGTCAAATTATCAAATCTTCAGAAATATTCCTCAAATCCATGAGCCTATTTGCTTTCGTTATTCTGAACTCTTATTTCTAACAGTTACAGCCTTTTTGCCTTCTTTGTGGTTGATTTAGCACTGCTATAGGTGTGACTGTCCCTGTGAATGGCCTGTGAGGAATGTTTTAACAACACGTGAAGTGTCAATAAGAGAGCTATTTGTGTTTGTATGTTCTTTCTTTGAAGTCTGGGGGTTTCAGAACAACTGCCAACAACTAGTGACTGTTATGGCTTCTGAATGGGACACTATGCAAGCCTCTGATATCTGGCCACGTGGCCAGGAGATTAAGAAGAAGAAAAAAAAGAAGCTGAAGGACGCCTTGGAGACAAGACTTGCAGGGGATGCTGTGTAAATTTGATGTGCTGCCAAGGAGTACAAAGGGGAAGGACAAGAAAAAAACTTGGAGAGGAAGACTACGCGCCTTCAGCATGAAAGACCCCCAGAGGGACCACTGGAGACTGATGCGCATGCTCCAGTAGGAGGGACTGGATCCCGGAAGCTAATTATAATAACCTATTTTTTTTGAAGTAGTAATGAATATGTATTAGTCTAGGAGCGTGGAAATCAGCTGCTTGATGTAACTGGTGTGCGTCCTGGTGGAGCGGAGACTCCCGGTGCACCCAGCGCTGTTTGCTTACCTCTATTCCTTTAATAAACTGTAAACTTTGATTATAATCCTATTTTGAAGACTGAGCCATTTCTAACAATATTATAATTCTCTTTGTGATGGTCGTTGTGGGTGAAGGGCTCACGGTTTCCCCATCACCATTGGCAACCTTTTCTTCCAGACTGCAGGAGCAGCTTCGACTGTCTCCCTCTTCTTCTACACATGCTCTGCCCACCACAAGGTTCCCGAAAGCAACAAAACGTGATTGCTTTTCCCGCATTTCGTTAACACTTGAAACCACACTAAACAATAAATGTTAACAGTTCTAACCAGCAACCCCCCCACACAACTTCCATGCCTTAACAGAGGGGAAAACAAGCAATCCCAGACGGCAGGGCGTCGCCTCAATCACCCTTCTTCATTTCCTCTAAACTCTTTCCATTCCTGATGACCTCATCGTTAAGAGTTTGATGTTATCACCAACCACAAGGCTTTCCGACCCCCATTGCCACATTCCCAAATCTCCCCCTTCTTTATTAATATCAACCATTTTTCTGACACGAATTACCACTCCATATATAACACCAGAGTGGGGAAAATATCTTTCAGAAACAACTTATTATGAAGAATAGAGAAAAATGTAATGAGCTTTAGTTCTTTGTATTTTTTTTTGGAGATACTCAAAATACATAATGAGACTTGCCTCCTGTTCAGTGATTTAAACTCACTGGATGCTAAGCCGCATTCAGACTGTTTCAATAGCATTGTTGTGGTTTAACCCAGTTGGCAACTAAACACCACACAGCCGTTCGCTCACCCTCCCCCCTCACTCTCTGGGACGGGGGAGAGAAATGGGAAAGTGAAGCCTGTGAGTTGAGATAAAGACAATTTATTAAGACGGGAAAAAAATAATAACAATAATAATAATAACCATAATGATGATGATAGTACTACTACTAATAATGTGTACAAAACAAGTGATGCACAAGGCAATTGCTCACCACCCCCTGACCAATGCCCAGCCTATCCTTGAGAAGCCCAGCCCTCCTCCCCCTGGCTAGCCACCCCTATATATTGTTCAGCATGACGTCAGATGGGATGGAATACCCCTTTGGCTAGTTTGGGTCACCTGTCCTGGGTCTGTGCCCTCCCAGCTCTTGCTGCACCCCCAGCCTAGCCCATTGGCAGGACAGAGTGAGAAGCTGAAACATCCTTGGCTTGGTGTAAGCAGTGCTCTGCAACAATTAAAACATCAGCATGTTATCAGCACTCTTCTCATCCTAAGCCAAAACATAGCACTCTACCAGCTACTAGGAGGAAAATTAACTCTCTCCTAGCTGAAACCAGGACAAGCATGAATTGAATGATGAAGTGAAAAGCATAACATTTTCATTTTAATGTTGGTCATTTTAAATTCTTCAATAATTATATTTCAGTGCATTTTTCAAGTGTATTTTTCTATAAGATGAAAAAATATTATAAATGTAAATTTATATAAATGTATGCTAAGCATAAAATTTAAGTTTATTTAGAGATTAACTGGCTTATTTTTTCTGTAAAGCCATTTTAAATATACAAAAATAACCTTGCATACCAGATCCACAATAAATAGATAAGAAATAAAATTCAGAGCACTGTTACTTCCACACAGTCAGTAATGGTTTTACTAAAGTGTTTGATTATTTAAAATATGTTTCAAAAAAATATGTATAATAGAGAAAAAAATAATCTTATAGTATAATGCAACCATGCATTAATATAGGTTTGTATTTTGACTGAGAACCACGGAATCTTGATCTTAGGTTTCTCAAGAAAGAAAATAAACATCTGAATGACCTTATTTGTTATTCATTTATTTTAAAAAGCAAGAAAAACTGTTGACAGCTTGAGTTGCAAAAATAGAAACCACAGCCTGTATTTTCTTATACTTGGCAGTTAAAATGTCTATCTCATCATTATTTTTCCTGGTTCAGCTTTTAAATACTTTCACCATTTTGCCTGGAGATGGGAATTGACCTCTTAAATGACCTTTGTCCTTTAGTGATGTAATTTTTTGATGTTTCTTTTTGGAGTATGGCATGCTTTCTGTGAAACCTTCCAGAATCCTTCCTATGCTTTCATGTAGGGTCAAATGAGGCTGCAAAAAAGGGACTCTGAAATATCAAAATTGACTTTATGCCCCTCAGAAAGATGTTAAAGGGATCAGGAGCGCAAGTAGTGTTCTCCTCTGTCCTCCCAATTGGTGATTGGGACCCAAGAAAAAGGAGACAAACAGACCAAGTGAACAATTGGTTACATGGCTGGTGCCATGCTCAAGGTTTTGGCTTCTACAATCTCAGACGTACTTTTGAAAGACTGGGCATGCTGACACTGGGTGGGGCTCAACTGACCAGGTGGGGCAAGAGTGTTCTGGGCAGAAAGATGTATGGGCTTATTAGCAGGGCTTTAAATTAGATGCAGCAGGGGAAGGGGATGTACCTCTGAGTGATGGAAGCAAACCTGGAAACATTATCACTTTAGGAAACAACGTGGAAATACTTGTGAACTGTCCCAAAGCAATTAAGAAGCGTTCCTCTGAAAAGGTGATGTGACTGATGCTGAGTGTCCGGGAGAAAAAGAGAGTTTATGTCCGGTGGGAGAAGGGACAGACAACTCAGGGAGAGTACAAGGAAGTTGCCAGCATATGCAGAGAAAAAATCAGGAAGGCCAAAGCCCAGTACGAGCTCAACCTGGCCACTATGGTTAAGGATAACAAAAAATGTTTTTATAAATATATTAATGGCAAGAGGAGGGCCAAGGAGAATCTCCATTCTTTACTGGATGCAGGGGGGGACATGACTACTGAAGATAAGAAAAAGGATGAGGTTCTTAATGCCTTCTTCACATCTGTCTTTACTAGCCAGACCACTTCTCCTCGGAGTACTTAGCCTCCTGACCTGGAAGTCTTGGATGGGGAGCAGAAGAACCCCCCCACAGCTGGAAATGATTAGAGACCTGCTGCTCCACCTGGACTGTCACAAGTCCATGGGGCCAGATGGGATCCACCTGAGGATGCTGAGGGAGTTGGTGGAAGTACTCACCAACCTGTCTAGGTCCTGGTGGATGGCAGCACAGCCTTCCGGCATGTCAGCCACTCCTCCCAGTTTAGTGTCATCAGCGAACTTGCTGACAGCACACTCCATTCCCTCATCCAAGTCACTGATGAATATATTGAACAACACTGGTCCCAGTACCGACCCTTGAGGGACTCCACTAGATACAGGACTCCAACTTGACTCAGTCCCATTGACAACAACACTCTGGCTTCTTCCCTTCAGCCAGTTCACAGTCCACCTCACTACCCAATCATCCAGACCATACTTCCTCAGTTTAGCTGCAAGGATTCTGTGGGAGAGGTTGTCAAAGGCTTTACTGAAATCACGATACACCATGTCCACTGCCTTTCCATCATCTATCCTCTGAGTTATATCTTCATAAAAGGCTATCAGTTTGGTCAAGCATGACTTCCCCTTGTGTCCTGGTTTCAGTTAGCACAGAATTAATTTTCTTCCTAGTAGCTGGTGGAATGCTGTGTTTTGGCTTAGAATGAGAAGAGTGCTGATAACACCCCGATGCTTTAATTGTTGCAGAGCAGTGCTTATACTAAGCCAAGGACATCTCAGCCTTTGCTCTGTCCTGCCAACGGGCAGGCTGGGGGGTGCAGTAAGAGCTGGGAGGGGACAGACCCAGGACAGGTGACCCAAACTAGCCAAAGGGGTATTCCATACCATCTGACGTCATGCTAAACAATATATAGGGGTGGCTAGCCGGGGGGAGGGGGCCGGACTGCTCGGGGTTAGGCTGGGCATCGGTCAGCGGGTGGTGAGCAATTGCATTGTGCATCACTTGTTTGTACATACTATTATTACTTTCGTATTGTCACCATTGTATCATCATTATTATTATTGTTATTATTATTTTTGTTATTTTTTTTTTCCCTGTCTTATTAAACTGTCTTTATCTCAACTCACGGGCTTCACTTTCCATTTCTCTCCCCCGTCCCAGAGAGGGAGGGGGGAGGGTGAGCGAACGGCTGCGTGGTGTTTAGCTGCCGGTCGGGTTAAACCATGACAGTCTTTTTGGCGCCCAACGTGGGGCTCGAAAGGTTGAGATAACGGCAGATCTGATCAGAGTGTGTTAAACTAAAATTGGTGTAAGGATTAGACCTGCTTAATAGTCACTTGTCATGATGCTGATTGCTTTAATCACAACTCTGCTGCGCCTGTTTTCCAAATTGAGTATTATAGTACATTATTTTCCGTATTTGCTCTCTGTAGTGTTGTTTCTCCTCTCCGGGCCCTGGTTTCAGACCATTATGGTACTAAGTGTTATAGCAATGGCTTATGAGACGATAAGATATCTGGTCATGACTCTAACTTGGTATTTATACTCAGTAACATCGTGGACTCTGTACTTTGGAAACAGCATCTTGGGAACTATTAGCAATTATACCTATTGTTTTTCTCCATTAGAGAGTCAATCTGTGGAGGGGAAAGGGGAGGATATTTTTCCTTACTTGCTTACTCTCCCTTTCTCCTTCACCACCCCTGTATCCTCCTGGGTCACTCTGCCTTCCTCCTTCACCACCCTCTTATCCCCTGAGCTTGTCACAATAGCTCTCCAAGATATTGAATATTTCTGGAATACTCAGAATACCATAGTCTTGTTGTTCTGCCTCATGAATGCACTTCAGATTCTGCTTAAAGTTAAACAACTACTTATGAAGCTCATCCGGAGATCTGCCCGGAGGCAGTATAGTTGTGGGTGGCAGGGAGTATGGGTGGATATGGGCAGGCATCTAGAGCAGTTGGCACCCCCAGTGTGTTGGAAATTCACCCCTGAACAATGGCAAAATCCTCAAAAACTGGCAGAATGCTTGAAAAAAAGGTGTAATGATTCTGGCAGTTCCAAAGTAACACAAATCATTGTAACGTGCTGGGGCCTGGCTCATGCCTATCGAGCTGCCATTGATACTGCTGTCAACTTAGTGACAGACCCTGCGGCCACTCCAAACCCTGTGACAGATCCAACGGCCACTGTGACCCCTACGGTGGATTCTGCAGCCGCTCCAGTCCCAGCTCCTGCAGCCGCTCCAGTCCCAGCTCCTGCAGCCGCTCCAGTCCCAGCTCCTGCAGCCGCTCCAGTCCCAGCTCCTGCAGCCGCTCCAGTTCCAGCTCCGGCCGCTACTCCAGTCCCAGTTCCTGCAACTGCTCCAGTCCCAGCTCCTGAAGCTGCTCCAGCTCCAGCTCCTGAAGCCGCTCCAGTCCCAGCTCCTGCAGCCGCTCCAGTCCCAGCTCCTGCAGCCGCTCCAGCTCCTGCAGCCGCTCCAGTCCCAGCTCCTGCAGCCGCTCCAGTCCCAGCTCCTGCAGCCGCTCCAGTCCCAGCTCCTGCAGCCGCTCCAGCTCCAGCTCCTGCAGCCGCTCCAGTCCCAGCTCCTGCAGCCGCTCCAGTCCCAGCTCCTGCAGCTGCTCCAGTCCCAGTTCCTGCAGTCGCTCCAGTTCCAGCTCCGGCCGCTACTCCAGTCCCAGCTCCTGCAACTGCTCCAGCTCCAGCTCCTGAAGCCGCTCCAGCTCCAGCTCCTACTGCTGCTCCAGTCCCAGCTCCTGCAACTGCTCCAGCTCCAGCTCCAGCTCCTGTAGCCGCTACAGCTCCGGTTCCTGCAACTGCTCCAGCTCCTGTAGCCGCTCCAGCTCCTGTGGCCGTGTCAGAGAAACGAGCTGTAGCAGTGCAAGTTGACCCTGCAGAGGGCATTCCAACCCCTGTGGCAGACCCTGTAACAAAGTCAGAGAAACGAGCAGTAGCAGTGCAAGCTGCCCCTGTAGAGAAGGTGAAAATATGGTATAGAAATTCAAGTCGTTTAGAACGCAGAGAGTCTTCTGCCAATCCAGGTAAGGCTTCTGCCAAAACTAAGTATAGAGATGACGAAGATGATGACGACGCTGGGCCGTCAAGGATTCAGGAGGAGGAAGATGAGGATGCCGAAAGAGCAACAGTAACTACCCGAAGCCTAAACGAGCGCGAGCTACGAGATGTGCGAAAAGATTTTGGTCGCTGTATAGGTGAGCAGCTTGTCACCTGGCTGCTCCGGTGCTGGGACTCTGGAGCCAATTGTGTGGAATTAGACGGCAGGGAAGCCAAGCGGCTGGGATCCCTTGCTCGAGACGCCGGCATTGACAAAGCAATTGCAGATGGAGCACGACCCACCAGCCTCTGGAGGCGTCTCCTCTCAGCTGTGAGGGAAAGGTATCCCTTCAAGGAAGATATTTTATGTCTACCAGGCAAGTGGACCACTATGGAGAAGGGAATCCAGTACCTGAGGGAATTAGCCGTACGGGAAGTGATTTATGAGGATCCAGACCTCAAACAAACATCCACAGATCCAGATGAAGTCAAGTGTACACGACCCATGTGGCGGAAGTTTGTACGGAGTGCACCATCATCATATGCCAGCTCATTGGCAATAATGGCCTGGAAAGAGGATGAGGAACCCACAGTGGGTGAAGCGGCTAAACAACTCCGGCAGTACGAAGAAAGTCTCTCCTCTTCCTTACAGGCCTGCGTCTCAGCTGTGGAGAAACTTTCTGAAAAGGTTCACCAACTTGAAGAGAATCTATTGTCCTCCCCACCTGAACCAACCAGTGCCCACCGACCAAAGGAGAACACTTGGGAGAAACTTTCTGAAAAGGTTCACCAACTTGAAGAGAGATTATTCTCCTTCGCACCTGTACAAAGCAGTGTCTCAGCTGTCAGGGGTAGGCGTTCACCCACACAAGGAAGACGATATGGTGGGTACTCACCCCGTGCCACCCTGTGGTTTTACTTACGAGACCATGGAGAGGACATGAGAAAGTGGGATGGAAAATCTACCGCGACCCTAGAGGCACGGGTACGTGAGTTGCAAAAGAAAACAATCAGGAAAAAGGGATTCTCCGAAAAGTTTGCTGCTCCAACTTCCAGCAGACAGTCCTTCAAACACAGAAACGAGGAAGATTCTGACCAGGATTAGGGGGGGCCCTGCCTCCAGCCAGGGGGAGGAAAGGGACAATCGAGTTTATTGGACTGTGTGGATTCGATGGCCTGGCACATCACGCGCACAGAAGTATAAGGCTTTAGTAGACACCGGTGCACAATGTACTATAATGCCATCGAGCTATAAAGGACCAGAGCCCATCTATATTTGTGGAGTGACAGGGGGATCTCAGCAGTTGACTGTATTGGAGGCTGAAGTGAGTCTGACTGGGAATGAGTGGGAAAAGCACCGCATTGTGACTGGTCCGGATGCTCCATGTATCCTTGGCATAGACTATCTTAGAAGAGGATACTGCAAGGACCCAAAAGGGTTCCGGTGGGCTTTTGGTATTGCTGCCTTAGAGACAGAGGGCATTAAACAATTATCTACCTTGCCTGGTCTCTCAGAGGACCCCTCTGTTGTGGGGTTGCTGAGGGTCGAAGAACAGCAAGTGCCAATTGCTACCACAACTGTGCACCGGCAGCAATATCGCACCAACCGAGACTCCCTGATTCCCATCCATAAGCTAATTCGTCAATTGGAGAGCCAAGGAGTGATCAGCAAGACTCATTCACCTTTCAATAGTCCCATATGGCCAGTGCGAAAGTCTAATGGCGAGTGGAGACTAACAGTGGACTATCGCGGCCTGAACGAAGTCACGCCACCACTGAGTGCTGCAGTGCCGGACATGCTGGAACTTCAGTATGAACTTGAATCGAAGGCAGCCAAGTGGTACGCCACAATTGATATCGCTAATGCATTTTTCTCCATCCCTCTAGCAGCAGAGTGCAGGCCACAATTTGCCTTCACTTGGAGGGGAGTCCAATATACTTGGAATAGGCTGCCCCAGGGGTGGAAACACAGCCCTACCATTTGCCATGGGCTGATCCAGTCTGCACTAGAGCAGGGGGAAGCTCCTGAACACCTGCAGTACATCGATGACATTATTGTGTGGGGTGACACAGCAGAGGAAGTTTTCGAGAAAGGGAAGAAAATAGTCCAAATCCTTCTGAAAGCCGGTTTTGCCATAAAACAAAATAAAGTCAAAGGACCTGCACGGGAGATCCAGTTTTTAGGAATAAAATGGCAAGATGGACGTCGTCAAATCCCAATGGATGTGATCAACAAAATAACAGCTATGTCTCCACCAACTAACAAAAAAGAAACACAGACTTTCCTAGGTGTTGTGGGGTTTTGGAGAATGCACATCCCAAATTACAGTCTGATTGTAAACCCACTCTACCAAGTAACTCGTAAGAAGAATGAGTTTGAATGGGGCCCTGAACAACGACAAGCCTTTGAACAAATCAAGCAGGAAATAGTCCATGCAGTAGCCCTTGGGCCAGTTCGAACAGGACCAGATGTAAAGAATGTGCTCTACACTGCAGCCGGGGAGAACGGCCCCACCTGGAGCCTCTGGCAGAAAGAACCTGGGGAAACTCGAGGTCGGCCTCTGGGGTTTTGGAGTCGGGGATACAGAGGATCTGAGGCCCGCTATACTCCAACTGAAAAGGAGATATTGGCAGCATATGAAGGAGTTCGATCTGCTTCGGAGGTGGTCGGTACTGAAGCGCAGCTCCTCCTAGCACCCCGATTACCGGTACTAGGCTGGATGTTCAAGGGAAGGGTCCCCTCTACGCATCATGCAACTGATGCTACATGGAGCAAGTGGGTTGCACTGATTACTCAGCGGGCTCGAATAGGAAACCCCAGTCGCCCAGGAATATTGGAAGTGATCATGGACTGGCCAGAAGGCAAATACTTTGGGATATCATCAGAGGAGGAGGTGGGTCGTGCTGAAGAAGCCCCACTGTACAACCAGTTGCCAGAGAATGAAAAGAAATATGCCCTGTTCACTGATGGGTCCTGTCGTATTGTGGGGAAGCATCGGAGATGGAAGGCTGCTGTATGGAGTCCTACGCGACGAGTTGCAGAAGCTGCTGAGGGAGAAGGTGAATCGAGTCAGTTTGCAGAAGTGAAAGCCATTCAGCTGGCTTTAGACATTGCTGAACGAGAAAAATGGCCAGTTCTCTATCTCTACACCGATTCATGGATGGTAGCAAATGCCCTGTGGGGATGGTTACAGCAATGGAAGCAAAACAACTGGCAGCGTAGGGGCAAACCTATCTGGGCTGCTGCATTGTGGCAAGATATTGCTGCTCGGGTAGAGAACCTGGCTGTGAAAGTACGCCACGTAGATGCTCATGTGCCCAAGAATCGGGCTACTGAAGAACATCAAAACAACCAGCAGGTGGATCAGGCTGCTAAGATTGAAGTAGCTCAGGTGGACCTGGATTGGCAGCATAAAGGTGAATTATTTATAGCCCGATGGGCCCATGACACCTCAGGCCATCAAGGTAGAGATGCAACATACAGATGGGCTCGTGATCGAGGGGTGGACTTGACCATGGACGCTATAGCACAGGTTATTCATGACTGTGAAACATGTGCTGCAATCAAGCAAGCCAAACGGTCAAAGCCTCTTTGGTATGGAGGACGATGGCTGAAATATAAATATGGAGAGGCCTGGCAGATTGATTACATCACACTCCCTCAAACTCGCAATGGCAAGCGCCACGTACTTACAATGGTGGAAGCAACCACCGGATGGCTGGAAACATATCCTGTGCCTCATGCTACCGCCCGGAACACCATCCTGGGCCTTGAAAAGCAAGTCCTATGGCGACATGGCACCCCAGAAAGAATAGAATCAGACAATGGGACTCACTTCCGAAACAACCTTATAGACACTTGGGCCAAAGAACATGGTATTGAATGGGTGTATCACATCCCCTATCATGCACCAGCCTCCGGGAAAGTTGAACGATACAATGGCCTGTTAAAGACTACCTTGAAAGCAATGGGCGCTGGGACGTTCAAAAACTGGGATACGCATTTGGCAAAGGCCACCTGGTTAGTCAATACTAGGGGATCTACCAACCGAGCTGGACCTGCCCAATCAAACCTGTTACGTACTGTAGATGGGGATAAAGTTCCTGTAGTGCATGTAAAAAATATGCTGGGTAAAACAGTCTGGGCTACTCCTGCCTCAGGAAAAGGCAAACCTATTCGTGGAATTGTTTTCGCTCAGGGACCTGGATATACTTGGTGGGTGATGCAAAAGAACGGAGAGGTCCGGTGTGTACCTCAAGGAGATTTAATACTGGGTGAGAATAGCCCATGAACTGAATTGCACCATGTTAAATAGTATATTAAAAGACTGTCGTGGTTTAACCCGACCGGCAGCTAAACACCACGCAGCCGTTCGCTCACCCTCCCCCCTCCCTCTCTGGGACGGGGGAGAGAAATGGAAAGTGAAGCCCGTGAGTTGAGATAAAGACAGTTTAATAAGACAGGGAAAAAAAAAATAACAAAAATAATAATAACAATAATAATAATGATGATACAATGGTGACAATACGAAAGTAATAATAGTATGTACAAACAAGTGATGCACAATGCAATTGCTCACCACCCGCTGACCGATGCCCAGCCTAACCCCAAGCAGTCCGGCCCCCTCCCCCCGGCTAGCCACCCCTATATATTGTTTAGCATGACGTCAGATGGTATGGAATACCCCTTTGGCTAGTTTGGGTCACCTGTCCTGGGTCTGTCCCCTCCCAGCTCTTACTGCACCCCCCAGCCTGCCCGTTGGCAGGACAGAGCAAAGGCTGAGATGTCCTTGGCTTAGTATAAGCACTGCTCTGCAACAATTAAAGCATCGGGGTGTTATCAGCACTCTTCTCATTCTAAGCCAAAACACAGCATTCCACCAGCTACTAGGAAGAAAATTAATTCTGTGCTAACTGAAACCAGGACACCTTGGTGAAGCCATATTGACTGCCCCTAATGACCCTCTTATCCTTGACTATAGAAAACACCAAGGATAAGTTGTTCCATCACCTTACCAGGGATGAAGGTGAGGCTGAACGGTCTATAGTTACCCGGGTCCTCCTTCTTGCCCTTTTTGAAGACTGGAGTGACATTTGCTTTCCTCCAGCCCTCAGGCACCTCTCCTAATGCCCATGACTTAGCAAAGATGATGGAGAGTGGCATAGAAATGACTTCCACCAGCTCCCTCAGCACCCGTTGATGCATCCCATCAGGACCCATGGACTTATGGATGTCTAGCTTGCTTAATCGGCCCTTAACCCAGCCCTCATAAACCAAGGCAAACTCCTCCTTTATTCTGACTTCCTCTGGGGACTCAGAGGTACAAGGCTCCTCAGGAGAGCCTCCGGCATTATAGACAGAGACAAAGAAGGCATAACTCCACCTTCTCTTTATCTTCTGTCACCAGGGCACCCACCTCATTCATTAGTGGGCCTATATTACCTCTAGTGTTTTATCTGCAACGTATTTGAAGAAGCCCTTTCTGTTGTCCCTGACCCCTCTCACAAGGTTTAATTCTAAGGAGGCCTTAGCTTTCCTAGTTGTCTCCCTACATCCTCTGACAACAGCCTTATATTCCTCCCAAGTGGCCAGCCCCTTGTTCCATGATCTGTAAACTCTCCTCTTCCACTTGAGTTTGCCCAGCAGTTCCCTGTTTATCCATGCAGGTCTTCTGGCTTTCTTTCCTGACTTCCTACCTGTTGGGATGCTCTGATCTTGAGCTCTTAAGAAGCAGAACCTTGAACGCTAACCAGCTATCTTGGGCCCCTTTTCCTTCAAGTACCTTATCCCATGGGGTTTCCCCTAGCAAATGCTTGAAAAGGCCAAAGTTGGCCCTAATGAAGTCCAGGGTTGCAATTCTGCTCAGTATTCTGTTCCTGACACATGAGATCTCGAACTCCACCATCTCATGGTCACTGCAACCAAGGCTGCCCTCAACCTTCACCACTTCAACCAGACCTTCCTTGTTAGTGAGGACAAGATCCAGCACTCTCCTAGTTGGCACATCCACCATTTGCATCAGGAAGTTATCATCAATACACTGAAGGAACCTCCTGGACTGCGGATGGTTGGCTGAGTAGGCCTTGCAGCAAATGTCAGGGTAGTTAAAATCCCCCACAATAACCAGGGCCCATGATTGTGAGGCTGCTATCAGCTGCCTGTAGACCTTAGCAACTTCCTCATCCTGATCTGATGGCCTGTAATAGACGCCCACAACAGTATCCCCCATGCCAGCCTGCCCCTTAATTCTCACCCACAGACTCTCAACTCGTTCCTCATCTGCCCCTGGACAGTACTCAATACAATGCAGATGCTCTCTCAGGCAAAGAGAGATACACATTGGTGTACAGGCATTTCAGGGAGCAAGCTGAGCATGCTGATTTCAGTCTAGGGGGGTGGGAGGTCTCCTGGTCTTCATCACTGCTGGAGCGCTGCCCCACTGGTGCAAGCCCAGCTACAACCCCATCACCTTTTGGATCTAGTTTAAAGCTTTCCAAATGAGCCCTGCTAATTCCTGTCCCAGAACCCTTTTTCCCCTGTGAGATAAACCTTTCCTGCGTTATTACTGTCAGGCCTGGTATCTTATAAAACCAGACATTATCAAAGAACCCAAAACCCTTCCTGTAGCACCAGTCACATAGCCAACCATTTATGGACTGGATCCTTCTATTCCATCCCACATCTTCACCCCAGAATAGAAGGAGGGAAGAGAAAATGACTTGCGCCCCAGACTCTTTCACCAACTGTCCCAAGGCCTTGAAATCTTTCTTCATTTCCCCCAGACTACAGGACGCAGCTTCCTCCACACCTATCTGGAAGATCAGAAGCGGGTAGTAGTCTGTCAAGTGCACAAGGTTGGGGAGTGTCCTCATGATATCCCTGATCCAGGCTCCAGATAGACTGAAGACTTCCTTTTGATGAGGGTCAGCTCTGCATATCAGGACCTCTGTTCCTCTTAGAAGGGAAACTGCTACTACAATTACCCTTCTTTCTTTCTTTTTGGAGGCAGTCTTGAGGCATGTTGTCAACTGCTTCTTCTGACATGACCTTGTAGGTGGACCTTCCACCACATTGTCACCTACCTCTCCTTCAAGATTCAGGGCCTCAAACCTATTACGGAGGGGCACCTGAGGAAGCGAGTTAGTGATATTGTTACATTATTAGTGAATTTTGTTACATTATTAGTGATTAGTGAAATTGTTACAACGAATATCTATGTTAGCTTCCTTGACAAAAGTGCATTGCAAGGTATTGAGGGGTACATATCATAGAGACTGGGAAGAAGAATTTTTGTATTAAGTAAAAAAATTTACTAAATTTTCCAGAAAAGGGGGGAATGATATTGTATAAACCCACTGTAGGATAGACTAAATCTTGTAGTTAAAATGTAATGAGAACAAGATATACGACATCTTGTTCTGTCGACCTTCTGTTATGTTGAAGCATCCTGTTAATTGAAACATCCCGTTATCTGTTGACCTTCGGTTATGCTAAAACTTGAGCTAACTCAGCCAACTCGGCATTCCTGTGGCTTGGAAGATAACCGATTCAGCCAACTCAGCATTTTCTAGCAAAAGGTGAAAAGTACACCATGAGGAAGACCTACAGTCTTCCTCCCAAAGACCACCGCCCACGTCCCGAAGACCCCTGCCCACAATTCTTGGGAGGCTTCACACAAGTGCAAAGGACTGATAAGCTACTTAGCATACGAAGCGAGAGTAGGTGGGTTTATGTAATGAATATGTATAGGCATTAATCGAATATTCATTGGTTTACTGTATAAATATGAGATAGCTTGTCACTTCGAACATGCATGGTTGTAGGGGTGGCTTCTGTGAGAAGAATCCAGAAGCTGCTCCATGTTAGATAAGGGCCCTGCCACTGGCCAGAGCCGGGCCAATAAGTGATGTTATTTGCACCTCTGTGACAGCATATTTAAGAAAGGAAAAAAAACCTGCTGGGGAACAGCAGCTGGGAGAGAGAGAGGAGTGAAGAACAGCCTTGCAGGCGCCAAGGTCAGTGAAGAAGGAGGGGGAGAAGTGCTCTGGGCACTGGAGCAGAAGTTCCCCTGCAGCCTGTGGAGAGGACCATGATGAAGCAGGTTGTCCCTCTGCAGTCCATGGTGTACTACGGCAGAGCAGGGTTCCATGCTGCAGCCCATGGAGGAGCCCACGGTGAAGCAGGTGGACCTGCACTGAGGGAAGCTGCACCCTGTGGAGGACCCCCTTCCAGAGCAGATTCTGGTCTAGACCTGTAGCACGTGGAGAGCAGACCACCCAGGATCAGGTGACCTGACAGGATTGTGCGGCAGGCTAACTATGACCTAGTTGCTATAACTGAAACATGGTGGGATTACTCCCATGACTGGAGTACTGTGATGGATGGCTACAAGCTCTTCAGAAGGGATAGACAAGGAAGGAAGGGTGGTGGCATGTCTCTTTATATTAAAGACTGTTTTGATGTTGAAGAGCTTGTGGTTGGGAATGATAAAGTTGAGTGTCTGTGGATAAGGATCAGGGGGAAGACCTGTAAGGGTGACATCTTGGTGGGGGTCTGTTATAGACCACCTAATCAGGATGAAGAGATGGATGAGGCATTCTATGAGCAGTTTGCAGAAGTTGCACAATCGCCAGCACTCGTTCTCATGGGAGACTTCAACTTCCCTGATATATGCTGGAAATATAATACTGTGCAGTACTGAAGCAGTCCAGGAGGTTTCTAGAGTGTGTGGAAGATAGCTTCCTGACACAGCTGGTGCAAGAGCCTAAGGGGGGAGGTGCCCCACTAGACCTGCTCTTCACTAACAGAGAAGGACTGGTGGGAGATGTGAAGGTTGGGGACTGTCTTGGGCAGAGTGACCATGAAATTGTAGAGTTCTATATTCTTGGTGATGTCAGAAGGGTAACTAGCAAAAATGCTGTCTTGAACTTCCAGAGGGCAGACTCTGACCTGTTCAGGACACTTGTTGCAGGGGTCCCTTGGGAGTTACTCATGAAGGGCAAAGGGGTCCAGGAAGCCTGGACGCTCCTCAAGATGGAAATCTTAAAGGCACAGGAGCAGGCTGTTCCTGAGTCCCGTAAGGTGAGCTGGAGGGGAAGAAAACCAGCGTGGATGAACCAGGAACTTTTGTTGAGACTCCGGGAGAAAAAGAAAGTCTACGTCCTCTGGAAGAAGGGACAGGCTACTTGGGGAGACTACAAAGAAGTTGCTAAGAGATGCAGGGAGGAAGTTATTCTAACAAGGCAAAAGCCCATCTTGAACTCAGACTGGCCACTGCAGTAAAAGAGAACAAAGAAATCCTTTTATAAATATATTAACAGTAAGAGAAGAACCAAGGAGAATTTCCGTCCTTTACTTGATGCAGCAGGGAATGTGATCACTGAGGATAAGGAAAAGGCTGAGGTTCTCAACGCCTTCTTTACATGTCTTTAACAGTCGGATCAGTTATCGTCAGGGTACTTTACACCCTGACCTGGAAGTGCCCTGTGATTCAGGTAGAGAATCACCCCCTGTGATCCAGGAAGAGACAGTTAGAGACCTGCTCCTCCATCTGGAATGTCACAGGTCCATGGGACCAGATGGGCTACACCCTAGGGTGCTGAGGGAGCTGGCAGAGGTGATTGCCAATCCACTTTCCACCATCTATCAGTGTTACTGTTTACCTGGAGAGGTCCCAGAGAATTGGAGTCTTGCTGATGTGACTCCCATCTACAAGAAGGGCCGCAAGGAGGACCCGGGGAACTACAGGCCTGTCAGCCTGGCCTTGGTTCCAGAGAAAGTTATAGAGCAAATCACCTTGGGAGAGATCACATGGCATGTGCATGGCATCCAGGGGATCAGGCCCAGCCAGCACGGGTTCATGAAAGGCAGGTCGCACTTGACCAACCTCATCTCCTCCTATGATCGTGTGAGCCACCTGGTAGATGAGGGAAAGGCCATTGATGTAGTCTACCTAGACTTCAGCAAAGCCTTTGACACGGTCTCCCTCAGTATTCTCCTTGGGAAACTGGCTGCCTGTGGCCTGGACAGGTATACTCTCCTCTGGGTAAAGAACTGGCTGGAGGGCCTTGCCCAGCTGCTTGTGGTTAATGGAGTGTACTGGGTCTGCCTGGAATGTTAACTTTCCCGGCAGCAGCCCATACCGTGCCGTACTCTGCACTTGTAGCTGGAACTGCAGTGTTATCACACCAGGGTTGTGTCTACTGCTGAACAGCAGTGGCACAGCATCGGGCCTTTCTCTAACCCTCCTAGGGGGTGGGCAAAAAGTGAGGAGAGAAACATCACTAGGGCAGCTGACCTAAACCAATCAAAGGGATATTCCATACCATGTGGTGTCACACTCAGCAATAAAAGGTGGAAACAGGAAGAGGAGAGAAGGGGTGGGCTCTCGTTGGGAAAACGTCGGTCCTCCTCTCGAACACTGTCTACGTGCGTTGAGGCCCTGCTTCAAGGACGTGGTCAATCATCGCTCATTTGTGGGAAATAGAGAGTAATTTCTTTCCTCTGGACTTCCACATAGCCTTCATTTATTTTATTAGTTTGTTTTCCTCCCTTTTTCCCCTTTCCCTTTTATTTCCCCTTAGTTAAATTGTTTAGTTCATGGTAGTCTTTATTTAATTATTATTATTATTTCCCTTTAATAAAATTATCCTTATCTCAAACCGTGAGTTGTTCTTTGCTTTACTTCTCCCCCTCCTCATCTAAAAGAGGGGGAGTGAGAGAGCGGTTGTGGGGTTTAGCTGCCCAGCACGGTAAAACCACCACATGGAGTTAAGTCCAGCTGGCGTCCCATTACAAGTGGTGTCCCCCAGGGATTGGTACTGGGGCCTTTCTTGTTTAATATCTGTATTGATGACCTGGATGAGGGGATTGAGCGTACCCTCAGTAAGTTTGTAGATGACAGCAAGTTGGGGGGTAGTGTTGATCTGCCTGAGGGTAGGGTGGCCCTTCAGAGGGATCTGGGTAGGCTGGACTGCTGGGCTGAGGCTAATGGGATGAGGTTTAATGAGGCCAAGTCCTGGGTCCTGCACTTTGGCCACAATAAAGCTGGCCACAATAAAGTTGAAGCTGGCCATGTCTGTGAGAGACAATAAAAAAGGTTTTTTTAGGTATGTGAACAGAAAAAGGAGAACCAAAGAAAACATAGGTCTGCTACTTGATAGGGAAGGTCTCCTAACAGACAGTGACATAGGCAAAGCAGAGACATTTAATGCCTTCTTCACCTCCATCTTCAATGCTGATGATGGGCTTCGGGACCTTGGGTGCCCTAAGCGGGAGGACCATGACAGTGGGAATGAGAAGCTCCCAACTGACCCTGAACGTGTGTGCGATTTGCCGCTCCACCTGGATCCATACAAGTCCATGGGTCCGGATGGGATCCATCCCAGGGTGCTTAAAGAGCTGGCTGACATCATTGTGGGACCTCTCTCAATTATTTTTCAACAATCTTGGGAATCTGGAGAGGTCCCAGAAGACTGGAAGCTGGAAAATGTTGTGCCAATTTTCAAGAAGGGTAAGAAAGAAGACCCTAGCAATTACAGGCCTGTCAGTCTCACGGCAGTGCCTGGTAAAATTATGGAGAAGATGATTCTTTAAGTTATTGAGGCGCACCTGGGGGACAGTGCAGTCATTGGTCCCAGCCAACATGGGTTCATGAGGGGTAGGTCCTGCCTAGCAAATTTGATTTCCTTTTATGATGAGATCACCCGTCTAGTCAATCAAGGGAAACCAGCTGATGTGATCTTTTTGGATTTCAGCAAGGCTTTTGACACAGTTTCCCATAGGATCCTACTGGACAAAATGTCCAGCATACAACTTAACAAAAACATCATATGATGGGTGAGCAGTTGGCGACGGGCAGGGCTGAAAGTGTTGTGGTAAATGGGGCCACATCATGGTGGCAGATGGTCACTAGTGGGGTCCCTCAAGGCTCCATTTTAGGGCCAGCCCTCTTCAATGTCTTTATAAACAATTTGGATGTAGGACGAGAAGGTGTTTTGAGCAAATTTGCCAACGACATCAAACTTGGAGGAGTTGTGGACTCTGATGAGGGTGTAAAGGCCTTGCAGAGAGATCTGGACGGATTGGAGAGCTGGGTGATCACCAACCGTATGAAGTTTAATAAAAGCAAGTGCTGGGTTGTGCACCTGTTATGCGGCAACCCTGGCT
Source organism: Aythya fuligula (assembly GCF_009819795.1). NCBI lineage: Eukaryota > Metazoa > Chordata > Aves > Anseriformes > Anatidae > Aythya > Aythya fuligula. Next base: position 6,071,533 of record NC_045594.1, on the reverse strand, counting down.
ATACGTACAGACTGGGTGACGAGACGCTGGAGAGCAGCCCCGCAGAGAGGGATCTGGGGGTTGTGGTTGACAGCAAGTTGAATATGAGCCAGCAGTGTGCCCTGGCAGCCAGGAGGGCCAACCGTATCCTGGGATGCATCAAGCACAGCATCACTAGCTGGTCGAGGGAGGTGATTGTCCCGCTCTACTCTGCGCTGGTCCGGCCTCACTTCGAGTACTGTGTGCCGTTCTGGGCACCACAGTACAAGAAGGACATTAAACTGTTGGAGAGTGTCCAGAGGAGGTCGATGAAGATGGTGAAGAGCCTAGAAGGGAAGACATATGAGGAGTGGCTGAGGGCACTGGGCCTGTTCAGCCTGGAGAAGAGGAGGCTGAGCGGGGACCTCATCGCGGTACACAAATTCCTCTCAAGGGGGAGTGGGGAGGCAGGTGACCTCTTCTCTGTAATCACCAGTGATAGGACCCTTGGGAATGGTGTTAAGCTGAGGCAGGGGAAGTTTAGGCTGGACATCAGGAAGAGGTTCTTCACCGAGAGGGTGGTTGCACACTGGAACAGGATCCCCAGGGACGTAGTCACTGCACCAAGCCTGTCTGAATTTAAGAAGAGATTGGACTGTGCACTTAGTCACATAGCCTAAACTTTTGGGCAGACCTGTCTGGTGCCAGGAGTTGGACTTGATGATCCTTATGGGTCCCTTCCAACTCGGGATATTCTATGATTCTATGATAACCCCATGCAATGCTACAGGCTTTGGGCAGAGTGGCTAGAAGACTGTGAAGAGGATGCTCGGCTAGACATGAACTGACAGTGTGCCCAGGTTGCCAAGAAGGTCAACAGTATCCTGGCTTGTCTCTGAAATAGTGTAGCCAGCAAGACCAGGGAGGTGATTGTCCCCCTGTACTCGGCTCTAGTGAGGCCGCACCTTGAGTACTGTGTTCAGTTTTGGGCCCCTCACTACAAGAAAGACCTTGAGGCCCTGGAGCATGTCCAGAGAAGGGCAACAAAACTGGTGAGTGGTCTGGAGCACAAGCCTTATGAGGAGCGGCTGAGGGAGCTGGGATTGTTTAGTCTAGAGAAAAGGAGGCTCAGGGGAGACCTCATTGCACTCTACAACTTCCTGAGGGGAGGTTGTGATGAGGAGGGGGTTGGCCTCTTCTCCCAGGTAACTAATGATAGGACTTGAGGAAATGGCCACAAGTTGCACCAGGGGAGATTTAGATTAGATATCAGGAAAAACTTTTCCTCTCAAAGAGTGATCAGGCACTGGAATGGCCTTCCAAGGGAGGTGGTGGAGTCACCGTCCCTGGCGGTGTTCAAGAAGCACCTGGACAAGGTGCTGTGAGATATGATTTAGTAGCTTAGTGGGTAGTATTGGTGATAGGAAGATGGTTAGACTACACGTAGACGATCTTGTAGGTCCTTTCCAACCTTGTGTTTCTATGATTTCTATGATTTTTATGATTTCTATGAGGTTGAAGCAGTGTGCTCCTGATGGATGGACCCCATGGTACAGACCCATATCTGGAGCAGTTCTTGAAGAGCTGCTGCCTGTGGGAAGCCCATATCTGGAGCAGTTATGGAAGGATGGCATCCCATGGGAGGGACCCCATGTTGGAACAGGGGAAGAGAGTGACTGAGAAAGAGTGGCAAAGTGCTATAGACTGACTGCAACCCCCATTCCCCCATTCCCCTGCACCACTTGGGGGGTAAGAGGTGGAAGAGGGTTGTTGGGGGGAAGGTGTTTTTTTTTTTTTTTTTTTTTCCCTTTGTTTCTTACTTCTCTAGCTTGTTAGTAATAGGCAATAAATCTTACTGTCTCCCTATGCTGAGTCTGTTTTGCCCGTCACAATAATTTTTGAGTGCTCTCTCTTTCCTTATCTCAGCCCTTTTCATCATATTTTCTCCCCCTTTCCCTTTGAGGAAGGGGGAGTGAGAGAGCAGCTGAGGTGGAGCTTGGCTGCCCACCCAAGTAAAACCACCACAGCAATAGCTCAGAGAAATCAAGAAACTGCAGCTTAAAGATATGGTGTAATGGTACAGCCAAGTGCATTTAGTAGCCATATAATGATAATGAGGAGAACAGTTCTCCCTGTGGTCCATGCTGATCTGTGTTTATTCCTTATAAGTCTTTCAAACTAAAGTTGATGGGGGGGGGGGCGGGGGAACCTCAAGCCATTCCGCTCCTCCCAGTTTGACGCCAGTGTCAGTGATAGATGCCCAGAGCCTGGAGGAGGATCAGAGGTCAGCAGGAGAGCACCTGAAGAGCAGCACAAAGGAAGACCAGCCGCTCCAGAAAGTGTCAGCTTCATCAGGGACCCAACTTAAATGCACCTATGCAAGTTCATAGAGAATAAACAAGAGGAGAAGGGAATGAACAAGAGTTAGAGACATGAGCATGCTTGCAGGGCTATGATCTTATTGGCATCATGGAGACATGGTGGGATGGCTTCCATTACTGGAGTGTTAGGATGAAAGGATACAGGCTCTTTAGGAAGGACAGGCAGGGAAGGTGAGGAGGGGGCATCGCCTTCTATGTCAATGAGCAGCTGGAGTGCATGGAGCTCTGCCTGGTGATGGGTGAGGAGCTGACAGAGAGCTTATGGGTCAGGATTACAGGGAGGGCAGGGACAGGGAACATTACAGTAGGGGTCTGCTACATGCCATCTGATAAGGCCTAATGCCTGAAGCCCTCTATAGACAGAAGCAGCCTCATGTTTGCAGGCCCTGGTTCTCATGGGGGGCATCAACCACCCCAATATCTGTTGGTGGAACAGCACAGTAGGGCATAGGCAATCCAGGAGGATCCTGGAATGCATTGATGATAACTTCCTTCTCCGAGTGATTGAGGAGCCAATGAGGAGAGGTGCTATCCTGAAACTCATTCTCACCAACAAGGAGGGCTTGAGGGGAATGTGAAACTCAAGGGCAGCCTTAGCTGCAGTGATCATTAAATGGTGGATTTTAGGATCCTGAGGGCAGCAAGGAGGGAGCACAACAAGCTTGCTACCCTGGACTTCGGGAGAGTAGGCTTTGCACTCTTCAGGGACCTCCCTGGTAGAGTACCATAGGATAAATCCCTGGAGGGAAGAGGGGCCCAAGAAAGCTGGTTAATATTCAAGGATTACCTTCTCCAAGCTCAGGAGTGATGCATCCCAACAAAAAGGAAGTCAGGCAAAAATGCCAGGAGGCCAGCATGGATGACCAAGGTGATCCTGGACAAACTCAAGCAGAAAAAGGAGGCCTAGAGAGGGTGGAAGCAAGAACAGTAGCCTGGGAGGGATACAGAGAAATTGTCCAAGCAGCCAAAGATCAGGTTAAGAAAGCTAAAGCCTTATTAGAATTAAATCTAGCCAGGGACTTCAAGGGCAATAAGAAAGGCTTCTACAAGCACCTCAGTGATAAAAGGGAGACTAGGGAAATTGTGGGCCCTCTCCAGAAGGAAACGGGTGTACTGGGTCTGGCTGGAATGTTAACTTTCCCGGCAGCAGCCCATTCAGTGCCGTACTCTGTACTTGTAGCTGGAACAGCAGTGTTATCACACCAGTGTTGTGTCTACTGCTGAGCAGCAGTGGCACAGCATTGGGCCTTTCTCTAACCCTCCTAGGGGGTGGGCAAAAAAGTGAGGAGAGAAACATCACTAGGGCAGCTGACCTAAACCAATCAAAGGGATATTCCATACCATGTGGTGTCACACTCAGCAATAAAAGGTGGAAACAGGAAGAAGAGGGGAGGGGTGGGCTCTCGTTGAGAAGACGTCGGTCCTCCTCTCGAACACCGGCTGCGTGCGTTGAGGCCTTGCTTCAAGGACGTGGTCAATCATCGCTCATTTGTGGGAAGTAGAGAGTAATTTCTTTCTTCTGCACTTCCATATAGCTTTCATTTATTTTGTTTGTTTGTTTTCCTCCCTTTTTCCCCTTTCCCTTTTATTTCCCCTTAGTTAAATTGTTTAGTTCATGGTAGTCTTTATTTAATTATTATAATTATTTCCCTTTAATTAAATTATCCTTATCTCAACCCGTGAGTTGTTCTTTGCTTTACTTCTCCCCCTCCTCATCTAAAGGAGGGGGAGTGAGAGAGTGGTTGTGGGGTTTAGCTGCCCAGCACGGTAAAACCACCACAGTCCTTTTTGACGCCCAACGTGGGGCTCGAAGGGTTGAGATAACAATAGAATTGATTAAACGCATACAACTAACACACTTGCTTGCTAGTAACCATGTTCCTTGCCCTGTTAATAATAATGGCTTTGTTCATATGTCATGCAATCCGTGTCATATTCTCCTTTCTCCTATATATCCGATCCGACAAAGTGCTACAATCTGTGTTCACTTTTTTTAATTCGCTGTGCTGCCAAGCACTGACCTTGGTTTTACTCTGGAATTCAGGCTCTGCGCTGTTATCATTTGGGTCCCATGGAAACTATCTTTCAGAGAATATTCAGAACTACACTGCCTTCCTTTTCTCATCTGGACACCAGTTTATTAATAATATCAGGAATGGTACCTTTCCCTTCTTTCACAGTGGGCTAATTACAACAGTTTGGGAGTATTTTGAAGATCCATCTGTAACCCATGTATTGCTATTTCTAATTCTGAATAACAGGTTTCATTTTCTCTCTAAGATTAGTCGATTGTTTAGAAAACTTATTTGGGAATCTGTCCCGAAACAGTCTTGTGGTGAGTGGCACGGTGTGTGGGATGATGTTAGCAGATACCTGTCACGAGTGTCTCCTCCAATAGTTTTGAACTTCACCCCTGAGCAAGTGCTAAATCCTAAAAACTTGGTAGAATGTTTGAGAGTTGTATGTCCTGATCCTGATAATGCCGGAGAACAACAGCTTGCAGCATTGTGCTGGGTCCTGGTTTATTCCTATCAAACACTGTTTAACATCATCCAGCAACTTGAAGAGAGGGAGGAAGTCTCTGAATCTGATGACCAAGTAACACATGCTGTGGCTGACCCAGAGGACCAACCAACTATGGTATCAGTCGCCCCCATAGTCAAGTCAAAACAATGGAAACGGAGGTCAGCTCGTTTAGTAAGGGAAGAAGGCTCTCCTAAGAAGGAGGGAGAAGGGGAATTGGCAGGCACCTCTAAAGCAGAGCCGTCACAAAAACAGCAGGAAGACGAGACGGAAATCATAAAGTAATCAGAAATCACTCGATCCTTATCCCTGAGTGAGATGCGAGAAATACGAAAGGATTATGGTCGACGCCCAGGTGAACACATCCTCACTTGGCTGCTCCGATGCTGGGATGCTGGGGCCAGTAGCCTACAATTAGAAGGCAATGAAGCCAAGCAGCTGGGATCCCTCTCTAGAGAAAGGGTAATCAACAAAGTAATCGGGAGAGGAGCACAGGCCCTCAGCCTCTGGAGACGACTCCTGGCAGCTATCAAAGAAAGATATCCCCATAAGGAAGATATTGTATATCACATAGGCAAGTGGACCACTGTGGATAAAGGTCTCCAACATCTGCGGGAATTAGCTGTGCGGGAGATGATTTATAGTGATTTGGACAATGCCCAGACACCTCAAGACCCCGATGAAGTCCAGTGCACAACATCCATGTGGCGTAAATTTGTGCGGAGTGCACCATCAGCACATGCCAGTACCCTGGCAGCAATTCACTGGGATGAGGGGATGGGACCAACAATGTATGATGTCTCCTGCCAGCTTCAACAATATGAAGACAATCTCTCTGCTCCGCTACAGTCCTGTGTCTCAGCTGTGGAGAAATTGTCTAAAGGACTTGACAAGCTTGTGGAGAAAGTATATTCCCCCTCATCTAGACAGAGTGATACTTCAGCCACTAAGAATCAGCATTCGCCTGCTCAAGAGAGAGAGTACCCAAGACGTACACCACGTGGCACCTTGTGGTTTTATCTGCGTGACCATGGGGAAGATATGAGGAAATGGGATGGTGTACCTACTTCAACCCTAGCTGCTCGGGTATGTGAACTGAAAGGAAATACAGCAGCAAGAAGAGGGGCTCCTAAGAGAAATGCTGCTCCAGTTTCTATTGGGCAGTACCCCAGAGGCAGTAGAAGAGCTGATGTTATTCTTGACCACGATGAAGGGACCTCTACCTCTCATTTGCCAGAATTTGTGGCCTGCCTTGAGTGGCCACTTTGGCAGATGAAGACCTAATCATCAACAGTTCTTATGAACATTTTCCAAGAAAGACCTATGGAATGAAAAGATACACCTGCCTATTAATCCTGTCCTGTTAAATCCTTGTCCTGTTAAAGGACAAGGGATAATGATGAGAATGCTTGTATGCTAAAGTATGGGGATCTGAGTGTGACACAAATGTTATGGAATAAGGGGTGGAGGTTATACTGGGTCTGGCTGGAATGTTAACTTTCCCGGCAGCAGCCCATTCAGTGCCGTACTCTGTACTTGTAGCTGGAACAGCAGTGTTATCACACCAGTGTTGTGTCTACTGCTGAGCAGCAGTGGCACAGCATTGGGCCTTTCTCTAACCCTCCTAGGGGGTGGGCAAAAAAGTGAGGAGAGAAACATCACTAGGGCAGCTGACCTAAACCAATCAAAGGGATATTCCATACCATGTGGTGTCACACTCAGCAATAAAAGGTGGAAACAGGAAGAAGAGGGGAGGGGTGGGCTCTCGTTGAGAAGACGTCGGTCCTCCTCTCGAACACCGGCTGCGTGCGTTGAGGCCTTGCTTCAAGGACGTGGTCAATCATCGCTCATTTGTGGGAAGTAGAGAGTAATTTCTTTCCTCTGCACTTCCATATAGCTTTCATTTATTTTGTTTGTTTGTTTTCCTCCCTTTTTCCCCTTTTCCCTTTTATTTCCCCTTAGTTAAATTGTTTAGTTCATGGTAGTCTTTATTTAATTATTATAATTATTTCCCTTTAATTAAATTATCCTTATCTCAACCCGTGAGTTGTTCTTTGCTTTACTTCTCCCCCTCCTCATCTAAAGGAGGGGGAGTGAGAGAGTGGTTGTGGGGTTTAGCTGCCCAGCACGGTAAAACCACCACAACGGGAGATCTGGTTACCCAGGATACAGAGAAAGCTGAGCTACTCAATGACTTTTTTTGCCTCAGTCTTCACTAACAAGAGCTCCAGCCACATAGCACAAGCCCCAGAAGGCAAAGGCAGGGACTAGAAGAATGATGAACTGCCCACCGTAGGAGAAGATCAGGTTTGAGACCATCTAAAGAATCTGAAGGTGCACAAGTCCATGGGAGCAGATGAGATGTGCCTGCAGGTCTTGAGGGAACTAGCAAATGAAGTTCCTAAGCCACTATCCATCATATTTGAGAAGTCACAGCAGTCCGGTGAAGTCCCCACTGACTGGAAAAGGGGAACCATAATAGCCTCCATTTTAAAAAAGGGATAAAAGGAAGACCCTGGGAACTGCAGGCCAGTCTGTCTCACCTCTGTGCCCAGCAAGGTCATGGAGCAGATCCTCCTGGAAACTATGCTAAGGCACATGGAAAATAAGGAGGTGATTCGTTGAAGGGATGAAAGATATTGACTCCTGATGGCTCTTGAACAGAAGGCCTTTATTGCCTTTTTTTCCACTATCACAATTTTCACAAATTTCACTTACATGAAAAAGAAAAAGAATTTCCCATACCAACATAAACATAACATCATCACGACACCGATGAGGTGGACAAGTTACATACACACCACACCTCATTCCTTCACCACAGTAATATGAAACATATTCTTCACAATTACTGCTTTCTTAAATTCTTCACAATTATTACATTCATAAAAAAAAATAATCCAGTCCATGTTTTGCCCGTTACTTCTCTCAACTGTCATCCTTATCTCAAATTCCTTGAGCCCCACGTTGGGCGATTAAAAAACAAGAAGTAATCACGGTTTTGGGATAGGAGGTTTGAAGAAACCAATCTTCGGGCAGTATGGGATAATAAATGGCACAGAAACTATTGTAATGCTGATTCGTACTGGAGCAAACAATTTGTGAATAGCATATGTGTTGCATTCAGGGGGCAGTGGCGACCTGGTTCAGGAACAGCATGGCGACCAACCCCAGGCCGCTCGGTCCATCGGCTCACAGACACCAACGTGGTGGATGGCAAATGGCGTTTATTGTTGAGTCACATGGTGTTATATACCCAAGGCCCATAGCGTCACTTACGCTTGCTTACATCACGGACCACACGCTACTGTCCATCAAGGGAGGGGCTCCACCTTTCCGTACAGCGCGATATCTTCCGGCCGCCAGACCCTAACTACCCACATTTCCCCCCTCCCTATGCACAACCAAATTAGCTAAAATATAACAATCTTAAGACGTAGACATCATAACTTAAATAAAAAACATAAGGCACAATAACCAGGAGAAAACTAGGAGGTAACTGGTAACCCTGAGTAAATACACTCTTAAAGTAGTTGTTGGTGTTCTACCAACATAATGTTAACTTTCTCTAACCAACTTTTAACAAACAACACAAGCTTATTTAGTATACAAGGTCCAAAGATAACATCACACAAAGGCATCGCAGCCCCCCCACCCACGGAGGCCGCTTCGCTGTTGTCTGGGTTCTGCCAGTGTGGAACTCTCAGGCTTAGACAGGACGCTTGCTGACTTATTGTCTTCTCTTGTCACTGGGGTATACAGATTACGGGGGTGTCTGATGATCCATTCCTGTGAACAGAAACTCAGTTTTCATTAGTAAGGTCTGGTTTGATGGACTTAAGCAGACACCATTTGACCCTGCCATCTTTTTTAACTGCAGCATACCCTCGCCCTGTCAGAACTAATTTCCACCCTTGTTCCCATTCTCCCAGCTCGTTTCTAACTATAACTGACGGGCCTTCTTCTAGCGCTCGAGTGGCCCAATGTTTTTGGACGGGGCTATTCACCTTTTCTCCCCTGGGGAATTGATTTAGTGCTAACAAAGCGATCGCTAGCAAGTGTGCTTGCTCTCCTGAGGGAACGGTGGTGGTAAAACCTTCTGTTTTTGCTAATACCTCTAACTTAGATTTCAGAGTTCGATTCGCTCGTTCAACTATGGCTTGTCCTGTACTATTATATGGGATGCCGTATATTAGAGCAATACCCCATTTCTGAGCAAATGCCTGGGCTGATTTGGACACAAAATTCAAACCATTGTCCGTTTTAATCTGATTAGGGATGCCAAGCCACGCCATGGCTGTCAGCCAATGTTGGATGGTTGCTTTGGAGTCGGCCTTAAGGTGTTGTGTGGCTACAATCACTCCGCTATATGTGTCTATGGTTACTGCTAGCCACGCTCGAGGTCTCAGCAACTGACAGAGCGTAAAATCCGTCTGCCACACCTCAGAGGCTTTGAGACCTCTGGGGTTGACTCCACTGGACCACAGTGGTGCTTTTTGACAGTGGGGACACGTAGCTACTATGTGTTTCGTGTCGGTGGTCAAATTCCACATCTCTTAGCTAGCGCTTTAGCTCTGACGTGGAGGGACTCATGTAGCTGGTGGGCATCTTTTAGTGTCCATAATCCTTTTGCAGCAGCGTCTGCTTTGTCGTTACCAATTTGGTAAAACCCTTTGATTGGGTTGTGGCTGTTGACGTGGATGACCGATATGGTGCCTTTTCGGGAGAAAAGTGCTTCTTCTAGCATTAGAGCAACCGTGGATGTTGACATGCCGGGCCCCGACATGGCCAAGCAAAGTTTGGCTACGAACATTGAATCGGTCACTATGTTGAGGTGTTCCATTGGGAACAGTCCACAGGCTAGTACCACGGCCGTCGCTTCTAATTGCTGGACTGAAAGCGCACGATCGGTCATTTTAATGCTGTGCCATTCTCCTCCCGATTGCCATACTGCCGCTGCGGTTGAGGTTGCTGAGGATGCATCTGTGAAGACCGTTGGTCCCTGTTGGGGCCGGTCCATGATCTTCTGTGGGAGGTCGATGTTGACAGTTTTCAGCATTTGAGCCCAAGGGGGCTTAATAGCGTATTGAACTTCTCCATGAAACCCAGCAAGGGCTATGGATAGAGATTCTGACATCGCTACTGATTGCGGTAGCAGCTGTTTACGAAAGGGTAGATATATCGTGGCAGGTTCGATACCTAAGTGTCTTAGGGCGAGTTTTCGGCCTTTCATGATGAGGTTACCAAAGCACTCGACTCCTGGAGAGAATGCGCGTGATGGCTTTCCTAGGACTATCCACTGTATTGGTTGAACTTTTTGAGGGGGGCCCTTGGCTAGTACCCCTACTCCCCCCCTTTCTGTGAAGTATACATACAGATCAAGGGGTTCATTCGGGTTTGTCGTGGTTTAACCCGACCGGCAGCTAAACACCACGCAGCCGTTCGCTCACCCTCCCCCCTCCCTCTCTGGGACGGGGGAGAGAAATGGAAAGTGAAGCCCGTGAGTTGAGATAAAGACAGTTTAATAAGACAGGAAAAAAAAATAACAAAAATAATAATAACAATAATAATAATGATGATACAATGGTGATAATACGAAAGTATTATTTAACTATTTAACATGGTGCAATTCAGTTCATGGGCTATTCTCACCCAGTATTAAATCTCCTTGAGGTACACACCGGACCTCTCCGTTCTTTTGCATCACCCACCAAGTATATCCAGGTCCCTGAGCGAAAACAATTCCACGAATAGGTTTGCCTTTTCCTGAGGCAGGAGTAGCCCAGACTGTTTTACCCAGCATATTTTTTACATGCACTACAGGAACTTTATCCCCATCTACAGTACGTAACAGGTTTGATTGGGCAGGTCCAGCTCGGTTGGTAGATCCCCTAGTATTGACTAACCAGGTGGCCTTTGCCAAATGCGTATCCCAGTTTTTGAACGTCCCAGCGCCCATTGCTTTCAAGGTAGTCTTTAACAGGCCATTGTATCGTTCAACTTTCCCGGAGGCTGGTGCATGATAGGGGATGTGATACACCCATTCAATACCATGTTCTTTGGCCCAAGTGTCTATAAGGTTGTTTCGGAAGTGAGTCCTATTGTCTGATTCTATTCTTTCTGGGGTGCCATGTCGCCATAGGACTTGCTTTTCAAGGCCCAGGATGGTGTTCCGGGCGGTAGCATGAGGCACAGGATATGTTTCCAGCCATCCGGTGGTTGCTTCCACCATTGTAAGTACGTGGCGCTTGCCATTGCGAGTTTGAGGGAGTGTGATGTAATCAATCTGCCAGGCCTCTCCATATTTATATTTCAGCCATCGTCCTCCATACCAAAGAGGCTTTGACCGTTTGGCTTGCTTGATTGCAGCACATGTTTCACAGTCATGAATAACCTGTGCTATAGCGTCCATGGTCAAGTCCACCCCTCGATCACGAGCCCATCTGTATGTTGCATCTCTACCTTGATGGCCTGAGGTGTCATGGGCCCATCGGGCTATAAATAATTCACCTTTATGCTGCCAATCCAGGTCCACCTGAGCTACTTCAATCTTAGCAGCCTGATCCACCTGCTGGTTGTTTTGATGTTCTTCAGTAGCCCGATTCTTGGGCACATGAGCATCTACGTGGCGTACTTTCACAGCCAGGTTCTCTACCCGAGCAGCAATATCTTGCCACAATGCAGCAGCCCAGATAGGTTTGCCCCTACGCTGCCAGTTGTTTTGCTTCCATTGCTGTAACCATCCCCACAGGGCATTTGCTACCATCCATGAATCGGTGTAGAGATAGAGAACTGGCCATTTTTCTCGTTCAGCAATGTCTAAAGCCAGCTGAATGGCTTTCACTTCTGCAAACTGACTCGATTCACCTTCTCCCTCAGCAGCTTCTGCAACTCGTCGCGTAGGACTCCATACAGCAGCCTTCCATCTCCGATGCTTCCCCACAATACGACAGGACCCATCAGTGAACAGGGCATATTTCTTTTCATTCTCTGGCAACTGGTTGTACAGTGGGGCTTCTTCAGCACGACCCACCTCCTCCTCTGATGATATCCCAAAGTATTTGCCTTCTGGCCAGTCCATGATCACTTCCAATATTCCTGGGCGACTGGGGTTTCCTATTCGAGCCCGCTGAGTAATCAGTGCAACCCACTTGCTCCATGTAGCATCAGTTGCATGATGTGTAGAGGGGACCCTTCCCTTGAACATCCAGCCTAGTACCGGTAATCGGGGTGCTAGGAGGAGCTGCGCTTCAGTACCGACCACCTCCGAAGCAGATCGAACTCCTTCATATGCTGCCAATATCTCCTTTTCAGTTGGAGTATAGCGGGCCTCAGATCCTCTGTATCCCCGACTCCAAAACCCCAGAGGCCGACCTCGAGTTTCCCCAGGTTCTTTCTGCCAGAGGCTCCAGGTGGGGCCGTTCTCCCCGGCTGCAGTGTAGAGCACATTCTTTACATCTGGTCCTGTTCGAACTGGCCCAAGGGCTACTGCATGGACTATTTCCTGCCGGACTGCTCGGGGATAAGAGGGTGGTGAAGGAGGAAGGCAGAGTGACCCAGGAGGATACAGGGGTGGTGAAGGAGAAAGGGAGAGTAAGCAAGTAAGGAAAAATATCCTCCCCTTTCCCCTCCACAGATTGACTCTCTAATGGAGAAAAACAATAGGTATAATTGCTAATAGTTCCCAAGATGCTGTTTCCAAAGTACAGAGTCCACGATGTTACTGAGTATAAATACCAAGTTAGAGTCATGACCAGATATCTTATCGTCTCATAAGCCATTGCTATAACACTTAGTACCATAATGGTCTGAAACCAGGGCCCGGAGAGGAGAAACAACACTACAGAGAGCAAATACGGAAAATAATGTACTATAATACTCAATTTGGAAAACAGGCGCAGCAGAGTTGTGATTAAAGCAATCAGCATCATGACAAGTGACTATTAAGCAGGTCTAATCCTTACACCAATTTTAGTTTAACACACTCTGATCAGATCTGCCGTTATCTCAACCTTTCGGGCCCCACGTTGGGCGCCAAAAAGACTGTCGTGGTTTAACCCGACCGGCAGCTAAACACCACGCAGCCGTTCGCTCACCCTCCCCCCTCCCTCTCTGGGACGGGGGAGAGAAATGGAAAGTGAAGCCCGTGAGTTGAGATAAAGACAGTTTAATAAGACAGGAAAAAAAAATAACAAAAATAATAATAACAATAATAATAATGATGATACAATGGTGATAATACGAAAGTAATAATAGTATGTACAAACAAGTGATGCACAATGCAATTGCTCACCACCCGCTGACCGATGCCCAGCCTAACCCCGAGCAGTCCGGCCCCCTCCCCCCGGCTAGCCACCCCTATATATTGTTTAGCATGACGTCAGATGGTATGGAATACCCCTTTGGCTAGTTTGGGTCACCTGTCCTGGGTCTGTCCCCTCCCAGCTCTTACTGCACCCCCCAGCCTGCCCGTTGGCAGGACAGAGCAAAGGCTGAGATGTCCTTGGCTTAGTATAAGCACTGCTCTGCAACAATTAAAGCATCGGGGTGTTATCAGCACTCTTCTCATTCTAAGCCAAAACACAGCATTCCACCAGCTACTAGGAAGAAAATTAATTCTGTGCTAACTGAAACCAGGACAGGGTTCCACCTGGAGTGCATGCTTGATGATACTTGTTGCTCGATAAAATCAAGAGAGTTCATTGCTTCTGTCATCAGAGTGTTTTGCTCCCATGGGTTTTTTCCTTTTAAAAGATCATGCAGGGGAGCCATGGTTTCAGGAGGAATCAGAACAATATTGCGGAGCCATTGTAAGGATCCCACTAATTGTTGCATATCATGGAGTGTTTTGATGTCCCGACGGATTTTTATCTGGGGGGGGGTTATGTAAGAACTTGTGATCCCCACTCCCAAAAAACTTACACATGGTCCCTTTTTAATTTTTGCGCTCGCGATTTCAAACCCGTTTGTTTTTAAAGTTTCTGAGACTGTTGACACTAGCTGGTCCACTTGACTTCCTGACAGTGCAGCGATCAGGATATCGTCCATGTATTGGATGATAGTCGCGGTCGGGTCACTGTGCCAAACTGGTGCCAGCGCCCGGTCCACCGTGATCTGCCAGATAGTAGGCGAGTTGATCATTCCTTGAGGCAGCACTTTCCACTGGAAGCGTAAGTTGGGGCGTTGGCTGTTTGGAAACACGACAGAGAAAGCAAACCGCTCCTTGTCTTCTTCATGTAGAGGTATTGAGAAAAAACAGTCCTTAATATCAAGGACGGCACAAGTTTGCCCTTCCGGTATCATAGAGTTCATAGGCAACAACGTTTGGACAGGACCCATTGGTTGAATTATCTTGTTTACTTCACGCAGGTCATGGAGGAGGCGAAATCCTTCATCGGTTCGCTTGGGTATTACAAAAACTGGGGTGTTCCATGGGCTAGTAGAAGGCTCTATATGACCTCATTGTAGTTCACGGTCGACTAGCTCGAGAAGAGCATCCATTCGAGGCTTCGACAGGGGCCACTGCTCGACCCACACTGGGTTGGACGATTTCCACTTCAGTCTAATCGGTGGAAGTGGGTATGCGGCAGTGGCACTTATGGTAAATTTGTCACCCTGGCTTTTAATAGGGCTAAAGCGTCCCTTCCCAACAGGGGAGGGACTCCTGACATGACATATGGGAAGAGAGTAATGGTTTTCTCTGGTCCCTTTTCAGTGTGTAGCGTGATTGCAACCAATTGAGCGCTCTTCCGAGCTCGGGTTAATCCCCCAACTCCACCCACCATGGGGGCATCTTCCAATTTCCAACTTGGAGGCCAGTTTGTCTCAGGAATAACTGTAACGTCTGCTCCAGTATCAATCAAAAAGGGGACACTAATGGTGGTATCATTTAGGGTATCATAAAGGGAACAGATCCCCCACACCACTGGCAGGTTATCACACTTTATTGCCAGGGCCACCCTGGGGTCTCGCCCCCAGAGGGTGGTCCTTGCTGTCCCTGAGATAAGGACAGGTTCGGCTGGACCGTCGGTTGAGCCATAAAATTGGTTGCCTCTTGGGGGTGCAGTGGGTTCGGGGGCACCGTGCCCCATCCGGGGTTGGCATAGTTGGACCGCCTCATATCCCAGGTGGGAGAGGGCTGTGCACAGCCCAATTGCCCTCTCCCCCTCCCGTTTCCCTGGGCTTTATATCTGCATTCCTTGGCGAAGTGCCCTTTCTTTCCACAACCCCAACACGGTCCTCTGGGTCGGTTTTGGTATGGGGGGAGTGCTGTTGACGGACCCCCCAACTGAGGGCAATTTGCAATGACGTGGCCTGCCTGGCCACATTTAAAACATGCCATCATGTTAGCTATTGCGGTGTGAACAGCTACTTGGATCGGGGTTAGGTGCTCTTCTCTCGCAACATGTTTAATCATGTCCGCGATGTTAGACCCCGCTGGCAGTGATCGCAAGATTTCTTTGGTTGCCGAATTACACTGCTGGCGTAGGCATTCTACTACGACTGGGCCTTTTGCCTCCACAGGCAGTGACAAAGAGTCGACCACTGCCTGGAGATGATCTACAAATTGTGTAAAGCTCTCGCTTTCACTTTGTTTTATTGTTGACCATGGGGATGGTTTGGCAATAACTCTAGAGGCTGTACGAATAGCTTCTCTGGCCGCACGAGTAGTTGCCATAACTTCATGGGCCCGCAGGCCCTGGGCTTGCGCCTGGGGGGTGATCATTGTTGGGTCCGTACCCATTAGTCGCTGCAGGCTAGAGCCATATAGCGGGTGATCCGCCCCAGTTACTTGGGCCAGTTGTCTCATACAGTTATCCTCCCATTCTTGTTTAAAAACGATCATCCCAGCCCCGTCAAAGATCAATCTACAAGTTTGTTTTATATCAAACGGGAGCATGTCGTCTCCCCCGAAAACACCATCTATGATGGTGGAGACCATTGCAGAATTAAGTCCTTTGTCCGCAATGGCTTTAACAATTGCTTGTACATCCTTAGGGTTTATTGGTGAATGAACCCTCTGGCCCCCGTCCGTCACCCGGACCGGGAAAGCTAGCATGGCCGATGGGGCCCAGTTGGCACACGCAATCTTAATTTTCCTCCAATCCGTGAGAGGAATTTCCCCCCCTCGCGGTGCAGCTTTATTTCGGTTGGGGATATTTTTGCTATCTGTCCCCATTTCCTCCTCTGAATGTGAATCGGTATCTGATCCGGAGTCGGAGCTCGACTGACTGGTCACCTCCGAGTTCCGGTACCCTCCCATCGAGTTCCGGCCCCGCACACCACCCCTGCGGGGGGGCCGCTCCCCGCTCCGGCCCTGCCCACCACCCCTGCAGGCGGGCCGCTCTCTCCCTCGTGGCTCGCCCCGCCACCTTCTCGGCGAGGCGTTTGCCCCACAAGAGCGTTTTTTCGGAAGGCCGTTCCAATTGGCTCTCTGCCCCTCTCTCGCGCTTCTACCTCCTCCCCGGTCGCCCCCACAGCCGTTCTCTTTCTCCCATTTCCACGTGTTAGTAAAACCTAGCACTTCATCCCCATTCCCGCCGGAGGCTTCTTCGTCCCACCCTTCATCTTCTAGTTCGGCGCCGTATTGGGGCGCACATGGCGGTGGTCTCTCCCAGATTTCCTCAGGCTCTGGTTCCCCACCAGCACCCCAGGCTTCCTCAGCTGAGCTACCCCATAGCTTCCATAATTTTGATACGACCTTCACAAGGGTTTCCATCTTCCTTGTTGGTCTGGGAGCATCCTCCCCGCCGGGCTGGTCCCGCCGCTCCGGCCTCCGTTCACCCGAATCCAGTTTTCCCAGGTTTCGGCACCACTTGTTGCCTTCAGGGGGCAGTGGCGACCTGGTTCAGGAACAGCATGGCGACCAACCCCAGGCCGCTCAGTCCATCGGCTCACAGACACCAACGTGGTGGATGGCAAATGGCGTTTATTGTCGAGTCACATGGTGTTATATACCCGAGGCCCATAGCGTCACTTCCGCTTGCTTACATCACGGACCACACGCTACTGTCCATCAAGGGAGGGGCTCCACCTTTCCGTACAGCGTGATATCTTCCGGCCGCCAGACCCTAACTACCCACACATATGCCAACACAAATGTGCCTGTACCAGCAGACCTTTTAGATTGCACTGAAACCAAGTTTGAAGAGAACTGCAGTCATATCCACACCACTTGACACAGCCAGATAGAAGATTCCTAGAGATACTGATGAAATTCCAACATGGAAGGAAACCCCTACAGCACCACATTCTTTGAAAACTTTTTTCAGCTGCTGGCATTTATTGAGTTTCTTGTTTTCGCTGCTGAGATCTGTGGCTGCCTTTTCAGGGGATTGTGAGATATGTTCATCTGATTCATGTCAGTATGGAACAATGCTAGGACCGCATGGTATGATGAATGTGACCTTCTGTCTTACATACCCTTGTATAATCACAAGTCTAAGAAAAACAGAGTGGTTGCTGTATATAGTTCTTGCATCTTGCAAAGGAATGTTTTAGCAATTCATGTCAATAGAGAGCTTGAAGGGAAATGTTTTTGTAGTCTTTTCCTTGAAGTCTCTGATATCTGGGGGGTTTCAGAATACCTGCTAACTATTATGACTATTGCATGGGACACTATGCAAGTCTCTGATATCTGGCCAGGAGATTAAGGAGACGGGGAGAGCTGAAGAACGACTAAAAGACAAAGCTTGCAGGGGATGCTGCACAAGTCTCTGACATACAGCCAAGTTGGGCAAAGGAGAAGGACAAGAGGGAGGAAGACTATGAGCCTTCAGCACAAGAGACCCCCAGAGACCCCCAGAGGGACCACCGGAGACTGATACGCATGCTCCAGTAGGAGGGTTTGAATTCCAGAAACTAATTATAATAACCCTGCTTTTTTTAGAAGTAGTAATGAATATGTATTAGCCTAGGAGCATAAAAATCAGCTGCTTGATGTAATGGGTGTGCGTCTTGGTGGAGCAGAGACTCCCGGCGCACCCAGCACTGTTTGCTTACCTCTATTCCTTTAATAAATTGTAAACTTTGATTATAGTCCTATTTTGAAGACTGAGCCATTTATTACAAATGGGGGCTCGTCCAGGATGGCTTTGGTTCCTGAATTTTGATTTGATCTAGGAGAGGCACCCCACAATTTGGTGGCTCCTGTTTGAGTCAGGTCAGGACTAATGCCATCTTGAACCTGAATAAAGGTAAGCAAAGATTTTGATTTTTTTTATGAGCTCCCTTGCCGGCTGCAGCACTGTGTTTTGCCCGTAATTCTGCGCACGAAGATCTGAACGAAGACGACGGAGTCGTAAGTGTTTAAGGCGTATACCGTTCGGTTAGGTGGGATTTGGTTGCCTGTGTGTAAGAGTGTGACTGAGATGGAACTTAGTTCCGAAGCGCATGTGGAGGTCTTCTAACCGCGGTTCCAATCTCCTGCGAGGGACTTGGCCGGTGAAGGAAGTGATTCCTATAGGATTTGTGGGTGGGTGATAGGTCCTAACCACCCTGCAAGACACTCTTCCTAAGGTAACCAAGGGCTGTGGGAATTGCCATAGTAAAATTCCTAGATGGGTCAGACAGAATTGATGACCAAGGACCAGAAGAAAGGGAGCAAATTACCAGAAAGTCCATTAGGAATAATGATTAGAAATTGGAACGTTAATAGTAGAAAAATAGAAGAAAAATGTTAATAGTAGAATACCCGTGGATCCAGAAGAGAGCAAGTATGCTGCATCTGAAACATGGAATTAGAAATTAGAGAGCAATTGATTAAGAATGAATATGTGCTACATTTGCGATGTACTGTGCCTGTGCTGCGCTTAGACCTCCAGATAATAGGAGCCCCTTGGACACCGAGAACCAGATCAAAATAACCTCATGATTCGGACTTTAACCAAGGGGTCTGAGATAAGGAGGACTGTTCACAAAGGGAGAGGTTATGTATATGTATAGGAGTGTTGGGAAACTTCATGTATATGTAACTCTTTACTAGATATAACCAAAGCAAGTTGCCACATTAGGCGTGCATGACTTTGGTGGGACTACCCCCCCCCGTGCTGCCCAGTGCTAAGTAAACATACCTACTTTACAATCTTACTGATTGTGGAGTCAGCTTTCTGTGAGTCATTTTAGTGAGCCAAGCAGGAGACACTCTGCTCGGCTGCGGGATCGGCTGTGGAGCGGATGCCCCTAGGTGCACCCTGAGTGTTTTGCTCGGAGGGGACTCCACTCTCAGCCACTCACCGCAGGAGCAGACAAAGATCTCCTGAAGCTGCCGACAAACGGTATGTTTTCAGCTGCTGGAGGGATACTAACTGGAGTATTAATGATTGTATGTCTTATTCTTAAATGTCCAGGTATTTTGTGTTGAAAGTATTTGTGTAAGTGTAAGGGTTTGAAACAAAGTGGAATAAGTCACTCCACGAAGAACACAGTCAGAGACAATACTTGTTTGGTTGGTTATCATTCTAAATTATATTCTTGTGGTATGAATGAGATGTGCCAGAGTCCTCTCTGTGTGATTGAGTGATTGTGCTGTGTGAGTGAGACGCAGCGTGGCTGCAAAACGAGTGAGAAGTTCCATATCGGTCCTGTTGAAATGTAAATTTTTTGTGGAAAAGGTGGTAATGTTTGTCTAGAAGACTGAAGGCTGTGTGCTTCAGCTGTTTTCCTGAAGTTCCGTGTGTGATAAATTAGTAGGGGTTTGTTCATTGTCCTTGAGAATTTAAAGAATCTACTGAGGAGATAAGGTTTCACAACTCACAGCATTGTAACATGGGGACAAATGGGGAAGGGGGGTTGGGTGAACATCCTTGTTAAAACAAAGATTTTGTAAGATACCACCCACCCACCGCAAGACATCCTGTTTTGCCCCCACCTGAACACAAGCACAACGCATGATCACCGGAGGAAGAATAACGACCCCCAACAACAGACTGCGCAGTCTCAGGACAGGTCTCGACAAGTCTCAACAAGTCTTGACAAGTCGACAAATTGACAAGTCTCGACAAATCAACAGGTCTCGACAAGTCTCGACAAGCTGGAACTTCAATGCTATAAAACAGCGACACTGGAAAGGGGAAGTTGCGTGCCGTGGTGGAGTGGAGACTCCCCAGCCGCCCAGCGCTGTTTTGCTTGTGTCTGCTTACTTGATTAATAAAATAATTTCAATAGACCAGTAAATTGTGTGGTCTAATTTATAACACCGTGGATTTGTGATTGAAACGTGGCTCATTAATAATCTGAAATAGTAAAATTTGTATGTGGGAAGAAGAGTTTAATCCCAGAGAACTGGGACATTTGAGAAAAAGATTAGGAAAAGATAGTAAAAACCTGCAGTAAAAAGGTTTGCGTGGAAATTGAAACAAAGGACAGTAACTAGTAAGGAATATAAATACATAAATAAATAAATAAACAAATAAAAGGGAATGGGAAATCAAGGAAATGGGTAATATCCAAAACAAAGACGTTTTAAAGAAAGCCTCCTTGGGTGCATATTGGCACATTAGAAGGATATTGTTAGAACTGGGGGCACAGAAAGCAAGAGAACTTTCACTAAGTATTGCAATTAATGGTGGCCACTATATAAACTAAATGGCCACTTTATGGATCAATCGACTATAACACTATCTTGTAGTTAATGTTGTTTTCGAGGAGAGAAGGAAAATAGGATGAAATGTTGTATACTGATATGTTGTTTCAGCATCTTAGAGGGAAAAGGAGTGAAATTAAGTTGGCCCCTGACTGAGCCTTTGGTGTTGGCATGAGAAAAGTACAGGCTGGAGAAAGATAAAGGAAGTGTTAAAAGAGTTGTTGAAGGTGTTAAAGATGTGGCATGTAGTATTTAACAGAGCTGTTTGAAGTTGAATGAGCAGGGAAAGAGGATGTAGGAAAGTTAATAGTTCTGCCTCAACAGGAGGCTGAGATCTCAAAATCACAGGTGTGAGCCCTTTGGGGCAGAGGGACCATGATGGGTCTGAAAGAGTTGTCATGGAAACAGAAAAGCACACTGAGACCCTAATCACTCCGGAAATAATGAACGGTAAATACCAAAATCTGGTTAAATTGGGAACTGAGAATCTGTTCCAACAAGGTCCAACAGAAACCTCTACGGAAATTTTGGACCAACTTTGAAATGCAATGGAAAGCAAACAAAACAAACAAACGAAACTGGAGAAAATAGGGGCTAAGTTAGAAGCAGGAAAATGGACACTGCCAGACAGGCGAGAGATATTGCCAAAAGCTTATGCGAAGCAAATATTGGGAGGTTTGCATGCACAAACACATTGGGGTACAAAGGCGTTAAGTGATCATTTACTAAAACAATTTGGTTGCATTGTCATCTGATTCGTGTCAATATGGAACAATGCTAGGGCCGCATGATACGATGAACTTGGCCTTCTCTCTTACATACCCTTGTATATCCACAAGTCTAAGAAAAACGGAGTGGTTAATGTGCATAGTTCTTGTATCTTGCAAAGGAATGTTTTAGCAATTCGTGTCAATAGAGAGCTTGAAGGGAAATGTATTTTTAGGCTTTTCCTTGAAGTCTCTGATATCTGGGGGGGGTTCAGAATAACTGATAACTATTATGACTATTGCATGGGACACCATGCAAGTCTCTGATATCTGGCCAGGAGATTAAGGAGATTGGGAAAGCTGAAGAACGACTAAAAGACAAAGCTTGCAGGGGATGCTGCACAAGTCTTTGACATACAGCCAAGTTGGGCAAAGGAGAAGGACAAGAGGGAGGAAGACTATGAGCCTTCAGCACAAGAGACCCCCAGAGATCCCCAGAGGGACCACCGGAGACTGATACGCATGCTCCAGTAGGAGGGTTTGAATTCCGGAAACTAATTATAATAACCTTTTTTTTTTAGAAGTAGTAATGAATATGTATTAGCCTAGGAGCATAAAAATCAGCTGCTTGATGTAATGGGTGTGCGTCTTGGTGGAGCAGAGACTCCCGGCACACCCAGCGCTGTTTGCTTACCTCTATTCATTTAATAAATTGTAAACTTTAATTGCAATCCTATTTGGGACTCAGTCATTTATTACAGTGTTATGCCTGTTTGTTTGTTGTTTTTTTTTTTGGCTTGGGATATAGCTTGGATTTGGTGTACAGTTTGTATTTGGGGTACAGCTTTTGGAGTGAGTTTTAATGCTATATTGTCTGACTGTGAAGACCCTCTTACCAGAAGTGCACTATACGTTATTAAAAACTGCACCCATGGTACATATTTTTCTGTTATTCTGAGCAGTCACTGTTGCTAAGCCCATACAGAAGTTCAGGGAGGTCAAGGTGGTTTTTATGGGATTAAAAATTGTACAAATGACATCTAAGCCCCTTTCATATTTAATACAGGGTTTCCACGTCTTTGTGTTTAGCTTCTTCAATCTAATACTTAGTTTTGCATTGCTGTTCTGGTGACTGTGTATTGTTTGTGATCTAATATGATTATTAACGATGTTGCCTAATGTTATTGACTCTATTCCATTTATTTGCAGGCTACAAAAGGTGAACCTCAACCCATGACTGAAGTGGACCTCTTCATTTCTACACAGAGGATAAAAGTTTTGAATGAAGACACACGGATATGGACAAAGAAGCACCTTTGCCAGGTAAGACCTTGTCAGCGTTATACTAATGTTCCTTTCAGATAGACCTTCACCTACCTGCCACAATTTGACATTCAGGGAGTGCTGGCTCTTATAGTTCTTTCCAAGACTTCCTGGTTAGAAAACTATGCTCAAGAACCATGTCACTGTCATTAATCTCTTTGTAAAACACCAAAAGTGCAATAAGAATTTGTGTAAAACAGCCCCTGATACCATTTTTTTACTGTCCTCCAGGAAACTATGATGGATCATCCTCTGAGGACCATTTCTTGCATTGTAGATATAGGGAATATAGTTGTTCTGATGGCTCATAAATGAATGCCACGATCAAATTCCTGGGACAATGTGGAAGCATCTCACCCCTCCCAAGATGGAAAAAGGCAATACAAAATGATTTGCCACATCTTTGAGTCTGAGGATGTAAGGAACTTTTTTATCTTGTGATTTTTCTAGGAGGTAAAATGTTAGCACATCTTGACAGGCTTGGAGTCATAGAATGGCCTGGTTTGAAAAGGACCTTAAAGATCATCTAGTTTCAACCCCCCTGCTCTGGGCAGGGTTGCCAACCACTAGAGCAGGCTGCCCAGAGCTGCATCCAGCTTGGCCTTGAATGCCTACAAGGATGAGGCATCCACAACCTCTCTAGGCAACCTGTTCCAGTGCCTCACCACTCTCTGAGTGAAAAACTTCCTCCTAATATCTAACCTAAATCTTCCCTGTCTTAGTTTAAAACCATTCCCCCTTGTCCTATCACTATCAACACATGTAAACAGGTGTTCCCCCTCCTGTTTATACGCTCCCTTGAAATACCGGAAGGCCGCAATGAGGTCTCCCCGGAGCCTTCTCTTCTCCAAGCTAAACAAGCCCAGTTCCCTCAGCCTTTCTTCATAGGAGAGGTGCTCCAGCCCTCTGATCATCTTAGTGGCTCTCCTCTGGACCTGTTCCAAGAGCTCCACATCCTTTCTGTGCTGGGGGCCCCAGGCCTGCATGCAGTATTCCAGGTGGGGTCTCACAAGAGCAGAGTAGAGGGGGACAATCACCTCCCTCTCCCCACTGGAAACCCCTTTTTTAACGCAGCCCAGGACATAGCTGGCCTTCCAGGATGCAAGCGTGCATTGCTGGCTCATGTCCAGCTTCTCATCCATCAGGACCCCCCAAGTCCTTCTCCACAGGGCTGCTCTCAAGTTCTTCTTCTCCCGGTCTATATAAATACCTGGGATTGCCCCAGCCCAAGTGCAACACCTTGCCCTTGGCCTTGTTGAACCTCATTAGGTTCTCATGGGCCCCCTTCTCCAGCCTGTCCAGGTCCCTCTGGATGGGATTCCTTCCCTCTATTGTATAGACTGCACTGCTCAGCTTGGTGTCATCTGCAAACTTGCTGAGGGTGCACTCGATTCCGTCGTCTATATCATTGATAAAGATGTTGAAGAGCACCGGTCCCAAGACCGACCCCTGAGGGACACCACTTGTGACCAGCCTCCACCCAGACATAGAACCGTTGATCACAACCCTTTGGCTGCGACCAGCCAACCAATCCTTTATCCACCTAACAGTCCATCTTTCAAATCCATACCTCTCCAATTTAGAGAGAAGAATATGGTGAGGGACCATATAAAAGGCTTTGATATAAGTCTATAGCCAATGGTCCTGTTTGGCTTGTTAATACCATAAAATATTTCATCTAAGTAGAAGAACTGGCCTTGTCTTTGCATGATAGAACCCAGTGTTTTCCTTGCAAATCTGCTTTTATAGAAGACTTTTTATTTTTTTTCTTATGTTTTTAAAGTGAATTTAATGCCTTCTAGTGACAGTAAGGAGCAGATTCTAAAAGAATGCTGTTGCCAGTGCTTACATAAACAACCTCAGTGTCTGTGAGAATGAGCATCCATCAAAGAAGCTTATTTCCATTGGAAGCGTCCATTCCCTAGTGTTGCTACAAGGATATATGCCATAAAGGGCTTTGTAATTACAAAAAGACTTTGTAATTTCCTGGTTACTGTTTAATTCAGGTGATGGTCATCTTCCTCTTCATTGTTATCACTTTGGTACCAATGGTATTCCAAAATGAGGGGATCATCTCTTTTAGTTAAGCTTTTACAACTTCCCAGGCTTTATTAGTTCGGCATGGAAAAGCCTCTGGCCATCCAGTGAAAGTATCCACTCTTGCTAGGAGGTATTGATAAGGTCCTTATCTAGTCAATTTGGAAAAGTCCACTTGCCAATACTTCCCTGGTTTCATCCCTTTTTTCATCTCTTCTGGCAGTGATCTTGGCTGCATCTTAGCATTGTTTGCACAGCACACAGGACACTTTTGCACTATTTGTTCTGCTATGGTCTGCATTTTCGGCTCTATTGCAAAGCGCTTCAGGCTATCTACTATGATGTCAGAGTCGAAGTGTGTTCCTTCATGCAAATCCTTCATTAACTGTGCAATCATAGCTCTTGTTATCAGTATTTGGCCATTAGGGGTCTCCCACCATCTGTCTTTTCACTTTGTACATTTTAACCTTTCTGCAATTTGGACTTCTTTAGTGGCATGCTCTGGTGGGTTGAGTGAAATCTTTGGGTGGGGGACTAACATCCCTTGAAGGTTCTCTGGTTCTTTTCTGGCTTTTTTACTGTTAGGTTGTCTCTTCTACTTCCTTTTACTACATCTTGATCATCCTTTTGATGGGCCTTACAGTGCATTACAAATATGGCTTTTGGCCTCTGTGCAACTACAAAATTTCTGGACCATGCTTAATTGGTCCTCCATCTGTTGTTAATAGTCCCTACTCCCTCCACATGGCTCCGTGGGCGTGTAGAACTCCAAAAGCATATTTGGAATCTGTATAGACATTGAGGGTTTTCCCTTCTGCTAATTCCAAAGCCCTAGTTAAGGCAATTAATTTGGCTTTTTGTGCTGAGGTTTTAAGGGGTACTAACTTTGCCTCTACAGTATCCCAAAAGGTCACTACTGCATATCCTGCTTTACACTGTCTGTTTTCCATGAAACTACTACCGTGCATAAAATACTTGAGGTCTGCATTAGCAATTGGCTCATCTTTCGGATCAGCTTGGCTAGGGTAAGTATGCTTGATGGTGCTAATGCAGTCATGTTGGATTTCCTCCATTTCTTCAACTGGAAGGAGCGTAGCTGGGTTCAGGGTGTTGACCACAGACAGCCTTACGATCCCTTGGTACATTAGTACAGCTTGGTATTTGGCTATTCGGCTTGGGGATACCCAACGGTTTCCTTTGGCTTCCATTATGGCTAGTACTGCATGAGGTACAAATACCATTAAGGGTTGTCCCAGAGTCAATTTCCTAACCTCTTGGGCCAGGAGTGCAGCTGCTGCCACTGCCTTCAAGCAGGACAGCCACCCCTTACTTGTTTCATCAAGTTGCTCGGAAAAGTAAGCCACTGGTCTCTTCCAGCTTCCTAACATATGTATCATTACCCCAACTCCCACCCGCCTTCATTTGTGAACAAACAATTGGAAAGGTTTCTCCATGTTTGGCCAGGGAAAACATTAGGGTTTTCTTTATATCATCAAATCCCTCACAGCACTTGGCAGTCCACTCCAACACATTTTCTGGCCCCTTTGTCGCCTCATACAGAGGCTTTGCCATTGGTCCAAAATTGGGGATCCAAATTTGACAAAAACCTGCCATCTCTAGGAATCCCCAATAGTTGATTTTTCATTTTGGGGACAGCAATTTGGCATATTGCTAATTTTCGCTCGGGAAAATACCCTTGTATATCCACAAGTCTAAGAAAAACGGAGTGGTTAATGTGCATAGTTCTTGTATCTTGCAAAGGAATGTTTTAGCAATTCGTGTCAATAGAGAGCTTGAAGGGAAATGTATTTTTAGGCTTTTCCTTGAAGTCTCTGATATCTGGGGGGGTTTCAGAATACCTGCTAACTATTATGACTATTGCATGGGACACCATGCAAGTCTCTGATATCTGGCCAGGAGATTAAGGAGACGGGGAGAGCTGAAGAACGACTAAAAGACAAAGCTTGCAGGGGATGCTGCACAAGTCTCTGACATACAGCCAAGTTGGACAAAGGAGAAGGACAAGAGGGAGGAAGACTATGAGCCTTCAGCATGAGAGACCCCCAGAGACCCCCAGAGGGACTACCGGAGCCTGATACGCATGCTCCAGTAGGAGGGTTTGGATTCCAGAAACTAATTATAATAACTTTTTTTTTTTTTAGTAGTAATGAATATGTATTAGCCTAGGCGCATAAAAATCAGCTGCTTGATGTAACTGGTTTGCGTCTAGGTGGAGCAGTGTCGTGGTTTAACCCGGCTGGCAGCTAAACACCACGCAGCCGTTCGCTCACCCTCCCCCCTCCCTCTCTGGGACGGGGGAGAGAAATGGAAAGTGAAGCCCGTGAGTTGAGATAAAGACAGTTTAATAAGACAGGAAAATAATAATAACAAAATAATAATAACAATAATAACAATAATGTTACAATGGTGATAATAGGAAAGTAATAATAATATGTACAAACAAGTGATGCACAATGCAATTGCTCACCACCCGCTGACCGATGCCCAGCTTAACCCCGAGCAGTCCGGCCCCCTCCCCCGGCTAGCCACCCCTATATATTGTTTAGCATGACGTCAGATGGTATGGAATACCCCTTTGGCTAGTTTGGGTCAGCTGTCCTGGGTCTGTCCCCTCCCAGCTCTTACTGCACCCCCAGCCTGCCTGTTGGCAGGACAGAGCAAAAGGCTGAGGTGTCCTTGGCTTGGTATAAGCACTGCTCTGCAACAATTAAAACATCGGGGTGTTATCAGCACTCTTCTCATCCTAAGCCAAAACACAGCATTCCACCAGCTACTAGGAAGAAAATTAATTCTGTTCTAACTGAAACCAGGACAAGCAGAGACTCCCGGCGTACCCAGCGCTGTTTGCTTACCTCTATCCTTTAATAAACTGTAAACTTTGATTATAGACCTATTTTGAAGACTGAGCCATTTATAACAACAGCAATTAAGTTTTAATTCCTTTGTTTTAAAGGGTGAGAAATGAATAGGAATAAGCTGATATGCGCACATTAAATACTTTGTATACCTGCACATCTCCGTGTTCTCTTTATTTCCTCCCTGATGTACATATCTTTTTCAGATCTTTTTCACTGTCCTTTTCAAACTTTTCTAGAAGATGTCATTAGCAACAAGAACAAAAAATGTACATACCTGAATTTATATAAGGTCTAAGGGCTCTTGTGTGTGCGTGTTGTTGGTTTTTTTGTATGTGTGTTTTGTGTCACAAAGCGCTGAAAAGTGGCAGGGTCACTACACAGGCCAAAGGATACATGGTACGCAATATGGCCATACTTGCAAAGGCCTTCCACTCATCACTTCAATGAACATGAATAAGATTATAAGCTCCTCTCAGATCCACTTTACTAAACCAGGCATTACCAATTTGATGCTCCTCAACAGGCTAGCAGATATCTTAGAGGGAGTTGGCACTGCCAGCTCGGGAGTCCTGACAGCCACTAGTGCTTGCCCAGAATCCTGGCCAAACACTGCTGCTGGTACCCTCAGAACCCACTGCATCCAACTGGGTGCTGTGCAAGGTTGGGGGAGCAGCAGCATCCCCCACTTCAACCACAGGAAGGTAAATTTGTCTCTCTTCAAGAAATGGCAGAAAATACCAGCTGTCCCCAAAGCAACCATCTCCTCTGCAGAGTCCTCAGCAGAGGGAAAAGGGGTCTGGGCAAACCCTGCCCTGATTTGCATTGGTTCCCTGTACTGGGTCTGGCTGGGATGTTAACTTTCCCTGCAGCAACCCATACAGTGCCGTACTCTGCACTTGTAGCTAGAACAGCAGTGGTATCACACCAGTGTTGTGTCTGCTGCTGAGCAGTGCTGGCACAGTATCAGGACTCTCTCTAACCCTCCTAGGGGGTGGGCAAAAAAGTGAGAAGAGAAACATCACCAGGGCAGCTGACCTAAACCAACCAAAGGGATATTCCATACCATATGATGTCACACTCAGCAATAAAAGGTGGAAGCAGGAAGAAGAGGGAAGGGGTGGGCTCTCGTTGTGAAAACGTCGGTCCTCCTCCCGAACACCGTCTACGTGCATTGAGGCCCTGCTTCAAGGACGTGGTCAAGCATCGCTCATTTGTGGGAAGTAGAGAGTAATTTCTTTCCTCTGCACTTCCACGTAGCCTTTTTTTTTTTCTTTTTTTTTCTTTTTTTTTTCTTTTTTTTTTTTTCCCTTTCCCCCTCCCTTTTCCCCTTTCTCTTTTCTTTCCCTTTAGTTAAATTGTTTAATTAATAATAATCTTTCTTTAAAAATAATTATTATTGTTTTTTCCCTTTAATTAAATTATCCTTATCTCAACCTGTGAGTTGTTCTTTCCTTTACTTCTTCCCCTCCTCATCTAAGGAGGGGGAGTGAGAGAGCGGTTGTGGTGTTTAGCTGCCTAGCATGGTAAAACCACCACATTCCCCCACCACCATGCTGCCAGCATGGCTCTTTCCCGTCAAGCAGAGGGAGGTGCCAGGGGAGAGTGTGGACCTCAAGCCGGAGCAGAACCAGGCAAGTGTAGGAGCTGTGCTGCTTCAGAAACTTTTAATGGCAGCCTGCAAATCTGACGGTACCAACCCCTTTGGCTTCCTTTCTATGGACATTTCTGGCCAGAGGGGTAACAAAAGGCCATCCCTGCAATTCAGCTCCGATGACATATGCAGGAAATCCATGGTGTACCTTGCCACGCTCTGCCCCCTCCAGCACAGACTGAGCAGGGTGTTAGAAAAAGAGCTTGAGGCACAAATTCCCCCAAGGAAATCCACCAACCTCACAAGCAAGGAGGTAGAATCATCCAAAGTCCCATCTTCTCAAGCATGCAGAGACTGAGGCCACTGCAAGGTCTTGCCCCCCAAACAGAACAAAAGAAAGCTAACGTTTGCACATTCACTGGGAAAAGCACTATCCTAACCCTCCAAGGAAAGTTTTTGCCCTTTGGCCAGTTTGGGTCAGCTGTCCTGGGTCTGTCCCCTCCCAGTTCCTGCTGTATGCCCAGCCTGCCCGCTGGCAGGACAGAGCGAGAAGTTGAAAATTCCTTGGCTTAGTGTAAGCACTGCTCTGCAACAATTAAAACATCAGCATGTTATCAGCACTCTTCTCATCCTAATCCAAAACATAGAACCCTACCAGCTACTAGAAGGAAAATTAACTCTCTCCTAGCTGAAACCAGGACATCTATCCACCCCTTATTCCATACCATTTGTGTCATGCTCAGGCTACACCCTTTCCAATACATTCTAATTAATCACCATTTTCATCTATGGTACATAGAATGCCCACTGAGTTTGCATAGTCCGTGACTGACTTTGGGCTCCATCTGTCACAGCAGTCCTTCAGGGCAGAAGAGATGGTGAGTGATGTTAGATCATTGCACGCTGAAGCTCGTTCTTGTTCCATCACATCTCTGTGCTGGTCCATTTCT
Source organism: Aythya fuligula (assembly GCF_009819795.1). Lineage (NCBI taxonomy): Eukaryota > Metazoa > Chordata > Aves > Anseriformes > Anatidae > Aythya > Aythya fuligula. Next base: position 6,041,601 of record NC_045594.1, on the reverse strand, counting down.
ATCAAAATTCATTCATTATTATCTGCGCGGCTGTTACTGTGATACCATTAATAGGACACTGACATATAGCAATCATGGTAGTGATGACATACAGCATTATATAATAATTGTCAAGGCGATCAGCTCCGGGGAAGATGCGTTCTGTAGCGGGGCAGGGGATCGAGACAGGCAGGGTTTTCTTTTCCGGCATCGAGGCCACTCGAAGCAGCCGAGGGGGCCTCCAGGAGCCAGCAGCCCTCATGAGGGAGGCTGATGAGGCATAGGCGGAGCCAGCAGCGCCCCCTCCACGGCCGTTCAAAAGCAGCCCTGAGGGAGCAGGAGCGACCAGGAGCGTATTGACCAGGACAGGCAAACAGGGTGTGGTGCGTCAGAAGGACAGGGCGTAGCAGTTTGCGCAGGCAGGGCTAGCCAGGGAGGGCCCCTCACAACTCTTTCCCCACCGGTCTTTCCCATCCGTACAAAAAAAAAAAAAAAAAAAAAAAAAAAAAAAAAAAAAAAAAAGTATCCTGCTTGCAAAGAGCCTGGCCATGGTATCAACCAGGCAGAAAACCATGGCCTCTGCATCTCTTGCGGCCTTTCCAGCCACAGCCACAGTCACCGATGTGGCTACTGAGGTGGAGGGCTTGGGGAAACACACTGCCGTCCAAGTCTTGGGCTGCACGGTGTGCCCGAGTCTCCTGTCCGTGTCCGACAGCAGCTGCGAGGGGTATGCCTGTGGGAGGTGTGCCCAGGTTGAAGAGCTGCTTAAACAGGTAGCGGAGCTTTGGGAGGAGGTGAGCAGGCTCAGGAGCATCAGGGAGTCAGAGAGGGAAATTGACTGGTGGAGGTGTACTCTACCCTCTCTGAGACAGACTCATGAGCCTGCCGCAGCACAAGTGTTTCCTGCCACGCAGAAGACAAAAGTCCCCTCATCCCGCCAGGCAGCAGGACGAGACCTAGGCCACGGGGGGAATGGAGGCAAGTTCCTGTTTGGGGTGGTAGGCGAGCCCTGCCCCTGCCCACCTCACCTTCCCATCTACCCTTATGTAACAGGTATGAGGATCTAGAACACGACAGTCAGAACAATGAAGGAGACGAAAGCCCGTCCCAGTTGGAGAGGGTGCCTAAGGCAAGGCAACCTACCCCCCGCATTGCTACATCATCTCTCAAGAAAGAAAGAAGAGTTATTGTCATGGGGGACCCCTTCTGAAAGGGACAGAGGGCCCGATATGCCGACTGGACCCAACCCACAAGGAAGTAGGTTTATGAAAGGCAAATCCAGGTTCAGCATGGGTTTATGAAAGGCAGATCCTGCTTGACGAACCTGATCTCCTTCTATGACAAAGTGACGCGCTGGGTGGATGAGGGAAAGGCTGTGGATGTGGTCTACCTTGACTTCAGCAAGGCTTTTGACACCGTTTCCCACAGCATTCTCCTCAAGAAACTGGCTGCTCTTGACTTGGACTGGCGCACGCTTCGTTGGGTTAGAAACTGGCTGGATAGCCGGGCCCAAAGAGTCGTGGTGAATGGAGTCAAGTCCAGTTGGAGGCCAGTCACTAGTGGCATCCCCCAGGGCTCAGTGCTGGGGCCGGTCCTCTTTAATATCTTCATCGCTGATCTGGACAAGGGCATCAAGTACACCCTCAGTAAGTTTGCAGATGACACCAAGTTAGGTGCGTGTGTCGTTCTGCTTGAGGGTAGGAAGGCTCTGCAGGAGGATCCGGATAGGCTGCACCGATGGGCTGAGGTCAACTGCATGAAGTTCAACAAGGCCAAGTGCCGGGTCCTGCACGTGGGGTGCAATAACCCCAAGCAGAGCTACAGGATGGGAGATGAGTGGTTGGAAAGCTGCCTGGCAGGCACCTGGGAATGAAGGTTGATAGTCGGCTGAATATGAGCCAGCAGTGTGCTCAGGTGGCCAAGAAGGCCAACGGCATCCTGGCTTGCATAAGAAGCAGTGTGGCCAGCAGGGCTAGGGAGGTGATTGTCCCCCTGTACTCGGCTCTGGTGAGGCCGCACCTCGAGTACTGTGTTCAGTTTTGGGCCCCTCGCTACAAGAAGGACATCGAGGTGCTTGAGCGGGTCCAGAGAAGGGCGAGGGGTCTGGAGAACAAGTCCTACGAGGAGTGGCTGAGGGAGCTGGGCTTGTTCAGCCTGGAGAAAAGGAGGCTCAGGGGTGACCTTATTGCTCTTTACAGATACCTTAAAGGAGGCTGTAGCGAGGTGGGGGTTGGTCTATTCTTCCATGTGCCTGGTGACAGGATGAGGGGGAATGGGCTTAAGTTGCGCCAGGGGAGTTTTAGGTTGGATGTTAGGAAAAACTTCTTTACCGAAAGGGTTGTGAGACATTGGAACAGGCTGCCCAGGGAAGTGGTGGAGTCACCATCCCTGGAAGTCTTTAAAAGACGTTTAGATGTAGAGCTTAGGGATATGGTTTAGTGGGGACTGTTAGCGTTAGGTCAGAGGTTGGACTCGATGATCTTGAGGTCTCTTCCAACCTAGAAATTCTGTGATTCTGTGATTCTGTGATTCATTTATAACAATGACTTCAACACCTCAATCTCTGATTTCAAAGCTGTATATTCCATATCAGAAATCAGTTTGGGAGCAGGAGTTTCCTTAGCTTCCTGCTGAGCACAAGAGAAACAGGCTCCTAACACAGCACATATTGCACCTTTACCCTTTTGTTGACCGATCTTTCGTGAAGCCTGACACTGCTCAATGCACTCTGCCACTTTCTCCTCATCTTCCCAAAATTTTTGGGCCTACTCCTTCCCTGCCTAGGAAGGGGCACATTTGTATTTTTGCAGTAGTTTATCCATAGCAATCCTGCCAAATACACCAATAACTCGCATTACATAATAATTAGCATAATAAAATTAAACTCCTGGTCAATTCTCACCCAAAATTAAATCCCCTTGAGGTACACATCAGGCCTCCCCATTCATTTGCATTACTCACCAAGTGCATCCAGGTCCCTGAGCAAAAGCAATCCCACGAATGGGTTTGCATTTTCCTGAGGCAGGAGTAGCCCAGACTGTTTTACCCAGCATATTTCTTACATGCACTACAGGAACTTTATCCCCTTCCACAGTACATAACAGGTTTGATTGGGCAGGTCCAGCTCGGTTGGCAGATCCCCTAGTGTTGATTAACCAGGTGGATTTTGGCAAATGTGTATCCCAATGTTTGAACGTCCCAGCACACAGGAAAAAAAACCCTCTTACACTTCTCAGACATCTGACTGCTGGAATATATTTGTAGCTTAGAACATTCTCACCATAATTTTCACTAGTATATTTACCTGGATGACTATCTGGCCACTTGGCAAATCCACCAACAAGACGATCTTGAGTTGACAGGATGTAATTTCATTTTTTCTCAAAATTTGTATATTGGAATATGTTCAAGAGCTGAAAACAAGTTAGAATATAACAGTAATATATTGAACTTTAGTATATTTTTAATACTGAAATATAGTGCCTATTTATGCAGGTAAGTAGTGCAATATAGCATTAATCTAGTGTGAGAAACAAAGTTGTGTTTTGGAAGAAGAAAGTATTTTTGCAGTGGAAAATTCCACTAACCTTGAATATTCAAAAGTTATTGTGCAGGCATAACAGTGGCATAACAGTGAAGAGTATGTTAATCAGATAAGGGGAAGGTTCCACTGTCCCAAAATAAGGAGGATAGCTAAGAAAAACAAGACGAACACTGTGAAATAAGTAAAAACAAAAAATCGCGGCCCCTCTAGTCATGAGAGAAGAAGGAGAAAAAAAAGGAAAAGGGGAAATTAATGGTTGGTCAAATAAAATTGTACATATGTGGTATAGTGTGGTGGTTTTACCGTGCTAGGCAGCTAAACACCACAACCACTCTCTCACTCCCCCTCCTTAGATGAAGAGGGGAAGAAGTAAAGTAAAAAACAACTCACGGGTTGAGATAAGGATAATTTAATTAAAGGGAAAAATAATTAAGGAAATATTATTATTAAGTAAACATTTTAACTAAGGGAAAAAAAACAGAAAGGGGAAAAGGGAAAAACAAACAAACAAACAAAAAAACAACAAAAACAAAACAAATAAAGGCTATGTGGAAGTGCAGAGGAAAGAAATTACTCTCTACTTCCCACAAATGAGCGATGCTTGACCACGTCCTTGAAGCAGGGCCTCAACGCACGTAGACGGTGTTTGGGAGGAAGACCGACGTTTTCACAACGAGAGCCCACCCCTTCCCTCTTCTTCCTGCTTCCACCTTTTATTGCTGAGTGTGACATCATATGGTATGGAATATCCCTTTGGTTGGTTTAGGTCAGCTGCCCTGGTGATGTTTCTCTTCTCACTTTTTTGCCCACCCCCTAGGAGGGTTAGAGAGAGTCCTGATGCTGTGCCAGCACTGCTCAGCAGCAGACACAACACTGGTGTGATACCACTGCTGTTCTAGCTACAAGTGCAGAGTACGGCACTGTATGGGTTGCTGCAGGGAAAGTTAACATCCCAGCCAGACCCAGTACATATAGCAATAAAGGTGGAGTAGTTTGTGAACCTGTAGTACTCAGCCAATGAAAAAAGGGGAGTAATCAAGCATCGGGTAATAGGGAATATAAGGTTATGATATACTTTTGATATACTTCAAGCTCTTGCTTGCAGGATGCCCACCATTGCAATTGTGAATAAACATGCTACTTCACTGAGATCCTTGCCTGAGCCTGTGTTATTGGCTGACAATTGCTTCTCAGATCTGGTAAACCTCCTTATCCTGCATTTTTGCAAGATGAAAAACCTTTATAGTGATCTATGCATATTCATGTATTTACACCAAATATGGAATTCTTCCAATTACAGACAAGATGGTTAAAGAAATCAAAACAAGTCAATAACTATCCTATAGGTTTTCTGTACTCTACCTTCAAAATTACTCCCTCCCAAAAGGAATAGCAGGTGTCTGCAGGTTTGTTGGGTCAGCCATTGTAGCCATTCTGTTGTCTCATTATACACCATCTTCTTATCCTGTTCAGTTCTTTTTCTGAAAAAAACTTCCTCCAGTTTACCCATCAAACACAGTGATGCAACAGCACAAAATGTAGAACCACCTATGAGGAAACAGTCGCTTACACAATGTTCTAAGATACACAGATTTTCACTGAAGCCTGTATGATCTCAATCAGAATTTTAACTATGGTGATAGTGATTAAACCAATGGCTTTCTAAAAAAAAAAGTGCAACAATGTTAATTTTAAGTCTAAAATCCAAACAAATAAAATACTTCTTAGTATAGCACATATATCAAAGGGGAAAAAAAACTCTTGTACAAAGACATGGTTAATACTATGAAAAAATCTATTGTAAATAGACATGGATAATACTATTAAAAAATAAAAAAAATAAAATAAATAAAAAAAAGGATTTCCATGGATTTTCCAATTTGTCTTCCAAACAGACAAATTATGCTTCTAAGGAAATTTTTATTGTCAAGGAAACTGCAAGGTAAAATGTGATATTAGAAGAGAAACTCATGTTCTTTGTCTGTGTATCAGTACCATTACTTTAAAAATCTTGAGTCAGTTGCCTGTAATTATATAATTACAGCCTGGAAGTAAGCTGTTGATGCAAGACTTGGGGCCAAAAATCCACTGTTACAACATTCTGGTGCTAGAAAAGCCCATGAACTTTAAGATTATTTTTCATTCTGATGCTGAAATGCAGGAAGGATACTGAAGTAAAGATATTGGCCATTGCTGGCATTCTACAGTAACTTATTCAACTACATTTAAAAATATGTAGAGGTATAATTTAAGTTTTTCAACTTTGCCCGTCCTGTAGGAAAAGCATAAAGGGAATAATATGAAAGTTTAATACTAAGGATAATACTATCAAACATCTGATAGATTTAATATCAATCACATAAAAGTCAATAGCTTCTCAGTAAGGAACAGTCCAAATATTTCACTGCAGAGATGTTGCAGGAAGCACGGCCAAAAGCACGACAGACACCAGTAGAGTCAGATCATGCTCCCCTTTTATTGCCCGAATAGCCTAACTTTTATAGTGAACTTAACAGGGGCGGACAGTGTTTCACACAAGATTATTGGTCAAAAGCACTCAGACAAACAACTACAAGAAAGCAACCCCACCTGCAAGAAAACAACCCCCTTGTGATTAGCAGTCACATAGACCTTGTCCTTGAAGCCAGCTACTGGTAACAATATTTTTCTGAATTCCTCAATTGGGCGATGTGGGAACACTGTCATGGGAACTTCTCATAGTTGCCCTGGTAGCTTGGTTTGCTCAGCTACAGCAAGCCATGGGATTTTTGCTGTTTCAAAAAATCCCTCAACACAGAGAAAAACTTTTAACTAAAAAATCAGTCTCTTGGAAATTCTTATCTTCACAGTTCCTACCTGTAAGAGTATGTGGAAGGAGAGCATCTGCTCCCTTAAGGGTATCTGTTCAAAGGAGCCATAAACAAGAATATATGGATACAAACCTGACCAACAAGTGGTAAAGGAGGTCATGAGAAGAATAAACCTGGTCAGTTGCACTAATTGTTAAGGATATGTGGAGTATGGGAAAGTTTATTTTTTCAATTAGGAGGATAAGGAAAGGGGGGAAGATTAAAACAGAGACATAAAAACTGACCTATTAGCATTAACAAAAAACAATAACCAGAAACAAACCTGGTCAGACACACTAACTGATGGGCTATCAAGAAACTACAGGCAAATCTGTTCTTTACAACTGATAAGACTGCAGACATGAGGGTTCATGATGTTGGGAGGGAGAGAGGTCAGTGGAACTATACCAACTGATGAGGAAATATGCAGGGGAAGGGGAAGCCAGGGGTAGATAGAAAGGTGTATAAAAGGGTCTGGTCACGTGTAAAATAGGACTTGTCTGACTGAACCCTGTACCTGATCACTGCAGTCTGTCCTATCTTATTCTTATTAAACAATTTTTAAACTATTACTGTGTATTCTCACTCTCCTGTGTGTAAGCATGTTGCAAGGACTAAGTGCCAGCTACTGGGAAGACCTGTGTGAGTGGATTTGGTGACAGAAACTGGAGGACTCTGACTGGGCCCGTAGGCGCCGCCGGCATGTGGTGTCAGCTATTGGAATGAGTGAGGGTCTCAGTGCCAGCTACTGGACTGTGTGGGTTTCCTGATGGAAACATTTTGTGCCCTGAACACCAACTACTGGGAGGGACCAGTGAGCATTCTGACAGCTGGAACAGGACCACTGGTTACAGCCTGTGTGCCTGGTGTTGACTGCCTGTGGAGGTCCTAAGTGCGTGTATCTTCCCCAAACCGGGAGCGGGGGAGAGCATGCATGTGTTAGCAAACTTCAAGCTGTACTTGTGCTAGCAAACTTCAAGCTGTACTAGTTGGCAAGTACAAGGCCCTGGGTCTGGGCAGGGGTATCAGGCAGAGGGACCATGCTGTTATTAGAGGGGAAATTGCAAACGTAGTACCTGAGGGACAAGTATGCGAGTGCATATGTGTTGCTAGTAAAAATCAAGCTGGACTAGCTGGCAAGCAAAGGACTCATGAAATGAGTAAGAGGGCTTGGGATTTGGGCAGTGGTACTAGACAGACAGAGGTGCTATCCCAGTACTTGGGGGAACCGCAAATGTGCATGTGCTTGTTCATCTAGAAAGTGTCATGTGTGTGCCTTTACTAGTGAACTTTGAACTCTACCAGCCAAAGAGGAGGAAGGGGACTTGCCTGTCTGTTTTATGTGAGTCCTATATATATGAGCTGTTGAAGGAAGTGCCTTGTGGCATTCTGTGTAGCAAGCTGCATCAGTGTCCTCTGTGTGTGTGTGCCTCTGGAATGTGTGCTCAGCTATGCTACTGGTTGAACCTGCAAACAGGAAAGCAGCATTTGCATCCCTCAGCCTGGGCAGAGATGTCAGGGCACCAGGCTGGGCTCCAGCAGCCAGGCCGGTGGAAGTCCTGAGCTGGAGCTGCTAGAGGAAGCAACTATTCTTAATATCCCTTAACACTATCTATTTACAAAAATTAACTGCAGCTTCAAGATTTGAGCCCCCAATGGATGCTGTAATCCATCAAAGTAAATGTTTCTAGGCTTTACTGGTAGCCACTGAAACCAGAAATTATGAAGTGCATTGCGCAAGATCTTTTTGGATAAATCCACAGAACTGCAGTGGTACATGTGGAAAAAGGTTGGTCTGCCAGCAAGAGATAAGAAGTGCATAGAGCCAACACCTTTCAACAAAACATTCAAGAGGTAAGAATAATGGAGTTGATGTATTAAAAGCCCATCTGGTCTGATATTAAGCTGGAACTAAGGGAAGAAGACAGAGCATATTCTGAGGCATGTTTTGGATTTGCTCCTCTTCATCCCATTTCTTTAAAACCGGAAAAGAAGGAAAAGCATGACATACCCTGCACTTCTTACAGCATTTCTCAATTCCAGTCTTAAAAATGGGTATAGACCATGTCAACAATCTTACCATGAGATTCTAGTCCAGCTCCTTGTGCTTATCATAAGACTGAAGAAAAACAACAACACACAAAACAGTTACTTTAGAATCAAATCACTTTTACAGACATCACAGTTTCTCAGTTTATTAGCAAAATTATTTGATAATAAGATTCTCAGTTTATTAGTAAAATCAGACCATACCACCATTTTAATCTAGTTAAATTTTGAATCTATGCCTCAAAAAAGTCTTGACACAATGTTGTTTCAATACAGGCAGCTTTTATGACTTTTTTTTTTTCTTTAATCAAAGAGCATGGAGTTCATTTTAGTAGTGAAATATGTTAAAAGTCTGGAATTAGGTAAACATTTGTTTGCCAAAATGAGAAAGTACGGTGCAGATTTAAACAAAAATAAATAATTTTTGTGCCTTTCTGAAAAGGGAAAATGAATGTAATACCAAACAAAATTAAAGTGCATAAATGAAATATTGATAACCCAAAAATTGGTTAATGTACAAGAAGGCAAAATGTAAGGTATCACCGTATGTACAATGCTGAAACACAAGAAATGCTTTAGCAGGGAGTAAGAGCATTATGCTTTTAAAAACTGAAGACAGCTCAGGGTTAGGCTGGGCATCGGTCAGCGGTTGCTGAGCAATTGCATTGTGCATCACTTGTTTCGTACACATTATTACTAGTAGTACTATTATCATCTTTATTCTTATTATTATTGTAGTTATTATTATTTTCCCGTCTTAATAAACTGTCTTTATCTCAACTCACGGGCTTCACTTTCCCGTTTCTCTCCCCCATCCCAGAGAGGGAGGGGGGAGGGTGAGCGAACGGCTGTGTGGTGTTTAGCTGCCGGCAGGGTTAAACCACGACAGTCCTTTTTGTCTCCCAATGTGGGGCACGAAGGGTTGAGATAACGACAGATCTGACCAGAGTGTGTTAAACTAAAATTGGTATAAGTGTTAGATCTGCTTAATAGTTACTTGTCATAATGCTGATTGCTTTAATCTCAAGTCTGCTGCGCCTGTTTTCCAAATTGAGTATTATAGCACATTACTTTCTGTATGTGCTCTCTGTCATGCTGTTTATTCTATCTGGGCCCTGGTTTAAGATCGTTATGGTACTGTGCGAAGATCGTTATGGTACTGTGCGTTGTAACAGTGGCTTATGATACGATGAAATTTCTGGTCATGACTAACCTGGTATTTGTACTCAGCACTGTCGTCGACTCTATACTTTGGAAACCGTATCTCGGAAACTATTAGCAATTACGCCTATTGCCTTTTTCATGAGGGAGCCAATCTGTGGAGGGGAAAGGGGAAGATATTTTTTCCTACTTGTTCAGTCTCCCTTTCTCCTTCACCACCCTCCTATCCTCTGAGCTTCTTATGATAGTTCTCCAAGATGTTGAATATCCTTGGGATACTCAGACCAGCATGTTCTTGTTGTTGCATCTCCTGAACGTGCTTCAGGTTTTGTTTAAGGTTAAACAACTACTTAGGAATCTCATCCAGAGATCTATCCTGAGGCAGGATAGTTGTGAGTGGCAGGGAGCGTGGGAGGATATGGGCAGGTTTCAAGAGCAGTGGGTACCTCCAGTGATTTGGAAATTCACCCCTGAACAACTGCAAAATCCTAAAAAAACTGGTAGGATGCTTGAAAAAAGGGTGTCATGACTCTGGCAGTTCCAAAGTGACACAAATCACTGTAACGTGCTGGGATCTGGCCGATGCCTATCGAGCTGCAATTGATGCTACTATTAACCTAGTGACAGACCCTGTGGCCTCTCCAAGTCCTGTGACAGGCCCAATGGTCACTCCAACCCTTATTATGGACTCTGCATCCCTTCCAGCTCCTGCAGCCACTCCAGCTCCTGCAGCCGCTCCGGCCCCCGCAGCTGCTCCAGCCCCTGCAGCTGCTCCAACCCCTGTGATGGTCCCAGGGTGTATTCCAACCCCTGTGGCAGGCCCTGTGACTGGGTCAGAGAAATGAACTGTAGCAGTGCAAGTTGCCCCTGTAGAGAAGGTGAAAAAATGGTATAGAGATTCAGGTTGTTTGGAACGGAGAGAGTCTTCTGCCAAATCTAGGTATAGGGACGACGATGCTGGGCCATCAGGGATTCAGGAGGAGGAAGATGAGGATGCCGAAAAATCAACAGTAACTACTCGAAACCTATACCAGGGTGAGCTACGAGATGTGCGAAAAGACTTTGGTCACTGCATAGGTGAGCAGCTTGTCACCTGGCTGCTCCGGTGCTGGGACACTGGAGCCAATTGTGTGGAATTAGATGGCAGGGAAGCCAGGGGGCTGGAATCCCTTGCTAGAGATGCAGGCATTGACAAAGCAATTGCAGATGGAGCACAATCTCACAGCCTCTGGAGGCGTCTCCTCTCAGCTGTGAGGGAAAGGTATCCCTTCAAGGAAGAACTTTTATGTCTACCAGGCAAGTGGACCACTATGGAGAAGGGAATCCTGTACCTGAGGAAATTAGCCATACAAGAGGTGATTTTTGAGGACCCAGACAATAGACAAACATCCACAGATCCAGATGAAGTCAGGTGTACACGACCCACGTGGTGGAAGTTTGTACGGAGTGCACCATCATCATATGCCAGCTCATTGGCAATAACGGCCTGGAAAGAGGATGAGGAACCCACAGTGGATGAAGTGGCTAAACAACTCCGGCAGTTGTTTCTTCTATGAAGAACGCTTCTCCTCTTCCTTACAGGCCTGTGTCTCGGCTGTGGAGAAACTTTATGACAAGGTCCATAAACTTGAAGAGAATTTATCTTCCTCCCCACCTGAACAAACTAGTGTCCACCAACTAAAAGAGAATACTTTGGAGAAATTGTCTGAAAAGGTTCACCAACTTGAAGAGAGTTTATTTTCCTCCCCACCTGTAAAAACCAGTGTCTCAGCTGTCAGGGGTAAGCATTCATCCACACAAGGAAGACGATATGGTGGGTTCACACCCTGTGCCACCCTGTGGTTTTACCTACGTGACCATGGAGAAGACATGAGAAAATGGGATGGAAAATCTATTGCGAACCTAGAGGCATGGTTACGTGAGTTGCAAAAGAAAACAATCGGGAAAAAGGGATTCTCTGAAAAGTTTGTTGCTCCAACTTCCAGCAGACAGTCCTTCAAACACAGAAACGAAGAAGATTCTGACCAGGATTAGAGGGGCCCTGCCTCCAGCCAGGGGGAGGAAAGGGACAATCCAGTTTATTGGACTGTGTGGATTCGATGGCCTGGCACGTCAGACGCACAGAAGTATAAGGCTTTAGTAGACACCGGTGCAAAATGTACTCTATTGCCATCAAGCTATAAAGGGCCAGAGCCCATCTGTATTTGTGGAGTGACAAGGGGATCTCAGCAGTTGACTGTATTGGAGGCTGAAGTGAGTCTGACTGGGAATGACTGGCAAAAGCACTGAATTGTGACTGGCGTGGAAGTTCCATTTATCTTTGGCATAGACTATCTTAGAAGAGGATATTGCAAGGACCCAAAAGGGTTCCGGTGGGCTTTTGGCATAGCTGCCTTAGAGACAGAGGACATTAAAGAGTTGTCTACCTTGCCTGGTCTCTCAGAGGACCCTTCTGTTGTGGGGTTGCTGAGGGTCGAAGAACAGCAAGTTCCAATCGCTACCACAACTGTGCACCGGCTGCAATATCGCACCAACCAAGACTCCCCAATTCCCATCCATAAACTAATTCGTCAATTGGAGAGCCAAGGAGTGATCAGCAAGACTCATTCACCTTTCAATAGTCACATATGGCCAGTGCGAAGGTCTAATGGTGAGTGGAGACTAACAGGGGACTATTGTGGCCTGAACGAAGTCACGCCACCACTGAGTGCTGCAGTGCCGGACATGCTGGAACTCCAGTATGAATTGAATCGAAGGCAGCCAAGTGGTACACCACAACTGATATCGCTAATGCATTTTTCTCCATCCCTCTAGCAGCAGAGTGCAGGCCACAGTTTCATTTTACTTGGAGGGGAGTCCAATACACCTGGAATCGGCTGCTCCGGGGGTGGAAACACAGCCCTACTATTTGCCAAGGATTGATCCAGTCTGCACTGGAGCAGGGGGAAGCTCCTGAATACCTGCAGTACATCGATGACATCATTGTGTGGGGTGACACAGCAGAGGAAGTTTTCGAGAAAGGGAAGAAAATAGTCCAAATCCTTCTGAAGGCCGGTTTTGAAGTAAAACAAAATAAAGTCAAAGGACTTGCATGAGAGATCCAGTTTTTAAAAATAAAATGCCAAGATGGACGTCATCAAATCCCAATGGATGTGATCAACAAAATAACAACTATGTCTCCACCAACTAGCAAAAAAGAAACACAAACTTTCCTAGGTGACGTCGGGTTTTGGAGAATGCACATCCCAAATTACAGTCTGATTGTAAACCCGCTCTACCAAGTAACCCGTAAGAAGAATGAGTTTGAATGGGGCCCTGAGCAACGACAAGCCTTTGAACAAATCAAGCAGGACATAGTTCATGCAGTAGCCCTTGGGCCAGTCCGAACAGGACCAGATGTAAAGGATGTGCTCTACACTGTAGCCGGGTAGAATGGCCCCACCTGGAGCCTCTGGCAGAAAGAACCTGGGGAAACTTGAGGTCGGCCCCTGGGATTTTGGAGTTGGGAATACAGAGGATCTGAGGCCCACTACACTCCAACCAAAAAGGAGCTATTGGCAGCATATGAAGGAGTTCCATCTGCTTTGGAAGTGCTCGGTACTGAAGCACAGCTCCTCCTGGCACCCCGACTGCCAGTACTGGGCATGATGTTCAAAGCAAGGGTACACATCATGCAACTGATGCTACTTGGAGCAAGTGGGTTGCACTGATTACTCAGCTGGGCTCCAATAGGAAACCCCAGTCACCCAGGAATCTTGGAAGTGATTATGGACTGTCCAGAAGGCAAATACTTTGGGATATCACTGCTGGAAGTGGTGGTCCGTGCTGAAGAAGCCCCTCTGTACAACAAGTTAACAGAGAATGAGAAGAAATATGCCCTATTCACTGATGGGTCCTGTCGTATTGTGGGGAAGCATCGGAGATGGAAGGCTGCTGTATGGAGTCCTACACGACGAGTTGCAGAAGCTGCTGAGGGAGAAGGTGAATCGAGTCAGTTTGCAGAAGTGAAGGCCATTCAGCTGGCTTTAGATATTGCTGAACGAGAAAAGTGGCCAGTTCTCTGTCTCTACACTGATTCATGGATGGTAGCAAATGCCCTGTGGGGGTGATTACAGCAATGGAAGCAGAACAACTGGCAGTGCAGGTGCAAACCCATCTGGGCTGCTGCATTGTGGAAAGATATTGTTGCCCAGGTAGAGAACCTGGTTGTAAAGGTACGCCACATAGATGCTCATGTGCCCAAGAATCAGGCTAATGAAGAACATCAAAACAACCAGCAGGTGGATCAGGCTGCTAAGATTGAAGTGGCTCAGGTGGACCTGGACTGGCAACATAAAGGTGAATTATTTATAGCCCGATGGGCCCATGACACCTCAGGCCATCAACGCAGAGATGCAACATACAGATGGGCTCGTGATCGAGGGGTGGACCTGACCATGGGCGCTATAAGAAACATAAGAAACATGCTGGGTAAGGCAGTCTGGGCTACTCCTGCCTCAGGAAAAGGCAAACCCATTCGTGGGATTGCTTTTGTTCAGGGACCTGGATGCACTTGGTGGGTAATGCAAAGGAATGGGGAGGTCTGGTGTGTACCTCAAGGGGATTTAATTTAGAGTGAGAATAACCCATGAGTTGAATTGTATCATGTTAATTACTATATAATACTGTATGTCATCGCTACCATGATTAGCATATACCCTAGATGAAAATGGTGATTAATTAGAATGTATGGGAAAGAGTGGAACCTGAGCATGACATAAATGGTATGGAATAAGGGGTGGATAGATGTTCTGGTTTCAGTTAGGACAGAGTTAATTTTCTTCCTAGTAGCTGGTAGGGTTCTATGTTTTGTCTTAGGATGAGAAAAGTGCTGATAACATGCTGATGTTTTAATTGTTGCAGAGCAGTGTTTACACCAAGCCAAGGACATCTCAGCTTCTTCCTCTGTGCTGCCAGCGGGCAGGCTAGGGGTGCAGCAAGAGCTGGGAGGGGACAGACCCAGGACAGGTGACCCAAACTAGCCAAAGGGGTATTCCATAGTATATGACATCATGCTAAGCAATATATAGGGGTGGCTAGCCGGGGGAGGGGGGCCGGACTGCTCGGGGTTCGGCTGGGCATCGGTCAGTGGATGGTGAGCAATTGCATTGTGCATCACTTGTTTTGTACACATTAGTAGTAGTAGTACTATTATCATCATTATTGTTATTATTGTTATTATTATTTTCCTGTCTTAAAAAAATTGTCTTTATTTCAACTCACAGGCTTCACTTTCCCGTTTCTCTCCCCATCCCAGAGAGAGGGGGGAGGGTGAGTGAACGGCCGTGTGGTGTTTAGCTGCTGGCTGGGTCAAACCACGACAATAGTCAAGTTTGGTTCATGGTACTAGATTTAAAGGATGCCTTTTTCTGCCTACCCGTTGTCGCGTTAAGGTGCGTAGCCAATTAACTGTTATGGGTCTGGTCAGATTCAGGGTACTCAACTATCACAATCACAGATTCACCAGTAACGCATAACCACCCTTACTCTAGTCGCGTTTAATGAGAACTATCACGGCTAGGAACAATGCAATCAAGTGCAATTTATTACAGCAACAGGTACACAGGTTCTTTGGATTGCCGGCGATAGTTACTGTCTGCAAAAGCAAGCTAACATGCATGAAATACACAGGTGACACAGGTGCACAGCCTGGAAATTAACGCATTAAAAGGCACAAAGACTCTATAGAGATTTCTAAGTTTCCGCGGAGACACACAGTATAACCAAGTGTTGAAATCTCACCCAAAGGCATCCCAAGGGGGGCGGGGGGCGGGAGGCTCAGCCTGTCGACTGATCCCAGAAGTCAGGAGGCCCTCAGGGTGGTGTATTCCCACAGCATGGTATCTCCCCTGACATCCTCTCTCTCTTAGGCCAATTTATATGATTTTCTATCTTTTAGGTGGAGCTTGAGGGACTCTAGTCAAGCATATCTTAGTTATGATTGGTGAAAAGTTCTCCCGTCTCCGTTTAAAGCAATAGGCTCCGAGAAATTCAGAGCTCATGCTCAGTGAGGGGTGGTCACACCTTGGAGGCGGGTAGCTTTTGGGACGGAGGTGTGTTCTGGTATTATAATGATATTATAATGAGCAAAAGTACACTAGGGTACAGCATTTGTCAAAACATGACAGGTCCTTGGCTCAGGGTAGCAAAAAGTGCAGTTTATCAGTCTCGGTATGCCCAAGAACAATCGAGTCCCCACCTGGTCACAGAGCCTAGCCATCGTGTCTCCACTCTGCTCTACACTCCTTACTCTTCTTTAGAGCCAGCACACCAGGTTCCCACAGCACAATAGCATCTAAGGTTGGAAGCCTAGGGAATGCTCAGGTAATGCAGCTATGCCCTGCCCTGAAAGCATCTTTAATGCTGTACATTTTCTTTAAAATGTGAATGTTAGTTTAATTTTCCTAGGTACTTTAGGCAATTGTACCACACCCGTGGCAACTGAAAACCAGAAACTCTCTGCCTTTGGATGGGTAAATAATAATAGAGGACGGAAAACTCTGCTTATTTTGACAGTGTTACCACAGGGATTCAATAATAGCCCCACCATATTCGGGAACTGTGATCTTCAAGTTTGAAAGACCACTTCGGAGGCAATGTTTTCCACCTTTTGGGCTGATGTTTGTTACCGCATATCCTGTGAGGCGAAGTCCCTGGCAGATGAAGCTGCTGCCATCTATATACCAATCCTCCACATCTTCTAGAGGTGTACCCTTTAAGTCTGGTCAGCTGGAGTATAAAGTGTCCATGGTCTTGATGCAATCATGAATGGGTGATCTGAAAACTCTGTTACTGAGGAAAGAGGCTAGGTTCACAGTATTAGTGCCGAAAAAAAAAATAATAGTAAACTAATAGTCCATTGTACACATTCCTTTTCTTCTTCATTAGCTATCATTTGCGTATTGCAGCAGTGTCCCCTTTTCCCGAAGGGGTCTTTCAAGCTTCAAGATCACAGTTCCCAAATATGGTGGGGCTACTGATAAGAGCCCTTGAGCTGGCAAATATTTGGACAGATTTGAAATATGCCTTTGGTGTGGTGCATGCTCACAGGGCAATTTGGAAGGAGAGAGGACTTTTATCTTCCTCAATTAAACATGCAGAAGAGGCTAATAGCAGTTATTGGGGAAGAAGGAAAAAGGAGGCCCAGACAGGAACAGCCCCGGCTAGGCAAGGAGCAATGTGCCCTGTGTAAGAAATTTGGGCATTGGAAAAAGGAATGCCCAGAACGGAATAGAAATGGAAAAGGGAACTGGGGAAGGGAGGTGGTGGTCGCATGTGCAAAAGACAACTGAAGAGGACTGGGGGAGTCTACCCCAGCAGATCTGGTGGTTATAAAAGTAAAGTTGGGGAAGGAGGGAAAAGAGGTGGAACTTATGGTAGATGCGGGGGAAACGTATTCAGTTTTAAATAAAGCATTAGTATCAGTGGTGTTATAAATGAAGTCTCAACTCAATCTGAATTTAGTAATAATTGCACTTATAAAAGGTATAAAAGGCAAGTAAACAGCGCTGGGTGTGCGGGGAGTCTACGCTGCACCAACACACACACACGAACATCAAACATTCTAAATATATAGAACATTGCTTTAAATACTAAACGCGAGTATGCCTATACGTACATACAATCAGGAAAGGTAACAAACAATCCTTTAAGTTCCATGACTTAACAGTCTCCATTTTCCATTCCTTTTCTTGACTACAAACAAGTCTCCATTTTCCATTCCTTTTGAACAATATGTCTTGCTTTAAGTTGTCAAGAAACTCGGCCTTTGGGCCTTATGTATCCCGTTCTTCCCAGATCGAAGAAAAGCATATCCATCTCCTTTTTAAGGCCAATGAGACCTGGGTCAAAAGGCACGTCCAGGTCAGCAGGGGGCATAACAGCAAAAGCCTTCGATGGCTGTAGCAGCAGAGGGGCTGATGGCGTAGCAGTCGGATCACTAAACGAGCCCACAGCTGCCTCACTATCTGGCAAACCACACGTTTGTGACTGTGGTCCCACAGGGCTCTTGAAGGCCTCAGAGACTGCGTGCCAGGTGCCGAGCAATCCCACTGCAACCTTGTCGTTTTTAGTTGCACAGTCCCACACCTTGACATCAATTTGGGCCCATGTTTCAGGATCATAAACTGTCTGATTGTTAATAAGGAGAATAAGCTGTAAGGTTACCAGGACAGTCTTTGTTTCTTAGGACGTATGATTCCCCATAATGCGCAGCTGCTTACCAGCGAGAGGCAGTTGTGTGTGCAGGTCCACTTCTCTCAGCTTGAGCTTCTTCCCAGCTCCGGTGCGCCCATTTCCAGCAACTTTCTGTACAAGCCTCTCTGAGCAGTTTGCTGAGTTTGGCCGAACCTATCTTCATGAGGCGATCAATGTGCCTGTTCCCGTCCTTGTAACTCTTTACTGCATATAACCAAAGCAAGTTGCCGCGTGTGAGAAACACTCTGTAGCCAATAACAGGCTCGGGTGAGGATCTCAGTGAAGTAGCAATTTATTCGCGATTGCAATGGCTTTCAGTTGCTGGCCTGTTATAAGTCAAATTTCTTTTGACTTTTTTACTCTTTGAGGTGGTAATGTTTCTTACGCAGTGATTTCTGTTTAATTGCTCTAAGGATTCTGGTTGTCTGCATTTTACACAGTTGTCTGTTAAACTTTCTTATCACTGCAAGCGTATCTCAATACCACATTCCTTCCCTCTAAACAATGTAACTGTGCAAAAACAGCATTTTTATTCCCACACTTTGGAGTATAATAATCTGTTAAGATCAATGATGTTTTTAGGAGGGAAGAAATCTGGGATGAAATATTGTATGCTGATATGTTGTTTGAGGCAGCATGTGTGTATGTATGATTGAGGCACCATCCTGGAGGGAAAAAGGCATGGAATCAATTTGGCCCTTGACTGAACCTTTGGTACTGGCATTAGAAAAAAAAAAGTGCAGGATAGAAAGATAAAAAGGAGGTGTTAAAAGAGTTGTTAAAGGTGTTGTTTGGCATGTAGTATTTGACAGAGCTGTTTGAAGTTGAATGAGCAGGGAAAGAGGATGTAGGAATGTTAGTAGCTCCAGGGTTGAGGCAGACCTCAAAATCACAGGTTGTGATACATGGCATAATAATTCGTGTCAAGAAGATGGTTGATATTGTTATATATGGAGTGTTAATTCGTGTCGAGAAGATGATTGATATTAATAAAGAAGGGGGAGATTTGGGAGTGTGGCCATGGGGGTCCGAAAGCCCCGTGGTTGATGATAACATCAAACTCTTAAAGATGAGGCCATCAGGAATATAAAAGAGTTTAGAGGGAACAAAGAAGGGTGATTCAGGAGACTCCATGCAGTCTCCGGTTTCTTGTTCTCCAGCTGGTTTCTTGTTCTCCAGCTGTTAAGGCATGGAAGTTTCTGGGTGTTTTCTGTTGCTGTTATTTGCAAAGTTGTTTGACCAATGAAAAGTTGTTTTGAAAAGAACTGCTGTGGAGAGAAGGGTATAAGAGGGGAGCCTGCCCTCAAGATAAAAAAGGAAGGCAACACGATGTGATGAAGTTATGTCATCAATAAAGAAGCAGAAAGAAGGAATGAAAAGGAACAGGCTGGCAGAATGGAGATGAGGCCATCAGGAATGTAAAGAGTTTAGAGTAAACAAAGAAGGGTGATTAAGGTAACGCCTTGCCATCTGGGGAAGACCCTGAAACAGGAAGGCGACAACAGCTCAGATGGACCGTACTTCCTCAGGGATTTATTGAATCCCCAAATTTATTTGGCCAAACCATAGAAAAATTATTACAACTTTTTGAGGTAAAGGGGGAAGTGAAACTGTTGCAATATATGGATGACCTATTAATAGCTGGGGAGACTGAAAAAGAGACACGGATAACCACTATTGAATTACTTAATTTCTTAGGGAAAAAAGTGTTGAAGGTCTCAAAATCTAAATTACAATTTGTGGAAAAGGAAGTAAGGTACTTAGGACATTGGCTTAGCCAAGGAAAGAAAAAATTGGATCCTGACAGGGTATCTGGGATTTTAGCCCTATCATCACCCAAAACGAAGAAGGAAGTGAAGCAACTGCTCGGCCTCTTGGGATATTGTAGACCCTGGATTGAAGGGTTTAGTGAAAAGGCAAAGTTTTTATATGAAAAATTGACTGGAGAAAAAATTAAGTGGAATGAGGAAGATGAGGAAAAGTTGAGGTTGATCAAGAAAACGTTAATAGAAGCTCCAGTGCTGAGCCTCCCAGATTTAGAAAGACCCTTTTATTTATTTGTAAATGTTTCTAACCAAACCGCATATGGAGTACTAACTCAAGAATGGGCAGGAATCAAGAAACCTGTGGGATATTGTTCCAAACTATTAGACCCTGTGAGTAGGGGGTGGCCGGTGTGCTTACAGGCGATTGTGGCTACTGCCTTACTGATTGAGGAAGCTAGAAAAGTCACTTTTAGGGCACCTCTGAAGATATATACTCCACATAATGTTAGGGGAGTACTCCAGCAAAAGGCTGAAAAATGGTTAACTGATAGTAGGATGCTGAAGTATGAGGCCATCCTGATCCTGACTTAGAACTAAAAGTAACTGCTGCACAATTTCTATATGGGGAACCCCTAACAGAACTACAACATAACTGCGTGGAAGTGATTGAGTTGCAAACCAAAATCCGACCCGATCTCGAGGAGACAGAATTAGAGACGGGAAAAATTATTTATTGATGGATCATCCAGAGTAGTAGATGGAAAAAGATCAGGGTATACCATCGTAAATGGGGATATGGTCCTAATAGAATCGGGACCACTCAGCGCTGCCTGGTCCGCTCAAGCGTGTGAACTTTATGCATTATTACGAGCCCTAGAACTATTGAAAGGGAAAAGTGGCACTATTTATACAGACTCTAAATATGCTTATGGAATAGTCCACACATTTGGGAAAATTTGGGAAGAAAGGGGACTCATAGGCACACAGGGAAAAGGGCTGATTCAACAAACTTTAGTTACTCAAATATTGCAGGCATTGAGAGTACCTAGGGAGATTGCTGTGGTACATATCAGAGGACATCAAAAGGGAACTGGCTTCCACATAAGAGGGAATAACCTAGCGGATAGAGAAGCTAGGGAAGCAGCTCTTAGGAAGCATGATGTAGTCATAACCCCACAAGAAACGGATAACGGAAAAGGGACACAAGAGAAAAAGTATACAGAAGCAGAAATAAAAATTATAAAGACCATAGGGGCAGAACTGAAAGAAGGAAAATGGATTCTGCCTGATGGAAGAGAAATACTGCCAAAGGAACAAACTAGGCATGTACTTTTACAGCTACACCTACAAACCCACTGGGGAACAAAAGCATTGAGTGATCAATTTCTAAAATTTTATGGGTGTGTAGGAATATATGAGATAGCCAAACAAACCGTCCAAGGATGCTTAACGTGTCATAAGGTAAATAAGAAGGCGATTAGGCAAGCACCTGCTGGAGGAAGAAGGATTGCATATCGACCATTCGAGAGAATACAGGTGGACTTTACTGAACTACCAAGGGTAGGATGATATAAATATCTGTTGGTAATTGTGGATCAACTAACACATTGGGTAGAGGCTTATCCTGCAGCACAAGCCACCACTGCAGTGGTAGCTAAAAACCAATTTGGAGAATGTTATTCCTCGCTTTGGTTTAATCGGGAGCATTGATTCCGATCAGGGGACACACTTTATTTCAAAGGTTTTAAAGGCTTTGACTGTGGCCCTGGGCATTAAATGGGAATATTATACGCCATGGCATCCTCAAAGTTCTGGACGAGTCGAGAGAATGAATCAGACAATTAAACACCAGTTGGCCAAATTGATGATTGAGACTCAATTATCATGGGTAAAATGCTTACCATTGGCATTGCTAAACATAAGAACCATGCCACACGGGGAGACTGGAATATCACCTTATGAGATGCTTTACGGTATGCCGTATTCCTAAGGAATGCCCTTATATCATTCTGTGATAGAAGACTATGAGACCCGGAAATATGTGATAACTCTGGGAAAACAATTGAAGAACTCTGGGAGAAGGGGATGTTGGCTCAAAATGTGCCCTTGGGGTTCACAATTCATAAAATACAGCCTGGAGATAAAGTGTTGATAAAAACTTGGAAAGAAGAATCGTTGTCTCCACATTGGGAAGGTCCTTATCTTGTCTTGCTTACTACAGAGACGGCTATATGAATGGTGGAAAAGGGGTGGACGCATGCATTGCTCAGTCTAGGAGGTTTCTGGAGAGCGTGGAAGATCGCTTCCTGACGCAGCTGGTTAGTGAACCTAACAAGGGGTAGTGCCCCGCTAGACCTTCTCTTCACAAACAGAGAAGGACTGGTGGAGGACGTGATCATCGGGAGCTGTCTAGGGCAGAGTGATCACGCAATGGTGGAGTTCACTATTCTTGGCGAGGCCAGGAAGGGGACCAGTAAAACCGCTGTATTGGACTTTCGGAGGGCTGACTTTGAGCTGCTCAGGACACTGGTTGGTGGAGTCCCTTGGGAGGCGGTTCTGAAGGGCAGAGGGGTCCAGGAAGGCTGGGCGCTCTTCAAGAGGGAAGTCTTAATGGTGCAGGAACGGTCTGTTCCCACGTGCCCAAAGACGAGCTGGCGGGGAAGAAGACCGGCCTGGCTCAACAGAGAATTGTGGCTTGATCTTAGGAGGAAAAAGAGGGTTTATAAGCTTTGGAAAAGTGGGCAGGCCACTAAGGAGGACTTTAAAGAAGTAGCGAGGCTGTGCAGGGACAAAATTAGGAAGGCCAAAGCTCATCTGGAGCTCAATCTGGCTACTGCCGTTAAAGATAACAAAAAACGTTTCTATAAATACATCAACACAAAAAGGAGGACTAAGGAGAATCTCCATCCTTTACTGGATGCGGGGGGAAACTTAGTTACAAGAGATGAGGAAAAGGCGGAGGTGCTCAATGCCTTCTTTGCCTCAGTCTTTAGCGGCAATACTGGATGTTCTCTGGATACCCAGTACCCTGAGCTGGTGGAAGGGGATGGGGAGCAGGATGTGGCCCTCATTATCCATGAAGAACTGGTTGGTGACCTACTACGGCACTTAGATGTGCACAAGTCGATGGGGCCGGATGGGATCCACCCAAGGGTACTGAGGGAACTGGCAGAGGAGCTGGCCAAGCCACTGTCCATCATTTATCAACAGTCCTGGCTATCGGGGGAGGTCCCAATCGACTGGCGGCTAGCAAACGTGACTCCCATCTACAAGAAGGGCCGGAGGGATGACCCAGGAAACTACAGGCCTGTCAGTTTGACCTCAGTGCCAGGAAAGCTCATGGAGCAGATCCTCCTGAGAGTCATCATGCAGCACTTGAAGGGGAAGCAGGCGATCAGGCCCAGTCAGCATGGCTTTATGAAAGGCAGGTCATGCCTGACGAACCTGATCTCCTTCTATGACAGAGTGACGCGCTGGGTGGATGAGGGAAAGGCTGTGGATGTGGTCTACCTTGACTTCAGCAAGGCTTTTGACACCGTCTCCCACAGCATTCTCCTCAAGAAACTGGCTGCTCTTGGCTTGGACTGGCGCACGCTTCGTTGGGTTAGAAACTGGCTGGATAGCCGGGCCCAAAGAGTCGTGGTGAATGGAGCCAAGTCCAGTTGGAGGCCAGTCACTAGTGGCGTCCCCCAGGGCTCGGTGCTGGGGCCGGTCCTCTTTAATATCTTCATCGATGATCTGGACGAGGGCATCGAGTGCACCCTCAGTAAGTTCGCAGATGACACCAAGTTAGGTGCGTGTGTCGATCTGCTCGAGGGTAGGAAAGCTCTGCAGGAGGATCTGGATAGGCTGCACCGATGGGCTGAGGTCAACTGCATGAAGTTTAACAAGGCCAAGTGCCGGGTCCTGCACCTGGGGCGCAATAACCCCAAGCAGAGCTACAGGCTGGGAGAGGAATGGTTGGAAAGCTGCCAGGCAGAGAAGGACCTGGGAGTGATGGTGGACAGTTGGCTGAATATGAGCCAGCAGTGTGCTCAGGTGGCCAAGAAGGCCAACGGCATCCTGGCTTGTATTAGGAACAGTGTGGCCAGCAGGGCTAGGGAGGTGATCGTCCCCCTGTACTCAGCTCTGGTGAGGCCGCACCTCGAGTACTGTGTTCAGTTTTGGGCCCCTCGCTACAAGAAGGACATCGAGGTGCTTGAGCGGGTGCAGAGAAGGGCGACGAAGCTGGTGAGGGGCCTGGAGAACAAGTCCTACGAGGAGCGGCTGAGGGAGCTGGGCTTGTTCAGCCTGGAGAAGAGGAGGCTCAGGGGCGACCTTATCGCTCTTTTTAGGTACCTCAAGGGAGGCTGTAGCGAGGTGGGGGTTGGCCTGTTCTCCCACGTGCCTGGTGACAGGACGGACGAGGGGGAATGGGTTTAAGTTGAGCCAGGGGAGTTTTAGGCTGGATGTTAGGAAGAACTTCTTCACTGAAAGGGTTGTGAGGCATTGGAACAGGCTGCCCAGGGAAGTGGTGGAGTCACCATCCTTGGAAGTCTTCAAAAGACGTTTAGATGTAGAGCTTAGGGATATGGTTTAGTGGAGGGCTGTTAGAGTTAGGTCAGAGGTTGGACTCGATGACCTTGAGGTCTCTTCCAACCTAGAAAATTCTGTGATTCTGTGAGTAAAGGGACCCGTAACAGGAACCTGGAAGGTTGAGTCTACTCCTGGAGATCTGAAAATTAAGCTTAAAAGAACTTGAAGTATATCAGGGCATACCTACCCTTTGGATGCTAAATGTATGTATATTAAATCTTGTATTGATTAGAATATTAGCAATCATTGGAAACTCATATAAAGGCCCTAATAGAAGGATTTGGGGACCCCAAAACCCCATAGGGGGAGTGCCACCTCCGGTAGAGATACCCGCAACATCTTGAATTGCCCTGGTCCTGAAAATTTAAAATAATAGGTGGGAAAATTTACCAAAAGGATTGGTTATCTGCTTTGAAGCGAGCCCCCACTAACTCGTGGAAAATTTGAACACAAATAGAAGAACCATCGGGTGTGTAAGTCTGGACCATTTCCTAAGAAGCATCAGGGAGAGGGCAAGACCTGAGAAGGGACCAGTACCGCGGCTCAAGAAGGTTTATGAAGGGCTGCAACCCCTTAGGGTAATAACCACCGGGTAACATGGCCTTTACCGGACCTCTCCTAATTACATGCTATTGGTCTCAGAATTGTAGTGAATATATTGTTAACACCTGGAGGGGAAGAATTCAGGAACAAACACTACTATTCCTGTTAAACATATGCTATGGAAACCAGAGTATGCTCGATGTAATGAAAGCAATAAGATAACCAGTTATGAGCCAAAAGAGGTCCCCTATCAATGGTGGATAGAGGTAAGAATAGTTACCCTGTACCCCAGTACCCTGAGCTGGCAGAAGGGGATGGGGAGCAGAATGTGGCCCTCACTATCCACGAAGAAATGGTTGGTGACCTTGTACGGCACTTGGATTTACACAAGTTGATGGGGCCGGATGGTATCCACCTGAGGGTACTGAGAGAACTGGCAGAGGAGCTGGCCAAGCCACTATCCATCATTTATAAACAGTCCTGGCTATCAAGGCAGGTCCCAGTTGACTGGCGGCTAGCAAACGTGATGCCCATCCACAAGAAGGGCCGGAGGGCAGACCCGGGGAACTATAGGCCTGTCAGTTTGACCTCAGTGCCAGGGAAGATCATGGAGCAGATCCTCTTGAGAGTCATCACGCAGCACTTGCAGGGCAAGCAGGCCATCAGGCCCAGTCAGCATGGGTTTATGAAAGGCAGGTCCTGCTTGACGAACCTGATCTCCTTCTTCGACAAAGTGACGCGCTGGGTGGATGAGGGAAAGTCTGTGGATGTGGTCTACCTTGACTTCAGCAAGGCTTTTGACACCGTCTCCCACAGCATTCTCCTCAAGAAACTGGCTGCTCTTGGCTTGGACTGGCGCACGCTTCGTTGGGTTAGAAACTGGCTGGATAGCCGGGCCCAAAGAGTCGTGGTGAATGGAGTCAAGTCCAGTTGGAGGCCGGTCACTAGTGGCATCCCCCAGGGCTCGGTGCTGGGACCACTCCTCTTTAATATCTTCATCGATGATCTGGACGAGGGCATCAAGTACACCCTCAGTAAGTTTGCAGATGACACCAAGTTAGGTGCATGTGTCGATCTGCTCGAGGGTAGGAAGGCTCTGCAGGAGGATCTGGATAGGCTGCACCGATGGGCTGAGGTCAACTGCATGAAGTTCAACAAGGCCAAGTGCCGGGTCCTCCAACCTGGGATGCAATAACCCCAAGCAGCGCTACAGGATGGGAGATGAGTGGTTGGAAAGCTGCCAGGCAGAGAAGGACCTGGGAGTATTGGTTGATAGTCGGCTGAATATGAGCCAGCAGTGTGCTCAGGTGGCCAAGAAGGCCAACGGCATCCTGGCTTGCATAAGAAGCAGTGTGGCCAGCAGGGCTAGGGAGGTGATCGTCCCCCTGTACTCGGCTCTGGTGAGGCTGCACCTCGAGTCCTGTGTTCAGTTTTGGGCTCCTTGCTACAAGAAGGACATTGAGGTGCTGGAGCGAGTCCAGAGAAGGGCGACGAAGCTGGTGAGGCGTCTGGAGAACAAGTCCTACGAGGAGTGGCTGAGGGAGCTGGGCTTGTTCAGCCTGGAGAAAAGGAGGCTCAGGGGCGACCTTATTGCTCTCTACAGATACCTCAAAGGAGGCTGTAGCGAGGTGGGGGTTGGTCTATTCTCCCACATGCCTGGTGACAGGACGAGGGAGAATGGGCTAAAGTTGCGCCAGGGGAGTTTTAGGTTGGATGTTAGGAAGAACTTCTTTACTGAAAGGGTTGTGAGGCATTGGAACAGGCTGCCCAGGGAAGTGGTGGAGTCACCATCCCTGGAAGTCTTCAAAAGACGCTTAGATGTAGAGCTTAGGGATATGGTTTAGTGGGGACTGTTAGTGTTAGGTCAGAGGTTGGACTCGATGATCTTGAGGTCTCTTCCAACCTAGAAATTCTGTGATTCTGTGATTCTGTGAAGAACTAATAACGAAGGAGGAGGGTTAATTGGGAAAAGTCGCGTCACCGCAAAACTTAGGAAGCCCTTATCAATTGAATTTGATGTATGTGATGCTGCTAGTGACGATATTATACACCCTGCAGAATCATGGAATTGAAACACAAGCTAAATATGGGATTCCAACCATTGCTAAAAACTTGTTTATAAATCTTGCAGAGAATATTGTGAAAGCATTCTTTTATGGTTCAATTGATGATGAAGTCATCAGGAATTATGACCTTAATGATGAGGTCATCAGGAATGGAAAGAGTTTAGAGGAAACAAAGAAGGGTGATTGAGGTGATGCCTTGCCATCTGGGGTTGCTTGTTTTCCCTGCTGTTAAGGCATCAAGTTTCGGGGGGGGGGGGGGGGTTGCTGGTTAGAACTGTTAACATTTATTGTTTAATGTTATATGATAATCATATTGTTAGTGTGGTTTCAAGGGTTAACGAAATGCGGGAAAAGCAATCACATTTTGTTGCTTTTGGGAACCTTGTGGTGGGCAGAGCATGTGTAGAAGAAGAGGGAGACAGTCGAAGCTGCTCCTGCAGTCTGGATAAGATCCAAGAACAAAAGGTTGCTAGTGGTGATGGGGAAACCATGAGCCTTTGACCCCCAATGACCACCACAAAGAGAATTTTAATACAAAGCGGGGATAGGATATCCATATGTATAGGCGTACTCGGGTTTCTTGTGAATATGTAACAGCAATGTCCTATATATATTTGGAAAGTTTGATGTTTGGGTGTGCGTGTTGGTAGAGCATAGACTCCCCACGCACTCAGCGCTGTTTACTTGCCTTTTATAAATATTCTTTTATAAATATTACTAAATTCAGATTGCATTGTATCGTCAGTTATAACAATAAGAAAATATACAAGAATAAGAATATACAAGAATAAGAAAATACAAGGTAAAGGGCTCAAGGGTTGAGATAAGGACCGGGAAATCACTCACCAATTATCGTCACGGGCAAAACAGACTCAACATAGGGAGATTAATGTAATTTATTGCCTATCACTAACAGAAAAAAAAAGAGTGAGAAAGTAAAAGCCAACTGAAACCACCTTCCCCACCATTCACCCTCTTTTACATACTGCCCCTGAACAGTGCAGGGGAATGGGGAATAATGCTTTGTCTTCACTGCTCCTTCAAGGTCAATCTCTTCATCAAAAGACCACCACAGTACGCCCGATGACCACCCGATGACTTCAGCATGCATGCAACTAATATTTATTAATGTGCATACTCCTCCTTGGGAGGCTAATAAAAGGTCTAGTGCCTAAAACGTTCTTATTGATTTGTTCTAGTTGCTTGCCCAAAACTATAATAAGTTGTCATAAATATTGGTTTCCTACTTGTGTTAGATCTTCTCCTTTGTATGGCATTAGGTAAGGCCTGCCATACAATATTCCAAAGGGGTTTAGTTTTTCCTTGGTCCTAGGCCTAGTTCTAATTCTAAGAAGTGCCATGGGTAGTACCTGATACCAATACATATTGGTTTCTTGACAGATTTTAGCAATCTGTTGTCTTATCAAATTGTGAGACAAATCTCAATAATTTTCTTCAGACAGGATCTTCTGTGAAGCTATTTTATTTGCGATTGCAATGGCAATCTTATTTTCTTACTCCTACTGTTGTTTTTGCACCTCTTCACATACCACACTCTGAGTTTTTCCAACATTAAGGTGCAATATTCTTCTTCAGATGTCACGGGGGATGACAGATATACAATGCCATTATTATTACAATACTAACAAATACTTGTTTGATCCAATTCTATTCAGGTAACCACAAAGTTAGTTTCTCACAAATATTTCTAAATCTCCAGGAAGTGTCATCTTGAGCTACTCTATGTAGGATCTTGTTTATTTTTTTTCCCCAAATATTTTTGAGATCAGTCAAATTTGTTCCATTTGATCTACATACATACAGCAACTTGCATTAATTACAGTGCATGCTCCTCCTTCTAAGGTTAGCAATAAATCTAATACCATTCAATTTTGAAGTACTATTTTTGCAAGCTTGTTACCTCCATTTTCTTGCATCCAGAGATTTATTTTCTAGTTCTTCAATTACAGCTGAGATATTTACAATAGCTTTTTGTAATTCACTCACCCCTAACCAAGGTAAAAACCACCTTACAAAACTGTGAAATGCTAGAGGATCTTACTAGAGGATTATCTGGAGTCCACTTAATTCTGCGTATGGTCTCAAGGGGGCTTGGCTTTGTGGGTCTTCAATAATAGTTACATTTGGAATTATTGCCTCCAGGGTGCAAGCTCCCTTCCATCCTAGGAGCAACACCTTCCTGGCTTTATTGCCACATAGCCAGTACCACCCCTTGCCATTCAGGACAGGCCATCCTGTTACAGGATTCTCCTGTTGTATCTGGTGTGCATTATGTATATTAGCATTCCCATAGCTATCATGTTCGGTACAGTATGGATTATTCCCTACTTCATGGATAATATTTCCACACCCGGTGTCAAGTACTATTGCCCCCTGAGTTTCCATCAATGTTGTTTAAAAGGCATCATTGATAATGTGAGGAATGTTTTAACAATTCGTGTCCATAAAGAACAATTCTGTTTGAATTGGTTTGAATCGTTTGAATCCTGTCTGCCTCTGGGCCCTGCACTGGCAATTCAATTCTTGAACCACAGCTGCAGTGTGTCCCAGTCTCCCCCTCATTCTAGTCAATTTATCACTTCTTAAATTTATGAACCTGTTTGCTTTTGTTATTCCAGACTTCTATTTCTAACACTGCTATAGATGTGTCTGTGAATGGCTGGGGAAGAATGTTTTAATTACTCGTGTGTCTGGGAGTTTCAGAACAACTGATAACAACTAGTGACTGTTATGGGATACTATGTGGATCTTTGGTATCTGGTTAGGGGGGCCGAGAGATAAAGAGGAAGGAGAAAGAAGCTGAAGGACGGCTGGGAGACAAGACTTGAAGAGGATGTTCTATAAACTTGGTATGGTGCCCAGTAAGTACAAAGGGGGAGAGGAAGACTACGAGCCTTCAGCATGAAAGACCCCTGGAGACCCCCAGAAGAGACCCCCAGAGGAGACTGCGCATGCTCCAGTAGGAGGGACTGCACCCCGGAAGCTAATTTTAATAATCTACTTTTTTTTGGAAGTAGTAATGAATATGTATTAGTCTAGGAGCATAAAAATCAGCTGCTTGATGTAACTGGTGTGCGTCCTGGTGGAGCGGAGACTCCCGGTGCACCCAGCGCTGTTTGCTTACCTCTATTCCTTTATATTCTTTCAATAAATCCTATTTTTTTTATTTAATCCTAATTTGAATCCTGAGCCATTTATAACAATAACACAGTATATCGTAGCCAGGACTATGTGTAGGGAGCTCAACTTCAAAATCTATTCCTTCCCAGGACTGAGTATGATACGTCATTTTTAGAAATCTAGAGAATCCAGACACAGTTGCTGCTGGAAATAGCAATCAGGGACAAGGCCTTTTCAGCCTTTCTAGGTATCTGGGTGCAAATCCAACAATTATTTCAAGATCGAACTTGAGAGATGTTCTGGATTAATTGGAAATGCTGATTTTCCCTCCATCCTATCACTAATCCATTAAGAATAGGTATTACTAAGATAAACTTAAAATACATCATTTCTATTTGTATATATACCCCTATAATAAGTAAGAAATAATAATTAAGAAAGTATAAATCACAAACTAATAAGGATTCTTCTGGTAGGGATTCCTTACCCCCCCTTCTTTTTCTCCCACTTCCAGGGAGTGTTCACTGGAAACACTCTCATTCTGTGTAATTCAATCCCTTGTACTCATTAAATAGTTAAGAATTCTTCAAAGGAGAAGTTAAAGGTTTACAATAGATAGTTTCATCAGTTTTAACCTTAAAAGTCTTTCAGGTAACAGGGTTAACTGATGCTTTTACCCAGGTATGAGTCCACTCTTTCTCAGACATTCTTCCTGTCGTCTAAGTAGTGTGAAATATGTTCATCTGATTCGTCTCAGTATGGAACAATGCTAGGGCCGCATAGTATGATGAATGTGACCTTCTGTCTTACATACCCTTGTATAACCACAAGTCTAAGAAAAACAGAGTGGTTAATGTATATCATTCTTGTATCTTGCAAAGGAATGTTTGAGCAACTCGAGTCAATAGAGAGCTTGAAGGGAAATGTATTTTTAGGCTTTTCCTTGAAGCCTCTGATATCTGGGGGGGGTGTCAGAATAACTGCTAACTATTATGACTATTGCATGGGACACTGTGCAAGTCTCTGATATCTGGCCAGGAGATTAAGGAGACAGGGAGAGCTGAAGAACAACTAAAAGACAAAGCTTGCAGGGGATGCTGCACAAGTCTCTGACATACAGCCAAGTTGGGCAAAGGAGAAGGACAAGAGGGAGGAAGACTATGAGCCTTCAGCATGAGAGACCCCCAGAGACACCACCGGAGACTGATACGCATGCTCCAGTAGGAGGGTTTCGATTCCGGAAACTAATTATGATAATCCTGTTTTTTTTTTTAAAAAAAAAAAGTAGTAATGAATATGTATCAGCCTAGGAGCATAAAAATCAGCTGCTTGATGTAACGGGTGTGCGTCTTGGTGGAGCAGAGACTCCCGGCGCACCCAGCGCTGTTTGCTTACCTCTATTCCTTTAATAAATTGTAAACTTTGATTATAGTCCTATTTTGAAGACTGAGCCATTTATTACAGTAGTTAGGAGTGTAATGAATGGGTTAGGGACTTTGTTTATCAAATCAAATGTAAACATAGGAAGCTTGAGCTGTAACTGCAAGTATCTGGTAAAGTAAACAATTGCAGGCTGTGGAAAATGCTTATGCAAGACATATAGAAGCAGTGCGCAAGCAGAGGACGGGGTCATCGCTGGGATATCTGAGGAAGACGTCAGGCCTTCATCTCCACGACCACCAAGAGGCAGATTACGACCCCCTAGCAAGGGGACACACAGGCGCAGAAATGACTCAGAGTACACCAGAAAGCTGCGTCCACAGGAAATAAGAACTGTATAAATGAAGGACTAAAAGCAAGCCTAAGTTGCGAGCCATTGGCAGAGCGTTGACTCCCCGGCCGCCTAGCGCTGTTTTGCTTAGCTATTGCTTGCTAATAAATTCTCTATGGTTAATTTGAACTGGCTTCTCCAATTTGTCACGCTTATTTATAACAAGGAGCACTTGGAACACTCTGTTCCACTCAGGTTGCAGCTTCGATTCTCTCCATGTTCGCATCAGAACCCAATCTCCTGCCTGGAATGGATGGATCAGGGCTTCCAAGGGTGGGGTTTGAGCTAATGATCCACGGGTCCTGAGAGATGACAAAGAGGACGACTGCCCAAGTATATAGTTCTTAAGAAAAGCATCTTTTGTCTCAAATTGAGGGAATTCATTCCCTTTGTCCACGTACAGAAATCCATTAATAACACCGTTATTCCAGTCTAACAATTTACTATTTGAATGCCCAATTTCATTATCAAATCCTTTCCCAACAAGTTAGTCCCTGCCTTGGGTACGTACAACAATTGCCCAGTGATCATTCTATCCCTAATCTCAGCTTGGTGTCCCCAAAAAGTGGCACTGTTATCCCAGCCCCTTCTACCCCCATCACTTTTAGGGTTTCATTAGTTAATTTAATCCCTGATACTTTACAGGCTAGTAATGACCTAGCTGCCTCAGTGTATTATGTTCATATGGCAAGGTTCTGCTAGTGGGGGGCTGCAGTGGTAGCCGCTGTGAGAAGAATTCAGCAGCTGCCCCATGTTAGATAAGGTCCAGTTTCAGCCAGCTCCAAAGGGGCCCACCGCTGCCCAGAGTGGTGCAGTCCGTGCCACTGGGAGAACACATCCAAAAAAAAGAAAAAAAAAAAAAAACACAAAACAAAACAAAAAAAACTGCTGCACAACAGCAGCTGGGAGAGTGAGGAGTGAGAAACCTCCCTGCAGACACCAAGGTCAGTGCAGAAGGAGGGGGAGGGAGGAGGCATTCCAGATGCCAAAACCCCTCCATGGCCCACAGAAAGGCCCCTGGTGGGGAAGGCAGACCGCCCTGCAGCCCATGGTGTACCACAACAGAGAAGATCTCCACGCTGCAGCCCGTGGAGAGGAGCCCATGCAGGTGTAGGTGATCGGGGGGACGGGGGAAGTGGACCCCAGGGTGTCCCAAGCCTCACCAACCCGCTCCTGATGAATAGACCCCGTAGCACAGACCCACCCCTTTAGCAGCTCCCAAAGAGCCCATTTCTCACTGCCTGTGGAGAAACACACACAGGACCAGCCCAGGAAGGTCTGCACCCCACGAGAGGGACCCCACACCAGAGCAAGGGAGAGAGTGACTGTGAAGGAGCAGTGGAAACAAAGCACCACGGACTGATGGCAGCCCCCACTCCCTGCCCCCCCGTGCCACTCAGGACAGGAAAGAGGTAGAAGAGAGTAGATGGGGGAAGGTGTCCCCGGCTTGTTTCTCTGTTTCTCTCTGCTCCAACCCATCAACAATAGGTAATAAATTTTATTAATCTTCCTATGCTAAGTCAGTTTTGCCCGCAATGATGACTGTAGAGTGATCCCCATTGAGGTACACTTTTTCATTTATCAGGGAACTAGCTTTCTGAGAAGCCCCGACTCCCCTATTCTGAATTTATAATAGCAATCTCTCCTTCTTCCACTCCGGATACTCCTATTTGAAGTGGCCAGCCTGGTCACACTTAAAATACCTTCTCAAAGCCTGTCCCTGCTAGGATTTAGTCTGCAACACTGGTAGCTTTCCTTACCTGACATTCCTTCGTTTCTCTTCCTCTCCTTTCCATCCTGGGCCCGACTCCTCCTGAAAGTCCTTCTGTCTCCAACCCTCTGCCTCACTACCCAGTGCGCTGTGAATACCATTTGTTTTGCTCTCTGCTTTTCCTTCTTATCTCCCCTCCTGGCGTACACCTTCATAGTACCTACACTGTTCACTTCTTCTTCCCACCTTCTGGAGCTTTTTCTGCATATCTGGCAAGGCTTTAATCACAAAATGAACTTTCAAGAGGGATTGTACTCAGGATTCATCCTTGAGTACTTTCTAATTCTGACCCTGAGTCTCTTATATGATTTCTATGTTGTGGGTTGTTATTATCCCAGTTGAATAAGCGGATATTTCTGCTCTATCAGAATTACTCTCAGTCCAGGGGGTGTTAGTTCTTTCCCATTCTTGTATAGCAGTCTGCCGAATCATTCCCCTCCTAAACATTCTTCTCCAGTGAATAACATACTCAAGATTGACATTTCCCCCTCTCAGGAATACAAATTAGGCCTTAGAAACGGATTTGACTGTTCTGCTAGGCCCCCAATTAAAGACTTCATTTCCTTCTTAAAACTCCTAACCTCTCAGCTGGTAAGGGGCGGGGAATGGGTAGCACCAGCCCCGCGGCACCCCCGCATGGCCCCGAGGCTTCACTGGGACCCCTTGCCTCTGCTCCTGCTGCTTCATGCAGTTATAAATGAAGATACAACTCAATCTGAATTTAGTAATATTTATAAAAGAGAAGTAAGCAGCACTGGGTGCGTGGAGAGTCTATACTCTACCAACACACACACACTAACATTGAACTTTCTAAATATATAGACCATTGCTTTTACATATTAAACCCTGTCATGGTTTAACCCGGCCGGCACCTAATACCATGCAGCCGTTCGCTCACCCTCTCCCCTCCCTCTCTGGGACGGGGGAGAGAAATGGAAAGTGAAGCCCGTGAGTTGAGATAAAGACAGTTTAATAAGACAGGAAAATAATAATAATAATAATAATAATAATAATAATAATAATAATAATAATACAATGATGATAATAGTACTACTACTAATAATATGTACAAACAAGTGATGCACAATGCAATTGCTCACCACCCGCTGACCGATGCCCAGCTTAACCCCGAGCAGTCCGGCCCCCTCCCCCCGGCTAGCCACCCCTATATATTGTTTAGCATGACGTCAGATGGTATGGAATACCCCTTTGGCTAGTTTGGGTCAGCTGTCCTGGGTCTGTCCCCTCCCAGCTCTTACTGCACCCCCAGCCTGCCTGTTGGCAGGACAGAGCAAAAGGCTGAGGTGTCCTTGGCTTGGTATAAGCACTGCTCTGCAACAATTAAAACATCGGGGTGTTATCAGCACTCTTCTCATCCTAAGCCAAAACACAGCATTCCACCAGCTACCAGGAAGAAAATTAATTCTGTTCTAACTGAAACCAGGACATCTATCCACCCCTAATTCCATACCATTTATGTCATGCTCAGGTTACACTCTTTTCCATACATTCTAATTAGTCACCTATAGTAGTCATGGTAGTGATAACATACAGTATTATATAGTAATTAACATGGTACAATTCAGTTCATGGGCTATTCTCACCCAGTATTAAATCTCCTTGAGGTACACACCGGACCTCTCCGTTCTTTTGCATCACCCACCAAGTGTATCCAGGTCCCTGAGCAAAAACAATTCCACGAATGGGTTTGCCTTTTCCTGAGGCAGGAGTAGCCCAGACTGTTTTACCCAGCATATTTTTTACATGCACCACAGGAACTTTATCCCCATCTACAGTACGTAACAGGTTTGATTGGGCAGGTCCAGCTCGGTTGGCAGATCCCCTAGTATTGACTAACCAGGTGGCCTTTGCCAAATGCGTATCCCAATTTTTGAATGTCCCAGCGCCCATTGCTTTCAAGGTAGTCTTTAACAGTCCATTGTATCGTTCAACTTTCCCGGAGGCTGGTGCATGATAGGGGATGTGATACACCCACTCAATACCATGTTCTTTGGCCCAAGTGTCTATAAGGTTGTTTCGGAAATGAGTTCCATTGTCTGACTCTATTCTTTCTGGGGTACCATGTCGTCATAGGACTTGCTTTTCAAGGCCCAGGATAGTGTTCCAGGCGGTGGCATGAGGCACAGGATATGTTTCCAGCCATCCGGTGGTTGCTTCCACCATTGTAAGTATGCGGCGCTTGCCGTTGCGAGTTTGAGGGAGTGTGATGTAATCAATCTGCCAGGCCTCTCCATATTTATATTTCAGCCATCGTCCTCCATACCAAAGAGGCTTTGACCGTTTGGCTTGCTTGATTGCAGCACATGTTTCACAGTCATGAATAACCTGTGCTATAGCGTCCATGGTCAGGTCCACCCCTCGATCACGAGCCCATCTGTATGTTGCATCTCTACCTTGATGGCCTGAGGTGTCATAGGCCCATCGGGCTATAAATAATTCACCTTTATGCTGCCAATCCAGATCCACCTGAGCTACTTCAATCTTAGCAGCCTGATCCACCTGCTGGTTGTTTTGATGTTCTTCATTAGCCTGATTCTTGGGCACATGAGCATCTACGTGACGTACTTTCACAGCCAGGTTCTCTACCCGAGCAGCAATGTCTTGCCACAATGCAGCAGCCCAGATGGGTTTGCCCCTACGCTGCCAGTTGTTTTGCTTCCATTGCTGTAACCATCCCCACAGGGCATTTGCAACCATCCATGAATCGGTGTAGAGATAGAGAACTGGCCATTTTTCTCATTCAGCAATGTCTAAAGCCAGCTGAATGGCCTTCACTTCTGCAAACTGACTCGATTCACCTTCTCCCTCAGCAGCTTCTGCAACTCGTCGTGTAGGACTCCATACAGCAGCCTTCCATCTCCGATGCTTCCCCACAATACGACAGGACCCATCAGTGAACAGGGCATATTTCTTTTCATTCTCTGGTAACTGGTTGTACAGTGGGGCTTCTTCAGCACGACCCACCTCCTCCTCTGATGATATCCCAAAGTATTTGTCTTCTGGCCAGTCCATAATCAGTTCCAATATTCCTGGGCGGCTGGGGTTTCCTATTCGAGCCCGTTGAGTAATCAGTGCAACCCACTTGCTCCATGTAGCATCAGTTGCATGATGCGTAGAAGAGACCCTTCCCTTGAACATCCAGCCTAGTACCGGCAATCGGGGTGCTAGGAGGAGCTGCGCTTCAGTACCGACCACCTCCAAAGCAGATCGAACTCCTTCATATGCTGCCAATATCTCCTTTTCAGTTGGAGTATAGCAGGCCTCAGATCCTCTGTATCCCCGACTCCAAAACCCCAGGGGCCGACCTTGAGTTTCCCCAGGTTCTTTCTGCCAGAGGCTCCAGGTGGGGCCGTTCTCCCCGGCTGCAGTGTAGAGCACATTCTTTACATCTGGTCCTGTTCGAACTGGCCCAAGGGCTACTGCATGGACTATGTCCTGCTTGATTTGTTCAAAGGCTTGTTGTTGCTCAGGGCCCCATTCAAACTCATTCTTCTTACGGGTTACTTGGTAGAGCGGGTTTACAATCAGACTGTAATTTGGGATGTGCATTCTCCAAAACCCCACAACACCTAGGAAAGTCTGTGTTTCTTTTTTGTTAGTTGGTGGAGACATAGCTGTTATTTTGTTGATCACATCCATTGGGATTTGACGACGTCCATCTTGCCATTTTATTCCTAAAAACTGGATCTCTCGTGCAGGTCCTTTGACTTTATTTTGTTTTATGGCAAAACCGGCTTTCAGAAGGATTTGGACTATTTTCTTCCCTTTCTCGAAAACTTCCTCTGCTGTGTCACCCCACACAATGATGTCATTGATGTACTGCAGGTGTTCAGGAGCTTCCCCCTGCTCCAGTGCAGACTGGATCAGTCCATGGCAAATGGTAGGGCTGTGTTTCCACCCCTGGGGCAGCCGATTCCAAGTATATTGGACTCCCCTCCAAGTGAAGGCAAATTGTGGCCTGCACTCTGCTGCTAGAGGGATGGAGAAAAATGCATTAGCAATATCAATTGTGGCGTACCACTTGGCTGCCTTCGATTCCAGTTCGTACTGAAGTTCCAGCATGTCTGGCACTGCAGCACTCAGTGGTGGCGTGACTTCGTTCAGGCCTCGATAGTCCACTGTTAGCCTCCACTCGCCATTAGACTTTTGCACTGGCCATATGGGACTATTGAAAGGTGAATGAGTCTTGCTGATCACTCCTTGGCTCTCCAATTGACGAATTAGCTTATGGATGGGAATCAGGGAGTCTCGGTTAGTGCGATATTGCCGCCGGTGCACAGTTGTGGTAGCGATTGGCACTTGCTGTTCTTCAACCCTCAGCAACCCCACAACAGAGGGGTCCTCTGAGAGACCAGGCAAGGTAGATAATTGTTTAATGCCCTCTGTCTCTAAGGCAGCTATACCAAAAGCCCACCGGAACCCTTTTGGGTCCTTGCAATATCCTCTTCTAAGATATTCTATGCCAAGGATGCATGGAGCATCCAGGCCAGTCACAATGCAGTGCTTTTGCCACTCATTCCCAGTCAGACTCACTTCAGCCTCCAATACAGTCAACTGCTGAGATCCCCCTGTCACTCCATAAATACAGATGGGCTCTGGCCCTTTATAGCTCGATGGCATTACAGTACATTGTGCACCAGTGTCTACTAAAGCCTTATACTTCTGTGCGTCTGATGTGCCAGGCCATCGAATCCACACAGTCCAATAAACTCGATTGTCCCTTTCCTCCCCCTGGCTGGAGGCAGGGCTCCCCTAATCCTGGTCAGAATCTTCTTCGTTTCTGTGTTTGAAGGACTGTCTGCTGGAAGTTGGAGCAGCAAACTTTTCAGAGAATCCCTTTTTCCTGATTGTTTTCTTTTGCAACTCACGTACCCGTGTCTCTACGGTCGCGGTAGATTTTCCATCCCATTTTCTCATGTCCTCTCCATGGTCTCGTAAGTAAAACCACAGGGTGGCACGGGGTGAGTACCCACCATATCGTCTTCCTTGTGTGGATGAACGCCTATCCCTGATAGCTGAGACACTGCTTTGTACAGGTACGGAGGAGAATAATCTCTCTTCAAGTTGGTGAACCTTTTCAGAAAGTTTCTCCCAAGTGTTCTCTTTTGGTCGGTGGACACTGGTTGGTTCAGGTGGGGATGAAGATAGATTCTCTTTAAGGTGGTGGAACTCTTCAGAAAGTTTCTCCACAGCTGAGACGCAGGCCTGTAAGGAAGAGGAGAGACTTCCTTCGTACTGCCGGAGTTGTTTACCCCCTTAATCCACTGTGGGTTCCTCATCCTCTTTCCAGGCCATTATTGCCAATGAGCTGGCATATGATGAAGGTGCACTCCGTACAAACTTCCGCCACGTGGGTCGTGTACACCTGACTTCATCTGGATCTTTGGATGTTTGTCTGAGGTCTGGATCCTCATAAATCACTTCCCGTACGGCTAATTCCCTCAGGTACTGGATTCCCTTCTCCATAGTGGTCCACTTGCCTGGTAGACATAAAAGTTCTTCCTTGAAAGGATACCTTTCCCTCACAGCTGAGAGGAGACGCCTCCAGAGGCTGTGAGATTGTGCTCCATCTGCAATTGCTTTGTCAATGCCTGCATCTCTAGCAAGGGATCCCAGTCACTTGGCTTCCCTGCCATCTAATTCCACACAATTGGCTCCAGTGTCCCAGCACCGGAGCAGCCAGGTGACAAGCTGCTCACCTATACAGCGACCAAAATCTTTTCTCACATCTCGTAACTCACGCTCGTTTAGGCTTCGGGTAGTTACTGTTGATTTTTCGGCATCCTCATCTTCCTCATCCTGAACCCTTGATGGCCCAGCGTCGTCGTCGTCTCCGTCGTCTCTATACCTAGATTTGGCAGAAGACTCTCTGCGTTCTAAACGACCTGAATCTCTATACCATTTTTTCACCTTCTCTACAGGGGCAGCTTGCACTGCTACTGCTCGTTTCTCTGACCTTGTTACAGGGTCTGCCACAGAGGTTGGAATACCCTCTGCAGGGTCAACTTGCACTGCTACAGCTCATTTCTCTGACCTTGTTATAGGGTCTGCCACAGAGGTTGGAATACCCTCTGCAGGGTCAACTTGCACTGCTACAGCTCGTTTCTCTGACCCAGCCACAGGAGCTGGAGCGGCTGCAGGAGCTGGAACTGGTGCGGCTGCAGGAGCTGGAACTGGTGCGGCTACAGGAGCTGGAACTGGAGCAGCTGCAGGAGCTGGGACTGGAGCAGCTGCAGAAGCTGGGACTGGAGCGGCTGCAGAGTCCACCGTAGGGGTCACAGTGGCCGTTGGATCTGTCACAGGACTTGGAGTGGCCGCAGGGTCTGTCACTAAGTTGATAGCAGTATCCATGGCAGCTCGATAGGCATGAGCCAGGCCCCAGCATGTTACAATGATTTGTGTTACTTTGGAACTTCCCGAATCGCGACACCTTTTTTTCAAGC
This sequence comes from Aythya fuligula, assembly GCF_009819795.1. Classification (NCBI taxonomy): domain Eukaryota; kingdom Metazoa; phylum Chordata; class Aves; order Anseriformes; family Anatidae; genus Aythya; species Aythya fuligula. The sequence goes on along the minus strand of NC_045594.1, from coordinate 6,001,687 downwards.
ATTCTGCCAGTTTTTGAGGATTTTGCAGTTGTTCAGGGGTGAATTTCCAAAACACTGGGGGTGCCAACTGCTCTAGATGCCTGCCCATATCCTCCCATACTCCCTGCCACCCACAACTATACTGCCTCCGGGCAGATCTCCGGATGAGATTCCTAAGTAGTTGTTTAACTTTAAGCAGAACCTGAAGTGCATTCAGGAGGCAGAACAAGACTATGCTGGTCTGAGTATCCCAAGGATATTCAATATCTTGGAGAGCTATTGTAATAAACTCGGAGGATAAGAGGGTGGTGAAGGAGGAAGGGAGAGTGATCAAGTAAGAAAAATTATCTTCCCCTTTCCCCTCCACAGATTGACTCCCTAATGAAAAAAGGCAACAGATATAATTGCTAATAGTTTCCAAAATAGTTTCCAAAGTATAGAGTTGAAGATGTTACTGAGTACAAATACCAGGTTAGAGTCATGGCCAGATATTTCATCATCTCTTAAGCCACTGATACAACACACAGTACCATAATGGTCTGAAACCAGGGCCCGGAGAGGATAAACAACATGACAGAGAGCACATACGGAAAATAACGTGCTATAATACTCAATTTGGAAAACAGGCGCAGCACAGTTGAGATTAAACCAATCAGCATTATGACAAGTGACTATTAAGCAGGTCTAATACTTACACCAATTTTAGTTTAACACACTCTGGTCAGATCTGCCATTATCTCAACCTTTCGTGCCCCACGTTGGGCGCCAAAAAGACTGTCGTGGTTTAACCCGGCTGGCAGCTAAACACCACGCAGCCGTTCGCTCACCCTCCCCCCTCCCTCTCTGGGACGGGGGAGAGAAATGGAAAGTGAAGCCCGTGAGTTGAGATAAAGACAGTTTAATAAGACAGGAAAATAATAATAATAATAATAATAATAATAATACAATGGTGATAATAGTACTACTAATAATAATATGTACAAACAAGTGATGCACAATGCAATTGCTCACCACCCGCTGACCGATGCCCAGCTTAACCCCGAGCAGTCCGGCCCCCTCCCCCGGCTAGCCACCCCTATATATTGTTTAGCATGACGTCAGATGGTATGGAATACCCCTTTGGCTAGTTTGGGTCAGCTGTCCTGGGTCTGTCCCCTCCCAGCTCTTACTGCACCCCCAGCCTGCCTGTTGGCAGGACAGAGCAAAAGGCTGAGGTGTCCTTGGCTTGGTATAAGCACTGCTCTGCAACAATTAAAACATCGGGGTGTTATCAGCACTCTTCTCATCCTAAGCCAAAACACAGCATTCCACCAGCTACCAGGAAGAAAATTAATTCTGTTCTAACTGAAACCAAAACACCTGAGTACACCTATAGATATGTACAATCAGAAAAGGCCAAAGTTTTAAAAGGCAACTGTTTAAAAGGCAAGTGATCACCTTGCCGAGGCGATAGGCTCTGGGGCAAACGCGTTCTGCAGCAGAGCGGGGGATCGGACAGGCAGGGCTATTTTTTTCTGGCATCAAGCCCACTTGAGGGAGCTGCCAGGACCCGGCAGCCCTCGCGAGGGAGGCTGATGAGACGTAGGCAGAGCCATCAGCATCAGCAGCAGGCCATTTAAATCGGGTGCCACCACCATTTCGCAGCCACTTGCCGAGGCGATCGGCTCCGGGGCAGACACGTTTTGTAGCAGAGTGGGGAATCGAACAGGCAGGGCTGTTTTTTTCTGGCATCAAGCCCACTTGAGGGAGCCACCAGGACCCGGCATCCCTCGCGAGGGAGGCTGACGAGGCATAGGAGGAGCCATCAGCGCTCTCTCCCCGGCCGTTCAAAAGCTGCCCCTAGGGAGCGCGAGCGACCAGGGCGGGCAAACAGGGCGTGGCGTGTCAGTAAGGAGTGGCGCGGCGGTTCGCCCAGGGAGGGCAGAGCGTTCTTCCCCCCCCCGCCCATATGAACAACTCCTCTAACGGCAGTCTACTGCTAGCTAAGCTACAATGGTCTCCACCAGGCACAGTGCTCTCTCTAGGAAGTCTGTACACATCCAGACTGACTGCCCGCTCAAAAATGCAGCAGTTCAGGTCTCTGGATGCAGGGAGTGCCTGAGCCTTTTGCTGCCACCTGCGGGGGGCAGAGAGACGGTGTGCATGAGGTGCGAGCAGGTGGATGACCTGGTCCACCTGGTGGCAGAACTCAAGGAGGAGGTCAAGAGGTTAAGGGCTATCAGGGAGCATGAGTGGGAGATAGACTTGTGGAGCAACTCCCGGCAGGGCCTGAAGGACAGGTACCAGAGTGAGACACCCCAAATGGGAGTGGACCCCCTGCCCTGTTGCTGTTGGGCAGAGGGAGGGGACCTAGGAGTTGAGGAGGAATGGAAACAGGTTCCTGTTTGACATCACAGGCGATGTCCCGCTCCACCTTCCCAGGTGCCCTTACACAACAGGTTTGAGGCCCTGGAGCTTGAGAGAAAGGTAGGTGAGGATGAGGTAGCAAGTGTACCCAGGAGGATGCCTAGGGCGAGGAAGTCGACTCCCCGCCTCAGGACTGCCTCCACCAATTAAGAAAGAAGGGTGATTTTTGTGGGCGACTCCCTTCTCAGGGGAGCAGAGGGCCCTATTTGTTGGCCTGACCCTACCCGTAGGGAAGTCTGCTGCCTCCCTGGGGCCAGGGTCAGGGATGTTGCTAGAAAGCTTCCCAACCTGGTTCACCCCTCTGACTATTACCCTCTTTTAATAGTCCAGGCTGGCAGTGATGACATTGAAGAGAGAAGCCTGAAGGCTATCAAATGGGACTTTAGGGGGCTGGGACGATTAGTGGAGGGAGCGGGAGTAGAGGTGGTGTTTTCGTCTATCCCTACGGTGGCAGGGAGGGGTACAGAGAGGACACGAAAAGCCCACCTGATAAACATGTGGCTCAGAGGCTGGTGCCAACACAGAAATTTTGTTTTTTTTTTTGACTATGGGGCGCTTTACTCAGCACCCGGCCAGATGGCTGCAGACGGGTCCCTATCTCTAAGGGGAAAATGGATCCTAGCCCAGGAGCTGGCGGGGCTCATTGAGAGGGCTTTAAACTAGGTAAGAAGGGGGATGGATCTGAAACAAGGCTTGTTAGAGCTGTGCCAGGGGTAACAATGGCAAGGCTGGGAGAGAAGGCCCAACTGAAGTGCAACAAATGGGAGGAGCTGGAAGCCATAGTGCGGCAGGCAGGCTAAGACTTGGTTGCCATCACGGAAACATGGTAGGACCACTCTCATTACTGGAGTGCTGCAATGTCTGGCTATAGGCTCTTCAGAAGGGACAGGCAGCATGGAAGGGGTGGTGGTGTGGCTGTCTATATCAGAATGAGTTTTTATGTCCTGGAACTTGAGGCTGGGAATGACAAGATTGAGTCCCTATGGGTTAGGATCGACGGGAAGGCCAACAAGGCAAGCATCCTGTTTGGGGTCCATTATAGACCGCCGAACCAGGATGAGGAGATGGATGAGGAGTTCTAGAGGCAGCTGACAGAAGTTGCAAAATCGTCAGCGCTTGTTCTTGTGGGGGACTTCAACTTCCCAGACATATCCTGGAAGCACAACACAGCCCAGAGAAAGCAGTCTAGGAGGTTTCTGGACAGCGTGGAAGATAGCTTCCTGATGCAGCTGGTTAGCGAGCCTACCAGGGGACATGCCCTGCTAGACCTTCTATTCACAAACAGAGAAGGACTGGTGGGAGATGTGGTGGTTGGAAACTGTCTTGGGCAGAGTGACCGTGAAAGGGTAGAGTTCTCCATTCTTGGAGGAGCCAGAAAGGGGACCAGTAAGGAAGACCAGTCCGCTGTACTGGACTTCCGGAGGGCTGACTTTGAGCTGCTCAGGACACTGGCTGGCAGAGTCCCTTGGGAGGCGGTTCTGAAGGGCAGAGGAGTCCAGGAAGGCTGGGCGCTCTTCAAGAAGGAAATCTTAATGGCGCAGGAAGGGTCTGTCCCCACGTGCCCAAACACGAGCCGTCGTGGAAGAAGACTGGCCTGGCTGAACAGAGAGTTGTGGTTAGAGCTTAGGAGAAAAAAGAGGGTTTACAATCTTTGAAAAGGAGGGTGGACCACTCAGGAGGACTATAAGGATGTTGTGAGGCAGTGCAGCGACAAAATTAGAAAGGCCAAAGCTCATCTGGAGCTCAATCTGGCTACTGCTGTTAAAGACAACAAAAAATGTTTTTATAAACACATGAACATGAAAAGGAGGACTAAGGAGAATCTCCAGCCTTTACTGGATGCGGGGGGGGGGGAACTTCTTTAAGGGTTCCAGGGATTCGGAACCTCTTGAACTGAGGGTTCCAGGGATTTGGAACTTATTTGAAGGTTCCAGGATGGGTCAGGTGAAAAGGGACCCATAACAGGAACTTGAAGTATATCAGGGCATAGCTACCCCTGTTGGATGCTAATTGTAGCGAAAAAATAATAGGTGGGAAATATACCTAGAGGATTGGTTATCTACTTTGATCAATCAAATTTGATATATGTGATGCTGCTAGTGACGATTATTATACACCCTGTGGAACAATGAGTTGGGTGAAATATTATGGATATGGGATTCCAACCATTGCTAGAAACCTGTTTATAAATCTTGCAGAGAATATTGCGAAGCCATTCTCTTGTGGTTCAATTGGCATTTGCCAAATTTGAAAACAAGACATGATTTAATGATATTCAAAAGAAGAGGAGGGATTGATATATATGGAGTTGTAATTTGTGTCGAGAAAATGGTTGATATTAATAAAGAAGGGGGAGATTTGGGAATGTGGCTATGGGGGTTGGAAAGCCCCGTGGTTAAGATAACATTAGACTCTTAACGACGAGGCCATCAGGAATGTAAAAGAGTTTAGAGGGAACAAAGAAGGGTGATTCAGGAGACTCCATGCAGTCTCCGGTTTCTTGTTCTCCAGCCCTTAAGGCATGGAAGTTTCTGGGTGTTTGCTGTTGTTACATTCAAAGTTGTTTGACCAATGAAAAGTTGTTTTGAAAAGAACTGCTGTGGAGAGAAGGGTATAAGAGGGGAGCCTGCCCTCAAGATAAAAAGGAAGGCAACATGATGTGATGAAGTTATGTCATCAATAAAGAAGCAGAAAGAAGGAATGAAAAGGAACAGGCTAGTGGAACGGAGACCAGGATGGGAACAGGCACATTGATTGCCTGTTTGATTTTCCTGATATCGGAAAGAAATTGTCTTAGGTTGCAGGATAAACTTACAACACTCAGGAATGATGGGGACCTGGGGCATCTAGCCTAGCAGGTCCACTGGTTGAAATAAAGCTAGGGAATGAAGAAGAGAGGCTTTAATTTTTTGTTGGTTACGGGAGCTTCTTTCTCTGTGTTAATTAGTCTGTAAATGTAATACGAGCAAGTGGCCAACAGGAAAAGGAGTGTTTTTTTGCAGTGCTTGAAATTTAAATTGGGAAAAATGATTGGAATTACAAAATGAGAAAAATAGTCAAGTTTGGTTCATGGTACTAGATTTAAAGGATGCCTTTTTCTGCCTGCCTGTGGCAAAAGAAAACCAGAAACTCTTTGCCTTTAAATGGGAAAATCCTAATAGAGGACAGAAAACTCAGCTTACTTGGAAAGTGTTACCACAGGGGTTCAAGAATAGCCCCACCATATTTGGGAACTGTGATCTTGAAGCTTGAAAGACCCCTTTGGGAAAAGGGGACGCTGTTGCAATATGCAAATGATAGCTACTGAAGAAGAAAAGGAATGTGTATAATGGACTGTTAGTTTACTACATTTTTTCGGCACTAATACTGAGAACCCAGCCTCTTTCCTCAGAGTTTCCAGATCACCCATTCATGATTGCAGAAAGACAATGGACACAGTATACTCCAGCTGACCAGACTTAAAGGAAACACCCCTAGAAGATGTGGAGGAGTGGTATATAGATGGCAGCAGCTTCATCCACCAGGGATTTCACCTCACAGGATATGCGGTAAAAAACATCAGCCCAAAAGGTGGAAATTATCACCTTGATAAGAACTTTTGAGCTGGCAAACATTTGGACAGATTTGAAATATGCCTTTGCTGTAGTGCATGCACATGGGGCAATTTGGAAGGAGAGAGGACTTTTATCTTTCTCAATTAAACATGCAGAAGAGGCTGAAAGCAGATATTAGAGAAAAAGAAAAAAGGAGGCCCAGACAGGAACAGCCCCGGCTAGGCAAGGAGCAATGTGCCCTGTGTAAGAAATTTGGGCATTGGAAAAAGGAATGCCCAGAACGGAATAGAAATGGAAAAGGGAACTGGGGAAGGGAGGTGGTGGTCGCACATGCAAAAGATGACTGAAGATGACTGGGGGAATCTACCCCAGAAGATCCGTTGGTTATAAAAATGAAGCTGGGGAAGGAGGGAAAAGAGGTGGAACCTGCCCTCAAGATAAAAAAGGAAGGCAACACGATGTGATGAAGTTATATCATCAATAAAGAAGCAGAAAGAAGGAATGAAAAGGAACAGGCTAGTGGAACCAGGACGGGAACAGGCACATTGATTGCCTCATGAAGATAGGTTCGGCCAAACTCAGCAAACTGCTCAGAGAGGCTCGTACAGAAAGTCACTGGAAATAGGAGAGCTGGAGCTGGAGAGAAGCTCAAGCTGAGAGAAGTGGACCTGTGCACACAGTTGTCCCTCGCTGGTAAGCAGCTGCGCATTATGGGGAATCATACGTCCTTAGGAACAAAGACTGTCCTGGTAACCTTACAGCTCATTCTCCTTATTAACAATTAGTTTATGAGCCTGAAATATGGGACTGTTATAAATGAGGTCTCAACTCAATCTGAATTTTGTAATATTTATAAAACAAATATTTATAAAAGGTATAAAAGGCAAGTAAACAGCACTGGGTGTGAGGGGAGTCTACACTCCACCAACATGCACACACGAACATCAAACATTCTAAATATACAGAACATTGCTTTACATACTAAACCTGAGTATGCCTATACATAAGTACAATCAGGAAAGGTAACAAACAATCCTTTAATTTCCATAACTTACTAAAATCGAGTACGCCTATACATATTCACAACATGAACAAGCCAAGTGACCTCAGCTGCTCTTCATATGTCTTCCCCTCTTGGGCCCTTCACCATCTTCGTCGACCTCCTCTGGACACTCTCCAACAGTTTAACATCCTTTTTGTACTGTGGTGCCCAGAACTGCACACAGTACTCGAGGTGAGGACGGACCAGTGCAGAACAGAGCAGGACAATCACTTCCCTCGACCGACTAGTGATGCTGTGCTTGATGCACCCGGGATACGGTTGGCCCTTCTGGCTGGCAGGGCACACTGCTGGCTCATATTCACAGAATCACAGAATTTCTAGGTTGGAAGAGACCTCAAGATCATCGAGTCCAACCTCTATTCAACTTGCTGTCAACTACAACCCCCAGATCCCTCTCTGCGGGGCTGCTCTCCAGCATCTCGTCACCCAGTCTGTACGTATAGCCAGGGTTCCCGCGTAACAGGTGCAAGACCCAGAACTTGCTTTTATTAAACTTCATGTGGTTGGTGATCACCCAGCTCTCCAATCTGTCCAGATCTCTCTGCAAGGTCTTTTTACCCTCATCCGAGTCCACGACTCCTCCAAGTTTAGTGTCATCAGCAAATTTGCTCAAAACACCTTTGAGTCCTACATCCAAATCATTTATAAAGACATTGAAGAGGACTGGCCCTAAAATGGAGCCTTGAGGGACCCCACTAGTGACCATCTGCCACCATGATGAGGCCCCATTTACCACAGCCTTTTGAGCCCTGCCTGTCAGCCAATTGCTCACCCATTGTATGATGTTGTTGCTAAACTGTATGCTGGACATTTTGTCCAGTAGGATCCTATGGGAAACTGTGTCAAAAGCCTTGCTGAAGTCCAAAAAGATCACATCAGCAGGTTTCCCTTGATCGACTAGACAGGTGATCTTATCATAAAAGGAAATCAAATTTGCTAGGCAGGAACTATCCCTCATGATCCCATGTTGGCTGGGACCAATGACTGCTTTGTCATCCAGGTGCACCTCAATAATTTCAAGGATCATCTTCTCCATAATTTTACCAGACACTGCCGTGAGACTGACAGGCCTGTAATTGCTAGGGTCTTCTTTCTTACCCTTCTTGAAAATTGGCACAACATTTGCCAGCTTCCAGTCTTCTGGGACCACTCCAGATTCCCAAGATTGTTGAAAAATAATTAAGAGAGGTCCCATGATGACACCAGCCAGCATTCTGAGCACCCTGGGATGAATCCCATCCGGACCCATGTACTTGTATGGATCCAGGTGGAGCAGCAAATCCCGCACATGTTCAGGGTCGGTTGGGAGCTTCTCATTCCCACTGTCATGGTCCTCCTGCTCAGGGCACCCTGGCTCCCAAAGCCCATCATCAGCATTGAAGATGGAGGTGAAGAAGGCATTAAATGTCTCTGCTTTGCCTATGTCACTGTCTGTGAGGAGACCTTCCCCATCAAGTAGCGATCCTATGTTTTCTTTGGTCCTCCTTTTTCTGTTCACATACCTAAAAAAACCTTTTTTATTGTCTCTCACAGACATGGCCAGCTTCAACTCTAGTTGGGTTTTGGCCACCTGAATTTTCTCCCTACAAACACGAACAGCATCCCTGTATTCCTTCCTCGTCGCCTGACCCTTCTTCCAGCAGCCGTACACTTTCTTTTTCCGCCTACGCTCCAGTAGAAGATCCCTGGTCAGAAGATCCCTGGTCAGCCAAGCCAGCCTTCTACCCCACCTGCCTGACTTCCGATATTTTGGAATTGACTGATCCTGTGCTTTTAGGAGGCAGTGCTTAAAGACTGACCAGCACTGATGGACACCAATGCCTTCAAAAGCAGCTTCCCAGGGGACCTTGCTGACTAGTTCCCTGAGCAACCTGAAGCCTGCTTTCCCCATATCCAGGGCTGAAATTTTGGTGGCAGTTTTCCTGCTGTCCCCGTAAATGCTCAACTCAACCACTTCATGGTCACTGTGACCAAGACGGCTGCCAATTGCCACATCTCCCACAAAACCCTCTCTGTTTTCCAGCAACAGATCTAGGAGGGCACCTTTCCTAGTTGACTGCCTTAGCACCTGCACCAAGAAGTTATCATCTAGGTGCTTTATGAACCTCCTGGACTTGCTCGTGTCAGCCGTGTGGTGATTCCATTGGACGTCTGGCAAGTTGAAATCCCCCATAAGGACAAGGGGAGTTGATCTCGAGGCATCTCTTAGTTCTGTAAAGAATAATTCATCGGTGTTGTCGTCCTGGCCGGGTGGTCTGTAATAGACTCCCACTATGACATCCCCTTTATTTGTTCATCCCTTAATCCTTCCCAGAGGCTCTCAACTTTGCCATCCCCAACTTGAAGTGCCACACAGTCCAGCCCATGCTTCACATACATTGCCACCCCGCCTACCCTGCCTGTCCCTCCTGAAGAGCCTGTAACCATCTATTGCAGCACACCAGCCACAGGACTCATCCCACCAGGTTTCACTTATGCCAATGATGTTGTAGCTGTGGGACTGGGCCAAGACTCCTAGTTCATCCATTTTATTCCTCATACTGCATGTGTTTGTGTAGAAGCACTTCAAATGCACCTCCCTACACGCAGCACCTTGTGGAACCGAGCGAAGGACCTCAGTGGCATACAGTCCCTCTGATTCTAGCGCACCATACCTTAGCTCATCAACAGCATGCCTAGTTTTATACCCTTCCCCCTTCAACTCTAGTTTAAAACCCTATCTATCAGCCCTGCCAACTCCTGAGCCAAAATCCTTACCCCTCTCTGAGAGAGGCGCATCCCATCTGGTGACAGCAGGCCTGGTGCCACGTAGACCTTACCTTGATTGAAGAACCCAAAGTTCTGCTGGTTGCCCCAGTCCCGAAGCCACGTGTTAATGTGGTGAGCCCTCTTGTCAGCATCGATCCCCCCTATCGGAAGGACAGAGGCAAACACAACCTGTGCCCCTGATCCTTTAAGTAGTTGCCCCAAAGCCCTAAAGTCCCTTTTGATTGCTCTCGGACTTCTACTTGCTACCTTATCATTACCAGCCTGAAAGACCAGTAGTGGGTAGTAGTCGGTGAGCCATATCAGGCGCTTGACTTTCTTAGCGAAGTCTCTCACCTGAGCCCCGGGGAGGCAACAGACTTCACAGAATCACAGAATTTCTAGGTTGGAAGAGACCTCAAGATCATCGAGTCCAACCTCTGACCTAACACTAACAGTCCCCACTAAACCATATCCCTAAGCTCTACATCTAAACGTCTTTTAAAGACTTCCAGGGATGGTGACTCCACCACTTCCCTGGGCAGCCTGTTCCAATGCCTCACAACCCTTTCGGTAAAGAAGTTTTTCCTAACATCCAACCTAAAACTCCCCTGGCGCAACTTAAGCCCATTCCCCCTCGTCCTGTCACCAGGCACATGGAAGAATAGACCAACCCCCACCTCGCTACAGCCTCCTTTAAGGTATCTGTAAAGAGCAATAAGGTCACCCCTGAGCCTCCTTTTCTCCAGGCTGAACAAGCCCAGCTCCCTCAGCCACTCCTCGTAGGACTTGTTCTCCAGACCCCTCGCCCTTCTCTGGACCCGCTCAAGCACCTCGATGTCCTTCTTGTAGCGAGGGGCCCAAAACTGAACACAGTACTCGAGGTGCGGCCTCACCAGAGCCGAGTACAGGGGGACAATCACCTCCCTAGCCCTGCTGGCCACACTGCTTCTTATGCAAGCCAGGATGCCGTTGGCCTTCTTGGCCACCTGAGCACACTGCTGGCTCATATTCAGCCGACTATCAACCTTCATTCCCAGGTGCCTGCCAGGCAGCTTTCCAACCACTCATCTCCCATCCTGTAGCTCTGCTTGGGGTTATTGCACCCCACGTGCAGGACCCGGCACTTGGCCTTGTTGAACTTCATGCAGTTGACCTCAGCCCATCGGTGCAGCCTATCCGGATCCTCCTGCAGAGCCTTCCTACCCTCAAGCAGAACGACACACGCACCTAGCTTGGTGTCATCTGCAAACTTACTGAGGGTGTACTTGATGCCCTTGTCCAGATCAGCGATGAAGATATTAAAGAGGACCGGCCCCAGCACTGAGCCCTGGGGGATGCCACTAGTGACTGGCCTCCAACTGGACTTGACTCCATTCACCACAACTCTTTGGGCCCGGCTATCCAGCCAGTTTCTAACCCAACGAAGCGTGCGCCAGTCCAAGTCAAGAGCAGCCAGTTTCTTGAGGAGAATGCTGTGGGAGACGGTGTCAAAAGCCTTGCTGAAGTCAAGGTAGACCACATCCACAGCTTTTCCCTCATCCACCCAGCGCGTCACTTTGTCATAGAAGGAGATCAGGTTCATCAAGCAGGATCTGCCTTTCATAAACCCATGCTGAACCTGGATTTGCCTTTCATAAACCTACTTCCTTGTGGGTTGGGTCCAGTCGGCATATCGGGCCCTCTGTCCCTTTCAGAAGGGGTCCCCCATGACAATAACTCTTCTTTCTTTCTTGAGAGATGATGTAGCAATGCGGGGGGTAGGTTGCCTTGCCTTAGGCACCCTCTCCAACTGGGACGGGCTTTCGTCTCCTTCATTGTTCTGACTGTCGTGTTCTAGATCCTCATACCTGTTACATAAGGGTAGATGGGAAGGTGAGGTGGGCAGGGGCAGGGCTCGCCTACCACCCCAAACAGGAACTTGCCTCCATTCCCCCCGTGGCCTAGGTCTCGTCCTGCTGCCTGGCGGGATGAGGGGACTTTTGTCTTCTGCGTGGCAGGAAACACTTGTGCTGCGGCAGGCTCATGAGTCTGTCTCAGAGAGGGTAGAGTACACCTCCACCAGTCAATTTCCCTCTCTGACTCCCTGATGCTCCTGAGCCTGCTCACCTCCTCCCAAAGCTCCGCTACCTGTTTGAGCAGCTCTTCAACCTGGGCACACCTCCCACAGGCATACCCCTCGCAGCTGCTGTCGGACACGGACAGGAGACTCGGGCACACCCTGCAGCCCAAGACCTGGACGGCAGTGTGTTTCCCCGAGCCCTCCGTCTGAGTAGCCACATCAGTGACTGCGGCTGGAGAGGCCACAAGAGATGTGGAGGCCATGTTTTTCTGCCTGGTTGATACCATGGCCAGGCTCTTCACAAGCAGGTTACAAGATTGGATGGGAAAGACCACTGCAAAAGAGCAGTAAGGGGCCCTTCCTTCTCGCCCTGCCTGCGCGAATTGCCGAGTTGCCGGGCAAATTGCTGCGCCCCGTCCTTCTGATGTGTCATGCCCTGTTTGCCTGTCCTGGTCGACGCTCTCCTGGTAGGTCGCACTCCCTAGGGGCTGCTTTTGAATGGCCGGGGACACGGCGCTGCTGGCTCCGCCTATGCCTTGTCAGCCTCCCTCACGAGGGCTGCTGGCTCCTGGCTGCCCCCTCGGCTGCTTCGAGTGGCCTTGATGCCGATGCCGGAAAAAAAAGCCCTTCCTGTATCGATCCCCTGCCCAGCTGCAGAACGCATCTGCCCTGGAGTCGATTGCCTCGGCTTTCTCAGTCGACATCACCTTTCTTTCACAGCTGCCAGGAGTCGCCTCCAGAGGCTGAGAACCTGTGTCTCTCTCCCAATTCCTTTTTCAATTACCATTTCTACAGAGAGGGATCCCAGCTGCTTTGCTTCCTTGCCTTCTATTTCTTGGCTATTGGCCCCAGCATCCCAGCATCGAAGCAGCCAGGTGAGGATGTATTCACCTGGGCATCGACCATAATCCTTCTGTATTTCTCACAACTCACTCAGAGATAGGGATCGAGTGGTTTCTGACTCCTTTATGATTTCCATCTCTTCTTCCTTCTGTTTTTGTAATGGCTCTGCTTTAGAGATGCCTGCTATTTCCCCTTCTCCCTCCTTCTTAGGAGAAGCTTCTTCCCTTACTAAACGAGCTGACTTCCATTTCCATTGTTTTGACCTGACTGTGGGGGCGACTGATACCATGGTTGGTCCTCTGGGTCAGCCACAGCATGTGTTATCTGGTCATCGGATTCAGAGAATTCCTTCCTCTCTTCAAGGTGCTGGATGATGTTAAACAGTGTTTGAGAGGAGTAAGCCAGGACTCAGCACAATGCTGCAAGCTGTTGTTCTCCGGCATTGTCAGGGTCAGGGCATATGACTCTCAAACATTCTATCAGGTTTTTAGTATTTTGCACTTGTTCAGGGGTGAAGTTCAAAACTATTGGAGTAGACACCCATGACAGGTACTGAAGGGATGCAAGACACGGACTCCTGATGGATCTTGAACAGGAGACCTTTATTGCCCTTTTTCACTATTACATATACTTTCCCCGTAGCCCCATGCGCTGTCCACGCGCCTGAATCTGTCATACAATTGGTTAGACACCTTCAGACATGTGCCTCGAGCCAGCTAGCAATTGGCCACTGTCCAAAGCTCATCATTAATACTGCAGCCAAGTTACTTTATCTCGACCTTGCTCAAGTTTTTGTTTCTACTGCTTGTTTCTTCATTATCTCTAATTCAGAGATGTGTGAAACAGCGCGAAGCCACCTGCGAATTCCTTTCCCACAATTCCCCCTTTTTTATTTTCAACCAACCAAACTCTTTCTATAGATTTTTCTATCAAGTGCTGCAGACACTGCAATAAGCAAGGTAAAATAAGCAACAGAGTGAAAATCACATGCAGAATTACGATTGTAAAGTAGTGTGCCTACTAGAATCTACATCAGTGAATAAGCCACTAAGCACTAGGGATGTTGCTTTGCAGCGAAGATGCATCTCGCTCACACAGCACAATCACACAGTCATGCAAAGAGGCCTCTTGCACTTCTCATTCATACCACAAGAAAATATCACTTAAAATAATTTGTCTGTGGCTTCAGGAGGTCCTTGTCTACTCCCATGGTGAGCGGCTGAGTGGAGACCCCTCCGAGGAAAATGCTCGGGGTGCACCTAGGGGCATCTGTTCCACAGTCGATCCCACAGCCGAGCAGAGCGGCTCCTGGTGCAAGGAATGATGCTATTATAGTTTTGTATAATTACACCAAAGAGATGCATTGCAATAGGGAGCAAGTGTGGTGTTCACGATTTGTTTCATGATTTGTTTTTTGCCTAAGCAATTAAACCTTACACATGCTGTTGCTGTTACACATCCCAGGATATCTAATTCCTGTGGCTCTAGGGGCGCTTGCAGTAAGTAAACAGTCCAATCTTTCTTATCTGCCGGGATCCCCACCAAACATGTCATAAACTGGTCATTAGCACTAGCCAGGGACAGGCACATCACTTCTTGTCCTGTCATGTTGGCGAGGGTGACCCAGATGTTGTGGCATGGTTGGATGGAGACCCAGGGCTGGCAATAACCGATGACAGCAGCAATTGTGAGGAGGAGGCCAACCATGGCCTTACCCCCCTTGCTGGTACCCATCTTGGTCTGTGACCTGTGGAGGCACAAGCATACCCTTGATCCCAAGTTATTAGAGGTTGGGGTCCTTCCCAAAGACCTGTATTTAAATTTTTTACCATCACTAAGGCCTGCTCTGATTGTGGCACCTGTGAAAGTGCGGAATTCATACTTTTGTAATGTTTTACTATGGGCGGTACCTCTTTGTGAGGAAAGGGTAATGATTCATTACGTGAAGTGCCTTTCCCAACCTGTTCTGGGGTGTTTCCTGGGTGTCTCCCCCTTTTTGTTTATTTAGCAGTGTTTTCAAGGTGCCATGTGTGCGCTCTACAATGGCTTAACCTATGGGGGAATGAGGAATGCCTGTGATATGTCAGATACCCCAAGTTTGAAAAAAGGTTTGAAAGGAGTGACCACCATAGGTGGGGCCATTGTCGGTTTTTATTTCCTTTGGGATGCCTAGCGCTGCGAAAGCGACACGGCAGTGAGCCTGGACATGGCGACTAGTTTCACCTGCCGCAGCTGTCACCCAAATAGCATGAGAGAAAGTATCTACTGATACGTGAACATATTTCAAGAGACCAAATTCTGGAATATGTGTTATGTTGGTCTGCCCTAACTGTAAGGACCGTAAGACCTCTATGGTTTACCATTAAAGACGGGGTCGAAACATGTTGTTGACAGTCAGGACATGTTTGGACAATCAATTTGGCGTCAGTGATCGATATAGTGAATTGTTTCGCCAAGACTTTGGTGGATTGATGGAAAAAGGCATGGGATAACCATGCTTGCTCCAGCACCTTAGGCACGGGGGCAGTCAGGGTCATATTAGTTAGCTGGTCAGCATTTGCGTTACCCTCTGCAAAAATACCAGGTAACATGGTGTGGCTCCACATATGAATAATACAATGCAGGTGCACTCACTGCTCTACCAAAAATAGCAGCTCTTTAAATTTTAGAAACAAGTTTTCCTTTGGGATATGTCTCAAATGTGCCCTCTCAATGCGCTGAGTGATACCTACAGCATATTGGGAATCCGATACAATATTCAAAGGTACTGTTCTTTTTCTTTTTTTTCTCTTTTTTCTTTTTTTTTCTCTTTTTTTCTCTTTTTTTTTTTTTCTCTCTTTCTTTTTTTTTTTTCTGGATGCATGGAGCCCATGTCCTCGATCACTTCATTGATTCATCGCAAATCATGCAGTAATCTCCATTTCCCGCTCTTCTTCTTGATGACAAACACTGGTGAATTCCATGGCTGTTTGTCGGAAAAATATGTCCTCGTTGGAGTTGTTCTTGAACAAAGTCCTGCAGACTACTGCTCAGAAAATAATTCATTGAGCAATTCCAGTTCCCTTTGGTATTGACAATGGTGGAGACTGTGTCCAAGCCATAGCTTGGATTTTTCCATTATAATCGGCATCAATTATCCCTGGCAAAACAAACAATCCGGTCAAAGTTGTACTTGATTGTCCTAACAGCAATACACTACAGTCATTCCCAATTGGTCCTTTGATGTTCAATGGAATTTTATGAATGTGAGTACCCCACAAAGTGGCATCTGTTACTGTGGAGACATCCACTCTGGCACTCCCTCTGGTTCCTGCTGAGAGGGTGTCCATGGTGGTAACCATGGCAGTGGGGCTGCAGCGCAGAACCCTGCTCCACCGTGGTACTCCATGGGCTGCAGGGGGACAGCCTGCTTCACCATGGTCCTTACCACAGGCCGCAGGGGACTTCTGCTCCGGCGCTTGGAGCACCTCTCCCCCTCCTTCTTCAGTGACCTTGGCGCCTGCAAGGCTGTTCCTCACTCCTCTCACTCTCCCAGCTGCTGTGAAGCGCAGCGTTTCCCCCCCCCCCCCCCCCCCCTTTTTTTTTTCTTCTTTCCTACGTCTGCTCTCACAGAGGCTCAAACAACATTGCTTATTGGCTCGGCTCTGGTCAGTACTGGGGCCCTTACCTAACATGGGGCAGCTTCTAGATTCTTCTCACAGAAGCCACCCCTATGGCCCCCTGCTACCAAAAGCTTGTAAAGAGTATATTGTGATTATTCTTAAATATGCTTTTCAGAAAGGCGAGGAGTGGAATGTAGTGGGTTTACTGCATGACTGATTCAGGCACATGGACAGTGTATGGGGTTACAGGGAAAGTATATGTAGGGGAGAAAAAAGGGCACTAAAGGCCTTCTCTTCAAGATCCATTGGGAGTCTGTGTCTTTCATCCCTTCATTCTCTCATGAAACAGTGGTCATAACGGAAGCCTTTTGGAAGACAAAAACTGCCTCGGGCATCCTTTACATAGTCCCATGCACAATAAGTTCTCTGCTCTTTCTCTCTCTCCAGACCCTAACCCTAATTATATCCTTAACCTAATACATATGTCACCAAATTCCCCCATGAAATAGTGCTCACAACGGAAGCCTTTCTGTAGACCTGAACTTCCTTTGGCAGCCTTTAAACATCCCCATGCACAACAGGACTCTGCGCTTTCTCTCTCTGTCCTCGGGAGGACAGACATTTTCACAACGAGAGCCCACCCCTCCCCTCTCCTTCCTTTTCCCACCTTTTATTGCTGGGTGTGACATCATATGGTATGAAATATCCCTTTGGTTGCTTTAGGTCAGCTGCCCTGGTGATGTTCCTTCCTCACCTCTTGCCTACCCCCAGCCTGCTGGCTCTTGGGTGATTAGAGGGAGTCCTGATGCTGTGCCAGTACTGCTCAGCAGTAGACACAACACTGGTGTGATACCAATGCTGTTCTAGCTACAAGTGCAGAGCACAGCACTGTATGAGCTGCTGCAGGGAAAGTTAACTCCATCCCAGCCAGACCCAGTACACCCACGCACAACACAACTCTGCACTTTCCCTCTCTCCATACCCTAACCCTAACACTAAGGCTATTTAAGACTCTACCAGAATCCTACATGGCCAAATTCCCCCATGTAATAGTGCTTACAATGGAAGCCTTTTGGTAGACCTGAACTTCCTTTGACAGCATTTACACGACCCCATGCACAACAGGACTCTGCGCTTTCTCTCTCTCCAAACCCTAACCCTAACACAACACCTACATAGCCAAATTCTCACATGGAATAGTGCTCACAACAGATGAGGTGAGGTGAGGTCAGATGAGATGAGGTGAGGTGGATTTGTTAAGTGAGTTGAGATAATATGAGGTGAGGTGAGATGAGATAATGTGAGGTAATGTAAAATGACTTCAGGAAAGCTGAGGCTTGATGAGAGGAGGCAAGGAAATGTGAGGTGAGGTGAGGATGGATAGAGGTCAAGTGAGAGAACGGGACAGCTGGGGGATCAGGTCCAGTCAGCATGGGTTCATGAAACACAAGTCCTGACTGACCAACCTCATCTCTTTCTATGGTGGTGACCCACCTGGTGGATGAGGGAAAGGCTGTTGACGCAGTCTACCTAGACTTACAATCATAGAATCTCCCGAGTTGGAAGGGACCCATAAGGATAGAGTCCAACTCCTGGCACCACACAGATCTACCCAAAAATTCTAACCATATTACTAAGAGCACAGTCTTAAACTCCACTGCTTAAACAAACACTTCTTAAACTCCAACAGGCTTGGTGCCATGCCCTGGGGAGCCTGTTCCAGCATGCAACAACCCTCTCAGTGAAGAACCTCTTCCTGATAACCAGCCTGAACCTCCCCTGTCACATCTTAACACCATTCCCTCAGGTCCTATCACTGGTCACTAAAGAGATTAGATCGGCGCTTGCCCCTCCACTCCCCCTCATGAGGAAGCTGTAGACTGACTTCAGCAAGGCCTTTGACACAGTCTCCCACAGTATTCTTCTGGAGAAGCTGGCAGCCCATGGCTTGGACAGGTAAACTCTTTGCTGAGTTAAAAACTGTCTGGATGGCCAGGCCCTGAGAGTAGTGGTGAAAGGAGTGAAATCCAGCTGGCGACCAGTCACAAGTTGTGTTCCCCAGGGGTTGGTGTTGGGGCCCATCCTCTTTAATATCTTTATTGATGATTTGGATGAGGGAATTGAGTGTACCTTCAGTAAGTTTGCAGACGATACCAAGTTGGGGAGAAGTGTCAATCTGCTGGAGGTTAGGAAGGCCCTTCAGAGGGACCTGGACAGGTTGGGTTGATGGGCAGAGGCCAATGGGATGAGGTTCAACATGGCTAAGTGCCGGGTTCTGCACTTTGGTCACAACAACCCCATGCAATGCTACAGGCTTAGGGCAGAGTGGCTGGAAAGCTGTGCAGAGGAAGTTACGCGGGTATAACCAAGCAGGGATCTGAACCTTCCTGCTTTGATTGCAGTGGTAAGGTCCTTGCCACTTTTCCGGTAAAGGCTCACGGTTCCATCTTTGAAGTAGTACCTGATGTCCAGTTCAGAAGGGGTGCACCGGAAAATCACCCCTGAAGGAGCAAAAAATCCTAAAAAAAAAAAAAAAAAAAAAAAAAAAGAAAACAACAAAATAATTATCAACAAATTATCAACACTCTTCTCATCCTAAATCCAGAACATGGCATCCTACCAGCTACTAGGAGGAAAATTAACTCTATCCTAACTGAAACCAGGACACAACCGCAGAGGGACAAAAACCAAAGCTCATGCTGGGGCATGGGCTATGCTTAGCCCCAAACGAGCTGCAATCAGTAAGTCAAAGCCCTGACACAATTTCTGCAAAAATAAGAGCTAGAGAGACAAGAACCAGATAAAGTTACATGAATGCAAGCCATGTGGCCGAGGTTTGCACGCACTATGCCACAATTCACGTAAAGCACTAAGCTACTCACCAGTAAGAGCACTTGTCTTCTATCCTTTTTGCTATGCACTGAAAGACATCCAGAAAGTTGCAGGAACACTTTCAAGGCCATGAACTGCCCCAGGGTTAGGAACAGTGCAGTTTGTGCAAACCGAAGCTCTTGCTGGGCTCAGGGCCAATGTGCGTTCTGCTGGCTCTGCAGCCATCCCAGCCAGGCTGCGACACAGGGAAAGAACAAGCTGTGGTGTTCGATTGATCCCTAGCATTGCTGATACTACATAGCACCACACAGGCTCTGGGAGCACAGCGCTGGCACAATGCGGTGGGGCAATCTTTGGGTGTACAGCAAGGTGCCCGCCACTATGAGCTGTGCCCACCTTCATCCCTGGTGGAGCAGAGACTCCCAGGGCACCCAGCGCTGTTTGCTTACCTCTATTCCTTTAATAAATTGTAAACTTTGATTATAGTCCTATTTGGGACTCAGCCATTTATGACAACCGGGGGCTCGTCCGGGATGGCTTTTGGTTCCTGAATTCTAATTTGATCTAGGAGAGGTGCCCCACCATTTGATGGCTCATGTTCAGGACAAATGCCATCTTGAACGTGAATAAAGGTAAGCAAAGATTTTGAGCTCCCTTGCCGGCTGCAGCACTGTATTTTGCCCATAATTCTGCGCGTGAAGATCCGAACGAAGACGACGGAGTCATAAGTATTTAAGGCATATACCGTTCGGTTGGGTGGGATTCGGTTGCCTGTGTGTGTAAGAGTGTGACTGAGACGGAACTCAGTTCCGAAGCAAGTGTGGAGGTCTTCTAACTGCGGTTCCAGTCTCCTGCGAGGGACTTGGCCGGTGAAGGACCGAAGCGATTCCCATAGGATTTGTGGGTGGGTGATAGGTCCTAACCACCCTGCAAGACACTCTTACTAAGGTAACCAAGGACTGTGGGAATTTCCATAGTAAAATTCCTAGATGGGTCAGACAAAATCAAAGACTAGGGACCAGAAGAAAGGGAGCAAATTACCAGACATACCACCAAAAAGTCCATTAGGAATAATGATTAGAAATTGGAACAATAGGGGCCCCAGAAAATGAAAGAGTAAATTAAAAATGGTCCAGTACTGTATGATAGAATGGCCAAAGGAGCCTTTAAGACCACATGTCTTCTGGCCTGTTTTTGGATCCTTTGAAGACTGGATCTGCCAGGCCTTAAATATACATGTTAAGTCAAAGAAACCTGTTTGCCGGGAAGAAAGTGATTATGCAAAATTATGGATCAGGACTTCACGTCCTTTTCCAGCCTCAATATTTATACTAAAAGCAGATGAGAAATTTGAAGAAAAAGAAGAAAAACAGGAAAAAGAAAAAGATGATAACCTACCACCTCCATATCCAAACAATCCACCCCTGGCAGCTCCTCCTCCAGTGTCTGTAGTATCTCCAGCAGTACCACCATTGCCCCTGCCTCCACCATCAACAGCCCCAGAATTAGACCGACCTCCGGCTGCATGTACGAGAAGCAAGACTGCCGTAACTGAGAAAGCTTCTCTATATCCCTTAAGAGAGGTACCCCTCGGAGGAAATCAGGGAGGCATCGGGTTCGTGGCAGTCTCCTTAAATACCACAGATGTAAGGAATTTTAAGAAAGAAATGGGGATCCTATTAAATGACCCCCTCAGAGTACCTGAAAAACAACCAATTCCTAGGCCCCAATACTTATACCTGGGAAGAAATACAGTCGATTTTAAGAATCTTATTTACTGCTGAGGAAAGGGGAATGATTAGGCAAGCTAGAAAGAGGATTTGGGAAAGACAGAATCAAGCAGGACCCCCAGGAGACCAAAAATGGCCGAATGTGGATCCCCACTGGGATCATTCTGTCAAGGAAGACAGAATATGAGGGATTTGAGAACATTAATCATGCGGGGAATAAGGGAAGCGGTTCCCCGAGGGCAAAACATCAATAAAGCATTTAATGAACAACAAGGGAAAGATGAATCTCCAACAGAATGGTTGGAGAAATTAAGGAAAAGCCTACAATTGTAGTCTGGAATTGACCCGAATACAGTGGTTGGAACTGCACTCCTTAGAACACAATTTGTAGCTAAATCCTGGGGGGACATAAGAAGAAAATTAGAAAAGCTGGAAGACTGGCAATAGAGAGGATTAGAAGAATTACTTAGGGAAGCAGAGAAAGTATATGTTAGGAGAGATGAAGAAAAACAAAAAGCAAAAGCCAAGATCTTTGTAGCAGCAGTAAGAGAAAGTCAGAAAAAGACCTTGTCCGGAGAGGAGAAAAAAAAAATAGAGAAAACCTCTAGGGGGCAGCCTTGTCGAGGGAAATCGACATTTCCTGTCTGTTACTATTGCAATAAGAAGGGACATACTCAGAGGAACTGTTGTAAGCGAGAACAAGATGAGAAAATATTCAAAGAAGAATAGGGGTGTCAGGGCCTATATCTTCTGGGGACTTCAACGGAGCCCTTGATAAAACTATTAATTGGTCCCCATAAAGAGGAAGTTTTATTTTTAGTGGACACAGGGGCTGAAAAATCCACTATTCAAAAACTTCCAAAAGGAATAGAAGAAGGGAAGAGTTATATGTCAGTAATAGGGGCAAAAGGAGAGCCCTTTAAGGTTCCTGTTTTAAAAGATGTAGAAGTAGAAACAGAGAAGAAAATTTGTTTTAATGATTTACTTTTGCTCATTGAAGTGGAGTACAGTTTACTAGGAAGAGATTTGATTTTGAGATTAAACTTGAGCATTCTGATTTAAAGATCAAAGCCGAATTTCCTTAAGTGGTATATTCTTTATTGCAGTGCTGGATGCACGGGGGATCCTTCCGCCTATCGTGCATGTTTGAAGTGACAAACTATCTCGTATTTATGCAGCAAAACAATGAATATTCAATCAGCACCTATGCATATTCATTACCTAACCCCGCCTACCCTCGCTTCGTATGCTAATTAGCTTATCCGTCCTTGCGCTTGCGCAAAGCCTTCCAAGAATTGTGGGCCAGGGTCTCCAGGATGTGGGCAGTGGTCTTTGGGAGGAAGGCCGTAGGTCTTTGGGAGGAAGGCCGTAAGTCTTCCTCATAATGCACTTTCTTAATCAGTTGTTTTCCAGGCTGTAAAAATGCTGAGTTGTCTTTCGGTTTAACTGAGGGTCGGCAGATAACGGGATGTCTCAGTTAACAAGACATAACAGACAGTTGACTCAAGTTATCTCAAGTCTCAGCCTGACTGAGTGTTAACGGATAATGGGGTGTTTACAAATAACAAAATGCTTAAACGTAACAGAAGGTCTACAGATAACAAGATGTTGTTTACTTTGTCCTTGCTAACTTTTAATCACAAGTTCTATTCTATCCTAAAGTAAGATACAATATCATTCCACAAGTTTTATTCTATCCTAAAGTAAGTTTATACAATATCAAACCACAA
This sequence comes from Aythya fuligula, assembly GCF_009819795.1. Classification (NCBI taxonomy): domain Eukaryota; kingdom Metazoa; phylum Chordata; class Aves; order Anseriformes; family Anatidae; genus Aythya; species Aythya fuligula. Next base: position 5,979,141 of record NC_045594.1, on the reverse strand, counting down.
GCTTTATTCTATCCTAAAGTGAGTTTATACTATATCAATTCAAAGCCAAGGGGATAAATTGCAGATTAAATTATACACTTTGACACAAAAAGATGAAGAATTCATTAACCCTTCAGTGTGGTATGAGGAAAGGGAAATTGGAAAAATAGAAATGGACCCCATAAATGTTCAAATAATGGATCCACATTGTCCGATTAGAATTAAACAATACTCTATACCAATGGAGGGTCGAAGAGGATTAAAACCTGTAGTTGACAGACTTCTGGAAAAAGGAACTCTAGAACCATGTATGTCACCTCATAATACACCCATCCTCCCTGTAAAGAAATTGGTTGGGTCATACAGAATGGTACAGGACCTGAGAGCTGTAAATCAGTGAACAATCACTAAATTCCCTGTGTTGGCAAATCTTTATACTTTACTAAGTCATCTCTCCCAGACATACTTGGTATAGTGTAATAGATCTGAAAGATGCTTTTTGGGCCTGCCCTCTGGATGAAAAATCCAGACATTATTTTGCTTTCGAGTGGGAGGACCCTGAAACAGGATGGAAACAACAATTAAGAGGGGGTCACTATTGGTCACTATTTGGACGAACTTTTGAAAAAGTTTTACAAGATTTCACATTACCCAGGGAGGTAAAATTATTGCAATATGTGGATGATCTATTAGTAGCAGGAGAAACTGAAGAGGGAACCCGAGAATCTACTATTAAATTGTTAAATTTTCTAGGAGAAAAAGGATTAAAGGTGTCTCGATCTGTTGCAGGAAGAACGGCTGAAAACAAGACAGACACCAGTATCGTCACATCATGCTCTCTCTTTATTACCCGAATAGCCTGACTTTGACAGCAAACTTAACAGGGGCGGATAATGTCTCACACAAGATTATTAGTCGAAAGCAATCAGACAAACAACTACAAGAAAACAACCCCACCTGCAAGAAAACAACCCCCTTGTGATTAGCAGTCACGTAGATCTTGTCCTTGAAGCCAGCTGCTAGCAACAATATTTTTTAAATTCCTCAATCGGGCGATGTGGGAACACTGTCATGGGAACTTCTCATAGTCGTCCTGGTAGCTTGGTTTGCTCAGCTGCAGCAAGTCATGGGATCTTTGCTGTTTCAAAAATCCCTCAACATCGATCAAAATTACAGTTTGTGGAACAGGAAGTAAAATACTTAGGGCATTGGTTGAGTAAGGGAAGAAAGAAGTTAGATCCTAACAGAGTATCTGGGATCCTATCCTTAAGACCCCCACAAACTAAAAAGGAAATCCGGCAAATATTGGAATTAGTAGGATATTGTAGACCATAGCTTGAAAGCTACAGTGAAAAGGTCAAATTCTTATATGAGAAATTAACTAATAACCAACTTAAGTGGTCTGCAGAAGATGATCAAAAATTTGAGGAAATAAAAAGGGCATTAATACAAGCACCTGTATTGAGCCTCCCAGATCTGGAAAAACCTTTCTATCTCTTTGTAATCGCATCAAACCAGACAGCATATGGAGTTCTTACTCAAGACTGGGTAGGGATTAAGAAACCCGTGGGGTATTGTTCTAAGTTACTTGATCCAGTCAGTAGAGGGTGGCCTGCTTATCTCCAAGCTTTGGTCGCTATGGCATAGAGGAAGTTAGAAAGATCACCTTTAGTGCTCCTTTAAAGGTGCATACCCCACCTTTGTCAGAAGTGTCTTACAACAGAAAGCAGAGAAATGATTAACAGATAGCCGGATCCTAAAGTATGAAGCTATACTAATTGACTCCCTTGACTTAGAACTGAGGGTAACCTCTGCTCAGAGTTCAACACAATTTTTGTTCGGAAAACCATCAGAGGAATTACAACATAACTATTTAGAGGTAATTGAGACCCAGACTAAAGTAAGGCCAGATTATAGAGATACTGAATTAGAGAAGGGAGAAGCACTATTCATAGATGGCTCCTCCCGAGTAGTGGAAGGAAAAAGAAAATCAGGATATGCAATAATTAATAAGGACCTGGAACCTGTGGAATCAGGACCATTGAGCCCATCATGGTCAGCTCAGGCTTGTGAGCTGTATGCCCTATGTAGGGCTCTGGAACTATTAAAGGGGAAAAGTGGAACTATATATACAGATTCTAAATATGCATATGGGGTGGTTCATACTTTTGGAAAAAATTGGGAAGAAAGAGGTTTAATTAATACTCAAGGGAGGAATCTTATACATCAAGAATTAATAATAAAAATTTTAAGGGCGTTAAGAGAACCAAAGGAGATAGCAGTGGTACATGTGAAAGGACACCAAAAGGGATTAGATTACCGAACCAGAGGGAATAATCTAGCAGATAAAGAAGCCCAGGAAGCAGCCTTGAGGACTCCGGCCGCTAAAATTAATATAGTATTGGAGGAAGAAAGGCGAGAGGGAGGAGAAAAAACGTTTACCCCTGAGGAACAGAAAAAACTGGAGAAAATAGGGGCAAAGTTAGAACAAGGAAAATGGACATTGCCAGACAAGCGAGAGAAAGCTTATGCTTTTTATGCTTAAAGCTTGCCAAAAGCTTATGCGAGGCAAATATTGGGAGGTTTGCATGCACAAACACATTGGGGTACAAAGGCATTAAGTGATCATTTACTTAATTTGGTTGCATTGGGATTTTTGAAATACCAAAGCAAATCACACAAGGTTGCTTAACTTGTCAGAAGATAAATAAAGTGTTTTGACAAGCAGCCATGGGAGGGAGAAAAAGAGCTTATAGAACTTTGGAGAAAGTACAAGTTGAATTCACTGAATTGCCCAAAGTAGAGATGTCCTGGTTTCAGTTAGAACAGAATTAATTTTCTTCGTTTCAGTTAGAACAGAATTAATTTTCTTCCTGGTAGCTGGTGGAATGCTGTGTTTTGGCTTAGGATGAGAAGAGTGCTGATAACACCCCGATGTTTTAATTGTTGCAGAGCAGTGCTTACACCAAGCCAAGGACATCTCAGCCTTTCGCTCTGTCCTGCCAACAGGCAGGCTGGGGGTGCAGTAAGAGCTGGAAGGGGACAGACCCAGGACAGGTGACCCAAACTAGCCAAAGGGGTATTCCATACCATCTGACGTCATGCTAAACAATATATAGGGGTGGCTAGCCGGGGGGAGGGGGCCGGACTGCTCGGGGTTAGGCTGGGCATCGGTCAGCGGGTGGTGAGCAATTGCATTGTGCATCACTTGTTTGTACATATTATTATTACTTTCCTATTATCACCATTGTATTATTATTATTATTGTTGTTATTATTATTTTGTTATTATTATTTTCCTGTCTTATTAAACTGTCTTTATCTCAACTCACGGGCTTCACTTTCCATTTCTCTCCCCCGTCCCAGAGAGGGAGGGGGAGGGTGAGCGCACGGCTGCGTGGTATTTAGCTGCCAGCCGGGTTAAACCACGACAGTCTTTTTTGGCGCCCAACGTGGGGCTCGAAAGGTTGAGATAACGGCAGATCTGACCAGAGTGTGTTAAACTAAAATTGGTATAAGTATTAGACCTGCTTAATAGTCACTTGTCATAATGCTGATTGGTTTAATCTCAACTGTGCTGCGCCTGTTTTCCAAATTGAGTATTATAGCACATTATTTTCCGTATGTGCTCTCTGTCATGTTGTTTATCCTCTCTGGGCCCTGTTTTCAGACCATTATGGTACTGAGTGTTGTAGCAATGGCTTATGAGACGATGAGATATTTGGTCATGACTCTAACTTGGTATTTGTACTCAGTAACATCGTCGACTCTGTATTTTGGAAACTGTATTTTGGAAACTATTAGCAATTATATCTGTTGCCTTTTTTCATTAGGGAGTCAATCTGTGGAGGGGAAAGGGGAAGATATTTTTTCTTACTTGATCACTCTCCCTTTCTCCTTCACTACCCCTGTATCCTCCTTGATCACTCTCCCTTCCTCCTTCACCACCCTCTTATCCTCCGAGTTTGTTACAATAGCTCTCCAAGATATTGAATATCCTTGGGATACTCAGACCAGCATAGTCTTGTTGTTCTGCCTCCTGAATGCACTTCAGATTCTGCTTAAAGTTAAACAACTACTTAGGAAGCTCATCCGGAGATCTGCCTGGAGGCAGTATAGTTGTGGGTGGCAGGGAGTATGGGAGGATATGGGCAGGCATCTAGAGCAGTTGGCACCCCCAGTGTTTTGGAAATTCACCCCTGAACAACTGCAAAATCCTCAAAAACTGGCAGAATGCTTGAAAAAAAGGTGTCATGATTCTGGCAGTTCCAAAGTAACACAAATCATTGTAACATGCTGGGGCCTGGCTCATGCCTATCGAGCTGCCATGGATACTGCTATCAACTTAGTGACAGACCCTGCAGCCACTCCAGTCCCAGCTCCTGCAGCCACTCCAGTCCCAGCTCCTGCAGCCACTTCAGTCCCAGCTCCTGCAACTGCTCCAGCTCCGGTTCCTGCAGCCACTCCAGTTCCAGCTCCTGCCGCTACTCCAGTCCCAGCTCCTGCAACTGCTCCAACTCCAGTTCCTGCAGCCACTCCAGCTCCGGTTCCTGCAGCTGCTCCAGCTCCTGCAGCCGCTCCAGCTCCTGCAGCCGCTCCAGCTCCTGTGGCTGGGTCAGAGAAAAGAGCTGTAGCAGTGCAAGTTGACCCTGCAGAGGGTATTCCAACCCCTGTGGCAGACCCTGTAACGGGGTCAGAGAAACGAGCTGTAGCAGTGCAAGCTGCCCCTGTAGAGAAGGTGAAAAAATGGTATAGAGATTCAGGTCATTTAGAACACAGAGAGTCTTCTGCCAAATCTAGGTATAGAGACGACGGAGATGACGACGACACTGGGCCATCAAGGTAGAGATGCAACATACAGATGGGCTCGTGATCGAGGGGTGGACCTGACCATGGACGCTATAGCACAGGTTATTCATGACTGTGAAACATGTGCTGCAATCAAGCAAGCCAAACGGTCAAAGCCTCTTTGGTATGGAGGACGATGGCTGAAATATAAATATGGAGAGGCCTGGCAGATTGATTACATCACACTTCCTCAAACTCGCAATGGCAAGCGCCACATACTTACAATGGAGGAAGCAACCACCGGATGGCGGAAACATATCCTGTGCCTCATGCCACCGCCTGGAACACTATCCTGGGCCTTGAAAAGCAAGTCCTATGGCGACATGGTACCCCAGAAAGAATAGAGTCAGGCAATGGGACTCATTTCCGAAACAACCTTATAGACACTTGGGCCAAAGAACATGGTATTGAGTGGGTGTATCACATCCCCTATCATGCACCAGCCTCCGGGAAAGTTGAATGATACAATGGACTGTTAAAGACTACATTGAAAGCAATGGGCGCTGGGACATTCAAAACCTGGGATACGCATTTGGCAAAGGCCACCTGGTTAGTCAATACTAGGGGATCTGCCAACCGAGCTGGACCTGCCCAATCAAACCTGTTACGTACTGTAGATGGGGATAAAGTTCCTGTAGTGCGTGTAAGAAATATGCTGGGTAAAACAGTCTGGGCTACTCCTGCCTCAGGAAAAGGCAAACCCATTCGTGGAATTGTTTTTGCTCAGGGACCTGGATACACTTGGTGGGTGATGCAAAAGAACGGAGAGGTCCGGTGTGTACCTCAAGGAGATTTAATACTGGGTGAGAATAGCCCATGAAATGAATTGTACCATGTTAATTACTATATAATACTGTATGTTATCACTACCATGACTGCTATAGGTGACTAATTAGAATGTATGGAAAAGAGTGTAACCTGAGCATGACATAAATGGTATGGAATAAGGGGTGGATAGATGTCCTGGTTTCAGTTAGAACAGAATTAATTTTCTTCGTTTCAGTTAGAACAGAATTAATTTTCTTCCTGGTAGCTGGTGGAATGCTGTGTTTTGGCTTAGGATGAGAAGAGTGCTGATAACACCCCGATGTTTTAATTGTTGCAGAGCAGTGCTTACACCAAGCCAAGGACATCTCAGCCTTTCGCTCTGTCCTGCCAACAGGCAGGCTGGGGGTGCAGTAAGAGCTGGAAGGGGACAGACCCAGGACAGGTGACCCAAACTGGCCAAAGGGGTATTCCATACCATCTGACGTCATGCTAAACAATATATAGGGGTGGCTAGCCGGGGGGAGGGGGCCGGACTGCTCGGGGTTAGGCTGGGCATCAGTCAGCGGGTGGTGAGCAATTGCATTGTGCATCACTTGTTTGTACATATTATTATTACTTTCCTATTATCACCATTGTATTATTATTATTATTATTATTATTATTATTATTATTATTATTATTATTATTATTATTATTATTATTATTTTGTTATTATTATTTTCCTGTCTTATTAAACTGTCTTTATCTCAACTCACGGGCTTCACTTTCCATTTCTCTCCCCCGTCCCAGAGAGGGAGGGGGAGGGTGAGCGAACGGCTGCGTGGTATTTAGCTGCCAGCCGGGTTAAACCACAACAAGAGAGGATAAAATATCTATTGGTAATAGTAGATCATTTAACACAATGGGTAGAAGCTTATCCCGTAGCACGAGCTAGGGCACAAATGGTGGTAAAAATTCTATTAGAACACCTGATACCTAGATATGGGATAATCCAGTACATTGATTCTGACCAGGGCACACACTTTACTTCTAAAATAATAAAATTATTATGTCAATCATTAGGTATTCAGTGGGAATACCATACTCCGTGGCACCCACAAAGCTCAGGGAAAGTAGAAAGACTGAATCAAACAATAAAACAACAATTGGCTAAATTAAAGATCAAGACACAAATGCACTGAACAAAATGCTTACCGTTGGCACTTTTAAACATATGAACTAAACCACACAGTGAGACTGGATTATCACCATATGAAATGTTATATGGTATGCCTTCTTCTCAAGGGACGCCTCTAGGGAACAATGTAGTTGAGGATCGTAGCATCCAGAAATATATAATTACTATTGGAAGGAGATTACAAGAGCTAAGAGAAATTGGAATGATGGCTCAAACACCACCTTTAGGATTTGCTGTTCATAAAATACAACCAGGAGACAAGTTCTTAATAAAAACCTGGAGGGAAGAATCATTGAACCCCCAATGGGAGGGACTCTACCTTGTTTTACTTACTACTGAAACAGCTGTGAGAACAGCAGAAAGGGGTTGGACCCACGCATCCAGAATAAAAGGACCTGTAACTACCGAAACTTGGAGGGTTGAGTCCGCTCCTGGGGAACTGAAACTCAAGCTAAAGAAGAACTAATGTTCTGGCAACGAGAGAATATATAATAATATTCTGGCAATCTTCCCTATGAGGAAAGGCTGAGAGACCTGGGTCTGTTCAGCCTGGAGAAAAGAAGACTGAGAGGGGATCTCATCAATGTGTATAAATACCTGAGGTGTGGGAGGCAGAGGGATATGGCCAACCTCTTTTCAGTGGTTTGCGGGGACAGGACAAGGGGTAATGGCCACAAGATAGAGCACAGGAAGTTCCGCACTGACATGAAAAAGAACTTCATGGTGAGGGTGACGGAGCACTGGAACAAGCTGCCCAGGGAGGTTGTGGAGTCTCCTTCTCTGGAGATATTCAAAGCACGTCTGGATGCCTACCTGGGCAGCCTGCTCTAGGGAACCTGCTTTGGCAGGTGGGTTGGACCCGATGATCTTTCGTGGTCCCTTCCAACCCCTACAATTCTCTGCTTAACATTTTCTCCATAGCTCACTCCTGTCAAGTGCTGCATTACCTTGTGGGTAACCTGGTGGGTCATGCCTTGAGGGACTCTGCTATCCAGGTGAAGGAATAATTGAATGTGTGCTAAAAACCTAGAGACATCAACAAATGAAATTCAATTAGTATTAAAATTTATTTAACAGCTTAAACATAATAGTTGCTTCTGGAGAATTTAGAACTTTAGCATGAAGCACAACAGCACTAGCTGACACCCATACACAAGAATTTTGCTTCACAGTCACAGAATCATTTAGGTTGGAAGAGACCTCCAAGATCACCTAGTCCAACCTCTGACCTAACACTAACAAGTCCTCCACTAAACCATATCGCTAAGCTCTATATCTAAACGTCTTTTAAAGACCTCCAGGGATGTTGACTCAACCACTTCCCTGGGCAGCCCATTCCAATGCCTAACAACCCTTTCGGTAAAGAAGTTCTTCCTAATATCCAACCTAAAACTCCCCTGGCACAACTTTAGCCCATTCCCCTTGTCCTGTCACCAGGCATGTGGGAGAATAGACCAATCCCCACCTCGCTACAGCCTCCTTTAAGGTACCTATAAAGAGTGATAAGGTCGCCCCTGAGCCTCCTTTTCTCCAGGCTGAACAAGCCCAGCTCCCTCAGCCGCTCCTCGTAGGACTTGTTCTCCAGACCCCTCACCAGCTTCGTTGCCCTTCTCTGGGCACACTCAAGCACCTCCATGTCCTTCTTGTAGTGAGGGGCCCAAAACTGAACACAGTACTCGAGGTGCGGCCTCACCAGAGCCGAGTACAGGGGAACAATCACTTCCCTAGACCTGCTGGCCACACTATTCCTGAAACAAGCCAGGATTCTGTTGGCCTTCTTGGCCACCTGAGCACACTGATGGCTCATATTCAGCCGACTATCAGCCATCACTCCCAGGTCCTTCTCTGCCAGGCAGCTTTCTAACCACTCATCTCCCAGCCTGTAGCTCTGCTTGGGATTGTTGTGCCCCAGGTGCAGGACCCGGCACTTGGCCCTGTTGAACTTCATGCAGTTGACCTCAGCCCATTGGTGCAGCCTATCCAGATCCTCCTGCAGAGCCTTCCTACCCTCGAGCAGATCAACACATGTGGCTAACTTAGTGTTGTCTGCAAATTTACTGACGGTGCACTCGATCCCCTCATTGAAATAGTTCTGCCTCAAAAGTAGCTTCAGTGACAGCACCTGAACAGTTTTATTTTCTTATTTAAAGGTCCATAATTTCCCCTTCGTGTTTTGGCAGTCTGTCATCATAGCCTGCAGCTCCGTCTAAGCCAGCAGTGGCTGCTTCCTGCAGCACATGTAGTTCAGGAGCAACTCATAAAACTCATGCCTGTCCTGATGAGCAACACTTTGAAATTCCTCCACATAGGAGTCAACATTCTCCAGCCATGAACATGGCTCAAAGATCTTCAGCTGCTCTCTAGTAAATGGCACCAGGTCATGCTCAGTCGGGAGCTCTGGATACAATCTCTCATTGTGCAACAGCAGGTTAACAGCCATGACAGTTGGCCTCTCATAGGAGAGCTCAGCCGACAGGTCTGGATAAACTGATTTCAGCCCCAAACACTGAACATGCATCTTGGGTTTCTCACGGAGCCGTGAGGTACTAAGAGGAAGCTTCTTTGAGAAACGGACAAGATGATTTTTAACATCCTGCACATTTTCAGTTCCTTTGTCCCGTGCAATGCCCACTACTGCCTGAGAACCAGCTGCACTGGGATGAGAGGTACTACCCAGCAGGTCAGAGTGTCCTGATCTAATAGCAACCACCTCCATGGGGCCAGGAGGTTTGTCCAGCTTGCTTTCTTCACTTTTCTCAACATCCCCTCCACATTCTTTATGTGAGGGGCCTGCTTTGCTCTCCTCTCCATCTGTTGAAGGCTATAGAGTCACTCTTGAAGACCCTTCATTTGCTGAAGTTAAATTCCCGTGGGGGACTTCACATGCGTCAGTTACAAGTTTTCCATCCTCTACTTCATTGCTGAGCTGAATTTCTGTAAATTCTCTGGGTTGTTCCACTTGCACTTTACTGGTTTGAGAAGATGTCTTCCTCCCTCCTGTCGCAGAAGTGTCATAAGACTCTAATATCTGGGATTCCTCACTACTTTTCTTCTTTTTCCTCCTAGAAATAAATTAGCAGTGTCATTAACAAGCAAACCCCTCCTCCTCGCATTCCAAATCCCACCATCACCAAAACCAGCATGCAATAAATGACTGAGTCCCAAATAGGATTCCAATCAAAGTTTGTAATTTATTAAACGAATAGAGGTAAGCAAACAGCGCTGGGTGCGCCGGGAGTCTCTGCTCCACCAAGATGCACACAGGTTACATCAGGTATCTGGTTTTTATGCTCTAACCGCAGTTCCAGTCTCCCGTGAGGGACTTGGCCAGTGAAGGACCAAAGTGATTCCTATAGGATTTGTGGGTGGATGATAGGTCCTAAACCCCCTGCAAGACACTCTTACTAAGGTAACCAAGGACTGTGGGAATTGCCATAGTAAAATTCCTAGATGGGTCAGACAAAATCAAAGACCAGGGACCAGAAGAAAGGGAGCAAATTACCAGACATACCACCAAAAAGTCCATTAGGAATAATGATTAGAAATTGGAACAATAGGGGCCCCAGAAAAGGAAAGAGTAAATTAAAAATGGTCCAGTATTGTATGATAGAATGACCAAAAGAACCCTTAAGACCCCATGTATTTTGGTTGATATTTGGGTCCACGGAGGACTGGGTCTGTCAGGAGTTGAACATTCATGTTAATAGTAGAATACCCGTGGATCCGGAAGAGAGCAAGTATGCTGCAGCCTGGTTGGGACTAACGGAATCACCCGCCACTCGTATATTTAATTTAAGTATTGCAATCAATGGTGGCCTCTATATAAACTAAATGGCCACTTTATGGAACAATCGACTAAAACACTATCTTGCAATTAATGTTGTTTTTGAGGAGAGAAGGAAAATAGGATGAAATGTAGTATACTGATATGTTGTTTCAGCATATTGGAGGGAAAAAGAATGGAATTAAGTTGGCCCGTGACTGACCTTTGGTGTTGGCATTAGAAAAGTACAGGTTGGAGAAAGATAAAGGAAGTGTTAAAAGGGTTGTTGAAGGTGTTAAAGGTGCGGCATGTAGTATTTAACAGAGTGTCCTGGTTTCAGTTAGGACAGAGTTAATTTTCTTCCTAGTAGCTGGTAGAATGCTATGTTTTGGCTTAGGATGAGAAGAGTGCTGATAACACGCTGATGTTTTAATTGCTGCAGAGCAGTGCTTACACCAAGCCAAGGACTTTTCAGCTTCTCGATCTGTCCTGCCAGCGGGCAGGCTGGGGGTGCAGCAAGAGCTGGGAGGGGACAGACCCAGAAAAGCTGACCCAAACTATCCAAAGGGGTATTCCATACCATCTGACATCATGCTAAATGTTGTGGTTTAACCCGGTCATTGAACCCCCGATGGGAGGGACCGTACCTTGTTTTATTTACTACTGAAACAGCTGTGAGAACAGCAGAAAAGGGTTGGACCCACGCATCCAGAATAAAAGGACCAGTAACTACCGAAGCTTGGAGGGTGAAGTCCACTCCTGGGGAACTGAAACTAAGGCTAAAGAGGGACTAATATTCTGACAACGAGGCTCTGCATGAATTAAGGGCACCAGATAAAGGGGACAAGCCTGAAGGGAGGAAAGGGAGAAGGCAAGACCGGGGCAGAACCCTCCACTGCGGTGTGTATGGTCTACCGAGGGAGGCAACCCCTATGGGTATTGACTGCCGAGTGAGAGGGCCTCGACCGGACTTCTCCCGCACTAAGGTCAGGTTGTCCTGAGAAAAGTAACAAAAGAACCTTTTTTATTAAAAAAAAAAAAAAAAAAAAAAAAAAAAGTGATTAGTTTTCCAGGAGCTGGATCACCCCGACAGTCTGAACGGTAACACAAGCCTGAATCGACCCTGAAAGCGGGCCCAACCCCTTGATTGAAGGCGTTTCCCACACCCTCAAGATTGGACAGTGTAAAAGGATAAGAAATGCTATACTTCCTGGTATTGTTTTTACAGGGGCAATTGAGCCATGGGCAAGAATGGAGGAATAACTTTTTCATTCTGGGGGAGGAAGTGGCCAAGGCCTTTAACCTTAGTAACTGCTGGGTTTTTGGAGGACTGGGGGGAACTGAACATTGGCCCTGGGTAGCTGGCCCGGTCGAACCCAAGTGGTGGGTTAGTAATCTGAGTGAAGTTCATAATGGGACACAATTTTGGAAAGAGGAAGGAGGCCCGTAGCAATTGCACTTGTCAGATCGAGGTATATACTGTTTAAACAGAACAGGAATGGTAGCGGTAGGAAAAAGCATTTGTAATTGGACTCTGTCTCCCGGATATGATTATACTGATCCTGAATGTAGACCTATAAACTGTACAGCATATAGTGGGAAATGGAATGCCACACATGTCCAGCTGAGAAACGGGACTTGGCTGAAATGCTCATATAAGGAATTTTTTGGATCTGGATGTGAAACCATGGCAAGAGCACAAGCGGGGGGGACAAATTGACAGTCAGATCTTGAGCTGTCAGCGTGATAACACCACTAGGGAACAGCATGTGGTAAGGGTCTACCACTGGAGATGGCAAGATGAGAATGGGAGACGAGTGTTCTTTAAACATTTCTGGTCAGCTCGTAATATGAAAGGCCGCCAAAGAAAACTTGATTGTAATTGTAAGTGTAATTGTAAGCTCCCAATGTGGGAGCTTGGAGGTGTGCATATACGAGTACAAATGGGGCAGACATTGTAACCACTCGGTAACAAGAACACTCTGTATTTTCACTCTCCAAAGAATAAAGAAGGATGGGATGGTCCTTTTCCAAAGGGGACGTGGGCCCTAAAGGGACATTATTGGGTGCGTGGCAAACATGCCTACAAGAGGCTACCTGAAAACTGGTCGGGTATATGCTATGTGGGGTACATAAGACCCTTGTTCCTTTTATTGTCACAAATACAAAGGAAATCATTTAGGAATTAAAGTATATGATGATCTGAATAGAGTAAAACGATCTATTGATGCTTCCTTAGCTGGGGGTAGTGCCAAAAAAAAAAATAATGGGGAGAGAATGAATGGCCTCCTGAAAGAATCATACAGCATTATGGACCAGCTACCTGGAACCCGAATGAGGTAGTGTCTTTATTTATAATTTGAATTGAATAATTAGGTTGCAAGCTGTCCTCGAAATTGTAACCAATTAAACAGCTACGGCTTTGGATCTTTTGGCTGATCAGTCCACCCAGATGAGGAATGCTGTCTTTCAACATAGAATGGTTTTAGACTATTTACTAGCAGAAGAGGGGGGGGGGATGTGGGAAACTAAATGATTCTAATTGTTGCTTACAAATTGATGATAATGGGAAAGTGGTTAAACAGATAACAAAGGAAATTAGAAAATTAGCCCATGTCCCAGTACAAACTTGGAAGGGCATGCACTGGGATTTGTTTTAATGGCTGCCTGGTGGACCATGGGTTAAAAGGATGTTATTTTTATTTTTACGTGGTGTAATGATGTTATTATTTATACCTTGTATGGTACCTTGCTTTACATTATTGGTACGCCAAATAATAAATAGTACCCAATTTGTGATGACTTCGGTAGAGAAGAAAGGTGATGTGTCAATAATGATGCTTAAGAAATGGACCCCCCAAGAACGGACTTATGAAATCCAGTTATTATTGGCAAAAGTTGAAGAAGAGACACGAACTGAGAATATTAAAAAGATGAGGGATTGTAAGGAATGTTTCAGCAATTCGTGTCAATAGAGGGCTTGAAGTGTAAACCTTGAGTCTCTGATATCTGGGGGGTTTCAGAATAACTGCTAACTATTGTGACTATTGCATGGGACACTACGCAAGTCTCTGACATCCACACTCGCTTCGGAACTGAGTTCCGTCTCAGCCACACTCTTACACACAAGCATCCCCTGCAAGCTTTGTCTTTTAGTTGTCCTTCAGCTTTCCCCTTCTCCTTAATCTCCTGGCCAGGTATCAGAGACTTGCATAGTGTCCCATGCAATAGTCACAATAGTTAGCAGTTATTCTGAAACCCCCCAGATATCAGAGACTCAAGGTTTACACTTCAAGCCCTCTATTGACACGAATTGCTGAAACATTCCTTACAGGCATTTTCCAACATCACTGACAAAAGCCCCTCTTACCAGGTTAATTTTCATGGTATTAAAGGTAAAAAGAAATGCATTAAGCAGATCCCTGGTCTTTAGGTGCCCTTTAAACACTGTGCACCAGTGTCTATTGTCTTGGTTACTTCTTGATCAAACATCTCAGTACTTCTACATTAAAAGCTACAAACATCAAGGGCAGAGTGTTTCGTTAATGTATAAATAATATAAATAATCCTAATAACAGGACCCTGCCTGACCTCTTGAAAAAGACCCACTAAGATTTTACCATATTGCATATTGCTTTTGGATTTATCTCAAGTTTTATAGAAATATCTTGAACTGAAAATTATTTTCAAAAGATAACTTCAGAACAAAGAAAGGTCTAGAATGCATCCCCTAATTACATCTCAAAACCATCACAAATTCTGGACAATTACTGGAATTCCTATTGAAAACAGGTATTACAGACCAGAGTAACAGAACAACTTAGAAGTGATGTGAAAATTGTAAACCACTTATCCACTTTTAAATTAAGATCAGTTTAGGGGTAAACAGTTCCCATTAACCATTATGGGAAGGAGGCTACTAATGCCTCCTCCAAAGCACAGCAGGGGACATAATGCTGCACAGCACATCAATAATGATTTTGCTAAAGGTGAGCCCACAGGTTGTGTGGACTGATTATTTCTAAGAAGCAAAACTGCACCAAGTTTCATTAACCCACTCTAGTTGTGGATGACCCAAATAACGTAACAAGGAACACGACTGAAATCAGGAAAAGCTCTCAGCACCCCTCCAGGAGTGCAGAAGAGGTTACAGGTTTGGGAACTTACTGACAAGTTCACACATGCTTTCTCTAAGCAGCTGACTTGATTTTGCCTCATGAGAGGGCAAAAACACAGAAACAGCTCAAGGGCCCTGAGAACTGCAATCTCCAGCCCACTTTGAATTCAAGCATCTTCTCAAAGCATCTTTACAAACACACTGCTTTTGGACTGTTTTCTGCTGTATTAAAACCTGCAAGCACTTCTGGTCACAAAACACTGCTGACACTCCAAGACCTTTAAAGCTACAGGTGAGTGGTTGAAAACAGACCAGCACAATTCGTTAAACAAGGACTTGGAGTTATAACAAACATCTCCTGACAATAAACTGTCAGCAGCTTCCACAAGATATTGCATCCCTAAGTCAGATTTCTGCCAGCATACTGATCTGCAGATGCTACAACCCCCTGCAACTGCTTGTCCTTTCCTCTCTACAACCTCAAAGTTCCTTCTTGCAGTCCTCACAGAAGAAACTCCCTTTATCTTTGAGCTGTATCCCGCATTTCTCCCAATGCTACTGTTAGACAAAAATAGATTCTTGTAAGACTTATGACGCCTTTCAGTTCTCACTTTCCAAGGTAAGTATGTCATAAACGTTAACAGGTATTTCTCCTGAGAAAGGATGAGAGAAATCAGGTCCTGAATATAAAAGCAAAACCCACTGCTTGAGGCTGTAGCTTGCTTCTGAGGGTTTACCTTTTAAATCAAAGGTGCCTCCTAATGGAGGCATTAGGCTTGTCCTGTGCCTCACCATTTCCCTCTTCCAGCATTCCAGTGCACCAGATTCAGTGAGTGACATCTCAAGCCATAAGGATACTTTTTTTTTTTTTCCCCCTCAGGAATGTTCTCTGCAGTAATTCAGCGCTACTCACTGAGGCTGTGTGCATGCATCTCATCTTCACCAGTTCCAGGTTCCCCGGTGTTGCCACCTTACTGCATTTACTACATGTAGAGAGGTGGGGGTTGATCTGTTCTCCCACGTGCCTGGTGACAGGACGAGGGGGAATGGGCTTAAGTTGCGCCAGGGGAGTTTTAGGTTGGATGTTAGGAAAAACTTCTTTACCGAAAGGATTGTTAGACATTGGAACAGGCTGCCCAGGGAAGTGGTGGAGTCACCATCCCTGGAAGTCTTTAAAAGACGTTTAGATGTAGAGCTTAGGGATATGGTTTAGTGGGGACTGTTAGTGTTAGGTCAGAGGTTGGACTCGATGATCTTGAGGTCTCTTCCAACCTAGAAATTCTGTGATTATCTGTGATTATTCTGTGATTATTTTTTTCAGTTGTTTTTTACTGGTGCTGTACAAGCTTAGCTTTGGGGCTGCTGTGTGCAGAGAGCCCTGAGCCTCATTCCACTTGGCAGCTCTGCAGCTAAGCCAGCCCTTCCCTCTGCTCACACACTTCAGCTTCTCATAGAATCATAAGGGTTGTAAAAGACTTCCAAGATCATCTGATCCAACCATCACCCTACCATCACTGTCACCCACTAAACCATGTCCCTAAGCACCATGTCCAACCTTTCTTTGAACAACCCCAGGGAAGGTGATGCCACCACCTCCCTGGGCAACCCGTTCCCATGCCTGACTGCTTTTTGACAGAAATATCTCCTAATTTCTAACCTGAACCTCCCCTGGTGCAACTTGAGGCCATTCCCTCTAATCCTATCACTACTTACTTGCAAAAAGAGGCCAACCCCCAGCTCCCCACACCTTCCTTTCAGGTAGTTGTAGAGAGCAATAAGGTCTCCCCTGAGCCTCCTCTTCTCCAGAGGAAACAACCCCAGTGCCCTCAGCCGCTCCTCACAATACTCGTGCTCCAGGCACTCGTGGCCATCCCTGAGGCACAGCAAAGAACACATCCTTTATGTGACTGGGCCCCAAACTACATCCTCCCTGACTGTTTACAGAGCACAAGGATGCTGAGCATGAGGACAGTACCAGAAGCACCAGGACAGGTCAGGTGCATCAGCGAGCCGTCCGTGAGCCACTGCCCCGGGGGCTGAGCTCCTCAGAGTGCAGCCCTACAACGCAGCAAGACATAAACAAACCAATGCCACCCCAACCCCTACAGCGCAGCCCTCAGGAAGCACAACCCCAAAGCCCCCCCTCTATCTTGGCCTTGGCCCTACGCGAACCCCACATGGCCAGAGCTGGAATAGTGGCCCCCTGCCACGCCACGCCCCTGCCAACTCTCAGCCAATCAGCAGCACCGCACCTACGGGAGGTGCAGAGGGACAAAGAGGCGAGGCATGCTGTGCCGCTCCACCCCACTCCCTCCGTTGGATGTTTTTCCTAACACGCCGTAGGAAGAATGATTTCATGGCTGTCTGAGCAATAATAGGCGTGTTGCTCACACAAAAAGTACACTGCCAGTTATGTTACTGAGCAGGAGAAATAGGACAAGCGGGAATGGCTTTAAACTTTAAACTAAAAGAGGGGAGGTTTAGATCAGAAGTTAGGAGGAAATCTTCCCTCAGAGGGTGGTGAGGAAATGGGACAGGCTGCCCAGACAATCTGTGGATGCCCCATCCCTGGAGGTGCTCAGGACCAGGCTGGATGGGGTTTGGGCAGCCTGGTATAGTGGGAGGGGGGGTGGAACTGGGTGGTCTTTAAAGTCCCTTCTATCCTGAGCAATATGACAAGAAATAAAGGTCATAATTGATGCAGTGAAAACTCAATAACCAAAGCTATTAAGCAGGTATTCTTTATTATGGCACTAGGCGTGTGGGGGATTGCTCCGCCTAACACACACACACCGAGGGTTACTGGCAGTGTGCTTATATTAGTGGGATGAATACATATTCATTTAAATTTCTGGTAAGGCTCTGGCATATTCATCAGGACTCCAAAGAATTATTAACATAGGTTCCTGCCCCTATTCACATGCGTACTGGAGTCCTTGGGTGGTCATCTGGTGTACTCTAGGATTAAACTCTTCTTTCCACATACAAACTTTACTATTGCAGATTCTTGATGGGCCGTGTTCCAATCATAAATCCACGGGACTTCAAGTAAACACCTGGAGCACTCAGCCTTCCATTTTCCAGACAAACAATACTACCTTTTTCACTAGATTTACATTTCAACAAGACCCAAGCTGAATGCCACTTTTTCTCATACACTTTGTTAGTAAGCCCACACAAAACAAGGAATCACTCCTACATATCCACCAATATCAGGGTTTAAAGGTATTGGGGATAGGTTGTTCCCAATCTAAGGCCACTTTCTGTCCGTCAGGTGTTAAATATCGTCCTCCTAAATAAATTCACTCTCCTCCCCTAGTTACCAAGTTCCCCCTTGTTCAAATATTCCCCGGACTCAAGCCCAAACCACCAAAGTGACTCTCCGTTCTGCCAATTTGATGATCAGGCAGCCCCTCCCCCCCCCCCCAATACTTGGGAAACTGACCAAACACCAAAAATATAATATATATTTAATATCAAATATATTTAATATCAAATATATTTAACTATCAAATAATCAAATATACCAAAACTTCTAGACTGTTACTTAGATAATGCTCCCACCTTCCTCCTTGTCACACTCAAAACATTTAAGAACAAAAAAAGGATTACAAGATACACCATCGGGCCTGTGTTTTGAACACCACCAGTCAACACTTGGATAAAACAGCACTTCCTTTTGATCTGTCATGTGCTTTATTCGTCTATGGCCATTAACCTCAAGGAGAATATGAAACAGCGGATTGGAACTCCACACTCATGTTGCAGCGGTGCTGTGTCTCACTCACACAGCACAATCACACAGAGGCCCCTTACACTTCTCATTAATACCACAAGAATATAACTGCAAGTCAGGACTCCCACCCACTTCACAACAACACTGTGTCTCTAACACATGCACCCTTACACAAATACTTTCAACATGAGATACCCGGACATTTACAAGTAAGACATACAATTATTAACACTCCAATTAATATCCCTCCAGCAGCTGCAAATATTACCCAGGTAACCTTGTCACAATTGTGAGAGGCCCGCTTACACTTCTCCTGCTTCTTATACAGTCATTAGCAGGTCCATCCTGGCTCCCAATACTGGAATGCAGCGGTAACCTCGGATTTGCTTGGTCTGCTCCCAAGATCGCTAGTGGCCACTCTATTGGTCAGCAAATCTCCCTGACCACTCTATCGGTCAGCCTGTAGGGTACCCTCCTCCCTTACGGAGACTATGCCATACGCCAGACATCCATGCTCAATTTACCAGCGGCCCCAGCCAAGCGCGGGCGTCCCCTACAACTTCCTGGCCCCCTTTGTTAAACATACCATTTGTCTTCAGCTTCAGGAGGTCATTGTCTGCTCCCGTGGTGAGTGGCTGGGAGTGGAGGCTCCTCCAAGGAAAATACTCGGGGTGCACATAAGGGCGTCCGCTCCACAGCTGATCCCACAGCTGAGCAGAGCATCTCCTGGCTGAGTCGCCAAATTGACTTGCAGAAAACAGACTCCACAACCTGTAAGGCTGTAAAGTAGGTATGTTTATTCAGAGCTGGGCAGCACAGCGGGTCGCCCCACCACAATCGTGCACGCCCATCACAGTAGTTCATCTTGTATTTATGCAGAAGGGGTTACACAATTAAGGAAACGTCTATACATACTCATAAAAAGCAGTCTTTATTACAATGAGTTCCGATAAATCATTTTCACTGTCTACGCCTTTAATTCCTCCCAGCTGCGCACGTGCAGTGCCTCCTGGTGGTCGTGGGCTGGGGTCCTCAGGATAAAGGCTGTACCTTTTCCTCGTTATGGTGATTCATTGAAGAACTCTACAACTCAAAGCAAATAAGTTATAAAGTAGGTATGTGGTTTATTTTGGCATTGGGCACATGCAGGATAGCTCCCAAAAGCATGCACACTTTAACGCGGCAACTTGCTTTGGTTATATGCAGTAAAGAGTTACATATGCATGAAGTTTCCCAATACACTTATATATATTCATAACCTATCCCCACTTTGTATTAAAATTAGCTCCAAGAAGTCATTTCCATAAACTCCTCCCATCTGCGCCTGCGCAGTGCCTTCTGGTGGTGGTCATTGGGGGTCGTGGGGATGAAGGCCGATAATTCCTCTTCATCACCATGTTGACCCCCTGCCTTTGTACAGACTCAGCTGCTCCTTGGCTCTTGTCCATACCACAAGGTCGGTCTCAGCTGTTTTTTGAGACAGGTTCCCCATTTTTGTCAGGAAACATCCTCTGTGAGGGGCCCCGAGACTCCTTGTTTCAGTTAATTTGCACAGTAGCAAGCAAAGATACTCAACAATATCTATTTTAAAGCGATTAAGCAAGCCCCAATTCTTCTATCCCTGGCTTCAGTCCCCCCTTTTCTAGAAGATTAGTAAATTCTTTTACTCGCGGCAAAGATTCCCAACTTGGTACTGATCACTTAATGCCATACCATGGACGTGTGACAAAGAAGTCAGCATGGCTATCCAGTATAACATTCTCCAGTTCCAGATTAGCATAATTACAGACAATGCAAGACTTATACCAACTAAGATCAATATGATTGTGATCGGGTGACACAATGTATTGAGAATGCCATTTGCCGTTGGTGACAACCTGAATCACCAGTGAGGACTAGCATCTTGTTTACATTGTATTGTTAGACTTGATCAACCGGTGTGATACCACTGGTGCCAATTATAAAAATCACACCCGACAATTCTAACAAAGTTACAAATACAAAAGTTAGAATTATTTTTACTGGGGAGTTATATTTTTTTATCTACTTCTACAGAGGTAAATGTAGTGCTTAAATACACACAGCCTTGACAAATATATAAGCACAGTCTTTTGACTAGTATTCGGATGAATTTCAGAGTGGCAAACACCTTGCTCAGTGTCAAGACATACATCCAGAGTGTCAGTTGTGTTGCTTTCACAGATAAATCCTTGTTGTTCCCGGGTAACACATGACTCCAGATTTACAGTCTGCTGTTTCCCACTCCCTATCCGTGCCCATGTTCTATGCTCTGAAGGATAGAGCACTGTCACAGAATCACAGAATCACAGAATCACAGAATCACAGAATTGAAGGGGCTGGAAGGAACCTCAAAAGATCATCGGGTCCAACCCACCTGCCAAAGCAGGTTCCCTAGAGCAGGTTGTCCAGGTAGGCGTCCAGACGGGCTTTGAATATCTCCAGAGAAGGAGACTCCACAACCTCCCTGGGCAGCTTGTTCCAGTGCTCTGTCACCCTCACCGTGAAGAAATTATTTCGCATGTCAGTGCGGAACTTCCTGTGCTCTATCTTGTGGCCATTACCCCTTGTCCTGTCCCCGCAAACCACTGAAAAGAGGTTGGCCAAATCCCTCTGCCTCCCACACCTCAGGTATTTATACACATTGATGAGATCCCCTCTCAGTCTTCTTTTCTCCAGGCTGAACAGACCCAGGTCTGTCAGCCTTTCCTCATAGGGAAGATGCTTCAAGCCCCGTATCATCTTTGTGGTCCTCCACTGGACTCTTTCCAGGAGATCCCTGTCTTTTTTTTACTGGGGAGCCCAGAACTGGACACAGTACTCCAGGTGAGGCCTGACCAGGGCAGAGTAGAGGGGGAGGATCACCTCCCTTGACCTGCTGGCCGCGCTCCTTTTAATGCACGCCAGGATCCCATTGGCATACTGCTGGCTCATGGTCAACCTGTCGTCCACCAGGACCCTGTCGTGGTTCCGCTCGAATGGGCAGCCGAGCTCCACCACAGCCGCTCTCTCACTCCCCCTCCTCAAAGAGGAATGGGGAGAAAAAATGTGAAAAGGACTCAAGGGTTGAGATAAGGACGAGAAAATCACGCAATAATTATTGTAACGGGCAAAACAGACTCAGCATAAGAAGATAGTAAGATTTATTGCTCATTACTAACAAGCTAGAGAAGTGAGAAACAAAGGAAAGAAACCAAAAGCACCTTCCCCCCTCATCCACCCTCTTCCACCTCCTCCCCCCGAGCGGCGCAGGGGAATGGGGGAATGGGGGTTATGGTCAGTCTACAGCACTTCTCTGCTGCTCCTTCTCGGTCACTCTCATCCCCTGTGCTGTGGGGTCCCACCCACGGGATGCAGTCCTTGATGAACTGATCCAGCATGGGCTTCCCACAGGCAGTAGCTCTTCCAGAACTGCTCCAGATATCGGTCCGTACCACGGAATCCATCCCTCAGGAGAAAATTGCTCCTACCTGGCTCCCCTACGGGCAGCAGCTCCTGCCAGGTCACCTGCTCCTGCGTGTTCTCCTCTCCACGGGCTACAGGTCCGGCCCGGAATCTGCTCCGGCAGGGGTCTTCCACAGGCCGCAGCCTCCGTCGGTGCAGGGCCACCTGCTCCACTGTGGTCTCCTCCACAGGCTGCAGCATGGAACCCTGCTCCACCATGGTACTCCATGGGCTGCAGGGGGACATCCTGCTTCACCATGGTCCTCACCACAGGCCGCAGGGGACTTCTGCTCCGGCGCCTGAAGCACCTCTCCCCCTCCTTCTTCACTGACCTTGGCGCCTGCAAGGCCGTTCCTCATCCCTTCACTCTCCCAGCTGCTGTGTAGCGCAGCATTTTTTTTCCCTGTCTTAAATATGCTCTCACAGAGGCGCAAAACAACATCGCTTATTGGCTCGGCTCTGGTGAGCAGTGGGGCCCTTCCCAAACATGGGGCAGCTTCTAGATCTTTCTCACAGAAACCACCCCTATGGCCCCCTGCTACCAAAATCTTGCCACGTAAACCCACTACAGACCCCCAGGTCCTTGTCCACAGAGCTCCTCTCCACAAGGTCATCCCCCAGCCTCTACTGATACATGCGGTTGTTCCTTCCCAGGTGCAGGACTCTACACTTGTTCTTATTAAACCTCATTTGGTTTCTTCCTGCACATCTCTCCAGCCTGTCCAGGTCTCACTGAATGGCAGCACAGCCTTCTGGCATGTCGGCCACTCCTCCCAGCTTTGTGTCATCAGCGTACTTGCTTAGGGCAGACACTATTCCCTTATCAAGGTCATCGATGAAGATATTGAACAATACCGGACCCAGCACCGACCCCTGGGGAACACCGCTAGTCACAGGTCTCCATCTGGACTCTGTGCCACTGATCACCACCCTCTGAGCTCGGCCAGTCAGCCAGTTCTCAACCCACCTTACTGTCCACTCCTCTATCCCACACTATCTCAGCTTTGCTAGCAGGATGTCGTGGGAGACAGTATCAAAAGCCTTGCTAAAGTCAAGGTAGATGACATCCACTGCTCTCCCCTTATCTACCCAGCTGGTGATGCCATCATAGAAGGCAACAAGGTTGGTCGAGCACGACTTCCCCTTGGTGAATCCATGCTGACTACCCCTCATAACCTTCTTCTCTTCCAATTGCTTGGAGATGGCATCCAGAACAAGCTGTTCCAACAACTCTCCTCATGGTTTAATCCTAGTGCAATGGTGAATAACATAAACTGTGGCATTACGTATAGTAAGCACAAAGGCAGTAGCCATGTTAACAGTGGGATCATAGGTAAAATTTACCAGAGTCCACCAAGATTGGAATTTCCTCTCAAAATCATTGCCTTTGTCCCAAACAGCCTTTCAGACTTCAACCAGGAAAACGCCTTCACTTCCTTCCCCAATGATCTTAATTGCAGTGAAAGTAGTAAGGAGCACCTGGTATGGTCCTTCCCACTGTGGTTTCAAAGTTTTCTCTGCAAGAGACTTGACATATACATTATCTCCAGGCTGTATGTCATGCACCGGTCCATCCAGCTCTCTACTCTGAGTTCCAGCCACATGCTTTTCTATTTCTCCAAGCTGCTTACTCAAAGCTACCATATAGGTAGTCAGCGTCTCTTCCCCAACCTTTGCTGACATTCCTTTCTGGACCCCGTATGGTTTCCCATAAAGCATTTCAAAAGGACTTAATTTTTCTTTAGTTCGAGGCTTAGTCCGAATCCGCAACGATGCCAGAGGGAGAGCTTGGGGCCAGGGCAAGTTTGCTTCTTGCCCTAACCTTAAAATTTGTTGTTTGATCAAATGGTTCATTTTCTCCACTTGGCCACTGGATTGAGGGTGTTACAGAGTATGGAGTTCCCAATCTATTGCCCAATAGCTGACTAATTTGCTGCACTATCTTTGAAATAAAGTGTGGTCCCCGGTCTGAGGACATGGTGTCTGGAACTCCGAAGCATGGTATTATTTCTTGTAGCAATACCTTGGGTACTTCTTGGGCTTTGGTAGTTCTAGTGGGTACCGCCTCTGGCCAACCTGAAAAGATATACCAATAAATAATGATACCCCCCTTTCCTTGGAAGTTCAGAAAAGTCAATCTGCCATTGTTGTCCAGGCCTGAGGCCTTTCCCAATTTGGCTCAATTTCAGTTTGGGGGTATTTTTGGGTGTTGAGGAATTTTTGAAATAGCAAGGAGGCCATGACTTGCTGCAGCTGAGCAAACCAAGCTACCAGGACGACTACAAGGAGTTGCCATAACGATGTTCACTTATCGCCCGATTGAGGAATTAAAAATACTATTGCCAGCAGCTGGCTTCAAGGACAAGCTCTACGTGACTGCTAATCACAAGGGGGTTGTTTTCTTGCAGGTGGGGTTGTTTACTTGAAGTTGTTTGTCTGAGTGCTTTTGACCAATAATCTTGTGTGAGACACTATCCGCCCCTGCTAACTTTGCTATAAAAGTCAGGCTATTCAGGTAATAAAGATGGAGCATGATCTGACCATATTGGTGTGTGTCATGTTTTTGGCCATTCTTCTTACAACAAATGGTGCCCGAACATGGTGAGACCCGGTGAGACGCGGAGAGATGCAGAGAGACGAGGAGAGACGAGGGATGCAGAGAGACGCAGAACAGAGACATGGTGAGACACGGAATAGTGATGCGGAGGGATGCGGAACACTGACGCAGAGAGACGCGGGACATCAGAGATCGAGACGGAGTTCAAAACTTCAACAGGAGAACGGAGGTGTCGGTGAAGACGGGAGCCGAGCAGCAGGTGGCGATAGTGGCGGTGCAAGCTTTAGCACTAACACCTGGGACTGACAGAACGCCTGGTGCAAAATCTAAAACCTTGGGAATGCGGCTGACACGGTTCTTATCGTCGGCTCCCGCACCCACCCCGGTTCGGCGTATGACCTCTTCAATAAAGGAATCAGTGACAGAAATAACTAAGGGTCTGTCGGAGCAGAGTGTTGATGGGGAGTGGGGGTTGCCCAGCAATAAATCCACTCGGGATGCTTCGCCAATAAGAGGTACAACAACAGCTTCCCAGAATCGACCTTCAGTGAAGAAGCTGTTCCAAGAATTGTTAGAAAAGTTGGAGAAAGTAAAAATAAAGGATTAGGAGGAGCTTTCTTTATCATCTGCCCCCCCCAGAATGGAGTCCCTCATTATCCGTGCCTACAACAACATTGGCACCAATGAGGGACAGATGGTCCGGCGTGATACGCGACATAGAAGGACAGTGCCATGCTGCGTCTTTGGACTGTCCTATTATTGTTGACCCTGCACAAGGCACTGGGTTGTGACAGCCACATGATTTTAAGCTTTTACAGCAAGCTTGAAAAACAGTTACGGACTACGGTTTGCAATCCGAGGCAGCTCAACATATAGTTCAGTGGATTTTACAGTCAGACCTGATGTGTCCACTTGACTGCCAAAACTTGGCGCGTTTATTGTTAAGTCCTTCCCAATTGTTATTGTTTAAAAGGGAATGGTTGCAGTTACCACAGGGGGAAGCGGGTCGACTGTGTCAACCGGGGGACCCTCTGTATGGGGTTACTGCAGAGATGTTAACGGGGATGGGTCCTTATCTCAATACCCAGGTTCAGCTGCAGTTCCCTGCGATTGTTCACCAAACAGCTGCACAGCTCGCACTGAGGGCTCTTCTTAGTCTCCCAGGGGAAAAGAAAGCACCTCCATTTGCATCTGTAGAACAGGCCCCTGGGGAACCATATACTAAATTTATCGATTGGTTGTGGGCAGCAATTCCTGATCATCCTGATCTAACAGCAGAGTCTAAAAGCAGTATGTTTAAAATGCTTGCATTTAATAATGCAAACCCAAGAACTCAAAACATCTTAGTTACACTGCTGAGAACTGCACAGGTAGAGGACATGTTGGAAAGGGTACAGAGAGCTGATCAGTCCAGGCAACCAAATGTGGTGGCACAGGCTGTAAAGGACTGTCAGAGATTTGCTTTTACGGTACCCTCCATTAACAAACAGGCCCTGACAAAGTGTTATGAATGGCTAGTGCTTCCGCAGGGGATGAGGAATTCCCCTACATTATGTCAATTATATGTGGCCTGGGCATTAGAACCAATTTGGACAGCGTGGTGTGACATAATTATTTACCATTATAGGGATAAGATTCGGTTTGGTAGGCCAGAATGCTTCCAGGATTCTGATTTAAAGTTTATTCAGGATACTTTGGAAGCAAAAGGGTTGAAGATAGCCCCAGAGAATGGAAACATCCATGGCTATACTTGGGATGGAAAATATCAGACTCTACTATTCGTCCACAGAAAGTTGATATAATTACAGTGTTACATAATTTGACAGATGTACAAATGTTCCTGGGTAATATCCAGTGGGGTCGCCACATTGTATGGATTACTAATGATGACTTAGCTATATTACTACCTTTATTGCTACCTTTATTGCGGGGCAGGAGTGCAGAGCCGCAGATTACACTACCAAATGACCACCGGCAGGCTCTTTCACAAATAGCTTCTAAGGTTGCAGCCGGCACTGCTTGCAGACGTATAGCAGACGTTGCACACTCCTTACTGGTAAGCAATGATGTGTCTCATCTGTTTGCAGTGCTTGGTCAGTGGCAAAAAGAAAAGGGGGAGAGTAAGGGACGCCAAAGACAGAAACAGTATCAGGAGGATGCCACTGACATTAACAGCACTGGGAATAGGAATGGCATAAGTGAAACAGAAGATAGCAAGGGTGGAATGATAGGGCAGCATTTTCGAGTTCTGGAATGTATTCTCCTACTGATTCAGACAAAAACGAGTGTTCAGACATGGGCGGAAGCTATCGCAGAGTTAGTACGTAAGGGTCGCTCTTGGAGTATTGAGATCAGCGGGCAGGAACCAAGAGATATTAATCTGCCGATGACTCAGGATCATCTGGAATGGTGTTTACAGCAATCCATACCACTACAAGAAGCTGTGTTAGGTTACCCGGGATCGGTACATTCCCAAACTCCAAAGGGGCCTCTCTGGCAAGTTATAAGATCATATAAATGGCAGGTAGTACCACAGGCTTCATCCCGACCAGTGGTGGGTCGCACTGTATACACTGATGCAGGTGCAGCAAGTGGGAAGTTGCTGATGGTGATTCTAATACTGCCAGCAGTGCTTGTGTTCGTGACCAAGATCTAGCCGTGACAAAATCTGTGGGTGACATAGGCTAATCAGACTGGTATATCAGAATTTTGTCTTTCCATGGCATCGTTCACGGACCTGTTCAGGACTTGCCTCATAGGTATACCTGTGTATGACCCTTCTGAGTTTGGCCAGTATGCTACCAACAATTGCCGCAGTTCCTCATCTGTAGCTGTGTGCTCAGTGAAAGTGATAAATTCACATACTGTCTCGTTGCCCTGAGATCCAGAAGAGTTACAGTTACTTGGGTCTCAGAGGATTGGAAACACATCACAGAATTGGACTCAAACATGTTTTGTGTTCAGTAATTTACAGCAAAGATTAAATCCTGTCAAAAACACAATCCAACAAGGTGGCCAAATGTGACTTCAGAAGGGCCATGTGGGTACAGAAATACAATTAACACCTGTGGTTGCAATGACACTGCTAAGCAGGGTTTAGGGGCTTATGGCACGGAGACAAGGGATAACAACTATAGCATTTGGAATAATCGTACAGCTATGGCACTACCTCCTGATGTTTTTCTGATTTGTGGGGATAGGGCCTGTCAAGGTATCCCTGCAAATGCTATTGGAGGTCCACATTACTCAGGTAAACTTACTATATTTGCTCCTAGCTTGTCACAGTTGCGTAAGATCACTAGACATAAACAGGCATTGCTCACACCAGATTGCAATGATAATGTTGAATTGCTTGGTGTTGCAGCTAGAGAGGCATTAGTAATTTTCGTGCCAGGAGCAGCAGCTGCGGCTGCACTTAATAATTTAGAAAAATTGTCATGCTGGGCCAAGAAGCAAGCCAATGCCATGACAGAGAAACTTGAGGAGATGTTACCAGATCAAAATAGTCTGTGAAATGCTGTGGTGGTTCCACTTGAGTGGGCAGCCAAGCTCCACCACAGCAGCTCTCACACTCCCCCTCCTCAAAGAGGAACAGGGAGATAATACCATGAAAAAAGCTCAAAGGTTGAGATAAGGACAAGGAGATCATGCAGTAATTATTGTGACGGGCAAAACAGACTTGGCATAGGAAGACAGTAAGATTTATTGCTTATTACTAACAAGCTAGAGAAGTGAGAAACAAAGGAAAGAAACCAAAAGCACCTTCCCCCCCCCATCCACCCTCTTCCACCTCCTCCCCCCAAGCGACAGGGGAATGGGGGTTATGGTCAGTCTATAGCGCTTCTTCTTTACCACTTCTTCTTGGTCACTCTCGTCCCCTGTGCTGTGGGGTCCCTCCCACGGGATGCAGTCCTTCCTGAACTGATCCGACAACTGATCCGACGTGGGCTTCCCACAGGCAGCAGCTCTTCCAGAACTGCTCCAGATATCGGTCCATACCACGGGGTCCATCCCTCAGGAGAAAACTGCTCCAACCTGGCTCCCTCATGGGCAGCAGCTCCTGCCAGGTCACCTGCTCCTGCGTGTTCTCCTCTCCACGGGCTACAGGTCCGGCCCGGAATCTGCTCCGGCAGGGGTCTTCCACAGGCCACAGCCTCCATCGGTGCAGGGCCACCTGCTCCACCATGGTCTCTTCCACGGACTGCAGCGTGGAACCCTGCTCCACCGTGGTACTCCATGGGCTGCAGGGAGACATCCTGCTTCACCATGGTCCTCACCACAGGCCGCAGGGGACTTCTGCTCCGGCGCCTGGAGAACCTCTCCCCCTCCTTCTTCACTGACCTTGGCGCCTGCAAGGCTGTTCCTCACTCCCTTCACTCTCCCAGCTGCTGTGTAGCGCAGCATTTTTTTCCCCTGTCTTAAATATACTCTCACAGAGGTGCAAAACAACATCGCTTATTGGCTCGGCTCTGGTCAGCAGTTACCCTTCCCAAACATGGGGCAGCTTCTAGATCTTTCTCACAGAAGCCACCGCTATGGCTCCCTGCTACCAAAACCTTGCCACGTAAACCCACTACACATGCATTTTTACAAGATCGAGCTGCTGTTGACTTCTTGCTTTTGGCTCAAGGGCATGGGTGTGAGGACTTGGAGGGAATGTGCTGTTTGAACCTTTTTGATCATAGTGAGTCAATTCACAAATCCATTACTTTCCTGAAAGAGCACATGAGAAAGATTCAATACGATATTGATCCTTTCAATCAATGGCTCACTGATTTGTTTGGAACGATGCCTAGATGGTTACTGGGATTAATCAAAGAGGGATTAAGGATTCTGCTTACTGTGGTGTTAATCATCATTGTGTGTTGTATTGTAATAAATGTGGTTAAAGGGTTACTTGCAAAACTGTTACATCAGGCTTGGTTTGCTCAAAAAGAAAAAGGGGGAATTGTTGAGGGATTTTTGAAAAAGCAAGGAGGCCATGACTTGCTGCAGCTCAGCAAACCAAGCTATCAGGACGACTACGAGGAGCTCCCATGACAATGTTCCCTTATCGCCCGATTGAGGAATTTAAAAAATATTGTTGCCAGCAGCTGGCTTCAAGGACAAGATCTACGTGACTGCTAATCACAAGGGGGTTGTTTTCTTGCAGATGGGGTTGTTTTCTTGCAGTTGTTTGTCTGAGTGCTTTCGACCAATAATCTTGTGTTAGACGCTGTACGCCCCTGCTAGATTGCTATAAGAATCAGGCTATTCAGGTAATAAAGATGGAGCATGATCTGACCATATTGGTGTGTGTCATGTTTTCGGCCGTTCTTCCTGCAACATTTGGGGTTGGTCTGGAGGCAGAGGTCACATTGTTGGATTGTGTGACAGTAGCATACAAATTCCTAGCTGTAATTTTCCCAATCAGATAGTTATATAGGGAATTTATTCTCCAATGAGTTTTCTGGTGTTCTTCCCTTACTAGTGACCATAGCAAATTAGAGGAGATGACTAATTTCCCTTTCCCTTCTTTGGTAATAGCCCATCCCTCTTGGTTATACTCTCCCTTTTGGCTTTTGATTAATTTTCTGTCCTTTTTGGACTGGCTTACCTTCAAGGGGAATCTTCCCGTCTGGAATCAGGGCTCCCTTAGCTGCTACCTCAACTTTTGCTGCTTTTTTTGCCTCTCTGTCTGTCAGATTGTTTTCTTCCTCCAATTCTGAGATCACCTTCTGGTGTGCCTTAATGTAGTGGGTTTACGTGGCAAGGTTTTGGTAGCAGGGAGCCATAGGGGTGGTTTCTGTGAGAAAGATCTAGAACCTGCCCCATGTTTGGGAAGGGCCCCATTGCTTTCCAGAGCTGAGCCAATAAGCGATGTTGTTTTGCGCCTCTGTGAGAGCATTTAAGACAGGGAAAAAAATGCTGCGCCACACAGCAGCTGGGAGAGTCAAGGGAGTGAGAAACAGCCTTGCAGGTGCCAAGGTCAGTGTAGAAGGAGGGGGAGAGGTGCTCCAGGCGCCGGAGCAGAAGTCCCCTGCGGCCTGTGGTGAGGACCATGGTGAAGCAGGATGTCCCCCTGCAGCCCATGGAGTACCACGGTGGAGCAGGGTTCCACGCTGCAGCCTGTGGAGGAGACCACAGTGGAGCAGGTGGCCCTGCACCGACGGAGGCTGCGGCCTGTGGAAGACCCCTGCCGGAGCAGATTCCGGGCCGGACCTGTAGCCCGTGGAGAGGAGAACACGCAGGAGCAGGTGACCTGGCAGGAGCTGCTGCCCATGAGGGAGCCAGGTTGGAGCAGTTTTCTCCTGAGGGATGGACCCCGTGGTATGGACCGATATCTGGAGCAGTTCTGGAAGAGCTGCTGCCTGTGGGAAGCCCACGCCGGATCAGTTCATCAAGGACTGCATCCCGTGGGTGGGACCCCACAGCACAGGGGACGAGAGTGACCAAGAAGGAGCGGCAGAGAAGAAGTGCTGTAGACTGACCATAACCCCCATTCCCCCATTCCTCTGCGCCGCTCAGGTGGATGAGGGTGGATGGGGGGGAAGGTGCTTTTGTTTTTTTTTTCCTTTGTTTCTCACTTCTCTAGCTTGTTAGTAATGAGCAATAAATCTTACTATCTTCTTATGCTGAGTCTGTTTTGCCCGTTACAATAATTATTGCGTGATTTTCTCGTCCTTATCTCAACCCTTGAGCCCTTTTCACATATTTTCTCCCCATTCCTCTTTGATCAGGGGGAGTGAGAGAGCGGCTGTGGTGGAGCTCGGCTGCCCACTCGAGCGGAACCACAACAATATGATTGCTACCTTTTCAGGCAGCTGAACTGCTTCCAATAATCGCATTATTTCATGTTTGATGTTTTTCCCTTGCGAGTTCAACAGTCCTCTTTCTTTCCAGATGGCTCCATGTGCATGTACAACCCCGAATGCATATCTTGAGTCCGTATAGATGTTTATTTTCATTCCTTTTGCTATTTCTAAGGCACGGGTCAGAGCAATTATCTCGGCCTTTTGTGCAGAGGTATCTGTTGGCAAAGGTCCAGATTCTATTACCTCTTTGCAAGTGGTAACTGCATACCCAGCATGTCGTTTTCCGCTGATGACTTAGCTGCTCCCATCAGTGAACCACATTTACACATACGGCTGGAGTAGGTCAATGGTCTCCATTTAGTTGTGGTGTACAGGCTCCCCTTTGGTTTCCACTGAGGAAAGAAGCTGGGTTGACAGTCTTAGTTACCACTATTAGTGTTAGTTACCACTATTTCTACATCATCTACCTCTATAGCTTGGTATTTCAGGAACCTTTGTGGAGAAAGCCAGTGACCTCCTTTCACTTCCAGCACTGCAGACACTGTGTGAGACACTAGCACAGTTATTTTCTGGCCCAAGGTGAACTTGCGTGCTTCCTGGATATTTAACACCACTGCTGCAACGGCTCTGAGGCATCCCAGACATCCCTTGGCAGTGGCATCCAGCTGCTTAGGAAAATAAGCAACTGCCCTTTGATATGGGCCCAGGTCTTGTGCTAGTATTCCCAGGGCAATCCCCTGTTTCTCAAGGGAGAAGAGGAAGAATGGTTTATTCACATCTGGAAGTTCCAGAGCTGGGGCTGACATGAGAGCCTTCTTTAGTTGGTCAAAGGCTCGCGTGGCCTCCATCCATTGGAGGTTTCTGTTCCCATTTGCAATGAGAGCATACAGCGGTTTTACATGAGATCTGTAATTATAGATCCACAATCTGCCCCACCCTGTCATTCCGAAAAAGGTTCACAGTTCTTTTATTGTCTCAGGTTTCGGGGTTTGACTTATTGCTTCTTTACGATCTTGCCCCAAGGTCCATTGTCCGGCAGTAACCTCATAAACCAGGTAGGTCACCTTCTGCTTTACCACCTGAGCCTTCTTCTTCAATACTCTGTACCCCTGTAGTCCCAGAAAGTTTAGGAGGCTTACTGTTGTGAGAAACATCTCAAATAATTTTCTTCAGACAGGATCTTCTGTAAAGCTATTTTATTTGCGATTGCAATGGTAGGCGTCCTGTCAATCAGGAGCGCATTTTAGTAAACAAATCATAACCTTTTATTCCCTATTACCCGATGCCTGATCACCTCTCCTGTCTCCTCATTGGCTGAGTACTACAGGTTCACAAGCTACTCGACGCTCCTCTATACCATATATGTACAATTTTTCTTTTTTTCTACCCTTTAATTTCTCCTTTCTTATGTTTTGAGAACTTGTGATCTTTGTTTTACTGTTCTCACACTGCTCATCCTGTTTTTCTCAAGCTTCCACCTTATTTTGGAACAGTGAGGCCTTCTACTGTCCACTTATCTACTTAGCATTTCTCCTTATTATGACTACATAACTACCCTGAAATACAGAAAATTAGTTCTCTACTGCAAAAACACAGCTCTGTTTCTCACACTGTCCAGGCCACACATGCTTCTTCTGTCTGGGTAACTATTAGGAGGTCATCTACCTACTGCAACAGCCTTCCTTCTCCTGGTAGAGCTTCCCAGGTCTCCAAGTCCTTTGCAAGTTTTTCTCCAAACAAAGTGGACGAGTTCTTAAAGCCCTGAGGCAACCTTGTCCATGTGAGCTGTGTTTTGCGCCCACTCTTAGGGCTTTCCCACTCCAATGCAAAGATTTTCTGGCTGGCTTCATGGAGAGGGAGGCAAAAGAAGGCATCTTTCAGGTCTAAAACAATAAACCAGGTTAGCTCTGGTGTTAAGCATGTTAGTAAATAAATATATATGGGTTCGCCACCAGAGGGTAAAGGTAGTGGCTGTCTCCCCTCCTTAAGTTTGATTTGTATTGGAGGAGCATTTTTGCCTTCCCTGGTACTTCAGTGGCCCATATTCCAAGGAATACCTGACTCAAGATATCCTCATTAACCTCTTCCTTCGTTTTAGGGTTTGTTGATATCATTAGTCTTAGTACCTCCACATACCTCTGGTCATCCACCTCCAGAACAATCTCCCTGTTTTAAAATGATATGGTCACTTGTAATTTTTCCAACCAACCAGTCCCTTCCCAGGAGTGATTCCGGAGATTTGGGCATATATAAAAATTTATGAATGCCCCACTGTTTCCCAAGTTTGTACTTTAAAGGTTTACAAAAGTATGCCATTTCTGATTGGCCAGTTGCTCCTTTTACTATGACATAATCATTTCCTACAGGTACTAGTGCTTTATTTGAAACTAAATAAGTTGCCCCTGTATCTACCATAAGTTCCACCTCCTTTCCCTCCTTCATTTTTATAACCAGTGGATCTGCTGGGGTAGATTTTCCTGGTCTTCCCCAGTTGTCTTTTGCACGTGTGACCACCACCTCCCTTCCCCGGTTTCCTTTTCCATTTATTTTCTGTTCCAGGCATTTGTTTTTCCAATGCCCAAATTTCTTACATAGGGCACATTGCACCTTGCCTAGCCAGGGCTGTTCCTGTCTAGGCCTCCTTTTTCCTTCTTCCCTAATAACTGCTATCAGCCTCTTCTGCATGTTTATTTAAAGAAGATAAAAGTCCTCTCTCCTTCCAAATTGCCCCGTGTGCATACACCACAGCAAAGGCATATTTCAAATCTGTCCAAAGGTTTGCCAGCTCAAAAGTTCTTATCAAGGCGATGATTTCCACCTTTTGGGCTGATGTTTGTCATATCCTGTGAGGCAAAATCCCTGGCGGAAGAAGCTGCTGCCATCTATATACCAATCCTCCACATCTTCCAGGGGTGTATCCTTTAAGTCTGGTCAGCTGGAGTATAAAGTGTCCATGGTCTTGATGCAAACATGACTAAGGAAAGAGGCTGGGTTCACAGAATTAGCGCTGACAAACTTTAGTAAGTCCATTATACACATTCCTTTTCTTCTTCAGTAGCTATCATTTGCATATTGCAACCAAGGAGTCTGGTTGTCTGCATTTTACAAGGTCGCCTGCTAAGCTTTCTTATCACTGTAATCATATCTCAATTCCACATTTCTTACCTTTAAACCATGTAACTCTGAAAAAACAACATTTTTATTCCTTCAATTCCCCCCTTTTCTTCTTTATAAATTGTTGATTTTTGCAAACCTTTTCTCTAAGGTCTAATATGGTAGATATCTTCCTCTTCTTCACTTTCTTTGCTTTCCATCTCCTCTAATATCCTCTTATCTGAGTAAGGTGGGGGCTCCATGGTCATTTTGTTTCAATAGTACAGTTTCAATTAACCGCTGTACTAGTCCCCTTACACAGGGGATAGTGCAACAACCAGTGGCTGTCAAAACTCCTGCTACTATGATCAAGGATGTAAATATGGACATTACCATCCCTTTCCATTTACCAAACCAAGATTCCAACCATCCTGTGATGGAAGTGTCTGTTCCTAAGTTTCCTGCCAATTCACTGGCAAGGGTGGTAAGCCCTTGCAATGGTCTAGTTACTGTGCCATCTGGGGCAATATTAGGTATAAAAGTGCAACAATGGTTGCTCAGTATCACACGCACCTCCTTTCTCCATGAACATCATATCTAATGCTATTCTGTTTTCCTAAACCATTTTGCTGGTGGCATCTAGTTGTTCAGCGATTCCTCTTAATGCATCCCTTGTATAATTAATGAATCTCTGCTGATTCTAATAAATAGAATTAATCCATTCCACATTCTTACTGATTGTTACCCACCAGAACAGTGACTCAAACCCTGCAGCAATTTGATTCCTGGCTTTCTGTTCACTGAGAACTCCTCTAGGTACCCCAATAGAATCTATGTATACTCTATCACTGAATGATACTCCTAAGCTTCTTTAACTACTTCTGGGTATTTGTGATGTTTCTCTTTCAAATGCCAGGGTGAAGGGTATAGCTAATTGAACAAGTGCACAAGTGCCTCCCCAATTAGATGGTAGGGTGGACCGTAAGATCTTCCTTCCACCGTACCACCAGAGATCTGCCCTGGGGATCTCTAGTCTTGAGCAGTTTCCCATCAAGTCCTTGGTAGCACAAGGGAAATTCTCCCAGATGCTGAATGCAAAAATGTTTTTCCCATATTTATAAAAGTAATACCTCCTCGGGAGGTTAGAATTGCTCTAAAATCTTTTCTAGAACTAGCCCAAATACATAGGTGGCCCTGTAAACCCCTGAGGTAAAACTGTCCATCTGTACTGTTGCTTCTGCCCCCTTTTCAGGGTCTTTCCAGTCAGAGGTGAATATATCTTTGCTCTCAGGGCCTGAGAGCACTCCATTAATAATACTGTTATTCCAATCTAAGAATTTACTATTTGAATGCCCAATTTCATTGTCAAATTCCTTCCCAAAAAGTTAGTGCCTACCTTGGGTACATGCAATAATTGCCCAGTGATCATTTTATCCCCTAGTCTCAGCATGGTATCCCCCAAAAGCAGCACTGTTATCCCAGCCCCTTCTACACCCATCACTTTTGAGGGTTTCATTAGTGTGGTTTAACCTGGCCAGCAGCTAAACACCACACAGCTGTTCACTCACCCTCCCCCCCCTCTCTGGGATGGGGGAGAGAAACAGGAAAGTGAAGCCTGTGAGTTGAGATAAAGACAGTTTATTAAGACAGAAAAATAATAATAGCAACAATAATAAGAACAATAACAATAATAACAATAATGATGATAATAGTACTACTAATAATAATGCATACGAAACAAGTGATGCACAATGCAATTGCTCACCACCCAATGACCAATGCCCAGCCTAACCCTGAGCAGTCCAGCCCCCCCACCCCGACTAGCCACTCCTATATATTGTTTACCATGACATCAGATGGTGTGGAATACCCCTTTGGCCAGTTTGGGTCAACTCCTTATTTGGTAGTCTATGGGCCTTATTTGGTTTCTCCTTATTTGGTAGTCTATGGGCCAGATGTCAGAGACTTCTGCAGCATCTCCTGCAATAGTCAGCAGTTATCTCAAAAACTCCCACTCATTCTCTTATCTCCCAGACCCAGACTTGGGCCTCAATGTTAACCCTTCAAATCCCCTACTGACATGAATTGCTGGACCATTCCTTTGCAAGATACAAGAAATATATACATTAAGCACTCTGTTTTTCTTATTTTTTTTCATTGTTCCATATTAACACGAATCAGATGAACAAAATTAACAATCCTCCATCTCCTTTTTCATGGTATTGATTCGTGTTTTCCTTTCCAATTGAGTCAATGCTTGCCTAATTGATATCAATTTTGGATCTTCATTTGTTTTTATTATCATCAGGGAATGGGTTTTCTCTTTCCCTGGTTCTGCATTCCTCATCTGGGAGGATTGATCAGCCAAAAGATCCAAAGCCGTCGCTGTTTAATTGGTTACAATTTTGAGGACAGCTTGCAACCTAATTATTCGATTCAAATTATTAATAGGTTCTCAAATGAGGTAGACACTACCTCATTCGGGTTCCAGGTAGCTGGTCCATAATGCTGTATGATTCTTTCAGGAGGCCATTCATTCTCTCCCCATTATTTTTTTTTTTGGCACTACCCCCAGCTAAGGAAGCATCAATAGATCGTTTTACTCTATTCAGATCATCATATACTTTAATTCCTAAATGATTTCCTTTGTATTTGTGACAATAAAAGGAACAAGGGTCTTATGTACCCCACATAGCATATACCCGACCAGTTTTCAGGTAGCCTCTTGTAGGCATGTTTGCCACGCACCCAATAATGTCCCTTTAGGGCCCACGTCCCCTTTGGAAAAGGACCATCCCATCCTTCTTTATTCTTTGGAGAGTGAAAATACAGAGTGTTCTTGTTACCGAGTGGTTACAATGTCTGCCCCATTTGTACTCGTATATGCACACCTCCAAGCTCCCACATTGGGAGCTTACAATTACACTTACAATTACAATCAAGTTTTCTTTGGCGGCCTTTCATATTACGAGCTGACCAGAAATGTTTAAAGAACACTCGTCTCCCATTCTCATCTTGCCATCTCCAGTGGTAGACCCTTACCACATGCTGTTCCCTAGTGGTGTTATCACGCTGACAGCTCAAGATCTGACTGTCAATTTGTCCCCCCCGCTTGTGCTCTTGCCATGGTTTCACATCCAGATCCAAAAAATTCCTTATATGAGCATTTCAGCCAAGTCCCGTTTCTCAGCTGGACATGTGTGGCATTCCATTTCCCACTATATGCTGTACAGTTTATAGGTCTACATTCAGGATCAGTATAATCATATCCGGGAGACAGAGTCCAATTACAAATGCTTTTTCCTACCGCTACCATTCCTGTTCTGTTTAAACAGTATATACCTCGATCTGACAAGTGCAATTGCTACGGGCCTCCTTCCTCTTTCCAAAATTGTGTCCCATTATGAACTTCACTCAGATTACTAACCCACCACTTGGGTTCGACCGGGCCAGCTACCCAGGGCCAATGTTCAGTTCCCCCCAGTCCTCCAAAAACCCAGCAGTTACTAAGGTTAAAGGCCTTGGCCACTTCCTCCCCCAGAATGAAAAAGTTATTCCTCCATTCTTGCCCATGGCTCAATTGCCCCTGTAAAAACAATACCAGGAAGTATAGCATTTCTTATCCTTTTACACTGTCCAATCTTGAGGGTATGGGAAACGCCTTCAATCAAGGGGTTGGGCCCGCTTTCAGGGTCGATTCAGGCTTGTGTTACCGTTCAGACTGTCGGGGTGATCCAGCTCCTGGAAAACTAATCACTTTTTTTTTTTTTTTTTTTTTTAATAAAAAAGGTTCTTTTGTTACTTTTCTCAGGACAACCTGACCTTAGTGCGGGAGAAGTCCGGTCGAGGCCCTCTCACTCGGCAGTCAATACCCATAGGGGTTGCCTCCCTCGGTAGACCATACACACCGCAGTGGAGGGTTCTGCCCCGGTCTTGCCTTCTCCCTTTCCTCCCTTCAGGCTTGTCCCCTTTATCTGGTGCCCTTAATTCATGCAGAGCCTCGTTGTCAGAATATTAGTCCCTCTTTAGCCTTAGTTTCAGTTCCCCAGGAGTGGACTTCACCCTCCAAGCTTCGGTAGTTACTGGTCCTTTTATTCTGGATGCGTGGGTCCAACCCTTTTCTGCTGTTCTCACAGCTGTTTCAGTAGTAAATAAAACAAGGTACGGTCCCTCCCATCGGGGGTTCAATGATTCTTCCCTCCAGGTTTTTATTAAGACCTTTTCTCCTGGTTGTATCTTATGAATAACAAACCCCAGTGGGGTGTTTTGTGCTAAAATTCCCTTTTCCCTTAATTGTTATAGTTGTTTCCCTGTCTTGATCCCATATTTCTGGCTTTCAGAATTATCTAACAAATAATAATCCAATGGCATTCCTTGGGAATACGACATTCCATATATCATCTCATAAGGTGAGATACCAGTTTCACTATGGGGCATAGTCCAAATATTCAATAATGCCAATGGCAAACATTTTATCCAAGACAGTTGGGTTTCAATCATTAATTTAGCCAATTGTTGTTTAATCGTTTGATTCATTCTCTCAACTCATCCTGAACTTTGTGGATGCCATGTAGTATGGTACTCCCATTCAATTCCCATGGCTGTGTTTAAGTCCCGTAAAACTTTAGATGTGAAGTGCGTCCCCTGGTCAGAGTACCAGTGGACCTGCTAGGGTAGAAGTCCCAGGTCCCTGTCATTCCAGCCTGCAGCCCAAGACAATTTCTTTGTGATATCAGGGGCCAATTGCCCTAGAAAGAGGCTAGTCAATTGCCTCTGTTTGTATTCCAAAGCTAGGTCCAAATTCTTTTTGTTTGCTTGTTTTGTTTTCCATTGCATTTCAAAGTTGGTCCAAAAATTCTATAGGGGTTTCTTTTGGACCTTGTTGGAATAGATTCTCAATTCCCAATTTAACCAGATTTTGGTATTTACCGTTCATTATTTCCGGGGTGACTATAGTCTCAGTGGGGGGTCGGTCAGGGGAATGCAATCATCAACAGCTCCCTGAGTGGTCCCACTGGCAATCTGAGCTCACTCATAAACTCAGGTTGTTTTAACAGTTAGCTCCTTTTCTGTTTCCACGACAACTCCCTCTCAGACCCAACACTGGTGATTTTGAGATCTCAGCCTCCTGTTGAGGCGGAACTATTAACATTCCTACATCCTCTTTCCCTGCTCATTCAACTTCAAACAGCTCTGTGTTGTGGTTTAACCCGGCAGCTAAACAACACGGCAGCTGTTCGCTCACCCTTCCCCCTCCCTCTCTGGGATGGGGGGGAGAGAAATGGGAAAGTGAAGCCTGTGAGGTGAGATAAAGACAGTTGATTAAGACAGGAAAATAATAATAACAACAATAATAATGACAATAATGATGATAATAGTACTACTAATAATAATGTGTACGAAACAAGTGATGCACAATTGCTCACCACCCGCTGACTGATGTCCAGCCTAACCCGAGCAGTCCGGCCCTCCTCCCCCGGCTAGCCACCCCTATATATTGTTTAGTGTCCTGGTTTCAGTTAGGACAGAGTTAATTTCCTTCCTATTAGCTGGTAGAATGCTATGTTTTGGCTTAGGATGGGAAGAGTGCTGATAACACGCCGATGTTTTAATTGTTGCAGAGCAGTGCTTACACCAAGCCAAGGACTTTTCAGCTTCTTGCTGTGTCCTGCCAACGGGCAGTCTGGGGGTGCAGCAAGAGCTGGGAGGGGACAGGCCCAGGACAGGTGACCCAAACTAGCCAAAGGGGTATTCCATCTCATCTGACATCGTGCTAAACAAAATATAGGGGTGGCCAGCCAGGGGAGGAGGGCCGGACTGCTCGGGGTTTGGCTGGGCATCGGTCAGCAGGTGGTGAGCAATTGCATTGTGCATCACTTGTTTCGTACACATTATTATTAGTAGTACTATTATCATCATCCTTGTCATTATTATTGTTGTTATTATTATTTTCCTGTCTTAATCAACTGTCTTTATCTCAACTCACAGGCTTCACTTTCCCATTTCTCTCCCCCCCATCCCAGAGGGGGAGTGAGAGAGCGGTTGTGGTGTTTAGCTGCCCAGCACGGTAAAACCACCACAGCTTCACCAAAGGCAGATATTGCCTAACCAATCAGGTGGCCTTCTATGATGGAGTGACGGCATTGCTGGATGTGAGATATGTTCATCTGATTTGTGTCATTATGGAACAATGCTAGGGCCACATGGTATGATGAATGTGACCTTCTGTCTTACATAACCTTGTATAACCACAAGTCTAAGAAAAACAGAGTGGTTAATGTATATCATTCTTGCATCTTGCAAAGGAATGTTTTAGCAATTCGTGTCAATAGAGAGCTTGAAGGGAAATGTATTTGTAAGTTTTTCCTTGAAGTCTCTGATATCTGGGGGGTTTCAGAATACCTGCTAACTATTATGACTTTTGCATGAGACACTGTGCAAACCCCTGATATCTGGCCAGGAGATTAAGGAGAAGGGAAAAGC
This sequence comes from Aythya fuligula, assembly GCF_009819795.1. NCBI lineage: Eukaryota > Metazoa > Chordata > Aves > Anseriformes > Anatidae > Aythya > Aythya fuligula. The sequence continues at coordinate 5,938,365 of NC_045594.1, read as the reverse complement.
TGAAGGACGGCTAAAAGACAAAGCTTGCAGGGGATGTTGCACAATCCTCTGACATACAGCCAAGTTGGACAAAGGAAAAAGACAAGGGGGAGGAAGACTACGAGGCTTCAGCATGAGAGACCCCCAGAGGGACCACCGGAGACTAATACGCATGCTCCAGTAGGAGGGTTTGGATTCCAGAAACTAATTATAATAACCCTGCTTTTTTTAGAAGTAGTAATGAATATGTATTAGCCTAGGAGCATAAAAATCAGCTGCTTGATGTAACTGGTGTGCGTCTTGGTGGAGCAGAGACTCCCGGCGCACCCAGCGCTGTTTGCTTACCTCTATTCCTTTAATAAATTGTAAACTTTGATTATAGTCCTATTTTGAAGACTGAGCCATTTATTACAAATGGGGGCTCGTCCGGGATGGCTTTGGTTCCTGAATTCTGATTTGATCTCGGAGAGGCGCCCCACCATTTGGTGGCTCCTGTTTGAGTCAGGTCAGGACTAATGCCATCTTGAACCTGAATAAAGGTAAGCAAAGAATTTGATTTTTTTATGTGCTCCCTTGCCAGCTGCAGCACTGTATTTTGTCCGTAATTCTGCGCGCGAAGATCCGAATGAAGACAACGGAGTCGTAAGCATTTAAGGCATATACCATTCGGTTGGGTGGGATTCGGTTGCCTGTGTGTGTAAGAGTGTGACTGAGACGGAACTTAGTTCCGAAGCAAGTGTGGAGGTCTTCTAACCGCGGTTCCAGTCTCCTGCGAGGGACTTCGCCGGTGAAGGACCAAAGCGATTCCTATAGGATTCGTGGGTGGGTGATAGGTCCTAACCACCCTGCAAGACACTCTTCCTAAGGTAACCAAGGGCTGTGGGAATTTCCATAGTAAAATTCCTAGATGGGTCAGACAGAATTGATGACCAAGGACCAGAAGGAAGGGAGCAAATTACCAGACATACCACCAAAAAGTCCATTAGGAATAATGATTAGAAATTGGAACAATAGGGGCCCCAGAAAAGGAAAGAGTAAATTAAAAATGGTCCAGTATTGTATGATAGAATGACCAAAAGAACCCTTAAGACCCCATGTATTTTGGTTGATATTTGGGTCCACGGAGGACTGGGTCTGTCAGGCTTTGAACATTTATGTTAATAGTAGAATACCCGTGGATCCAGAAGAGAGCAAGTATGCTGCAGCTGAAACATTGGAATTAGAAATTAGAGAGCAATTGATTAAGAATGAATATGTGCTACATTTGTGATGTACTGTGCCTGTGCTGCGCTTAGACCTCCAGATAACAGGAGCCCCTTGGACACCGAGAACCAGATCAAAACAACCTCCGAACCTGGTTCGGACTTTAATCAAGGGGTCTGAGATAAGGAGGACTGTTCACAAAGGGACAGGTTATGCATAGGTATAGGAGTGTTGGGAAACTTCATGTATATGTAACTCTTTACTAGATATAACCAAAGCAAGTTGCCACATTAGGCGTGCACGACTTTGGGTGGGACTACCCCCCCGTTCCGCCCAGAACTGAGTAAACATACCTACTTTACAATCTTACTGATTGTGGAGTCAGCTTTCTGTGAGTCATTTTGGTGAGCCAAGCAGGAGACACTCTGTTTGGCTGCGGGATCAGCTGCGGAGCGGACGCCCCTAAGTGCACCCTGAATGTTTTGCTCGGAGGGGACTCCACTCTCAGCCACTCACCGCAGGAGCAGGCAAAGACAAAGACAAAATTCCTGAAGCTGCAGACAAACGGTATGTTTTCAGCTGCTGGAGGGATACTAACTGGAGTATTAATGATTGTATGTCTTATTCTTAAATGTCCAGGTATTTTGTGTTGAAAGTATTTGTGTAAGTGTAAGGGTTTGAAACAAAGTGGAATAAGTCACTCCACGAAGAACACAGTCAGAGACAATACTTGTTTGGTTGGTTGGTAGGGCTGTGTTTCCACCCCTGGGGCAGCCGATTCCAAGTATATTGGACTCCCCTCCAAGTGAAGGCAAACTGTGGCCTGCACTCTGCTGCTAGAGGGACGGAGAAAAATGCATTAGCGATATCAATTGTGGTGTATCACTTGGCTGCCTTCGATTCAAGTTCGTACTGAAGTTCCAGCATGTCCGGCACTGCAGCACTCAGTGGTGGCGTCACTTCGTTCAGGCCACGATAGTCCCCTGTTAGTCTCCACTCGCCATTAGACTTTCGCACTGGCCATATGGGACTATTGAAAGGTGAATGAGTCTTGCTGATCACTCCTTGGCTCTCCAATTGACGAATTAGCTTATGGATGGGAATCAGGGAGTCTCGGTTAGCGCGATATTGCTGCCGGTGCACAGTTGTGGTAGCGATTGGCACTTGCTGTTCTTTGACCGTAAGAAACCCCACAACAGAGGGGTCCTCTGAGAGACCAGGCAAGGTAGACAACTCTTTAATGTCCTCTGTCTCTAAGGCAGCTATGCCAAAAGCCCACCGGAACCCTTTTGGGTCCTTGCAATATCCTCTTCTAAGATAGTCTATGCCAAGGATGCACGGAGCATCCAGGCCAGTCACAATACAGTGCTTTTGCCACTCATTCCCAGTCAGACTCACTTCAGCCTCCAATACAGTCAGCTGCTGAGATTCCCCCTGTCACTCCACAAATACAGATGGGCTCTGGCCCTTTATAGCTCGATGGCATTACAGTACATTGTGCACAGGTGTCTACTAAAGCCTTATACTTCTGTGCGTCTCACGTGCCAGGCCATCGAATCCACACGGTCCAATAAACTCAATTGTCCCTTTCCTCCCCCTGGCTGGAGGCAGGGCCCCCCTAATCCTGGTCAGAATCTTCTTCGTTTCTGTGTTTGAAGGACTGTCTTCTGGAAGTTGGAGCAGCAAACTTTTCAGAGAATCCCTTTTTCCCGATTGCTTTCTTTTGCAACTCACGTACCCGTGTCTCTAGGGTCGCGGTAGATTTTCCATCCCATTTTCTCATGTCCTCTCCATGGTCTCGTAAGTAAAACCACAGGGTGGCACGGGGTGAATACCCACCATATCGTCTTCCTTGTCCAGATGAACGCCTACCCCGATAGCTGAGACACTGCTTTGTACAGGTACGGAGGAGAATAATCTCTCTTCAAGTTGGTGAACCTTTTCAGAAAGTTTCTCCCAAGTGTTCTCTTTTGGTCGGTGGACACTGGTTGGTTCAGGTGGGGAGGAAGATAGATTCTCTTTGAGTTGGTGGACTAAAAGACAAAGCTTGCATGGGACGCTGCGCAAGTCTCTGACATCTGGCCAAGATGGACATAGGAGAAGGACAAGGACAAAGCCTGGGAGGAAGACTATGAGGCTTCAGCATGAGAGACCCCCAGAAGGACCACCAGAGACTGATACGCATGTGCCAGTGGGAGGGTTTGGATTCCGGGAACTAATTATAATAACCCTGCCTTTTCTAGAAGTATTAATAAATATGTATTAGCCTAGGAGCATAAAAACCAGCCGCCTGATGTAACTTGTGTGCGTCTTGGTGGAGCAGAGACTCCTGGCACACCCAGTGCTGTTTGCTTACCTCTATTCATTTAATAAATTGTAAACTTTGTAATCCTATTTGGGACTTTGTCATTTATAACACCTGTATTCCTTCCTCGTCGCCTGACCCTCCTTCTAGCAGCCGTACACTTTCTTTTTCCGTCTAAGCTCCAGTAGAGAATCCCTGGTCAGCCAGGCTGGCCTTCTGCCCTGCCTGCCTATCTTCTAATATTTTGGAATCATCTGATCTTGTGCTTTTAGGAGGCAATGCTTAAAGACTGACCAGTACTAATGGACGCCAATGCCTTCAAAAGCAGCTTCCCAGGGGACCTTGCTGACTAGTTCCCTGAGCAGCCTGAAGACTGCTTTCCCCATATCCAGGGCTGAAGTTTTGGTGGCAGTTTTCCTGCTGTCACCATAAATTCTAAACTCAACCACTTCATGGTCACTATCACCAAGACGGCCGCCAATTGCCACATCTCCCACAAGACCCTCTGTGTTATCCAGCAACAGATCAAGGAGGGCACCTTTGGCTCCCTTAGCACCTGCACCAAAAAGTTATCATCTAGGTGCTTTGGGAACCTCCTGGACTAGCTCTTGTCAGCCGTGTGGTCATGCAAAAGAATGGGGATATCAGGTACATGCCTCAAGGAGATTTAACCTTGAGAGAAAACTAATCTGTAATCGAAGTTATACGTTGTAGGAAGACACTGCAGGATCAACGACAGGTCAACTTTGCAAGGAACCAGGCAGTCCAACAAGGACTTGAGTTAGGCTGGTGCCTAACTCATGTCTAGACATCAAACTCCGCCTGCCCTGAGTGACCACTTTGGCAGATGAAGATCAAATCGCCAACAGTTCTTCTGAACATTTTCCGAGAAAGACCTATAGAATGAAAAGATATACCTGCCTATTAATCTGTTAAAGGACAAGGAATAATGGTGATCAGAATACTTATATGCTAAAGCATGGGGGACCTGAGAGTGACACAAATGTTATGGAATAAGGGGTGGAGGTTGTACTGGGTCTGGCTGGAATGTTAACTTTCCTGGCAGCAGCCCATATAGTGCTGTACTCTGCACTTGTAGCTAGAACAGCAGTGGTATCACACCAGTGTTGTGTCTGCTGCTGAGCAGTGCTGGCACAGCATCGGGACTCTCTAACCCTCCTAGGGGGTGGACAAAAAAGTGAGAAGAGAAACATCACCAGGGCAGATGACCTAAACCAACCAAAGGGATATTCCATACCATGTGATGTCACACTCAGCAATAAAAGGTGGAAGCAGGAAGAAGAGGGGAGGGGTGGACTCATTGTGAAAACGTCGGTCCTCCTCCCAAACACCGTCTACGTGCGTTGAGGCCCTGCTTCAAGGACGTGGACAAGCATCGCTCATTTGTGGGAAGTAGAGAGTAATTTCTTTCCTCTGCACTTCCATATAGCCTTTATTTGTTTTGTTTTTTCCCTTTCCCCCTCCCTTTTCCCCTTTCCCTTTTTTTTTCCCTTTAGTTAAATTGTTTAGATAATAATAATCTTTCCTTAATAATTATTATTATTATTTTTTCCCTTTAATTAAATTATCCTTATCTCAACCCATGAGTTGTTCTTTACTTTACTTCTTCCCCTCCTCATCTAGGGAGGGAGAGTGAGAGAGCGGTTGTGGTGTTTAGCTGCCTAGCATGGTAAAACCACCACACTTGTTTGTCCTAATTGACCATGTGACTGGATGGGTGTAAGCTCCTCCTCCTCTGGGAAGGTGGAGCGAATGAACCAGACATTAAAGAAGCAATTAACTAAATTAGTGTTAGAAACCCAACTTCCTTGGGCAAAATGCTTACACCTACAAGTTCAAACAGCACCAAGAAAGGATATAGGAATTTTGCCATATGCGATGCTGGATTGGGAGGACGGAATGGGGCCTACTGTGGATAATGTATCCAACCAGCTTCATAAATATGAAGAAAATCTTTCTGCCGAGTACGGGCCTGCATTTCAGCTGTGGAGAGACTGTCCCAACGGTTAGAACACATAACTTCCTCCTCTGTTGCAGGAAGAACGGCCAAAAACACAACAGACACCAGTATGGTCAGATCATGCTCTCTCTTTATTACCCAAATAGCCTGATTCTTATAGCAATCTAGCAGGGGCGTACAGTGTCTAACACAAGATTATCGGTCGAAAGCACTCAGACAAACAACTGCAAGAAAACAACCCCATCTGCAAGAAAACAACCCCCTTGTGATTAGCAGTCACGTAGATCTTGTCCTTGAAGCCAGCTGCTGGCAACAATATTTTTTTAAATTCCTCAGTTGGGTGATGTGGGAACACTGTCATGGAAACTTCTCATAGTCGTCCTGGTAGCTTGGTTTGCTCAGCTGCAGCAAGTCATGGCCTTCTTGCTTTTTCAAAAATCCCTCAAAAATTCCCCCTTTTTCTTTTTGAGCAAACCAAGCCCGATGTAACAGTTTTGCAAGTAACCCTTTAACAACATTTATTACAATACAACACACAATGATGATTAACACCACAGTAAGCAGGTTCCTTAATCCCTCTTTGATTAATCCCAGTAACCTTCCAGGCATCGTCCCAAACAAATCAGTGAGCCATTGATCAAAAAGATTGATATCATATTGAATCTTTCTCATGTGCTCTTTCAGGAAAGTAATGGATTTGTGAATTGACTCACTATGATCATAAAGGTTTAAACAGCACATTCCACAGAATCACAGAATCACAGAATTTCTAAGTTGGAAGAGACCTCAAGATCATCGAGTCCAACCTCTGACCTAACGCTAACAGTCCCCATTAAACCATATCCCTAAGTTCTACATCTAAACGTCTTTTAAAGACTTCCAGGGATGGTGACTCCACCACTTCCCTGGGCAGCCTGTTCCAATGCCTAACAATCCTTTCAGTAAAGAAGTTCTTCCTAACACCCAACCTAAAACTCCCCTGGCGCAACTTAAGCCCATTCCCCCTCATCCTGTCACCAGGCACGTGGGAGAACAGACCAACCCCCACCTCGCTACAGCCTCCTTTGAGGTACCTGTAGAGAGCAATAAGGTCGCCCCTGAGCCTCCTCTTCTCCAGGCTGAACAAGCCCAGCTCCCTCAGCCACTCCTCGTAGGACTTGTTCTCCAGACCCCTCACCAGCTTCGTTGCCCTTCTCTGGACCCGCTCAAGCACCTCGATGTCCTTCTTGTAGCGAGGGGCCCAAAACTGAACACAGTACTCAAGGTGTGGCCTCACCAGAGCTGAGTACAGGGGGATGATCACCTCCCTAGCCCTGCTGGCCATGCTGCTTCTTATGCAAGCCAGGATGCTGTTGGCCTTCTTGGCCACCTGAGCACACTGATGGCTCATATTCAGCCGACTATCGACCATCACTCCCAGGTCCTTCTCTGCCTGGCAGCTCTCCAACCACTCATCTCCCAGCCTGTAGCTCTGCTTGGGGTTATTGCGCCCCACGTGCAGGACCCGGCACTTGGCCTTGTTGAACTTCATGCAGTTGACCTCAGCCCATTGGTGCAGCCTATCCAGATCCTCCTGCAGAGCCTTCCTACCCTCGAGCAGATCAACACACACACCTAACTTGGTGTCATCTGCAAACTTACTGAGGGTGCACTCAATGCCCTCGTCCAGATCATCGATGAAGATATTAAAGAGGACCGGCCCCAGCACCGAGCCCTGGGGAATGCCACTAGTGACCGGCCTCCAACTGGATTTGACTCCATTTACCACAACTCTTTGGGCCTGGCTATCCAGCCAGTTTCTAACCCAACGAAGCGTGCGCCAGTCCAAGCCAAGAGCAGCCAGTTTCTTGAGGAGAATGCTGTGGGAAACGGTGTCAAAAGCCTTGCTGAAGTCAAGGTAGACCACATCCACATCCTTTCCCTCGTCCACTCAGCGCGTCACTTTGTCGTAGAAGGAGATCAGGTTCGTCAAGCAGGACCTGCCTTTCATAAACCCATGCTGACTGGGCCTGATCGCCTGCTTGCCCTGCAAGTGCTGCGTGATGACTCTCAAGAGGATCTGCTCCATGAGCTTCCCTGGCACTGAGGTCAAACTGACAGGCCTGTAGTTTCCCGGGTCAGTCCTCCGGCCCTTCTTGTAGATGGGGATTTCCCTCAAAGTCCTCACACCCATGCCCTTGAGCCAAAAGCAAGAAGTCAATAGCAACTTGATGCTCTAAGAGCGCATGTCGCAGACTATTTTGATCTGGTAACATCTCCTCAAATATATCTGTAATGGCATTGGATTGATTCTCGGCCCAGCATACCAATTTTTCTAAGTTCTTAAGTGCGGCCGCAACACCAAGCAATTCAACATTATCATTGCAATCCGGTGTGAGCAATGCCCATTTATGTCTGGTGATCTTACACAATTGCGACAAGCTAGGAGCAAATATAGTAAGTTTACGTAAGTAACATGGATCTCCGATAGCATTTGCAGGGATACCTTGCCAGGCCCTATCCCCACAAATCAGAAAAACATCAGGAGGTAGTGCCATAGCTGTACGATTATTTCAAATGCTATACTTGTTACCCCTTGTCTCTGCGCCATAAGCACCTAAACCCTACCTAGCAGTGTCATTGTAATCACAGGTGTTAACTCCTGTGATTAAAGGATATTAACTCCCAACTTCCGTTCTCATACCACACACACACAGCCTTCTTACTTACTGCACCTGCATCAGTGTATACAGCATGACCCACCACTGGTCGGGATGAAAGCCGTGGTACTACCTGCCACTTATACGATCTTATAACTTGCCAGAGAGGCCCCTTTGGAGTTTGGGAATGTACCAATCCCGGGTAACCTAACACAGCTTCTTGTAGTGGTATGGATTGCTGTAAACACCATTCCAGATGATCCTGAGTCATCGGCAGATTAATATCTCCTCGTTCCTGCCGACTGATCTCAATACTCCAAGAGCGACCCTTACGTACTAACTCTGCGATAGCTTCCGCTCATGTCTGAACACTCGTTTTTGGCTGAATCAGTAGGAGAATACATTCCAGAACTCGAAAATGCTGCCCTATCATTCCACCCTTGCTATCTTCTGTTTCACTTATGCCATTCCTATTCCCAGTGCTGTTAATGTCAGTGGCATCCTCCTGATACTGTTTCTGTCTTTGGCGTCCCTTACTCTCCCCCTTTTCTTTTTGCCACTGACCAAGCACTGCAAACGGATGAGACACATCATTGCTTACCAGTAAGGAGTGTGCAATGTCTGCTATACGTCTGCAAGCAGTGCCAGCTGCAACCTTAGAAGCTATTTGTGAAAGAGCCTGCCGGTGGTCATTTGGTAGTGTAATCTGCGGCTCTGCACTCCTGCCCCGCAATAAAGGTAGTAATATAGCTAAGTTGTCATTAGTAATCCGTACAATGTGGCAACCCCACTGAATATTATCCAGGAACATTTGTACATTTATCAAATTATGTAACACCATAGTTATATCACCTATCTGGGGACAAATAGTAGAGTCTGACATTTTCCATCCCAAGTATAGCCATGGCTGTTTCTGTTGAACCTTCTCTGGGGCTATCTTCAACCCTTTTGCTTCCAAAGTATCCTGAATAAACTTTAAATCAGAATCCTGGAAGCATTCTGGCCTACCAAACCGAATCTTATCCCTATAATGGTAAATAATTACGTCACACCACGCTGTCCAAATTGGTTCTAATGCCCAGGCCACATATAATTGACATAATGTAGGGGAATTCCTCATCCCCTGCGGAAGCACTAGCTATTCATAGAGCTTTGTCGGGGCCTGTTTGTTAATGGAGGGTACCGTAAAAGCAAATCTCTGACAGTCCTTTACAGCCTGTGCCACCGCATCTGGTTGCCTGGACTGATCAGCTCTCTGTACCCTTTCCAACATGTCTTCTACCTGTGCAGTTCTCAGCAGTGTAACTAAGATGTTTTGAGTTCTTGGGTTTGCATTATCAAACGCATGCATTTTAAACATACTGCTTTTAGACTCCGTTGTTAGATCAGGATGATCAGGAATTCCTGCCCACAACCAATCGATAAATTTAGCATATGGTTCCCCAGGGGCCTGTTCTACAGATGCAAATGGAGGTGCTTTCTTTTCCCCTGGGAGACTAAGAGCCCTCAGTGCGAGCTGTGCAGCTGTTTGGTGAATATCATGGCTTGAATGAGGTCACGCCACTATTGAGTGCTGCAGTGCCAGACATGTTAGAACTGCAGTACGAACTAGAGTCGAAGGCAGCCAAGTGGTACGCCACAATCGATATTGCTAATGCGTTTTTCTCCATCCCTCTAGCAGCAGCGTGCAGGCCACAATTTGCTTTCACTTGGAGGGGCATCTAATACACCTGGAATCGGCTGCCCCCGGGGTGGAAACACAGCCCTACCATTTGCCACGGACTGATCCAGTCTGCACTGGAACAGGGGAACACTCCTGAACACCTGCAGTACATCGATGATATCATCATATGGGGTAACGCAGCACAAGATGTTTTTGAGAAAGGGAAGAACGTAATCCAAATTCTCCTGAAAGCTGGTTTTGCCATTAAACAGAATAAGGTCAAGGGACCTGCACAGGAAATCCAGATCTTGGGGGTAAAATGGCAGGATGGACGTCGCCACATTCCGATGGATGTGATCAACAAAATAACGGTTATGTCTCCGCCAACTAGCAAAAAGGAAACGCAAGCTTTCCTAGGCCTTGTGGGATTCTGGAGAATGCATGTTCCAGGCTATAGTCAGCTTGTGAGTCCTCTGTATCAAGTGACTCGAAAGAGGAACTCTTTTGAGTGGAGCCCTGAGCAACAACAGGCATTTGAACAAATCAATCAAGAAATAGCTCATGCAGTAGCCCTTGGGCCTGTCCGTACTGGACCAGCTGTGCAAAACATACTTTACACTGCAGCTGGGGAGCATGGGCTCACCTGGAGACTCTGGTAGAAAACCCAAGAAGAAACTCGAGGTTGACCTCGGTTTCTGGAGCTGGGGCTATCAAGGATTGGAAGCCAATTACACCCCAACTGAAAAAGAAATACTCAAAGCATATGAGGGTGTTCGAGCTGCTTCAGAAGTTGTTGGTACAGAAGCACAACTCCTCTTGGCACCATGGCTACCTCTGTTACATTGGATGTTCAAAGGGAAAATCCCCACTACACATCATGCAACTGACGCTACATGGAGTAAGTGGATAGTGTTAATTACACAGCGGTCTCGAAGGGGGAAAACAACTGCCCAGGAATCCTGGAAGAGATTATGGACTGGCCGGAGGGCAGAGATTTCGGAGTGCCGACAGAAGAGGTAACTCGTGCTGAAGAGGCACCACCATACAATGAGTTGCCATAAGACAGAAAGCAGTATGTGTTGTTTACTGATGGATCCTGCCGTGTGGTAGGGGGCCATCAGAAATGGAAAGCTGCTGTGTGGAGTCCCACAAGACAAGTTATAGAGGCCATGGAAGGGGAAGGTGAGTCGAGTCAGTATGCAGAAGTGAAAGCCATACAACTGGCCCTAGAGATTGCCGAAAGAGAAAAAATGGCCAGTACTGTACCTCTACACTGATTCATGGATGGTGGCAAATGCACTGTGGGGGTGGCTGCAGCAATGGAAACAGAGCAACTGGCAGCGCAGAGGTAAACCTATCAGGGCTGCTACCCTGTGGCAAGATATTGCTGCCCGGGTAGAAAACCTGGATGTAAAAGTATGTAATGTAGATGCCCACATGCCCAAGAGTCGTGCTACTGAAGAACATCAGAACAACAAAGAAGTGGATCGAGCTTTGAAAATTGAAGTGGCTGAGGTGGACCTAGACTGGGAACGTAAGGGTGAGCTGTTTGTAGCTCGATGGGCCCATGAAACATCAGGACATCTGGGGAGGGATGCCACATACAGATGGGCTCGTGATCGAGGGGTAGACCTGACCATTGAGGCCATTACACAGGTTACCCATCAGTGTGAGACCTGTGCTGCAATCAAACGAGCCATGAGGGTAAAGTCTCCCTGGAATAGGGGGAGGTGGCTTGGATTTCAATATGGTGAGGCCTGGCAAATTGACTATATCGGACCACTCCCACAAACCCGCCAAGGCAAATGGTACATACTCACCATGGTAGAAGCAACTACTGGGTGGCTGGAAACATAGCCTGAAACACTATCTTGGGCCTGGAAAGACAAGTGCTGTGGTGACATGGTACACCAGAGAGAACTGCGTCTGACAATGGGAGTCATTTCCGAAACAATTTGGTCACCTCCTGGGCCAAGAGGCATGGCATTGAATGGGTGTATCACATCCCTTATCACTCACAAGCCTCTGGGAAGGTTGAGTGGTACAATGGACTGTTAAAGACTATGTTATGAGCATTGGGTGCTGGACATGGAAACATTGGGATATAAATCTACCAGAGGCCACTTGGCTAGTTAACAACAGGGGGTCTGACATCCGTCCTGGTCCTGCTGAAACAAAAGCCCTACATACTGTGGGAGAAGCTAAGGTCGCTGTAGTGCATGTGGGGAAGTGGATGGGGAAGGCGGTGTGGGTTGCCCCTGCCTCAGAAAAGGCAAACCCAATCGTAGGATTGTCTTCGCCCAAGGACCAGGGTATACCTGGTGGGTAATGCAGAAAGATGGGGATATCAGGTGTGTGCCTCAAGGAGATTTAACACTGGTAGAAAATTAATCTGTAATCCAAGTTAAGTGTTGTAGGAGGACACTGCAGAACCAACAATAGGTCAACTTCGCAAGGAACCAGGCAAGTGCAACTGTGATGTGAGCTAAGCTGGTGCTGGTGTCAAGAAAACCAACTTCGCCTGCCCTGAGTGACCACTTTGACAGATGAAGATGAAACCACCAAAAGTTTTTATGAACGTTTTGGGGAAAGACCTATGGAATGAAAAGAAGTACAGACATATAAATACTTCAATTGGAAGAGAACAATGGTGATGAGAATATCTATAGACTAAACTGTGTGGGACCTGAATGTGACACAAATGTTATGGAATAAGGGGTGGAGGTTGTGTTGGGTCTGTCTGGGATGGAGTCACCTTTCCCTGCAGCAGCCCACACAGTGCTGTGCTCTGCACTCGTAGCTGGAACAGCACTGATATCACTCCAGTGTTGTGTCTATTGCTGCATAATGCTGGCACAGCATCAGGACTCCTTCCAAGCCCCCAAGAGCCAGCAGGCTGGGGGTGGGCAACTGATGGGGAGGGGACATCGCCAGGGCAGCTGACCTAAACCAACCAAAGGGATATTCCATAACACCTGATGTCACACTCAGCAATAAAAAGGGGGGCTCTTGTGGGGGAGGGGGCTGTCCTCCTGAAAAACTGCTACGCATTTTGAGGCCCTGCTTCCCAGGACGTGGACGAACATCGCTCATTGATGGGAAGTAGAGAATAACTTTTTTTCCCTTCTCTCTGTGCTTCTGCGTGACCTTGTTGTTTCTTTTGTTTCTTTTTCTCCCCATTCTCTTAATTAATTCTCTCCCCACTCTCTTAATTAAACCATTCTCATCTCAGACCTTGAGCTCTTTGTGTTGTATTTCCTCCCCCTTCCTCTTTGAGGAGAGTAGTGGGTTTACGTGGCAAGGTTTTGGTAGCAGGGAGCCATAGGGGTGGTTTCTGTGAGAAAGATCTAGAAGCTGCCCCATGTTTGGGAAGGGCCCCATTGTTTTCCAGATCTGAGCCAATAAGCGATGTTGTTTTGCGCCTCTGTGAGAGCATATTTAAGACAGGGAAAAAACGCTGCGCCACACAGCAGCCGGGAGAGTCAAGGGAGTGGGAGAACAGCCTTGCACCAAGGTCAGTGTAGAAGGAGGGGGAGAGGTGCTCCAGGCGCCGGAGCAGAAGTCCCCTGCGGCCTGTGGTGAGGACCATGGTGAAGCAGGATGTCCCCCTGCAGCCCATGGAGTACCACGGTGGAGCAGGGTTCCACGCTGCAGCCCGTGGAGGAGACCACGGTGGAGCAGGTGGCCCTGCACCGACGGAGGCTGCCGCCTGTGGAAGACCCCTGCCGGAGCAGATTCCGGGCCGGACCTGTAGCCCGTGGAGAGGAGCCCACACAGGAGCAGGTGATCTGGCAGGAGCTGCTGCCCGTAGGGGAGCCAGGTTGGAGCAGTTTTCTCCTGAGGGATGGACCCCGTGGTACGGACCCATATCTGGAGCAGTTCTGGAAGAGCTGCTGCCTGTGGGAAGCCCACGCCGGATCAGTTCATCAAGGACTGCATCCCGTGGGTGGGACCCCACAGCACAGGGGACGAGAGTGACCGAGAAGGAGCGGCAGAGAAGAAGTGCTGTAGACTGACCATAACCCCCATTCCCCGTTCCCCTGCGCCGCTCGGGGGGAGGAGGTGGAAAAGGGTGGATGGGGGGGGAAGGTGCTTTTGTTTTTTTTTTTTTCCTTTGTTTTCTCACTTCTCTCGCTTGTTAGTTGTAGGCAATAAATCTTACTATCTCCTTATGCCGAGTCTGTTTTGCCCGTTACAATAATTATTGCGTGATTTTCTCGTCCTTATCTCAATCCTTGAGCCCTTTTCACATATTTTCTCCCCATTCCTCTTTGAGGAGGGGGAGTGAGAGAGCGGCTGTGGTGGAGCTCGGCTGCCCACTCGAGCGGAACCACGACAGGAGTGAGAGAGCAGTTATGGTGGAGCTTGGCTGCCCACCCGAGTAAAACCACCACACCACCTCAACTGCTTACTTCATGAGGTTAAAGAAACAAATTAACATATGTAAAGGAACTGTTCAGCCCAATTGTCAGCATCTACAATGTAATCCAGTAACTATAACTATTAGTCAAGCTGATTACCGGAGCAGATGTATCTGGGCAAGACCCAACAGCCAGACTGAGAATAGCTGTAAGGGAACGATACTCTCTTGCCATCAAAGAAAGGGAGACACTCAAGGAGAAAGCAGGAGACCCTCTTTGAAATGCGGCAGTTGTCACAGTTAAAGAAATAAAAGATCTTAGGCAAACATTTGAGATTCAAACAGGGTATAGGGATGTGAATGCCTGGATAGGATGGGTCAAATATACTGTCCAGAGTCTCAACCATAGCAATTGCTATGCTTGTGCCTCGGGATGACCGATTGCCCAGATAGTCCCTTTCCCATTGGGGTGCAACAAGGCCTCCCAAGGGATGCGATGTATGATTGCATTGTACCAAGAAAGGACTGCCTGAGGAAATGAGGACTGTTAGTCTCTCTCTTTGCGTGATAAGTCTCTCCCTTCCTTGCGTGATAGCAATATCAGGGTTCCCCCTGTATTCTCTACAGCTATAGGTAACCATACAGCTTGCCTCTCACGACAGGGTGTGAGTGCTACCCAGCATCTGGGAGAATTTGCCTTGTGCTACCAAGGACTTGATGGGAAACTGCTCAAGACTAGAGATCCCCAGGGCAGATCTCTGGTGGTACGGTGGAGGGAAGATCTTACGGTCCACCCTACCATCTAATTGGGGAGGCACTTGTGCACTTGTTCAATTAGCTATACCCTTCACCCTGGCATTTGAAAGAGAAACATCACAAATACCCAGAAGTAGTTAAAGAAGCTTAGGAGTATCATTCAGTGATAGAGTATACATAGATTCTATTGGGGTACCTAGAGGAGTTCTCAGTGAACAGAAAGCCAGGAATCAAATTGCTGCAGGGTTTGAGTCACTGTTCTGGTGGGTAACAATCAGTAAGAATGTGGAATGGATTAATTCTATTTATTGGAATCAGCAGAGATTCATTAATTATACAAGGGATGCAATAAGAAGAATTGTTGAACAACTGGATGCCACCAGCAAAATGGTTTAGGAAAACAGAATAGCATTAGATATGATGTTCGTGGAGAAAGGAGGTGTGTGTGTGATACTGGGCAACCATTGTTGCACTTTTATACCCAACGATATTGCCCCGGATGGCACAATAACTAGAGCATTGCATGGGCTTACCACCCTTGCCAGTGAATTGGCAAGAAACTTAGGAATGGACACTTCCACCACCGGACGGCTGGAATCTTGGTTTGGTAAATGGAAAGGGATGGTAATGTCCATATTTACATCCTTGATCGTAGTAGCAGGAGTTTTGACAACCACTGGTTGTTGCATTATCCCGTGTCAGAGGACTAGTACAGCGGTTGATGCTGCACTATTGAAACAAAATGAACATGGAGCCCCCTCCTTACTCAGATAAGAGGATGATATTAGAGGAGATGGAAAGCAAAGAAAGTGAAGAAGAGGAAGATATCTACCAAATTAGACCGTAGAGTGTTGAGGGATTTTTTGAAACAGCAAAAATCCCATGGCTTGCTGCAGCTGAGCAAACCAAGCTACCAGGGCAACTATGAGAAGTTCCCATGACAGTGTTCCCACATCGCCCAATTGAGGAATTCAGAAAAATATTGTTACCAGTAGCTGGCTTCAAGGACAAGGTCTATGTGACTGCTAATCACAAGGGGGTTGTTTTCTTGCAGATGGGGTTGTTTTCGTGCAGTTGTTTGTCTGAGTGCTTTTGACCAATAATCTTGTGTGAGACACTATCCGCCCCTGTTAAGTTTGCTATAAAAGTCAGGCTATTCGGGTAATAAAGGGAGAGCATGATCTGACCATACTGGTGTCTGTCGTGTTTTCGGCCGTTCTTCCTGCAACATATGGCGCCCGAACAGGGACCTGAGACCCGGCGAGATGCTGAGAGCCCTGAGAGACGCTGAGGGACACGGAGAGACTTCAGAGACACGGAGAGCCCTGAGAGACGCGGGAACAAAGGAATCGCGGTGAGACGCGGGACATCCGGAGTCGAGTTGCTACGGGAGATCGGAGGCGTCAGTGAACAACGGCAGACGACCGCCACCGTGTGGCGAGTTGGCACATAGCAGAGGGGTGGAGATCACGACCCAGCAGCCCGTCTGACGTAACCATGGAGGAAGCGGCTGTGCAGCTTCTCTCTAGCTTTCTCTCTAAGAGAGAAGTATCTTGCAATGTAAAAAAGATCGAATCCTTGGTACATTGGGCCCAGAAGGAGTGTTTTCTGAAGGAAATCCCTCTAATTTTTAGCCCAGATGAGTGGCGGCTCGTAGGAGATCGTTTATGGGATACAGCCATCACAAGTAGAAAGTTGGATAAAGATCTATGTACGACCTGGCGTGCAGTGCTTAACACGCTGTGCGGTATGAAAACCGAATGGCAGCTGGCTATGGCGGCGGTGCAAGCTTTGTCAGCACCATCCGAGGCTGACAAAACGTCAACTACAAAATCCGACAACTCAGGACCACGTCTGCCACAATTCTTTTCATCGGTTCCTGCACCCACCCCGGTTCGGGGTATGACCTCTTCAATAAAGGAATCAGCGGCAGCCATAAATAAGGGACTATCCGAGCAGAGTGCTGATGTGGACTGGGAATTGCCCTCCCCGCCTCCTGCGCCAGAAAATATTGATGACGCTGCGCCCCCAGCATCCCTGCCGCTGCCAGGAAGCAATAAATCCACCCAAGATGCTTTTCCAGTGGGAGGTGCAGCAGCACCTTCTCAAAATCAACCTTCAGTAGAGGACTTGTTTCAAGAACTCTTCGACAAATTAGAAGTCTTGAGAATTAAGGATCCGGAAGAGCCCCCTCCTCCGTCAGCCCCACCACAGCAGACTCCCTCATTATCCACCGCCCCAACTCCACCGGCACCGATACCGGATAGGTGGTCTGGGGTCATACGTGATGCCATCGTAGAGGGACATTGGCATGACACATCCTTGGCCTGCCCAGTTGTTATCGACCCTGCACAAGGCACCGGGTCGTGGCATCCGCATGATTGGAAGATTTTACAACAAGCTCGAAAAATAGTTACGGACTATGGCTTACAGTCCCAGGTGGCACAACAGATAGTTCAATGGATTTTCCAGGCAGATTTAATGTGTCCATTTGACTGTCAAAACTTGGCGCGTTTATTGTTAACTCCTTCCCAATTGTTGCTCTTTGAAAGGGAATGGCTACAGTTGGCGCAGGCAGAAGCAAGTCGACCACGCCAACCGGGGGACCCTCTATATGGGATTACTGCAGAAATGTTAATGGGGACGGGTCCATACCTCACTACCCAAGTTCAGATGCAGCTCCCTGCAATTATTCACCAAACAGCTGCACAGCTCGCACTGTGGGCTCTTCTTAGTCTTCCAGGGGAAAAGAAAGCACTTCCCTTTGCATCAGTTCAGCAGGCCCATGGCAAACCTTATGCAAAATTTATCGATCAGTTGTGGGCAGCAATCATAGATCATCTGGATTTAACATCAGAGTCAAAAAAGAGCATGTTTAGAATGCTTTCTTTCGACAACGTGAACGCAAAAACCCAAAACATCTTAGCCACGCTACCGAGAACCGCACCCGTAGAAGAGATGTTGGAGAGAGTCAAACGAGTCGATCAGTCCAGGCAAGCAGCTGTGGTGGCACAGGCTGTCGTTACAGCCATTGGTGATCCTCAACTGCTATAGCGACATGAACCAATAGTAGCCCTCCAAGACGTATCCCCCGGAATCAGATGCTACGTTATAGATGCGGGAGACCTGGTCATACGAAAAACCACTGCATGACTACTGTCTGGTGTGATAATTGCCGATCTAACACACATGCTACAGTAATGTGCAGGTGGCAGGGAAACTCCAAGAGGAGCGCGATCAGCCGCGCGAGGCCAACAGTAGCCACAGTGTGGACGGACAGGGCAGATTTCTCAACAACAATGCCCCAGCCACCAGAGGAAGCCTCAGAGTGGATTTGGCAACAGCAGTAAGCGTAACACTCTCCAATAAGTCTGTGGTAGTGATTCCTATGGGAATCCAAGGCCCACTATCAAACACACCATTAGGCGGCTTGTTATTAGGCAGATCCTCTGTGGGACTTAAGGGATTAATTGTTATACCAGGGATTATTGACATTGATCACGTAGGGGAAATCATAGTTATGGCATATACAATCAACCCGCCATTGTTTATCCCAAAAGGTACCAAAATAGCCCAACTTATTGCACTCCGAAATTATCAACCATGTGCAAGGGCACAGGTAAACCGAGAGGGAGGTTTTGGCTCCACGGACCAGATTGTCTGTTTTACCAGATCTTTGACCTCCCGACCTATGATGAACGTGGTATTATCCATAGGATCACAACAAATTACTGTCATCGGTATGATTGATTCCGGTGCAGATGTTATTATCTGTAGCTCCATGGTATGGCCAAAACATTGGCCTCTAACATCTCCAGCCACTGGGATTACCAGCGTTGGTGGCAGCTCAGCAACATATCTCAGTGCACAAGTTGTGACATTGAAATTACAAGAAAAAAACGGTCTCTACTAGGCTGTATGTGATGGCACTGCCTGCAAACCTTCAAATGCTAATCAGAAGGGATGTTCTTTCTCAGCTCGGGGCAGTGATTACTACTGACAAAAAGGATTTTCCCTAGTGGCCACTGCTGAGCAACCGCCCACCCTGGCCTTAACATGGCATTCTGATCGACCTATCTGGGTGGAGCAGTGGCCATTGACAACAGACAGGTTGCAACAAGCAGAGAAATTAGTTCAAGAACAGCTCCGGGCAGGACACATACAGCCACCCACAAGTCCTTGGAATATGCCAATTTTCGTAACTCGCAAAAAATCAGGAAAGTGGCGACTCCTGCAAGATCTAAGGAAAGTAAATGACCAAATGCAAGCTATGGGAGCCTTGCAGCCTTGTTTACCATCCCCAACCATGCTGCCTGAACACTGGTCCCTCTTGATCATAGATTTAAAAGACTGCTTTTTTACAATTCCCCTAGCAGACAAGGACTGCCAAAGATTCGCTTTTAAGGTGCCCGCCATTAACAAACAGGCCCCAGAAAAACGTTATGAATGGCTAGTGCTTCCGCAGGGAATGAAAAATTCCCCTACATTATGTCAACTTTATGTAGCCTGGGCATTGGAACCAATTCGAACAACGTGGTGTGATGTAATTATTTACCATTGCATGGATGACATTCTGTTTTGTAGACCAGAATGTTTCCAGGATTCAGATCTCCAGTTTATTCAGAATACGCTGGAAGCAAAAGGGTTGAAGATAGCCCTAGAGAAGGTTCAACGGAAACAGCCATGGCTATACTTAGGATGGAAAATATCAGACTCTACCATCCGGCCACAAAAAGTTGATATATCTACTGTGTTACATAATTTAACAGATGTCCAAACATTCCTGGGTAATATCCAGTGGGTTAGGCATGTTGTGGGGATTACTAATGATGACTTGGCTCTATTACTACCTTTATTGCGGGGCAGGAGTGCAGAGCCCCAGATTACACTAACGAATGGTTGCAGCTGGTGCGGCTTGCAGACGTATAGCAGAAGTTCCACTCTCTTTAGTAGTTGTCAATCATGTATCCTATCCATTTGCGGTGCTTGGTCAGTAGCAAAAAGAAAAGGGGGAGAGTAAGGGGCGACAAAGACAGAAACGGTATCAGGAGGATGCCACTGACCCTAGAAGTACGAATGGCATAACTGAAATAGATGATAGTAAGGGTGGAATGATAGGGCAGCATTTTCTAATTCTGGAATGGATTTTTCTACCGATTCAGCCAAGAATAAGTGTTCAAACATGAGCGGAAGCTATCGCAGAGTTAGTACGTAAGGGTCGCTCTTGGAGTATTGAGATCAGCGGGCAGGAACGAGGAGATACTAGTCTGCCGATGACTCAGGATCATTTGGAATGGTGTTTACAGCAATCCATACCACTACAAGAAGCTGTGTTAGGTTACCCGGGATTGGTACATTCCCAAACTCCAAAGGGGCCTCTCTGGCAAGTTATAAGATCGTATAAGTGGCAGGTAGTACCACGGCTTTCGCTCCGGCCAGTGGTGGGTCGCACGGTATATACATGTGCTGGTGCAACAAGTAGGAAGGCCATGTGTGTGTGGTACGAGAATGGAACTTGGGAGAACTACCTAATTACGGGGACGACAGGGGATTCATTACAAACATTGGAATTGTCTGCAGTTGTTTGGGCTTGTCAACACTGGATGCATGAGCCAATTAATATTGTTTCAGATTCTCTGTATGCTGTCAACGTGGTAAAACGGATAGAGGATGCCTTGATACGGCAAACTAAGACGGACAGGTTATTGTCATTATTTCTGCAATTGCGAGATGCCATTCAAGGAAGAACTGCACCTTACTGTGTTATCCATATATGTAGTCATCAGTTCTTGATTGGGTTAGCAGAAGGTAATTCGCAAGCAGACAAGTTGGTGAGTATAATCACAGCAGGACCTGAGAGCAATTTTGCACGCGCACGCGTGCCGCATGAGATGTTCCACCAGAATGCTAAAGGTCTTCGAAGAATGTTTGGACTTACTTGGGCAGAAGCGAAAGGAATAGTAAGAGCATGCCCTTCCTGCAGTCATCATGGACCAGGGTTAGGCTTGGGTATTAATCCAAGGGGTGTTAAGGCACTTGAGGCATGGCAAATGGATGTAACGCATGTACTGGAATTCGGTACTAAAAGAGATGTGCATGTGAGTATTGGTACTTTTTCAAGATTCATATGGGCAGTGGCGCAGGGGGGAGAAAAAGCACACCTTGTGTGTAGACATCTGACGGTGTGTTTTGCCATTATGGGAGTGCCACAGCAGATCAAGACGGACAATGGCCCAGCGTATGTCAGCAAAAAGATTAGAACATTTATGAAAATGTAGGGAGTAAAGCATGTCACGGGTATTCCATACTCTCCCACGGGCCAAGCGATTGTCGAACGATCATATTAGGTCTTAAAGGAACAGTTAGCAAGACTAAAAGAAATCAAGGACGTCGATGAGCGTCCAAGGATGTCCAAGGCGCTGTTCGTCTTGAATCATTTATGCTTGACCGGTGACCGAGAAGATCCTCCTGCGAGTATCCATTTTCAAACCATAAATAGGGCAGCACCAAACGTGTTACCGCAAATAAGAGTAAATTACCAAGATCCTGCTACAGGAACTTGGAAAGGACCAGTTCCAGTCTTATTCATTGGCCGGGGGTATTTTTGTGTCTCTACAGGAGCAGGACCGGTGTGGGTGCCAAGACGATTTGTGAAGGCAGCCCGAGATGTCTCAAGGGACAGGGAAGTTGCTGATGAAGATTCTAATACTGCCAGCAGGGCTTGTGCTCGTGACCAAGATCAAGCCACGACAAAATCTGCGGGTGACATAGGCTAATCAGACTGGTATATCAGAATTTTGTCTTTCCATGGCATCGTTCACGGACCTGTTCAGGACTTGCCTCATAGGTATATCTGTGTATGACCCTTCTGAGTTTGGCCAGTATGCTGCCAACAATTGTCGCAGCGCTTCATCGGTAGCTGCATGCTCAGAGAAATTAATGAATTCACTCACTGTCCCGTTGCCCTGGGACCCACAAGAGTTACAGTTACTTGGGTCTCAAAAGATAGGAAACACATCACAGAACTGGACTCAAACATGTTTTGTATTTGGAAATTTACAGCAAAGGTCAAGTTCTGTCAATAATCATAATCCAGCAAGGTGGACAAATGTAACCTCAGGAGGGCCATACGGGTTTGGAAAAATGAATAACACTTGAGGTTACAATGACACAACTAAGCAGGGTTTCGGGGTATATGGCGTGGAGGCAAGGGGTAACAACTATCATACAGCTATGGCACTACCTCCTGATGTTTTTCTGATCTGTGGGGATAGGGCCTGGCAAGGTATCCCTGCAAATGCTATCGGAGGTCCATGTTACTCAGGTAAACTTACTTTATTTGCTCCTAGCTTGTCACATTTGCGTAAGATCACCAGACATAAACGGGCACTGCTCCCACCAGAGAGCAATGATAATGTTGAATTGCTTGGTGTTGCAGCTAGAGCGGCATTGGCAAGTTTAGTGCCAGGAGCGGCAGCACTTAATAATTTAGCAAAATTGGCATGCTGGGCTGAGAAGCAAGCCAATGCCACAACAAAAGTACTTGAGGAGATGTTACTAGATCAAGACAGTCTGTGACATGCGCTTCTGCAAGATAGAGCTGCCATTGACTCCTTGCTTCTGGCTCAAGAGCATGGATGTGAGGACTTTGAGGAATGTGCTGCATGAACCTTTCTGATCATAGTGAGTCAATTAACAAGTCTATTACTTTCTTGAAGGAGCACATGAGAAAGATTCAATATATATATTTATATATTCAATATATTAATATATTAATATATTCAATATATTCAATATTGATTGAGAAAGATTCAATACGTCAATTCAAGCCAGCTGCTGGCAACAATATTTTTCTAAATTCCTCAATCGGGCGATGTGGGAACATTGTCATGGGAACTTCTCATAGTCGTCCTGGTAGCTTGGTTTGCTCACCTGCAGCAAGTCATGGCCTCCTTGCTTTTTCAAAAATCCCTCAACAATTCCCCCTTTTTCTTTTTGAGCAAACCAAGCCCGATGTAACAGTTTTGCAAGTAACCCTTTAACCACATTTATTACAATACAACACGCAATGATGATTAACACCACAACAAACAGAATCCTTAATCCCTCTTTGATTAATCCCAGTAATCATCTAGGCATCGTTCAAAACAAATCAGTGAGCCATTGACTGAAAGGATTGATATCACATTGAATCTTTCTCATGTGCTCTTTCTGGAAAGTAATGGATTTGTGAATTGACTCATTATGATCAGAAAGGTTCAAACAGCACATTCCCTCCAAGTCCTCACACCCATGCCCTTGACCCAAAAGCAAGAAGTCAATAGCAGCTCGATGCTGTAAGAGCACATGTCGCAGACTATTTTGATCTGGTAACATCTCCTCAAGTTTCTCTGTCGTGGAATTGGCTTGCTTCTCGGCCCAGCATACCAATTTTTCTAAGTTGTTAAGTGCGGCCACAGAAGCCACTCCTGGCACTAAACTTGCCAATGCCGCTCTAGCTGCAACACCAAGCAATTCAACATTATCATTGCAATCCAGTGTGAGCAATGCCCATTTATGTCTGGTGATCTCACGTAAATGTGACAAGCTTGGAGCAAATATAGTAAGTTTGTCTAAGTAACATGGACCTCCGATAGCATTTGCATGGATACCTTGCCAGGCCCTATCCCCACAAATCAGAAAAACATCAGGAGGTAAGGCCATAGCTGTACGATTGTTCCAAACGCTATAGTTGTTACCCCTTGTCTCCGTGCCATAAGCCCCTAAACCCTGCCTAGCAGTGTCATTGTAATCACAGGTGTTACTTGTATTTCTGTACCCATATGGCCCTTTCCAACTTCCTGTAGCAGGATCTCGGTAATTCATTCTTATTTGTGGTAACACATTTGGTGCTGCTATATTTATTGTTTAAAATGAATACTCGCAGGAGGGTCTTCTCGGTCACTAGTCAAACATAAGTGATTCAAGACAACCAATGCCTCGGACAATCGTTCATCGATGTTCTTGATCTCTTTTAATCTCACTAATTGTTCCTTTAAAACCTGATGTGATCGTTCAACCATCACTTGGCCCATGGGAGAATATGGAACACTCGTTTTTGGCTGAATCTGTAGGAAAATCCATTCTAGAATTAGAAAATGCTGCACTATCATTCCACCCTTGCCATCACCTGTGTCACTTATACTACTCCTATTACCCGTGCTGTTAGTGTCAGTGGCATCCTCCTGATACCCTTTCTGTCTTTGTCGCCCCTTACTCTCCCCCTTTTCTTTTTGCCACTGACCAATCACCGCAAACAGATGAGACACATGATTGCTAATTAGGAAAGAGAGTGCAACGTTTGCTATACGTCTGCAAACAGTGCTTGCTGCAACATTAGAAGCTATTTGTGAAAGAGCCTGCCGGTGGTCATTTGGTAGTGTAATCTGCGGCTCTGCACTCCTGCCCCGCAATAAAGGTAGTAATATAGCTAAGTTGTCATTAGTAATCCGTACAATGTGGCAACCCCACTGAATATTATCCAGGAACATTTGTACATTTATCAAATTATGTAACACCATAGTTATATCACCTATCTGGGGACAAATAGTAGAGTCTGACATTTTCCATCCCAAGTATAGCCATGGCTGTTTCTGTTGAACCTTCTCTGGGGCTATCTTCAACCCTTTTGCTTCCAAAGTATCCTGAATAAACTTTAAATCAGAATCCTGGAAGCATTCTGGCCTACCAAACCGAATCTTATCCCTATAATGGTAAATAATTACGTCACACCACGCTGTCCAAATTGGTTCTAATGCCCAGGCCACATATAATTGACATAATGTAGGGGAATTCCTCATCCCCTGCGGAAGCACTAGCTATTCATAGCGCTTTGTCGGGGCCTGTTTGTTAATGGAGGGTACCGTAAAAGCAAATCTCCGACAGTCCTGTGCCACCACATCTAGTTGCCTGGTGTCCTGGTTTCAGTTAGAACAGAATTAATTTTCTTCCTAGTAGCTGGTGGAATGCTGTGTTTTGGCTTAGGATGAGAAGAGTGCTGATAACACCCCGATGTTTTAATTATTGCAGAGCAGTGCTTATACCAAGCCAAGGACATCTCAGCTTCTTGCTCTGTCTTGCCAACAGGCAGGCTGGGGGTGCAGCAAGAGCTGGGAGGGGACAGACCCAGGACAGGTGACCCAAACTAGCCAAAGGGGTATTCCATACCATCTGACATCATGCTAAACAATATATAGGGGTGGCTAGCCGGGGGAGGGGGCCGGACTGCTCGGGGTTAGGCTGGGCATCGGTCAGCGGGTGGTGAGCAATTGCATTGTGCATCACTTGTTTGTACATATTATTATTAGTAGTACTATTATCATCATTGTATTATTATTATTATTATTATTGTTATTATTATTTTCCTGTCTTATTAAACTGTCTTTATCTCAACTCACGGGCTTCACTTTCCATTTCTCTCCCCCATCCCAGACAGGGAGGGGGGAGGGTGAGCGAACGGTTGCGTGGTGTTTAGCTGCCGGCCGGGTTAAACCACGACAGTCTTTTTGGCGCCCAACGTGGGGCCCAAAAGGTTGAGATAACAGCAGATCTGACCAGAGTGTGTTAAACTAAAATTGGTATAAGTATTAGACCTGCTTAATAGTCACTTGTCATAATGCTGATTGGTTTAATCTCAACTCTGCTGTGCCTGTTTTCCAAATTGAGTATTATAGCACATTATTTTCCGTATGTGCTCTCTGTCATGTTGTTTATCCTCTCCGGGCCCTGGTTTCAGACCATTATGGTACTGTGTGTTGTATCAGTGGCTTAAGAGATGATGAAATATCTGGCCATGACTCTAACCTGGTATTTGTACTCAGTAACAT
Organism: Aythya fuligula; assembly: GCF_009819795.1. Classification (NCBI taxonomy): domain Eukaryota; kingdom Metazoa; phylum Chordata; class Aves; order Anseriformes; family Anatidae; genus Aythya; species Aythya fuligula. Next base: position 5,912,614 of record NC_045594.1, on the reverse strand, counting down.
CTTCAACTCTATACTTTGGAAACTGTATTTTGGAAACTATTAGCAATTATATCTGTTGCCTTTTTTCATTAGGGAGTCAATCTGTGGAGGGGAAAGGGGAAGATATTTTTTCTTACTTGATCACTCTCCCTTTCTCCTTCACTACCCCTGTATCCTCCTTGATCACTCTCCCTTCCTCCTTCACCACCCTCTTATCCTCCGAGCTTGTTACAATAGCTCTCCAAGATATTGAATATCCTTGGGATACTCAGACCAGCATAGTCCTGTTGTTCTGCCTCCTGAATGCACTTCAGGTTCTGCTTAAAGTTAAACAACTACGTAGGAAGCTCATCCGGAGATCTGCCCGGAGGCAGTATAGTTGTGGGTGGCAGGGAGTATGGGAGGATATGGGCAGGCATCTAGAGCAGTTGGCACCCCCAGTGTTTTGGAAATTCACCCCGAACAACTGCAAAATCCTCAAAAACTGGCAGAATGCTTGAAAAAAAGGTGTCACAATTCTGGCAGTTCCTGCAGCTGCTCCAGCTCCGGTTCCTGCAGCTGCTCCAGTCCCAGCTCCTGCAGCCACTCCAGTTCCAGTTCCTGAAGCTGCTCCAGTTCCAGTTCCTGAAGCTGCTCCAGTCCCAGCTCCTGAAGCTGCTCCAGTCCCAGCTCCTGCAGCCACTCCAGTTCCAGTTCCTGAAGCTGCTCCAGTTCCAGTTCCTGAAGCTGCTCCAGTCCCAGCTCCTGCAGCCGCTCCAGTCCGAGCTCCTGCAGCCGCTCCAGTCCCAGTTCCTGCAGCTGCTCCAGCTCCGGTTCCTGCAGCCGCTCCAGCTCCTGTGGCTGTGTCAGAGAAACAAGCTGTAGCAGTGCAAGTTGACCCTGCAGAGGGCATTCCAACCCCTGTAGCAGACCCTGTAACAAGGTCAGAGAAACGAGCAGTAGCAGTGCAAGCTGCCCCTGTAGAGAAGGTGAAAAAATGGTATAGAGATTCAGGTCGTTTAGAACGCAGAGAGTCTTCTGCCAAATCTAGGTATAGAGACGACGGAGACGACGACGACGCTGGGCCATCAAGGATTCAGGAGGAGGAAGATGAGGATGCCGAAAAATCAACAGTAACTACCCGAAGCCTAAACGAGCGTGAGTTACGAGATGTGCGAAAAGATTTTGGTCGCTGTATAGGTGAGCAGCTTGTCACCTGGCTGCTCCGGTGCTGGGACACTGGAGCCAATTGTGTGGAATTAGACGGCAGGGAAGCCAAGCGACTGGGATCCCTTGCTAGAGACGCAGGCATTGACAAAGCAATTGCAGATGGAGCACAATCTCACAGCCTCTGGAGGCGTCTCCTCTCAGCTGTGAGGGAAAGGTATCCCTTCAAGGAAGAACTTTTATGTCTACCAGGCAAGTGGACCACTATGGAGAAGGGAATCCAGTACCTGAGGGAATTAGCCGTACGGGAAGTGATTTATGAGGATCCAGACCTCAGACAAACATCCAAAGATCCAGATGAAGTCAGGTGTACCCGACCCATGTGGCGGAAGTTTGTACGGAGTGCACCATCATCATATGCCAGCTCATTGGCAATAATGGCCTGGAAAGAGGATGAGGAACCCACAGTGGATGAAGTGGCTAAACAACTCCGGCAGTACGAAGGAAGTCTCTCCTCTTCCTTACAGGCCTGCGTCTCAGCTGTGGAGAAACTTTCTGAAGAGTTCCACCAACTTAAAGAGAATCTATCTTCCTCCCCACCTGAACCAACCAGTGTCCACCGACCAAAAGAGAACACTTGGGAGAAACTTTCTGAAAAGGTTCACCAACTTGAAGAGAGATTATTCTCCTCCGCACCTGTACAAAGCAGTGTCTCAGCTATCAGGGGTAGGCGTTCATCCACACAAGGAAGACGATATGGTGGGTACTCACCCCGTGCCACCCTGTGGTTTTACTTACGAGACCATGGAGAGGACATGAGAAAATGGGATGGAAAATCTACCGCGACCGTAGAGACACGGGTACGTGAGTTGCAAAAGAAAACAATCAGGAAGAAGGGATTCTCTGAAAAGTTTGCTGCTCCAACTTCCAGCAGACAGTCCTTCAAACACAGAAACGAAGAAGATTATGACCAGGATTAGGGGGGCCCTGCCTCCAGCCAGGGGGAAGAAAGGGACAATCGAGTTTATTGGACCGTGTGGATTCGATGGCCTGGCACGTGAGACGCACAGAAGTATAAGGCTTTAGTAGACACCGGTGCACAATGTACTGTAATGCCATCGAGCTATAAAGGACCAGAGCCCATCTGTATTTATGGAGTGACAGGGGGATCTCAGCAGTTGACTGTATTGGAGGCTGAAGTGAGTCTGACTGGGAATGAGTGGCAAAAGCACCGTATTGTGACTGGCCTGGATGCTCCATGCATCCTTGGCATAGACTATCTCAGAAGAGGATATTGCAAGGACCTAAAAGGGTTCTGGTGGGCTTTTGGTATAGCTGCCTTAGAGACAGAGGACATTAAAGAGTTGTCTACCTTGCCTGGTCTCTCAGAGGACCCCTCTGTTGTGGGGTTTCTTACGGTCGAAGAACAGCAAGTGCCAATCGCTACCACAACTGTGCACCGGCAGCAATATCGCGCTAACTGAGACTCCCTGATTCCCATCCATAAGCTAATTCGTCAATTGGAGAGCCAAGGAGTGATCAGCAAGACTCATTCACCTTTCAATAGTCCCATATGGCCAGTGCGAAAGTCTAATGGCGAGTGGAGACTAACAGTGGACTATCGTGGCCTGAACGAAGTGACGCCACCACTGAGTGCTGCAGTGCCGGACATGCTGGAACTCCAGTACGAACTGGAATCGAAGGCAGCCAAGTGGTACGCCACAATTGATATCGCTAATGCATTTTTCTCTATCCCTCTAGCAGCAGAGTGCAGGCCACAGTTTGCCTTCACTTGGAGGGGAGTCCAATATACTTGGAATCGGCTGCCCCAGGGGTGGAAACACAGCCCTACCATTTGCCATGGACTGATCCAGTCTGCACTGGAGCAGGGGGAAGCTCCTGAACACCTGCAGTACATCGATGACATTATTGTGTGGGGTGACACAGCAGAGGAAGTTTTCGAGAAAGGGAAGAAAATAGTCCAAATCCTTCTGAAAGCCGGTTTTGCCATAAAACAAAATAAAGTCAAAGGACCTGCACGAGAGATCCAGTTTTTAGGAATAAAATGGCAAGATGGACGTCGTCAAATCCCAATGGATGTGATCAACAAAATAACAGCTATGTCTCCACCAACTAACAAAAAAGAAACACAGACTTTCCTAGGTGTTGTGGGGTTTTGGAGAATGCACATTCCAAATTACAGTCTGATTGTAAACCCGCTCTACCAAGTAACCCGTAAGAAGAATGAGTTTGAATGGGGCCCTGAGCAACGACAAGCCTTTGAACAAATCAAGCAGGAAATAGTCCATGCAGTAGCCCTTGGGCCAGTTCAAACAGGACCAGATGTAAAGAATGTGCTCTACACTGCAGCCGGGGAGAATGGCCCCACCTGGAGCCTCTGGCAGAAAGAACCTGGGGAAACTTGAGGTCGGCCCCTGGGGATTTGGAGTCGGGGATACAGAGGATCCGAGGCCCGCTATACTCCAACTGAAAAGGAGATATTGGCAGCATATGAAGGAGTTCGATCTGCTTCGGAGGTGGTCGGTACTGAAGCGCAGCTCCTCCTAGCACCCCGATTGCTGGTACTAGGCTGGATGTTCAAAGGAAGGGTCTCTTCTACGCATCATGCAACTGATGCTACATGGAGCAAGTGGGTTGCACTGATTACTCAGCGGGCTCGAATAGGAAACCCCAGTCGCCCAGGAATATTGGAAGTGATTATGGACTGGCCAGAAGGCAAATACTTTGGGATATCATCAGAGGAGGAGGTGGGTCGTGCTGAAGAAGCCCCACTGTACAACCAGTTACCAGAGAATGACAAGAAATATGCCCTGTTCACTGATGGGTCTGTTATAAATGGCTCAGGATTCAAATTAGAATTAAATGAAAAATAGGATTTATTAAAGGATATAAAGGAATAGAGGTAAGCAAACAGCGCTGGGTGCACCAGGAGTCTCCGCTCCACCAGGATGCACACCAATTACATCAAGCAACTGATTTTTATGCTCCTAGACTAATACATATTCATTACTACTTCTAAAAAAAATAGATTATTAAAATTAGCTTCCGGGGTGCAGTCCCTCCTACTGGAGCATGCGCAGTCTCCTCTGAGGTCTCTTCTGGGGGTCTCTAGGGGTCTTCCATGCTGAAGGCTCGCAGTCTTCCTCTTCCCCTTTGTACTTACTGGGCACCATCCCAAGTTTACGGAACACCTTCTTCAAAACACCTTCTTCAAATCTTGTCTCCCAGCCGCCTTTCAGCTTCTTTCTCGGCCCCCCCCTAACCAGATACCAAAGATCCACATAGTATCCCATAACAGTCACTAGTTGTTATCAGTTGTTCTGAAACTCCCAGACACACGGGTAATTAAAACATTCTTCCCCAGCCATTCACAGACACATCTATAGCAGTGTTAGAAATAGAAGTCCAGAATAACAAAAGCAAACAGGTTCATAAATTTAAGAAGTGATAAATTGGCTAGAATGAGGAATGAGGGGGAGACTGGGATACACTGCAGCTGCGGTTCAAGCATTGAATTGCCAGTGCAGGGCCCAGAGGCAGACAGGATTCAAACATTTCAAACAGAATTGTTCTTTATGGACACGAATTGTTAAAACATTCCTCACAATCCCTTATCTTCTTTTCAATATCCCCAATTCGTGTCTCTTCTGTTATTAATAATTGGATTTCATCAGTTTGTTCTTGGAGGGTCCAATTCTTAAGCATCATAATTGACATATTCCCTTCTTTTTTTAATGAAGTTATTACCAATGTACTATTTATCACCCGGCGTATTAATAGTGTAAGACAAGGTATCATACAAGGTACAAATAATAATGTCATTATACCACATAATAATAAAAATAACACCCTTTTAACCCATGGTCCACCAGGCAGCCATGAAAATAAATCCCATTCCATATCCTTCCAGGTTTGTGTTGGGACGTGGGCTAATTTTCTAATTTCCTTGGTTATCTTTTTAACTACTTTCCCATTATCATCAATTTGTAAACAACAATTAGAATAATTTAGTTTACCACACACACCCCCTTCTTCTGCTAGTAAATAGTCCAAGACCATTCTATGTTGGAAAATAGCATTCCTCATCTGGGTAGATTGGTCAGCTAGGAGATCCAGAGCTGTTGCTGTTTGATTAGTTATTATTTCGAGAACTGCTTGTAACCTAATTATGCGATTCAAATTATAAATAGGTTCTCGAGCTCCAGATATTACCTCATTCGGATTCCATGTAGCTGGTCCATAATACTGTATGATTCTTTCAGGGGGCCATTCATTTTCTCTCCATTTTTGAGCACTACCTCCAGCTAAAGAGGTATCAATATATCGTTTCTCCCTATTGAAATCATCATATAATTTTACTCCTAAGTGATTCCCTTGTATTTGAGATAATAAAAAGAATAAAGGTCTTATGTATCCCACGTAGCATATTCCTGACCAATCTTTTGGTAACCTTTTATAGGCCCGTTTGCCACATATCCAATAATGTCCTTTTAAAGCCCACGTCCCATTTGGAAAAGGACCATCCCAGTTTTTTCTATTCCTTGGGGCATGAAAATACAAGGTGTTCTCGTTACCAAGTGGCCCCGTTACAATGTTTGCTTCCTTAATACTCGTATATATACACTTCCAAGCCCCTACACTAGATTCCCACTCACAATTACAGCTAATTTCTCCTTCACGACTTGTCATATTATTGGCTGACCAGAAATGTTTAAAAAACACTTGCGTCCCGTTCTCATTTTGCCACCTCCAGCGATAGATTTTTACCACATGCTGTTCCCTAGTGGTGTTATCACGCTGACAACTCAAGATTTGAACATCGAATTGTCCTTTTGATTGTGCTCTTGCCATGGCTTTACACCCAGGTCCAAAGAATTCCTTAGATGAGCATTTCAGCCAAGTCCCATTTTTCAGCTGGACATGTGTAGCATTCCATTTTCCTTTACTTGCTGTACAGTTTATAGGTCTACATTCAGGATCAGTACATTCATATCCAGGGGACAGAGTCCATTTACAAATGCTTTCTCCCACCTTTACTGTCCCTGTTCTGTTTAAACAATATATACCTTTTTCTGATGAATACAATTGCCACGGGCCTTCTTCCTCTTTCCAGAATTGTGTTCCATTATGAACTTCACTTAAATTACTAACCCACCACTTAGGTTCGACTGGGCCAGCTACCCAAGGCCAACTTTCAGCTCCTCTTGGTCCCCCACAAACCCAGCAATTGCTAAGATTAAAAGTCTTAGCCACTTCCTCCCCCAGAATAAAAAAAATATTCCCATGGCTCAATTGCCCTTGTAAGAATAGTACCAGGAAGTATAGCATTCTTCTCATCCTTCTACGTCGTCCGGGGGGGGTATGTAGGGGTGTGAGAAATGTCCTCAATCAAGGGGTTGGATCCACTTCCAGAATCTACTTAAACTGGTGTCACTGTTCAGCCTTTGAGGGTGGTTCAGCTCCTGGAAAACTAATTACAATAGGTTAAAAAAAAAACTCTTACTACATACATACATTTTTCGTCTGCTCGCTTGTTTCTTTTTCTGGGACAGCTTGATTTCAGTGCGGGAGAAGTCCGGTCGAGGCCCTCACACTCGGCAGTCAATACCCGTAGGGGTTGCCTCCCTCGGTAGACTATACACACTATACACACCACAGTGGAGAGTCCTGCCCCGGTCTTGCCTTCTCCCCTTGCTTCATTGCAGGCTTGTCCCTTTCTTCTGGTATTTCATGCAGAGCAGGCCCTATTTCCGAAACATTAGTTCCCCAGGAGCGGACTCAACCTTCCAGGTTTTGGGTATTTATTGGTCCTTTCACTCTGGATGCATGGGTCCAACCCCTTTCTGCTGTTCTCACAGCTGTTTCAGTGGTAAGTAAAACAAGATACGGTCCCTCCCACTGGGGTTGTAAGGATTCTTCTTTCCAAGTTTTTATTAAGACCTTATCCCCTGGTTGTATTTGATGGATGGTAAACCCTAAAGGTGGTGTCTGAACCAGTATTCCAATTTCTCTTAGTTCTTGCAACCTCTTCCCAATAGTAATTATATATTTCTGGATACTTCGATCCTCAACTACATTATCCCCCAGGGGCATTCCCTGTGAGTAAGGCATACCGTATAACATTTCATATGGTGATAATCCAGTCTCACTGTGTGATTTAGTTCTTATGTTTAAAAGTGCCAATGGTAAACATCGAGTCCAGGGCAATTGTGTCTCAATCATCAATTTAGCCAATTGCTGTTTTATTGTTTGATTCATTCTCTCTACTTTCCCTGAGCTTTGTGGGTGCCATGGAGTATGATACTCCCACTGAATACCTAATGATTGACATAATAATTTTATTATTTTAGAAGTAAAGTGTGTGCCTTGGTCAGAATCAATGTACTGGATTATCCCATATCTAGGTATCAGATGTTCCAATAAAATTTTTGTCACCGTTTGCGCCGTAGCTCGTGCCACAGGATAAGCTTCCACCCATTGTGTTAAATGGTCAACAATTACCAATAAATACTTGATTCTCCCTACTTTAGGCAATTCAGTAAAATCAACTTGTACTCTCTCAAAAGGCCGATATGCTGTTTTTCTTCCTCCCGCTGCCGCCTGTCGAAATATTTTCTTATTTATTTTCTGACAAGTTAAACAACCTTGTGTGATTTGCTTTGCTATTTCAAAAACCCCTATACAACCAAATTGTTTAAGTAAGTGATTACTTAATGCTCTTGTACACCAGTGTGTTTGGGTATGCAAACGTTCCAATATTTGTCTTGCATAAGCTTTTGGTAACATTTCTCGTCCATCTGGCAATGTCCATTTTCCTTGTTCTAATTTAGCACCTATTTTCTCCAGTTTTGTTTGTTCTTCAGGAGTAAACTTCTTTTCTTCTTCTTGTTTTTCTTCTTCTTGTCTTACTTCTTCCTGTACTATATTAATTTTAGCAGCCTGAATTCTTAAAGCTGCTTCCTGAGCTTCTTTATCTGCTAGATTATTTCCCCTAGTGTGGTATTCCAATCCTTTCTGATGCCCTCTTACATGTACTACTGCTATTTCTTTAGGTTCCCTTAAAGCTTTTAAAATTTTCCTTATTAATTCTTGATGTATAAGATTCTTCCCTTGAGTATTAATTAAACCTCTTTCCTCCCAAATTTTTCCAAAGGTGTGAACCACTCCATATGCATATTTAGAATCTGTATATATAGTTCCACTTTTTCCCTTTAATAGTTCCAGGGCCCTGTATAGGGCATACAGCTCACAAGCCTGAGCTGACCATGATGGACTCAGGGGGCCTGATTCCACAGATTCCAGGTGTTTATTAATTATGGCATACCCTGTTTTTCTTTTTCCCTCTACTACTCGAGAGGAACCATCTATGAATAGTATCTCTCCCTTTTCTAATTCAGTATCTCTCAAATCGGGTCTCACTTTAGTCTGGGTCTCGATTACCTCCAAACAATTATGTTGTAGTTCCTCTGAGGGTTTTCCAAATAAAAATTGTGCTGGGCTCTGAGCAGAGGTTACCTTCAATTCTAAATCAGGGGAGTCAATTAGTATAGCTTCATACTTTAGGATCCGGCTGTCTGTTAACCATTTCTCCGCTCTCTGTTGTAGGACACTTCTGACATTGTGTGGAGTATACACTTTTAAGGGAGCACTAAAAGTAATCTTTCTCACTTCTTCTATCAATAATGCTGTAGCAACCAAGGCTTGAAGACAAGCAGGCCACCCCCTACTTACTGGATCAAGTAATTTGGAACAATACCCCACAGGTTTTTTAATTCCTGCCCAATCTTGAGTAAGGACTCCATATGCTGTCTGGTTTGATGTGTTCACAAAAAGATAAAAGGGTTTCTCTAGATCTGGGAGACTTAATACAGGTGCTTGTATTAATGCTTTTTTTATTTCTTCAAATTTTTGATCATCTTCTGTGGACCACTTGAATCGATTATCAATTAGTTTTTCATATAAAAATTTAACTTTTTCACTGTAGCTTTCAAGCCACGGTCTACAATATCCTAATAATCCCAATACTTGCCGAATTTCCTTTTTAGTTTGTGGGGGTCTTAAGGAGAGGATCCCAGATACCCTGTCAGGATCCAATTTCTTTTCTCCCCTGCTTAACCAGTGTCCTAAGTATTTTACCTCCTGTTCCACAAATTGTAACTTTGATCGGGACACTTTTAATCCCTTTTCCCCCAGAAAATTTAACAAATTAATAGTGGCTTTTCGGGTTCCTTCTTCAGTCTCTCCAGCTATTAACAAATCATCCACATATTGCAATAACTTTACCTCCCCAGGTAATGTAAAATCTTGTAGAACTTTTTCCAAAGTTTGTCCAAATAGATTCGGTGACTCAGTAAACCCTTGTGGTAGCACAGTCCACCTTAATTGTTGTTTTCGTCCTGTCTCCGGGTCTTCCCACTCGAAAGCAAAGTAATCCCTGGAATTTTCATCTAAAGGACAGGTCCAAAAAGCATCTTTCAGATCTATTACACTATACCAAGTATATTTGGGAGAGACATGACTCAGCAGGGTGTAAGGATTTGCTACCACAGGGAATTTAGTGATTGTTCGCTGATTTACAGCTCTCAGATCCTGTACCAGTCTGTATGACCCATCCGATTTCTTCACAGGGAGGATGGGTGTATTATGAGGTGACATACACGGTTCTAAAGTCCCTTCCTCCAAAAGTCTATCAACTATAGGTTTTAATCCCCTTCGACCCTCCATTGGTATAGGATATTGTTTAATTCGAATAGGACGATGTGGATCCATTATCTGAACATTTATGGGGTCCATTTCCATTTTTCCAATTTCTCCCTCCTTATACCACACTAAAGGGTTAATAACTTCTTCATCTTTTTGGGTTAAAGTGTATAATTTGATTTGCAACTTATCCCCTTGACTCTGAATGCTTAAATTCAATTTTAAAATCAAATCCCTTCCTAGTAAATTGTACCCCGCTTCAGGAAGCAAAAGTAAATCATTAAGACAAATCTTTTGATCAGTTTCTATTTCCACGTCTTTTAAAACAGGAACCTTAAAGGGCTCCCCTCTTGCCCCTATTACAGACGTATAACTCTTCCCTTCTTTTATTCCCTCTGGGAGCTTTTGAATAGTGGATCTTTCAGCTCCTGTATCTACTAAAAATAGTACTTCCTCTTTATGGGGACCAATTAATAGTTTTATCAAGGGCTCTGTTGATGTTGAAGTCCCCAGAAGATATAGCCCCTGACACCCCTATTCTTCTTTAAACATTTTCTCGTCTTGTTCCCGCTTACGACAATTCTTCTGTAAATGTCCTCTTTTTTGACAATAGTAACAAGCGGGGATCGCTGAATTCCCTTGAGAAGGCTGGCCTCTAGGGGTTTCTTCTATACTTCTTCTCTTCTCCCTCTCTCCTAACAAGGGCTTTTTCTGACTTTCTTTTACTGCTGCTACAAAGATCTTGGCTTTTGTTTTTTGTTTTTCCTCATCTCTCCTGACATATACTTTTTGCGCTTCTCTAAGTAACTCTTCTAATCCTCTCTCTTGCCAATTTTCTAACTTTTCCAATTTCTTTCTTATGTCCACCCAGGATTTGGCTACGAATTGTGTTCTAAGGAGTGCGGTTCCAATTGCTGTATTCGGATCGATCCCCGAATACATTTGTAAACTTTTCTTTAATCTCTCCAACCATTCTGTTGGAGATTCCTCTTTTCCTTGTTGTTCATTGAATGTTTTATTAATGTTTTTTCCTCGTGGAACCGCTTCTCTGATCCCTTGTATAATCATTGTTCTCAAATCTCTCATGTTTTGTCTTCCCTGGGGTTGCTGGTGATCCCCGTGGGGATCCACATTTGGCCATTTTTGATCTCCTGGGGGTCCAGCTTGATTTTGTCTTTCCCAAATCCTCATTCCAGCTTGCCTAATCATTCCCCTTTCCTCAACAGTAAATAAGATTGCTAAAATGGATTGTATTTCTTCCCAGGTATAAGTGTTAGGACCCAGGAATTGATCTAGTCTTTCGGCTACTCCGAGGGGGTCATTTAACAGAGTCCCCATTTCTTTCCTAAAAGATCTCACCTCTGTGGTATTTAAAGGGACTGCCACGAACCCAAATCCTCCCTGATTGCCTCCAAGGGGTACTTCTCTTAATGGATATAGAGAGGTTTCTTCAGGTACGGCAGTCTTACTTCTTGTGCATGCAGCCGGAGGCAGGTCTAATTCTGGTGCTGTTTGTGGTGGAGGCAGGGACCATGGCTGCACTGCCGGAGAGATTACCAGAGGGGGAGGAGGGGGAGCCGGGAGAGCCGGGAGTGTGTTATTAGGACCCAGAGGTGGTGGTGGTGGTGGTAAATTATCCAGCGGCTCCCATTCATCATTCTTTCTTTTTTCCTGCTTTTCCTCCCCTCCAGAATCCTCATTTGTTTTTAGTGCTAATATTGAGGCTGGACGTGGAGTCCCAATCCACAATTCTGCATACTCACTTTCTTCCTGACAGAAAGGCTCTTTTGAATTAACATATATATTCAAAGCCTGACAAATCCAATCATCAAACGATCCAAAAACAGGCCAGAAAACACACGGTCTTAAAGGTTTTTTTGGCCATTCTATCATACAGTAATGAACCAATTTTAATTTATTTTTTCCTTTTCTGGGGCCCCTATTGTTCCAATTTCCAATCATTATTCCTAATGGACTTTCTGGTGGTATATCTGGTATTTCGCTCCCTTTCTGGTCCTTGGTCTTTGATTTTATCTGACCCATCTGGGAATTTTACTAGTGGCAATTCCCACAGCCCTTGGTTGCCCCGAGTGAGAGTGTCTTGCAGGGGGCTTAGGACCTATCACCCACCCACGTATCACTCCATTCACCAGCCCAGCCCCCCCGACAGGAGATTAGAACCAGTGAGAAAACAAAAAAGACTTCTACGCTTCAGACTTTAGAAGCCTCAGTTACACTCTCACACACAAACACAGGCAACCGTACCTTTACCCAACCGGACGGTATCTTACGAATCAGTCGTCTTCGTCCAGAGTCCAACCGGACGGTATCCACAAGCGTCTTCGTCTGGGATCGAACCAGACGGTATCCAAACGACTGTCGTCTTCGTCCGGTTCGATCCCGGACACCGGAACCCAACCAGACGGTATCCAAACGACCCTGTCGTCTTCGTCCGGATCTTCGCGCGCAGAATTACGGGCACAAAAACACAGCCGGCAAGGGAGCTCAAAAAAATCAAAATTCTTTGCTTACCTTTATTCAGGTTCAGGATGGCATTAGTCCCGATCTGACTCAAACAGGAGCCACCAAATGGTGGGGCGCCCCTCCTAGAGTAGAACAGAATTCAGGAACTATAGCCATCCCGGACGAGCCCCCAAATTGTTATAAATGGCTCAGGATTCAAATTAGGATTAAATAAAAAAATAGGATTTATTGAAAGAATATAAAGGAATAGAGGTAAGCAAACAGCTGCTTGATGTAACTGGTGTGCATCCTGGTGGAGCAGAGACTCCCGGTGCACCCAGCACTGTTTGCTTACCTCTATTCCTTTATATTCTTTCAATAAATCCTATTTTTTTATTTAATCCTAATTTGAATCCTGAGCCATTTATAACAGGTCCTGTCATATTGTGGGGAAGCATCGGAGATGGAAGGCTGCTGTATGGAGTTCTACACGACGAGTTGCAGAAGCTGCTGAGGGAGAAGGTGAATCGAGTCAGTTTGCAGAAGTGGAGGCCATTCAGCTGGCTTTAGACATTGCTGAATGAGAAAAATGGCCAGTTCTCTATCTCTACACCGATTCATGGATGGTAGCAAATGCCCTGTGGGGATGATTACAGCAATGGAAGCAAAACAACTGGCAGCGCAGGGGCAAACCCATCTGGGCTGCTCCATTGTGGCAAGATATTGCTGCTCGGGTAGAGAACCTGGCTGTAAAGGTACACCACGTAGATGCTCATGTGCCCAAGAATCGGGCTACTGAAGAACATCAAAACAACCAGCAGGTGGATCAGGCTGCTAAGATTGAAGTAGCTCAGGTGGACCTGGATTGGCAGCATAAAGGTGAATTATTTATAGCCTGATGGGCCCATGATACCTCAGGCCATCAAGGTAGAGATGCAACATACAGATGGGCTCGTGATCGAGGGGTGGACCTGACCATGGACGCTATAGCACAGGTTATTCATGACTGTGAAACGTGCTGCAATCAAGCAAGCCAAATGGTCAAAGCCTCTTTGGTATGGAGGACGATGGCTGAAATATAAATATGGAGAGGCCTGGCAGATTGATCACATCACACTCCCTCAAACTCGCAATGGCAAGCGCCACATACTTACAATGGTGGAAGCAACCACTGGATGGCTGGAAACATATCCTGTGCCTCATGCCACCGCCTGGAACACTATCCTGGGCCTTGAAAAGCAAGTCCTATGGCGACATGGTACCCCAGAAAGAATAGAGTCAGACAATGGAACTCATTTCCGAAACAACCTTATAGACACTTGGGCCAAAGAACATGGTATTGAGTGGGTGTATCACATCCCCTATCATGCACCAGCCTCCGGGAAAGTTGAACGATACAATGGACTGTTAAAGACTACATTGAAAGCAATGGGCGCTGGGACATTCAAAAATTGGGATACGCATTTGGCAAAGGCCACCTGGTTAGTCAATACTAGGGGATCTGCCAACCGAGCTGGACCTGCCCAATCAAACCTGTTACGTACTGTAGATGGGGATAAAGTTCCTGTAGTGCATGTAAGAAATATGCTGGGTAAAACAGTCTGGGCTACTCCTGCCTCAGGAAAAGGCAAACCTATTCGTGGAATTGTTTTTGCTCAGGGACCTGGATACACTTGGTGGGTGATGCAAAAGAACGGAGAGGTCCGGTGTGTACCTCAAGGAGATTTAATACTGGGTGAGAATAGCCCATGAACTGAATTGTACCATGTTAATTACTATATAATACTGTATGTTATCACTACCATGACTACTATAGGTGACTAATTAGAATGTATAGAAAAGAGTGTAACCTGAGCATGACATAAATGGTATGGAATAAGGGGTGGATAGATGTCCTGGTTTCAGTTAGAACAGAGTTAATTTTCTTCCTAGTAGCTGGTGGAATGCTGTGTTTTGGCTTAGGATGAGAAGAGTGCTGATAACACCCCGATGTTTTAATTGTTGCAGAGCAGTGCTTATACTAAACCAAGGACATCTCAGCTTCTTGCTCTGTCCTGCCAACAGGCAGGCTGGGGGTGCAGCAAGAGCTGGGAGGGGACAGACAGAGGACAGGTGACCTAAACTACCCAAACTAACCAGTCAGGAGTATTCCATACCATCTGACGTCATGCTAAACAATATATAGGGGTGGCTAGCCGGGGGAGGGGGACGGACTGCTCGGGGTTAGGCTGGGCATCGGTCAGCGGGTGGTGAGCAATTGCATTGTGCATCACTTGTTTGTACATATTATTAGTAGCAGTACTATTATCATCATTGTATTATTATTATTATTATTGTTATCGTTATTATTATTTTCCTGTCTTATTAAACTGTCTTTATCTCAACTCATGGGCTTCACTTTCCATTTCTCTCCCCCGTCCCAGAGAGGGAGGGGGGAGGGTGAGCGAACGGCTGCGTGGTGTTTTAGCTGCTGGCCAGGTTAAACCACGACACCTGGGCTGACCGATAAATTTAGCGTATGGTTCCCCAGGGGCCTGTTCTACAGATGCAAATGGAGGTGCTTTCTTTTCCCCTGGGAGACTAAGAAGAGCCCTCAGTGCGAGCTGCACAGCTGTTTGGTGAACAATCGCAGGGAACTGCAGCTGAACCTGGGTATTGAGATAAGGACCTGTTGCCTTTGACATCTCTGCAGTAATCCCATTCAGAGGGTCCCCCGGTTGACACAGTTGACCCGCTTCCCCCTGTGGTAACTGCATCCATTCCCTTTCAAACAATAACAATGGGGAAGGAGTTAACAATAAGCGCGCCAGGTTTCGACAGTCAAGTGGAAACATTGGTTTTGCCTGAAAAATCCATTGAATTATCTGTCGAGCCGCCTGGGATTGTAATCCATAGTCCAAAACCATTTTTCGAGCTTATTGTAAAGGCTTTCAGTCATGCGGCTGCCACAGCTCGGTGCCTTGCACAGGGTCGATAATAATAGGGCAGTCCAAGGATGTAGCATGCCTATGCCCCTCTATGATGGCATCACGTATGATGTCAGAGCACCTGTCCCTCTTTGGACAGATGGAACCTGCTGTAACAGCCGACATTGACATGGCCAGGGGTGGCCCAGCAGTCTGGAGGGTGCCCTCAAGCATGCTCATTATTTCTCCTGAGGAAGTGGAATCCAGGTGGTGGGAATGGAACCTGGCACTCAGATCATCAGAGGAGTCGGCTCCGTCCAAAGACACTTGTTGCAAGGCGCTCACAGTGCAATGGTTTCCCTCTAGTGAAGACCGGAAAGTCAAAGCCTCAAGGGTTTTTGTGGGCTCAGCTGGAGGGTGCAGAGACACAGGATCAGAGCACCCTAAGATGTGTTCAGAGATTATGGTTGAAAATAGGTCTTTTTCTGCAGAGAGATTCCAGCTTGATGGGTCAGACATGAGCTTCAGTGTGTTCTGAGAAAGCAGAGATTTGTCCTCTCCATCCTCAGTGAAGGTGTCATTGGCAAGGACAATGCTTGTTGTAGAGAAGACACGTTTGGTAGGTCTTGTTTGACATAGCTGCCTGAAACCAGGTGCAAGAAGCATAGATTTCTGGTCTATCTTCTCAGGGAAAGAAGCCTGTGGTGCTCTGGACTTCAGAGAATTACAGCTCCAAAGAGATTTAAAGGGAGAAATGCTGGTCATGCCTTGCAATGTATCCTGAAGGGCTTCAATTTGCTCTGTCAGCCTCTGATTACAGTTTTTCAGGTGGTAGTTTTCTAGCTCAAGCTCTCTCAGCTTAAATGTTACCCACTCTTTGATCTTGGCAGCTTTCTCTTGAGCAATTTTGAGTTCCTCAGTCCTCAGCTGCTTCTGTTTTGCTAGCTGAGTCTGCAGTCTGTTAATCAGGTCTTCTTTTCCTTGCACTGTACCCATCAGCTCCTTCAGTGAAGGTCGATTTTCGCAAGCTGCTGCTGCACCTCTCATTGTCGAAGCATCCCGAGTGGATTTATTGCTGCCTGGCAGCGGCAAAGATGCTGGCAGCACAGCTTTATCAAGATTTTCCGGTGCGGGGGGTGGGGAGGGCAGCCCCCACTCCCCATCAGCACTCTGCTCGGATAGTCTCTCAATTATTTCTGCCGCTGATTGATTTATTGGAGAGGTCATACTCCAAACTGGGGTGGGTGCAGGAACTGACGGTAAAAATCGTGTCAGTTGAATTCCTGAAGTCTCAGGTTTCATACTCGGCAGTCTGTCAGTCCCAGATGGTACTGAGAAAGCTTGCACCGCCACCATAGCCAGCTGCCATTCGGTTTTCATACCACACAGCGTGTTAAGCACTGCACGCCAGGTCATACATAGATCTTTATCCAACTTTCCACTTGTGATGGTTGTATCCCATAAACGATCTCCTACGAGCCGCCACTCATCTGGGCTAAAAATTAGAAGGATTTCCTTCAGAAAACACTCCTTCTGGGCCCAGTGTACCAAGGATTTGATCTTTTTTACATTGCAAGATACGCCTCTCATAGAGAGAATGCTAGAGAGAAGCTGCACAGCCGCTTCCTCCATGGTTACGTCAGACGGGCTGCTGGGTCGTGATCTCCACCCCTCTGCTATGTGCCAACTCGCCACACGGTGGCGGTCGTCTGCCGTTGTTCACTGACGCCTCCGATCTCCCGTAGCAACTCGACTCCGGATGTCCCGCGTCTCACCGCGATTCCTTTGTTCCCGCGTCTCTCAGGGCTCTCCGTGTCTCTGAAGTCTCTCCGTGTCCCTCAGCGTCTCTCAGGGCTCTCAGCATCTCGCCGGGTCTCAGGTCCCTGTTCGGGCGCCATATGTTGCAGGAAGAACGGCCGAAAACGTGACAGACACCAGTATGGTCAGATCATGCTCTCCCTTTATTACCCGAATAGCCTGACTTTTATAGCAAACTTAACAGGGGCGGATAGTGTCTCACACAAGATTATTGGTCAAAAGCACTCAGACAAACAACTGCACGAAAACAACCCCACCTGCAAGAAAACAACCCCCTTGTGATTAGCAGTCACATAGACCTTGTCCTTGAAGCCAGCTGCTGGCAACAATATTTTTCTGAATTCCTCAATTGGGCGATGTGGGAACACTCATGGGAACTTCTCATAGTCGTCCTGGTAGCTTGGTTTGCTCAGCTGCAGCAAGCCATGGGATCTTTGCTGTTTCAAAAATCCCTCAACAGGGATTGAGAGAGCGGATGAGGTGGAGCTCAGCTGCCCACCTGAGTAAAACCACCACAACACCTTAAAAACATTTCTTGTCAAGGCTGGCATGGCTGGAGGGAGCCCCTTCTGTCTCTGTCCCCAAAGGACCCTGAAGGACAACACGTGGCAGTGAGAAGAAGGAAGTCAGGGGTTGCCACACAGTTCTCCAGCACAGTTGCAACATGTAGGAAGGAGCCCAGGACTTCCTGGCACTGGCGTGCACAGAGTGGGCCAGGGGCCAAGAGCAGCCCATCGCCGGGCAGGAACGATGCCCTGCAGTGAAGGAAGGTGCCAGATTCTCCCACAGTGTCCTCAGCACCTGACCTTCTTCCGATGCAGCTTTTGCTTCTCCCTCAATTCTTCCATTTTCTTGGCTTCCTCCCGAAGGGTTTGCGCCAGCTGGATGTGACCTTGTCCCACACTGTCTATCTCTGCAAAGAAAAGAAATGTATATATACATTCCTAAAAAGGCTCTTGCTTAAGCCAGCT
This sequence comes from Aythya fuligula, assembly GCF_009819795.1. Taxonomy (NCBI): domain Eukaryota; kingdom Metazoa; phylum Chordata; class Aves; order Anseriformes; family Anatidae; genus Aythya; species Aythya fuligula. Next base: position 5,894,610 of record NC_045594.1, on the reverse strand, counting down.
TTTCTAGCTGACATCAGACTTACCCAGAGACCCCTTCCACCTCATGAATTCCCCTGCAGAAACTTGAAAGCAGCAGCACTTTCCAAGCAAGGTCTGCCTATGTAAGAGTGATTCATCATCAGTCATGCTGGGGCCTGCACTTCCATTTAAGAAACTCGTATCAAGAGAAGTTATTCAAACGAATAACACACAGTCACTTTTCCTCCTAATCTGGATTAATTCAGGCATGTTTCATCACACCCTAAAGCATCTGTCTGAAGGAAGTACTGCCCCAGGCTAGCAGAGAAGCAACTTGGGACATAGAAAAACTATTGCTAAATAAATCTCAGGCTCATCCTCAGTGTCACACTGAGCTAGCCCTGCTGGAGGAGAGAGGCCGTACCACGAAACACCCAGCCAGCAAGCAAAGCAGCAACTCATTTGCAGCTCACAAAGGCAGCTAAGACAAACTGTGGCTCATGAGTCAACACCCAGAGCTATTTCAAACCCGTAGCTATTAAAGCATCAGCTACTGCAGGGCAGAGCCTTGTTAGAGCATCAGCCCAGGAACACGGAAGCAGAAATATCTGGCCAGGACGGATGGTGGTGGAGCTGTAGCTGCCAGACTTCAGCAAAGGGCAGCAGAATGGTGAGGAATGGTCACTGTATGGTGGCCAAAGCCTCATCGCTTGGATGCTCTGATTACTGCATATTTGCATGAAGAGGGCAGGATGAGCCAGTCCAAAACCCAGATGAACTTTCCATGGACAGCTTCAGATACTGCACAACTTTGAAGCTGCCCCAAAAACCCAACAGATCCGCAAAGGGTCTTGCCATGAGTCCCCTCTGCTAACCGTGCCCTGGAACACTCTATCCTAAATTCCATGTGCTGGGCTGAGCCAGACAATGATGACAGCCTACACCTGATCTTGGTATGATACAGTTATGGAGATTTCTCTGCTTCTTCCCAAGCAGTAGCCTGAAGGCTTCAGCACTGCCAAATGTCCTGATAGATGAAGAATAAGAAGGATTACTTATGTTGCTTGAAAACGTCCAGGGATCTCTTCAGGGTGCTGAAAAACACAAGCACAGCATTAAAAGAGTAAGAAAGCACTGCTGGATGCAGGCATGGGCTTCCATGGTGACAGCAGAGCACTTCCAAACTGGAGAGGAAGTCCCTCACTCAAGACCAGCCAAAACAGCCTGAAGCAGGTTTATCTACCTTCTTTACACTTCCAGCTTTTTTCTTTCCAGTGAGTATAATACAGTTCACTTGGTTTGAGATCTACCTTACATCTTCTTCCTGAACAGTGAACACTAATAAATATTCTGACAAATGTTCTAGGCAACCTCCAAAAAGTATCAGTTGGGACATACGAACAATTTTTATATGTAGTATGGGCGAGTGGTTGGACATGTAGGGAACTTTTCTCCCTATTAAGACAACATAATGAAATAAAGTAAGTGACAGACCAATATCAAGCTGTAAACAAATGAGCAGAGAATACCAAACCGGGCATGTATGAAGTACAGCAGGAAACAGATGGTTCCCAGGGGCAATGGGGAAATGGAGATCCATGAAGGGAGCCAACTGCAGCAGCTGCGGCACCCATATAGGGTGGCAATGCACTGGGTTTGAACATCCATGTGGTTTGACTCAAGAAAGTACGTGTACTTCCCTCTGGCCACAGAAACTGTGAGGAGTAAACCCAAGGTCTTGTGGTTGAACCAGGCCGGCAGCTAAGCACCACACAGCCGTTTACTCACCCTCCCCCCTCCCTCTCTGGGATAGGGGAGAGAAACAGGAAAGTGAAGCCTATCAGTTGAGATAAAGACAGTTTATTAAGACAGAAAAATAATAATAACAATAATGATAATAGTACTACTAATAATAATAATGCGTACGAAACAAGTGATGCACAATGCAATTGCTCACCACCCGCTGACTGATGCCCAGCCTATCCCTGAGCAGCCGCTCCCCCCAACCCCGGCTAGCCACCCCTATCTGTTGTTCAGCATGACGTCAGATGGGATGGAATACCCCTTTGGCCAGTTTGGGTCAGCTGTCCTGGGAAGTTGGTGGAGTCCAACTTGATATTGGAAAAGACCAACCCAACTGCACACCATTCATCCACAGAACTAATTTCTGAACATCTGGTGACATTCCAATCACATTTCAACACTGATTTGTCTCTCTCAGCCTCCTTCCTTCTCCTTCCTCCTTCATTGCTGCAATTACAGACACCTATAAAAGCAAAAGACACTGGGCTCTGAACTTACTTCAGCTCCATCTGCCCACAGGGCTTCTTCTTTGACAAGTTAATGAGCTCTTTACCATATTTTTCTTCTATAATCACTCAGTTGAGGAAAGAGAGAAATGAGAGGAAATTCTCATTTCAGAAATTTAAACTTGTTTGCCGCAGAGGCCAAGAGCAGAAGGGGTTTCACAAGAGACATCTGAGCACAGAGGGAATAGCGGGTGTGCAGAACACCCCAGGCTGCAGACAGGGTGACAGCGTGGGCATCTACCTCCCCGACCACTGCAAACTGCCCCAGGGCTTGTTGCTTGTGTCTACACTCAGGGTCCTGACAGCTCCTGAGCTGGTGGAGGTGGCACGGGAAGGGCGTGCAATCACACTGCAGGATCGACCCACAACAAGGAGCCAAGACTCGCTCTGACTCAATAGCCCTCCCTACCTCCCCACCTGCCACAAACAAACTGCACAGACCTGCTTCTGGTCCTTAAATATAACATTTGAAGAAGAGGCCACATCGTGTATAAATAACACCTCTGACAGATTGTATTGTCTTTCCCTCTTGGAAGTGAGTGGGAAAACCCAGAAAATCTGCATGCTGCAAAGAGCAACTAGCCTTTTACAGTTGCTTTGAAATCTGCGCAAACATCCAGGGCTGGACTTGGTTGGTCAAATGTAGATACCTCCAGCTGGACAAGCTGCCCTAGCTGTCTGCAGTCCATAGAGAGAAACAAGTACTGCCAGGGGCTTGTATTAGAATGTCTACTGGAGGATGGGATGGAATACTTGGAAGGGACCTACAAAGATCATCAAATCCAACTACCTGAGCACTTCAGGGCTAACCAAATGTGCTAAATAGGCTAAATAAGAAGACTGTTGTAGAATGACCTGAAATTAATGTAATTTTGTGGACTGAAGAAAACAAACCTTGAATACAAGACTTGGGACAAAATAGTCCGGAATAAATGTGATGGGGATGCAGAACAGAAGAGCCTGCAATTTAAAGTGTCTAATGCACCTACACCTGTTTAAGCTGTAACCCCATGGAAAAAAAAATAGTTCAATGAGGTGAACCCCGCTGCCAAACTGCAGAAATCAATAACATAGACATCTGCACTTGCATTAGAGATACAGACATTTTAGGAAGCCATTTATTTCATTCTACAGCTCCCTAAGGAGGAGAAGTAGGGAGAGAGGTGCCAGTCTCTTCCCACTGGGAAGTGATGGCAGAACTTGCAGGAACAGCACAAAGCTGTGGCAGGGAAGGCTCAGACTGGACATCAGGAAACATTTATTTACCATGATGGCGGTCAAACACTGGCACAGACTTCCTAGAGAGGTGGTTGATGCCCCACGCCTGCCAGTGTTCAAGAGGCATTTGGACAGTGCCCTTAATAGTATGCTTCCGGGCTTTGTGACTAGCACCATCCTCCCAGCTGAGGATCCCCAGGTATGGGCTTTATTCCAGTCATGCAGAGAAAGAATAGTGTGAAAAAACAAGTTCCTCATCAGTCAAAAATCAAAGATGCTTCAACACAGTGGACAGAAGCATGATGGAAAACAAAATGGGAATACAAGAAATAGAAGTAGTGCTTCTGCCTCACTTCCCAGATTCAGCCAAACTCGTTTTCAGAGGCAGCTCTGTATCTTTCCTTCGAAAAGTCTTCAAACTCTTTGCAGTTCTTCCTGACATTGTTCAAACGTTGAATGATGCTGTCATAGCCAACTGTGCTCTGAAAACACAAGAATAGGATTCACATCCCTGTCAGCACAGTCCATGGCCACTGCCACCTCCACTTATACAAGCAATGGCTTAGCTGGGAGCAAGTGTGCCAGGGCCTCTTTCTGGTTTACCCATAAATTATATGAAATAAGATTATTTTTTTTCTTTTTGGGTGGGAGAGGGTCTGGAATGAGGAAAACGGTGATGGTAAGTGAGGCAAGGCACCTTCGTGACCTTCACAGGTCAGAAGAGCTCAGACCTACCACATCCTGGCTATCTCCCCCCATTCTGAGCACTTCTGGCACCGCAGTGCACTGAAGCCTCCCTAAAACTGCTACAGCACTTTCCCTCCTCCCACTTCCTAAAGTCCATCCTCATTCTCCAGAGGAGGGCCTGAGATACAGATCAGGAGATTCAGATCCTTAAAATAATGTCAGAACCTAGAGAGCTTTCAGAAGAAAATGGACCTCCATGACTCACCCAAGTTTGGCCTGCAAAACCACATAGGATGAAGAACTGATCTCATGGTCACATGGCCCAAAGGGATGTTTCCTAGGAGCTTAGCTGTCAGCTCTGATTTCACGGAATAAAACACTAAAAAGCCTCTGAGTCTCCAAATACATCCTGTCTTACTACTGCTTCTCCCAGTTTCTGCAGACACCAGGACGGATCTTGGTTAGTGTTGACTTCCACTTGTCTGTCTGGTCACCATCCCCATGCTCGGCCTCATTGCAGGAACCCACATCCAGGCAGGGGGTTAGCTGAGCAGCCCCTTCTCCATGGCATCACTGAGCCATGAGCTTCCCTGACTTCCCACGCAGCAGTGAGTGACTGCTGCTGCAGTAGCCTCCTCTTCGGCCTTGGGAAAAGCAACCCTGTCCCACTCACATCAATTGAAAACTCCAACACAAAGGACCTGCTGCTTCCCTAAGCAGCAGGTCCTTCCCCACCACTGCTCTATGCCCTACAGCATGTCACACTTCTTTACATCCCCAAAACATCACAGCCAAGTCCTATCTTCCAAGCCAGGGCTCTCAGCCCCGCAATGCTACCCACACCAGGAAGGAGCTTCCCATAGACTTCTGAAGGATCACTGCTTTCCCTCAAATTACTTCTCAAAAATAGGGATTTTCCTGTGATGGATATTTAAAAAAATAAAAATAAATGCGACAATGATATAGCTGGGCTAGGATGAAGGCTAACTAACTCTACCCCATTCTCTCCTCATTCCTGCACCAGGAAGCAACTTAGGATAAAAAAAATAAAATAAATTGTCCTATAACCATTGAGGATTTGCCACCCTGAAGAGCTGGAGCAGGGCTCCTAAGTGCTGTGATGCTACAAGAGGGATGCTCTGACTACAAACCTTCCTTCTCTAGAAGAAGCCCAAAGCAGATGCAGGAGGAGAGCAAAACTACCTGTTGTCCTCTGCAGAAAGGCCCAGCTGGTGTTACATGGAACAGCACATGCAGGAGCAGAATAGGGAAACGGGCTGCAAAAAGGAAGCAATGGCAAAAGCAGATATGAAGCTGTGAGAAAGGAAGCAGAAATCACAAATAATCATTATGAAGCTTAAAGAGGAATAATGGCAGAATGGAAAGATTTAGGAAGTGGTTCCAAGCCAAGATGACAGCATGCAGATAACTGGTGTCAAAGTGCTGGCAGTAGACGAGGGATTTCTTGTAAGTTTGTACTCAGAGCAAGAATTGAGGAGGAACAGGGTCATCATTTGTGATAAATAAAGAATTCCATTGTTGTGGGCTTCCCCAAGCAGCCAAAGACTTGAATACGAGTGGCCAGAAAGCAGGAGATAAAGCAGAGATCTGGTGGAGTGGGGCCAGCAGGAAATCCCTGGGAATCCTGGATCAGCTTTGCTCCATCATGGTGTGCACGGGAAGGAGGAGACTGTGGGCCAAAACTTAGGGAGATCCTCAAACACTTTCTGTTTCTGTACTGAGCGCGAACCTCCTCCCAAAATGAGCTTATTACTGAAAAAACACAACCGGTTCTCCGTTTGCTAACTGGCTCTGCAAAAGAAGGAAGCATGCTTACACTGAAATCACTTTCCATGACAGTTGCAAAACTCAGGAACATCCTAACTTGACTTTCTACACTGAAATAAAATGGATGCGGAGAGCAACCATCGGGGCAGACAGGAGGGGCTCCCAGCCCGACGGAGCTGGGCTGAGCAGGGTCACACACCGCAAAAAACGCCTGGCAGCACCCTTCTGGGCAGACATCAGCACAGAAAGAATACAAAGGACTAGCATGACTGCCCACGGGAGGCAGGGAGTGAGGAAAGAGGAAGGGGAATACAAGGAGGACAGAGCCAGGGAGAGAGGATGAGGTTTAAAGCCACAATTAAACTAAGCTGAAGAGGGCTCTGGAGGACAAGGGTTTTGCACCAAGGCTCCCCAAGCTGCCCCTGCTAACCGCACCTCACCCCTCATGTCCTGCTGATTTCCTTCCAGTTTTTAACAGTAATAAGGCAGGAGGTTAAACGAGAGCAGAGGTTCACCATGAAAAGGGGAATGAAAGAAATGGCTGCTCTGTTGCTGTCATCTTAAGAGACTAAAAGTAAGGCAAAAATTGCTGGGCCAACTCTGCCGTACCAAAACCAGCAGCTTTCCTCCCTGGTAACACAGTACCAGCCTTCCCACACCAGAAACGCCAGTGAATGGGCAAATAACTGAGCACCCTGCTATTGGAAAGAAGGTAACCTGACCAGCCAGGGCTCCCTGCATTTACCAGAGTACATGTGGGGTGTAACGGGGAGGTTTCTGTCCCACTGCATCAAACCAGAGCCCACTTCCAGTGTAGATCTGCAGGGGTTGCATGGAAATGGCTGGGACCTGGAAAGCACTGATGCAAATTCCTTCCCCGAGAAATCAATGGCTCTGCACAGCCCCAAGAGCATCCCAGAGCAAGCACACATGGGATATCCCTGTAGGTTTGGCTGTATGTTTTTTTAAAAAAGGCCCCAGCCCCCCAGCCCCATTTTACACCTGGGGAACTGAGGCAGGGTGGCCAGTGGTCCACCTTGCCCAGCCAGGTTAATAGCAGATGTGCTATTTAGAGGACAGCACCACCCATGGAAACTACAGACAGATGATTTAAAGGTGACAAAGCAGCAGCTGATGTTTCCCAAGTCTGCAGGGCTCCAGAGGAACAGAAACTCATGTTCCTGCCCTTTCAGAGGGGCTCAGCAGGACGCAGCCCCCCCCGTCCCGACTGCTGCTGGCTTTGTGCTGTGCCCCTGATGCTCTCAAGCAGGAGTTCACGTGGCCATCAGTAACGCCAGCAAGGAGATAAAATGCAAGGCTTCACACAATGAGAAGGGAAAGGTGGGATTCACACCTGTGGCACAGGTGGAAAAGTGTTGCTCCCCTTCTGAAAAGTTTAGTGTTTCAGGTGGCATGAAGTTACAGCATTTGAGGAATTTTGCTTATACGTTTAGCGAAAGAGGGGCTGAAACACTCCAGTAGGTGTGCAAAGTCCCTCTTTCACTAGAGGGAAAGCTGTTTGCTTTGATATTTCCACCTTCTTCACATCAATCCCCCTCCAGACACAAACCCTGTGAAGACAAGGGTACAGGAGAAAAAGCAACCTGTCCCGACCTCCCCAAAAATGAAAGGTTTGGGGCACACAAAATTTCACAAGTGATTTCAATGTGTGGCACTGTGAGAAACACTCCGGAGCCAATAACTTAGGCTCAGGCGAGGATCTCAGTGAAGCAGTAATTTATTCGCGTTTCCAATGGCAGGCGCCCCACAAGCAGCAGAGAGCGCATCTACTAGTTCCAAAACACAGTTTATATACCTTTTGATGGCAGGACCGACCCTCCCCTGTTTCCCCACTGAGTGGGTAATCCAGATTCACAATCTATCTGATGCTTCACAAACAATGCATGGCCTTCAGTCGCCGGCCTGTTAAATTTCAAATTTCTTTTGACATTTTTACTGCTTGAAGTGGTAATGTTTCTTCACTTATCTGACTTGACTTGACACCATGATTTTCACCTAATTGTCCTAAAGAGTCTGGTTGTCTGCATTTTACAAGGTCGCCTGCTAAACTTTCTTATCACTGTAAGCATATCTCAGTACCACATTCCCTCCTTCTAAACAATGTAACTCTGCAAAAACAACATTTCTATTCCCACAATTCCCCCCTTTTCTTTTTTTATAAACTTGATTTTTGCAAAAACTCTTTTTATTTTTATTTATTTATTTATTTTAAGTGTAATTTGGTAAATATCTTCCTCTTCTTCACTTTCTTTGCTCTCCATTTCCTCTAATATCATTTTATCTGAGTAGGGTGGTGGATCTATGGTCATTTGTTTCAATAATGTGGTTTCAATTAACCGCTGGACAAGTCCCCTTACAAAGGGGATAATGCAACAGCCAATAGCTGTCAAAACTCCTGCTACTATAATTGAGGATGTAAATATGGACATTACCATCCCTTTCCATTTACCAAACCAAGATTTCAACCATCCTGTGATGGAAGTGTCTGCTCCCGAATTTTCTGCCAATTCATTGGCAAGGGTGGTAAGCCCTTGCAATGCTCTTGTTACTGTGCCATCCGGGGCAGTATTGTTACGGATAAAAGTACAACGGTTGCCCAGCATCACGCATACACCACCCTTCTCCACGAGCATCATATCTAATGCTATCCTGTTTTCCCAAGCCATTTTGCTGATGGCATCTAGTTGTTCAGCGATTCCTCTCATCGCATCCTTGGTATAATTGATGAATCTCTGCTGATTATAATAGAAATAATTAATCCAATCCACATTTTTATTGATTGTTACCCACCAGAACAGTAACTCAAACCCTGCAGCAATTTAATTTCTGGCTTTATGTTCATCCAGAACTCCTCTAGGTACCCCAATAGAATCTATGTATACTCTATCATCAAATGATATTCCTAAGCCTCCTTTACTTCTTCTGGGTGTTTGTGATGTTTCTCTTTCAAATGCCAGGGTGAAGGGTATAGCTGATTGAACAAGTGCACAAGTGCCTTCCCAATTAGATGGTAGGGTGGACCGTAAGATCTTCCCTCCACCGTACCACCAGAGATCTGCCCTGGGGATCTCTAGTCTTGAGCAGTTTCCCATCAAGTCCTTGGTAGCACAAGGCAAATTCTCCCAGATGCCAGGTAGCACTCACACCCTGCCGTGAGAGGCAAGCTGTATGGTTACCTATAGCTGTAGAGAATGCAGGGGGAACCGCGATATTGTTATCATGCAAGAAACAGCAAAGAGAGACTTACAGGCCTCATTTCCCCAGGCAGTCTTTTCTTGGTACAATGCAATCATACATCGCATCCCTTGGGAGTCTTTGGTCCACCCCCATGGGAAGGGCACTATCTGGGCAATCGGTCATCCCGAGGCACAAGCATAGCAGTAGCTACGGTTGAGACTCTGGACGGTATATTTGACCCATTCTATCCAGGCATTCACATCCCCATACCCTGTTTGAATCTCAAATGTTTGAACTGCCACATTTCAGAGGGCCTCCTGTTTACTCTCCTGTTTTCTCCTTGAGTTTCTCCCTTTCTCTGATGGCAATAGAGGATTGTTTCCATACAGCTATTCTCAATCTGGCTGTTGTGTCTCTCCCAGTTATTTGTTCTCTCTGCTCAATTGTTGTTGGACATTTAAATCTCCACAAGCTAACACCTCACAAGCATCAAACGTGACAGACTGTGGTACATAACCCTCTGTCACAGTCACCCATATTTTGATGGGGTATCCCGTTTTTGCTATTATCTGGTCATGCCTTTTCCAAGTTACCAATTGACCGAGGCCTTCTCTGAGGCCTAGAATCACTAAAAACAAAATTAGTAATCGATTTTTTCCCTGTCATTATTTTTAAACCTTAGGTTTCCAAATAATTATCGATACAAAAATAAGATGTACACTACTACTATAACAACCCCCCCCTTGGGAGCACTGCAGTTCGCTATAGATCTGTCCTTTCTCTCAATCACAAGTCACATTCGTTAGTTACCTGTGAAAATAAAAGGTTAGTTTACAATTGTAAGCTTTTATCCTGCTCAGAGTCCACTATGAGATTTTTCTCTTTGATTTCAACTTCCAACAAGTCTTTTGTAGGAACAGCTTCCCAGGTACTAGCGTCGACAGATGCCTTCACTCGAGTATAGTGAGTCCAACCTTTTTCCGCAGTTCTTACGGCTGTTTCAGTGGTCAGTAATTGTCCTTCCCATTCAGGCCGGAGTTGACTCTTTCCAGGTCCGAATCAGGACCCAGTTTCCTGGGTGATGGTGGTGAATGGGGAATTCCAAAGGTGGGGTTTGAGCCAACAACCCACAGGTCCTGAGAGATGACAAAGAAGAGGACAACCCCAGAATACAGTTCTTAAGAAAACTCTCTTGTTTTGAATTGTGGTATCTCATCCCTTCTGCCCAGATAGGGCAATCTGAACATCGTCTCATATGGTGAAATTCCTATATCCTTTCTTGGTGCTGTTTAAACCTGTAGGAGTAAGCATTTTACCCAAGGAAATTGGGTTTCTAACACTAGTTTAGTTAATTGCTTCTTTAATGTCTGATTCATTCGCTACACCTTCCCAGCAGAGGAGGGGTGCCAGGGGCTGTGAAAATCCCACTCAATCTCTAAGGCCTGCTTTAACCCTTGCAGTAAAGCTTACACCCATCCAGTCACGTGGTCAATTAGGACAAACAAGTAACTCAGTAAAGTTTACCTGTATACTTTGGAAAGGTCAAAGCCCTGGCTCCCGTCCCCCTCTAGATGGGTTACAGAAGACCTTTTTATTTACCTTTTGACATATGGTACATCCTCTACATATGTGCTTCCCTAAAGTGTATATTCCTACACAGACATACTTTCTTAGCACAATATCACACATTGCTTGCACCTCCCAATGACTCTTTTGATGTAAAATGTTAATATTTGCCTCATTATCACTTTATTCAGCATTTCTCTCCCATCAGGGAGTATCCGTTTTCCTTCAGACTTCATGGCTCCTGATTCCTTAAAAAAATCATTCTTTTAAAACTTTTTAGTTCTTTCTTAATTTTCAACAATTCCCTGAATCCTCTCTGGATTTATTCTTCATTTTCCCTCAGACATTAGATGCCTTAAATACCTGACTTCTCTTTCTCCATATTGTAACTTTTTTTTTTTTTTTTAATACTCCCAAGCCCTGCTTTCCCAGAAAGTTGAATAGCTTGTTAGTAGCTTTCTTCACAACTCTTTTCTCCTGTCCTGACAATAGAAAATGATCCACATATTCGTAACATTAATACCTCCTTGGGAGGTTGTAATTGCTCCAAAATCTTTTTTAAAACTTACCCATGTAGATAAGTGGCCCTGTAAACCCCCCAAGGTAAAATTGTCCACCTATATTGTTGCTTCCGCCCCCATTTCAGGGTCTTTCCAGTCAGAGGTGAATATACGTTTGCTCTCAGGGCCTGAGAGCACTCCATTAATTACACTGTTATTCCAGTCTAATAATTTACTATTTGAATGCCCAATTTAATCATCAAATCCCTTCCCAACAAGTTAGTCTCTGCCTTGGATACATACAATAATTGCCCAGCGATCATTTTATTCCCTAGTCTTAGCTTGGTATCCCCCAAAACTGGCACTGTTATCCCAGCCCCTTCTACCCCCATCACTTTTTAGGGTTTCATTAGTTAATTTAATCCCTGATACTTTACAAGTCAGTAATGACCTAGCTACCCCAGTGTATTGGGTTTGATGGCAAGGTTCGGGGGCTGTGAGTGGGGGGGTGGGAAACTGCAGTGGCAGCCCTCGTGAGAAAAACCCAGAAGCCTCCCCGTGGCAGATAAGGGACAATTTCATCTGGCCCCAAAGGGGCCCACTGCTGCCCAGAGCCAAGCCATGAGCAATACAGTCCGTGCCTCTGTGAGAGCACATCCACGAAAACAAACAAACAAAGAAACAAACAAAAACCTGCTGCTCAACAGCAGCTGGGAGAGCGAGAAACCCCCCCGCAGACACCAAAGTCAGTGCAGAAGGAGGGGGAGGAGGCGCTCCAGGCGCTGGAGCCGAAGCCCCCCTGCGGCCGCTGGAGAGGCCGCTGGTGGAGCAGGCTGTTCCCCCCTCCCCGATGCTTGGGAAACTGACCAAACACCACAGCAAATATGCAAATATACCAAAACTTCTAGACTGTTACTTAGATAATGCCTACATCCTCTTTCCCTGCTCATTCAACTTCAAACAGCTCTGTTAAATATTACATGCCACACCTTTAACACCTTCAGCAACCCTTTTAACACTTCCTTCATCTTTCTCCAGACTGTACTTTCCTAATATCAGCACCAAAGGCTCAGTCAGGGTCCAACTTAATTCCATACCTTTTCCCTCCAAGATACTGAAACAACATATCAATATAGCATATTTCATCCCATCTTCCTTCTTTCCTCCTTCTTCCACTCCAGATATTCCTATTCGAAGTGGCCAGCCTGGCCACACTTAAAACATATTATCAAAGCCTGTCTCTGCTAGGACTCGGGCCACAACACAGGCAGCCTTCTTTGCCTGCCATTCCTTCATCTCTCTTCCTCTCCTTTCCATCCTGGCCCTGACTCCCCCTGAAGATTTTCTTCATCTTTCTCCAACCCTCTGCCTCACTACCCGCTGCACTGTCAATACCATTAGTTTCGATCTCTTTTTTTTTTTTTTCCTTCTTATCTCCCCTCCAGACACACACCTCCAGGGCCTCCCGCAGGAGGGTCCCCCAGTGTCTGTTCACTACATTCCCCCACCTTCTGAAGCATTTTCTGCATATTTTGCAAGGCTTTAATCACACAATGAACTTTCAAGAGCCCTTGGGATACTGGGTCATCAGGTCTCATCCCCAAGTACTTTCTCATTCTGACCCCAAGTCTCTCATATGATTTCTGTGTTGCACACTATTATTATTCCAGCCAGGATTGGCAAGTGGGTATTTCTGCCCTGCCGGTATTACCCCTGGTCCTGGAGGATGAGCTCTTTCCCATTCTTGTATAGCAGCTCTCCTCCTGATCATTCACATTTCTTTCCCTGTAAACAACATACTTATAGACATAATTCCCTCCCCCAAGAGTATAAGTCAGGTCGTAGGAACTGGTCTAATTGTTCAGCTAGGCTGTTGGGGTCCTCAAATAAAGAATTCCTCTCCTTCTTAAAAGTCCTAACCTCTCTGCTGGTAAGGAGGAGGGGGTAGTTCACCTAAGAGGATACACAGTTAGTGTTAGTACTGTTAGTATCAGGGAAGGCAAAATTCTCAATATATCTTCTACCTTGTTCTAATTCTTGCCAGAGCCTAGAGTATGATACTTCTTTATGGACAGTGTTAATTACAGTCCCTGTCTCCCTTCCTGGAGTGACTGCTGCTGCCACGGGTACAATATTAGGATTATAGGGAGCATAACTTGGCTCCTTCTCTGAAAAAGGAATCTTATTGTTTACACATAAATTTAAAGCCTGAATTTTCATCAGACCCGTATTTTGGCCAAAATACTGCTGTTTCCTTAATTGGTTCTTTTGTCCAGACTGATACACAATATTTAACCTTTTTTTTTTTTAATTATTTTTCTTTTACAATCCCTCTAATTTTGGGATTATGTTTCCAATTTCTTATCATTCTTCAGGAAGAACTATTAGTAGGCACTCCCCCAGGGATATCTCCCTGTCCCCTGGAACTCATATTTTCCCATCTTTCCTAACCCTCGCCAGTATGTGCTACAGAATTTTCCCTTCTGCAGTGTACCACACACCAACGTACTGAAAGATGGGGGTGTACCGCCAAGCACTTCCCCGTGCCAGCGTTACCGCACACCTGAGTTTACCAGATTCCCTGGTGTACTTCCAAGCACTTCCCCGTGCAAGGATTACCGTACACCAGATTCCCCTGGTGTAGTGCCAGCACTTCCCCATGCAAGGGCTTACCATACACCAGATCACCCGACCCCCAAGGCAATACTTAATATTTCTTACCTTGGTCTGTGCACAGAGTTACCGGATCGATTCTTAAAAACCCTCTGTCAGCTTTCCGCAGAACCGCCACCATCAATGCACAGGACCGCTGAAATCAGCGGGGCATGCCTTCCTGCTGCTGTGGCGGTGGAGCTCCCCAGTAGGTGACTGGATCCCGGATGAGCCCCCAAATTGTGAGAAACACTCCGTAGCCAATAACTTAGGCTCAGGCGAGGATCTCAGTGAAGTAGTAATTTATTTGCGATTGCAATGGCGGGCGCCCCACAAGCAGGAGAGAGCGCATCTATTAGTTCCAAAACACAGTTTATATACCTTTTGATGGCAGGACCCTCCCCTGTTTCCCCACTGAGTGGGTAATCCAGATTCACAATCTATCTGATGCTTCACAAACAATGCATGGCCTTCAGTCGCCGGCCTGTTAACTTTCAAATTTCTTTTGACATTTTTACTGCTTGAAGTGGTAATGTCTCTTCACTTATCTGACTTGACTTGACACCGTGATTTTCACCTAATTGTCCTAAGGAGTCTGATTGTCTGCATTTTACAAGGTCGCCTGCTAAACTTTCTGTGGGAATAGAAATGTTGTTTTTGCAGAGTTACATTGTTTAGAAGGAGGGAATGTGGTACTGAGATATGCTTACAGTGATAAGAAAGTTTAGCAGGCGACCTTGTAAAATGCAGACAATCAGACTCCTTAGGACAATTAGGTGAAAATCACGGTGTCAAGTCAAGTCAGATAAGTGAAGAAACATTACCACTTCAAGCAGTAAAAATGTCAAAAGAAATTTGAAAGTTAACAGGCCGGCGACTGAAGGCCATGCATTGTTTGTGAAGCATCAGATAGATTGTGAATCTGGATTACCCACTCAGTGGGGAAACAGGGGAGGGTCCTGCCATCAAAAGGTATATAAACTGTGTTTTGGAACTAGTAGATGCGCTCTCTCCTGCTTGTGGGGCGCCCGCCATTGCAATCGCGAATAAATTACTACTTCACTGAGATCCTCGCCTGAGCCTAAGTTATTGGCTACGGAGTGTTTCTCACAATTTGGGGGCTCGTCCGGGATCCAGTCACCTACTGGGGAGCCCCACCGCCGCAGCAGCAGGAAGGCATGCCCCGCTGATTTCAGCGGTCCTGTGCATCGACGGTGGCGGTTCTGCGGAAAGCTGACAGAGGGCCCGAGACTGGTTAAAGAGGCAGGATCCGTGAAGTAGTGGGGAAAGGAAGAAGGTAGGCACTCCGGGTTTTTAAGAATCGATCCGGTAACTCTGTGCACAGACCAAGGTAAGAAATATTAAGTATTGCCTTGGGGGTCGGGTGATCTGGTGTATGGTAAGCCCTTGCACGGGGAAGTGCTGGCACTACACCAGGGGAATCTGGTGTACAGTAATCCTTGCACGGGGAAGTGCTTGGAAGTACACCAGGGAATCTGGTAAACTCAGGTGTGCGGTAACGCTGGCACAGGGAAGTGCTTGGCGGTACACCCCCATCTTTCAGTACGTTGGTGTGTGGTACACTGCAGAAGGGAAAATTCTGTAGCACATACCGGCGAGGGTTAGGAAAGATGGGAAGTACGAGTTCCAGGGAATCTGGTAAACTCATAGGTGTGCGGTAACGCTTGCACGGGGAAGTGCTTTGCGGTACACCCCCATTTTTCAGTACGTTGGTGTGTGGTACACTGCAGAAGGGAAAATTCTGTAGCACATACTGGCGAGGGTTAGGAAAAATGGGAAAATATGAGTTCCAGGGGACAGGGAGATATCCCTGGGGGAGTGCCTACTAATAGTTCTTCCTGAAGAATGATAAGAAATTGGAAACATAATCCCAAAATTAGAGGGATTGTAAAAGAAAAATAATTTAAAAAAAAAAAAAAAGGGTTAAATATTGTGTATCAGTCTGGACAAAAGAACCAATTAAGGAAACAGCAGTATTTTGGCCAAAATACGGGTCTGATGAAAATTCAGGCTTTAAATTTATGTGTAAACAAGAAGATTCCTTTTTCAGAGAAGGAGCCAAGTTATGCTCCCTATAATCTTAATATTGAGCTGGTGGCAGCAGCAGTCACTCCGGGAAGGGAGACAGGGACTGTAATTAACACTGTCCCTAAAGAAGGATTGTACTCTAGGCTCTGGCAAGAATTAGAACAAGGTAGAAGATATGTTGAGAATTTTGCCTTCCCTGATACTAACAGTACTAACACTAACTGTGTATCCTCTTAGGTGAACTACCCCCTCCTCCTTACCAGCAGAGAGGTTAGGACTTTTTAAGAAGGAGAGGAAGTCTTTATTCAAGGACCCCAACAGCCTAGCTGAACAATTAGACCAGTTCCTACGACCTGATTTATACTCTTGGGGGAGGGAATTATGTCTATAAGTATGTTGTTTACAGGGAAAGAAATGTGAATGATCAGGAGGAGAGCTGCTATACAAGAATGGGAAAGAGCTCATCCTCCAGGACCAGGGGTAATACCGGCAGGGCAGAAATACCCACTTGCCAATCCTGGCTGGAATAATAATAGTGTGCAACACAGAAATCATATGAGAGACTTCGGGTTAGAATGAGAAAGTACTTGGGGATGAGACCTGAGGACCCAGTATCCCAAGGGCTCTTGAAAGTTCATTGTGTGATTAAAGCCTTGCAAAATACGCAGAAAATGCTTCAGAAGGTGGGGGAATGTAGTGAACAGTCACTGGGGGACCCTCCTGCGGGAGGCCCTGGAGGGGTGTGTCTGGAGGGGAGATAAGAAGGGAAAAAAAAAAAAGAAAAAAAAAAAAGATCGAAACTAATGGTATTGACAGTGCAGCGGGTAGTGAGGCAGAGGGTTGGAGAAAGATGAAGAAAATCTTCAGGGGGAGTCAGGGCCAGGATGGAAAGGAGAGGAAGAGAGATGAAGGAATGGCAGGCAAAGAAGGCTGCCTGTGTTGTGGCCCGAGTCCTAGCAGAGACAGGCTTTGATAAGATGTTTTAAGTGTGGCCAGGCTGGCCACTTCGAATAGGAATATCTGGAGTGGAAGAAGGAGGAAAGAAGGAAAATGGGATGAAATATGCTATATTGATATGTTGTTTCAGTATCTTGGAGGGAAAAGGTATGGAATTAAGTTGGACCCTGACTGAGCCTTTGGTGCTGGTATTAGAAAAGTACAGGCTGGAAAAAGATAAAGGAAGTGTTAAAAGAGTTGCTGAAGGTGTTAAAGGTGTGGCATGTAATATTTAACAGAGCTGTTTGAAGTTGAATGAGCAGGGAAAGAGGATGTAGGCATTATCTAAGTAACAGTCTAGAAGTTATGGTATATTTGCATATTTGCTGTGGTGTTTGGTCAGTTTCCCAAGCATCGGGGAGGGGGGAACAGCCTGCTCCACCAGGGGCCTCTCCAGCGGCCGCAGGGGGGTTTCGGCTCCAGCGCCTGGAGCGCCTCCTCCCCCTCCTTCTGCACTGACTTTGGTGTCTGCGGGGGGGTTTCTCGCTCTCTCAACTGCTGTTGAGAAGCAGGTTTTTGTTTGTTTCTTTGTTTGTTTGTTTTCGTGGATGTGCTCTCACAGAGGCACGGACTGTATTGCTCATGGCTTGGCTCTGGGCAGCAGTGGGCCCCTTAAGGCCAGATGAAATTGTCCCTTATCTGCCACGGGGAGGCTTCCGGTTTTTTTTTTCTCATGGGGGCTGCCACTGCAGTTTCCCACCCCCCTACTCACAGCCCCCGAACCTTGCCATCAAACCCAATACACTGGGGAACAGCTAGGTCATTACTGACCTGTAAAGTATCAGGGATTAAATTAACTAATGAAACCCTAAAAGTGGGGCTGGGATAACAGTGCCACTTTGGGGGGGATACCAAGCTGAGACTAGGGGATAAAATGATCACTGGGTAATTATTGTATGTACCCAAGGCAAGGACTAATTTGTTGGGAAGGGATTTGATGATTAAATTGGGCATTCAAATAGTAAATTGTTAGACTGGAATAACAGTGTTATTAATGGAGTGCTCTCTGGCCCTGAGAGCAAACATACATGTATATTCACCTCTGACTGGAAAGACCCTTAAATGGGGGCGGAAGCAACAATATAGGTGGACAATTTTACCTCAGGGGTTTACAGGGCCACCTATCTATTTGGGTCAGTTTAAATAACAAAAGATTTTGGAGCAATTACAACCTCCCAAGGAGGTATTAATGTTAACAAATATGTGGATCGTTTTCTATTGTCAGGACAGGAGAAAAGAGTTGTGAAGAAAGCTACTAACAAGCTATTCAACTTTCTGGGAAAGCAGGGCTTGGGAGTATTAATAACTAAATAAATAAATAAATTACAATATGGAGAAAGAGAAGTCAGGTATTTAAGGCATCTAATGTCTGAAGGAAAACAGAATAAATGCAGAGAGGATTCAGGGAATTGTTGAAAATTAAGAAAGAACTAAAAAGTTTTAAAAGAAAGATTTTTTTAAGGAATCAGGAGCCATGAAGTCTGAAGGAAAATCGATACTCCCTGATGGGAGAGAAATGCTGAATAAAGTGATAATGAGGCAAATATTAACTGTTTTACATCAGAAGAGTCATTAGGAGGTGCAAGCAATGTGTGATGTTGTGCTAAGAAAGTATGTCTGTGTAGGAATATACACTTTAGGGAAGCACATATGTAGCGGGTGTACCATATGTCAAAAGGTAAATAAAAAGGTGTTCTGTAACCCATCTAGAGGGGGACGGGAGCCAGGGGCTTGACCTTTCCAAAGTATACAGGTAAACTTTACTGAGTTACTTGTTTGTCCTAATTGACCACGTGACTAGATGGGTGTAAGCTTTACTGCAAGGGTTAAAGCAGGCCTTAGAGATTGAGTGGGATTTTCACAGCCCCTGGCACCCCTCCTCTTCTGGGAAGGTGGAGCGAATGAATCAGACATTAAAGAAGCAATTAACTAAACTAGTGTTAGAAACCCAACTTCCTTTGGTAAAATGCTTACTCCTACAGGTTTAAACAGCACCAAGAAAGGATATAGGAATTTCACCATATGAGATGCTGTTCAGATTGCCCTATCTGGGCAGAAGGGATGAGATACCACAATTCAAAATAAGAGAGTTTCCTTAAGAGCTGTATTCTGGGGTTGTCTTCTTCTTTGTCATCTCTCAGGACCTGTGGGTTGTTGGCTCAAACCCCACCTTTGGAATTCCCCATTCACCACCATCATCCAGGAAACTGGGTCCTGATTCGGACCTGGAAAGAGTCAACTCTGGCCTGAATGGGAAGGACAATTACTGACCACTGAAACAGCCGTAAGAACTGCGGAAAAAGGTTGGACTCACTATACTCGAGCATCTGTCGACGCTAGTACCTGGGAAGCTGTTCCTACAAAAGACTTGTTGGAAGTTGAAATTGAAGAGAAAAATTTCGTAGTGGACTCTGAGCAGGATAAGAGCTTACAATTGTAAACTAACCTTTTATTTTCACAGGTAACTAATGAGTGTGACTTGTGATTGAGAGAAAGGACAGACCTATAGTGAACTGCAGTGCTCCCAAGGGGGGGGTTGTTATAGTAGTAGTGTACATCTTATTTTTGTATTGATAATTATTTGGAAACCTAAGGTTTAAAAATAATGACAGGGAAAAATTGATTACTAATTTTGTTTTTAGTGATTCTAGGCCTCAGAGAAGGCCTTGGTCAATTGGTAACTTGGAAAAGGCATGACCAGATAATAGCAAAAACGGGATACCCCATCAAAATATGGGTGACTGTGACAGAGGGTTATGTACCACAAGCCGTCAAGTTTGATGCTTGTGAGGTGTTAGCTTGTGGAGATTTAAATGCCCAATGACAATTGAGCAGAAAGAACAAATAACTGGGAGAGACACAACAGCCAGATTGAGAATAGCTGTATGGAAACAATCCTCTATTGCCATCAGAGAAAGGGAGAAACTCAAGGAGAAAACAGGAGAGTAAACAGGAGGCCCTCTGAAATGTGGCAGTTCAAACATTTGAGATTCAAACAGGGTATGGGGATGTGAATGCCTGGATAGAATGGGTCAAATATACTGTCCAGAGTCTCAATCGTAGCTACTGCTATGCTTGTGCCTCGGGATGACCGATTGCCCAGATAGTGCCCTTCCCATGGGGGTGGACCAAAGACTCCCAAGGGATGCGATGTATGATTGCATTGTACCAAGAAAAGACTGCCTGGGGAAATGAGGCCTGTAAGTCTCTCTTTGCTGTTTCTTGCATGATAACAATATCACAGTTCCCCCTGCATTCTCTACAGCTATAGGTAACCATACAGCTTGCCTCTCACAGCAGGGTGTGAGTGCTACCTGGCATCTGGGAGAATTTGCCTTGTGCTACCAAAGACTTGATGGGAAACTGCTCAAGACTAGAGATCCCCAGGGCAGATCTCTGGTGGTACAGTGGAGGGAAGATCTTACGGTCCACCCTACCATCTAATTGGGAAGGCACTTGTGCACTTGTTCAATCAGCTATACCCTTCACCCTGGCATTTGAAAGAGAAACATCACAAATACCCAGAAGAAGTAAAGGAGGCTTAGGAATATCATTTGATGATAGAGTATACATAGATTCTGTTGGGGTACCTAGAGGAGTTCGGGATGAATATAAAGCCAGAAATTAAATTGCTGCAGGGTTTGAGTTACTGTTCTGGTGGGTAACAATCAATAAAAATGTGGATTGGATTAATTATTTCTATTATAATCAGCAGAGATTCATCAATTATACCAAGGATGCGATGAGAGGAATCGCTGAACAACTAGATGCCATCAGCAAAATGGCTTGGGAAAACAGGATAGCATTAGATATGATGCTTGTGGAGAAGGGTGGTGTATGCGTGATGCTGGGCAACCATTGTACTTTTATCCGTAACAATACTGCCCCGGATGGCACAGTAACAAGAGCATTGCAAGGGCTTACCACCCTTGCCAATGAATTAGCAGAAAATTCGGGAGCAGACACTTCCATCACAGGATGGTTGAAATCTTGGTTTGGTAAATGGAAAGGGATGGTAATGTCCATATTTACATCCTTGATTATAGTAGCAGGAGTTTTGACAGCTATTGGCTGTTGCGTTATCCCCTGTGTAAGGGGACTTGTCCAGCGGTTAATTGAAACCACATTATTGAAACAAATGACCATAGATCCACCACCCTACTCAGATAAAATGATATTAGAGGAAATGGAGAGCAAAGAAAGTGAAGAAGAGGAAGATATTTACCAAATTACACTTAAAATAAATAAATAAATAAAAATAAAAAGAGTTTTTGCAAAAATCAACAGTTTATAAAAAAAAAAGAAAAGGGGGGAATTGTGGGAATAGAAATGTTGTTTTTGCAGAGTTACATTGTTTAGAAGGAGGGAATGTGGTACTGAGATATGCTTACAGTGATAAGAAAGTTTAGCAGGCGACCTTGTAAAATGCAGACAATCAGACTCCTTAGGACAATTAGGTGAAAATCACGGTGTCAAGTCAAGTCAGATAAGTGAAGAAACATTACCACTTCAAGCAGTAAAAATGTCAAAAGAAATTTGAAAGTTAACAGGCCGGCGACTGAAGGCCATGCATTGTTTGTGAAGCATCAGATAGATTGTGAATCTGGATTACCCACTCAGTGGGGAAACAGGGGAGGGTCCTGCCATCAAAAGGTATATAAACTGTGTTTTGGAACTAGTAGATGCGCTCTCTCCTGCTTGTGGGGCGCCCGCCATTGCAATCGCGAATAAATTACTACTTCACTGAGATCCTCGCCTGAGCCTAAGTTATTGGCTACGGAGTGTTTCTCACATTTCTTATCACTGTAAACATATCTCAGTACCACATTCCCTCCTTCTAAACAATGTAACTCTGCAAAAACAACATTTCTATTCCCACAGCACTGGCATCGCTGAGCCCTGCCTGCACCATGCACACACAGCCACATGCATGTCCCCTAGACACACATCCTTGTCCCTTAGCTCTTCATCCTGAGCAGCCAAACCAGAGCCAGGCAGTCACGAGCTCAGGAGCCCAAACCCTCAGCACTGCTCACAGATCGTTACTTGAAATGTTTTACTTGTGCAGAGCTTTTAGCAGCTCTCCTCAGCCTCATCTCCTCAGAGAAACGCTGCAGAAGTTGTATGTCTATTTTTGCATTTGGAAACACCGTGCGATGACAAATGGCTGTGCTATTCTTGGTCACAGTCAACACGATCTCAAAATTGCTCAAGGTCCCACAGAGGTCACCGAGACCAAGAAAAACCTTTGATCAGATTTCTGCAGGGAGCAGAGGTAGCCCAGAGGCGGGGGGTTTATCCTTCATCCCTAGAGGGCAGAGCCCTGACCAGGAAGGATGAGCTCTCATCCACTGCTGGTACCATGCAGAAGAAATCATGTGGCGTGAGACCTGCACAGGAACAGCACTGACCATATCCCTACTTCGGCCAAGTTTGCAGTGCAGGAGGAAGTCGAAGCAGGTTACATCACCCAGAGGTGTGTTTCTCCCACAGACTGACAGCCCACTCACACATGTACCCAACTCCAAGGGCTGGCTGCATCCACAAAGGTGAGAAGAGGAGATGGTGTGAGGCTGCGGTTCCTCCCCATCTGATAAGTTCCAAGTGGGAATATCAGGACAGACAAAACTCATCGCCCAGATGAACAATTGCTGCAAATTCCCCCACCTTAGCATGACATCCCATGAAACAGCATCCCAAACGCGCATGTTAGGTCAGGCTCAACGCAACCACACCTAACCAGAACAGCCCACCGGCCTCCCTGAGAGCTACCACCTGAGCCAGCAGCTGGAGAAAGCACCCCAAAGCCCGGCGGGCACCCCCCTTCCACATCCCAAACTGCTCCCTGTGGGAACACAGAGTGAGAGGAGCTCATCATCAGCCTCACAAGGTCCTGCAGATGCTGTGCAGCTTAAAACATAGACAGTGATGGGGGAGAGCAGGTACAGCCCAGGGCTTCAGCCCGCCAAAGTGCAAACCAGACAAGTGGGATGAATGTCCCAGGGTGCAAATAAACACGCTTCACTAGCGCTTTCAGACCCTATCCTATGTGCTTCGGTTGAAAAATTAAACATGCCAGTGCACCTTCTACTGCAGGCGACTTGCAGCGGAGTGTTTTAGCAGCATCATTTAGCACCTCATTTTCTTAAGGTGGCAAAGAAACATTTGGGAGTGCCTAAAAGGCACAGACACCTAAGTGTTATATGCAAAAATCACTTAACCAGACCAATCTCAGTGGGAGTCGGCAGGTCTCAGCCCTCAGCATCACTTGCTTATCTTTTCAATATCCTACCAAGTCCTTCTTTTTAAGGCACCCCGCCACACACTCTGCAGAGAGCAGAGCTTTTGTCTCTGAACACACACAAAAAAAGATTTGTCTGAAGACAAATAAGAAGAAATGACCAAGAATCTGCCCTCCAGGTTGCAGGCTGTTAGCCAACAGATTAGGCGTACAGTTTGTTCTGGCACTATCAGATTTCCCTTTTCCCTGCATAGCTTTACAGATGCCTGCAAGCCCCAAGTGCTCTGATGAGACCCAAAGCCCTGCTGTCAGGTTTCCAGAAACACTCTGCAAGAAGGGCTTGCAGAGAACTGGGCACTTACCAAGGAAACAATCAAAACAAAAAATGAGCCCTCACATAGTGAAAGAAGAATGGCAGGTTGCAAAAACAGATGCAAACCACCCCATGCTTGCTCAACTCTCAGCAATCGCTGCAGGCAGGGCAAGAGGAACCAAACAGGATTTGGGTCATATTTTTATTTTTGCACATCTTTTTTGCAGGTGGCTGCAGCTTACACTGAGACCTAGTAGGGCAAGCAAAAAAAAACAAAGGAAAGGGGGAAAAGGTTCAAGACCAGCTGCAGCTCATAGGGCTAGGATTAGACAGGGAGATGGGGCTGCCGTCATTTCTTAAGACCCCAAAATGCAAAATCGCAGCCTAAATGAAGCAGCCATGCACAGTATTTGTTCATACTTAGGAAGTGGTCTTTTTTAGGCTTTGGCCCGGCAGAAGGAGCTCTGAAATCCTCTGCCTCCAGCCCTCCATGGCAGCATTCTCCCTCCCCTGCAGCTGCCACCCTCCCAAAATGTGCCCTGGGCTGTCCTGAGCCTTGTGTAATCTTTTGCTTCATCAAAGCAACGCTCTCCTTCCTCTTCCCTTTTTAGCTCAGGCAAAGTGAATAAAAGGGGGAAAATCTCAGAAGGAAATTTGCGCGCTCTCGCTGCATTACAGCAAACTGAAGCCATAGCAGCAGCCCATCTGCACTTGGCCTAAATTTGGGTTTTTCTATCCGCCTCTCATCCCCTCTTTCCTCCTTGCAGGTGATGCACACTCACGCCTGCGCTGCTGTCCCAGTTTCAGTTAGGACAGAGTTAATTTTCCTCCTAGTAGTTGGTAGGGTGCTATGTTTTGGATTAGGATGAGAAGAGTGCTGATAACATGCTGATGTTTTAATTGTTGCAGAGCAGTACTTAACACCAAGCCAAGGGCTTTTCAGCTTCTCACTCTGTCCTGCAGCAAGAGCTGGGAGGGGACAGACCCAGGACAGCTGACCCAAACTGGCCAAAGAGGTATTCCATCCCATCTGACATTATGCTAAACAATATATAGGGGTGGCTAGCCGGGGGGAGGGGGCCGGCTGCTCAGGGTTAGGCTGGGCATCGGTCATTGAGTGGTGAGCAATTGCATTGTGCATCACTTGTTTTCATACACATTATTATTAGTAGCACTGTTATCATCATTATTGTTCACAGAATCACAGAATTTCTAAGTTGGAAGAGACCTCAAGATCATCGAGTCCAACCTCTGACCTAACGCTAACAGTCCCCACTAAACCATATCCCTAAGCTCTACATCTAAACGTCTTTTAAAGACTTCCAGGGATGGTGACTCCACCACTTCCCTGGGCAGCCTGTTCCAATGCCTAACAACCCTTTCAGTAAAGAAGTTCTTCCTAACATCTAACCTAAAACTCCCCTGGCGCAACTTAAGCCCATTCCCCCTCATCCTGTCACCAGGCACGTGGGAGAACAGACCAACCCCCACCTCGCTACAGCCTCCTTTGAGGTACCTGTAGAGAGCAATAAGGTCGCCCCTGAGCCTCCTCTTCTCCAGGCTGAACAAGCCCAGCTCCCTCAGCCACTCCTCGTAGGACTTGTTCTCCAGGCCCCTCACCAGCTTTGTCGCCCTTCTCTGGACCCGCTCAAGCACCTCGATGTCCTTCTTGTAGCGAGGGGCCCAAAACTGAACACAGTACTCAAGGTGCGGCCTCACCAGAGCCGAGTACAGGGGGACGATCACCTCCCTAGCCCTGCTGGCCACACTGTTCCTGATACAAGCCAGGATGCTGTTGGCCTTCTTGGCCACCTGAGCACACTGCTGGCTCATATTCAGCTGACTATCAACCATCACTCCCAGGTCCTTCTCTGCCTGGCAGCTCTCCAACCACTCAACTCCCAGCCTGTAGCTCTGCTTGGGGTTATTGCACCCCAGGTGGAGGACCCAGCACTTGGCCTTGTTGAACTTCATGCAGTTGACCTCAGCCCATCGGTGCAGCCTATCCAGATCCTCCTGCAGAGCCTTCCTACCCTCGAGCAGATCGACACACGCACCTAACTTGGTGTCATCTGCAAACTTACTGAGGGTGCACTCAATGCCCTCGTCCAGATCATCGATGAAGATATTAAAGAGGACCGGCCCCAGCACCGAGCCCTGGGGAACGCCACTAGTGACTGGCCTCCAACTGGACTTGACTCCATTTACCACGACTCTTTGGGCCTGGCTATCCAGCCAGTTTCTTACCCAATGAAGCGTGCGCCAGTCCAAGCCAAGAGCAGCCAGTTTCTTGAGGAGAAGTTATTATTGTTATTATTATTTTCCTGTCTTAATAAACTGTCTTTATCTCAACTGACATGCTTCACTTTCCTATTTCTCTCCCTCATCCCAGAGAGGGAGGGGGGAGGATGAGTAAACAGCTGTGTGGTGTTTAGCTGCCAGGTGGGTTAAACCACAACAGCTGCCCAGAGGCCATACCTGCCCTGTCCATAGGCAAATTGACTGCAGTGGGGCCTTGAGGCAGCACTGCCACGCTCCCATCCCAGCTCTGCCCTGGCTGCCCAACCCCACCAGTGCGGAGCTTCCCACCAGGAAGGAGCCTGCAGGCTTCAGAAGGAAAAATCCAAGCAGAAACCCCAGTAACATCAAGGGTTTGTTCCCAGATTAAAAATTACTTAGTAAATAGCCTTACTTGCTGTAAATGGAACAAAGATCTCTTCTGCAACCCAACATGCCACCAAAGCATAATGAAACAGCAGTTCAACACTGCGGTTATTTCTGCCAGCCCCAGCACAGCCATCTGCACTGGATGGGTGCTAGGTGCCTGGGGGAACGCTGCCACCACCACCACCCCAGCAGCTCTCCCCTCCCACACGTTTGCAAAGCAAAGGGAGAGCTGTGAAAGTTTCTTGGCAATGAGCGGCTGAGGAATTGCTGCCAGGCACGCAAAGCTGGTTCAATACACACACAGGATGCTGAGCATCACATGAGCACAGTGCCATGCTCATACCCTTGTATCCCACAGCACGCTGCAGCCAAAATCCCAACACTGGCTCCTCTGGGACCCATGCACCTTCTCCTTATCCTGCAAGGCTGCTTCCTGGGCATCACTGGATTTATCGGAGCCCAAGCCTTGCTGCTTGGTTCCTGATTACTGTACCCAAACGAAAGCCAGCATGCTCAGGGGAACTGCAAAGCCTTGGTGCCAATGCTCTGAAGGGGATGAGTGGCTGCTCAGCACTTCTGTAGGCCCAAAAGCACAGTTCACACCCCAAAGAACTTGCAGCATTCCCCATGCCCTGCCTTTTCTTTCCCCTACAGCTCATCAGCAGCAAAGCGAGGAAGCAGCCCCCAACCCCCCCCCCACACACACACACACGCAGGGGTGCCCCCGAGAAGCACTACAGGAACTGTGGAGCACCCAGAGGCAGGACAAGACACCCCCCCCCCCCCCCTTTTCCTGGCTGGAGTCCCAACTCACCCAGAAGCAGTCCTGGAACCCTGCCTCCGGCATGCTGCTGCAGCCCCGGGCTTCGGCTGCAGCTTCATAAGCTGGGATGGGGGCAGAGACCTGCAGAGCTGAGCTCACCACACAGCCCTAACCCACAGCCTCAGCCACAGCTGCAGAGGGCTTGGGGAGGGCTTTAGGGCACCTGAGTTTAGTGTCAGCCACACTCCCACCCCAAGTTCAGTGTCACTGCATGAGGTGAGCAGACACTGGCCTCAGAACAGGGATGGAAGATGAAAGCAGATGGACACCAACTGCACTCAGGATAGCCTGATTCACAGCCTCTAACACAGGACAGCTACAATAGGCCAGTGTGAGGAATGTTTTAACAATTCGTGTCAATAAAGAACAGTCCTGTCTGCCTCTGGGCCCTGCACTGGCAATTTAATTCTTGAACCACAGATGCAGTGTGTCCCAGTCTGCCCCTCATTCTAGTCAATTTATCAAGTCTTCAGAAAATACTCCTCAAATTTATGAACCTGTTTGCTTTTGTTATTCCGAATTTCTAACAGTTACAGCCTTTTTTCTGTCTTCTTCGAGATTAATTTAACACTGCTATAGGTGTGACTGTCCCTGTGAATGGCTGGTGAAGAATGTTTTAATTACTCGTGAAGTGTCAATAAGAAAGCTATTTGTGTTTGTATGAAGTCTTTGATGTCTGGGGGTTTCAGAACAACTGATAACAACTAGTGACTGTTATGGGATACTATGCAGGCCTCTGATATCTGGCCAGGTGGCCAAGAGATTAAGAAGAAGAAAAAAAGAAGCTGAAGGACGGCTGGGAGACAAGACCTGCAGGGGATGCTGTGTAAACTTGACACGGTGCCAAGGAGTACAAAGGGGAAGGACAAGAAAAAAACTTGGAGAGGAAGACTACGAGCCTTCAGCATGAAAGACCCCTAGAGACCCCCAGAGGGACCACCGGAGACTGATGCGCATGCTCCAGTAGGAGGGACTGAAACCCGGAAGCTAATTATAATAGCCTATTTTTTTTAGAAGTAGTAATGAATATGTATTAGCCTAGGAGCATAAAAATCAGCTGCTCGATGTAACTGGTGTGCGTCCTGGTGGAGCGGAGACTCCCGGTGCACCCAGTGCTGTTTGCTTACCTCTATTCTTTTAATAAATCCTATTTTTTTATTTAATCCTATTTTGAAGAATGAGCCATTTCTAACAATTTGGGGGCTCGTCCGGGATGGCTATGGTTCCTGAATTCTGATTTGATCTAGGAGAGGCGCCCCACCATTTGGTGGCTCCTGTTTGAGTCTGGTCGGGACTAATGCCATCCTAAACCAGAATAAAGGTAAGCAAAGAATTTGTTTTTTTTTGAGCTCCCTTGCCGGCTGTTGTTTTTTTTTCCCGTAATTCTGCGCGCGAAGATCCAGACGAAGACGGGAGTCGTAAGTGTTTGCGGATACTGTTCGGTTGGGATCCGGACAAAGACAACAGAGTCGTGTTTCCGGATACCGTTTGGTTGGGTAAAGGTGCGGTTGCCAGTGTTTGTGTGTGTGAGAGCGTAACTGAGACTTCTAAAGTCAGCGTGGAGGTCTTTTTGTTTTCTCACCGGTTCTAATCTCCTGCGGGGGATTTGGCCGGTGAAGGGAGTGATTCTATAGAAGTGGTTCCTATAAAATTCGGGGATACGTGGGTGGGTGACAGGTCCTAAACCCCCTGCAAGACACTCTCACTGGGGGCAACCAAGGGCTGTGGGAATTGCCACTAGTAAAATTCCCAGATGGGTCAGATAAAATCGAAGACCGAGGACCAGGAAGGGAGCAAATTACCAGATATACCACCAGAAAGTCCATTATGAATAATGATTAGAAATTGGAACAATAGGGGCCCCAGAAAATTAAAGAGTAAATTAAAAATGATCCAGTATTATATGATAGAATGACCAAAAGAACCCTTAAGACCCCATGTATTTTGATCCACAGAGGACAGGGTCTGTCAGGCTTTGAACATTAATAGTAGAATACCCGTGGATCCGGAAAAGAGCAAGCTGAAACACTGGAATTAGAAATTAGAGAGCAATTGATTAAGAATGCATATGTGCTAATTTGTGCCTGTGCTGCACTTATACCACCAGATAACAGGAGCCTCTTGGACCCCAAGAACCAGATCAAAAACAACCTCATGGTTGGGACTTTAATCAAGGGGTCTGAGATAAGGAGGACTGTTCACAAAGGGACAGGTTATGCATATGTATAGGAATGTTCATGTATATGTAACTCTTTACTAAAGCAAGTTGCCACATTAGGTGTGCACGACTTTGGTGGGACTACCCGCCCCGTGCTGCACGGAACTGAGTAAACATACCTACTTTACAATCTTACGGATTGTGGGGTCAGCTTTCTGTGAGTCATTTTGGTGAGCCAGGCAGGAGACACTCTGCTCAGCTGTGGGATCGGCTGCAGCGTGGACGCCCCTAGGTGCACCTTGAGTGTTTTGCTCAGAGGGGACTCCACTCTCAGCTGCTCACCGCAGGAGCAAAGATCTCCTGAAACTGTAGACAAACGGTATGTTTTCAGCTGCTGGAGGGATACTAACTGGAGTGTTAATAATTGTATGTGTTTTTATGTATGTATTTTGTGTTGAAAGTATTTGTGTAAGTGTAAGGGTTTGAAACAAAGTGTTACAAGTCACTTCACAAAGAACTCAGAGACAATACTTGTTGGGTTGGTTATCATTCCAAATTATATTCCTGTGGTATGAATGAGATGTGTGAGAGGCCTCTGTGTGCGATTGTGCTGTGTGAGAGACAGCATTGCTGCAAAGCAAGTGCAGAGTTCCGATCCGTGGTTCCGTACTCTCTGCAAGGGGAGTGGGTGGAGACGAACGAAGTGCGTGACAGACTGAAAAGAAGTGCTGTTTTATCCAAGGTTTGAGTGGATCAGAGAGTCAGGAATGGAACAAATGCTTTGATATTTAATCTTCCTACAAACCAGTTGTGACTGAAGCTTATTGACAGAACTACAGCAAACCACAGAGGAAGGTAGTATTTAAATCCCTCACAGTTAACGTAACAGCTAAATGTGCAGGTGTCCTGAGACACAGGGACAATCAGTTCTGAAAGAATACATCTTCTGAAAGCCAGGCACGAGGAGCATGACTTAGCAGTTCTAAGAAATAGTCTGTCACAGTATTAGACTGTGAGAGGATAAGAATACTGTGAAGTATTAACTACCACCCATGCCAAGACAGCAGCTTGACAACTTCCACAGATGTATGCCTTCCTCTGACATCATCTGTCTAGCAAAAACAATGAAAGCAACAAGAGCAACCCTCAATTGTCACGATGGGAACTGCAGTCAGCCACAAAATCCCATCACTACCCCTCCCAGGTTTTATACAGGCAGTTTGATCTACTCAACAGTCAAACATACCCTGTTTTTTCAGAGTTCCTTTAGCAAGCATGTGTCCAGGGAAGTTGTGCACGTATGTAATTAAAGTAGCTAGCCAAAAGGACAGTAATTGAGAACAGAATATCCAAGTCTTTTTACATGGAAACTTTTATTCTCAGTGAGATCTGTACATTCAAGTCACGCATACTTTTAAGTCTTCAATGGAGCTGGAGCACGTGAGCACAAAAAACACCTTATCTGTTTGAATGGTTAAGAGTTTATGCCTCAAAAGTAGCCAGGAAATTTGTGACTATTTCCTTCAACTTCACTTCTGTCTGGTCAGAGATCTTCCCTTCGGTCCTGTTGAAGGAGAGTTCAATTAAGCTTCTGAGCTTCTGACACAGAAATGAATGTACAGTTAATTCCCAAGTAACAAAAAACAAACAAACAAACAAACAAAAAAACTTTACTAACACAACATCCCTTCTCCTCAAGAAGAGTTAGTCCTGTTAAGAACTAAGGTTTGTCAACAAATACTCTCAGAACAGAGCCTTGCTGAACTGGGTACAGCTACGCCACAGAGGTGGAATGCACAGATCTGACTCAGGACAAAGCAAGCTAGAACCAGGTCACAGGACAAGACCATGGAAATACTCAAATCCCAACAGTCAGCTCAGTAACAAGGCAGCAAGCAGCACTTCATCTACAGTAGTCTAATAACTCAGCTATCAAAATCATGCCAGCTCACTGCCTGAAGTGATTTCAATTTCAGGTTACAGGACAAGCATGCAAATAGGTTCATTTTAAGCATCAGCTGGATTTCTTGAGTAAAAACTGCAGACAAGATACTGAGCTCTGGATAACAGCACAAGGACAGCAGGCAGGCTGATTTAACCTCCAGTCAGAGGCAGCAGAAGGCCTGATGTTCAAGGATACACTAGCTTTACAGTTCAGTGACCATTATCTGTGCTCCAGCTCTCACCCCTGGGATGAGCTAAGATGAATTATTATACCTGATCGTGGAGAGGAGGGTCTGGTGCTGGCTCAGTACGTGAGCTAGGAAAGCACTCTCAAATTTAGTGATTTTGCTGGGCTCCAGCTTGTCCAAGTGACCTCTTACACCAGCATAGATAACTGCAACCTGTTCCTCAATAGCCATGGGAACTGCATGAAAGAAAACATCCGTACTATTAGCAACTCTTGTGTCAGGATACATCAGTATCAGTCTCTCTGAAGATCAGCTGTATTTATGCAAGTCAAGCCTGCATTTACAATATCCAAAGGATATCTTCATGCTGCCACAAAGACCAACGCAACAGACTAAGAGGGAATGCAGGCACATTACACCCAAGACACTCACCGTACTGTCCTTGTTTGAGGAGCTCTGTCAGACGCACACCACGATTCAGCAACTGCTGTGTGGCAGCATCCAGATCAGACCCAAACTGAGCGAAGGCAGCTACTTCACGGTATTGAGCCAATTCCAGCTTCATGGTACCTGCCACCTACAATAAAAGTTGAGGTCACACTGAG
This sequence comes from Aythya fuligula, assembly GCF_009819795.1. Lineage (NCBI taxonomy): Eukaryota > Metazoa > Chordata > Aves > Anseriformes > Anatidae > Aythya > Aythya fuligula. The sequence goes on along the minus strand of NC_045594.1, from coordinate 5,862,750 downwards.
TTTCCCTAGTTTTTAAATGAATCTAGTTGTCTGTGGGTCATCTTCAGCTGACAGTTCTTGCAAGTCAGCTAAATAGGTGATTAATCACATTTCTAAGAAATCCCACACTGTCTGGCCATAACTTGTTATTCCTCCCTGAAAGTATCACAATTGATACATCTAACTTGTATCTGGATTAAGAAGTGTAGCGTTAAGAGAGCATTCTCTGTATCCAACTAGATCAGCATAATTAAACTGACTATTTTTGACTGGTTTTGACTAGTCAAACATCTCTACACAGATACTCTTCCCTCCACTCCCCATGCCCCGCTTCCTGCCAGCATGTGATAGAAATACCACAGATCCCACAAGTTTGTTCTTTGAGAATTTTCTGAAGTTATTTCATAATACCAAGGAATTCAGAACTTAATTCCCTTTGTATTCATGACTCTGTAAAGAGTGAAATGGGTTGGACAGCTTGCACACTGCTCATCTGATGACAGAAGCTATCATTCCATGCTTACTTGCTTCATAGCCCTGGTCTGAGCAGCAGAACCCACACGGGACACAGACAGACCAACGTTGATAGCTGGACGGATACCTTTGTAGAACAGCTCTGTTTCCAAGAAGATCTACAGGAGAGATTTATTTTATTATCCTGGTTAGAAGCTCAGAAGCCTCCTTCAGACATGCCAGTACATCTGTGTAACTTACCGGCAGACAAAGAGTAAGCCCTACCTGTCCATCAGTGATAGAGATGACATTAGTTGGAATGTAAGCAGACACATCACCAGCCTGAGTTTCAATGACAGGCAGGGCAGTCAGAGAGCCACCTCCAAAGGAATCATTCATTTTGGCTGCTCTCTCCAGCAGGCGGGAGTGCAGGTAGAACACATCACCTGGGTAGGCTTCACGACCAGGTGGACGGCGCAGCAGCAGAGACATTTGACGGTAGGCAACAGCCTGCGCAGAAGCAAAAAGAAAGCTCTCAGATTTCAGTAGCTTATTTAAAATTTGGATTTTTTTTAAGCCTAAGGTGATCTTACAGCTATAAGCATCAATGCTCAACTATGAGGCCTATAAAGCAACGTTTCCTGACCTGCTTGGATAAGTCATCATAGATGATCAATGCATGCTTTCCGCTGTCTCTGAAGTATTCCCCCATGGAGCAGCCTGAATAGGGAGCCAAATACTGAAGGGGTGCAGCATCAGATGCTGTGGCAGACACCACAATAGTGTACTTCATGGCATCTAGAAAGAATTTGAGAGACTTGTCACCTTAAGTACGTTACCTTATCATGCCAGTAATCAGCAAATGCAACATGTATACCAAGTGCTAGTTGCTGAAGTAAACCCAGGCAGTATCACTAGTTACAGGAAAGAACAACAGATATTAACCTATCATTTAGCTTGACTAACTCAGGAAATGTCAAGAACAAGTTTACAGCAGCTATTGTCTAGCACTCACAGATTATTTTTCATTTAAAGTGAGGCTTAAGCTTTGACTAAGACACCCTTGAGCTCTAGAGGAGAGGGATCTGGAAGTCTGATTTCTTAGCTTTTACAAGAAAGCACTACACTGCTTCACAGTCCAAAACAAATTGCCACTAAAATACCTTTTTTCCCTATTGGGTATGATTCTGCTTGACCAGCAGGCAAGAGGTAAGGTGCTTAATTTCTTCTAAACTCTGTTATATATGCAGCTTTTTTGTCAGACAAAAAACTGTTTCTGAAGATTCTATCACATAATGGATTATGTTTGGGCAGTAAAGTCTCTTCACCAAACTTTAAGTTGTCATTCACACTGACTTGTGCACAAATGAAGCAAACGCTAAGTCCATAAAAATACTTGTGGGCCACAGCTTATAATCAGGCCTGCCTGACTGTCAAGAGGAAACTCCCCCAACTCTGATGAAAAAAACATGAAGGATAATGTTTTTAGAAGAAATTCAACAGTTTCAGGGCATCATACTACTTTTCTAATCCAATGAAGTAAAAAGGTGTCCCATCCCTGAAAATGGCTGTAAAAAATCTACTTGTAGATTTTAAGAATCTACTTATTTATTTAAGAATCTTCTTATTTAAGAATCTACTTATTTAAGAAAATAATTTCGTCTGTACTTTCAATTAGACGAGCTGGCAGGGAAGAACACCAGCCTGGCTGAACAGAGAATTGTGGCTTGAGCTTAGGAGAAAAAAGAGGGTTTATAATCTTTGGAGAAGTGGGAAGGCCACTAGGGAGGACTATAAGGATGTTGCGAGGCTGTGCAGGGACAAAGTTAGGAAGGCCAAAGCTCATCTGGAGCTCAATCTGGCTACTGCCATCAAAGATAACAAAAAATGTTTTTATAAATACATCAACACAAAAAGGAGGACTAAGGAGAATCTCCATCCTTTACTGCATGTGGGGGGAAACTTAGTTACAAGAGATGAGGAAAAGGCGGAGGTGCTTAATGCCTTCTTCGCCTCAGTCTTTAGCGGCAATACCAGTTGTTCTCTGGATACCCAGTACCCCGAGCTGGTGGAAGGGGATGGGGAGCAGGATGTGGCCCTCACTATCCATGAAGAAATGGTTGGTGACCTGCTACGGCACTTGGATGTGCACAAGTCGATGGGGCTGGATGGGATCCACCCAAGGGTACTGAGGGAACTGGCAGAGGAGCTGGCCAAGCCACTATCCATCATTTATCAGCAGTCCTGGCTATCGGGGGAGGTCCCAGTTGACTGGCGGCTAGCAAATGTGACGCCCATCTACAAGAAGGGCCAGAGGGCAGACCCAGGAAACTACAGGCCTGTCAGTTTGACCTCAGTGCCAGGGAAGCTCATGGAGCAGATCCTCCTGAGAGTCATCACGCAGCACTTGCAGGGCAAGCAGGCCATCAGGCCCAGTCAGCATGGGTTTATGAAAGGCAGGCCCTGCTTGACGAACCTGGTCTCCTTCTATGACAAAGTGACGCGCTGGGTGGACGAGGGAAAGGCTATGGATGTGGTCTACCTTGACTTCAGCAAGGCTTTTGACACCGTTTCCCACAGCATTCTCCTCAAGAAACTGGCTGCTCTTGACTTGGACTGGCGCACGCTTCGTTGGGTTAGAAACTGGCTGGATAGCCAGGCCCAAAGAGTCGTGGTAAATGGAGTCAAATCCAGTTGGAGGCCAGTCACTAGTGGCGTTCCCCAGGGCTCGGTGCTGGGGCCGGTCCTCTTTAATATCTTCATCGATGATCTGGACGAGGGCATTGAATGCACCCTCAGTAAGTTCACAGATGACACCAAGTTAGGTGCGTGTGTCGATCTGCTCGAGGGTAGGAAGGCTCTGCAGGAGGATCTGGATAGGCTGCACCGATGGGCTGAGGTCAACTGCATGAAGTTCAACAAGGCCAAGTGCTGGGTCCTCCACCTGGGGCGCAATAACCCCAAGCAGAGCTACAGGCTGGGAGTTGAGTAGTTGGAGAGCTGCCAGGCAGAGAAGGACCTGGGAGTGATGGTTGATAGTCAGCTGAATATGAGCCAGCAGTGTGCTCAGGTGGCCAAGAAGGCCAACAGCATCCTGGCTTGCATAAGAAACAGTGTGGCCAGCAGGGCTAGGGAGGTGATCGTCCCCCTGTACTCGGCTCTGGTGAGGGCACACCTCGAGTACTGTGTTCAGTTTTGGGCCCCTCGCTACAAGAAGGACATCGAGGTGCTTGAGCGGGTCCAGAGAAGGGCGACAAAGCTGGTGAGGGGCCTGGAGAACAAGTCCTATGAGGAGTGGCTGAGGGAGCTGGGCTTGTTCAGCCTGGAGAAGAGGAGGCTCAGGGGCAACCTTATTGCTCTCTACAGGTACCTCAAAGGAGGCTGTAGCGAGGTGGGGGTTGGTTTGTTCTCCCACGTGCCTGGTGACAGGATGAGGGGGAATGGGCTTAAGTTGCGCCAGGGGAGTTTTAGGTTAGATGTTACGAAGAACTTCTTTACTGAAAAGGTTGTGAGGCATTGGAACAGGCTGCCCAGGGAAGTGGTGGAGTCACCATCCCTGGAAGTCTTTAAAAGACGTTTAGATGTAGAGCTTAGGGATATGGTTTAGTGGGGACTGTTAGCGTTAGGTCAGAGGTTGGACTCGATGATCTTGAGGTCTCTTCCAACCTAGAAATTCTGTGATTCTGTGAGTTCATAACATTATAAGAACAGGATGCCCTCATTTGCCAGGCTGATGATTGAGATCTGTACCTGCATCTGTGAGCCTCTTCACCAGCTGCGCAACAGTAGATCTCTTCTGGCCAATGGCAACGTAGATACAGTACAGCTTCTTTTTCTCATCTGTTCCATCATTAAATCGTTTCTGGTTGATTATCGTGTCAATTGCAATTGATGTTTTCCTGTACAACACAGTTTGGTTAAGCTACCCATTGTCCTCCCAACCTCCACCCAGCTGCATTCAGGTTCATGCAGTAGAGCATACTGCATTCAAGTCTATTTATAGAAACATTTTTCTTTGGGCATTTAACTTACCCAGTCTGCCTGTCACCAATGATCAGCTCACGCTGTCCACGGCCAATTGGCACCAAACTGTCCACAGCCTTAATACCAGTCTGCATAGGTTCCCGCACAGAGATTCTGGGAATGATGCCAGGGGCCTTTAAGCCAACTCTCCTACGTGTCTTCGATGTAATAGGACCCTTAAAAGAGAAAAAAAAACCCTGTTGCAGTCTGCATCACACAGGAGAAAGCTTAATGCTTAGCATTACACTGACCTTCCCGTCAATGGGATTGCCTAGCGCATCTACTACACGGCCCAGCAGCTCTTCCCCAACAGGAACATCCACAATGGCACCAGTCCTCTTCACGACATCCCCTTCCTTGATCAATCTGTCATTACCAAACACGACAACACCAACATTGTCGGGCTCCAAGTTCAAGGACATTCCCTATGACAAAGATCATGCTAACATGAGAAAAGTGATACCAATATCTATGGTAAATTTTTGATGCTTTAATATTGATGCAATTAGTCTCCAGCATGAAATATGGGACACTGTCAACAATTATCAATGTTCTGCTTACATCAAAATCCTAGAATATCCTGAGCTGGAAGGGACCCACAAGGATTGAGTCCAACACACTTATCTTCTCCCATACTGGTGACAGAACCTGCCTAAGCCTTTAGTTTACTACATAATTATACTTGCAGCAATCATTCCTCTCCCAAATAAAAACCAGAAAGGATAAGTAGGCTTCAAATACATTTCTCTTACCAAGGAATTAACAAGGGAACTGGCTTATCTGCCTCAGGCAAGCCAGAGCATTAACAATGCTGGAAGAGATGCTGCAGTTGTCTCAAGGAACAGTCAGCTTTTTAACTCTAGTCTACCCTTAGGACTAGCAGAATCACAGAAGCCTCCCGAAAACCAAAGAAAACAAAATCCTGTGCCAAATTAGCTCTTTACACTTCCTAGAGGAAAGTAAATAAAGCTCAAGTGTTGGCTAAGAACAAGATAACGATACCAAAAGCAAAGCATTACAAATTCAAAGAATATTTGCTTTCTGTAGTATTTGACTAGTAGTTAACTAGTTACTACACATTAACATTACAATGAAGTCTGTGAAGTCTCCATATGGTAAGTCCATACACAGTCTCAGATTCTCCTTTAAAAAGTTATCTGTTCATTTCAATGATAAATGAACTGCTTTAGTGAAAGCTCACCTTCAGCCCAGAAGAAAACTCAACCATTTCTTCTGCTTGGACATTTCTTAGGCCATACACACGGGCAATACCATCACCAATTGAGAGCACGCGGCCAGTCTCCTCAAGTTCAGCAGAGGTATCAGCTCCCAAAATACGTTCCTCAAGAATAGAGGATACTTCAGCAGTGCCTAAAAGATATTTCAAACCAGACTTCGCAAATTAAGGCTTACTGAATTTATACTGTGCCCATCTTTAATTCACAAGCCAAGGTACCCTCTTCCAGGTATACCATAAGTTCTAGCAGGGAATGTTTTTCCTTACATATGCTGCAGAAGGTAAGTAACAGTTTCTGTGCTCGCAGCCAATAAAAGCAGTTTCAGCTCATCACTGAACCGACATCAATCAAAACACTGATGGCTGTTTAGTTTTGCCATTGATTTCCTTCATTATGTCCTACACTGTTAGCAATCCCTCTGTCTGGAGGGCCATTAGACTTCACTCAGAAAGCACAGACATTCCCTCTCTGCAGGCAGTGCATTTACTTAGACTAGACCCATGAAAACATCGACTCATTTGTAACCCAGCGTATTCTAAAGGCACTTAATATGTTTACAGAACAAATTGCTCAATATAAGCTATAACCACGTATTTTCTATCTTCCTCCAATTTGGCAGTATGCCTCCAACAACTTTTTATTTCCTCAGCTAGGAAACAGTAAGCAACATAGTGAAACTTATTTCCTAGTAATACCTTTACTTAGCCTAAAGCACGTCAAAAATCATACACGAACTGCTACCAAAGCACAGCTATGCAGTGCTGCTGCCTTCTTAAGATGATAGCGGCACGTGAGTTATCATAATTAAGGACACAAGGTCAAACTCAAGCGGGCAAGAGAAAGCCATCCTTTCCCTGATGTTGCCAACAAGCAGACAGGAAATTGGATTTGAGTCATTTTTCAGATAATTCTGTAGGACTGAAAGACTGAATTGGATATTTGGGAGGCAAATAAGCTGAGTAAGTGTAGTTGGTTTACGTGGCAAGGTTTTGGTAGCAGGGGGCCATAGGGGTGGCTTCTGTGAGAAAGATCTAGAAGCTGCCCCATGTTTGGGAAGGGCCCCATTGTTTTCCAGAGCTGAGACAATAAGCGATGTTGTTTTGCGCCTCTGTGAGAGCATATTTAAGACAGGGAAAAAAACGCTGCGCCACACAGCAGCTGGGAGAGTGAAGGGAGTGAGAAACAGCCTTGCAGGTGCCAAGGCCAGTGTAGAAGGAGGGGGAGAGGTGCTCCAGGCGCCGGAGCAGAAGTCCCCTGCAGCCTGTGGTGAGGACCATGGTGAAGCAGGATGTCCCCCTGCAGCCCATGGAGTACCACGGTGGAGCAGGTGGCCCTGCACCGACAGAGGCTGCCGCCTGTGGAAGACCCCTGCCGGAGCAGATTCCAGGCCGGACCTGTAGCCCGTGGAGAGACCACGCAGGAGCAGGTGATCTGGCAGGAGCTGCTGCCCGTAGGGGACCCAGGTTGGAGCAGTTTTCTCCTGAGGGATGGACCCTGTGGTACGGACCCATATCTGGAGCAGTTCTGGAAGAGCTACTGCCTGTGGGAAGCCCACACCGGATCAGTTCATCAAGGACTGCATCCCGTGGGTGGGACCCCACAGCACAGGGGACGAGAGTGACCGAGAAGGAGCAGCAGAGAAGTGCTGTAGACTGACCATAACCCCCATTCCTCCGTTCCCCTGCGCCACTCGGGGGGAGGAGGTGGAAGAGGGTGGATGGGGGGGGGGGAAGGTGCTTTTGGTTTCTTTCATTTGTTTCTCACTTCTCTAGCTTGTTAGTAATGAGCAATAAATCTTACTATCTCCTTATGCTGAGTCTGTTTTGCCCGTTACAATAATTATTGCGTGATTTTCTCGTCCTTATCTCAACCTTTGAGCCCTTTTCACATATTTTCTCCCCATTCCTCTTTGAGGAGGGGGAGTGAGAAAGCAGCTGTGGTGGAGCTCGGCTGCCCATTCGAGCGGAACCACGACAGTAAGCCAGCTGACATGACCACTCCATTAGTTTGGACATGCTCTGAACAATTATTAAAGTTAAGTCTGACAGACACGACCGCGTAACTAATATTTCACTTCCCAACACTAGCAATACATAAGCATCCTCAAATGTTGTCAGCTGACACATGCACCTCACACTCCAAGTTCAAATTACCTTGCCTGACTGATCAAGGTCTTAAGCAGTACTCTTATAATAAAGGCCTTTTTTCTGACTCACCGGTTTTCTGGAAACATGTTTTAGAAGCATGAACGTTTCTTGTAGCAACAACTGCTGCACCCAGGGTGTTTCTGGAAACCTAAAATAAGTAATTGTTTCAATAAGCACAGCCTCTTTGATCACACAAAATATTTTAAAGAGAGACTACATTAAATATATAACCTCATACTGAGAAATTTTAACGTCTCCATTTTGAATTGAACATCAAAGCTCTGTATTCACAGTTACAAAACTGAATCCATCATGAATAAACAACCACAAATACTAAAAGAGACTGCAGTAAATCACTTGCTGCATTTTTTTTGCATAGCCCTTGTGTTACACTGTCACCACCACAGCATTGCAGCAGCTCCAACAGCAGCACCTCCTCTCATCTGCCACCATTCCCCACAGCATCAAGAGGTCAGTGAAGACCTCGTGCATCTGCACAAGGGGAAAAATAAGGTTATGTCTTCTGAGGACTGACCTTTCTTAGTAAAGTCTAATGGCAACATTTATGAAGCACGGCTAATATATATGATTACACAAAAAAACAAAAAAAGTTATGATAATGAATGTATTAAACAGCTGTTATATACCCCGAAGCTCACAGTGCAGTTCCACAGCAGTATTAATACAATTTCTCTGAAATCCCATGAAGGCCTCTGCATTCACCTCCACAAGGGACACAGGTTGGAGGGGGACCCTGACAGCTCCCTGCACCCTTCGTGGTGCCCCCCAGCAGGGCTACACACCGCAAACCCCACAGCCCCAACAGCACGCAGCCACTTCTTCCCCCCCCCCCCAACCAAGCCAATTTTCACCTTCAGCGAAGGGCACGGCGCCCCCTACCCCCCGTCCCCATTCCCCAAAACAACATATCCCCAGCAGGGCCCGGTCCCCTGGGTGCTGAGGCGATCCCCCCTCACCCCCACCCCATACCAGACCCCCAGGGGCCGCATGCCAACCCCCAGCCGAGCTGAGGAGGCCGCGGCCGCTCAATATCACCGCGGCCCCCAAGATGGCGGCAGCCGCCTTTCCCTCAGCCCTCCTCAGGCGCCCACTGAGCGGAGAAGAAAGCAAACTCACCAGGCTAGCATACCGCATCAAGGAGTGGGCGACGGTACCAGCCAGGCGAGTTGAGAACATGGTGGTAGCGCCTGAAGCAGACAAGATGAAGCTACCAGTCCCACTCTATCTCCACAAAATGGCGGCGCCGCGCTCCGCCCTGATGGGCGGTGAGGCCACACCTGGGGTGGAGAGAGGGCTCGGAGCACTCCTCCGGCCACTCAGCCTTCCTCGTGCGTGCTTGACAACTTAAAGCGAGACATATTGTTCAAAAGGAATGGAAAATGGAGACTGTTAAGTCATGGAACTTAAAGGATTGTTTGTTAAGGATTGTTTGTTACCTTTCCTGATTGTACATGTGTATAGACATACTTGCGTTTAGTATGTAAAGCAATGTTCAGTATATTTAGAATGTTTGATGTTTGTGTGTGCGTGTTGGTGGAGCATAGACTCCCCGCACACCCAGCGCTGTTTACTTGCCTTTTATACCTTTTAGAAATATTTGCTTTATAAATATTACAAAATTCAGATTGAATTCAGACCTCATTTACAACACGTACAATCAGGAAAGGTAACAATCCTTTAAGTTCCATGACTTATTAAACTCGAGTACGCATATATATATGTAAAATCAGAAAAGGTAACAAACGATCCTCTAAGTTCCATAACTTAACAGTCTCCATTTTCCATTCCTTTTCTTGATTATATACAAGTCTCCATTTTCCATTCCTTTTGAACAATATGTCTCGCTTTAAGTTGTCAAGCAACTCGGTCTTCGGGCCATATGTATCCCGTTCTTCCCAGATCGAAGAAAAGCATATCCATCTCCTTTTCAAGGCCAATAGGGCCTGGGTCAAAAGGCACGTCCAGGTCACCAGGGGGCGTGACAGCAAAAGCCTTCGATGGCTGTAGCAGCAGAGGGGCCCGTGGCGTAGCAGTCGGATCAATAAAGGAGCCCGCAGCTCCCTCACTGTCTGGCAAACCACACGTTTGTGACTGTGGTCCCACATGGCTCTTTAAGGCCTCAGAGACTGATCGCCAGGTGTTGAGCAATCCCACTGCAACCTTGCCGTTTTTAGTTGCAGAGTCCCACACCTTGACCTCAGTTTGGTCCCATATTTCAGGCTCATAAACTGTCCAATTGTTAATAAGGAGAATAAGCTGTAAGGTTACCAGGACAGCCTCTGTTCCTAAGGACGTATGATTCCCCATAATGCGCAACTGCTTACCAGCGAGAGGCAGTTGTGTGCACAGGTCCGCTTCTCTCAGCTCGAGCTTCTCTCCAGCTCCAGTACGCCTGTTTCCAGTGACTTTCTGTACGAGCTTCTCTGAGCGGTTTGCTGAGTCTGGCCGAACCTATCTTCATGAGGCAATCAAAATGCCTGTTCCCGTCCTGGTCTCCATTCTGCCAGCCTGTTCCTCTTCACTTCTTTTTCTTGCTTCTTTACTGATGTAACTTCATCCTGTTGCCTTCTTTATCTTGAGGGCAGGCTCCCCTCATACCCTTCTCTCCACAGCAGTTCTTTTCAAAACAACTTTTCATTGGTCAAACAACTTTGAATGTAACAACAACAGCAAACACCCAGAAACATCCATGCCTTAACAGCTGGAGAACAAGAGAACCATCTGGAGAACAAGAAACCCCAGACTGCATGGAGTCTCCTGAATCGCCCTTCTTTGTTCCCTCTAAACTCTTTTATATTCCTGATGGCCTCATCGTTAAGAGTCTAATGTTATCTCAACCATGGGGCTTTCCAACCCCCATGGGCACATTCCGAAATCTCCCCCTTCTTTATTAATATCACTGTCGTGGTTTAACCCGGCCGGCAGCTAAACACAACGCAGCCGTTCGCTCACCCTCCCCCTCCCTCTCTGGGACGGGGGAGAGAAATGGAAAGTGAAGCCCGTGAGTTGAGATAAAGACAGTTTAATAAGACAGGAAAATAATAATAACAAAATAATAATAACAATAATAATAATAATACAATGGTGATAATAGGAAAATAATAATAATGTGTACAAACAAGTGATGCACAATGCAATTGCTCACCACCCGCTGACCGATGCCCAGCCTAACCGAGCAGTCCGGCCCCCTCCCCCCGGCTAGCCACCCCTATATATTGTTTAGCATGACGTCAGATGGTATGGAATACCCCTTTGGCTAGTTTGGGTCACCTGTCCTGGGTCTGTCCCCTCCCAGCTCTTGCTGCACCCCCAGCCTGCCTGTTGGCAGGACAGAGCAAAAGGCTGAGATGTCCTTGGCTTGGTATAAGCACTGCTCTGCAACAATTAAAACATCGGGGTGTTATCAGCACTCTTCTCATCCTAAGCCAAAACACAGCATTCCACCAGCTACTAGGAAGAAAATTAACTCTGTTCTAACTGAAACCAGGACATCTATCCACCCTTTATTCCATACCATTTATGTCATGCTCAGGTTACACTCTTTTCCATACATTCTAATTAGTCACCTATAGTAGTCATGGTAGTGATAACATACAGTATTATATAGTAATTAACATGGTACAATTCAGTTCATGGGCTATTCTCACCCAGTATTAAATCCCCTTGAGGTACACACCGGACCTCTCCGTTCTTTTGCATTACCCACCAAGTGTATCCAGGTCCCTGAGCAAAAGCAATTCCACAAATGGGTTTGCCTTTTCCTGAGGCAGGAGTAGCCCAGACTGTTTCACCCAGCATATTTCTTACATGCACTACAGGAACTTTATCCCCTTCTACAGTACGTAACAGGTTTGATTGGGCAGGTCCAGCTCGGTTAGCAGATCCCCTAGTATTGACTAACCAGGTGGCCTTTGCCAAATGCGTATCCCAATTTTTGAATGTCCCAGCGCCCATTGCTTTCAATGTAGTCTTTAACAGTCCATTGTATCGTTCAACTTTCCCGGAGGCTGGTGCATGATAGGGGATGTGATACACCCACTCAATACCATGTTCTTTGGCCCAAGTGTCTATAAGGTTGTTTCGGAAATGAGTTCCATTGTCTGACTCTATTCTTTCTGGGGTACCATGTCGCCATAGGACTTGCTTTTCAAGGCCCAGGATAGTGTTCCGGGCGGTGGCATGAGGCACAGGATATGTTTCCAGCCATCCGGTGGTTGCTTCCACCATTGTAAGTATGTGGCGCTTGCCATTGCGAATTTGAGGGAGTGTGATGTAATCAATCTGCCAGGCCTCTCCATATTTATATTTCAGCCATCGTCCTCCATACCAAAGAGGCTTTGACCGTTTGGCTTGCTTGATTGCAGCACATGTTTCACAGTCATGAATAACCTGTGCTATAGCGTCCATGGTCAGGTCCACCCCTCGATCACGAGCCCATCTGTATGTTGCATCTCTACCTTGATGGCCTGAGGTGTCATGGGCCCATCGGGCTATAAATAATTCACCTTTATGCTGCCAATCCAGGTCCACCTGAGCTACTTCAATCTTAGCAGCCTGTGTTGGGTCTGTCTGAGCTGGAGTCACCTTTTCCCTGCAGCAGCCCACACAGTGCTGTACTCTGCACTCGTAGCTGGAACAGCACTGATATCACTCCAGTGTTGTGTCTATTGCTGCATAGTGCTGGCACAGCATCAGGACTCCTTCCAAGCCCCCAAGAGCCAGCAGACTGGGGGTGGGCAAGTGATGGGGAGGGGACATTGCTGGGGCAGCTGACCTAAACCAACCAAAGGGATATTCCATAACACCTGATGTCACACTCAGCAATAAAAGGGGGGGCTCTCGTGGGGGAGGGGGCTGTTCCTCCTGAACAACCACTACGCGTTTGGGGCCCTGCTTCCCAGGACGTGGCCGAACACCGCTCGCTGATGGGAAGTAGAGAATAATTTTTCCTCTCTCTGTGCTTCCGCGCGGACTGATTGCTTCTTTTGTCTCTGTTTTTTTTCCTCCCATTCCCTTTCCCTTTAATTAAACCTTTCTTATCTCAAACCTCGAGTTCTCTGTGTTGTATTTTCTCCCCCTTCCTCTTTGAGGAGAGGGGGAGTGAGAGAGCGGTTGTGGTGGAGCTCGGCTGCCCACCTGAGTAAAACCACCACAGTCCTTTTTGGCGCCCAACGTGGGGCTCGAGGGTTGAGATAACAATAGCATTGATTGAAGTATTTACAACTAACATATTGGTAGTCATAATGCTCGGTTTTCTGGTAATACTTTTCTGTGTGGATATGTTGTATATAGCCCACTCTCTGTTTTCTTTTTTCCTTTACATCCGATCGGAGAAAGTGTTGAAGTCTGTGCTTGTTTTTTTTATCATGTTGTGCTGTAACATACTGGCCTTCAGTTTTGTTTGGTATTCAAACCCGGCATTGTTATCCTCCTGGTCTCCTGGAGATTATCTTATTGAAAATATTAGGAATTACAGTGCCTTCTACTTTTCTCCCTGTGGGCTAATTACAGCAGCCTTTCAGTATCTTGGATACCCCTGGTCAGATATTATCCTCCTATCACTAGGTCTAGCGTTTGTCATCTTCCCCAAAGTAAAGCAATTTATTAAGAATATTATTCAAGGACCTGTCCCCAGACAAAGTTGTGGGTGGCAAGGTGTGTGTGGGGATTTGGGCAGGTACCTATCACGGTTTTCTCCTCCAATGGTTCTAAATTTCACCCCTGAACAAGTACAAAATCCAAGAAAACTGGTGGAATGTTTGAAAGACGTATGCCCTGACCCTGGCAATACTAGAGAACTCCACCAGCTGGCTGCACTCTGCTGGGGTCTGGCTTACGCCTATCAGATGTCAATTAACATTGCCCAGCACCCTCAAGGGGATAGGGAGGTTCCTGAATTTGATAATGAGACAGCACACACTGTGACCACCCTAGAGGACCGACCATCTATGGTATCAGTCGCCCCTGTAGTAAAGACGAAACAGTGGAAACGGAGATCAGGTCGTTTAGTAAGGGAAGAAGCTCCTTCTACGGATGAGGGAGAAGAGGAAAAGGCAAGTGGCTCTAAAGCAGCGTTATCACGGCAACATCGCGAAGAAGAGACTGAAATCATAGATGAATCAGAAACTACTCGGTCTCTATCTCTGAGTGAGCTGCGAGAAATACGGAAAGACTTCAGTCGCCATCCAGGTGAGCACATCCTCACTTGGCTGCTTCGATGCTGGGATAGTGGGGCCAATACCCAACAGCTAGAAGGCAACGAAGCCAAGCAGCTGGGATCCCTTTCTAGAGAAAGACTCATTGATAGAGTAATTGGAAGAGAGGCACAAGTTATCAGCCTCTGGAGGCGAATCCTAACAGCAGTGAAAGAAAGGTATCCCCACAAAGAGGATATTGTCTACCAAGTAAACAAATGGACCACTATGGATAAGGGCCTCCAGCAGCTGCGGGAATTAGCTGTGCTGGAGATGCTTTATAGTGATTTAAACAACGCCCAGGCACCTAAAGACCCCGATGAAGTGCAATGCACAGCGTCCATGTGGCGGAAGTTTGTACGAGCTGCACCCCCAACACATGCCAGCACACTGGCAGTCATGGGTTGGGACGAGGGGATGGGGCCAACTGTGGATACCGTGTCCAACCAGCTTCATAAATATGAAGAAAATCTCTCTCCCCCAGTACGGGGCTGCATTTCAGCTGTGGAGAAACTGTCCCAACGGTTAGATGAACACATAGCTTCGTCCTCACCTAAACAGAAAAATCTTTCGGCCATCAAGCGCCAGCAGTCCCCGGCTCAAACAAGGGAGAATCCGGGACGCACACCGCGAGGTACCTTGTGGTTTTATTTACGTGACCACGGGGAAGATATGAGGAAGTGGGATGGTGAACCGACCTCGGCCCTAGCTGCTCGGGTACGTGAGCTACGGAAAGATACAACAGCGACAAAGAGGGCCCCTAGGAAGATTGCTGCCCCAGTTTCTGTTGAACAGTCCCCCAGAGGCAGTAGAAGGAATAGTATTACTCCTGACCCTGATGAAGAGTTTTCTGCTTCACGTTTGGAAGAAATAATTGATAGATACTCCGACCAGGATTAGTGGGGCCCTGCCTCTGGCCAGGTAGAGGAGAGGGACAACCGGATTTACTGGACTGTGTGGATTCGATGGCCTGGCACACCGGAACCGCAAAAATATAAAGCTTTAGTGGACACAGGCGCACAGTGTACCCTAATGCCGTCAGGCCACCAAGGGGCAGAACCCATCTCTATCTCCGGAGTGACGGGGGGATCCAAAGAGCTAACCATATTGGAAGCTGAAGTGAGTCTAACTGGGAATGAGTGGCAAAAGCACCCCATCGTGACTGGCCCAGAGGCTCCGTGTATCCTTGGCATAGACTACCTCAGGAAAGGGTACTTCAAGGATCCAAAAGGGTACCGGTGGGCTTTTGGCATAGCTGCCTTGAGCACAGAGAAGATTAAGCAGCTGTCTACCCTGCCTGGTCACTCACAAGACCCTTCTGCTGTAGGATTGCTGAGGATTGAAGAACAGCAAGTGCCAATTGCGACTACAACTGTGCACCGGCGGCAATATCGCACCAACCGAGACTCCCTGATTCCTATCCATGAGTTAGTTCACCATCTCGAGAGCCAAGGAGTGATCAGCAAGACTCATTCACCTTTTAACAGTCCTATATGGCCAGTGCGGAAGTCCAATGGCGAGTGGAGGCTAACAGTGGACTATCGGGGCCTGAATGAAGTCACACCACCACTAAGTGCAGCAGTGCCAGACATGCTAGAACTCCAGTACGAACTAGAGTCAAAGGCAGCCAAGTGGTATGCCACAATTGATATTGCTAATGCATTTTTCTCTATCCCTCTAGCAGCAGCATGCAGGCCACAATTCGCTTTCACTTGGAGGGGCATTCAGTATACTTGGAATTGACTGCCCCAGGGGTGGAAACACAGCCCTACCATCTGCCATGGACTGATCCAGACGACACTGGAACAGGGGAACGCTCCTGAACACCTGCAGTATATCGATGATATCATCGTATGGGGTAACACAGCAGAAGAAGTTTTTGGGAAAGGGAAGAAAATAATTCAAATTCTTCTGAAAGCTGGATTTGCCATTAAACAGAATAAAGTCAAGGGACCTGCACAGGAAATCCAGTTCTTGGGGGTAAAATGGCAGGATGGACGTCGCCACATTCCGACGGATGTGATCAACAAAATAACAGTTATGTCTCCGCCAACTAGCAAAAAAGAAACACAAGCTTTCCTAGGTCTTGTGGGATTTTGGAGAATGCATGTGCCAGGCTATAGTCAGCTTGTGAGTCCTCTATATCGAGTGACTCGAAAGAGGAACTCTTTCGAGTGGGGCCCCGAGCAACAACAGGCCTTTGAACAACTCAAACAAGAAATAGCTCGTGCAGTAGCCCTTGGGCCTGTCCGTACTGGACCAGCTGTGCAAAACATACTGTACACTGCAGCTGGGGAGCATGGGCTCACCTGGAGCCTCTGGCAGAAGACCCCAGGAGAAACTCGAGGCCGACCTTTGGGGTTCTGGAGCCGGGCCTATCGAGGATCAGAAGCCAATTACACCCCAACTGAAAAGGAAATATTAACAGCATATGAGGGGATTAGAGCAGCTTCAGAAGTTGTTGGTACAGAAGCACAACTTCTCTTGGCCCCACGGCTACCTGTGTTACATTGGATGTTCAAAGAGAAAATCCCCACTACACATCATGCAACCGATGCTACATGGAGTAAATGGGTAGCGTTAATTACACAGCGGGCTCGAATGGGGAAACCCAATCGCCCGGGAATCCTGGAAGAGATTATGGACTGGCCAGAGGGCAGGGATTTCGGAGCACCGACAGAAGAAGTAACGCGTGCTGAAGAGGCACCACCATACAATGAGTTGCCAGAAGACAGAAAGCAATATGTGTTGTTCACTGATGGATCCTGCCGTGTGGTAGGGAGCCATCGGAAGTGGAAAGCTGCTGTGTGGAGTCCCACACGACAAGTTGTGGAGGCCATGGAAGGGGAAGGTGAGTCGAGTCAGTATGCAGAAGTGAAAGCTATACAACTGGCCCTAGAAATTGCTGAAAGAGAAAAGTGGCCGGTACTGTATCTCTACACTGACTCATGGATGGTGGCAAATGCGCTATGGGGGTGGCTGCAACAATGGAAACAGAACAACTGGCAGCGCAGAGGTAAACCTATCTGGGCTGCTACCCTGTGGCAAGATATTGCTGCCCGGGTAGAAAACCTGGCTGTAAAGGTACGTCATGTAGATGCCCATATGCCTAAGAATCGTGCTACCGAAGAACATCAGAACAACGAAGAAGTAGATCGAGCTTCAAAAATTGAAATAGCTCAGGTGGACCTGGACTGGGGACGTAAGGGTGAACTGTTTGTAGCTCGATGGGCTCATGAAACATCAGGACATCTGGGGAGGGACGCCACATATAGATGGGCTCGTGATCGAGGGGTGGACCTGACCATTGAGGCCATCACACAGGTTACCCATCAGTGTGAGACCTGTGCTGCAATTAAACGAGCCATGAGGGTAAAGTCTCCCTGGAACAGGGGGAGATGGCTTGGATTTCGATATGGTGAGGCCTGGCAGATTGACTACATCGGACCACTTCCACAAACCCGCCAAGGCAAACGGTACATACTCACCATGGTAGAAGCAACTACTGGGTGGCTGGAAACATACCCTGTAAACCATGCCACGGCCCGAAACACTATCTTGGGCCTGGAAAGGCAAGTGCTGTGGCGACATGGTACACCGGAGAGAATAGAGTCCGACAATGGGAGTCACTTCCGAAACAATTTGATCACTTCCTGGGCCAAGAGACATGGCATTGAATGGGTGTATCACATCCCTTATCACCCACAAGCCTCTGGGAAGGTTGAGAGGTACAATGGACTGTTAAAAACTATGCTGCGAGCATTGGGTGCTGGGACATGGAAACATTGGGATATAAATCTACCAGAGGCCACTTGGCTAGTTAACAACAGGGGGTCTGAAAGCCGTCCTGGTCCTGCTGAAACAAAACCCCTACACACTGTGGGAGAAGCTAAAGTCCCTGTAGTGCGTGTGGGGAAGTGGATGGGGAAGGCGGTGTGGGTTGCCCCTGCCTCGGGAAAAGGCAAACCCACTCGTGGGATTGTCTTTGCCCAAGGACCAGGGTATACCTGGTGGGTAATGCAGAAAGATGGGGATATCAAGTGTGTGCCTCAAGGAGATTTAACACTGGGAGAAAATTAATCTGTCATCCAAGTTATGTGTTGTAGGAGGACACTGCAGAACCAATGACAGGTCAACTTTGCAAGGAACCGGGCAAGTGCAACACTGATGTGAGCTAAGCTGGTGCTGGTGTCAAGAAAACCAACTTCGCCTGCCCTGAGTGACCACTTTGACAGATGAAGGCGAAACCATCAACAGTTTTTATGAGCATTTTGGGAAAAGACCTATAGAATAAAGAGAAGTACAGACATTAAAATGCTTCAATGGACAGAAAACAATGGTGATGAGAACATCTATATACTAAACTGTACCTGATTGTGACACAAATGTTATGGAATAAGGGGTGGAAGTTGTGTTGGGTCTGTCTGAGCTGGAGTCACCTTTTCCCTGCAGCAGCCCACACAGTGCTGTACTCTGCACTCGTAGCTGGAACAGCACTGATATCACTCCAGTGTTGTGTCTATTGCTGCATAGTGCTGGCACAGCATCAGGACTCCTTCCAAGCCCCCAAGAGCCAGCAGACTGGGGGTGGGCAAGTGATGGGGAGGGGACATTGCTGGGGCAGCTGACCTAAACCAACCAAAGGGATATTCCATAACACCTGATGTCACACTCAGCAATAAAAGGGGGGGCTCTCGTGGGGGAGGGGGCTGTTCCTCCTGAACAACCACTACGCGTTTGGGGCCCTGCTTCCCAGGACGTGGCCGAACACCGCTCGCTGATGGGAAGTAGAGAATAATTTTTCCTCTCTCTGTGCTTCCGCGCGGACTGATTGCTTCTTTTGTCTCTGTTTTTTTTCCTCCCATTCCCTTTCCCTTTAATTAAACCTTTCTTATCTCAAACCTCGAGTTCTCTGTGTTGTATTTTCTCCCCCTTCCTCTTTGAGGAGAGGGGGAGTGAGAGAGCGGTTGTGGTGGAGCTCGGCTGCCCACCTGAGTAAAACCACCACACAGCCTGATCCACCTGCTGGTTGTTTTGATGTTCTTCAGTAGCCCGATTCTTGGGCACATGAGCATCTACGTGACGTACTTTCACAGCCAGGTTCTCTACCCGAGCAGCAATATCTTGCCACAATGCAGCAGCCCAGATGGGTTTGCCCCTACGCCGCCAGTTGTTTTGCTTCCATTGCTGTAACCATCCCCACAGGGCATTTGCTACCATCCATGAATCGGTGTAGAGATAGAGAACTGGCCATTTTTCTCGTTCAGCAATGTCTAAAGCCAGCTGAATGGCTTTCACTTCTGCAAACTGACTCGAGTCACCTTCTCCCTCAGCAGCTTCTGCAACTCGTCGTGTAGGACTCCATACAGCAGCCTTCCATCTCCGATGCTTCCCCACAATACGACAGGACCCATCAGTGAACAGGGCATATTTCTTGTCATTCTCTGGTAACTGGTTGTACAGTGGGGCTTCTTCAGCACGACCCACCTCCTCCTCTGATGATATCCCAAAGTATTTGCCTTCTGGCCAGTCCATAATCACTTCCAATATTCCTGGGCGACTGGGGTTTCCTATTCGAGCCCGCTGAGTAATCAGTGCAACCCACTTGCTCCATGTAGCATCAGTTGCATGATGCGTAGAAGAGACCCTTCCCTTGAACATCCAGCCTAGTACCGGCAATCGGGGTGCTAGGAGGAGCTGCGCTTCAGTACCGACCACCTCTGAAGCAGATCGAGTTCCTTCATATGCTGCCAATATCTCCTTTTCAGTTGGAGTATAGCGGGCCTCAGACCCTCTATATCCCCGGCTCCAAAACCCCAGGGGCCGACCTCGAGTTTCCCCAGGTTCTTTCTGCCAGAGGCTCCAGGTGGGGCCGTTCTCCCCGGCTGCAGTGTAGAGCACATTCTTTACATCTGGTCCTGTTCGAACTGGCCCAAGGGCTACTGCATGGACTATTTCCTGCTTGATTTGTTCAAAGGCTTGTCGTTGCTCAGGGCCCCATTCAAACTCATTCTTCTTACGGGTTACTTGGTAGAGCGGGTTTACAATCGGACCGTAATTTGGGATGTGTATTCTCCAAAACCCCACAACACCTAGGAAAGTCTGTGTTTCTTTTTTGCTAGTTGGTGGAGACATAGCTGTTATTTTGTTGATCACATCCATTGGGATTTGACGACGTCCATCTTGCCATTTTATTCCTAAAAACTGGATCTCTCGTGCAGGTCCTTTGACTTTATTTTGTTTTATGGCAAAACCGGCTTTCAGAAGGATTTGGACTATTTTCTTCCCTTTCTCGAAAACTTCCTCTGCTGTGTCACCCCACACAATAATGTCATCGATGTACTGCAGGTGTTCAGGAGCTTCCCCCTGCTCTAGCGCAGACTGGATCAGCCCATGGCAAATGGTAGGGCTGTGTTTCCACCCCTGGGGCAGCCGATTCCAAGTATATTGGACTCCCCTCCAAGTGAAGGCAAATTGTGGCCTGCACTCTGCTGCTAGAGGGATGGAGAAAAATGCATTAGCGATATCAATTGTGGCGTACCACTTGGCTGCCTTCGATTCCAGTTCGTACTGAAGTTCCAGCATGTCCGGCACTGTAGCACTCAGTGGTGGCGTCACTTCGTTCAGGCCACGATAGTCCACTGTTAGTTTCCACTCGCCATTAGACTTTCGCACTGGCCATATGGGACTATTGAAAGGTGAATGAGTCTTGCTGATCACTCCTTGGCTCTCCAATTGACGAATTAGCTTATGGATGGGAATCAGGGAGTCCCAGTTAGTGCGATATTGCCGCCGGTGCACAGTTGTGGTAGCGATTGGCACTTGCTGTTCTTCGACCCTCAGCAACCCCACAACAGAGGGATCCTCTGAGAGACCAGGCAAGGTAGATAATTGTTTAATGCCCTCTGTCTCTAAAGCAGCTATACCAAAAGCCCACCGGAACCCTTTTGGGTCCTTGAAATATCCTCTTCTAAGATAGTCTATCCCAAGGATACAGGGAGCATCCAGGCCAGTCACAATGCAGTGCTTTTGCCACTCATTCCCAGTCAGACTCACTTCAGCCTCCAATACAGTCAACTGCTGAGATCCCCCTGTCACTCCACAAATACAGATGGGCTCTGGTCCTTTATAGCTCGATGGCATTACAGTACATTGTGCACCGGTGTCTACTAAAGCCTTATACTTCTGTGCGTCTGACGTGCCAGGCCATCGAATCCACACGTTCCAATAAACTCGATTGTCCCTTTCCTCCCCCTGGCTGGAGGCAGGGCTCCCCTAATCCTGGTCAGAATCTTCTTCGTTTCTGTGTTTGAAGGACTGTCTGCTGGAAGTTGGAGCAGCAAACTTTTCAGAGAATCCCTTTTTCCCGATTGTTTTCTTTTGCAACTCACGTACCCGTGTCTCTACGGTCGCGGTAGATTTTCCATCCCATTTTCTCATGTCCTCTCCATGGTCTCGTAAGTAAAACCACAGGGTGGCACGGGGTGAGTACCCACCATATCGTCTTCCTTGTGTGGATGAACGCCTACCCCTGATAGCTGAGACACTGCTTTGTACAGGTGCGGAGGAGAATAATCTCTCTTCAAGTTGGTGAAACTTTTCAGAAAGTTTCTCCCAAGTGTTCTCTTTTGGTTGGTGGACACTGGTTGGTTCAGGTCGGGAGGACGATAGATTCTCTTCAAGTTGGTGAACCTTTTCAGAAAGTTTCTCCACAGCTGAGACGCAGGCCTGTAAGGAAGAGGAGAGACTTTCTTCGTACTGCCGGAGTTGTTTAGCCACTTCATCCACTGTGGGTTCCTCATCCTCTTTCCAGGCCATTATTGCCAATGAGCTGGCATATGATGATGGTGCACTCCGTACAAACTTCCGCCACATGGGTCGCGTACACCTGACTTCATGTGGATCTTTGGATGTTTGTCTGAGGTCTGGATCCTCATAAATCACTTCCCGTACGGCTAATTCCCTCAGGTACTGGATTCCCTTCTCCATAGTGGTCCACTTGCCTGGTAGACATACAAGTTCTTCCTTGAAGGGATACCTTTCCCTCACAGCTGAGAGGAGACGCCTCCAGAGGCTGTGAGATTGTGCTCCATCTGCAATTGCTTTGTCAATGCCTGCGTCTCTAGCAAGGGATCCCAGTCGCTTGGCTTCCCTGCCGTCTAATTCCACACAATTGGCTCCAGAGTCCCAGCATCGGAGCAGCCAGGTGACAAGCTGCTCACCTATACAACGACCAAAATCTTTTCTCACATCTCGTAACTCACGCTCGTTTAGGCTTCGGGTAGTTACTGTTGATTTTTCGGCATCCTCATCTTCCTCCTCCTGAATCCTTGATGGCCCAGCGTCATCGTCGTCTCCGTTGTCTCTATACCTAGATTTGGCAGAAGACTCTCTGCGTTCTAAACGACCTGAATCTCTATACCATTTTTTCACCTTCTCTACAGGGGCAGCTTGCACTGCTACTGCTCGTTTCTCTGACCTTGTTACAGGGTCTGCCACAGAGGTTGGAATACCCTCTGCAGGGTCAACTTGCACTGCTACAGCTCGTTTCTCTGACCCCGTTACAGGGTCTGCCACAGGGGTTGGAATACCCTCTGCAGGGTCAAGTTGCACTGCTACAGCTCGTTTCTCTGACCTTGTTACAGGGTCTGCCACAGAGGTTGGAATACCCTCTGCAGGGTCAACTTGCACTGGTACAACACTCAGTACCATAATGATCTGAAACCAGGGCCCGGAGAGGATAAACAACATGACAGAGAGCAAATACGGAAAATAATGTACTATAATACTCAATTTGGAAAACAGGCGCAGCACAGTTGAGATTAAAGCAATCAGCATTATGACAAGTGACTATTAAGCAGGTCTAATACTTACACCAATTTAAGTTTAACACACTCTGGTCAGATCTGCCGTTATCTCAACCTTTCGGGCCCCACGTTGGGCGCCAAAAAGACTGTCGTGGTTTAACCCGGCCGGCAGCTAAACACCACGCAGCCGTTCGCTCACCCTCCCCCTCCCTCTCTGGGACGGGGGAGAGAAATGGAAAGTGAAGCCCGTGAGTTGAGATAAAGACAGTTTAATAAGACAGGAAAATAATAATAACAAAATAATAATAACAATAATAATAATAATAATAATACAATGGTGATAATAGGAAAATAATAATAATATGTACAAACAAGTGATGCACAATGCAATTGCTCACCACCCGCTGACCGATGCCCAGCCTAACCGAGCAGTCCGGCCCCCTCCCCCCGGCTAGCCACCCCTATATATTGTTTAGCATGACGTCAGATGGTATGGAATACCCCTTTGGCTAGTTTGGGTCACCTGTCCTGGGTCTGTCCCCTCCCAGCTCTTGCTGCACCCCCAGCCTGCCTGTTGGCAGGACAGAGCGAAAGGCTGAGATGTCCTTGGCTTGGTATAAGCACTGCTCTGCAATAATTAAAACATCGGGGTGTTATCAGCACTCTTCTCATCCTAAGCCAAAACACAGCATTCCACCAGCTACTAGGAAGAAAATTAATTCTGTTCTAACTGAAACCAGGACAATCACCCATTTTCTCGACACGAATTACCACTCCATATATAAAAAATGCAATCATACATCGCATTTCTTGGGAGTCTTCAGTCCACCCCTATGGGAAGGGCACTATCTGGGCAATCGGTCATCCCGAGGCACAAGCATAGCAGTAGCTACGGTTGAGACTCTGGACGGTATATTTGACCCATTCTATCCAGGCATTCACATCCCCATACCCTGTTTGAATCTCAAATGTTTGAACTGCCACATTTCAGAGGGCCTCCTGTTTACTCTCCTGTTTTCTCCTTGAGTTTCTCCCTTTCTCTGATGGCAATAGAGGATTGTTTCCATACAGCTATTCTCAATCTGGCTGTTGTGTCTCTCCCAGTTATTTGTTCTCTCTGCTCAATTGTTGTTGGACATTTAAATCTCCACAAGCTAACACCTCACAAGCATCAAACGTGACAGACTGTGGTACATAACCCTCTGTCACAGTCACCCATATTTTGATGGGGTATCCCGTTTTTGCTATTATCTGGTCATGCCTTTTCCAAGTTGCCAATTGACCGAGGCCTTCTCTGAGGCCTAGAATCACTAAAAACAAAATTAGTAATCGAGTTTTTCCCTGTCATTATTTTTAAACCTTAGGTTTCCAAATAATTATCGATACAAAAATAAGATGTACACTACTACTATAACAACCCCCCCCCCCCTTGGGAGCACTGCAGTTCGCTATAGGTCTGTCCTTTCTCTCAATCACAAGTCACATTCGTTAGTTACCTGTGAAAATAAAAGGTTAGTTTACAATTGTAAGCTTTTATCCTGCTCAGAGTCCACTATGAGATTTTTCTCTTTGATTTCAACTTCCAACAAGTCTTTTGTAGGAACAGCTTCCCAGGTACTAGGGTCGACGGATGCCTTCACTCAAGTATAGTGAGTCTGATATAAATGGCTCAGGATTCAAATTAGGATTAAATAAAAAAAATAGGATTTATTGAAAGAATATAAAGGAATAGAGGTAAGCAAACAGTGCTGGGTGCACCGGGAGTCTCCACTCCACCAGGACGCACACCAGTTACATCAAGCAGCTGATTTTTATGCTCCTAGACTAATACATAAAAATATAAAAAAATTCCAAAAAAAAATAGATTATTATAATTAGCTTCCGGGGTCCAGTCCCTCCTACTGGAGCATGCGCATCAGTCTCCTCTGGGGGTCTCTAGGGGTCTTTCATGCTGAAGGCTCGTAGTCTTCCTCTCCCCTTTGTACTCACTCGGCACCATACCAAGTTTATAGAACACTTTCTGCAGGTCTTGTCTCCCAGCCGTCCTTCAGCTTCTTTTTCCTTCCTCTTAATCTCTTGGCCTCCTAGCCAGATACCAAAGATCCGCATAGTATCCCATAACAGTCACTAGCTGTTATCAGTTGTTCTGAAACTCCGAGACATCAAACACAAACAGCTTTCTTATTTGACGCTTCATGAGTAATTAAAACATTCTTCCCCAGCCATTCACAGACACATCTATAGCAGTGTTAAGTTAATCTCGAAGAAGACAGGAAAAAAGACTGTAACTGTTAGAAATAGAAGTCCGGAATAACAAAAGCAAACAGGTTCATAAATTTAAGGAGTGTTTTCTGAAGACGTGATAAATTGACTAGAATGAGGGGGAGACTGGGACACACTGCATCTGTGGTTCAAGAATTAAATTGCCAGTGCAGGGCCCAGAGGCAGACAGGATTCAAACAGAGTTGTTCTTTATGGACACGAATTGTTAAAACATTCCTCACAATCCCTTATCTTCTTTTTAATATCAACAATTCGTGTCTCTTCTGTTATTAATAATTGGATTTCATCAGTTTTTTCTTGGAGGGTCCAATTCTTAAGCATCATAATTGACATATTCCCTTCTTTTTTTAATGAAGTTATTACCAATGTACTATCTATCACCCGGTTTATTAATAATGTAAGACAAGGTATCATACAAGGTACAAACAATAACGTCATTACACCACATAACAATAAAAATAACACTCTTTTAACCCATGGTCCACCAGGCAGCCATGAAAATAAATCCCATTCCATATCCTTCCAGGTTTGTGTTTGCTCGCTCACCTCCCCCCCTCCTTCTCTGGGATGGGAGAGAGAAATGGGAAAGTGAAGCCTGTGAGTTGAGATAAAAACAAGAAAATAATAATAATAATAATAATAATAATAATGATAATATTACTACTAGTAATAATGTGTACGAAACAAGTGATGCACAATGCAATTGCTCACCACCTGCTGTCTGATGCCCAACCTAACCCCGAGCAGTCCGGCCCTCCTCCCAGCCTGCCTGCTGACAGGACAGTGAGAAGCTGAATTTGGCTTGGTCCTTGGCTTGGTGTAAGCACTGCTCTGTAACAATTAAAAACAATTAAAACATCAGCATATTATTAACATTCTTCTCATCCTAAACCAGAACATAACATTCTATCAGTTACTAGGAAGAAACACCCTTTTTATCAATCTTTAAACAGCAATTACTAAAGCTAAATTTTCCACAGACTTCTCCTTCTTGTGCTAGTAAATAATCCAAAGCTAGGCAATTTTGATACAAAGCAGTTCTCATCTTGGTATTTTGCTTTGCAATTAATCCAAGTGCATCTCTGGTTTTATTTATAACTATTTCTATTACAGCTAATAACCTAATTATTCTATTAAGTATATATACTGGGGTCCTATAGTCCCAGGATCTGTCTTCTGCCCACATAGCTGGATCATAATAGGCAAACGCCTTCAGTCAAGGGGTTGGGCCTGCTTTCAGGGTCGATTCAGGCTTGTGTTACCATTTGGTCTGTCAGGGCGATCCAGCTCCTGGAAAACGAATCACAATTTTATATAGGTTTAAAAAGGTTCTTATGTTATTTTCTCAGGACAACCTGACCTTAGTGTGGGAGAAGTCCGGTCGAGGCCCTCTCACTCGGCAGTCAATACCCATAGGGGTTGCCTCCCTCGGTAGACCATACACACCGCAGTGGAGGGTCCTGCCCCGGTCTTGCCTTCTCCCTTTCCTCCCTTCAGGCTTGTCCCCTTTATTTGGCATCCTTAATTCATGCAGAGCCTCGTTGCCAGAATATTAGTTCTTTCTTAGCTTGAGTTTCAGTTTCCCAGGAGCAGACTCAACCCTCCAAGTTTCAGTAGTTACTGGTCCTTTTATTCTGGATGCGAGGGTCCCTTTCTGCTGTTCTCACAGCTGTTTCAGAAGTCAGTAAAACAAGGTACAGTCCCTCACATCTAGGGTTCAGTGATTCTTCCCTCCCGTGGCTGCTTGTTGAAACACTTTCTTTTTTATCTTCTGACAAGTTAAATAACAGTTATCTAATTTGCTTTGCCGTATGGCCCTTTCCAGGTTCCTGTAGCAGGATTCATCTGATAGCCTTTTCAGGTTGATACAGATTTGACTACAGATACCAGGGTTTTGGCATTCATCACTATCTCCACAGTTTCCCAGCTGGACAGTCACATTCATTTTTGTTGCATTCCTTCAGGGGCTCATCACCCCAGTCCTTGCAGTCTCTCTGCTGGTTACACACTTTATTGATATCTATGCATTCTCCACTTCTGCACTTGAATTTGCCAGGTCCAGAGCACTGAATAACATTGTTACAGTTTGCTTCATCAGTGCCATCCAGACAGTCTCTCACACCACTGCACTGCCTACTCCCATGGACACAGTTCCCATCTTCACATCTGAACTGGTCCAGGAAGGGCAGTTAATTTCATCACTTCCATATTTGCAATAAGGATCTCTGTCACATCACCACTTCTTGTAGATACATTCACCTGAGCCGCACTGCACCTCACTCACAGAACACTTCACCGGAGGTGCAGGCTGGCAGCCACACTGCTCCAAAGATTCATCTGAGTGGTCGGAGCAGTCACCTTGACCATTGCAGACAAAGCTTTTGGAAATACATTGTCCACTACTGCATGTGAACTCTGCTGCACTACAAGTCACATTGCCACAGTTCTCTTCATCTTCTCCACTGTCACAGTCTTTTTCACCATCACATTTCCATGACACTGTTCTCATATGACACAGCTCAGCACTTTCGTCCGACCCATCTTCACAATCCGGATCCCCATCACACTGCCATCTGTTTGGCACACACTGACCACTGTTGCACACAAAGTCAGATTCAGCACACATCTTCTTCACACATCTTCTTCACACAAGCACTCTCATCACTGCCACCTGAGCAGTCTTCACATTTTGCTCTAGCATCATTGGCAGCAGTGCACAGTCAGGCGAGGGCGAGGACCAGGCAGAGTGCCCTGCACTGTCACCTGTGTCACTTATACTACTCCTATTACCCATGCTGTTAGTGTCAGTGGCATCCTCCTTGTACCGTTTCTGTCTTTGTCTCCCCCTTCTCTTTTTGCCACTGGCCATTCACCACAAATGGATAAGACACATGATTACTAGTTAGGAAAGAGAGTGTAACATCTGCTATACGGCTGCAGGCAGTGCCAGCTGCAACCTTAGGTTTGTGAAAGAGCCTGCCGGTGGTCATTTGGCAGTGTAATCTGCGTCTCTGCACTCCTGCCCTGCAATAGAGCTAAGTCATCATTAGTAATAGTTATAACACCGATCTGGGGACGAATAGTCTTTTTTGCATTGTAAGATAAACCTTTTATAATGATTAAGGAGGTATTGGGGAGGCATTGGGGAGGCAAGGACAATCCCCAGACATGGACTGTATATCTCGAAACAAGACACTGGAACTCATGATAAGGAAGCGGCAGACGGACAGAGAAACAAACGTAAGGACTATAAATCTCAAAACTGGACATTGGAATTCATTATAAAGATACAACAAACGGAAGAATTAGCAACAACCAGCTCTTGCAATTAAGAAACCTGCCAATTCAGCAGATTCCTGACCAAAGGTGAAAAGTACACTGTGAGGAAGACTCGGGGGTCTTCCTCCCAAAGACCCCTGCCCACGTCCCAAAGACCCCTGCCCACAATTCTTGGAAGGCTCTACGCAGGCGCAAGGTGCCAAAAGGCTAATTAGCATGAGAAGCGAGGGAAGGCGGGGATAGGTAATGCATATGTATAGGTGCTTGTAGAATATTGATAGATTGATTGTATAAATTCAAGACTGCTTTCTGCTTTAGGTATGCACGATAGGTGGAGAGATCCCCCGTGCATCCAGCGCTGCAATAAAGAATATACCACTTAAAGGAATTACAGCTTCGATCTTTGAATCAATAAAAAGAATGCTAGAGTGAAGCAGCACAGCCGCTGCTGCCGCTGCCTCCATGGTTACGTCAGACAGGCTGCAGGGTCCTGATGTCCGCCCCTCTGCTATGTGCCGACTCGCCACACGGTGAGGGTCGGCTACCGGTGTCCACTGACGCCTCT
This sequence comes from Aythya fuligula, assembly GCF_009819795.1. Taxonomy (NCBI): domain Eukaryota; kingdom Metazoa; phylum Chordata; class Aves; order Anseriformes; family Anatidae; genus Aythya; species Aythya fuligula. Next base: position 5,833,761 of record NC_045594.1, on the reverse strand, counting down.
GGTCTCCCGTAGCAACTCGATCTCGGATGTCCCGCAATTACTTCAATTTCCCCGCGTTTTGCAGCTTCTATCAGGTCTATTCTGTGTATCTCAGAGCCGTACGTGGCTCTGCAGAGTCTCTCAGGGCTCTCTCCGTCCAGTGGTAGTCCCTCCGTAGTTTCTCCAGTCTCTCGGCGCCGCTCCGGTCTCTCGGCCTGTTCAGGTCTCAGCGAGTCCAGGTCTTGGCCTGTGCGGGCCTCATATGTTGCAGGAAGCATGTCATATCATGCTCCTGCCTTTTTCTTGTAACAGTCAAAACATTTAAGAGCAAAAATAGGATCACAAGATACACAAGATACACCGGGCCCATGTATTAGGCACCACCACACAAAACTTGGATAAAACAGCACTTCTTTTCAGTCTGTCAAGCACTTCGTTTGTCTCTGCCCACTCCCCTTGCAGAGAGTACGGAACAACGGATCAGAACTCTGTACTCGCTTTGCAGCAACGCTGTCTCTCACTCACACAGCACAATCGCACACGGAGGCCTCCAGCACATCTCATTCATACCACAGGAATATAATTTAGAATGATAACCAACCAAATAAGTATTGTCTCTGACTGAGTTCTTTGTGAAGTGACTTGTAACACTTTGTTTCAAACCCTTACACTTACACAAATACTTTCAACACAAAATACATACATAAAAACACATACAATTATTAACACTCCAGTTAGTATCCCTCCAGCAGCTGAAAACATACCGTTTGTCTGCAGTTTCAGGAGATCTTTGCTCCTGCGGTGTGATTTAAAGATCAAAGCCGAATTTCCTTATGTGGTATATTCTTTATTGCAGCGCTGGATGCACGGGGGATCCTTCCGCCTATCGTGCATGTTTGAAGTGACAAACTATCTCGTATTTATACAGTGAAACAATGAATATTCAATTAGCACATATACATATTCATTACCTAACCCCGCCTACCCTCGCTTCGTATGCTAATTAGCTTATCCGTCCTTGCGCTTGCGCAAAGCCTTCCAAGAATTGTGGGCCAGGGTCTCCAGGATGTGGGCAGTGGTCTTTGGGAGGAAGGCCGTAGGTCTTCCTCATAATGCACTTTCTTAATCAGTTGTTTTCCAGGCTGTAAAAATGCTGAGTTGTCTTTCAGTTTAACTGGGGGTCGGCGGATAACAGGATGTCTCAGTTAACAGGACATAACAGACAGTTGACTCAAGTTATCTCAAGTCTCAGCCTGACTGAGTGTTAACGGATAATGGGGTGTTTTCAAATAACAAAATGCTTAATCGTAACAGAAGGTCTATGGATAACAAGATGTTGTTTACTTTGTCCTTGCTAACTTTTAATCACAAGTTCTATTCTATCCTAAAGTAAGTTTATACAATATCAATCCACAAGCTTTATTCTATCCTAAAGTGAGTTTATACTATATCATTCCCCCCTTTTCTTGGAAAATCTAGTAAATTCTTTTACTTAATACGAAATTTTTTTTCCCAGTCTTTATGATATGTACCCCTCAATACCTTACCATGCACATTTGTCAAGGAGGTTAACATGGACATTCGTTGTAACAATTTCCAATTCCAAGCAAGTAATATAAAAGACAATATTAAACTTATACCAACTAATATCAATAAAACAATAATTGGGTGACTCAATGTGTTCAAAATTCCAGTTACAGTTGGCGACCATCCAAAAAGTGTATCCCACCAGTTGTGACTTGTGTCTCGTTTTACTCTTTGCAAAACTCTGCTTATTTCCTTTGTATCATGATGGACAGTAATTAGAGTCTTCTCTCCATTTTCCTGAATGCCTTTTAAAATTTTAATCAGGTCTTGGTGTTTAACTAGTTGCTTCACTAGTGTGAGGTTCATCCCAATAAGTGTAGGTAGTAACTTATGATACATTGTGTTGTTAGACTTGATCAACTGGTGGGATACCACTGGTGCCAAATATAGAAAATCACACCCAACGATTCTAACAAAGTTACAAATACAAAAATTAGAATGATTTTTGCTATGGAGAGTTATATTCTCCTTATCTACTTCTACAAAATCACAAGCAGTTCTTAAACACGCACACCCTTGACTAACATATACAAGCGCAGTCTTTTGACTAGTATTTGGATGAATTTCAAAGTGACAGATACCTTGCTTGGTGTCAAAACATACATCCTGAGCATCAATTGTATTACTTTCACAAATAAATCCTTGTTGTTTCCGTGTAACACATGATTCTAGATTTACAGACTGCCATTTCCCATTCTCCATCCGTGCCCATGTTCTATGCTCCGAAGGATAAAGCACTGTCTTCTCATGGTTTAATCCTAGTGCAAGGTTCGGGTGAATAACATGAACTGTAGCATTACGTATAGTAAGCACGAAGGCAGTAGCCATGTTAACAATGGGATCATAAGTAAAATTCACCAGGGTCCACCAAGACTGGAACTTCTTTTCAAAATCATTGGTATTGTCCCAGACTGCCTTTCGGACTTCAGCTGGAAAAATGCCTTCACTTCCTTCCCTAATGATCAAGGCAGCCGTTGCCTGTAACCATAACTGTGCTTGCATACAACTAAGAGCTAAGGATACATTATCTTGTGCTCCTAATTTTTGCCATTCTGATGGTTTACATAAATAGTTACCATTTGTTCGCCAGATGACCATAACTGCTAACTTTCCATTAAAGTTCTTATCCTCTGTTGTTACGGCTTTAGTTCAAGGCCACCCTCCATTCTCTATTATCACAGAGGCACCTTCTTGAATCACAATTACAACTATAAGCCATAAAAACAAAACAATTCTATGAACAAATTTTCTGCCAACCATATTACCAAATACTCCCGACCATAATGTCCTCATTTTGTTCGACTAAGCTTTAGTTTCAGTTCATTGTCACCTAGTGTTACTTTCCAAGGAGCTCCTGGAGCCTTCTTCACTCGGGAATAGTGGATCCAAGTGGCTTGTTCTTTAATCTTGATAGCAGTGTAAGTTGTCAGCAACACTTGATACAGTCCATTCCATTTTTCCTCGAGGGGTTGTCCTGAAAAAGTCTTTATATATATATTCCCCAGGCTTAAAGGGGTGGAATGGTTGATCCAGCCCTCTAACCCTGGTCCCTAACACAAATTTATGTACTTTATTTAATTGTTTTTGAAGTTCAGTTATATAAGTATATAAATATTCTGATCCCAGCTGCATTAGATCATTTCCACTAAATAGAAATTGATATGGCCTTCCATACAAAATTTCAAAGGGGCTCAAATTCTCTTTTACTCTAGGTTTAACTCTAATTCTGAGTAATGCTAAAGGAAAGGATTGAAGCCATAACAAATTAGCTTCTTGTCCGATTTCAGCTATTTGTTGTTTAATCAAATGGTTCATTTTTCTACCTGTCCACTTGCCTGTGGTCTATAAGGAGTATGCAATTGCCAATCTGTCTTTAGAATCTTACTTATCTGTTGTACCACTTGCACACAAAAATGTGAACCTCTCTCAGAAGACATTGCTACTGAAATCCCAAAGCATGATATTATTTCATTTAACAAGACTTTAACCACTTCTCTTGCTTTGTTTGTTCGACAGGGAAAGGCTTCGGGCCATCCTGAAAACGTGGCAGTCAGAACCAGAAAATAACAATACCCCCCTTTTCTAGGGAGTTTCGAAAAAATGAATTTACCACTGTTGTCCCAGATAAATTTCCTTTACTGATTATTCCAAATTTTATTCTATTCCTGGTATTGGGGTTATTAAATAAACAGATGCTACATTGTTGAGTTACTTGTTTTCCCCAATGTGTTTTATTGTGTTCCGTAAGAACTATGGGCCATGTCAAATTAGAGGGTATTATTACACAGTTATCTTTTAAATATACTCATCTATCTGGTTTCATTTTACCTTTCAAATGTTCATGTATATAGTTTGGATTTTACCATCTGGTATTAAAGACAATGCCTTCACCTCAGTTATTTCAGCTGCCTGTTTAGCCTCCTGATCTGCCAATCGATTTCCAATTTCAAAGTCAGTGTTCCCTTTTGGTGTCCTTGACAATGCATGATAGCTACCTTTTCTGATTGTTTTACAGCCTCTAACAATTTTAAAATTTCTTCAGCATGTTTTTTTTTTTTCTGTTTTCCCTGAGCGGTCAGCAATCCACTTTCTTTCCAAATTGCTCCATGAGCATGTACCATGCCGAATGCATATTTAGAGTCTGTCCAAATATTTATTTTCCTTCCTGCTGCTAGTTCCAGTGCTCGCGTAAGAGCAATTATCTCTGCTTTCTGGGCGGATGTCCCAGGGGGTAATGGTTTAGATTCGATTACCTGTTGAGCAGTTGTAACAGCATATCCTGCCTTACGTTGTCCTTGTTTTACAAAGCTGCTCCTATCAGTATACCAAGATTCATCAGCATCTTCTAAAGGTTCTTCCTTAAGATCGGGTCGACTAGAATACGCAGTCTCCATTGTTTCTATACAATCATGAGTTATAGGTTCATCCAGAGTTCCGCTAAGGAAAGAAGCTGGATTTACGATGTTAGTGACCACAATTTCCACATCATCTTGTTCTACTAATATTGCTTGATATTTTAAAAATCTTTGTGGTGAAAGCCAATGATTTCCTTTTTGTTCCAAAAACTGTTGAGACCATATGGGAGACTAACACTGTCATTTTCTGTCCCATTGTAAACTTCCGAGCTTCTTGTATATTGATAACAGCTGCAACAGCTCAAAGGCATCCGGGCCATCCTTTACTTACTTCATCTAATTGTTTAGAGAAGTAAGCTACTGCTCGTTTATAGGGACCCAATCTTTGTGCTAGTACTCCCAAAGCTATCCCTTGTCTCTCATGAGAAAACAACCAAAAGGGTTTTGAGAGATCCGGTAATCCCAAAGATGGAGCTTGCATCAATTCTCGTTTAAGTTGTTTAAAGGCATTTCGTGCTTCTCCAGTCCAGACTAACTTTGACTGATTACTCTTTATCAATTCATATAGAGGCTTTACCATTAGTCCATAATTATAAATCCAAAGGCAACACCAACCTGTCATTCCTAGAAAGGTTCGTAGCTCCTTTACCGTTTGGGGTTCTGGATTCTGGCAAATGACTTCCTTACGTTCAGTTCCTAGTTCTCGCTGACCTCCCGAAATTCCAAATCCCAAGTAGGTCACATGTTGTTGAACCAGCTGGACTTTCTGTTGAGAGACTCGATATCCATTTAAACCCAGAAAATTAAGGAGACTTATAGTCCATTGAATACAACTCTCTTTAGTCTCGGTAGCTATTAAGAGATCATCTACGTATTGTAACAAAGCCCCTTCAGTGTCCGGAGGTATCCAAGTTTCAAGTTCCTTTGCTAATTTTTTTCCAAAAATAGTGGGGCTATTCTTGAATCCTTGAGGTAGCACTGTCCATTGTTAGCTGTGTCTTTCTGCCTGAGTCAGGGTTTTCCCATTCAAAGGCAAATAGGTTTTGGCTTTCAGTGGCTAAAGGTAGGAAGAAGAAGGCATCTTTTAAATCCAGTACGGTAAACCAGACTTGACTATTCCTTAATTTAGTCAGCAAAGTATAAGGGTTTGCCACTACTGGATGTATATCCTCAGTGATCTTATTTATGGCCCTCAGATCCTGAACTAGCCTATATCTTTTTCCATCTGCCTTTTTAATTGGCAATATGGGTGTACTATATTCTGATTCGCATTCAATCAATAATCCATACTGTATAAATCTATCAATTATCTCTTTAATTCCTTTCCTATCTTCTATCCTCAAAGGATATTGATTAACCTTAACGGGTTTCTCTCCTGGCTTTAATTTAACAATTATTGGGGTCACATTTTTAGCTCTTCCAGGAACTTCAGTGGCCCAAACTCCTGGATATACTTTATTTATGATCTCTAAGGGTATTTCACTTTTAAGGTCTGTTTATATTAGTGCCAGGCTTAACACATTTATTAGTTGTTCTTCTCCTATCCTTAATTCCATTTTCCCTTTTTCAAAGATAATTTCTGCTTCTAATTGTTCTAACAAATCTCAACCTAATAGAGATTTTGGAGATCCAGGTGGATATAAAAACCTATGTATCCCCATTTGTTTCCTGTTATAAATGAGGTCTGAATTTTGTAATATTTATAAAACAAATATTTCTAAAAGGTATATAAAACGCAAGTAAACAGTGCTGGGTGTGCTTGCTAACTTTTAATCAGAAGTTCTATTCTATCCTAAAGTAAGTTTATACAATATCATTTCAGAAGTTTTATTCTATCCTAAAGTAAGTTTATACAATATCAATCCACAAGCTTTATTCTATCCTAAAGTGAGTTTATACTATATCAGGTGAGCAGCTGAGAGTGGAGTCCCCTCTGAGCAAAAACACTCAGGGTGCACCTAGGGGCTTCCACGCCACAGCCGATCCCGCAGCCGAGCAGAGTGTCTCCTGCCTGGCTCACCAAAATGACTCACAGAAAGCTGACTCCACAATCAGTAAGATTGTAAAGTAGGTATGTTTACTCAGTTCCGTGCAGCACGGGGCGGGTAGTCCCACCAAAGTCGTGCACACCTAATGTGGCAACTTGCTTTAGTAAAGAGTTACATATACATGAACATTCCTATACATATACATATTCCTAACCTGTCCCTTTGTGAACAGTCCTCCTTATCTCAGACCCCTTGATTAAAGTCCCAACCATGAGGTTGTTTTTGATCTGGTTCTCGGGGTCCAAGAGGCTCCTGTTATCTGGTGGTATAAGTGCAGCACAGGCACAAATGTAGCACATATGCATTCTTAATCAATTGCTCTCTAATTTCTAATTCTAATGTTTCAGCTTGCTCTTTTCTGGATCCACGGGTATTCTACTATTAATGTTCAAAGCCTGACAGACCCCGTCCTCCGTGGATCAAAATACATGGGGTCTTAAGGGTTCTTTTGGTCATTCTATCATATAATACTGGATCATTTTCAATTTACTCTTTAATTTTCTGGGGCCCTATTGTTCCAATTTCTAATCATTATTCATAATGGACTTTTTGGTCATATATCTGGTAATTTGCTCCCTTTCTGGTCCTTGGTCTTTGATTTTATCTGACCCATCTGGGAATTTTACTAGTGGCAATTCCCACAGCCCTTGGTTGCCCCCAGTGAGAGTGTCTTGCAGGGGGTTTAGGACCTGTCACCCACCCATGTATCCCCGAATTCTATAGGAACCACTTCTATAGAATCACTCCCTTCACTGGCCAACCCCCCCACAGGAGGTTAGAACCGGTGAGAAAACAAAAAGACCTCCACGCTGACTTTAGAAGTCTCAGTTACACTCTCACACACACAAACCCTGGCAACCGCACCTTTACCCAACCGGATGGTATCCACTTACGACTCCATCGTCTTCGTCCAGAATCCAACTGGACGGTATCCACAAACGACTGTCGTCTTCGTCCGGTTTGATCCCGGACACCGGAATCCATCCGAACGGTATCCAAACGACTCTGTCGTCTTCATCCGGATCTTCGCACGCAGAATTACGGGCAAAAAAAACAGCCGGCAAGGGAGCTCAAAAAAATCAAATTCTTTGCTTACCTTTATTCAGGTTTAGGATGGCATTAGTCCCGATCCTAACAATTAAAAAGGAAAACACAAATCAATGCCATGAAAAACGAGATGGGGGATTGTGAAATATGTTCATCTGATTCGTCTCAGTATGGAACAGTGCTAGGGCCGCATGGTATGATGAATGTGACCTTCTGTCTTACATACCCTTGTATAACCACAAGTCTAAGAAAAACAGAGTGGTTAATGTATATAATTCTTGTATCTTGCAAAGGAATGTTTGAGCAATTCGTGTCAATAGAGAGCTTGAAGGGAAATGTATTTGTAGGTTTTTCCTTGAAGCCTCTGATATCTGGGGGGTTTCAGAATACCTGCTAACTATTATGACTATTGCATGGGACACTATGCAAGTCTCTGATATCTGGCCAGGAGATTAAGGAGACGGGGAGAGCTGAAGAACAACTAAAAGACAAAGCTTGCAGGGGATGCTGCACAAGTCTCTGACATACAGCCAAGTTGGACAAAGGAGAAGGACAAGAGGGAGGAAGACTATGAGCCTTCAGCACGAGAGACCCCCAGAGACTCCCAGAGGGACCACCAGAGACTGATACGCATGCTCCAGTAGGAGGGTTTGGATTCCGGAAACTAATTATAATAACCCTGGTTTTTTTAGAAGTAGTAATGAATATGTATTAGTCTAGGAGCATAAAAAAATCAGCATCTTGATGTAACTGGCCTGCATCTTGGTGGAGCAGAGACTCCTGACGCACCCAGTATTGTTTGCTTACCTCTATTCCTTTAATAAATTGTAAACTTTGATTATAGTCCTATTTTGAAGACTGAGCCATTTATTACAGGGCTAGAGGAAACATTTATTACATTAGAATGTGATTTTGGAGTTTTGTTTTGGTTTGTTTTGTTTTTTGTTTTTTTTAACAAGAGATTGCATGGTTTAGGAAGGATGGTGTAATGCTGAATTACTTAAAGGCAGATGAAGGTAGTGCTGTGTCCTACCATGTAGGTGGTACCCAGCTAAGAATGAAGGAAACACAAGTTTTACTTCAGGCACACACTTATTGGTAAAGCCTCTGCTTACTCACTTGTGAATTACTTTTTTTGAAGTGAAATATTTCTGAATTGGAGAAGCAAAAATCCTTCCAGCCTGGTACAGAATTGTTATAATGAAGTTAGTGCATAAGAAAATGTAAAATGTTTCTAAAGCCACGTGAAAATACTAACAGCAACATCATACCCAGAGACAAAGCTGAAGGATTTCCTGCAGCATGCACAGCTGTGTGGACCAGAATTACTATTGTTCTAGTGCTGGTCCCTGTAATTTAAAAACTCAAAGAATAGCTTAGAGATACAAAATCTTTCCCAGACCTATTCAATACTAGATATGATTAAAAAAAAGCCTTAAGTACATTTACAGGCATGTTGGCACATACCTTTTTTTGTTTAGAACTTTCCAAAATGGAGTTCTGTATCAAAAGAATAATTGGAGCATTTTACTGGAGACAGTACAATATGCAGCCAACTTCCTTTTCAAATACATCTTGAAACTATTTAAAGATTTTAAAAGTGTATTTAATTCCAAAGTTCTCTATCTACTAAAGGGTTGAGGTGAATGAAGAAAATTTTGAACATTTTGAGCTGGGGAAGCTTGAAAAGCAATCTCAATGAACCATTTGCAATAAATAGAATATTTGTATAATATGGACTAGCCAAATGATAGCCAAGAGTCCATCCACATTTTTTGATCCAATGTATTTTGAGTAAATATATACGTATTTTATCACATTGGCCTTAATTTTGTCTCATGTTTTTTGCATTTCTCTAGCATTTTTATTATTCTGATTTAAGTACCTAAGCATTTTCTTTTTAAACAAATCCATATCACTGAGCTGATTTGAAGATTTATTATTATTATTTTCTAAAGCAATTTTTATTTTGCATGTTATCCTGATAAGAACAGTATATCACTTTGTGGTAAAATTTATTACACTTTTATACAAGTTTATACTTGAGGTTGACCACTGATTTTCATGCCTACTGCATAATTTTAAATCCTTTTTTTTTTTTTTTTTTTTTTTCCAGGTGGAATTTGGATCTTCATATTTCCTAGGGCAAGGAATTGAATGAGCTGTGACAAAATACACATCCTACGTGGGTCAGCAGTACAACAGAGTGATCCCCAGCTCAGGCTGAGCTGCAGGAGCCGCACACAACTGCAAGCACATGCAGGTGTTATTATACAGCATCCCCAAAAATCAGGCTCAGGGCAGATGATGTAATCTGCAATTGGGCTGAAGTAGCAAAAGCCTCCCCCAAGAAACTGTGTTATTCCCAGTTGGGTGATTATTTCCTAATATGCAGCAGTAGAGAGGTCCAGCTGGCAGTCTCCCTCCAGGCTGTGGCACAGCTCCACGCCACCTGCTCTGACCTCCATGGAAACACTCAACAGTTGCCAGGGTGGAGGGCAAAACCCAAAATCAAACGTTTTCTCAGCCAAGTGCTCTCCTGTCTCAGCAGCACCCCTGCAAGTTGGTCCTGTGCTGGCATCTGATCCCCAGTTTGGAGAAGCCAGGCTGCCCTAAAATACCAGCGGCTAGGAGGGATATCTCTGATTGCCCTCCAAGGCACCCTGCCCATGCAAATGTGTAACTGAAGAGCTGAGACATCTTACTGACAGTCCATTTTCTGCATAACTCTCATTTATTTGACTTTCCCTGTTCTCATCAAAAGCTGAACTGTAAGACCTCACAACTGGCCCCTGATTTATGTTGCATATACTGCAGATGGCTCAGCTGCGTCACACAGCTTGCATGCAGCTGCTGGGTATTTTTTCTCCTTATGTTTCCAATGCTGAGAAGCAACACACAGCTATCTTTGGACAGCTCTTGAGTCAGAGTCTGGCCCTGCCGCCCTCTGTAGTCAGGCTTTTTACCAATAAGTGGGCTGCAACACATGCTGCCATACTGTGAAACAGCACAGCAAGGAACCACACAGCTGCCCTCAGGGTGCAGGAGTAGAGACCCTTCTTCCCCCACCAAATTTCCCAACTGGTGCGGTATTATGTGATAAAGTGGTGCTTAGGGAGTGCCACTGCCCCAGGAAGCCTACTCAAGCCCTGAGTCATGGTAACACACGTGCAATAAAAAGCCTTTGTGTGTTAGCTGAGTAAGTCCCTAGGCTTTCATTGACAAACAGGGCTGGTAGCATCCTCAAGGTGTCATTGAATCCATTTTACTATCTCAAAGCATGATCAACTCTCCTTAGCATAATAAATGCTTAAGCAAAGCATTTGTGATCTGCTCTTAAAAGCCTCAGGTGATTAAGATTCCATAATTGTCAGGTCATGACCTCCAGTGCCTTACAATGGCTTCCTTGTTAAACTGCTCTCTAATGTCTGCCCAGATGTGTTCTGTTTATGACTATGACTTCTTTTCCCTTCCACGATGGGAAAAAATACCTCTTTGAGGCAATTTCCCTTTAGCCTGTTTAACCCATGTGTATATACAGAATAAACAGTTCATCCACCTATTCTTGCCATCTTGATTTTTATCCCAGAAATAACTGAATAGTCATGAAACCGAGGCAACTAATCCTTTCCTAACTTTCTAATTAAAAATCCTGAAGCTAAACACCAACTCTCTCTGGCATCTGGAAGAAGAGAGAGATCCCATGGGCATCAGCTCTCTGAACATCCTTTAATTCTTCCCCATCAAGGTGAAAGAAATGAGGTGAGGAAGATCACAAGATGATGAGGCTGTGGCACTTTATTTACACTTCTGTCTTCTTGAGCTTGCAGCTTCTTACAAATCAGAGATACATGTAATCATAATCATCAGATGCCAATCTCATGATCCTATTGCTTCAAGAGAGGACATGAAGCAATAGATGGTCTCTTCCTGCAGATCAGTGAAATCAATTTCTGAACTGATATAAGCAGAAGCTCCTGGTGACAGGCACACCATCACAGACAAGGACACAGGCAAAGCAAAGACATTTAATGCCTTCTTCACCTCTGTGCAAAGAGTCTGTCATTACCATATTTGTACCACCAAAGCAAGGACTCCAGGGGAATAGAAAACACAATCCAGAGCTCAGACACAGAGAAAGAGTAAAGTCAGACTCCCTGTTCAGTTCAATTCTGTGTGGTAAGGGCCTACCAGATCCTGGTAGGGACAGTTTCTGGTGAAGGTGCCATCTGAAGGTTGGTTTCAGATTTGTATCATATATGGAAAAAATAACCGATGGAGAAAACAAGAGCCTTGCAAGTTATTTTATGAAAAAAGTGATATTTACAAACGCACGGCTACCTGAACCCTTACAAAAGGAGTACACTTACTAAAAGGTCACAAGTATGCCATCGAACAACAAGAAGATTAAGGCATAAAGCTGCAGGAATACAGTAAGTCCAAACTAGTGCAAGTAAATAGAAATTTGGAAAAGAAATCTTCCATTCAAGCTACTTCAGGTGAACTGGATTTTGTTGGGTTCTGGCATTTCAAGAGTCATCATGTCAATTTGCTTTGAGAACTCTGCCTCCAAGGCATTCTAGCAGAAGAAAAAAAGAAAAGAAAAAAGAAAAGAAAAGAAAAGAAAAGAAAAGAAAAGAAAAGAAAAGAAAAGAAAACACAAAAAACACACACCAAAAAAAAACAAACAAAAAAAAAAAAACCAAGGACTCAGTGATCACACGGTAGTGTTTTTATCAGAAGAATATATGAAAACATCTGCAGCGATCAAACCTCGGGATATTATTAGCACTGATTAACCCAAGCATTGAACTGGAAGTTCTCACTGCTGCAAGTGTCAGTAGTGTCAGTAGTCACTACAGAGGAAACTCCAAAGGAACAGCCAAACACACTCTGTGGCCTTTGTACTGGGCTCCAATGGGACATTAGACACCTTGGAGATGAACTGGTACACTCCAGAGCATACACACCTGACAAAAGCCTTACAGGCTGGTAAGGTGAGCTTGTATTTCTGGAACAAAAAAAGTGGCTCACCAACCTGACTGGTCCTATCTGAAAACATACAGAATACTCTCAAATAAATGTGTTTTCTGATCACAGTTTTAAGGCTTATCACTGAATACCTTGTGCTGTATCTATGAACAAGCAGACAGTAACACAAAGAAATAAAAGCTCAGACGTGGCCCAGGTCACTCTGGAAAGCTACAGACTTCCCAAAACATCTTTAGATGAAGTTTTTCCCAACAATGCCTTCAGGTTACACAAGCATGTATGAAATGGGCATTGTTTTATAGGGAAAGGTTCATGTTGCAGTCCACAAAGCAGCAGTTCAATAATACATGGTTTGCCCCTCTAATTACTATCCTCTTTTGATAGTCCAGGCTGGCAGTGATAATACTGAAGAGAGAAGCCTGAAGGCTATCAAATGGGACTTCAAGGGACTGGGATGGTTAGTGGATGGAGTGGGAGTACAGGTGGTGTTTTTGTCCATCCCTACAGTGTCAGGGAGGGGTACAGAGAGGACACAGAAAGCCCACCTGATAAACACGTGGCTCAGAGGCTGGTGCCAACACACAAATTTTGTTTTTTTTGACCATGGGGAGCTGTACTCGGCACCCAGCCTGATGGCCACAGACGGGTCCCACCTGTCTCTAAGGGGAAAACGGATCCTAGCCCAGGAGATGGCAGGGCTCATTGAGAGGGCTTTAAACTAGGTAAGAAGGGGGACGGGTATGAAATAAGGCTTGTTGGAGGTGTGCTAGGGGGAACAATGGCAAGGCCGTGGGAGAAGGCAATAGCCCAACTGAACTACATCTACACAAATGCACGCAGCATGGGTAACAAACAGGAGGAGCTGGAAACCATCGTGCAGCAGGCAGGCTACGACTTGGTTGCCATCACAGAGATGTGGTGGGACCACTACCATGACTGGAGTGCTGCAAAGTCTAGCTATAGGCTCTTCAGAAGGGTCAGGCAGCACAGAAGGGGTGGTGGTGTGTCCCTCTATATTAGAGTGTTTTGATGTTGTGGAACTTGAGGCTGGGAATGATAAGGTTGAGTCCCTATGGGTTAGGATCAGCAGGAAGGCCAACAAGGCAAGCATCCTGTTGGGGATCTGTTATAGACCGCTGAACCAGGATGAGGAGACGGATGAGGAGTTCTAGAGGCAGCTGGCAGAAGTTGTGCAATCGTCAGCGCTTGTTCTTGTGGGGGGACTTCAACTTCCCTGACATATCCTGGAAGCACAACGCAGCCCAAAGAAAGCAGTCTAGGAGGTTTCTGGAGAGCGTGGAAGATAGCTTCCTGACGCAGCTGGTTAGTAAACCTACCAGGGGAGGTGCCTCGCTAGACCTTCTGTTCACAAACAGAGAAGGACTGGTGGGAGATGTGGTAGTCGGGAGCTGTCTTGGGCAGAGTGACCACGAAATGGTAGAGTTCTCTATTCTTGGCGAAGTCAGGAGGGGGATCAGTAAAACCACAGTCTTGTACTTCTGGACGGCTGACTTTGAGCTGTTCAGGACACTGGTTGGCAGAGTCCCTAGGGAGGTGGTTCTGAAGGGCAGAGAAGTCCAGGAAGGCTGGGAACTCCTAAAGAAGGAAATCTTATTGGCACAGGAGCGGTGTGTCCCCATGTACTGAAAGACAATCTGGCATGGAAGAAGACCAGCCTGGCTGAACAGAGAGTTGTGGCTTGATCTTAGGAGAAAAAAGAGGGTTTATAATCTTTGAAAAAGAGGGTGGGCCACTCAGGAGGACTATAAGGATGTTGTGAGGCTGTGCAGGGACAAAATAAGAAAGGCTCCAGATCGAGCTCATCTGGAGCTCAATCTGGCTACTGCCATCAAAGATAACAAAAAATGTTTTTATAAACACATGAACATGAAAAGGAGGACTAAGGAGAATCTCCATCCTTTACTGGATGCGGGGGGAAACTTAGTTACAAGAGATGAGGAAAAGGTGGAGGTGCTTAACGCCTTCTTTGCCTCAGTCTTTAGTGGCAAGACCAGTTGTTCTCTGGATACCCAGTACCCTGAGCTGGTGGAAGGGGATGGGGAGCACAATGTGGCCCTCACAATCCACAAGGAAATGGTTGCTGACCTGCAATAGCACTTGGACGTATGCAAGTCGATGGGGCCGGATGGGATCCACCCAAGGGTACTGAGGGAACTGGTGGAGGAGCTGGCCAAGCTGCTTTCCATCATTTATCGGCAGTCCTGGCTATCAGGGGAGGTCCCAGTCGACTGGCGGCTAGCAAACATGACACCCATCTACAAGAAGGGCCGGAGGGTAGACCCGGGGAACTGTTAGTTTGACCTCAGTGCCAGGGAAGCTCATGGAGCAGATCCTCCTGAGAGTCATCATGCAGCACTTGCAGGACAAGCAGGTGATCAGGCCCAGTCAGCATGGGTTTATGAAAGGCAGGTCCTGCTTGACAAACCTGATCTCCTTCTATGATAAAGTGACATGCTGGGTGGATGAGGGAAAGGCTGTGGATGTGGTCTACCTTGACTTCAGTAAGGCCTTTGACACCATTCCCCACAACATTCTCCTCAAGAAACTGGCTGCTCATAACTTGGACTGGTGTACGCTTCGTTGGGTTAAAAACTGGCTGGATAGCTGGGCCCAAAGAATCGGGGTAAATGGAGTCAAGTCCAGTTGGAGGCCAGTCACTAGTGGCGTCCCCCAGGGCTCGGTACTGGGGCCAGTCCTCTTTAATATCTTCATCAATGATCTGGACGAGGGCATTGAGTGCACCCTCAGTAAGTTTGCAAATGACACCAAGTTAGGTGCGTGTGTCGATCTGCTTGAGGGTAGGAAGGCTCTGCAGGAGGATCTGGATAGGCTCCACCGATGGGCTGAGGTCAACTGCATGAAGTTCAACAAGGCCAAGTGCCGGGTCCTCCACCTGGGGCGCAGTAACCCCAAGCAGAGCTACAGGCTGGGAGTTGAGTGGTTGGAAAGCTGCCTGGCAGAGAAGGACCTGGGAGTGATGGTTGATAGTCGGCTGAATATGAGCCAGCAGTGTGCTCAGGTGGCCAAGAAGGCCAACAGCATCCTGGCTTGCATAAGAAGCAGTGTGGCCAGCAGGGCTAGGGAAGTGATTGTCCCCTTGTACTCGGCTCTGGTGAGGCCGCACCTCGAGTCCTGTGTTCAGTTTTGGGCCCCTCGCTACAAAAAGGACATGGAGGGGCTCGAGTGTGCCCAGAGAAGGGCAACAAAGCTGGTGAGGGGTCTGGAGAACAAGTCTTATGAGGAGCAGCTGAGGGAGCTGGGCTTGTTCAGCCTGGAGAAGAGGAGGCTCAGGGGCGACCTTATTGCTCTCTACAGATACCTTAAAGGAGGCTGTAGAGAGGTGGGGGTTGGTCTATTATCCCACATGCCTGGTGACAGGACGAGGCATGGGCTAAAGTTGCGCCAGGGTAGGTTTAGGCTGGATATTAGGAAGAACTTCTTTACTGAAAGGGTTGTTAGGCATTGGAATGGGCTGCCCAGGGAAGTGTTTGAGTCACCATCCCTGGAGGTATTAAAAAGACGTTTAGATGTAGAGCTCAGTGATATGGTTTAGTGGAGGACTGGTTAGTGTTAGGTCAGAGGTTGGACTAGGTGATCTTGGAGGTCTCTTCCAACCTAGATGATTCTGTGATTCTGTGATCTTGATACTGGGCTCAACTAGCCTTTTTCTTCAGGTCACATACCTAGACATTTTGTTAGAGTAAAGTTTACCTGGCAAACGCTTTTTTGGGGGGCTTTGATTAATCAATATATAGCTTCCTGCTTAAGTGAAGTCTTTTGTTTACACCATTCCTTAACAGATCTATAGACAGATCTTTAGCTTTTGTAACACACAACAATTTCCTTTATATTTTTGAAGTCCATTGAAATTAGTTTGACTGCAAATATAAAAGAACGGTGAAAAAATAATTACAGGAGTTAAATCAAGGTAGTACTCATGTTTCTTCTTCAAAAGCACAATTTCTTCCTGCATTTCATCCAGTTTCTGTGGACATAACAAAGTAGACTATATTCCATAGTCTTACATGTAAAGAGATGTAAATCAGTGAAACACACAACTATCTACAGCATTTCAGAATTTACGGATATTAGAGTTCTTGTGATCCTTCTCAAAATGCATGAAGAACTTAAGATCTACCTTTCACTTAGTCAGTCAAACGTAGTTCAAATTTTACAGAGGTACATTCTCTTTCTTTCTGAAAACATACAACATTGTTTCCTACAGGATAACCACCCGATCTCACCTCCCTGACAGGAAGGAGCCTGTCAACTCAGAAGACACCAGAGGACTTTCATGGTCAACATCGCTGCACTCCACACACAGACCTGAGCCCCAAGAAAGGAGATACAGTCTCATGTCTACGGCTTGTGCGTGAAAATTTTACACTGTTGTGGTTTAACCCGGCCGGCAGCTAAACACCACACAGCCGTTCACTCTCCCTCCCCCCTCCCTCTCTGGGATAGGGGAGAACAACAGGAAAGTGAAGCTTGTGAGTTAAGATAAAGACAGTTTATTAAGACAGTGTGGGTCTGTCTGAGATGGAGTCACTTTTCCCTGCAGCAGCCCACACAGTGCTGTGCTCTGCACTCGTAGCTGGAACAGCACTGATATCACTCCAGTGTTGTGTCTATTGCTGCATAGTGCTGGCACAGCATCAGGACTCCTTCCAAGCCCCCAAGAGCCAGCAGACTGGGGGTGGGCAAGTGATGGGGAGGGGACATTGCTGGGGCAGCTGACCTAAACCAACCAAAGGGATATTCCATAACACCTGATGTCACACTCAGCAATAAAAAGGGGGGCTCTTGTAGGGGAGGGGGATGTCCTACTGAACAACCACTATGTGTTTTGAGGCCCTGCTTCCCAGGACGTGACCAAACATCACTCGTCGATGGGAAGTAGAGAATAATTTTTTTTCCCGCTCTCTCTGTGCTTCC
The DNA here is from genome assembly GCF_009819795.1 of Aythya fuligula. Lineage (NCBI taxonomy): Eukaryota > Metazoa > Chordata > Aves > Anseriformes > Anatidae > Aythya > Aythya fuligula. The sequence continues at coordinate 5,816,297 of NC_045594.1, read as the reverse complement.
ACGCAGACGTATTGTTTCTTTTGTTTCTTTTTCCTCCCCATTCCCTTTCCCTTTAATTAAACCATTCTCATCTCAAACCTCGAGCTCTCTGTGTTTTATTTTCTCCCCCTTCCTCTTTGAGGAGAGGGGGAGTGAGAGAGTGGTTGTGGTGGAGCTTGGCTGCCCACCCGAGTAAAACCACCACATTAAGACAAGAAAATAATAATAACAATAATAATAACAACAACAATAATAATGATGATGATAGTACTACTAATAATAATGTATACGAAACAAGTGATGCACAATGCAATTGCTCACCACCCGCTGACTGATGCCCTGCCAGTCCCCGAGCAGCCGGCCCCCCCACCCCGGCTAGCCATCCCTATATATTATATAGCATGACGTCAGATGGTATGGAATACCCCTTTGGCCAGTTTGGGTCAGCTGTCCTGGGTCTGTCCCCTCCCAGCTCTTGCTGCACCCCTAGCCTGCCCATTGGCAGGACAGAGTGAGAAGCTGAAAAGTCCTTGGCTTGGTGTAAGCACTGCTCTGCAACAATTAAAACATCAGCATGTTATCAGCACTCTTCTCATCCTAAGCCAAAACATAGCAACCTACCAGCTACTAGGAAGAAAATTAACTCTGTCCTAACTGAAACCAGGACATATATCCATCCCGTATTCAGGTTACACTCTTTCCAATACATTCTAATTAATCACCATTTTCATCTATGGTATATAGCAATCATGGCAGTGTTATAAATGGCTCAGGATTCAAATTAGAATTAAATGAAAAATAGGATTTATTAAAGGATATAAAGGAATAGAGGTAAGCAAACAGCGCTGGGTGCACCGGGAGTCTCCGCTCCATCAGGATGCACACCAGTGACATCAAGCAGCTGATTTTTATGCTCCTAGACTAATACATATTCATTATTACTTCTAAAGAAATAGATTATTAAAATTAGCTTCCGGGGTGCAGTCCCTCCTACTGGAGCATGCGCAGTCTCTTCTGGGGTCTCTTCTGGGGGTCTCTAGGGGTCTTCCATGCTGAAGGCTCGCAGTCTTCCTCTCCCCCTTTGTACTTACTGGGCACCATCCCAAGTTTACGGAACAAGTCCTGTCTCCCAGCCACCCTTCAGCTTCTTTCTCCTTCCTCTTTATCTCTCGGCCCCCCCTAACCACATAGTATCCCATAACAGTCACTAGTTGTTATCAGTTGTTCTGAAACTCCCAGACACACGAGTAATTAAAACATTCTTCCCCAGCCATTCACAGACACATCTATAGCAGTGTTAGAAATAGAAGTCCGGAATAACAAAAGCAAACAGGTTCATAAATTTAAGAAGTGATAAATTGACTAGAATGAGGAATGAGGGGGAGACTGAGACACACTGCAGCTGTGGTTCAAGAATTGAATTGCCAGTGCAGGGCCCAGAGGCAGACAGGATTCAAACGATTCAAACAGAATTGTTCTTTATGGACACGAATTGTTAAAACATTCCTCACAATCCCTTATCTTCTTTTTAATATCCCCAATTCGTGTCTCTTCTGTTATTAATAATTGGATTTCATCAGCTTGTTCTTGGAGGGTCCAATTCTTGAGCATCATAATTGACATATTCCCTTCTTTTTTTAATGAAGTTATTACCAATGTACTATTTATCACCCGGCGTATTAATAGTGTAAGACAAGGTATCATACAAGGTACAAATAATAACGTCATTATACCACATAATAATAAAAATAACACCCTTTTAACCCATGGTCCACCAGGCAGCCATGAAAATAAATCCCATTCCATATCCTTCCAGGTTTGTGTTGGGACGTGGGCTAATTTTCTAATTTCCTTGGTTTTCTTTTTAACTACTTTCCCATTATCGTCAATTTGTAAGCAACAATTAGAATAATTTAGTTTACCACACACACACCCTTCTTCTGCTAGTAAATAGTCCAAGACCATTCTATGTTGGAAAATAGCATTCCTCATCTGGGTAGATTGGTCAGCTAGGAGATCCAGAGCTGTTGCTGTTTGATTAGTTATTATTTCGAGAACTGCTTGTAACCTAATTATGCGATTCAAATTATAAATAGGTTCTCGAGCTCCAGATATTACTTCATTCGGATTCCATGTAGCTGGTCCATAATATTGTATAATTCTTTCAGGGGGCCATTCATTTTCTCTCCATTTTTGAGCACTACCTCCAGCTAAAGAGGTATCAATATATCGTTTCTCCCTATTGAGATCATCATATAATTTTACTCCTAAGTGATTCCCTTGTATTTGAGATAATAAAAAGAATAAAGGTCTTATGTATCCCACGTAGCATATTCCTGACCAATCTTTTGGTAGCCTTTTATAGGCCCGTTTGCCACATATCCAATAATGTCCTTTTAAAGCCCACGTCCCATTTGTAAAAGGACCATCCCAGTTTTTTCTATTCTTTGGGGCATGGAAATACAAGGTGTTCTCGTTACCAAGTGGCCCCGTTACAATGTTTGCTTCCTTAATACTCGTATATATACACTTCCAAGCCCCTACACTAGATTCCCACTCACAATTACAACTAAGTTCTCCTTCACGACTTGTCATATTACTGGCTGACCAGAAATGTTTAAAAAAACACTTGCGTCCCGTTCTCATTTTGCCACCTCCAGCGGTAGATTTTTACCACATGCTGTTCCCTAGTGGTGTTATCACGCTGACAACTCAAGATTTGAACATCGAATTGTCCTTTTGATTGTGCTCTTGCCATGGCTTTACACCCAGGTCCAAAGAATTCCTTATATGAGCATTTCAGCCAAGTCCCATTTTTCAGCTGGACATGTGTAGCATTCCATTTTCCTTTACTTGCTGTACAGTTTATAGGTCTACATTCAGGATCAGTACATTCATATCCAGGGGACAGAGTCCATTTACAAATGCTTTCTCCCACCTCTACTGTTCCTGTTCTGTTTAAACAATATATACCTTTTTCTGATGAATGCAATTGCCACGGGCCTTCTTCTTCTTTCCAGAATTGTGTTCCATTATGAACTTCACTTAAATTACTAACCCACCACTTAGGTTCGACTGGGCCAGCTACCCAAGGCCAACTTTCAGCTCCTCTTGGTCCCCCACAAACCCAGCAATTGCTAAGATTAAAAGTCTTAGCCACTTCCTCCCCCAGAATAAAAAAAATATTCCCATGGCTCAATTGCCCTTGTAAGAATAGTACCAGGAAGTATAGCATCCTTCTACGTCGTCCAGGGGGGGTATGTAGGGGTGTGAGAAATGTCCTCAATCAAGGGGTTGGATCCACTTCCAGAATCTATTTAAACTGGTGTCACTGTTCAGCCTTCGAGGGTGGTTCAGCTCCTGGAAAACTAATTACAATAGGTTAAAAAAAAACCTCTTACTATATACATACATTTTTCATCTGCTCGCTTGTTTCTTTTTCTGGGACAGCTTGATTTCAGTGCGGGAGAAGTCCGGTCGAGGCCCTCACACTCGGCAGTCAATACCCGTAGGGGTTGCCTCCCTCGGTAGACTATACACACTATATACACCGCAGTGGAGAGTCCTGCCCCGGTCTTGCCTTCTCCCCTTTCTTCATTGCAGGCTTGTCCCCTTCTTCTGGTATTTCATGCAGAGCGGGCCCTATTTCCAGAACATTAGTTCTTTTTAGTTTTAACTTCAGTTCCCCAGGAGCAGACTCAACCCTCCAGGTTTTGGTATTTATTGGTCCTTTCACTCTGGATGCATGGGTCCAACCCCTTTCTGCTGTTCTCACAGCTGTTTCAGTGGTAAGTAAAACAAGATACGGTCCCTCCCACTGGGGTTGTAAGGATTCTTCTTTCCAAGTTTTTATTAAGACCTTATCCCCTGGTTGTATTTTATGGATGGTAAACCCTAAAGGTGGTGTCTGAACCAGTATTCCAATTTCTCTTAGTTCTTGCAACCTTTTCCCAATAGTAATTATATATTTCTGGATACTTCGATCCTCAACTACATTATCCCCCAGGGGCATTCCCTGTGAATAAGGCATACCATATAACATTTCATATGGTGATAATCCAGTCTCACTGTGTGATTTAGTTCTTATGTTTAAAAGTGCCAATGGTAAACATCGAGTCCAGGGCAATTGTGTCTCAATCATTAATTTAGCCAATTGCTGTTTTATTGTTTGATTCATTCTCTCTACTTTTCCTGAGCTTTGTGGGTGCCATGGAGTATGATATTCCCACTGAATACCTAATGATTGACATAATAATTTTATTATTTTAGAAGTAAAGTGTGTGCCCTGGTCAGAATCAATGTACTGGATTATCCCATATCTAGGTATCAGATGTTCCAATAAAATTTTTGTCACCATTTGTGCCGTAGCTCGTGCCACAGGATAAGCTTCTACCCATTGTGTTAAATGATCAGCAATTACCAATAAATACTTGATTCTCCCTACTTTAGGCAATTCGGTAAAATCAACTTGTACTCTCTCAAAAGGCCGATATGCTGTTTTTCTTCCTCCCGCTGCCGCCTGTCGAAATATTTTCTTATTTATTTTCTGACAAGTTAAACAACCTTGTGTGATTTGCTTTGCTATTTCAAAAACCCCTATACAACCAAATTGTTTAAGTAAGTGATTACTTAATGCTCTTGTACACCAGTGTGTTTGGGTATGCAAACGTTCCAATATTTGTCTTGCATAAGCTTTTGGTAACATTTCTCGCCCATCTGGCAATGTCCATTTTCCTTGTTCTAATTTAGCACCTATTTTCTCCAGTTTTGTTTGTTCTTCAGGAGTAAACTTCTTTTCTTCTTCTTGTTTTTCTTCTTCTTGTCTTACTTCTTCCTGTACTATATTAATTTTAGCAGCCTGAATTCTTAAAGCTGCTTCCTGAGCTTCTTTATCTGCTAGATTATTTCCCCTAGTGTGGTATTCCAATCCTTTCTGATGCCCTCTTACATGTACTACTGCTATTTCTTTAGGTTCCCTTAAAGCTTTTAAAATTTTCCTTATTAATTCTTGATGTATAAGATTCTTCCCTTGAGTATTAATTAAACCTCTTTCCTCCCAAATTTTTCCAAAGGTGTGAACCACTCCATATGCATATTTAGAATCTGTATATATAGTTCCACTTTTTCCCTTTAATAGTTCCAGGGCCCTGTATAGGGCATACAGCTCACAAGCCTGAGCTGACCATGATGGACTCAGGGGGCCTGATTCCACAGATTCCAGGTGTTTATTAATTATGGCATACCCTGTTTTTCTTTTTCCCTCTACTACTCGAGAGGAACCATCTATGAATAGTATCTCTCCCTTTTCTAATTCAGTATCTCTCAAATCGGGTCTCATTTTAGTCTGGGTCTCGATTACCTCCAAACAATTAAGTTGTAGTTCCTCTGAGGGTTTTCCGAATAAAAATTGTGGTGGGCTCTGAGCAGAGGTTACCTTCAGTTCTAAATCGGGGGAGTCAATTAGTATAGCTTCATACTTTAGGATCCAACTGTCTGTTAACCATTTCTCCGCTCTCTGTTTTAAGACACTTCTGACATTGTGTGGAGTATACACTTTTAAGGGAGCACTAAAAGTAATCTTTCTCACTTCTATTAATAATGCTTTAGCAACCAAGGCTTGAAGACAAGCAGGCCACCCCCTACTTACTGGATCAAGTAATTTGGAACAATACCCCACGGGTTTTTTAATTCCTGCCCAATCTTGAGTAAGGACTCCATATGCTGTCTGGTTTGATGTGTTCACAAAGAGATAAAAGGGTTTCTCTAGATCTGGGAGACTTAATACAGGTGCTTGTATTAATGCTTTTTTTATTTCTTCAAATTTTTGATCATCTTCTGTGGACCACTTAAATCGATTATCAATTAGTTTTTCATATAAAAATTTAACTTTTTCACTGTAACTTTCAAGCTATGGTCTACAATATCCCAATAATCCCAATGCTTGCCGAATTTCCTTTTTAGTTTGTGGGGGTCTTAAGGAGAGGATCCCAGATACCCTGTCAGGATCCAACTTCTTTTCTCCCCTGCTTAACCAGTGTCCTAAGTATTTTACCTCTTGTTCCACAAATTGTAACTTTGATCGGGACACTTTTAATCCCTTTTCCCCCAGAAAATTTAACAAATTAATAGTGGCTTTTCGGGTTCCTTCTTCAGTTTCTCCAGCTATTAACAAATCATCCACATATTGCAATAACTTTACCTCCCCAGGTAATGTAAAATCTTGTAGAACTTTTTCCAAAGTTTGTCCAAATAGATTCGGTGACTCAGTAAACCCTTGTGGTAGCACAGTCCACCTTAATTGTTGTTTTCATCCTGTCTCCAGGTCTTCCCACTCGAAAGCAAAGTAATCCCTGGAATTTTCATCTAAAGGACAGGCCCAAAAGGCATCTTTCAGATCTATTACACTATACCAAGTATATTTGGGAGAGACATGACTCAGCAGGGTGTAAGGATTTGCTACCACAGGGAATTTAGTGATTGTTCGCTGATTTACAGCTCTCAGATCCTGTACCAGTCTGTATGACCCATCCGATTTCTTCACAGGGAGGATGGGTGTATTGTGAGGTGACATACATGGTTCTAAAGTCCCTTCCTCCAAAAGTCTATCAACTATAGGTTTTAATCCCCTTCGACCCTCCATTGGTATAGGGTATTGTTTAATTCGAATAGGACGATGTGGATCCATTATCTGAACATTTTGGGGTCCATTTCCATTTTTCCAATTTCTCCCTCCTTATACCACACTAAAGGGTTAATAACTTCTTCATCTTTTTGGGTTAAAGTGTATAATTTGATTTGCAACTTATCCCCTTGACTCTGAATGCTTAAGTTCAATTTTAAAATAAAATCCTTTCCTAGTAAATTGTACCCCGCTTCAGGAAGCAAAAGTAAATCATTAAGACAAATCTTTTGATCGGTTTCTATTTCCACATCTTTTAAAACAGGAACCTTAAAGGGCTCCCCTCTTGCCCCTATTACAGACGTATAACTCTTCCCTTCTTTTATTCCCTCTGGGAGCTTTTGAATAGTGGATCTTTCAGCTCCTGTATCTACTAAAAATAGTACTTCTTCTTTATGGGGACCGATTAATAGTTTTATCAAGGGCTCTGTTGATGTTGAAGTCCCCAGAAGATATAGCCCCTGACACCCCTATTCTTCTTTAAACATTTTCTCGTCTTGTTCCCGCTTACGACAATTCTTCTGTAAATGTCCCCTTTTTTGACAATAGTAACAAGCGGGGATCGCTGAATTCCCTTGAGAAGGCTGACCTCTAGGGGTTTCTTCTATACTTCTTCTCTTCTCCCTCTCTCCTGACAAGGGCTTTTTCTGACTTTCTTTTACTGCTGCTACAAAGATCTTGGCTTTTGTTTTTTGTTTCTCCTCATCTCTCCTGACATATACTTTTTGCGCTTCTCTAAGTAACTCTTCTAATCCTCTCTCTTGCCAATTTTCTAACTTTTCTAATTTCTTTCTTATGTCCACCCAGGATTTGGCTACAAATTGTGTTCTAAGGAGTGCGGTTCCAATTGCTGTATTCGGATCGATCCCCGAATACATTTGCAAACTTTTCTTTAATCTCTCCAACCATTCTGTCGGAGATTCCTCTTTTCCTTGTTGTTCATTGAATGTTTTATTAATGTTTTTTCCTTGTGGAACCGCTTCTCTGATCCCTTGTATAATCATTGTTCTCAAATCTCTCATGTTTTGTCTTCCCTGGGGTTGCTGGTGATCCCAGTGGGGATCCACATTTGGCCATTTTTGATCTCCTGGGGGTCCAGCTTGATTTTGTCTTTCCCAAATCCTCATTCCAGCTTGCCTAATCATTCCCCTTTCCTCAACAGTAAATAAGATTCCTAAAATGGATTGTATTTCTTCCCAGGTATAAGTGTTAGGACCCAGGAATTGATCTAGTCTTTCGGCTACTCCGAGGGGGTCATTTAACAGAGTCCCCATTTCTTTCCTAAAAGATCTCACCTCTGTGGTGTTTTGTCCTGGTTTCAGTTAGAACAGAATTAATTTTCTTCCTAGTAGCTGGTGGAATGCTGTGTTTTGGCTTAGGATGAGAAGAGTGCTGATAACACCCCGATGTTTTAATTGTTGCAGAGCAGTGCTTATACCAAGCCAAGGACACCTCAGAGTTTTGCTCTGTCCTGCCAACAGGCAGGCTGGGGGTGCAGTAAAAGCTGGGAGGGGACAGACCCAGGACAGGTGACCCGAACTAGCCAAAGGGGTATTCCATACCATCTGACGTCATGCTAAACAATATATAGGGGTGGCTAGCCGGGGGGAGGGGGCCGGACTGCTCGGGGTTAAGCTGGGCATCGGTCAGCGGGTGGTGAGCAATTGCATTGTGCATCACTTGTTTGTACATATTATTATTAGTAATACTATTATCATCATTGTATTATTATTATTATTATTATTATTATTTTCCTGTCTTATTAAACTGTCTTTATCTCAACTCACGGGCTTCACTTTCCATTTCTCTCCCCTGTCCCAGAGAGGGAGGGGGGAGGGTGAGCGAATGGCTGCGTGGTGTTTAGCTGCCAGCCGGGTTAAACCACGACAGTCTTTTTGGCGCCCAACGTGGGGCACGAAAGGTTGAGATAACGGCAGATCTGACCAGAGTGTGTTAAACTAAAATTGGTATAAGTATTAGACCTGCTTAATAGTCACTTGTCATAATGCTGATTGCTTTAATCTCAACTGTGCTGCGCCTGTTTTCCAAATTGAGTATTATAGCACGTTATTTTCTGTACGTGCTCTCTGTCATGTTGTTTATCCTCTCCGGGCCCTGGTTTCAGACCATTATGGTACTGTGTGTTGTATCAGTGGCTTATGAGATGATGAAATATCTGGCCATGACTCTAACCTGGTATTTGTACTCAGTAACATCTTCGATTCTATACTTTGGAAACTGTATTTTGGAAACTATTAGCAATTGTATCTGTTGCCTTTTTTCATTAGGGAGTCAATCTGTGGAGGGGAAAGGGGAAGATAATTTTTCTTACTTGATTACTCTCCCTTTCTCCTTCACTACCCCTGTACCCTCCTTGATCACTCTCCCTTCCTCCTTCACCACCCTCTTATCCTCCGAGTTTATTACAATAGCTCTCCAAGATATTGAATATCCTTGGGATACTCAGACCAGCATAGTCCTGTTGTTCTGCCTCCTGAATGCACTTCAGGTTCTGCTTAAAGTTAAACAACTACTTAGGAAGCTCATCCGGAGATCTGCCCGGAGGCAGTATAGTTGTGGGTGGCAGGGAGTATGGGAGGATATGGGCAGGCATCTAGAGCAGTTGGCACCCCCAATGTTTTGGAAATTCACCCCTGAACAAGTGCAAAATCCTCAAAAACTGGCAGAATGCTTGAATAAAAGGTGTCGCGATTCGGGAAGTTCCAAAGTAACACAAATCATTGTAACATGCTGGGGCCTGGCTCATGCCTATCGAGCTGCCATGGATACTGCTATCAACTTAGCTCCAGTTCCTGCAGCCGCTCCAGCTCTGGTTCCTGCAGCTGCTCCAGTCCCAGCTCCTGCAGCTGCTCCAGTTCCAGCTCCTGCAGCCGCTCCAGCTCCGGTTCCTGCAGCTGCTTCAGCTCCTGCAGCCGCTCCATCTCCTGTAGCTGGGTCAGAGAAACGAGCTGTAGCAGTGCAAGTAGACCCTGCAGAGGGTATTCCAACCTCTGTGGCAGACCCTGTAACAAGGTCAGAGAAACGAGCAGTAGCAGTGCAAGCTGCCCCTGTAGAGAAGGTGAAAAAATGGTATAGAGATTCAGGTCGTTTAGAACGCAGAGAATCTTCTGCCAAATCTAGGTATAGAGACGACGGAGACGACGACGACGCTGGGCCATCAAGGGTTCAGGAGGAGGAAGATGAGGATGCCGAAAAATCAACAGTAACTACCCGAAGCCTAAACGAGCGTGAGTTACGAGATGTGCGAAAAGATTTTGGTCGCTGTATAGGTGAGCAGCTTGTCACCTGGCTGCTCCGATGCTGGGACACTGGAGCCAATTGTGTGGAATTAGACGGCAGGGAAGCCAAGTGACTGGGATCCCTTGCTAGAGATGCAGGCATTGACAAAGCAATTGCAGATGGAGCACAATCTCACAGCCTCTGGAGGCGTCTCCTCTCAGCTGTGAGGGAAAGGTATCCCTTCAAGGAAGAACTTTTATGTCTACCAGGCAAGTGGACCACTATGGAGAAGGGAATCCAGTACCTGAGGGAATTAGCCGTACGGGAAGTGATTTATGAGGATCCAGACCTCAGACAAACATCCAAAGATCCAGATGAAGTCAGGTGTACCCGACCCATGTGGCGGAAGTTTGTACGGAGTGCACCATCATCATATGCCAGCTCATTGGCAATAATGGCCTGGAAAGAGGATGAGGAACCCACAGTGGATGAAGTGGCTAAACAACTCCGGCAGTACGAAGGAAGTCTCTCCTCTTCCTTACAGGCCTGCATCTCAGCTGTGGAGAAACTTTCTGAAGAGTTCCACCAACTTAAAGAGAATCTATCTTCATCCCCACCTGAACCAACCAGTGTCCACCGACCAAAAGAGAACACTGTGGAGAAACTTTCTGAAAAGGTTCACCAACTTCAAGAGAGATTATTCTCCTCCGTACCTGTACAGAGCAGTGTCTCAGCTATCAGGGGTAGTCGTTCATCCACACAAGGAAGACGATATGGTGGGTACTCACCCCATGCTACCCTGTGGTTTTACTTACGAGACCATGGAGAGGACATGAGAAAATGGGATGGAAAATCTACCGCGACCCTAGAGGCACGGGTACGTGAGTTGCAAAAGAAAACAATCAGGAAGAAGGGATTCTCTGAAAAGTTTGCTGCTCCAACTTCCAGCAGACAGTCCTTCAAACACAGAAACGAAGAAGATTCCGACCAGGATTAGGGAGGCCCTGCCTCCAGCCAGGGGGAGGAAAGGGACAATCGAGTTTATTGGACTGTGTGGATTCGATGGCCTGGCACATCAGACGCACAGAAGTATAAGGCTTTAGTAGACACCGGTGCACAATGTACTATAATGCCATCGAGCTATAAAGGACCAGAGCCCATCTGTATTTGTGGAGTGACAGGGGGATCTCAGCAGTTGACTGTATTGGAGGCTGAAGTGAGTCTGACTGGGAATGAGTGGGAAAAGCACCGTATTGTGACTGGCCCGGATGCTCCGTGCATCCTTGGCATAGACTATCTCAGAAGAGGATATTTCAAGGACCCAAAAGGGTTCCGGTGGGCTTTTGGTATAGCTGCCTTAGAGACAGAGGGCATTAAACAATTATCTACCTTGCCTGGTCTCTCAGAGGACCCCTCTGTTGTGGGGTTGCTGAGGGTCGAAGAACAGCAAGTGCCAATCGCTACCACAACTGTGCACCGGCGGCAATATCGCACTAACCGGGACTCCCTGATTCCCATCCATAAGCTAATTCGTCAATTGGAGAGCCAAGGAGTGATCAGCAAGACTCATTCACCTTTCAATAGTCCCATATGGCCAGTGCGAAAGTCTAATGGCGAGTGGAGACTAACAGTGGACTATCGTGGCCTGAACGAAGTGACGCCACCACTGAGTGCTGCAGTGCCGGACATGTTGGAACTTCAGTACGAACTGGAATCGAAGGCAGCCAAGTGGTACGCCACAATTGATATCGCTAATGCATTTTTCTCCATCCCTCTAGCAGCAGAGTGCAGGCCACAGTTTGCTTTCACTTGGAGGGGAGTCCAATATACTTGGAATCGGCTGCCCCAGGGGTGGAAACACAGCCCTACCATTTGCCATGGGCTGATCCAGTCTGCGCTGGAGCAGGGGGAAGCTCCTGAACACCTGCAGTACATCGATGACATTATTGTGTGGGGTGACACAGCAGAGGAAGTTTTCGAGAAAGGGAAGAAAATAGTCCAAATCCCTCTGAAAGCCGGTTTTGCCATAAAACAAAATAAAGTCAAAGGACCTGCACGAGAGATCCAGTTTTTAGGAATAAAATGGCAAGATGGATGTCGTCAAATCCCAATGGATGTGATCAACAAAATAACAGCTATGTCTCCACCAACTAACAAAAAAGAAACACAGACTTTCCTAGGTGTTGTGGGGTTTTGGAGAATGCACATCCCAAATTACAGTCTGATTGTAAACCCGCTCTACCAAGTAACCCGTAAGAAGAATGAATTTGAATGGGGCCCTGAACAACGACAAGCCTTTGAACAAATCAAGCAGGACATAGTCCATGCAGTAGCCCTTGGGCCAGTTCGAACAGGACCAGATGTAAAGAATGTGCTCTACACTGCAGCCGGGGAGAACAGCCCCACCTGGAGCCTCTGGCAGAAAGAACCTGGGGAAACTCGAGGACGGCCCCTGGGGTTTTGGAGCCGGGGATATAGAGGGTCTGAGGCCCGCTATACTCCAACTGAAAAGGAGATACTGGCAGCATATGAAGGAGTTCGATCTGCTTCAGAGGTGGTCGGTACTGAAGCGCAGCTCCTCCTAGCACCCCGATTGCCGGTACTAGGCTGCATGTTCAAGGGAAGGGTCTCTTCTACGCATCATGCAACTGATGCTACATGGAGCAAGTGGATTGCATTAATTACTCAGCGGGCTCGAATAGGAAACCCCAGTCGCCCAGGAATATTGGAAGTGATTATGGACTGGCCAGAAGGCAAATACTTTGGGATATCATCAGAGGAGGAGGTGGGTCGTGCTGAAGAAGCCCCACTGTACAACCAGTTACCAGAGAATGATAAGAAATATGCCCTGTTCACTGATGGGTCCTGTCGTATTGTGGGGAAGCATCGGAGATGGAAGGCTGCTGTATGGAGTCCTACACGACGAGTTGCAGAAGCTGCTGAGGGAGAAGGTGACTCGAGTCAGTTTGCAGAAGTGAAGGCCATTCAGCTGGCTTTAGACATTGCTGAACGAGAAAAATGGCCAGTTCTCTATCTCTACACCGATTCATGGATGGTAGCAAATGCCCTGTGGGGATGGTTACAGCAATGGAAGCAAAACAACTGGCAGCGTAGGGGCAAACCCATCTGGGCTGCTGCATTGTGGCAAGATATTGCTGCTCGGGTAGAGAACCTGGCTGTGAAAGTACGTCACGTAGATGCTCATGTGCCCAAGAATCGGGCTACTGAAGAACATCAGAACAACCAGCAGGTGGATCAGGCTGCTAAGATTGAAGTAGCTCAGGTGGATCTGGATTGGCAGCATAAAGGTGAATTATTTATAGCCCGATGGGCCCATGACACCTCAGGCCATCAAGGTAGAGATGCAACATACAGATGGGCTCGTGATCGAGGGGTGGACCTGACCATGGACGCTATAGCACAGGTTATTCATGACTGTGAAACATGTGCTGCAATCAAGCAAGCCAAACAGTCAAAGCCTCTTTGGTATGGAGGACGATGGCTGAAATATAAATATGGAGAGGCCTGGCAGATTGATTACATCACACTCCCTCAAACTCGCAATGGCAAGCGCCACGTACTTACAATGGTGGAAGCAACCACCGGATGGCTGGAAACATACCCTGTGCCTCATGCCACCGCCTGGAACACTATCCTGGGCCTTGAAAAGCAAGTCCTATGGCGACATGGTACCCCAGAAAGAATAGAGTCAGATAATGGAACTCATTTCCGAAACAACCTTATAGACACTTGGGCCAAAGAACATGGTATTGAGTGGGTGTATCACATCCCCTATCATGCACCAGCCTCCGGGAAAGTTGAACGATACAATGGACTGTTAAAGACTACATTGAAAGCAATGGGCGCTGGGACATTCAAAAACTGGGATACGCATTTGGCAAAGGCCACCTGGTTAGTCAATACTAGGGGATCTGCCAACCGAGCTGGGCCTGCCCAATCAAACCTGTTACGTACTGTAGAAGGGGATAAAGTTCCTGTAGTGCGTGTAAGAAATATGCTGGGTAAAACAGTCTGGGCTACTCCTGCCTCAGGAAAAGGCAAACCCATTTGTGGAATTGCTTTTGCTCAGGGACCTGGATACACTTGGTGGGTGATGCAAAAGAACGGAGAGGTCCGGTGTGTACCTCAAGGAGATTTAATACTGGGTGAGAATAGCCCATGAACTGAATTGTACCATGTTAATTGCTATATAATACTGTATGTTACCACTACCATGACTACTATAGGTGACTAATTAGAATGTATGGAAAAGAGTGTAACCTGAGCATGACATAAATGGTATGGAATAAGGGGTGGATAGATGTCCTGGTTTCAGTTAGAACAGAGTTAATTTTCCTCCTAGTAGCTGGTAGGGTGCTATGTTTTGGCTTAGGATGAGAAGAGTGCTGATAACACCCCGATGTTTTAATTGTTGCAGAGCAGTGCTTATACCAAGCCAAGGACACCTCAGACTTTTGCTCTGTCCTGCCAACAGGCAGGCTGGGGGTGCAGTAAAAGCTGGGAGGGGACAGACCCAGGACAGGTGACCCGAACTAGCCAAAGGGGTATTCCATACCATCTGACGTCATGCTAAACAACATATAGGGGTGGCTAGCCGGGGGGAGGGGGCCGGACTGCTCGGGGTTAGGCTGGGCATCGGTCAGCGGGTGGTGAGCAATTGCATTGTGCATCACTTGTTTGTACATATTATTATTAGTAATACTATTATCATCATTGTATTATTATTATTATTATTATTTTCCTGTCTTATTAAACTGTCTTTATCTCAACTCACGGGCTTCACTTTCCATTTCTCTCCCCTGTCCCAGAGAGGGAGGGGGGAGGGTGAGCGAACGGCTGCGTGGTGTTTAGCTGCCAGCCGGGTTAAACCACGACAGTCTTTAAAGGGACTGCCACGAACCCAAATCCTCCCTGATTGCCTCCAAGGGGTACTTCTCTTAATGGATATAGAGAGGTTTCTTCAGGTACGGCAGTCTTACTTCTTGTGCATGCAGCCGGAGGCAGGTCTAATTCTGGTGCTGTTTGTGGTGGAGGCAGGGACCATGGCTGCACTGCCGGAGAGATTACCGGAGGGGGAGCCGGGAGAGCCGGGAGTGTGTTCTTAGGACCCAGAGGTGGTGGTGGTGGTGGTAAATTATCCAGCGGCTCCCATTCATCATTCTTTTCTTTTTCCTGCTTTTCCTCCTGTCATGGTTCCGCTCGAGTGGGCAGCCGAGCTCCACCACAGCCGCTCTCTCACTCCCCCTCCTCAAAGAGGAATGGGGAGAAAATATGTGAAAAGGGCTCAAGGATTGAGATAAGGACTAGAAAATCACTCAGTAATTATTGTAACGGGCAAAACAGACTCGGCATAAGGAGACAGTAAGATTTATTGCCTACAACTAACAAGCGAGAGAAGTGAGAAAACAAAGGAAAAAAAAAAAAAAAAAAAGCACCTTCCCCCCCATCCACCCTCTTCCACCTCCTCCCCCCGAGCGGCGCAGGGGAACGGGGGAATGGGGGTTATGGTCAGTCTACAGCGCTTCTTCTCTGCCGCTCCTTCTCTGTCACTCTCGTCCCCTGTGCTGTGGGGTCCCACCCACGGGATGCAGTCCTTGATGAACTGATCCGGCGTGGGCTTCCCACAGGCAGCAGCTCTTCCAGAACTGCTCCAGATATGGGTCCGTACCACGGGGTCCATCCCTCAGGAGAAAACTGCTCCAACCTGGGTCCCCTACGGGCAGCAGCTCCTGCCAGGTCACCTGCTCCTGCGTGGGCTCCTCTCCACGGGCTACAGGTCCGGCCCAGAATCTGCTCCGGCAGGGGTCTTCCACAGGCGGCAGCCTCCGTCGGTGCAGGGCCACCTGCTCCACCGTGGTCTCCTCCACGGGCTGCAGCGTGGAACCCTGCTCCACCGCGGTACTCCATGGGCTGCAGGGGGACATCCTGCTTCACCATGGTCCTCACCACAGGCCGCAGGGGACTTCTGCTCTGGCGCCTGGAGCACCTCTCCCCCTCCTTCTACACTGACCTTGGTGCAAGGCTGTTCTCTCACTCCCTTGACTCTCCCGGCTGCTGTGTGGCGCAGCGTTTTTTCCCTGTCTTAAATATGCTCTCACAGAGGCGCAAAACAACATCGCTTATTGGCTCGGATCTGGAAAACAATGGGGCCCTTCCCAAACATGGGGCAGCTTCTAGATCTTTCTCACAGAAACCACCCCTATGGCTCCCTGCTACCAAAACCTTGCCACGTAAACCCACTACACCTCCCCTCCAGAATCCTCATTTGTTTTTAGTGCTAATATTGAGGCTGGACGTGGAGTCCCAATCCACAATTCTGCATACTCACTTTCTTCCTGACAGAAAGGTTCATTTGAATTAACGTATATATTCAAAGCCTGACAAATCCAATCATCAAAAGATCCAAAAACAGGCCAGAAAACACACGGTCTTAAAGGGTTTTTTGGCCATTCTATCATACAGTAATGAACCAATTTTAATTTATTTTTTCCTTTTCTGGGGCCCCTATTGTTCCAATTTCCAATCATTATTCCTAATGGACTTTCTGGTGGTATATCTGGTATTTCGCTCCCTTTCTGGTCCTTGGTCTTCGATTTTATCTGACCCATCCGGGAATTTTACTAGTGGCAATTCCCACAGCCCTTGGTTGCCCCGAGTGAGAGTGTCTTGCAGGGGGTTTAGGACCTATCACCCACCCACGTATCCCTCTCTTCACCAGCCCAGCCCCCCCGACAGGAGATTAGAACCAGTGAGAAAACAAAAAGACTTCTACGCCTCAGACTTTAGAAGCCTCAGTTACACTCTCACACACAAACACGGGCAACCGTACCTTTACCCAACCGGACGGTATCTTACGAATCAGTCGTCTTCGTCCAGAGTCCAACCGGATGGTATCCACAAGCGTCTTCGTCTGGGATCGAACCAGATGGTATCCAAACGACTGTCGTCTTCGTCCGGTTCAATCCCGGACACCGGAACCCAACCAGACGGTATCCAAACAACCCTGTCGTCTTCGTCCGGATCTTCGCGCGCAGAATTACGGGCACAAAAACACAGCCGGCAAGGGAGCTCAAAAAAATCAAAATTCTTTGCTTACCTTTATTCTGGTTTAGGATGGCATTAGTCCCGATCTGACTCAAACAGGAGCCACCAAATGGTGGGGCGCCCCTCCTAGATTAAATCAGAATTCAGGAACTATAGCCATCCCGGACGAGCCCCCAAATTGTTATAAATGGCTCAGGATTCAAATTAGAATTAAATGAAAAATAGGATTTATTAAAGGATATAAAGGAATAGAGGTAAGCAAACAGCGCTGGGTGCACCGGGAGTCTCCGCTCCACCAGGACGCACACCAGTTACATCAAGCAGCTGATTTTTATGCTCCTAGACTAATACATATTCATTATTACTTCTAAAAAAAATAGATTATTAAAATTAGCTTCCGGGGTGCAGTCCCTCCTACTGGAGCATGCGCAGTCTCTTCTGGGGTCTCTTCTGGGGGTCTCTAGGGGTCTTCCATGCTGAAGGCTCGCAGTCTTCCTCTCCCCCTTTGTACTTACTGGGCACCATCCCAAGTTTACGGAACAAGTCCTGTCTCCCAGCCACCCTTCAGCTTCTTTCTCCTTCCTCTTTATCTCTCGGCCCCCCCTAACCACATAGTATCCCATAACAGTCACTAGTTGTTATCAGTTGTTCTGAAACTCCCAGACACACGAGTAATTAAAACATTCTTCCCCAGCCATTCACAGACACATCTATAGCAGTGTTAGAAATAGAAGTCCGGAATAACAAAAGCAAACAGGTTCATAAATTTAAGAAGTGATAAATTGACTAGAATGAGGAATGAGGGGGAGACTGGGACACACTGCAGCTGTGGTTCAAGAATTGAATTGCCAGTGCAGGGCCCAGAGGCAGACAGGATTCAAACGATTCAAACAGAATTGTTCTTTATGGACACGAATTGTTAAAACATTCCTCACAGCAGTGATGACATATAGTATTATATAATAATTAACATGATACAATTCAACTCACGGGCTATTCTCACCCAGTATTAAATCCCCTTGAGGTACATGCCAGACCTCCCCTTTCTTTTGCATTACCCACCAAGTGTATCCAGGTCCCTGAGTGTGAGAAATGTTTTAACAATTCGTGTCAATAGAGAGCTTGAAGGGAAATGTATTCGTAGGTTTTTTCCTTGAAGTCTCTGATATCTGGGGGTTTCAGAACAACTGCTAAGTATTATGACTTTTGCATGGGACTCTATGCAAACCCCTGATATCTGGCCAGGAGATTAAGGAGAAGGGAAAAGCTGAAGGACGGCTAAAAGACAAAGCTTGCAGGGAACACTGTGCAAGCTTTTGACATGCAGACAAGAAGTACAAAGAAGAAGGACAAGAAAAAAAGCCTGAGAAGAAGACTATGAGCCTTCAACATGAGAGACCCCCAGAGACCCCCAGAGGGACCACCAGAGACTGATACGCATGCTCCAGTAGGAGGGTTCAGATTCCGGAAACTAATTATAATAACCCTGTTTTTTTTAGAAGTAGTAATGAATATGTATTAGTCTAGGAGCATAAAAAATCAGCATCTTGATGTAACGGGTGTGCGTCTAGGTGGAGCGGAGACTCCCCGCGCACCCAGCGCTGTTTGCTTACCTCTATTCCTTTAATAAATTGTAAACTTTGATTATAATCCTATTTTGGGACTGAGCCATTTATAACAACTTGGGGGCTCGTCCGGGATGGTTTTTGTTCCTGGATTTTAATTTAGGAGAGGCGCCCCACCATTTGGTGGCTCCTGTCCAGAACCAATGCTATCTTGAACCTGAATAAAGGTAAGCAAAGATTTTGATTTTTATGAGCTCCCTTGCTGGCTGCAGCATTGTTTTTGCCTGTAATTCTGCGCGCGAAGTTCCGGACGAAGACGACGGAGTCGTAAGTGTTTAAGGCATATACCGTTCGGTTGGGTGGGATTCGGTTGCCTGTGTGTGTGTAAGAGTGTAACTGAGACTTCCGAAGTGAGTGTGGAGGTCTTCTAACCGTGGTTCCAATCTCCTGTGAGGGACTTGGCCGGTGAAGGAAGTGATTCCTATAGGATCCGTGGGTGGGTGATAGGTCCTAAACCCCCTGCAAGACACTCTTACTAAGGTAACCAAGGACTGTGGGAATTGCCATAGTAAAATTCCTAGATGGGTCAGACAAAATCAAAGACCAGGGACCAGAAGGAAGGGAGCAAAATACCAGATATACAACCAGAAAGTTCTTTAGGAATAATGATTGGAAATTGTAATGATAGGGTCCCCAGAAAAGGAAAAAGTAAATAAAAAATGGTTCAGTACTGTATGATAGAATGGCCAAAGGAGCCTTTAAGACCACGTGTCTTCTGGCCTGCTTTTGGATCCTTTGAAGACTGGATCTGCCAGGCTTTAAATATATATGTTAATTCAAAAAAACCTGTTTGCCGGGAAGAAAGTGATTATGCAAAATTATGGATTAGGCCTTCACGTCCAGCCTCAATATTTACACTAAAAACAAATAAGAATTTTGAAGAAGAAGATAAACAGGAGAAAGAAAAAATGATGAATGGGAGCCATTGGATAGTTTACCACCTCTATATCCTAACAATACACTCCCGGCGTCTCCTCCGGTGGCCGTAATATCTCCAGCAGTACCACCGTTGTCCCTGCCTCCAGCACTAACAGCACCGGAATTAGATCTGCCTCCGGCTGCATGTACAAGAAGTAGGACTGCCATATTTGAGAAAGCTTCTCTATATCCATTAAGAGAAGTACCCCTCGGAGGCAATCAGGGAGGCATCGGGTTCGTGGCAGTCCCTTTAAACACCACAGATGTAAGGAATTTTAAGAAAGAAATGGGGATCCTATTAAATGACCCCCTTGGAGTAGCTGAAAAACTGGACCAATTCCTAGGTCCTAATACTTATACCTGGGAAGAAATACAGTCCATTTTAAGAATCTTACTTACTGCTGAGGAAAGGGGAATGATCAGGCAAGCCGGAATGAGGATGTGGGAAAGACAAAATCAAGCAGGACCCCCAGGAGACCAAAAAATGGCCAAATGTGGATCCCCACTGGGATCACCAACAACCCCAGGGAAGACAAAATATGAGGGATTTGAGAACATTAATCATACAGGGAATAAGGGAAGCGGTTCCCCGAGGACAAAACATCAATAAAGCATTTAATGAACAACAAGGGAAAGATGAATCTCCAACAGAATGGTTGGAGAGATTAAAGGAAAGCCTACAAATGTATTCGGGAATTGATCCGAATACAGCAGTTGGAACCGCACTCCTTAGAACGCAATTCGTAGCTAAATCCTGGGGGGACATAAGAAGAAAATTAGAAGAGCTAGAAGATTGGCAAGAGAGAGGGTTAGAAGAATTACTTAGGGAAGCACAGAAAGTATATGTTAGGAGAGATGAGGAAAAACAAAAAGCAAAAGCCAAGATCTTTGTAGCAGCAGTAAGAGAAAGTCAGAAAAAGACCTTGTCCAGAGAGAGGAGAAAAAAAAAATAGAAAAAAACCCTAGCTGTCAGCCTTGTCAAGGGAAATCGACAATTCCCGTCTGTTACTATTGCAACAAGAAGGGACATGTTCAGAGGAACTGTCGTAAGCGGGAACAAGATGAGAAAATATTCAAAGAAGAATAGGGGTATCAGGGGCTATATCTTCTGGGGACTTCAACATCAACAGAGCCCTTGATAAAATTATTAATTGGTCCCCATAAAGAGGAGGTCTTATTTTTAGTAGACACAAGGGCTGAAAAATCCACTATTCAAAAACTTCCAAAAGGAATAGAAGAAGGGAAGAGTTATATGTCTGTAATAGGGGCAAAAGGAGAGCGCTTTAAGGTTCCTGTTTTGAAAGATATAGAAATAGAAACAGATTAAAAAAATCTGTCTTAATGATTTACTTTTGCTCCCTGAAGCGGAGTACAATTTACTAGGAAGGGATTTGATTTTAAAATTAAACTTAAGCATTCAAAGCCAAGGGGATAAATTGAAGATTAAATTATACACTTTGACACAAAAAGATGAAGAATTCATTAACCCTTCAGTGTGGTATGAGGAAGGGGAAATTGGAAAAATGGAAATGGACCCCATAAATGTTCAAATAATGGATCCACATCGTCCTATTCGAATTAAACAATACCCTAAACCAATGGAGGGTTGAAAAGGATTAAAACCTATAGTTGACAGACTTCTGGAAAAAGGAACTCTAGAATCATGTATGTCACCTCATAATACACCCATCCTCCCTGTGAAGAAATCGGATGGGTCATACAGAATGGTACAGGACCTGAGAGCTGTAAATCAGCGAACAATCACTAAATTCCCTGTGGTGGCAAATCCTTATACTTTACTAAGTCATATCTCTCCCAGACATACTTGGTATAGCGTAATAGATCTGAAAGATGCCTTTTGGGCCTGCCCTCTGGATGAAAAATCCAGAGATTATTTTGCTTTCGAGTGGGAGGACCCTGAAACGGGACGGAAACAACAATTAAGGTGGACTGTGCTACCACAGGGGTTTACAGAGTCACCAAATCTATTTGGACAAACTTTAGAAAAAGTTTTACAAGATTTTGCATTACCCAGGGAGGTAAAATTATTGCAATATGTGGATGATCTATTAGTAGCAGAAGAAACTGAAGAGGGAACCCGAGAATCTACTATTAAATTGTTAAATTTCCTGGAAGAAAAGGGATTAAAGGTGTCTCGATCAAAATTACAATTTGTGGAACAGGAAGTAAAATACGTAGGGCATTGGTTAAGTAAGGGAAGAAAGAAGTTAGATCCTGACAGGGTATCTGGGATCCTATCCTTAAGACCCCCACCAACAAAAAAGGAAATCCGGCAAATATTGGGATTATTAGGATATTGTAGACCATAGCTTGAAAGCTACAGTGAAAAAGTTAAATTCTTATATGAGAAATTAATTAATAATCAACTTAAGTGGTCTACAGAAGATGATCAAAAATTTGAAGAAATAAAAGAGGCATTAATACAAGCACCTGTATTGAGCCTTCCAGACCTGGAAAAACCTTTTTATCTCTTTGTGAACACATCAAACCAGATGGCATATGGAGTTCTTACTCAAGACTGGGCAGGAATTAAGAAACACGTGGAGTAGTGTTCTAAATTACTTGATCCAGTCAGTAGAGGGTGGCCTGCTTATCTCCAAGCTTTGGTCGCTACGGCATTATTAATAGAGGAAGTTAGAAAGATCACCTTTAGTGCTCCCTTAAAAGTGTATACTCCACACAATGTCAGAAGTGTCTTACAACAGAAAGCGGAGAAATGGTTAACAGATAGCCGGATCCTAAAGTATGAAGCTATACTAATTGACTCCCTTGACTTAGAACTGAGGGTAACCTCTGCTCAGAGTTCAACACAATTTTTGTTCGGAAAACCATCAGAGGAATTACAACATAACTATTTAGAGGTAATTGAGACCCAGACTAAAGTAAGGCCAGATTATAGAGATACTGAATTAGAGAAGGGAGAAGCACTATTCATAGATGGCTCCTCCCGAGTAGTGGAGGGAAAAAGAAAATCAGGATATGCAATAATTAATAAGGACCTGGAAACTGTGGAATCAGGACCCTTGAGTCCATCATGGTCAGCTCAGGCTTGCGAGCTATATGCCCTATATAGGAACTATTAAAGGGGAAAAGTGGAACTATATATACAGATTCTAAATATGCATATGGGGTGGTTCATACCTTCGGAAAAATTTGGGAAGAAAGAGGTTTAATTAATACTCAAGGGAGGAATCTTATACATCAAGAATTAATAATAAAAACTTAAAAGGCGTTAAGAGAACCAAAAGAAATAGCAGTGGTACATGTGAAAGGACACCAAAAGGGATTAGATTACCGAACCAGAGGGAATAATCTAGCAGATAAAGAAGCCCAGGAAGCAGCCTTGAGGACTCCGGCCGCTAAAATTAATATAGTATTGGAGGAAGAAAGGCGAGAGGGAGAAGAAAAAAAGTTTACTCCTGAAGAACAGACAAAACTAGAGAAAATAGGTGCTAAATTAGAAGAAGGAAAATGGATATTGCCAGACGGGTGAGAGAGATTACCAAAAGCTTATGCAAGGCAAATATTGGAACGTTTGCATGCATAAACACATTGGGGTACAAAAGCATTAAGTAATCACTTACTTAATTTGGTTGCATAGGGGTTTTTGGAATAGCAAAGCAAATCACACAAGGTTGCTTAACTTGTCAGAAGATAAATAAGAAAATGTTTCGACAAGCAGCCGCGGAAGGAAGAAAAACAGCTTATAGGCCTTTCAAGAAAGTACAAGTTGGTTTCACTGAATTGCCCAAGGTAGGGAGGATAAAGCATTTATTGGTAATAGTAGATCATTTAACACAATGGGTAGAAGCTTATCCCGTAGCATGAGCTAGGGCACAAATGGTGGTAAAAATTCTATTAGAACACCTGATACCTAGATATGGGATAATCCAGTACATTGATTCTGACCAGGGCACACACTTTACTTCTAAAATAATAAAATTATTATGTCAATCATTAGGTATTCAGTGGGAATACCATACTCCGTGGTACCCACAAAGCTCAGGGAAAGTAGAGAGAATGAATCAAACAATAAAACAACAATTGGCTAAATTAATGATTGAGACACAAATGCCCTGGACGAAATGCTTACCATTGGCACTTCTAAACATAAGAACTAAACCACACAGCGAGACTGGATTATCACCATATGAAATGTTATATTGTATGCCTTCTTCTCAAGGGATGCCTCTGGGAAACAATGTAGTTGAGGATCGTAGTATCCAGAAATATATAATTACTATTGGGAAAAGGTTGCAAGAGCTAAGAGAAATTGGAATAATGGCCCAGACACCACCTTTAGGATTTGCTATTCATAAGATACAACCAGGAGACAAGGTCTTAATAAAAACTTGGAGGGAAGAATCATTAAACCCCCGGTGGGAGGGACTGTACCTTGTTTTACTTACCACTGAAACAGCTGTGAGAACAGCAGAAAGGGGTTGGACCCATGCATCCAGAGTAAAAGGACCAATAAATACCAAAACTTGGAGGGTTGAGTCCGCTCCTGGGGAACTGAAATTAAAGCTAAAAAGAACTAATGTTCTGGCAATAAGTCTCTGCATTAATTAAGGATGCCAGAAGAAGGGGACAAGCCTGAAGGGAGGAAAGGGAGAAGGCAAGACCGGGGCAGGACTCTCCACTGCGATGTGTATGGTCTACTGAGGGAGGCAACTCCTACGGGTATTGACTGCCAAGTGAGAGGGCCTCGACCGGACTTCTCCCGCACTAAAGCCAGGTTGTCCCAGGAAAAAGAAACAAACAAACAAAAAAAATATATATGTATATAATAAATAAGATTTTTTTTTAAATATTGTAATTAGTTTTCCAGGAGCTGGATCACCCTCAAAGGCTGAACAGTAACCCAAGCTCAAATAGATCCTGGTATTGGACCCAACCCCTTGATTGAAGGCATTTCTCACACCCCCACGATACCCCCTGGACGACGCAGAAGGATGTTATACTTCCTGGTACTATTTTTACAAGGGCAATTAAGCCATGGGAATAACTTTTTCATTCTGGGGGAGGAAGTGGACAAGGCCTTTAACCTTAGCAATTGCTGGGTTTGTGGGGGACCAGGGGGAACTGAAAGTTGGCCCTGGGTAGCTGTCCCAGTTGAACCTAAGTGGTGGGTTAGTAATTTGAGTGAAGTTCATAATGGTACACAATTCTGGAAAGAGGAAGAAGGCCCGTGGCAATTGCACTCATCAGAGCAGGGTATATACTGTTTAAACAGAACAGGAACAGTAGAGGTGGGAGAAAGCATTTGTAAATGGACTCTATCTCCCGGATATGATTATACTGATCCTGAATGTGGACCTATAAACTGTACAGCAAGTAAAGGAAAATGGAACGCTACACATGTCCAGCTGAAAAACAGGACTTGGCTGAAATGCTCATATAAGAAATTTTTTGGACCTGGATGTGAAGCCATGGCAAGAGCACAATCAAAGGGACAATTCAACGTTCAAATCCTGAGTTGTCAGCGTGATAACACCACTAGGGAGCAGCATGTGGTAAGGGTCTACCGCTGGAGGTGGCAAGATGAGAATGGGACACAAGTGTTCTTTAAACATTTCTGGTCAGCTCGTAATATGACAAGTCGTGAAGGAGAACTTAGTTGTAATTGCGAGTGGGAATCTAGTGCGGGAGCTTGGAGGTGTATATATACAAGTACTAATGGGGCAAACATTGTAACAGGACCACTTGGTAACGAAAACACTTTGTATTTTCACGACCCAAGGAATAAAAGAGAATGGGACGGTCCTTTTCCAAATGGGACATGGGCTCTAAAGGGACATTATTGGGTGTGTGGCAAACAGGTCTATAAAAGGCTACCAAAGGACTGGTCAGGAATATGCTATGTGGGGTACGTAAGACCCTTGTTCTTTTTATTGACACAAATACAAGGAAATCACTTAGGAATTAAAGTATATGATGAACTGAATAGAGTAAAACGATCTACTGATGCTTCCTTAGCTGGGGGTAGTGCTCAAAAATGGAGAGAAAATGAATGGCCCCCTGAAAGAATTATACAGTATTATGGACCAGCTACCTGGAACCCGAATGAGGTAATATCTGGAGCCCGAGAACCTATTTATAATTTGAATTGCATAATTAGGTTGCAAGCTGTCCTCGAAATAATAACCAATCAAACAGCGATGGCTTTGGATCTTTTGGCTGATCAGTCCACCCAGATGAGGAATGCTCTTTCAACATAGAATGGTTTTAGACTATTTACTAGCAGAAGAGGGGTGTGTGTGTGGGAAACTAAATGATTCTAATTGTTGCTTACAAATTGACGATAATGGGAAAGTGGTTAAACAGATAACAAAAGAAATTAGAAAATTAGCCCACGTCCCAGTACAAACTTGGAAGGGTATGGATTGGGATATGTTTTCATGGCTGCCTGGTGGACCATGGGTTAAAAGAGTGTTATTTTTATTGTTATGTGGTGTAATGATGTTATTATTCATACCTTGTATGATACCTTGCTTTACATTATTGATACGCCGGATAATAAATAGTACATTTGTAATGACTTCATTAAAAAAGGAAGGGGATATGTCAATTATGATGCTTAAGAATTGGACCCTCCGAGAACAGACTGATGAAATCCAGTTACTAATGAAAAAAGTTGAAGAAGAGACACGAATTGAGGATATTAAAAAGAAAATAAGGATTGTGAGGAATGTTTTAACAATTCGTGTCAGTAGGAAAATGTATTTGTAGGTTTTTTCCTTGAAGTCTCTGATATCTGGGGGTTTCAGAACAACTGCTAAGTATTATGACTTTTGCATGGGACTCTATGCAAACCCCTGATATCTGGCCAGGAGATTAAGGAGAAGGGAAAAGCTGAAGGACGGCTAAAAGACAAAGCTTGCAGGGAACACTGTGCAAGCTTTTGACATGCAGACAAGAAGTACAAAGAAGAAGGACAAGAAAAAAAAAGCCTGAGAAGAAGACTATGAGCCTTCAGCATGAGAGACCCCCAGAGACCCCCAGAGGGACCACCAGAGACTGATATGCATGCTCCAGTAGGAGGGTTCAGATTCCGGAAACTAATTATAATAACCCTGTTTTTTTTAGAAGTAGTAATGAATATGTATTAGTCTAGGAGCATAAAAAAATCAGCATCTTGATGTAACGGGTGTGCGTCTAGGTGGAGCGGAGACTCCCCGCGCACCAAGCGCTGTTTGCTTACCTCTATTCCTTTAATAAATTGTAAACATTGATTATAATCCTATTTTGGGACTGAGCCATTTATAACAATGCCAACACCAAAGGCTCAGTCAGGGGCCAACTTAATTCCATACCTTTTCCCTCTAAGATGCTGTGTACAACATTTCATCCTATTTTCCTTCTCTCCACAAAAGCAACATTAATTACAAGATAGTGTTGTAGTTGACTGATCCATAAAGTGGCCATTCAGCTTATATAGTGGCCACCATCGATTGCAATACTTAGTGAAAGTCTCTTGCTTTCTGTGTCCCCATTTCTAACAAAATCCTTTCAATGTGCCAATATGCACCTGTGGGAATAGAAATGTTGTTTTTGCAGAGTTACATTGTTTAGAGCTAAGGAATGTGGTACTGAGATATGCTTACAGTGATAAGAAAGTTTAGCAGGTGACCTTGTAAAATGCAGTCAACCAGACTCCTTAGGACAATTAGGTGAAAATCATGGTGTTAAGTCAAGTCAGATAAGTGAAGAAACATTACCACTTCAAGCAGTAAAAATGTCAAAAGAAATTTGAAATTTAACAGGCCGGCGACTGAAGGCCATGCATTGTTTGTGAAGCATCAGATAGATTGTGAACCTGGATTACCCACTCAGTGGGGAAACAGGGGAGGGTCCTGTCATCAAAAAGCATATAAACTGTGTTTTGGAACTAGTAGATGCACTCTCTGCTGCTTGTGGGGCGCCTGCCATTGCAATCGCGAATAAATTACTACTTCACTGAGATCCTCGCCTGAGCCTAAGTTATTGGCTACGGAGTGTTTCTCACAATTTGGGGGCTCGTCCGGGATCCAGTCACCTACTGGGGAGCTCCACTGCCGCAGCAGCAGGAAGGCATGCCCCGCTGATTTCAGCGGTCCTGTGCATTGATGGTGGCGGTTCTGTGGAAAGCTGACAGAGGGCCCGAGACTGGTTAAAGAGGCAGGATCCGTGAAGTAGTGGGGAAAGGAAGAAGGTAGGCACTCCGGGTTTTTAAGAATCGATCCGATAACTCTGTGCAAAGACCAAGGTAAGAAATATTAAGTATTGCCTTGGGGGTCGGGTGATCTGGTGTATGGTAAGCCCTCGCACAGGGAAGTGCTGGCACTACACCAGGGAAATTTGGTGTACGGTAACCCTTGCATGGGAAAGTGCTGGGTAGTACACCAGGGAAATTTGGTGTACGGTAATCCTTGCACGGGGAAGTGCTTGGCAGTACACCCCCATTTTCCAGAATTGGAACGTTAGTGTGTGGTACACTGCAGAAGGGAAATTTCTGTAGCAACATACTGACGAGGGCAAGGAAAAACGGGAAATATGAGTTCCAGGGGACAGGGAGATATCCCTGGGGGAGTGCCTACCAATAGTCCTTCCTGAAGAATGATAAGAAATTGGAAACATAATCCCAAAATTAGAGGAGATTGTAAAAAGTTAAATATTGTGTATCAGTTTGGACAAAAGAACCAATTAAGGAAACAGCAGTATTTTGGCCAAAATATGGGTCTGATGAAAATTCAGGCTTTAAATTTATGTGTAAACAATAAGATTCCTTTTTCAGAGAAGGAGCCAAGTTATGCTCCCTATAATCTTAATATTGAACTGATGGCAGCAGCAGTCACTCCAGGAAGGGAGACAGGGACTGTAATTAACACTGTCCCTAAAGAAGGATCGTACTCTAGGCTCTGGCAACAATTAGAACAAGGTAGAAGATATATTGAGAATTTTGCCTTCCCTGATACTAACAGTACTAATGGTTCAAAGATTGAAGACGAAATTTCCTTAAGTGGTATATTCTTTATTGCAGCGCTGGATGCACGGGGGATCTCTCCACCTATCGTGCATGTTCGAATTAACAAACTATCTCATATTTATACAGCAAAACAATGAATATTCTATTAATGCCTATACATATTCATTACCTAACCCCGCCTACTCTCGCTTCGTATGCTAATTAGCTTATCAGTCCTTGCGCTTGCACAAAGCCTTCCAAGAATTTTGGGCCGGGGTCTTCGGGACGTGGGCAGGGGTCTTTGGGAGGAAGACCCCGAGTCTTCCTCATAGTGTACTTTTCACCTTTGGCCAGGAATCTGCTGAGTTGGCATGTTTCTTAATTGCAAGAGCTGGTTGTTGCTAATTATTCCGTTTGTTGTATCTTTATAATGAATTCCAATTTCCAGTTTCGAGATTTATAGTCCTTACATTTGTTTCTCTATCTGTCTGCCACTTCCTTATCATGAGTTCCAGTGTCTTGTTTTGAGATATACAGTCCTTGTCTGTTGGGAATTGGCATAATTGTTCGATCTAAGCTTGCTTTAAGCAACCAGGGGTAGGCCTTAGAAATCTCAGGGCCTGCTGTAGCTGAGCAAACCAAGCTGCCAGAGTAACTGTGAGAAGCTCCCACTGCAATGACTCCCACATCACCCAATTAAGGAACTCAGATAATATTGTTATCAGCAGCTGGCCTCAAGGACTAGGTCTACTGACCCTTAAGCACAAAGGGGGTTGTTTTCCTAACTTCTAATCAAAAGGGGGGTTCTTTTCTTGCAGGTGGTGTTATTTTCTTAACGGTTTGTCTGAGTGCTTTTGACCAATAATCTTGTGTGAAACACTGTCCACCCCTGTAAAATTCACTATAAAAGTTGGGCTATTCGGGCAATAAATGGGTGAAGCATGATCTGACTCTGCTGGTGTCTGTCGTGCTTTCGTCCATGCTTCGCAACACTTGTCTGGGGATCGTCCTTGCCTCCCCAATGCCTCCTTAATTACTAACACTAACTGTGTATCCTCTTAGGTGAACTACCCCCTCCTCCTTACCAGCAGAGAGGTTAGGACTTTTAAGACGGAGAGGAAGTCTTTATTCGAGGACCCCAACAGCCTAGCTGAACAATTAGACCAGTTCCTACGACCTGACTTATACTCTTGGGGGAGGGAATTATGTCTATAAGTATGTTGTTTACAGGGAAAGAAATGTGAATGATCAGGAGGAGAGCTGCTATACAAGAATGGGAAAGAGCTCATCCTCCAGGACCAGGGGTAATACCGGCAGGGCAGAAATACCCACTTGCCAATCCTGGCTGGAATAATAATAGTGTGCAACACAGAAATCATATGAGAGACTTGGGGTCAGAATGAGAAAGTACTTGGGGATGAGACCTGATGACCCAGTATCCCAAGGGCTCTTGAAAGTTCATTGTGTGATTAAAGCCTGGCAAGATATGCAGAAAATGTTCTAGAAGGTGGGGGGATGTAGTGAACAGTCACTGGGGGACCCTCCTGCGGGAGGCCCTGGAGGTGTGTGTCTGGAGGGGAGATAAGAAGGAAAAAAAAAAAAAAAAGAGATCGAAACTAATGGTATTGACAGTGCAGTGGGTAGTGAGGCAGAGGGTTGGAGAAAGATGAAGAAAATCTTCAGGGGGAGTCAGGGCCAGGATGGAAAGGAGAGGAAGAGAGATGAAGGAATGGCAGGCAAAGAAGGCTGCCTGTGTTGTGGCCTGAGTCCTAGCAGGGACAGGCTTTGATAAGATGTTTTAAGTGTGGCCAGGCTAGCCACTTCGAATAGGAATATCTGGAGTGGAAGAAGGAGGAAAGAAGGAAAATGGGATGAAATATGCTATATTGATATGTTGTTTCAGTATCTTGGAGGGAAAAAGTATGGAATTAAGTTGGACCCTGACTGAGCCTTTGGTGCTGGTATTAGGAAAGTACAGTCTGGAGAAAGATGAAGGAAGTGTTAAAAAGGGTTGCTGAACGTGTTAAAGGTGTGGTATGTAGTGTTTGACAGAGCTGTTTGAAGTTGAATGAGCAGGGAAAGGGGATGTAGGCATTATCTAAGTAACAGTCTAGAAGTTTTGGGATATTTGCTGTGGTGTTTGGTCAGTTTCTCAAGTATCAGGAAGGGGAGGGACGGGGGGAACAGCCTGCTCCACCAGGAGCCACAGGCCGCAGGGGGGCTTCGGCTCCAGCGCCGGGAGCACCTCCTCCCTCTCCTTCTGCGCTGACTTTGATGTCTGTGGGGAGTTTTCTCGCTCCTTGCTCTCCCAGCTGCTGTTGAGCAGCAGGTTTTTATTTGTTTCTTTGTTTGTTTTCGTGGATGTGCTCTCACAGAGGCACCAACTGTGTTGCTCATGGCTTGGCTCTGGGCAGCGGTGGGCCCCTTTGGGGCCAGATGAAATTGTCCCTTATCTGCCACGGGGAGGCTTCTTTTTTTTTTTTTTTTTTTTTTCACGGGGGCTGCCACTGCAGTTTCCCCCCTCCCCCTCCCCCCCCACACCCCGAACCTTGCCATCAAACCCAATACACTGAGGCAGCTAAGTTATTACTGTGAGAAACACTCCGTAGCCAATAACTTAGGCTCAGGCGAGGATCTCAGTGAAGCAGTAATTTATTCGCGTTTCCAATGGCAGGCGCCCCACAAGCAGCAGAGAGCGCATCTACTAGTTCCAAAACACAGTTTATATACCTTTTGATGGCAGGACCCTCCCCTGTTTCCCCACTGAGTGGGTAATCCAGATTCACAATCTATCTGATGCTTCACAAACAATGCATGGCCTTCAATCGCTGGCCTGTTAAATTTCAAATTTCTTTTGACATTTTTACTGCTTGAAGTGGTAATGTTTCTTCACTTATCTGACTTGACTTGACACCATGATTTTCACCTAATTGTCCTAAAGAGTCTGGTTGTCTGCATTTTACAAGGTCGCCTGCTAAACTTTCTTATCACTGTAAGCATATCTCAGTACCACATTCCCTCCTTCTAAACAATGTAACTCTGCAAAAACAACATTTCTATTCCCACAATTCCCCCCTTTTCTTTTTTTATAAACTTGATTTTTGCAAAAACTCTTTTTATTTTTATTTATTTATTTATTTTAAGTGTAATTTGGTAAATATCTTCCTCTTCTTCACTTTCTTTGCTCTCCATTTCCTCTAATATCATTTTATCTGAGTAGGGTGGTGGATCTATGGTCATTTGTTTCAATAATGTGGTTTCAATTAACCGCTGGACAAGTCCCCTTACAAAGGGGATAATGCAACAGCCAATAGCTGTCAAAACTCCTGCTACTATAATTGAGGATGTAAATATGGACATTACCATCCCTTTCCATTTACCAAACCAAGATTTCAACCATCCTGTGATGGAAGTGTCTGCTCCCGAATTTTCTGCCAATTCATTGGCAAGGGTGGTAAGCCCTTGCAATGCTCTTGTTACTGTGCCATCCGGGGCAGTATTGTTACGGATAAAAGTACAACGGTTGCCCAGCATCACGCATACACCACCCTTCTCCACGAGCATCATATCTAATGCTATCCTGTTTTCCCAAGCCATTTTGCTGATGGCATCTAGTTGTTCAGCGATTCCTCTCATCGCATCCTTGGTATAATTGATGAATCTCTGCTGATTATAATAGAAATAATTAATCCAATCCACATTTTTATTGATTGTTACCCACCAGAACAGTAACTCAAACCCTGCAGCAATTTAATTTCTGGCTTTATGTTCATCCAGAACTCCTCTAGGTACCCCAATAGAATCTATGTATACTCTATCATCAAATGATATTCCTAAGCCTCCTTTACTTCTTCTGGGTATTTGTGATGTTTCTCTTTCAAATGCCAGGGTGAAGGGTATAGCTGATTGAACAAGTGCACAAGTGCCTTCCCAATTAGATGGTAGGGTGGACCGTAAGATCTTCCCTCCACCGTACCACCAGAGATCTGCCCTGGGGATCTCTAGTCTTGAGCAGTTTCCCATCAAGTCCTTGGTAGCACAAGGCAAATTCTCCCAGATGCCAGGTAGCACTCACACCCTGCCGTGAGAGGCAAGCTGTATGGTTACCTATAGCTGTAGAGAATGCAGGGGGAACCGCGATATTGTTATCATGCAAGAAACAGCAAAGAGAGACTTACAGGCCTCATTTCCCCAGGCAGTCTTTTCTTGGTACAATGCAATCATACATCGCATCCCTTGGGAGTCTTTGGTCCACCCCCATGGGAAGGGCACTATCTGGGCAATCGGTCATCCTGAGGCACAAGCATAGCAGTAGCTACAGTTGAGACTCTGGACGGTATATTTGACCCATTCTATCCAGGCATTCACATCCCCATACCCTGTTTGAATCTCAAATGTTTGAACTGCCACATTTCAGAGGGCCTCCTGTTTACTCTCCTGTTTTCTCCTTGAGTTTCTCCCTTTCTCTGATGGCAATAGAGGATTGTTTCCATACAGCTATTCTCAATCTGGCTGTTGTGTCTCTCCCAGTTATTTGTTCTCTCTGCTCAATTGTTGTTGGACATTTAAATCTCCACAAGCTAACACCTCACAAGCATCAAACGTGACAGACTGTGGTACATAACCCTCTGTCACAGTCACCCATATTTTGATGGGGTATCCCGTTTTTGCTATTATCTGGTCATGCCTTTTCCAAGTTACCAATTGACCGAGGCCTTCTCTGAGGCCTAGAATCACTAAAAACAAAATTAGTAATCGATTTTTTCCCTGTCATTATTTTTAAACCTTAGGTTTCCAAATAATTATCGATACAAAAATAAGATGTACACTACTACTATAACAACCCCCCCCTTGGGAGCACTGCAGTTCGCTATAGATCTGTCCTTTCTCTCAATCACAAGTCACACTCGTTAGTTACCTGTGAAAATAAAAGGTTAGTTTACAATTGTAAGCTTTTATCCTGCTCAGAGTCCACTACGAGATTTTTCTCTTCAATTTCAACTTCCAACAAGTCTTTTATAGGAACAGCTTCCCAGGTACTAGCGTCGACAGATGCCTTCACTCGAGTATAGTGAGTCCAACCTTTTTCCGCAGTTCTTACGGCTGTTTCAGTGGTCAGTAATTGTCCTTCCCATTCAGGCCGGAGTTGACTCTTTCCAGGTCCGAATCAGGACCCAGTTTCCTGGGTGATGGTGGTGAATGGGGAATTCCAAAGGTGGGGTTTGAGCCAACAACCCACAGGTCCTGAGAGATGACAAAGAAGAGGACAACCCCAGAATACAGTTCTTAAGAAAACTCTCTTGTTTTGAATTGTGGTATCTCATCCCTTCTGCCCAGATAGGGCAATCTGAACATCGTCTCATATGGTGAAATTCCTATATCCTTTCTTGGTGCTGTTTAAACCTGTAGGAGTAAGCATTTTACCCAAGGAAGTTGGGTTTCTAACACTAGTTTAGTTAATTGCTTCTTTAATATCTGATTCATTCGCTACACCTTCCCAGCAGAGGAGGGGTGCCAGGGGCTGTGAAAATCCCACTCAATCTCTAAGGCCTGCTTTAACCCTTGCAGTAAAGCTTACACCCATCCAGTCACGTGGTCAATTAGGACAAACAAGTAACTCAGTAAAGTTTACCTGTATACTTTGGAAAGGTCAAAGCCCTGGCTCATGTCCCCCTCTAGATGGGTTACAGAAGACCTTTTTATTTACCTTTTGACATATGGTACATCCTCTACATATGTGCTTCCCTAAAGTGTATATTCCTACACAGACATACTTTCTTAGCACAATATCACACATTGCTTGCACCTCCCAATGACTCTTTTGATGTAAAATGTTAATATTTGCCTCATTATCACTTTATTCAGCATTTCTCTCCCATCAGGGAGTATCCGTTTTCCTTCAGACTTCACGGCTCCTGATTCCTTAAAGAAAATCGTTCTTTTAAAACTTTTTAGTTCTTTCTTAATTTTCAACAATTCCCTGAATCCTCTCTGGATTTATTCTTCATTTTCCCTCAGACATTAGATGCCTTAAATACCTGACTTCTCTTTCTCCATATTGTAACTTTTTTTTTTTTTTTTTAATACTCCCAAGCCCTGCTTTCCCAGAAAGTTGAATAGCTTGTTAGTAGCTTTCTTCACAACTCTTTTCTCCTGTCCTGACAATAGAAAACGATCCACATATTCGTAACATTAATACCTCCTTGGGAGGTTGTAATTGCTCCAAAATCTTTTTTAAAACTTACCCATATAGATAAGTGGCCCTGTAAACCCCCCAAGGTAAAATTGTCCACCTATATTGTTGCTTCCGCCCCCATTTCAGGGTCTTTCCAGTCAGAGGTGAATATACGTTTGCTCTCAGGGCCTGAGAGCACTCCATTAATTACACTGTTATTCCAGTCTAATAATTTACTATTTGAATGCCCAATTTAGTCATCAAATCCCTTCCCAACAAGTTAGTCTCTGCCTTGGATACATACAATAATTGCCCAGCGATCATTTTATTCCCTAGTCTTAGCTTGGTATCCCCCAAAACTGGCACTGTTATCCCAGCCCCTTCTACCCCCATCACTTTTTAGGGTTTCATTAGTTAATTTAATCCCTGATACTTTACAAGTCAGTAATGACCTAGCTACCCCAGTGTATTGGGTTTGATGGCAAGGTTCGGGGGCTGTGAGTGGGGGGGTGGGAAACTGCAGTGGCAGCCCTTGTGAGAAAAACCCAGAAGCCTCCCCGTGGCAGATAAGGGACAATTTCATCTGGCCCCAAAGGGGCCCACTGCTGCCCAGAGCCAAGCCATGAGCAATACAGTCAGTGCCTCTGTGAGAGCACATCCACGAAAACAAACAAAGAAACAAACAAAAACCTGCTGCTCAACAGCAGCTGGGAGAGCGAGAAACCCCCCCGCAGACACCAAAGTCAGTGCAGAAGGAGGGGGAGGAGGCGCTCCAGGCGCTGGAGCCGAAGCCCCCCTGCGGCCGCTGTAGAGGCCGCTGGTGGAGCAGGCTGTTCCCCCCTCCCCGATGCTTGGGAAACTGACCAAACACCACAGCAAATATCCCAAAACTTCTAGACTGTTACTTAGATAATGCCTACATCCCCTTTCCCTGCTCATTCAACTTCAAACAGCTCTGTCAAACACTACATACCACACCTTTAACACGTTCAGCAACCCTTTTTAACACTTCCTTCATCTTTCTCCAGACTGTACTTTCCTAATACCAGCACCAAAGGCTCAGTCAGGGTCCAACTTAATTCCATACTTTTTCCCTCCAAGATACTGAAACAACATATCAATATAGCATATTTCATCCCATTTTCCTTCTTTCCTCCTTCTTCCACTCCAGATATTCCTATTCGAAGTGGCTAGCCTGGCCACACTTAAAACATCTTATCAAAGCCTGTCCCTGCTAGGACTCAGGCCACAACACAGGCAGCCTTCTTTGCCTGCCATTCCTTCATCTCTCTTCCTCTCCTTTCCATCCTGGCCCTGACTCCCCCTGAAGATTTTCTTCATCTTTCTCCAACCCTCTGCCTCACTACCCACTGCACTGTCAATACCATTAGTTTCGATCTCTTTTTTTTTTTTTTTTCCTTCTTATCTCCCCTCCAGACACACACCTCCAGGGCCTCCCGCAGGAGGGTCCCCCAGTGACTGTTCACTACATTCCCCCCACCTTCTAGAACATTTTCTGCATATCTTGCCAGGCTTTAATCACACAATGAACTTTCAAGAGCCCTTGGGATACTGGGTCATCAGGTCTCATCCCCAAGTACTTTCTCATTCTGACCCCAAGTCTCTCATATGATTTCTGTGTTGCACACTATTATTATTCCAGCCAGGATTGGCAAGTGGGTATTTCTGCCCTGCCGGTATTACCCCTGGTCCTGGAGGATGAGCTCTTTCCCATTCTTGTATAGCAGCTCTCCTCCTGATCATTCACATTTCTTTCCCTGTAAACAACATACTTATAGACATAATTCCCTCCCCCAAGAGTATAAGTCAGGTCGTAGGAACTGGTCTAATTGTTCAGCTAGGCTGTTGGGGTCCTCAAATAAAGAATTCCTCTCCTTCTTAAAAGTCCTAACCTCTCTGCTGGTAAGGAGGAGGGGGTAGTTCACCTAAGAGGATACACAGTTAGTGTTAGTACTGTTAGTATCAGGGAAGGCAAAATTCTCAATATATCTTCTACCTTGTTCTAATTCTTGCCAGAGCCTAGAGTATGATACTTCTTTATGGACAGTGTTAATTACAGTCCCTGTCTCCCTTCCTGGAGTGACTGCTGCTGCCACCAGTTCAATATTAAGATTATAGGGAGCATAACTTGGCTCCTTCTCTGAAAAAGGAATCTTATTGTTTACACATAAATTTAAAGCCTGAATTTTCATCAGACCCGTATTTTGGCCAAAATACTGCTGTTTCCTTAATTGGTTCTTTTGTCCAGACTGATACACAATATTTAACCTTTTTTTTTTTTTAATTATTTTTCTTTTACAATCCCTCTAATTTTGGGATTATGTTTCCAATTTCTTATCATTCTTCAGGAAGAACTATTAGTAGGCACTCCCCCAGGGATATCTCCCTGTCCCCTGGAACTCATATTTTCCCATCTTTCCTAACCCTCGCCAGTATGTGCTACAGAATTTTCCCTTCTGCAGTGTACCACACACCATCGTACTGAAAAATGGGGGTGTACCGCAAAGCACTTCCCCGTGCAAGCGTTACCGCACACCTATGAGTTTACCAGATTCCCTGGAACTCGTACTTCCCATCTTTCCTAACCCTCGCCAGTATGTGCTACAGAATTTTCCCTTCTGCAGTGTACCACACACCAACGTACTGAAAGATGGGGGTGTACCGCCAAGCACTTCCCCGTGCCAGCGTTACCGCACACCTGAGTTTACCAGATTCCCTGGTGTACTTCCAAGCACTTCCCCGTGCAAGGATTACCGTACACCAGATTCCCCTGGTGTAGTGCCAGCACTTCCCCGTGCAAGGGCTTACCATACACCAGATCACCCGACCCCCAAGGCAATACTTAATATTTCTTACCTTGGTCTGTGCACAGAGTTACCGGATCGATTCTTAAAAACCCGGAGTGCCTACCTTCTTCCTTTCCCCACTACTTCACGGATCCTGCCTCTTTAACCAGTCTCGGGCCCTCTGTCAGCTTTCCACAGAACCGCCACCATCAATGCACAGGACCGCTGAAATCAGCGGGGCATGCCTTCCTGCTGCTGTGGCGGTGGGGCTCCCCAGTAGGTGACTGGATCCCGGACGAGCCCCCAAATTGTGAGAAACACTCCGTAGCCAATAACTTAACCTCAGGCGAGGATCTCAGTGAAGTAGTAATTTATTCGCGATTGCAATGGCGGGTGCCCCACAAGCAGGAGAGAGCGCATCTACTAGTTCCAAAACACAGTTTATATACCTTTTGATGGCAGGACCCTCCCCTGTTTCCCCACTGAGTGAGTAATCCAGATTCACAATCTATCTGATGCTTCACAAACAATGCATGGCCTTCAGTCGCCGGCCTGTTAAATTTCAAATTTCTTTTGACATTTTTACTGCTTGAAGTGGTAATGTTTCTTCACTTATCTGACTTGACTTGACACCATGATTTTCACCTAATTGTCCTAAGGAGTCTGGTTGTCTGCATTTTACAAGGTTGCCTGCTAAACTTTTCTTATCACTGTAAGCATATCTCAGTACCACATTCCCTCCTTCTAAACAATGTAACTGCAAAAACAACATTTCTATTCCCACATTACTGACTTGTAAAGTATCAGGGATTAAATTAACTAATGAAACCCTAAAAAGTGATGGGGGTAACAGTGCCGCTTTTGAGGGATACCAAGCTGAGACTAGGGGATAAAATGATCACTGGACAATTATTGCATGTACCCAAGTCAGGGACTAACTTGTAAGTAACGGATTTGATGATTAAATTGGGCATTCAAATAGTAAATTGTTAGACTGGAATAACAGTGTAATTAATGGAGTGCTCTCAGGCCCTGAGAGCAAACGTATATTCACCTCTGACTGGAAAGACCCTGAAATGGGGGCGGAAGCAACAATATAGGTGGACAATTTTACCTTGGGGGGTTTACAGGGCCACTTATCTATATGGGTAAGTTTTAAAAAAGATTTTGGAGCAATTACAACCTCCCAAGGAGGTATTAATGTTACGAATATGTGGATCGTTTTCTATTGTCAGGACAGGAGAAAAGAGTTGTGAAGAAAGCTACTAACAAG
This sequence comes from Aythya fuligula, assembly GCF_009819795.1. Taxonomy (NCBI): domain Eukaryota; kingdom Metazoa; phylum Chordata; class Aves; order Anseriformes; family Anatidae; genus Aythya; species Aythya fuligula. Next base: position 5,777,568 of record NC_045594.1, on the reverse strand, counting down.
CTATTCAACTTTCTGGGAAAGCAGGGCTTGGGAGTATTAAAAAATAAATTGCAATATGGAAAAAGAGAAGTCAGGTATTTAAAGCATCTAATGTCTGAGGGAAAATGAAGAATAAATCCAGAGAGGATTCAGGGAATTGTTGAAAATTAAGAAAGAACTAAAAAGTTTTAAAAGAACGATTTTCTTTAAGGAATCAGGAGCCATGGAGTCTGAAGGAAAACGGATACTCCCTGATGGGAGAGAAATGCTGAATAATGTGATAATGAGGCAAATATTAACTGTTTTACATCAAAAGAGTCATTGGGAGGTGCAAGCAATGTGTGACGTTGTGCTAAGAAAGTATGTCTGTGTAGGAATATACACTTTAGGGAAGCACACATGCAGAGGATGTACTAGATGTGAAAAGGTAAATAAAAAGGTCTTCTGTAACCCATCTAGAGGGGGACGGGAGCCAGGGCTTTGACCTTTCCAAAGTATACAGGTAGACTTTACTGAGTTACTTGTTTGACCTAATTGACCACGTGACTGGATGGGTGTAAGCTTTACTGCAAGGGTTAAAGCAGGCCTTAGAGATTGAGTGGGATTTTCACAGCCCCTGGCACCCCTCCTCTGCTGGGAAGGTGGAGCGAATGAACCAGACATTAAAGAAGCAATTAACTAAACTAGTGTTAGAAACCCAACTTCCTTGGGTAAAATGTTTACTCCTACAGGTTCAAACAGCACCAAGAAAGGATATAGGAATTTCACCATATGAGACGATGTTCAGATTGCCCTATCTGGGCAGAAGGGATGAGATACCACAATTCAAAACAAGAGAGTTTTCTTAAGAACTGTATTCTGGGGTTGTCCTCTTCTTTGTCATCTCTCAGGACCTGTGGGTTGTTGGCTCAAACCCCACCTTTGGAATTCCCCATTCACCACCATCACCCAGGAAACTGGGTCCTGATTCGGACCTGGAAAGAGTCAACTCCGGCCTGAATGGGAAGGACAATTACTGACCACTGAAACAGCCGTAAGAACTGCGGAAAAAGGTTGGACTTGTGATGAATGTTTTAACAATTCGTGTCCATAAAGAACAATTCTGTTTGAATCCTGTCTGCCTCTGGGCCCTGCACTGGCAATTTAATTCTTGAACCACAGATGCAGTGTGTCCCAGTCTCCCCCTCATTCTAGTCAATTTATCACGTCTTCAGAAAACACTCCTTAAATTTATGAACCTGTTTGCTTTTTTTATTCCGGACTTCTATTTCTAACAGTTACAGTCTTTTTTCCTGTCTTCTTCGAGATTAACTTAACACTGCTATAGATGTGTCTGTGAATGGCTGGGGAAGAATGTTTTAATTACTCATGAAGCGTCAAATAAGAAAGCTGTTTGTGTTTGATGTCTGGGAGTTTCAGAACAACTGATAACAGCTAGTGACTGTTATGGGATACTATGCGGATCTTTGGTATCTGGCTAGGAGGCCAAGAGATTAAGAGGAAGGAAAAAGAAGCTGAAGGACGGCTGGGAGACAAGACCTGCAGAAAGTGTTCTATAAACTTGGTATGGTGCCGAGTGAGTACAAAGGGGAGAGAAAGACTACGAGCCTTCAGCATGAAAGACCCCTAGAGACCCCCAGAGGAGACTGATGCGCATGCTCCAGTAGGAGGGACTGGACCCCGGAAGCTAATTATAATAATCTATTTTTTTTAGCAATTTTTTTATATTTTTATGTATTAGTCTAGGAGCATAAAAATCAGCTGCTTGATGTAACTGGTGTGCGTCCTGGTGGAGCAGAGACTCCCGGTGCACCCAGCACTGTTTGCTTACCTCTATTCCTTTATATTCTTTCAATAAATCCTATTTTTTTTATTTAATCCTAATTTGAATCCTGAGCCATTTATAACAATTTGGGGGCTCGTCCGGGATGGCTATAGTTCCTGAATTCTGATTTAATATAGGAGAGGCGCCCCACCATTTGGTGGCTCCTGTTTGAGTCGGATTGGGACTAATGCCATCCTGAACCTGAATAAAGGTAAGCAAAGAATTTGATTTTTTTTTTGAGCTCCCTTGCCGGCTGTTTTTTGCCCGTAATTCTGAGCGTGAAGATCCGGACGAAGACGACAGGGTCGTTTGGATACCGTTCGGTTGGATTCCGGTGTCCGGAATCGAACCAGATGAAGACAACAGTCGTTTGCGGACACCGTCTGGTTCGATCCCAGACGAAGACAGCAGAGATGCTTGTGGATACCGTCCAGTTGGATTCTGGATGAAGACGACTGATTCGTAAGTGGATACCGTCCGGTTGGGTAAAGGTACAGTTGCCAGTGTTTGTGTGTGAGAGTGTAACTGAGACTTCTAAAGTCCACGTGGAGGTCTTTTTGTTTTCTCACTGGTTCTAATCTCCTGTCGGGGGGGCTGGGCTGGTGAAGAGAGGGATACGTGGGTGGGTGATAGGTCCTAAACCCCCTGCAAGACACTCTCACTGGGGGCAACCAAGGGCTGTGGGAATTGCCACTAGTAAAATTCCCAGATGGGTCAGATAAAATCGAAGACCAAGGACCAGAAAGGGAGCAAATTACCAGATATATGACCAAAAAGTCCATTATGAATAATGATTAGAAATTGGAACAATAGGGCCCCAGAAAATTAAAGAGTAAATTGAAAATGATCCAGTATTATATGATAGAATGACCAAAAGAACCCTTAAGACCCCATGTATTTTGATCCACGGAGGACGGGGTCTGTCAGGCTTTGAACATTAATAGTAGAATACCCGTGGATCCAGAAAAGAGCAAGCTGAAACATTAGAATTAGAAATTAGAGAGCAATTGATTAAGAATGCATATGTGCTACATTTGTGCCTGTGCTGCACTTATACCACCAGATAACAGGAGCCTCTTGGACCCCGAGAACCAGATCAAAAACAACCTCATGGTTGGGACTTTAATCAAGGGGTCTGAGATAAGGAGGACTGTTCACAAAGGGACAGGTTAGGAATATGTATATGTATAGGAATGTTCATGTATATGTAACTCTTTACTAAAGCAAGTTGCCACATTAGGTGTGCACGACTTTGGTGGGACTACCCGCCCCGTGCTGCACGGAACTGAGTAAACATACCTACTTTACAATCTTACTGATTGTGGAGTCAGCTTTCTGCGAGTCATTTTGGTGAGCCAGGCAGGAGACACTCTGCTCGGCTGCAGGATCGGCTGCAGCGTGGACGCCCCTAGGTGCACCCTGAGTATTTTGCTCGGAGGGGACTCCACTCTCAGCTGCTCACTGCGGGAGCAAAGATCTCCTAAAACTGCAGACAAACGGTATGTTTTCAGCTGCTGGAGGGATACTAACTGGAGTGTTAATAATTGTATGTGTTATTTTTAAATGTCCAGGTATTTTGTGTTGAAAGTATTTGTGTAAGTGTAAGGGTTTGAAACAAAGTGTTACAAGTCACTTCACGAAGAACTCAGTCAGAGACAATACTTGTTTGGTTGGTTATCATTCCAAATTATATTCTTGTGGTATGAATGAGATGTGTGAGAGGCCTCTGTGTGCGATTGTGCTGTGTGAGTGAGACGCAGAGTCGCTGCAAAGCGAGTGCATAGTTCCGATCCGTGGTTCCGTACTCTCTGCAAGGGGAGTGGGCAGAGATGAACGAAGTCCTTGACAGACTGAAAAGAAGTGCTGTTTTATCCAAGTTTTGTGTGGTGGTGCCTAATATATGGGCCTGTGTATCTTGTGATCCTATTTTTGCTCTTAAATGCTTTGAGTGTGACAAGAAAAAGGCAGGAGCACGATCTGACTCTACTGGTGTCTGTCATGCTTTCGGCCGTGCTTCCTGCAACATCTACAAGAAGGGCCGGAGGGCAGACCTGGGAAACTACAGGCCTGTCAGTTTGACCTCAGTACCAGGGAAGCTCATGGAGCAGATTATCTTGAGAGTCATCACGCAGCACTTGCAGGGCAAGCAGGCGATCAGGCCCAGTCAGCATGGGTTTATGAAAGGCAGATCCTGATTGACGAACCTGATCTCCTTCTATGACAAAGTGACGCGCTGGGTGGACGAGGGAAAGGGTGTGGATGTGGTATACCTTGACTTCAGCGAGGCTTTTGACACCGTTTCCCACAGCATTCTCCTCAAGAAACTGGCTGCTCATAACTTGGACTGGCACACGCTTCGTTGGGTTAAAAACTGGCTGGATAGCCGGGCCCAAAGAGTCGTGGTAAATGGAGTCAAGTCCAGTTGGAGGCCAGTCACTAGTGGCGTCCCCCAGGGCTCGGTGCTGGGGCCGGTCCTCTTTAATATCTTCATCGATGATCTGGACGAGGGCATTGAGTGCACCCTCAGTAAGTTTGCAGATGACACCAAGCTATGCGCGTGTGTCGATCTGCTTGAGGGTAGGAAAGCTCTGCAGGAGGATCTGGATAGGCTGCACCGATGGGCTGAGGTCAACTGCATGAAGTTTAACAAGGCCAAGTGCCGGGTCCTGCACCTGGGGTGCAATAACCCCAAGCAGAGCTACAGGATGGGAGTTGAGTGGTTGGAAAGCTGCCAGGCAGAGAAGGACCTGGGAGTGATGGTGGATAGTCAGCTGAATATGAGCCAGCAGTGTGCTCAGGTGGCCAAGAAGGCCAACAGCATCCTGGCTTGCATAAGAAACAGTGTGACCAGCAGGGCTAGGGAGGTGATCGTCCCCCTGTACTCGGCTCTGGTGAGGCCGCACCTCGAGTACTGTGTTCAGTTTTGGGCCCCTCGCTACAAGAAGGACATCGAGGTGCTTGAGCGGGTCCAGAGAAGGGCGATGAATCTGGTGAGGGGCCTGGAGAACAAGTCCTACGAGGAGTGGCTGAGGGAGCTGGGCTTGTTCAGCCTGGAGAAAAGGAGGCTCAGGGGCGACCTTATTGCTCTCTACAGATACCTTAAAGGAGGCTGTGGCGAGGTGGGGGTTGGTCTATTCTCCCACGTGCCTGGTGACAGGACGAGGGGGAATGGGCTTAAGTTGCGCCAGGGGAGTTTTAGGTTAGATGTTAGGAAGAACTTCTTTACCGGAAGGGTTGTTAGACATTGGAACAGGCTGCCCAGGGAAGTGGTGGAGTCACCATCCCTGGAAGTCTTTAAAAGACGTTTAGATGTAGAGCTTAGGGATATGGTTTAGTGGGGACTGTTAGCGTTAGGTCAGAGGTTGGACTCGATGATCTTGAGGTCTCTTCCAACCTAGAAATTCTGTGATTCTGTGATATGAAGCCTGAACAGGCTGAGGCCCGCACAGGCCGAGACCTGGACTCACTGAGACCCAGAGTCGCTGAGACCTGAACAGGCCGAGAGACCGGAGCGGCGCCAAGAGCCTGGAGCGGCGCCGGGAGACCCGAGACACTACGGAGGGACTACCGCTGGACAGAGAGAGCCCTGAGAGACGCTTCAGAGCCACGGACGGCTCTGAGAGACACAGAATAGACCAGACAGAAGCCAGAAAACGCGGGGAATTGAAGTAATTGCGGTGCGATACGGGACATCCAAGATTGAGTTGCTACGGGAGACCAGAGGCGTCAGTGGACAACGGCAGCCGACCCTCACCGTATGGCGAGTTGGCACATAGCAGAGGGGCGGACATCAGGACCCTGCAGCCTGTCTGACGTAACCATGGAGGCAGCGGCAGCAGCGGCTGTGCTGCTTCACTCTAGCATTCTTTTTATAAAAGGTTTATCTTGCAATGCAAAAAAGACTATTCGTCCCCAGATCGGTGTTATAACTATTACTAATGACGACTTAGCTCTATTGCAGGGCAGGAGTGCAGAGACGCAGATTACACTGCCAAATGACCACCGGCAGGCTCTTTCACAAATAGCGTCTAAGGTTGCATCCGGCACTGCCTGCAGCCGTATAGCAGACGTTACACTCTCTTTCCTAACTAGTAATCATGTGTCTCATTCATTTGTGGTGATTGGTCAGTGGCAAAAAGAAAAGGGGGAGAGTAAGAGGCAGCAAAGACAGAAACGGTACCAGGAGGATGCCACTGACACTAACAGCATGGGTAATAGGAGTGGTATAAGTGACACAGGTGCGGGGCGTAGGTGGGCACTGCCGCGCTGCGGGGCACTCTGCCTGCTGCTCGCCCTCGCCTGCCTGTGCACTGCTGCTGACGATGCTAGAGCAAAATGTGAAGACTGCTTAGATGGCAGTGATGAGAGTGCTTGTGTGAAGAAGACGTGTGCTGAATCTGACTTTGTGTGCAACAGTGGTCAGTGTGTGCCAAACAGATGGCAGTGTGATGCGGATCCGGACTGTGAAAATGGGTCTGATGAGAGTGCTGAGCTGTGTCATATGAGAACATGCCAGGTAAATAAAATCAGCTGTGGTCCTCAATCAACCCAGTGTATCCCAGTGTCCTGGAAATGTGATGGTGAAAAAGACTGTGACAGTGGAGAAGATGAAGAGAATTGTGGCATTGTGACTTGTAGTGCAGCAGAATTCACATGCAGTAGTGGGCAATGTATTTCCAAAACCTTTGTCTGCAATGGTCAAGGTGACTGCTCCGACCATTCGGATGAATATTTGGAGCAGTGTGGCCGCGATGTGACAGAGATCCTTATTGCAAGGATGGAAGTGATGAAATTAACTGCCCTTCTCGGACCTGCAGGCCAGACCAGTTCAGATGTGAAGATGGGAACTGTGTCCATAGGAGAAGGCAGTGCAGTGGTGTGAGAGACTGTCTGGATGGCACTGATGAAGCAAACTGTAACAATGTTGTTCAGTGCTCTGGACCTGGCAAATTCAAGTGCAGAAGTGGAGAATGCATAGATATCAATAAAGTGTGTAACCAGCAGAGAGACTGCAAGGACTGGGGTGACGAGCCCCTGAAGGAATGCAACATAAATGCATGTGACTGTCCAGCTGGGTTTGAGTTTGTAGACAAGAGAAACTGTGGAGATATTGATGAATGCCAAAACCCTGGTAGCTGTAGAAAAATCTGTATCAACCTGAAAGGTGGCTACAAATGTGAATGTAGCCATGGCTATCAGATGAATCCTGCTACAGGAACCTGGAAAGGGCCATACGGCAAAGCAAATTACATAACCGTTGCTTAACTTGTCAGAAGATAAAAAAGAAAGTGTTTCAACAAGCAGCCACGGGAGGAAAGAATCACTGAACCCTCGATGTGAGGGACTGTACCTTGTTTTACTGACTACTGTAACAGCTGTAAGAACTGCAGAAAGGGACCCACGCATCCAGAATAAAAGGACCAGTAACTACTGAAACTTGGAGGGTTGAGTCCACTCCTGGGAAACTGAAATTAAAGCTAAGGAAGAACTAATATTCTGGCAATGAGTCTCTGCATGAATTAAGGATGCCAAATAAAGGGGACAAGCCTGAAGGGAGGAAAGGGAGAAGGCAAGACCGGAGCAGGACCCTCCACTGCGGTGTGTATGGTCTACCGAGGGAGGCAACCCCTATGGGTATTGACTGCCAAGTGAGAGGGCCTCGACCGGACTTCTCCCACACTAAGGTCAGGTTGTCCTGAGAAAATAACATAAGAACCTTTTTTTAACCTATATAAAATTGTGATTCGTTTTCCAGAAGCTGGATCACCCTGACAGGCCGAACGGTAACACAAGCCTGAATCGACCCTGAAGGTGTTTGCCTATTATGATCCAGCTACGTGGGCAGAAGACAGATCCTGGGGCTATAGGACCCCAGTATATATACTTAATAGAATAATTAGGTTATTAGCTGTAATAGAAATAGTTATAAATAAAACCAGAGATGCACTTGGATTAATTGCAAAGCAAAATACCAAGATGAGAACTGCTTTGTATCAAAATTGCCTAGCTTTGGATTATTTACTAGCACAAGAAGGAGAAGTCTGTGGAAAATTTAACTTTTGTAATTGTTGAAAAGGGTGTTTCTTCCTAGTAGCTGATAGAATGTTATGTTCTGGTTTAGGATGAGAAGAGTGCTGATAATATGCTGATGTTTTAATTGTTGCAGAGCAGTGCTTACACCAAGCCAAGGATGTTTCAGCTTCTCACTGTCCTGCCAGCAAGCAGGCTGGGAGGAGGGCCGGACTGCTCGGGGTTAGGCTGGGCATCGGACAGCAGGTGGTGAGCAATTGCATTGTGCATCACTTGTTTCGTACACATTATTATTAGTAGTAATATTATCATCATTATTGTTATTATTTTTAATAATACCCAAATTAACATAATAATAATAATAATACATAACAATTAACATAACATAATAATAATACCCAAAATAACATTTGGGTTTCAGAACAACTGATAACAACTAGTGACTGTTATGGGATACTATGCAGGCCTCTGATATCTGGCCAGGTGGCCAAGAGATTAAGAAGAAGAAAAAAAGAAGCTGAAGGACAGCTGGGAGACAAGACCTGCAGGGGATGCTGTGTAAACTTGACACGGTGCCAAGGAGTACAAAGGGGAAGGACAAGAAAAAAACTTGGAGAGGAAGACTACGAGCCTTCAGCATGAAAGACCCCTAGAGACCCCCAGAGGGACCACCGGAGACTGATGCGCATGCTCCAGTAGGAGGGACTGAAACCTGGAAGCTAATTATAATAACCTGTATTTTTTAGAAGTAGTAATGAATATGTATTAGTCTAGGAGCATAAAAATCAGCTACTTGATGTAACTGGTGTGCGTCCTGGTGGAGCGGAGACTCCTGGTGCACCCAGAGCTGTTTGCTTACCTCTATTCTTTTAATAAATCCTATTTTTTTTATTTAATCCTATTTTGAAGATTGAGCCATTTCTAACATAATCAAGTTAATACTTGCCAAATTGATGCGAATTGATACCAATTCTGGATCTTTATTTGTTTTTATTATCATCAGAGAATGGGTTTTCTCTTTCCCTGGTTCTGGGTCAACAGGTACCGCAGATATTTGCATTCCTTGTATAACCGAGTGTATTAGTCTGGTAATATTAAACATGGAATTATTAACAATCCTCCACCTATCCCCAATACATCCATCCTTATTTTAGCAAACCAATCACCACCCATAAAGCCCCCTTCCATAATCCTCTTAGATCGATTCCATTCCTAGTTTGAACTGGGACATGTGCAATTTTCTTCATTTCCTTTACAAGTTCATTTACAGCTTTTCTTTCTGTTGTGGTTTAACCCAGAGTGCAGCTAAACAACACACGGTCGCTAGCTCACCTCCCCCCCTCCTTCTCTGCGATGGGAAAGAGAAATGGGAAAGTGAAGTCTGTGAATTGAGATAAAGACAAAAAAAATAATAACAATAATAATGACAACAATGATGATAATAGTACTACTAGTTATAATGTGTACGAAACAAGTGATGCACAATGCTCACCACCTGCTGACTGATGCCCAGCCTAACCCCGAGTAGTCCGGCCCTCCTCCCAGCTCTTGCTGCACCCCCAGCCTGTCCGCTGGCAGGGCAGAGTGAGAAGCTGAAACGTCCTTGGCTTGGTGTAAGCACTGCTCTGCAACAATTAAAACATCAGCATATTATCAGCACTCTTCTCATCCTAAAACAGAACATAGCATTCTACCAGCTACTAGGAAGAAACACCCTTTTCATCAATCTTTAAACAGCAATTACTAAAGCTAAATTTTCCACAGACTTCTCCTTCTTGTGCTAGTAAATAATCCAAAGCTAAGCGATTTTGATACAAAGCAGTTCTCATCTTGGTATTTTGCTTTGCAATTAATCCAAGTGCATCTCTGGTTTTATTTACAACTATTTCTATTACAGCTAATAACCTAATTATTCTATTAAGTATATATACTGGGGTCCTATAGCCCCAGGATCCGTCTTCTGCCCACGTAGCTGGATCATAATAGGCAAACGCCTTCAATCAAGGGGTTGGGCCCGCTTTTCAGGGTCGATTCAGGCTTGTGTTACCGTTCGGCCTGTCAGGGTGATCCAGCTTCTGGAAAACGAATCACAATTTTATATAGGTTAAAAAAAGGTTCTTATGTTATTTTCTCGGGACAACCTGACCTTAGTGTGGGAGAAGTCCGGTCGAGGCCCTCTCACTTGGCAGTCAATACCCATAGGGGTTGCCTCCCTCGGTAGACCATACATACCGCAGTGGAGGGTCCTGCTCCAGTCTTGCCTTCTCCCTTTCCTCCCTTCAGGCTTGTCCCCTTTATTTGGCATCCTTAATTCATGCAGAGACTCGTTGCCAGAATATTAGTTCTTCCTTAGCTTTAATTTCAGTTTCCCAGGAGTGGACTCAACCCTCCAAGTTTCGGTAATTACAGGTCCTTTTATTCTGGATGCGTGGGTCCAACCCCTTTCTGCTGTTCTCACAGCTGTTTCAGTAGTCAGTAAAACAAGGTACAGTCCCTCCCATCGGGGGTTCAATGATTCTTCCCTCCAGGTTTATTTATTAAGACCTTGTCTCCTGGTTTTATCTTATGAATAGCAAATCCTAAAGGTGGTGTTTGAGCCATCATTCCAATTTCTCTTAGCTCTTGTCATCTCCTTCCAATAGTAATTATATATTTCTGGATGCTACAATCCTCAACTACATTGTTCCCTAGAGGCGTCCCTTGAGAAGAAGGCATATCATATAACATTTCATATGGTGATAATCCAGTCTCACTGTGTGGTTTAGTTCATATGTTTAAAAGTGCCAACGGTAAGCATTTTGTTCAGTGCATTTGTGTCTTGACCATTAATTTAGCCAATTGTTGTTTTATTGTTTGATTCAGTCTTTCTACTTTCCCTGAGCTTTGTGGGTGCCACGGAGTATGGTATTCCCACTGAATACCTAATGATTGACATAATAATTTTATTATTTTAGAAGTAAAGTGTGTGCCCTGGTCAGAATCAATGTACTGGATTATCCCATATCTAGGTATCAGGTGTTCTAATAGAATTTTTACCACCATTTGTGCCCTAGCTCGTGCTACAGGATAAGCTTCTACCCATTGTGTTAAATGATCTACTATTACCAATAGATATTTTATCCTTTCTACTTTGGGCAATTCAGTGAAACCAACTTGTACTTTCTCAAAAGGCCTATAAGCTGTTTTGTTGTTTTTTTTTTTTCCCTTCCGTGGCTGCTTGTTGAAACACTTTCTTATTTATCTTCTCACAAGTTAAGCAACGGTTATGTAATTTGCTTTGCTATTTCAAAAAAAAAAACAATGCAACCAAATTGTTGTAGTAAATGATCACTTAACGCCTTTGTACCCCAATGTGTTTGTGCATGCAAACGTCCCAATATTTGCTTCGCATAAGCTTTTGGCAATATCTCTCGCCTGTCTGGCAGTGTCCATTTTCCTTCTTCCAATTTAGCCCCTATTTTCTCCAGTTTCGTTTGTTTGTTTTGTTTTGTTTTTCATTGCATTTCATAGTCGGTCCAAAAATTCCATAGGGGTTTCTTTTGGAGCTTGTTGGAACAGATTCTCAATTCCCAATTTAAGCAGATTTTGGTATTTACCGTTCATTATTTCCAGGGTGACTATAGTCTCAGCATGGGGTCGGTCAGGGGAATGCAATTGTCAACAGCTCCCTGAGCAGTCCCATTGGCAATATGAGCTCACTCGTAGACTCAGGTTGTTTTAAGGGTTAACTGCTTTTCTGTTTCCATGACAACTCTCTCGGACCCATCATGGTCCCTCTGCCCCAAAGGGCTCACACCGGTGATTTTGAGATCACAGTCTCCTGTTGAGGCAGAACTATTAACATTCCTACATCCTCTTTCCCTGCTCATTCAACTTCAAACAGCTCTGTGAAATACTACATGCCACACCTTTAACACCTTCAACAACTCTTTTAACCCTTACTTTATTTTTCTCCAGCCTGTATTTTTCTCATGCCAACACCAAAGGCTAAGTCAGGGGCCAACTTAATTCCACTCCTTTTTCCCTCTAAAATGCTGAAACAACATATCAGTATGTGGTGGTTTTACCGTGCTGGGCAGCTAAACCCCACAACCACTCTCTCACTCCCCCTCCTTTAGATAAGGAGGGGGAGAAGTAAAGCAAAGAACAACTCACGGGTTGAGATAAGGATAATTTAATTAAAGGGAAATAATTATAATAATTAAATAAAGACTACCATGAACTAAACAATTTAACTAAGGGGAAAATAAAAGGGAAAGGGGAAAAAGGGAGGAAAACAAACAAACAAAATAAATGAAAGCTATATGGAAGTGCAGAGGAAAGAAATTACTCTCTACTTCCCACAAATGAGCGATGATTGACCACGTCCTTGAAGCAAGGCCTCAACGCACGCAGCCGGTGTTCGAGAGGAGGACCGACGTCTTCTCAACGAGAGCCCACCCCTCCCCTCTTCTTCCTGTTTCCACCTTTTATTGCTGAGTGTGACACCACATGGTATGGAATATCCCTTTGATTGGTTTAGGTCAGCTGCCCTAGTGATGTTTCTCTCCTCACTTTTTTGTCCACCCCCTAGGAGGGTTAGAGAAAGGCCCAATGCTGTGCCACTGCTGCTCAGCAGTAGACACAACACTGGTGTGATAACAACACTGCTGTTCCAGCTACAAGTACAGAGTACGGCACTGAATGGGCTGCTGCCGGGAAAGTTAACATTCCAGCCAGACCCAGTACACAGTATAATACATTTCATCCTATTTTCCTTCTCTCCTCAAAAACAACATTAATTGCAAGATAGTGTTATAGTCGATTGATCCATAAAGTGGCCATTCACTTTAAATAGTGGCCACCACTGATTGCAATACTTAGTGAAAATCCTCTTGCTTTCTGTGCCCCCAGTTCTAACAATATCCTTCGAATGTGCCAATATGCACCTAAGGGGGCTTTTCTTTAAAACATCTTTTTCCTGGGTATTACCTATTTCCTTGATTTCCCATTCCCTTTTATTTATTTATTTATTTATTACTATTCCTTACTAGTTACTGTCCTTTGTTTCAATTTCCATGCAAACCTTTTTACTGCGGGTTTTTACTATCTTTTCCTAATCTTCTTCCCAAATGTCCCAATTCTCTGTGATTAAACTCTTCTTCCCACATACAAACTTTATTATTTCAAATTATTAACGAGCCCTGTTTCAATCATAAATCCATGGAACTTCAGGAAAATAGCTGAAGCACATAGCCTTCAGTCTTCTAGACAAACATTACCACCTTTTCCACAAAAATTTACATTTCAACAGGACCGAATGCCAATTTTTCTCATGCACTTTGTTAGTAAGCCCATACAAAACAAGGAATCACTCCTGTGTATCAGTCAATATGGGGGTTTAAAAGGTACTGATACCGAAATAAACTCGCTCTCCCCCTTCTTACCAAATTCCCAGGACTCAAGCCTGAACCACCAAAGAAATGACTCTCCCCCTTCTACCGCTTTCATAATCAGTCAGCCCCCTTCCCCCCCAGTACTTGGGAAACTGACCACACACCGCAGCAAATACACCAACACTTCTCAACTGTTAGTTACTTAGATAATGCTCCCACCTTTTTCTTGTCACACTCAAAGCATTTAAGAGCAAAAATAGGATCACAAGATGCACCGCCAGGCCCATATATTAGGCACCACCAATCAAAACTTGGATAAAACAGCGCTTCTTTTCAGTCTGTCACGCACTTCGTTAGTCTCCGCCCACTTCCCTCGCAGAGAATACAGAACCGTGGATCGGAACTATGCACTCGCTTTGCAGCGACGCTGCGTCTCACTCACACAGCACAATCGCGCAATCACACAGAGAGGCCTCTAGCACATCTCATTCATACCACAGGAATATAATTTAGAATGATAACCAACCAAACAAGTATTGTCTCTGACTGTGTTCTTCGTGGAGTGACTCATTCCACTTTGTTTCAAACCCTTACACTTACACAAATACTTTCAACACAAAATACCTGGACATTTAAGAATAACACATACAATTATTAACACTCCAGTTAGTATCCCTCCAGCAGCTGAAAACATACCGTTTGTCTGCAGTTTCGGGAGCTCTTTGCTCCTGCGGTGAGCGGCTGAGAGTGGATTCCCCTCTAAGCAAAACACTCAGGGTGCACCTAGGGGTGTCCGCTCCGCGGCCGATCCCGCAGCCAAGCAGTGTCTCCTGCCTGGCTCACCAAAATGACTCACAGAAAGCTGACTCCACAATCAGTAAGATTGTAAAGTAGGTATGTTTACTCAGTTCTGGGCGGCACAGGGGGGATTAGTCCCACCAAAGTCATGCATGCCTAATGTGGCAGCTTGCTCTGGTTATATCTAGTAAAGAGTTACATATACATGAAGTTTCCCAACACTCCTATACATATGCATAACCTGTCCCTTTTTGAACAGCCCTCCTTATCTCAGACCCCTTGATTAAAGTCTGAACCATGAGGTTGTTTTTGATCTGGTTCTCGGGGTCCGAGAGGCTCCTGTTATCTGTAGGTCTAAGCGCAGCACAGGCACAGTACATCACAAATGTAGCACATATGCATTCTTAATCAATTGCTCTCTAATTTCTAATTCCAATGTTTCAGCTACAGCATACTTGCTCTCTTCCGGATCCACGGGTATTCTACTATTAACATTAATGTTCAAAGCCTGACAGACGCCGTCCTCCGTGGACCCAAATATCAACCAAAATACATGGGGTCTTAAGGGTTCTTTTGGTCATTCTATCATATAATACTGGACCATTTTTAATTTACTCTTTCCTTTTCTGGGGCCCCTATTGTTCCAATTTCTAATCATTATTCCTAATGGACTTTCTGGTAATTTGCTCCCTTCCTTCTGGTCCTTGGTCATCAATTCTGTCTGACCCATCTAGGAATTTTACTATGGCAATTCCCACAGCCCTTGGTTACCTTAGTAAGAGTGTCTTGCAGGGGGTTTAAGACCTATCACCCACCCACGAATCCTATAGGAATCACTTCCTTCACCGGTTAGAAGACCTCCATACTCACTTCGGAAGTCTCAGTTACACTCTTACACACACAGGCAACCGGATCCCACCCAACCGAACGGTATACTCCTTAAACTCTTACGACTCCATTGTCTTTGTTCGGATCTTCGCACACAGAATTACGGGCAAAATACAGTGCTGCAGCTGGCAAGGGAGCTCATAAAAAAAATATCAAATTCTTTGCTTACCTTTATTCAGGTTCAAGATAGCATTAGTCCCGACCCGACTCAAACAGGAGCCACCAAATGGTGGGGCGCCTCTCCTAGATCAAATCAGAATTCAGGAACCAAAGCCATCCCAGATGAGCCCCCATTTGTAATAAATGGCTCAGTCTTCAAAATAGGACTCTAATCAAAGTTTACAATTTATTAAAGGAATAGAGGTAAGCAAACAGCGCTGGGTGTGCCAGGAGTCTCTGCTCCACCAAGACGCACACCAAGATGCTGATTTTTTTAAGCTCCTAGACTAATACATATTCATTACTACTTCTAAAAAAAACAGGGTTATTATAATTAGTTTCCGGAATTCAAACCCTCCTACTGGAGCATGCGTATCAGTCTCCGGTGGTCCCTCTGGGAGTCTCTGGGGGTCTCTCGTGCTGAAGGCTCATAGTCTTCCTCATTCTTGTCCTTCTCCTTTGTCCAACTTGGCTGTATGTCAGAGACTTGTGCAGCATCCCCTGCAAGCTTTGTCGTTTAGTTGTTCTTCAGCTCTCCCCGTCTCCTTAATCTCCTGGCCAGATATCAGAGACTTGCATAGTGTCCCATGCAATAGTCATAATAGTTAGCAGTTATTCTGAACCCCCCCCCAGATATCAGAGGCTTCAAGGAAAAGCCTACAAATACATTTCCCTTCAAGCTCTCTATTGACACGAATTGCTCAAACATTCCTTTGCAAGATACAAGAACTATATACATTAACCACTCTGTTTTTCTTAGACTTGTGGTTATACAAGGGTATGTAAGACAGAAGGTCACATTCATCATACCATGTGGCCCTAGCACTGTTCCATACTGACATGAATCAGATGAACATATCTCACAGCCCCATGCTAGATGTGCCTTTAATGCTAATTAAGCAGCACAGCTGCTAATTAGCCAACATTGTCTGGCAAAACCCAGCAGCGAGGAAGGTTTGTCTTCCTTCCCTGGAAGAGGAGGTCTGTAGGCAGAGAATGAGTGAGCCCTTTAGGGCTGTGTGGGGCATTGCCACCCTTGTGCTGGTGTCCTGGGCACCTTCTGGGCACCTGGGATGTTTAGGCTGGACATCAGGAAGAGGTTCTTCACCGAGAGGGTGGTTGCACACTGGAACAGGCTCCCCAGGGACGTAGTCACTGCACCAAGCCTGTCTGAATTTAAAAAGCGATTGGACTGTGCACTTAGTCACATGGTGTAAAATTTTGGGTAGACCTGTGCGGTGCCAGGAGTTGGACTTGATGATCCTTATGGGTCCCTTCCAACTTGGGATATTCTATGATTCTATGATTTTCTCTGATTGAAGGTCAGCAAGTGGAGGAGACGGTGCAACATTGCAAGGGAGCAGGAATGCAGAGAGGATGGCTTGGCTGGGTTTTGGCATCACATTTGTGATTTCAGATGCTTGGCAGCTTGCAGCTGAGCTTGGAAAATGGACGTTTTTTAAATGTTACTAAGAAGGTGAAGTTTTTATATATTCTTTCTGCAGAAGATGTTTAACAATGTGCATATGGATGCTGCCCTTGGACCCACGGGGATGGGTTCTTGAAAAACCATTCTTCTGGTCTGGAGTTGGAGGGAAACTTTTGCCTGGGGGGGGGGATGGGGGACAGGGGATGGGACACGGGACACGATGATAAAAGAAGTGAGCAAGTACGGAGGAGCTCTGCTCTCCCTGCAAGACCCAGCGAGGGAAACCAGCTTGGAAACACTTACTAGCCAAGCAGCTTGGCAGCCAGCTTTTACTATGACAGGGGAACACAGCACAGGGTCATTCCTGCGTCTGCTAGACATTGTCACAACACAGGCAAATGCTGAGCTAATTTCCTCCCATTGTCTTTGGGGAAGCACAGATGCTGCAAAGGGGATGTTGAGATCCCCTGGAATCTCAAGCTGTGCCTTCTTCCATAGCTAAACAAACCTCCACTGCTTCTCTGGTGAGCCTTTCGACAGGTGCTCCACTGAGACTCCCATGTCTCAGCCATTCTTTGTGGCAGAGGAGTTCTTATCGCTTCCTCGTGGAGGTAACTAATGCTGAAATAATTTCACTCTTGGCAGATGCAATCTAAGAGTGACAAAAGGGAGCCAAAGGAGTGTACAGGAGTTGCTAGGCTGTACTCCCTAAATTCCTGGAGCCAGTACCACCTCTCACTTTTCTTCTTCCTTTCCTAATCTTTCAGCCCATCTCTCTGAAAATCCAAAATGATCCCCCTGGTATTTCTCCTAATCTGGCATTTAAAGTCTCAGGCAATAAAGCTCTTTCACCACTTCCCTTAGGGAGACAATTTTCCAGCCTATGGTTGGAAAAAAAGCTTTCAAAAAGCTTTCAAAAGCTTTCCACCCTGATTCTCAGCTTAAACATGTCCTTTCTTAATTTCACCCTATTAAAATCATTAATGTATCACCAGTCTTCTCCCTTCGTGCCATTTACTTCATTCAAATATTTACAGATCACTAATGTGTCCCTGCTTAGTTTACTAATTATATTGTTCCTATTATATTCAGAATCTCTTCTTTCGTAATGCCTCCAGGCTGCTGATTCCTTCAGTTGTGGTTCTTTGAGCTGCTTTCCATTTATCACTTTTCTTGCAAATGTGCGGCAGATGCTCGCTGCCCTCACGTGTGTCGTTATGCTTTTCTGTACGCCATCCAAAACTGCATCGCCTGTTCCTCACTGCTGTGTCCTAATGTGTGCGTAACTGCATGCCACCCACTGGCTGTCTCTCAGGAGTCACGCCTCTGAAGCACGTCCTTTCTTTTAAATAGAGATGCTGGGCTGTTGAACCAGAGGTAGCCAGCCAGGTTCTCAGAGCTGGTTTTAGTTGGTGGGAGAGCATGACTAAAGTGGCTTGGGAGATCAGGGGTGTGAGAAACAAAGTTGTGTTTTTGCAATAGAAGGTGTTTTTGCAGTGGAAAATTCCATTAACCTTGCATATTCAAAAGTGATTGTGCAGCACAGCAGTGGAGAGTATGTTAAGCAGATAAGGGGAAGGTCCCACTGTCCCAAAATAAGGATAGCTAAGAAAAACAGGATGAGCAGTACAAAATCAGTAAAGACAAAAATAATGGGCCCTCTAGTCACGAGAGAAAAAGGAAAAAAAGGAAAAGGAGAAATTAACAGTTGGTCAAATCAAATTGTACATATATGGTATAGAAGTGTGTCGAGTAGGTTGTGAACCTGTAGTACTCAGCCAATGAGGAAAGGGGAGAAATCAGGTGTCAGGTAATAGGGAATATAAGGTTATGATAAACTTTTACTGTGTGCTCCTGCTTGCAGGATGTCCGCCATTGCAATCGCGAATAAAATAGCTTCACAGAAGGTCCTGTCTGAAGGAAATTATTGAGATTTTTCTCACAGAGGTGATTATGAATTTGAGTTGCCAGAAGGGGTGCCCAGGGCTCATTCACAGAATGGCTGAGGTTGGAAGGGATCTCTGGAGATCACCCAGTCCAACCCCCTGCCCAGCAGGGTCACCCAGAGCATGTTACACAGGATGGCATTCAGGTGGGTTTGGAATATCTCCAGAGAAGGAGACTCCACAACCTCTCTGGCCAACTTGTCCCAGTGCTCTATCACCTTCAAAGTAAAGTCCTTCCTCATGGGACAACAAAACCTCCCATGGTTCAATGTAAACCCATTACCCCTTGTCCTAGCACAGCGCCCTCCTTACGCCCTCTGCGATTGAGACCGACAGTTTTGGATGGGCTGGTTTTGGATGGGCAGATTTTGATGTGCTGATTTTGGACAGGCTGATTTTGATGCAACAGTTCTGGATGCACCAATTTTGGATGAGTCTGGTGCCCCTACAAACAATGGTCACTCAGAAGCACCTGCAAAACTACATCTTTAGGACAGTGACTTGCGGAAAATGGACTCCATGATCAGTAAGACTGTAAAGTAGGTATGTTTATTCGGCACTGGGCAGCATGGGGGGTGCGCCCACCAAAGTCGTGCGTGCCTGATGCAGCAACTTGCCATGGTTATATGCAGTAAAGAGTTACATATGCATGAAGTTTCACAATGTGCCTATACGTATGCATAACTTGTCCTAGCTTCATATTAAAATTAGTTAAAGAACGCATTTCCATAAACTCCTCCCATCTGCGCTTGCACAGTGTATTCTGGTGGTGGTCGTCGGGGGTCGTGGGGATGAAGATTGATGACTCTTCCTCGTCACCGCTAGTTGACCTCTTGTCTTTGCGCAGACTCAGTTGCTCCTTGGCTCTTGTCCATCCACAGGACCAGTTTCTGCCAGTTTCTTAAGATAGTCTTGAAGCAAGGGATAGAAGAATGGGAGCTTGCTTAATCGCATTAATGATTTCTAAATAAAACAATCATTATTAAGGCCAGGAATGGAAGAATGGGGGCTTGCTTAATCGCTTTAAAAGTAGATGTTGCTGAGTGTCTTTGCTTACTACTGTGAAAATTAACTGAAACAAGGAGTCTCGGGGCCCCTCACAGAGGATGTTTCCTGACAAAAATGGGGAACCTGTCTCAAAAACCAGCTGAGACCAACCATGTGGTTTGGACAAGAGCCAAGGAGCAGCTGAGTCTGTACAAAGGCAGGGGGTCAACTAGTGGTGATGAAGAAGAGTTATCAGCCTTCATCCCCACAACCCCCAATGACCACCACCAAAAGGCACTGCGGGGAGTGTGAATTTACTTTAATTAAAGGCCTCAATACCTTTTTAAACTCCCATATTGATGGATATATAGGAGTGATTCCTTTTGAAACGGGGCTCGTTAAGAATCTGAAATAGTAAAGTTTGTATGTGGAAGGAGGATTTTAATCCCAGGGAATCGGGACATTTGGGAAGAAGATTAGGAAAAGATAGTAAAAACCTGCAATAAAAAGGTTTGCATGGAAATTGAAACAAGGGACAGGAACTAATAAGGAATAGTAATAAATAAATAAATAAAAGGGAATGGGAAATCAAGTAAATAGGTAATACCCAGAAAAAAGATGTTTTAAAGAAAAGCCCGCTTAGGTGCATATTGGCACATTGTTAGGGTACTGTCAGAACTGGGGGCATAGAAAGCAAGAGGACTCTCATTAAGTATTGCAATCAATGGTGGCCACTATATAAGTTGAATGGCCAATTTATGCACCAATCGACTATAACACTATCTTACAATTAATGTTTTTGAGGAGAGAAGGAAAATAGGATGAAATGTTGTATACTGATATGTTGTTTCAGCATCTTGGTGGGAAAAGGTATGGAATTAAATTGGCCCCTGACTGTCCTTTGGTGTTGGCATGACAAAAGTACAGGCTGGAGAAAGATAAAGGAAGTGTTAAAAGGGTTGTTGAAGGTGTTAAAGGTGTGGCATATAGTATTTGACAGAGTTGTTTGAAGTTGAATGAGCAGGGAAAGAGGATGTAGGAATGTTAATAGTTCTGCCTCAACCCGAGGCTGAGATCTCAAAATCACGGGTGTGAGCCCTCTGGGGCAGGGGGACCATGATGGCTCTGAGTGAGTTGTCATGGAAACACGAAAAGGCTTTTTTTTTTTTTCCATTCCTTGAAATTTAAATAGGGAAAAATGATTTGAAATGATTTTATACTTACCCAATTTGCCAAGGTCCTTCTGAGGAAGGGACTTGCTGGAAAAACTGGATTCAAAAATTTCTTCTGAACAAGGAAAAATGGAAATAAATTGAAAAGATGCCTTCTTCTGACTGTCCGTGGCAACTGAAAGCCAGAAACTCTTTGCCTTTGAATGGGAAAATCCTAATAGAGGATGAAAACCTCAGCTTACTTGGACTGTGTTACCACAGGGGTTCAAGAATAGCCCCGCCATATTCAGGAAACAATTAGCCTGTGATCTTGAAGCTTGAAAGACCCCTTCAGGAAAAGGGGACACTGTAGCAATACACAAATGATAGCTACTGAAGAAAAATAGGAATGGGTATAATGGACTTATTAAGGTTTTTCAGCACTAGTTCTGTGAACCCAGCCTCTTTCCTTAGTCATGACTGCATCAAGACCACAGACACTGTATACTCCAGCTGACCAGACTTAAAGGATACATCCCTAGAAGATGTGGAAGATTGGTATACAGTTGGCATCAGTTTCGTCCATCAAAGATTTCGTCTCACAGGCTATGCGGTTGTTCTGGTTTCAGTTAGGACAGAGTTAATTTTCCTCCTAGTAGCTGGTAGGGTGCTATGTTTTGGCTTAGGATGAGAAGAGTGCTGATAACATGCTGATGTTTTAATTGTTGCAGAGCAGTGCTTACACCATGATAAGGACCTTTCAGCTTCTCACTCTGTCCTACCAGCGGGCAGGCTGGGGGTGCAGCAAGAGCTGGGAGGGAACAGACCCAGGACAACTGACCCAAACTGGCCAAAGGGGTATTCCATACCATCTGACGTCATGCTAAATAATATATAGGGGTGGCTAGCCAAGGTGGGGGGCCAGCTGCTCGGGGATAGGCTGGGTATCGGTCATCGGGTGGTGAGCAATTGCATTGTGCATCACTTGTTTCGTACACATTATTATTAGTAGTATTATTATCATCATTATTGTTATTATTATTATTGTTATTATTATTTTTCTGTCTTAATAAACTGTCTTCATCTCAACTCACAGGCTTCACTTTACCGTTTCTCTCCCCCATCCCAGAGAGGGAGGGGGAAGGGTGAGTGAACGGCTGTGTGGTGCTTAGCTGCCGGCCGGGTTAAACCACAACAGCAGTAACAAACATCAGCCCAACAGGTGGAAATCATCGCCTTGATAAGAGCTTTTGAGCTGGCAAACATTTGGACAGATTTGAAATATGCCTTTGGTGTGGTGCATGCAAGGAGAGAAGCCTTTTATCTTCCTCAGTTAAACATGCGGAAGAGGCTGATAGCAGTTATTAGGGAAGAAGGAAAAAGGCGGCCCAGACAGGAACAGCCCCGGCTAGGCAAGGTGCAATGTGCCCTATGTAAGAAATTTGGGCATTGGAAAAATAAATGCACGGAACAGAAAAGAAATTGAAAAAGGAACTGAGGAAGGGAGGTGGTGGTTGCGTGTGCAAAAGATGACTGAGGATGTCCGGGGGAGTCTACCCTAGCAGATCTGCTGGTTATAAAAGTGAAGCTGGGGAAGGAGGGAAAAGAGGTGGAACTTATGGTGGATACGGGGCAACATATTCAGTTTTAAATAAAGCTTTAGTACCAGTGGGGAATGATTACATTGTAGTGAAGGGGTCAACTGGCCAATCTGAATTAGCATATTTCTGCAAACCACTGAAATATAAATATGGGAACCAGCGGGGCATTCACAAGTTCCTATACATGTCCAACTCCCCCGAGTCACTCCTAGGGAGGGATTTATTGTAAAAATTACAAGCAACCATTTCATTTAAAAATGGGAAGATTATTCTGGAGGTAAATGATCAAAGGTATGTGGAAGTTTGATGGGAGTTTGATGATGATGGCTACTGAAACTAAAAAGGAAATTAGTGAAGAAGGAATTAGCTCAATAATTGAAAATTTCTTACAATTAGGGTTGCTAAAAGAGTGCCAGTCTGACTTCGACACTCCCATTTTACATGTTCAAAAACCTGATGGATCATATTGTGGCGTACAGGATCTACAAACTGTTAATCTTTACCTTTTGGTGGCGAACCTATATACTTTACTAACATGCTTAACACCAGAGCTAACCTGGTTTATTGTTTTAGATCTGAAGGATGCCTTCTTTTGCCTCCCTGTCCATGAAGCCAGACAGAAAATCTTTGCATTGGAGTGGGAAAGCCCTAAGAGTGGGCGCAAAACACAGCTCACATGGACAAGGTTGCCTCAGGGCTATAAGAACTCGCCCACCTTGTTCGGAGAAACAAGTGACAGTATTATCTATTTTGGTTTTGGTTTGTTTGTTTGGTAGACCGGTCATTTGAAACTGCCCATAAGTCGGAAGATAAAAGTTCTGCAGGGTGGTGTATACTTTTGTGACTAGCACCTTAAGTATACGTTTGATTTTGTTGGCATTCAATTGCAGTTTGGAACCTGGCAAGTTTGCTTATAAGGTTCATTTGTTTGGTATTGTTGGCATTTAGTTGCCGTTTGGAACCTGGTGTTATATATGGAGTGGTAATTCGTGTCAGAAAAATGGTTGATATTAATAAAGAAGGGAGAGATTTGGGAATGTGGCAATGGGGGTCGGAAAGCCTTGTGGTTGGTGATAACATCAGACTCTTAACGATGAGGTCATCAGGAATGTAAAGAGTTTAGAGGAAACAAAGAAGGGTGATTGAGGCGACACCCTGCCATCTGGGGTTGCTTGTTTTCCCCTCTGTTAAGGCACGGAAGTTGCGGGGGGGGGGTTGCTGGTTAGAACTGTTAACATTTATTGTTTAATGTTATATTATAATAATATTATTAGTGTGATTTCAAGGGTTAACGAAACGCGGGAAAAGCAATCACGTTTTGTTGCTTTCGGGAACCTTGTGGCAGAGCATGTGCAGAAGAAGAGGGAGACAGTCGAAGCCGCTCCTGCAGTCTGGAACAAAAGGTTGCTAATAGTGATGGGGAAACCGTGAGCCTTTCACCCACAACGACCACCACAAAGAGAATTATAATATGAAGCGGGGATAGGATATCCATATGTATAGACGTACTCGGGTTTCTTGTAAATATGTAACAGCAATGTCCTATATATATTTGGAAAGTTCGATGGTTGGGTGTGCATGTTTTGGTAGAGCATAGACTCTCCGCGCGCCCAGCGCTGTTTACTTGCCTTTTATAAATATTCTTTTATGTTACTAAATTCAGAGTTGAGACTTCATTTATAACACTGACAAGTTTGCTTATAAGGTTCATTTGTTTGGTTTTGTTGGCATTCAATTGCCATTTGGAACCTGGCAAGTTTGCTAATAAGGTTCATTTGGTACAGTGTTACATATTTTGGTTTTCTGACCTATCGCATGTGGAATTGGACTCTGACTATTGTTACTGTGATTTTGGCAATATTCCTGGTAATAGTAGTAGTTTCGTGACATCGCTATTGAAAGATACCTGCGTGCTGCATTTTGTAAGTAGTAAGTGTATTCTGAAAGTGTGAACTGGGAAAATGGGAGGAAGGCAAAGTGGTGGGATTTTAAAGAAAAGCCCTTTAGGATGTGTTTTGAGTCATTGGAAGGATATTGGAGGATCTGCCTGTGGAAGTGTGAACAGGAAAACATTGATAAAACATTGTAATCAGTGGTGACCACTTTATAAGCTGGAATGTGGAGAAAAGTGGCCCCTAAATGGAACTTTAAACTATAATACTTTGCTACAGTTAATGTTGTTCCTATGGAGAGAAGGAAAATGGGATGAGGTAATGTATGCTGATATGTTTTTCACTCAGAGAAATCACCCAGAGTGGCAAAAAGAGTGCGGAATTAACCTAGCACCACAAGATCCCTTAATATTGGCAATGGAAAAAGACATGAGGAAGGATGGTGCTGGGAAATTGAAGAGGTGTTGTTCGGCGTGTAGTATTGGACAGAGATGTTTAAAATTAAATGAACCAGAGGAAAGAATGGAGGATTTTGTTTCGCCTATACCGCCTTTAGATGGCGGTGTAAGCAAGGAAACAGGAGCTGAAGAAACGAGAGATGATTTAGATCAAAAAGAATTTACTCCGATAACTACTTGTACAAGGAGTAAAGTAAAGCCAGTAATTCAAGCCCCTTTGCTGCAAGCTATGGGAAGTAACGGGCCTGTCAGAATAAAGGTGCCCTTTACAACAAATGATTTAGATTCCTGGAAGGAAGCAGTAAAAGGGTACCGAGATGATCCGGAGGCAGTGGCTAAAAGATTTGAGCTAATTGTGAAGAACTTAGATCCAGATTGGAAGGATATAGATATAATGCTGGCTGCATTATCCGAGACAGAAAAACAACTAGTAATTAAAACTGCTTGGACACAAGTACAGATTCAAATAGTAACGGGAGCTTTACCAGGCACAGTGGAAGTTCACGTGCCTAGAATGGACCCTGATTGGGACTATAATGATGACAGTGAATATTGATTGTTAAAAAGATACCAGGAATGGATAAGAATTGCTTTGGAAAATGCGATACCAAAATCGGTTAATTGGTCAAGATTATATACAATAAAACAGGGACAATCTGAGACACCCACGGAATTTCTTGACCGTTTAAGAACAGCTATGCAAAAATACACCACCTTAGATCCCTCATCTGAGGAGGGTAAACTACAGTTGGTCTCACTATTCCTAGGACAGTCTGCTGAGGATATAAGACTGAAACTTCAGAAAATGAAGGGACCAGATATAAGAGATTTGGAAAGGTTGGTGGAAGAGGCTTGGAGAGTATTTAGAAACTGGGAAGGGGACGAAAGACAGAAATTAGGACAAACTATTGCCGCAGCAACCGTAGCTGCATTGAGGAAACAAGAAGAACCCTTTTGAGTTAGGCGTAGGGGAGCTGGAAGACGGGGAGGACTTCAACAGCCCTTAAGATCAGATCAGTGTGCCTATTGTAAGGAAATTGGTCATTGGAAAGGACAGTGTCTGAAACTGAGGGGGGCTCGACCTGTAGTAGCTAATATTTCTCCTGACAAATGAGGCAGATCCGGGGAATTCAACCTAGCGGATCCACTGGTTAAAATTAAGCTAGGGAAATTGGAACAGGAGATGGAACTTTTAATAGACACGGGAGCTTGTTATTCAGTGCTGAACCAGAAACTAATACCAGAAGATAAAGACTTTGTGACTGTGATGGGAGCCACTGGCCAACAAGAAAAAGCCTTTTTCTTAAAACCATTGAAATATAAATTGTGAAAACAAATGGGTATACATAGATTTTTATATCTACCTGTTGGCATTAGCACATATTTTAGTATTCTGCACTATCTCCTGGCGTTAGCACATATTTTAGGGGAATGTTAGAAATGTTATCATTAGCACACATTTTAGTATCCTGCACTATCTCTTCCTAAGGAGTTGTAGTGTTTCCCAGGAATAGCCAAATACTATCAATAAGCTCTTAATCTGGTAAAGAGACATGAGATTCTTCACAGAAAGATCCTGAGGATGAACAGGTACATCTCGACCTTTGATAAGAACTTGGAAGATGGCAAAACACACGGAGGGTTGGAAAGAGCATGCGCAGAAAAGAAAGGTGAATAGTTCAACCAAGAGGAAGACTCTTTACTTCATCATGAAGACCACCAGAAAGGCCACCAGAGACCACCAGATGGTGCTGCGCATGTGCAAGTAGGAAGGAGTCAAGGGAGGAGTTATTGAGGCTGATGTTGCAATTCGAAATGAATATGTATGAATTAATGTATCTCCAAGAATATAAATTTGCGGTCGGGATGTAACAGGATTCGAAGCCAGATTTGGGCACCTGCCCCTGGTTTCCAGCGCTGAATAAAGCACCTTCATATAATCACGTTGTGGTTATGTGTCTGTTACAGGCTGCTATATGGAGTCCTACGCGACGAGTTGCAGAAGCTGCTGAGGGAGAAGGTGACTCGAGTCAGTTTGCAGAAGTGGAGGCCATTCAGCTGGCTTTAGACATTGCTGAACGAGAAAAACGGCCAGTTCTCTATCTCTACACTGATTCATGGATGGTAGCAAATGCCCTGTGGGGATGGTTACAGCAACGGAAGCAAAACAACTGGCAGCGCAGGGGCAAACCCATCTGGACTTCTCCACTGTGGCAAGATATTGCTGCTCGGGTAGAGAACCTGGCTGTAAAGGTACGCCACGTAGATGCTCATGTGCCCAAGAATCGGGCTACTGAAGAACATCAAAACAACCAGCAGGTGGATCAGGCTGCTAAGATTGAAGTAGCTCAGGTGGACCTGGATTGGCAGCATAAAGGTGAATTATTTATAGCCCGATGGGCCCATGACACCTCAGGCCATCAAGGTAGAGATGCAACATACAGATGGGCTCGTGATCGAGGGGTGGACCTGACCATGGACGCTATAGCACAGGTTATTCATGACTGTGAAACATGTGCTGCAATCAAGCAAGCCAAACGGTCAAAGCCTCTTTGGTATGGAGGACGATGGCTGAAATATAAATATGGAGAGGCCTGGCAGATTGATTACATCACACTCCCTCAAACTCGCAATGGCAAGCGCCACGTACTTACAATGGTGGAAGCAACCACCGGATGGCTGGAAACATATCCTGTGCCTCATGCCACCGCCCAGAACACTATCCTGGGCCTTGAAAAGCAAGTCCTATGGCGACATGGCACCCCAGAAAGAATAGAGTCAGACAATGGGACTCACTTCCGAAACAACCTTATAGACACTTGGGCCAAAGAACATGGTATTGAGTGGGTGTATCACATCCCCTATCATGCACCAGCCTCCGGGAAAGTTGAACGATACAATGGACTGTTAAAGACTACATTGAAAGCAATGGGCGCTGGGACATTCAAAAACTGGGATACGCATTTGGAAAAGGCCACCTGGTTAGTCAATACTAGGGGATCGGCCAACCGAGCTGGACCTGCCCAATCAAACCTGTTACGTAATGTAGAAGGGGATAAAGTTCCTGTAGTGCACGTAAGAAATATGCTGGGTAAAACAGTCTGGGCTACTCCTGCCTCAGGAAAAGGCAAACCCATTCGTGGAATTGCTTTTGCTCAGGGACCTGGATACACTTGGTGGGTGATGCAAAAGAACGGAGAGGTCCGGTGTGTACCTCAAGGAGATTTAATACTGGGTGAGAATAGCCCATGAATTGAATTGTACCATGTTAATTACTATATAATACTGTATGTTATCACTGCCATGACTACTATATACCCTAGATGAAAATGGTGACTAATTAGAATGTATAGAAAAGAGTGTAACCTGAGCATGACATAAATGGTATGGAATAAGGGGTGGATAGATGTCCTGGTTTCTGTTAGGACAGAGTTTATTTTCTTCCTAGTAGCTGGTAGAATGCTATGTTTTGGCTTAGGATGAGAAGAGTGCTGATAACACCCCGATGTTTTAATTGTTGTAGAGCAGTGCTTATACCAAGCCAAGGACATCTCAGCCTTTCGCTCTGTCCTGCCAACAGGCAGGCTGGGGGTGCAGTAAGAGCTGGGAGGGGACAGACCCATGACACGTGACCCAAACTAGCCAAAGGGGTATTCCATACCATCTGACGCCATGCTAAACAATATATAGGGGTGGCTAGCCGGGGGAGGGGCCGGACTGCTCGGGGTTAGGCTGGGCATCGGTCAGCGGGTGGTGAGCAATTGCATTGTGCATCACTTGTTTGTACACATTATTAGTAGTAGTACTATTATCATCATTGTATTATTATTATTACTATTATTATTATTATTATTATTTTCCTGTCTTATTAAACTGTCTTTATCTCAACTCACGGGCTTCACTTTCCATTCCTCTCCCCCATCCCAGAGAGGGAGGGGGGAGGGTGAGCGAACAGCTGCATGGTGTTTAGCTGCCGGCCAGGTTAAACCACGACAATATATTATTAATTTATAACTGAAAGTGGAATCAAAGTCAAAAAAGCTGGGCTTCCTGTCATGTCCCAATACTATCTTTGCTAATGAAAATGTATACAGAGAAGGAATGTGAGAATTGCTAATTCAGGGAAGCTTATGAGTATCTGCCAGCACCAGTGGCTTTGGGGTTTAAAGTTCCACTTGGCAAAAAGGCCCAGCAGAGGTGGTACTGAGAGAGAGGATACTTATATAATTTCACCAACTACCATTATTAGAGGCTTTCCATATATTTTGGTGAGGGTATGTTATTCCATGAGATCCTACAGAACAGCACTGTTGGTAAATTCATTGTATAAACTGCAATTGCACACGTGCAAGGATAAGCATGTGTAAGGAGAAGAGAACACAAAAACATCTTTACGTAAGGAGTAGAGAACACAAAAACCTCTTTACATAAGGAGCTCTCCCTCCCCCTCTGTTAATAAATATACTTTTAGCTACATCAAGCAGTGATGCTCCTAATTCCAGTAGGCTAGCAAAGGGTGACACATTTTAGGTGGTATCAATTCCAACTACTTCTACCTAATGGTTCATACACACTTTTCTGCATTTGGACAATGGATATAACAAAGGCCTTACAAACACCTAGAGGTACGCAGCAATGTTATAATATGGCTAGGAAATTTTGAAGTCTGAGAATTATTCAAGACTGATAGGTATTAATGAATTCTCTTCAACTTTGGGGGCTTTGAATGTTCTAATAAAACAAAGACTTTTAAGAGAATTATATATTTAAAGTGAGTAGAACTTAGGATTTCATAGGCTGTGTAAGTTAGAGGAAGGAATTAGGTCATATTGTACTTTCTGTAGCCCACCAGAGCATATTAACTTGG
This sequence comes from Aythya fuligula, assembly GCF_009819795.1. Lineage (NCBI taxonomy): Eukaryota > Metazoa > Chordata > Aves > Anseriformes > Anatidae > Aythya > Aythya fuligula. Next base: position 5,748,183 of record NC_045594.1, on the reverse strand, counting down.
AAATCTTCCATTACCATAAGGGCTGACTTAGGAAATGTACCACATCAGAAGGAAGCACATCAGAAGAATCCAGCATAGTAAAAGAGCTTAATGTCAAATGGCATCTATCACAGAAGTAAGGCTACCTATCCAACTGAGCAGGAGTCCACTGCCTTCTGTGTACCATTGGAAAAGATGAAGAGAAATGAGTAATTCTTTGTACCATATAATAAGTATGCAGAAAAGCAATTCAAAACTCACCATCTTCAGCAGAACATTGGCAGAAGTGTTACATTCTCACCCCTTCTATTTATTTTAAGCACTACAAGTCAGCAGGCAGTGCAAAGTTGCTACTTGTGTATCCTTCACCTGGTACCAAATACAGAAGACAAAGACATAACCTATATTTTTTGGTGCACAAAGTCAGCAAGGGAGACATGCTCAAAATTCATGCAGACCTAGAGCAACAACTTCTATTTGCCATAGCCTTGATCGCTTAAAGCTGTGCTCTTATACAGCTGCACTTTCAGCTGAGACCATCAGTGCACTTCACAGACCTTAACAAACCTTATGGATTGGAGGTAAGATAACTACACCACTGGTTGTAGATACAGTAAGGGACTACACATAACGTAATCACCTAAATACAATGTGATGCTGAAAATTAAGAAGGACAACACAAAACCATCCTGCTTTGCTTTGTCCAATCAGCTCCATGGGCAACCTTTTTTGCCTGACTTCAGCTCTATAGCTTCATGGCTACATCTCAGTCAACTCATTAGTTTCCTGATGTGCATATAGCACCAAAAAAAAGACAAAATACAGATATTGTATGATTTCTCAGAAATGTATTTCCATACTTTTTACTGAGTGATATTACTGAAACTCAGTGCTGCAGGAAATTATGGCAGTGGGCTCAAACGTACAAATGGGCTCAGAAAAGATCCAAACAACTTAACAAAGAGGTTTGTTGTCCACTCTGACTACTGGAGTCTAGACACCACCTACCGCTCAGAGAGACCCCATGCCAGTATTTGTTATCAGGTAGGGCTAACCATTTGGCCTCATTTCTTAGCCTTCACTACTGTCCACCGTCAACGACAGAGCATGAGCCAGTCATGAGTCAGTCTCTCTGTTCTTACTCTTCAATTACCTTCAGTAGAGGGCTTGGAATATAATATTACACATAATACTGCAAACACTATTTAATTCCAAACTGGGAATACTGGTCCTGAACAAAATGTCTCAATGTATTTAAAAACCTCCATTTTTTTTCAAATAGATCTCAGATCTAATCCAAATGTCACTACTTGCCTCAGGAATCCCCAATGAGATCCCTATTGAAAGAATCTTTTGTACCTTACAACTTTCATAATTTCATCGTAAGTTATCATTTCCATCCTGCCTGAAAAGTAACCTTTTTAGCAAACATTTATTCATACTTACATAGACAAAACCTTCACCTCAATGATGTCCTGTCGTAATTCCAGGCATTTGGTGGAGTTGTATTCCAAAGGCCCTTCATAAAACTCAAAATACCTGAAGAAGAACAAAGATTATCAATAACCCTTATACTAGAACACTTATCTTACACTTCAACAGAAATGTGCTATAAGTTGTCATTTGTGATCTCTACCTAATGTGAGATTACAACATTTGTCCCAAAAGCAGGTTATTACTTCACAGGAAAATTGGGGCCCAGCACAAGAAGGACAAGGAAGTATTAGAATGAGTCCAAAGGAGGGCCACGAGGATGATCAAGAGGCTGAAGCACCTGGAGCACTGGCACAGGTTGACCAGAGAAGGATGCCCCATCCCTGGAAGTGTTCAATGCCAGGCTGGATGGGGCTTTGAGCAACCAGGTGTAGTGGGAGGTGTACCTGACCATGGCAGGGGGGTTGGAACTGGATCTTCTTTAAGGTCTCTTCCAACCCAACCCATTCTATGATTGTATGATTCAGTGATTGTGATTCCATGAAAATACAGATGTCATTGCAAATTTTAGAACAGCCACCTATGTCCAGTTTTGTGGGGAAGGAATTCACAGGTGGCTTTGCACTGTTTTTTTTTTTTTTTTTTTTTTTTTTTTTTTTTTTTTTTTTTTTTATGAGGGATTTGGCTTGTATTGTCAAGCGTTTCTTCAGACCCAGCTTTCTTAAATATATGTGAAATTTCTACCCAAACCGTTAAGGTTAAACAATATCCTTTGAGGATAGAAGATAGGAAAGGAATTAAAGAGATAATTGATAAATTTCTACAGTATGGATTATTGATTGAATGCGAATCAGAACAAAATACAGCCATATTGCCAATTAAAAAGGCAGATGGAAAAAGATATAGGCTAGTTCAGGATCTGAGGGCCATAAATAAATTTTCCGAGGATATACATCCAGTAGTGGCAAACCCTTATACTTTGCTGACTAAATTAAGGAATAGTCAAGTCTGGTTTACCGTACTGGATTTAAAAGACGCCTTCTTCTGCCTATCCTTAGCCACTGAAAGCCAAAACTTATTTGCCTTTGAATGGGAAAAACCCTGACTCAGGCAGAAAGATGCAGCTTACGTGGACAGTGCTACCTCAAGGATTCAAGAATAGCCCCACTATTTTTGGAAACCAATTAGCAAAGGAACTTGAAACTTGGATACCTCCAGACACTGAAGGGGCTTTGATACAATACGTAGATGATCTCTTAATAGCTACCGAGACTAAAGAGAGTTGTATTCAATGGACTATAAGTCTTCTTAATTTTCTGTGTTTAAATTTATATCGAGTCTCTCAACAGAAAGTCCAGCTGGTTCAACAACACGTGACCTACTTGGGATTTGGAATTTCGGGAGGTCAGCGAGAACTAGGAACTGAATGTAAGGAAGTCATTTGCCGGAATCCAGAACCCCAAACGGTAAAGGAGCTATGAACCTTTCTAGGAATGACAGGTTGGTGTCGCCTTTGGATTTATAATTATGGACTAATGGTAAAGCCTCTATATGAATTGATAAAGATTAACCAGTCAAAGTTAGTCTGGACTGGAGAAGCACGAAACGCCTTTAAACAACAACATAAATGTGAATTGATGCAAGCTCCGTCTTTGGGATTACCGGATCTCTCAAAACCCTTTTGGTTGTTTTCTCATGAGAGACAAGGTATAGCTTTGGGAGTACTAGCACAAAGATTGGGTCCCTATAAACGAGCAGTAGCTTACTTCTCTAAACAATTAGATGAAGTAAGTAAAGGATGGCCTGGATGCCTTCGGGCTGTTGCAGCTGTTGTTATCAATATACAAGAAGCTCGGAAGTTTACAATGGGACAGAAAATGACAGTGTTAGTCTCCCATACGGTCTCAACAGTTTTGGAACAAAAAGGAAACCATTGGCTTTCACCACAAAGATTTTTAAAATATCAAGCAATATTAGTAGAACAAGATGATGTGGAAATTGTGGTCACTAATGTCGTAAATCCAGCTTCTTTCCTTAGCGGAACTCTGGATGAACCTATAACTCATGATTGTATAGAAACAATGGAGACTGTGTATTCTAGTCGACCCGATCTTAAGGAAGAACCTTTAGAAGATGCTGATGAATCTTGGTATACTGATGGGAGCAGCTTTGTAAAACAAGGACAACGTAAGGCAGGATATGCTGTTACAACTGCTCAACAAGTAATCGAGTCTAAACCATTACCCCCTGGGACGTCCGCCCAGAAAGCAGAGATAATTGCTCTTACGCGAGCACTGGAACTAGCAGCAGGAAGGAAAATAAATATTTGGACAGATTCTTAATATGCATTCGTCATGGTACATGCTCATGGAGCAATTTGGAAAGAACGTGGATTGCTGACCGCTCAGGGAAAACAGATAAAACATTCTGAAGAAATTTTAAAATTGTTAGAGGCTGTAAAACAATCAGAAAAGGTAGCTATCATGCATTGTCGAGGACACCGAAAGGGGAACGCTGATTTTGAAATTGGAAATCGATTGGCAGATCAGGAGGCTAAACAGGCAGCTGAAATAACTGAGGTGAAGGCATTGTCTTTAATACCAGAAAGTAAAATCCAAACTATATACATGAACCAAAAGCCAAATTATACAAAAGAGGACTTAAAATTAATTGAAGATTTGAAAGGTAAAATGAAACCAGATGGATGGGTATATTTAAAAGATAACCGCGTAATGATACCCTCTAATTTGACATGGCCCATAGTTCTTACAGAACACAATAAAACACATTGGGGGCTGACACATTGCATAAGAGCCTGAGTCAGACATTAGTGGGACGAAATTTATATACAACGATAAAACAAGTAACTCAACAATGTAGCATTTGTTTACACAATAACCCCAATACCAAGAATAGAATAAAATTTAGAATAATCAGTAAAGGAAATTATCTGGGGCAACAGTGGCAAATTGATTTTTCAGAACTCCCTAGAAAAGGGGGGTATTGTTATTTTCTGGTTCTGACTGCCACGTTTTCAGGATGGCCCGAAGCCTTTCCCTGTCGAACAAACAAAGCAAGAGAAGTGGTTAAAGTCTTGTTAAATGAAATAATACCACGCTTTGGGATTCCAGTAGCAATGTCTTCTGATAGAGGTTCACATTTTTGTGCGTGTCCTGGTTTCAGTTAGCACAGAATTAATTTTCTTCCTAGTAGCTGGTGGAATGCTGTGTTTTGGCTTAGAATGAGAAGAGTGCTGATAACACCCCGATGCTTTAATTGTTGCAGAGCAGTGCTTATACTAAGCCAAGGACATCTCAGCCTTTGCTCTGTCCTGCCAACGGGCAGGCTGGGGGGTGCAGTAAGAGCTGGGAGGGGACAGACCCAGGACAGGTGACCCAAACTAGCCAAAGGGGTATTCCATACCATCTGACGTCATGCTAAACAATATATAGGGGTGGCTAGCCGGGGGGAGGGGGCCGGACTGCTCGGGGTTAGGCTGGGCATCGGTCAGCGGGTGGTGAGCAATTGCATTGTGCATCACTTGTTTGTACATACTATTATTACTTTCGTATTATCACCATTGTATCATCATTATTATTATTATTATTACTATTTTCCTGTCTTATTAAACTGTCTTTATCTCAACTCACGGGCTTCACTTTCCATTTCTCTCCCCCGTCCCAGAGAGGGAGGGGGGAGGGTGAGCGAACGGCTGCGTGGTGTTTAGCTGCCAGCCGGGTTAAACCACGACAGTCTTTTTGGCGCCCAACGTGGGGCACGAAAGGTTGAGATAACGGCAGATCTGACCAGAGTGTGTTAAACTAAAATTGGTATAAGTATTAGACCTGCTTAATAGTCACTTGTCATAATGCTGATTGCTTTAATCTCAACTGTGCTGCGCCTGTTTTCCAAATTGAGTATTATAGCACGTTATTTTCCGTATGTGCTCTCTGTCATGTTGTTTATCCTCTCCGGGCCCTGGTTTCAGACCATTATGGTACTGTGTGTTGTATCAGTGGCTTATGAGATGATGAAATATCTGGCCATGACTCTAACCTGGTATTTGTACTCAGTAACATCTTCGATTCTATACTTTGGAAACTGTATTTTGGAAACTATTAGCAATTGTATCTGTTGCCTTTTTTCATTAGGGAGTCAATCTGTGGAGGGGAAAGGGGAAGATAATTTTTCTTACTTGATCACTCTCCCTTTCTCCTTCACCACCCCTGTACCCTCCTTGATCACTCTCCCTTCCTCCTTCACCACCCTCTTATCCTCCGAGTTTATTACAATAGCTCTCCAAGATATTGAATATCCTTGGGATACTCAGACCAGCATAGTCCTGTTGTTCTGCCTCCTGAATGCACTTCAGGTTCTGCTTAAAGTTAAACAACTACTTAGGAAGCTCATCCGGAGATCTGCCCGGAGGCAGTATAGTTGTGGGTGGCAGGGAGTATGGGAGGATATGGGCAGGCATCTAGACCAGTTGGCACCCCCAGTGTTTTGGAAATTCACCCCTGAACAAGTGCAAAATCCTCAAAAACTGGCAGAATGCTTGAATAAAAGGTGTCGCGATTCGGGAAGTTCCAAAGTAACACAAATCATTGTAACATGCTGGGGCCTGGCTTACGCCTATCGAGCTGCCATGGATACTGCTATCAACTTAGTGACAGACCCTGCGGCCACTCCAAGTCCCGTGACAGATCCAACGGCCACTGTGACCCCTACGGTGGACTCTGCAGCCGCTCCAGTCCCAGCTTCTGCAGATGCTCCAGTCCCAGCTTCTGCAGATGCTCCAGTCCCAGCTCCTGCAGCCACTCCAGTCCCAGCTCCTGCAGCCGCTCCAGTCCCAGCTCCTGCAGCCGCTCCAGTCCCAGCTCCTGCAGCCGCTCCAGTCCCAGCTCCTGCAGCCGCTCCAGTCCCAGTTCCTGAAGCCGCCCCAGTCCCAGCTCCTGAAGCCGCCCCAGTCCCAGTTCCTGCAGTCGCTCCAGTTCCAGCTCCGGCCGCTACTCCAGTCCCAGTTCCTGCAACTGCTCCAGTCCCAGCTCCTGAAGTCGCTCCAGCTCCAGCTCCTGAAGCCGCTCCAGCTCCAGCTCCTACTGCTGCTCCAGTCCCAGCTCCTGCAACTGCTCCAGCTCCAACTCCAGCTCCTGTAGCCGCTACAGCTCCGGTTCCTGCAACTGCTCCAGCTCCTGTAGCCGCTCCAGCTCCTGTGGCCGTGTCAGAGAAACGAGCTGTAGCAGTGCAAGTTGACCCTGCAGAGGGCATTCCAACCCCTGTGGCAGACCCTGTAACAAAGTCAGAGAAACGAGCAGTAGCAGTGCAAGCTGCCCCTGTAGAGAAGGTGAAAATATGGTATAGAAATTCAAGTCGTTTAGAACGCAGAGAGTCTTCTGCCAATCCAGGTAAGGCTTCTGCCAAAACTAAGTATAGAGATGACGAAGATGATGACGACGCTGGGCCGTCAAGGATTCAGGAGGAGGAAGATGAGGATGCCGAAAGAGCAACAGTAACTACCCGAAGCCTAAACGAGCGCGAGCTACGAGATGTGCGAAAAGATTTTGGTCGTTGTATAGGTGAGCAGCTTGTCACCTGGCTGCTCCGGTGCTGGGACTCTGGAGCCAATTGTGTGGAATTAGACGGCAGGGAAGCCAAGCGGCTGGGATCCCTTGCTCGAGACGCCGGCATTGACAAAGCAATTGCAGATGGAGCACGACCCACCAGCCTCTGGAGGCGTCTCCTCTCAGCTGTGAGGGAAAGGTATCCCTTCAAGGAAGATATTTTATGTCTACCAGGCAAGTGGACCACTATGGAGAAGGGAATCCAGTACCTGAGGGAATTAGCCGTACGGGAAGTGATTTATGAGGATCCAGACCTCAAACAAACATCCACAGATCCAGATGAAGTCAAGTGTACACGACCCATGTGGCGGAAGTTTGTACGGAGTGCACCATCATCATATGCCAGCTCATTGGCAATAATGGCCTGGAAAGAGGATGAGGAACCCACAGTGGGTGAAGCGGCTAAACAACTCCGGCAGTACGAAGAAAGTCTCTCCTCTTCCTTACAGGCCTGCGTCTCAGCTGTGGAGAAACTTTCTGAAAAGGTTCACCAACTTGAAGAGAATCTATTGTCCTCCCCACCTGAACCAACCAGTGCCCACCGACCAAAGGAGAACACTTGGGAGAAACTTTCTGAAAAGGTTCACCAACTTGAAGAGAGATTATTCTCCTTCGCACCTGTACAAAGCAGTGTCTCAGCTGTCAGGGGTAGGCGTTCACCCACACAAGGAAGACGATATGGTGGGTACTCACCCCGTGCCACCCTGTGGTTTTACTTACGAGACCATGGAGAGGACATGAGAAAGTGGGATGGAAAATCTACCGCGACCCTAGAGGCACGGGTACGTGAGTTGCAAAAGAAAACAATCAGGAAAAAGGGATTCTCCGAAAAGTTTGCTGCTCCAACTTCCAGCAGACAGTCCTTCAAACACAGAAACGAGGAAGATTCTGACCAGGATTAGGGGGGCCCTGCCTCCAGCCAGGGGGAGGAAAGGGACAATCGAGTTTATTGGACTGTGTGGATTCGATGGCCTGGCACATCACGCGCACAGAAGTATAAGGCTTTAGTAGACACCGGTGCACAATGTACTATAATGCCATCGAGCTATAAAGGACCAGAGCCCATCTATATTTGTGGAGTGACAGGGGGATCTCAGCAGTTGACTGTATTGGAGGCTGAAGTGAGTCTGACTGGGAATGAGTGGGAAAAGCACCGCATTGTGACTGGTCCGGATGCTCCATGTATCCTTGGCATAGACTATCTTAGAAGAGGATACTGCAAGGACCCAAAAGGGTTCCGGTGGGCTTTTGGTATTGCTGCCTTAGAGACAGAGGGCATTAAACAATTATCTACCTTGCCTGGTCTCTCAGAGGACCCTTCTGTTGTGGGGTTGCTGAGGGTCGAAGAACAGCAAGTGCCAATTGCTACCACAACTGTGCACCGGCGGCAATATCGCACCAACCGAGACTCCCTGATTCCCATCCATAAGCTAATTCGTCAATTGGAGAGCCAAGGAGTGATCAGCAAGACTCATTCACCTTTCAATAGTACCATATGGCCAGTGCGAAAGTCTAATGGCGAGTGGAGACTAACAGTGGACTATCGCGGCCTGAACGAAGTCACGCCACCACTGAGTGCTGCAGTGCCGGACATGCTGGAACTTCAGTATGAACTTGAATCGAAGGCAGCCAAGTGGTACGCCACAATTGATATCGCTAATGCATTTTTCTCCATCCCTCTAGCAGCAGAGTGCAGGCCACAATTTGCCTTCACTTGGAGGGGAGTCCAATATACCTGGAATAGGCTGCCCCAGGGGTGGAAACACAGCCCTACCATTTGCCATGGGCTGATCCAGTCTGCACTAGAGCAGGGGGAAGCTCCTGAACACCTGCAGTACATCGATGACATTATTGTGTGGGGTGACACAGCAGAGGAAGTTTTCGAGAAAGGGAAGAAAATAGTCCAAATCCTTCTGAAAGCCGGTTTTGCCATAAAACAAAATAAAGTCAAAGGACCTGCACGGGAGATCCAGTTTTTAGGAATAAAATGGCAAGATGGACGTCGTCAAATCCCAATGGATGTGATCAACAAAATAACAGCTATGTCTCCACCAACTAACAAAAAAGAAACACAGACTTTCCTAGGTGTTGTGGGGTTTTGGAGAATGCACATCCCAAATTACAGTCTGATTGTAAACCCACTCTACCAAGTAACTCGTAAGAAGAATGAGTTTGAATGGGGCCCTGAACAACGACAAGCCTTTGAACAAATCAAGCAGGAAATAGTCCATGCAGTAGCCCTTGGGCCAGTTCGAACAGGACCAGATGTAAAGAATGTGCTCTACACTGCAGCCGGGGAGAACGGCCCCACCTGGAGCCTCTGGCAGAAAGAACCTGGGGAAACTCGAGGTCGGCCTCTGGGGTTTTGGAGTCGGGGATACAGAGGATCTGAGGCCCGCTATACTCCAACTGAAAAGGAGATATTGGCAGCATATGAAGGAGTTCGATCTGCTTCGGAGGTGGTCGGTACTGAAGCGCAGCTCCTCCTAGCACCCCGATTACCGGTACTAGGCTGGATGTTCAAGGGAAGGGTCCCCTCTACGCATCATGCAACTGATGCTACATGGAGCAAGTGGGTTGCACTGATTACTCAGCGGGCTCGAATAGGAAACCCCAGTCGCCCAGGAATATTGGAAGTGATCATGGACTGGCCAGAAGGCAAATACTTTGGGATATCATCAGAGGAGGAGGTGGGTCGTGCTGAAGAAGCCCCACTGTACAACCAGTTGCCAGAGAATGAAAAGAAATATGCCCTGTTCACTGATGGGTCCTGTCGTATTGTGGGGAAGCATCGGAGATGGAAGGCTGCTGTATGGAGTCCTACGCGACGAGTTGCAGAAGCTGCTGAGGGAGAAGGTGAATCGAGTCAGTTTGCAGAAGTGAAAGCCATTCAGCTGGCTTTAGACATTGCTGAACGAGAAAAATGGCCAGTTCTCTATCTCTACACCGATTCATGGATGGTAGCAAATGCCCTGTGGGGATGGTTACAGCAATGGAAGCAAAACAACTGGCAGCGTAGGGGCAAACCTATCTGGGCTGCTGCATTGTGGCAAGATATTGCTGCTCGGGTAGAGAACCTGGCTGTGAAAGTACGCCACGTAGATGCTCATGTGCCCAAGAATCGGGCTACTGAAGAACATCAAAACAACCAGCAGGTGGATCAGGCTGCTAAGATTGAAGTAGCTCAGGTGGACCTGGATTGGCAGCATAAAGGTGAATTATTTATAGCCCGATGGGCCCATGACACCTCAGGCCATCAAGGTAGAGATGCAACATACAGATGGGCTCGTGATCGAGGGGTGGACTTGACCATGGACGCTATAGCACAGGTTATTCATGACTGTGAAACATGTGCTGCAATCAAGCAAGCCAAACGGTCAAAGCCTCTTTGGTATGGAGGACGATGGCTGAAATATAAATATGGAGAGGCCTGGCAGATTGATTACATCACACTCCCTCAAACTCGCAATGGCAAGCGCCACGTACTTACAATGGTGGAAGCAACCACCGGATGGCTGGAAACATATCCTGTGCCTCATGCTACCGCCCGGAACACCATCCTGGGCCTTGAAAAGCAAGTCCTATGGCGACATGGCACCCCAGAAAGAATAGAATCAGACAATGGGACTCACTTCCGAAACAACCTTATAGACACTTGGGCCAAAGAACATGGTATTGAATGGGTGTATCACATCCCCTATCATGCACCAGCCTCCGGGAAAGTTGAACGATACAATGGCCTGTTAAAGACTACCTTGAAAGCAATGGGCGCTGGGACGTTCAAAAACTGGGATACGCATTTGGCAAAGGCCACCTGGTTAGTCAATACTAGGGGATCTACCAACCGAGCTGGACCTGCCCAATCAAACCTGTTACGTACTGTAGATGGGGATAAAGTTCCTGTAGTGCATGTAAAAAATATGCTGGGTAAAACAGTCTGGGCTACTCCTGCCTCAGGAAAAGGCAAACCTATTCGTGGAATTGTTTTCGCTCAGGGACCTGGATATACTTGGTGGGTAATGCAAAAGAACGGAGAGGTCCGGTGTGTACCTCAAGGAGATTTAATACTGGGTGAGAATAGCCCATGAACTGAATTGCACCATGTTAAATAGTATATTATACTGTATATTATCACTACCATGATTACTATAGGTGACTAATTAGAATGTATGGAAAAGAGTGTAACCTGAGCATGACATAAATGGTATGGAATAAGGGGTGGATAGATGTCCTGGTTTCAGTTAGCACAGAATTAATTTTCTTCCTAGTAGCTGGTGGAATGCTGTGTTTTGGCTTAGAATGAGAAGAGTGCTGATAACACCCCGATGCTTTAATTGTTGCAGAGCAGTGCTTATACTAAGCCAAGGACATCTCAGCCTTTGCTCTGTCCTGCCAACGGGCAGGCTGGGGGGTGCAGTAAGAGCTGGGAGGGGACAGACCCAGGACAGGTGACCCAAACTAGCCAAAGGGGTATTCCATACCATCTGACGTCATGCTAAACAATATATAGGGGTGGCTAGCCGGGGGGAGGGGGCCGGACTGCTCGGGGTTAGGCTGGGCATCGGTCAGCGGGTGGTGAGCAATTGCATTGTGCATCACTTGTTTGTACATACTATTATTACTTTCGTATTATCACCATTGTATCATCATTATTATTATTATTATTACTATTTTCCTGTCTTATTAAACTGTCTTTATCTCAACTCACGGGCTTCACTTTCCATTTCTCTCCCCCGTCCCAGAGAGGGAGGGGGGAGGGTGAGCGAACGGCTGCGTGGTGTTTAGCTGCCAGCCGGGTTAAACCACGACAGTGCGCAAGTGGTACAACAGATAAGAAAGATTCTAAAGATAGATTGGCAACTGCATACTCCTTATAGACCACAGGCAAGTGGACAGGTAGAAAAAATGAACCATTTAATTAAACAACAAATAGCTGAAATCGGACAAGAAGCTAATTTGTCATGGCCTCAATCCCTTCCTTTAGCATTACTTAGAATCAGAGTTAAACCTACAATAAAAAAGAATTTGAGTCCCTTTGAAATCTTATATGGAAGTCCGTATCAATTTCTATTTAGTGGAAAGGATCTAACACATTTGGGATCAGAATATTTATATGCTTATATAACTGAACTTCAGAAAGAATTAAATGAAGTACATACGTTTGTTTTAGGGACCAGGGCTAGAGGGTTGGATCAACCAATCGACCCCTTTAAGCCTGGGGAATATATATATATATATATAAAGACTTTTTCAGGACAACCCCTAGAGGAAAAATGGAATGGACTGTATCAAGTGTTGCTGACAACTCACACTGCTATCAAGATTAGAGAACAAGCCACTTGGATCCACCATTCCCCAGTGAAGAAAGCTCCAGAAGCTCCCTGGAAAGTAACGCCAGGTGACGATGAACTGAAACTAAAGCTTAGTCGAACAAAATGAGGACATTAAGGTCATGAGTATTTGGTAATATAGTTGGCAGAAAATTTGTTCATAGAATTGTTTTGTTTCTATGGCTTATAGTTGTAATTGTGATTCAAGAAGGTGCCTCTATCATAACAGAGAATGGTGAGTGGCCCTGGACTGAAGCCGTAACAACAGAGGATAAGAGCATTAATAGAAAGTTAGCAGTTGTGGTCATCTGGCGAACAAATGGTGACCATTTATATACACCATCAGAATGGCAAAAATTAGGGGAAGAGTGGACACATGAAAGAACCATAGGGGACGAAATTAAAATAGGGTGCCAAATGATTAATGGAACGACGCACGAGAAAGTAACGGGGATTTTAGTGAAACCGATTTCCAAAAATGGCCAACGAAAAGGTTGTATCCGCCCAGGTAAATTAGATTGCTGGTATAATTTTACATTGACACAGAATGTAGTAATCAGCTGGTTTTGGACTAATAATGGCCAAAAGTTCAAAATCAAAAAGGGTTCGGGCCTCATATTAAATTTTACAATATATGCAGCACTTACTACAACAGTGGGACCCTCTACAACCCATGCCCCACCTCCAACCAAACTGGTACCCAAAATTTATGAAACAGGCCCATATGTAGTAAGGAACACAGGCCAACAGCAATTGTTATTTAATCCAGAATGGTCTCTCAAGCATGTTGAATTGCTAATACAAATTAACATCTCAGCAGTTCAACCAGCCTGCTCTCCTTTCCTAAAGACATCATTTGAAGACTGGACAATATGGTCACAAAAGCAAGCACACTTCAGGGGCAGGTCACAAAGAGACTTAACTGGAATGCTAGGAACGGGGTTAGGAGTTTTAAATGGAATTGATTCAGAAATATTAATGAATAAGCTAGCCACAGCAACAAGTGATTTGACAAAACTAAAACAGCCCCTACAATCATCCTTATTGGCATTGGGAACTAGCCAACGGCAAGTTTCAAAGGTGTTACCGAGATGGGAAAAGGCTGAAGACCAAAACCACAAACTAATAATAGATGCACTTAGTATGGTTCAAGATAATGTATCTTTAGCTCTTAGTTGTATGCAAGCACAGTTATGGTTGCAGGCAACGGCTGCCTTGATCATTAGGGAAGGAAGTGAAGGCATTTTTCCGGCTGAAGTCCGAAAGACTGTTTGGGACAATGCCAATGATTTTGAGAAGAAGTTCCAGTCTTGGTGGACTCTGGTAAATTTTACCTATGATCCCATTGTTAACATGGCTACTGCCTTCGTGCTTACTATAAGTAATGCCACAGTTTATGTTATCCAACCCGATCATTGCACTAGTATTAAACCATGAGAAGACAGTGCTCTATCCTTCAGAGCATAGAACATGGGCATGGATGGAGAATGGGAAATGGCAGTCTGTAAATCTAGAATCATGTGTTACCCGGGAACAAAAAGGATTTATTTGTGAAAGCAATACAATTGATGCACAGGATGTATGTCTTTGTTGGGAATTGGCACAAAGGGCATGGACATGAGTCCGTGGAACAGTTGTTCGATCTGAGCTTGCTTTAAGCAACCAGGAGTAGGCCTCAGCAAATCCCATGGCTTGCTGTAGCTGAGCAAACCAAACTACCAGGGTAACTATGAGAAGTTCCCATGACAGTGTTCCCACGTCGCCCAATTGAGGAATTCAGAAAAATATTGTTACCAGTAGCTGGCTTCAAGGACAAGGTCTACGTGACTGCTAATCACAAGGGGGTTGTTTTCTTGCAGGTGGGGTTGTTTTCTTGTAGTTGTTTGTCTGAGTGCTTTTGACCAATAATCTTGTGTGAGACACTGTCCGCCCCTGTTAAGTTCACTATAAAAGTTAGGCTATCTGGACAATAAAGTTGAACTATGCTTCACCACTCATATTGAGTCGGCTGCATTTGTTCCTTCTGCCGCTAACCTACAAGTGGTGCCCGCGCCCTAACATGTCTTGACACGGAGCAAGGTGTTTTCCACTTTGAAATTCATCCAAATACTAGTCAAAAGACTGTGCATGTATATATTGGTCAAGGCTGTGTGTGTTTAAGAACTGCTTGTGATTTTGTAGACGTAGATAAGGAGAACATAACTCTCCCTAGCAAAAATCATTCTAACTTCTGTATTTGTAACTTCGTCAGAATCGAGTGTGATTTTCTATATTTGGCACCAGTGGAATCCCACCAGTTGATGAAGGCCAACAGCACAATGTATCATAAGTTATTACCTACACCTATTGGAATGAACCTCACACTAGTGAAGCAACTAGTGAAACACCAAGACCTGATTAAAATTTTTAAAGGCATTCAGGAAAACGGAGAGAAGACTCTAATCACTGTCCATCATGATACAAAGGAAATAAGCAGAGTTTTGCAAATAGTGAAACAAGACACATAGTCACAGAATCACAGAATCACAGAATTTCTAGGTTGGAAGAGACCTCAAGATCATCGAGTCCAACCTCTGACCTAACGCTAACAGTCCCCACTAAACCATATCCCTAAGCTCTACATCTAAACGTCTTTTAAAGACTTCCAGGGATGGTGACTCCACCACTTCCCTGGGCAGCCTGTTCCAATGTCTAACAACCCTTCCGGTAAAGAAGTTCTTCCTAACATCTAACCTAAAACTCCCCTGGCGCAACTTAAGCCCATTCCCCCTCGTCCTGTCACCAGGCACGTGGGAGAACAGACCAACCCCCACCTCGCTACAGCCTCCTTTAAGGTATCTGTAGAGAGCAATAAGGTTGCCCCTGAGCCTCCTCTTCTCCAGGCTGAACAAGCCCAGCTCCCTCCAGGCCCCTCACCAGTTTTGTCGCCCTTCTATGGACCCGCTCAAGCACCTCGATGTTCTTCTTGTAGCGAGGGGCCCAAAACTGAACACAGTACTTGAGGTGCGGCCTCACCAGAGCCGAGTACAGGGGGACGATCACCTCCCTAGCCCCGCTGGTCACACTGTTTCTGATACAAGCCAGGATGCCGTTGGCCTTTTTGGCCACCTGAGCACACTGCTGGCTCATATTCAGCTGACTATCCACCATCACTCCCAGGTCCTTCTCTGCCTGGCAGCTCTCCAACCACTCATCTCCCAGCCTGTAGCTCTGCTTGGGGTTATTGCGCCCCAGGTGCAGGACCCGGCATTTGGCCTTGTTGAACTTCATGCAGTTGACCTCAGCCCATCGGTGCAGCCTATCCAGGTCCTTTACTGGATGCAGGGGGAAACTTATTCACAAGAAATGAGGAAAAGGCGGAGGTGCTCAATGCCTTCTTTGCCTCAGTCTTTAGCGGCAATACCGGTTGTTCTCTGGACACTCAGTACCCTGAGCTGGTGGAAGGGGATTGGGAGCAGGATGTGGCCCTCACTATCCATGAAGAACTGGTTGGTGACCTGGTACGGCACTTAGATGTGCACAAGTCGATGGGGCCGGATGGGATCCACCCAAGGGTACTGAGAGAACTGGCAGAGGAGCTGGCCAAGCCACTATCCATCATTTATCAGCAGTCCTGGCTATCCGGGGAGGTCCCAGTTGACTGGCGGCTAGCAAATGTGACGCCCATCTACAAGAAGGGCCGGAGGACTGACCCGGGAAACTACAGGCCTGTCAGTTTGACCTCAGTGCCAGGGAAGCTCATGGAGCAGATCCTCCTGAGAGTCATCACGCAGCACTTGCAGGGCAAGCAGGCCATCAGGCCCAGTCAGCATGGGTTTATGAAAGGCAGGTCCTGCTTGACAAACCTGATCTCCTTCTATGACAAAGTGACGCGCTGGGTGGACGAGGGAAAGGCTGTGGATGTGGTCTACCTTGACTTCAGCAAGGCTTTTGACACCGTCTCCCACAGCATTCTCCTCAAGAAACTGGCTGCCCTAGGCTTGGACTGGCGCACGCTTCGTTGGGTTAGAAACTGACTGGATAGCCGGGCCCAAAGAGTCGTGGTAAATGCAGTCAAGTCCAGTTGGAGGCCAGTCACTAGTGGCGTCCCCCAGGGCTCAGTGCTGGGGCCGGTCCTCTTTAATATCTTCATCAATGATCTGGACGAGGGCATTGAGTGCACCCTCAGTAAGTTTGCAGATGACACCAAGCTATGCGCGTGTGTCGATCTGCTTGAGGGTAGGAAAGCTCTGCAGGAGGATCTGGATAGGCTGCACCGATGGGCTGAGGTCAACTGCATGAAGTTTAACAAGGCCAAGTGCCGGGTCCTGCACCTGGGGCGCAATAACCCCAAGCAGAGCTATAGGCTGGGAGAGGAATGGTTGGAGAGCTGTCAGGCAGAGAAGGACCTGGGAGTGATGGTGGATAGTTGGCTGAATATAAGCCAGCAGTGCGCTCAGGTGGCCAAGAAGGCCAACGGCATCCTGGCTTGTATTAGGAACAGTGTGACCAGCGGGGCTAGGGAGGTGATCGTCCCCCTGTACTCAGCTCTGGTGAGGCCGCACCTCGAGTACTGTGTTCAGTTTTGGGCCCCTCGCTACAAGAAGGACATCGAGGTGCTTGAGCGGGTGCAGAGAAAGGCGATGAAGCTGGTGAGGGGCCTGGAGAACAAGTCCTACGAGGAGCGGCTGAGGGAGCTGGGCTTGTTCAGCCTGGAGAAGAGGAGGCTCAGGGGCGACCTTATTGCTCTCTATATGTACCTCAAGGGAGGCTGTAGCGAGGTGGGGGTTGGCCTGTTCTCCCACGTGCCTGGTGACAGGACGAGGGGGAATGGGCTTAAGTTGAGCCAGGGGAGTTTTAGGTTAGATGTTAGGAAGAACTTCTTTACTGAAAGGGTTGTTAGACATTGGAACAGGCTGCCCAGGGAAGTGGTGGAGTCACCATCCCTGGAAGTCTTCAAAAGACGTTTAGATGTAGAGCTTAGGGATATGGTTTAGTGGGGACTGCTAGCGTTAGGTCAGAGGTTGGACTCGATGATCTTGAGGTCTCTTCCAACCTAGAAATTCTGTGATTCTGTGATTCTGTGATCCTCCTGCAGAGCTTTCCTACCCTCAAAAAGATCGACACACGCGCATAGCTTGGTGTCATCTGCAAACTTACTGAGGGTGCACTCAATGCCCTCGTCCAGATCATTGATGAAGATATTAAAGAGGACCGGCCCCAGCACCGAGCCCTGGGGGACGCCACTAGTGACTGGCCTCCAACTGGACTTGACTGCATTTACCACGACTCTTTGGGCCCGGCTATCCAGCCAGTTTCTAACCCAACGAAGCGTGCGCCAGTCCAAGCCTAGGGCAGCCAGTTTCTTGAGGAGAATGCTGTGGGAGACGGTGTCAAAAGCCTTGCTGAAGTCACGGTAGACCACATCCACAGCCTTTCCCTCGTCCACCCAGCGCGTCACTTTGTCATAGAAGGAGATCAGGTTTGTCAAGCAGGACCTGCCTTTCATAAACCCATGCTGACTGGGCCTGATGGCCTGCTTGCCCTGCAAGTGCTGCGTGATGACTCTCAGGAGGATCTGCTCCATGAGCTTCCCTGGCACTGAGGTCAAACTGACAGGCCTGTAGTTTCCCGGGTCAGTCCTCCGGCCCTTCTTGTAGATGGGCGTCACATTTGCTAGCCGCCAGTCAACTGGGACCTCCCCGGATAGCCAGGACTGCTGATAAATGATGGATAGTGGCTTGGCCAGCTCCTCTGCCAGTTCTCTCAGTACTCTTGGGTGGATCCCATCCGGCCCCATCAATTTGTGCACATCCAAGTGCCGTAGCAGGTCACCAACGAGTTCTTCGTGGATAGACCAGTTCTTCGTGGATAGACCAGTTCTTCGTGGACACAAATCACAACTGGTGGGATACACTCTTTGGATGGTCGCCAACTGCAACTGGGATTTTGAACACACTGAGTCACCCAATTATTGTTTTATTAATATTAGTTTGTATAAGTTTAATATTGTCTTTTGTATTACTTATTTGGAATTGGAAATTGTTACAACAAATGTCCATGTTAGCTTCCTTGAGAAACGTGCATGGCAAGGTATTGAGGAGTACATATCATAAAGACTGGGAAGAAAAAATTTCTTATTAAGTAAAAGAATTTACTAGATTTTCCAGAAAAGGGGGGAATCATATTGTATAAACTCACTTTAGGATAGAATAAATCTTGTAGTTAAAATATAATGAGAACAAAATATATGACATCTTGTTATCTGTCGACCTTCTGTTATGTTGAAGCATCTTGTTAATTGAAACATCCCGCTATCTGTCGACCTTCAGTTATGCTGAAACTTGAGCTAACTTGAGCCAACTCGGCATTCCTGCGGCTTGGAAAACAACTGATTCAGCCAACTTGGCATTCTTTAGCAAAAGGTGAAAAGTACATCATGAGGAAGACCTACGGTCTTCCTTCCAAAGACCACTGCCCACATCCCGAAGACCCCGGCCCACAATTCTTGGGAGGCTTTGCGCAAGTGCAAGGACTGATAAGCTAATTAGCATACGAAGCGAGAGTAGGCGGGTTTAGGTAATGAATATGTATAGGTGTTAATAGAATATTCATTGTTTTGCTGTATAAATATGAGATAGTTTGTTACTTCAAACATGAACGTTAGGTGGAAGGATTCCCCGTGCATCCAGCGCTGAAAATAAAGGATACTTTGTCACTTAGAAATTTCAGCTTCGTTCTTTGAATCAGGGACTGTGCAACTAAAAACGACAAGGTTGCGGTGGGATTGCTTGGCACCTGGCGAGCAGTCTCTGAGGCCTTAAAGAGCCATGTGGGACCACAGTCACAAACGTGTGGTTTGCCAGACAGTGAGGGAGCTGCGGGCTTGTCCACTGATCCTTCTGCTACACCATCGGCCCCTCTGCTGCTACAGCCATCGAAGGCTTTTGCTGTTACGCCCCCTGCTGACCTGGATGTGCTTTTTGACCCAGGCCCTATTGGCCTTGAAAAGGAGATGGATATGCTTTTCTTCAATCCGAGAAGAACGGGGTACATAAGGCCTGAAGACCGAGTTGCTTGACAACTTAAAGCAAGACATATTGTTCAAAAGGAATGGAAAATGGAGACTTGTTTGTAATCAAGAAAAGGAATGGAAAATGGAGACTGTTAAGTCATGGAACTTAAAGGATTGTTTGTTACCTTTTCTGATTGTATAGTGTGAGAAACACTCCGTAGCCAATAACTTAGGCTCAGGCGAGGATCTCAGTGAAGTAGTAATTTATTCGCGATTGCAATGGCAGGCGCCCCACAAGCAGCAGAGAGCGCATCTACTAGTTCCAAAACACAGTTTATATACTTTTTGATGGCAGGACCCTCCCCTGTTTCCCCACTGAGTGGGTAATCCAGGTTCACAATCTATCTGATGCTTCACAAACAATGCATGGCCTTCAGTAGCCGGCCTGCTAAATTTCAAATTTCTTTTGACATTTTTACTGCTTGAAGTGGTAATGTTTCTTCACTTATCTGACTTGACTTGACACTGTGATTTTCACCTAATTGTCCTAAGGAGTCTGGTTGACTGCATTTTACAAGGTCGCCTGATAAGCTTTCTTATCACTGTAAGCATATCTCAGTACCACATTCCCTCCTTCTAAACAATGTAACTCTGCAAAAACAACATTTCTATTCCTACAATAGGCATACTAGGGTTTAGTATATAAAAGCAATGTTCTATATATTTAGAATGTTTGAAGTTCATGTGTGCGTGTTGATGGAGCGTAGACTCCCCGCACACCCAGCGCTGTTTACTTGCCTTTTATACTTTTTATAAATATTACTAAATTCAGATTGAGTTGAGACTTCATTTATAACAAGACTAACCTTGGTAAGGGGTCCAAGGCTTCTTGCTTTAGTTAATTTGCACAATGTACTATAGTTAGCAAAGACATTAAGCAGCATCCCCGAGTTTGTTACTGTCAGTGCTCTCTATCTGTATTTGCTAAGATTCTCCTAACTCCCTCTCTCAACAGAACCCTTTATTCCTAAACAGGTTGCTCTCCTTTCACTCCCTATGTTCACCATCTGCACTGAGGCAGCGGGGGGCCGGCAGCGGGGCTCAGCGGCTCCCTGAGGGGGCCGCTGCTCTGAGCCTCGGCGAGGGCCGACCCCGACCCCAGTCCCCCCACGTCCAGGCCCGAGGCCTGGGGCCGCTCCCCCATAGTCGGCCTCCGCCGCGGCGAGGCGCTGCGGGGTGGCGGCCGCTCTGCGCGGCGCTCGCCTGCTCCGACTGCGGAAGTGACGGCGGGCGGCAGAGCCCTGCGGCCTCCGGGGACATTTTCTCCGGCTTTGGGGCTGCAGTAGAGATCTCGGCTCCTCCCGGTCGTCCGTGCCCCAGCCGCTGCCCTCCGGGGAGGGGGCCAGGAGGGGCCCTCAGCGCCTGGGTGAGTGCGGGTAGAGCGGCCGGGCTCGGCCGCTGTCGCTGTTGTCGCCGACGTTACCCCGTGTCTCGTCCCGGTGTCGCCCCCGAGGGGTTACGGGCGTTGTGCCCCGGGGGTGATTTGGGGGAAAAAAGCACAACTTTTGGAGGCGGAGGTTTGGGGCTGCACGCCCTGCCGTTGCTGTGCGTGGCCTCGTTTTCCTTGGTGGTGTGGGAGAGGGTGTTTTTTTGGGAAAAGTTGTGGTGTCATCGCTCATCCAGCCTGAGTTGGCTCATGAGGCGTAGTGGGTGCAGCTGTGGCTTTGAGCAAGGAGAATATGAAGTTTAACTCTGTCACTTGTTCCTCTTTAAATAAAAAGAGGGACAGACCGAGCAGCTTGCAGCAGCCAAGTACTTTCCCCAGTTTCAGTATCACAACTTTGCATTGAGGCTATCAGGCAAACACCTATGAGGCTGCTTTGGAAAGTCTCCCCTCCCTTTTTTTGTGTGGCTGTGCAGTTGGTAGGGAGCTTTCAGCCTTGCTTGGCAGCTCCTTGTTGTGCTTACATCTTGATTTGTTCATGGTGGGATCCGGCTGCGCGTGTTGATGTCTGTAGGTATCTTTGTGAAGCCCTAACTGCGATAACTGAGTTAAATGAGGTCTTGCTTGCACCTCCGTGCGTGCTTTAAACCAGCACAAAGTACCTTGCTGCACCTCAAAGGCTGTAACAACTTGGATGTGGAGAGGCTATGGCATAAGTGTAAGTCCTGTTTTTTTTTTTTTTTTTTTTTACTGTCTTGTAATTCTGGCTTTTAAAAATGAATGAATAGTAAAGCTTTGAACCCATAATTGTCTCCTTAAAAATGTAAGTTTTCTCTTAAACACCTCCTCTCCAAGTAGATTTTACTTGTTTTTAAGTCTTTTCTGGTACTTGTCAAGCATGAGGCCAAATAGCAGTCTCACAGGATAGGATGCTTACAGTTTTCAAGCTAAAAACTTTATTATCTGTCTCCTTAGAACAGCAGGCAAACATTTACACTTAAAATGTTTGTCTTAAAGTATATTAAGTTGCCTAAATCAATTAATAAACTTAAGGTCTGACCTTGGTGATATATTGTGCACTCCAAGAAAGTGGAAACTGGGTATGGTGCTCCTTTGAGGTGTTCATTGTGTGGTCTTCCTGCCTCTCTTCACTCCCGTAATCGCTGTTTCTGATAGAAGAGCTGGAGTCAGGCAGTGCAGCTTCCCCTGCTGCCCTGGAGGAGGGAAAGCTGCCTTTGTGGAGGGAATAAGTTTGTAACGACCTCTAAGGAGAACAATAAGTTGCTCGTGAGGTATATTTGCTAAACCCAAATGCCTCACCTGGAGTTCAGATTACAGGTAAACACTGAAAGCTAATAAAAAGTTGCTTTCTGTGGTTCTGGAATACCAGCAAGGTTGGTATTTTGTCTGGGTGGCTAGGAGGAGGGACGGGGGTGCGGAAAACAGTACATGAGTATAGGCAGCTGGTATTTGTGCTCAAGTATGAGAATAACACTTCTGACTCATTTTTAAGCACTTGAATTTTTAATTATAATGTGTTGACTATTTCTGTTTGCACTTCAAGCTAATTGCTAGTTGGCTAGCATATAAGCTTCACAAAGAGGAGTGATGAGAAATTCCTGAGAAATCAGGAAGAGGAAAAGACTCTTTCCTCACATGGTCTCGCACACAATGTGTGTTGTGGTGCAGCCTGGCCCTCTGTGCTTGCACAAAGGCTGCCCGCTTGGTAAAACCCGAAGCACGCAAAAAATGAGTTGGGAAATGAGTGGTTGCATCGAGCTGGGTACCATGAGGGGGAAGCAAAAAGGGAAGAAACCTGAAGCTGACTGCAAGGCAGTTAGGAACGGTAAATACATGGTGGTCACAACACGTGCAAGCCGAGCTGTGCTGTAACCAATAACGGAGGGGTAGGAAGGATGTCTGTGTGCGTCTGGCAAACGGGCAGATCCAGATCGCGCAGGCAGCTGACAGTGTGGAGGAGGTGGGGATTAATGAGGTAAGATAAGATTGGATGAGCAAAGAGTAAATGTAGAGAATCATGAGAGGCTTTGAATGCTAAGCGTTAGGGAGATAAGTTGGTGTAACTTGATCAGAACAACACGAAATAATTGCCTCATTTTTCATCACCACCCGTCTCCTTGCTGGACATTTAAAGTGCAGGCTTTTTCACCTTGCCTCCAAGGCCAGAACCAATTTTGTTCACTTTCTTCACTATTTCTTAGGTATGATCCCATCATCCCCCTGCTCCATCAAGGATGCTTGTGCCATTTGTGACCCATTTGGATATCAGCATCTCACTTACACATCTGTTACTGAGGTGGGAGCCTCCACACGCTGTGTTGAGGTGGCTTCAGTCTGTGTGAGCTGTCTGGTTACACTCTGGCCAAAACATTAACACTAAAAACGTTGAAAGCTTGGAAACTTTTCACATGAGTAAATTGTTCTAAGCAACCTGTGTCTCTTCTCTGTAACGTCTCAAAGGTGTGGCTTGATGGTACTTTCTGGTAGAATGGGGTTTATGGTCAGTCTCTGCTTCTGCATTTTTTTTCCTGCAGCTGACCACGTGGTTTACAAATCTGTAAGCGTTGACAGAAACTGGGCAGCAGGCTCAATAACACGCTCACTAGATCAAAGTGAAAGATTTTGGTACTGTAGCAGCAAGCACATAATGCACTTCAGAAGAGTCACTCCTGGGAAAAAGTACCAGTACTTAAAAAACGTTTGCTTACTTGTGCATTGTGGGTAGCAGTGGGAAACCAAAAATGAAACTGCAGGAGGAGAGCAGGATGGGCTCGGGGCTGGGAAAGAGCTCTGGGACGAAGAAGTGCTGCTGCACAATTACAACTCTGAGACTGCAGCTCAGGCTGTGTTCAGGACAGCAAGGAAGCCACTTCTGGCTCAGTTTTCCAGCATACAAATCTGAGCTCAGTGGAGAGCTGGTGCTCGTGCTTTTGACTTCAGTGCTGTAGCTGCGGGGCAGCTGAGCTGTTACGGCACCGGGATCTGCTGCAGCGAAAACTACTGCTTTGAGTCTGCAAATTGGGAACTAGGATGTAACTGCTACAAATGGGCAGTTCTGAGGGAAAAAAGAAACGGAACAATATCTGTCAAGTTGTGTTTTTTTTTTTTTGTTTTGTTTTTTGTTTTTTGTTTTTTAAGTACAGATTTGGATATAGAATAAATGTAAGCCTCTGCAGTTGCTTTATCCCAAGAGTCTATCTCTGAACTTTTCTGGAGTGACTGATACGGTGTCACTCGCCCAGTTACTGTGAAGAGTTATAATTGAAATTTGTGGTTGCTTGTTCACACTTGTTTGTGTTCCCCCTTCACATGGCTGATGAGCAGGAGTAGAGCTGATATGGTATAGTAATTTCTGCACAGATGTGACTTTGTTTCTGCAGTTGAGGCACACGCCGATTACTCATTCAGGACTGGAAATGAGATGCAGCTCAGTAGCTGAGGTGTTGCTGTTACACTGCTGCAGATGCATTACTGAATGCACAGGGAAGTCAAGTAATGTGGCTGTGGCGAGTCATCTTTAGATTCAGAGTGATCCAACGTAATATGCCTTTTTATTTAAAAAAGCATTTTTAATCAATTTTAACACATAGCCTGCCTCTTGAATGTTCAGAAATGGGATTTAATTAGCAAAATAGTGTACAGGCATTGGCCATATCGCACCTTATGATACTCATCTCCCAGAAGACAGCTAAAAGCTGTTAGGTCTGTCCTGGTTTCAGTTAGAACAGAATTAATTTTCCTCCTAGTAGCTGGTGGAATGCTGTGTTTTGGCTTAGGATGAGAAGAGTGCTGATAACACCCCGATGTTTTAATTGTTGCAGAGCAGTGCTTATACCAAGCCAAGGACATCTCAGCCTTTCGCTCTGTCCTGCCAACAGGCAGGCTGGGGGTGCAGTAAGAGCTGGGAGGGGACAGACCCAGGACAGGTGACCCAAACTAGCCAAAGGGGTATTCCATCCCATCTGACGTCATGCTAAACAATATATAGGGGTGGCTAGCCAGGGGGAGGGGGCCGGACTGCTTGGGGTTAGGCTGGGCATCGGTCAGCGGGTGGTGAGCAATTGCATTGTGCATCACTTGTTTGTACATATTATTATTACTTTCCTATTATCACCACTGTATTATTATTATTATTATTATTATTATTTTGTTATTATTATTTTCCTGTCTTATTAAACTGTCTTTATCTCAACTCACGGGCTTCACTTTCCATTTCTCTCCCCCATCCCAGAGAGGGAGGGGGGAGGGTGAGCGAACGGCTGCGTGGTGTTTAGCTGCCGGCCGGGTTAAACCACGACAAGGTCTCAAGCTGGGAGCTTTTAAACTGTAAGAAGAACAGGTGGATGCTTCAATTAAATGTAGGTAGTTAAGATTCAAGATATTTTTGTTTCAGTATGCTTGGATCGTAGCTTTGACTTCATAGTGAGACTTCTGCAGTGTCCTGCAGGATGGTCTTCTGCTTTTATGCTTTAGAATTTCCTGAAAGTGAGCAGGCAGAGACTGACCGTGGTTGGATAATGTTCTTGTCATGTTTCTTCTGTAATGTCTTGTCTCACAGTGCTTGGTCATTAGTCTTCCAAGACTATTTTGGAGAAAGCAGATTTCACTTCCATTCATTCAAAATGGATAGAGACCAAGAGACTCGCAGTAGCAGAGCTGGGAATAGCTAAGAGCCAGACTTCGCAATGCTAGTTGTCTGTGAGTAGTTTCTATGATTTCAGTAATTTATTTTTAATTGGGAATATTATATTTCCATGATAGCAGTTCGCACCGTATGCTCCAACAGTCCTGTCAAACTTGCTGAAGTAAAAAGAAGCAACTTAATGTGATAGCCAGATAAGATAACATGGTTCTCCTTTACCCTGGTTTCTAATTAGCTAGAAATCTGACTCCTTAGTTTACTTTCCCAATTCTTGCTCTGGGAATCACAGAATTGTAGGGGTTGGAAGGGACCTCAAGAAATCATCGGGTCAACCCCCCTGCTAAAACAGGTTCCTCAGAGCAGGCTGCCCAGGTAGGTGTCCAGATGGGCCTTGAATATCTCCAGAGAAGGAGACTCCACAACCTCCCTGGGCAGCCTGTTCCAATGCTCCGTCACCCTCACCGTGAAGAAGTTCTTTCGCATGTCAGTGTGGAACTTCCTGTGCTCTAACTTGCAGCCGTTGCCCCTTGTCCTATCCCCACAAACCACTGAGAAGAGGTTGGCCAAATCCCTCTGTCTCCCACACTTAAGATATTTGTAAACATTGATAAGATCCCCTCTCAGTCTTCTCTTCTCAAGGCTGATATGAATGGCAGCTCCTGCTATAGAGAGATCTAAGTAATGTGGTACAAGCAAAATTTTAGGGAAGAAGAGTGATAAAGGCTGGGTCAAGAAGCTGTATATTAATCCCATGTACTCTTGCTAGGAATACAATGTAAGATAAACTTTTTATTTATTTATTTATTTATTAGAGACTCTGCTAAGGAGCTAAGTTGGATGAAACATCAGTAGCCTGAGGCCTCCTTGTGTTTCACAGGGTGTCTTTTGGAAATGAAGTTGTCACTGTGGGAAAGAACATGCTTGTAGGTAACAGTGCCCATGAGCTGAATTACTTATAAATACAACTTGAGTTGTCAATAGCTGTGGTTCCTTCAAAGCTTGTAATACCTTTGGATCAGCATTGCGTAGAATCTATGAGGAGTTAAGATTTCTCTTTTTGGATTATAAGATGAAAGTGCTTGTTCTACTTAACACCTGTAGTGAATTTCACTGTTCCTATGGAATTCATAAAGCTACAGTGATGATAAGGCTGTGTTGGATGAACACAACGGGATTTAATTAATATTCCGGACTTAATGCTATTTTTTCTTCTACCTTTTTCTTTTGTTAGGAAAGTTGTATATACGTTATTTATACGTCTTCTATTGCTAACTACTAGCATTATTCTTAAGAAAGCTCTTCCAGATGAGCTTTTTTTTTCTTAAGTAGAGAACAATAATGCAAAAATCATTTTGGGGTAAATAGTGTTTTTATTTAAGGGTAAGTGGGGCTCTTTTTCTGTTAATACATCCATGGTACTGATGAAAACTACCATCTAGTTTTCTTTTGCTCTCTTTATAGTTGGTAACTTGGTGTTCTCTTAGATATGCTGATATATTTAATCCCTGTAGTCAAATATGCAAAGTCTTCTGTACGTTGTGAGAAAGAAATGTCTGTTTCCTGGTCTGTCTGTCCTCTCATAGCGAAGGTCCAATTTCTTCACCTGTGCCAATTGGAAGTAAATACTTTAGGAAGTATCTGATAGTAAAAACAGCATTAAAAGCATTATTCATAATGCACATGCAGCTGGCTTCTGACCCAGTCAGTTGTGTTTTAAAAATACCCAGAGTAGCTTCTGTTCGGTTGTAGAACCAACCTGTGTACCTAATACTAATTTATTCACCTGCTGGCTGTCAAAAGGTAGTTAATCCTCTCCTGTATTGTCCTTTTTCCTTATGTGCTCTGTTTTCCTTCCGTAACAGATTGTGCCCCAGTCTCTTGCATTCTGTCTGTGTCCAGACATCTATGGCTGCTGTGTCCTGTGAGAGTTTTTTTGTTGTTGTTGTTGCAGTAGTTTCTTAGGAAACCTCAAACAGGGAGCAGTGCATTAGGATTTGTAAAAATACAGACTAAAAGTTTGGCTGTCTTGTTAGCTGTGGTCTTGGTTACAGTCCAGCAGCACAGGTGAACTTTCTTAGTGAAAAGGCAGCAGGTTGTTTCTGCTGGAGCTATGTCTGTTGCTTACTGAGTCATTAGGTCGCAATAGAGCAGTGCCATGAGCGCTTCCTTCAGTGGAGCACATTGGATGTGTAAAGACTACATTAGCAATCTGTTAGACACCAAAAAAAAAAAAACAAAACGTGAATTGATATCTGTGATTACTTTTTTTTTTTTTTTTTAAAAAAAAAAAAAAAAAGGGGGGGGGGAATTTTGTTGTCAATAACAGCCCAAGTTGATATCTACTATTGCTAAAATTTTCATAATTTGATTGAATGCAGCATGATTTTGTCTTTAGTGTATTAATGCCATTTATTTTTTAGTAGTATGTCTACTGGAATTTCATATCACAGCATTTAGATTTTGCACTTCTAGCTTAATAGTTAAATCAAAAAATTAATGTTAATAACTTGTGGATGAGGAAATGACTTGAGGTGAGGGTCTGGCTTATAGGTCCTTTCCAGCCTTTGCATAGAGTCTGGGTTTGTCACCTAGTTCTTCAGCTGTCCAGACCATAAAATGGTTGTCACTGCCACATGTGGCAGGAAGATACTGGCTTTAAAAAAACATCACTGTATTGGTATTAAAGTATTTGAAGCTTCAAAATATAAGAAATGTTGTTTGCATTTATTCCCTCCATACTAATATGTGACAAAGATGTGTAAAATGCACTGATTGTAAAATACTTGCAGACTGTAAATTTGCTTAATGTGTCTGTTAACTCATCTTTGTTTAAGACGGATGGCTGTCATAAATTCGTACCAGTGCTAGTTCATTGAATGACTTTGGCTTTTAGGTAGCTTTAAGAGATTGTGAGCTGGTGGTGATTCCCTTCCTCTGCTGTATCAGCTGTGAGAGGAGCACAGGGGCAGGCAGGCAGCCCCCTAACTGGAAGGGAGCAGTGGCACAGAACTTGACAAAACAGCGCTCCCTGAGTGTGTCTGTGCTTCCCATGTCAAGGGTCATTTAATTACGGGGTGATGTTTTGCGAGATCAGGTGAATTGTCCAGTGTTTTCCCTTGCTGCAGGTATGTCACTGCTGTCCTTTGCATTAGGCTGCTCACCTTGTTCTCCTGGACTGCAATTCTCTGATCTCGTTCAGTCCACTGGCCCTGCGATAAGGTGGGGAGCTTCCTCCTGGGAATTCAAATTGCAGACAGAGCAGCAGGTAGGCAGTTCTGCCTCCTCACAGTGGCACTGAGCTGCTGGAGGCTGAAGGGCTTGTGGAGCTGCAGTATGAGTGTCCCATAGCACTCACTGCTGCTTCACATTCTCCAAGTAACAACAGCAGCAGGGTACAGAGTATTCGTTTGTGCCTGTCTGTGCTGGATCTGCTTTGATTTTGTTGGAGACAGCAGTGAGATGACTCGTACTTCAAAGTTACATTGCTATTGCCTTTTGAGCTATTAGCGGGTAATGCAATGTATGATTACTTTCAGGCTTTTACAGATAAATGTTCTTAATAGAAAGCAAATCAGCACTCTGAAGATCAGGATTGAAGTGTTACTGTTGTTTCCAAGCAATTTAAGATGTGGCGTTTCTGTGAGAGTTGCTTTATTGACCACAGTAGAACAACAGACCAACGTTTCTGGAGAAGAGGTTTGCTTATTTAAAATGGCATGAACCAACAGAGGAAGCACAGAATACATTTCTTCCATTTCTCTTGCCTAATACAAATGGATAGGTAAAAGGGGAAAGTTTGTTAAACTCAAAATCTTAAAAAAAGATACTACATCTCTATGGCTATCCTCAGTAGGGTGATCTTGTGCAAGCTAATTGTACTGGTTTCAGTTAGGACAGAGTTAATTTTCCTTCTAGTAGCTGGTAGGGTGCTATGTTTTGGATTAGGATGAGAAGAGTGCTGATAACATGCTGATGTTTTAATTGTTTCAGAGCAGTGCTTACACCAAGCCAAGGACGTTTCAGCTTCTTGCTCTGTTCTGCCAGCGGGCAGGCTGGGGGTGCAGTGAGAGCTGGGAGGGGACAGACCCAGGACAGCTGACCCAAACTAGCCAAAGGGGCATTCCATCCCATCTGACGTCATGCTAAACAATATATAGGGGTGGCTAGCCAGGGTGGGGGGGCTGGACTGCTCGGAGTTAGGCTGGGCATCAGTCATCGGGTGGTGAGCAATTGCATTGTGCATCACTTGTTTCGTATAGATTATTAGTAGTAGTGTCGTCGTTGTTGTCGTCATCGTTATTTTTCTGTCTTAATAAACTGTCTTTATCTCAACTCACAGGCTTCACTTTCCCGTTTCTCTCCCCCATCCCAGAGAGGGAGGGGGGAGGGTGAGCAAACGGCTGTGTGGTGTTTAGCTGCCAGCCGGGTTAAACCATGACAGTCCTTTTTGGCGCCCAACGTGGGTCACAAAGGGTTGAGATAATGACAGATCTGCCCAGAGTGTGTTAAACTAAAATTGGTATAAGTATTAGACCTGCTTAATAGTTACTTGTCATAATGCTGATTGCTTTAATCTCAAGTCTGCTGTACCTGATTACCAAATTGAGTTTTATAGCATGTTACTTTCTGTATGTGCTCCCTGTCATGCTGTTTATCCTTTCCGGGCCCTGGTTTAAGATCATTATGGTACTGTGCGGTGTAACACTGGCTTATGATCAAATTTCTGCTCATGACCCTAACCTGGTATCTGTACTTGGCACTGTTGTCAACTCTTTACTTTGGAAACCATATCTCGGAAACTATTAGCAATTATACCTGTTGCCTTTTTTCATGAGGGAGTCAATCTGTGGAGGGTAAAGGGGAAGATATTTTTTCCTACTTCTTCACTCTCCCTTTCTCCTTCACCACCCTCTTATCCTCCAAGCTTGTTATGATAGTCCTCCAAATGTTGAATATCCTTGGGATACTCAGACCAGCATGTTCTTGTTGTTATGCCTCCTGAATGCGCTTCAGGTTTCGATTAAGGTTAAACAACTACTTAGGAATATCTTTCAGAGATCTGTCCTGAGGCAGGATAGTTGTGAGTAGCAGGGAGTGTGGGAGGATATGGGCAGGTTTCTAGAGCAGTGGGCACCTCCAGTGTTTTGGAAATCCACCCCTGAATAACTGCACAATCCTCAAAAAAAAAAAAAAAAAAAAAAAGTTACAATGTTTGATAAAAGGTTGTCATGACTCTGACAGGTTCTAAAGTGACACAAATCACTGTAGCGTTCTGGGGCCTGGCCCATGCCTATTGAGCTGCAATTGATGCTACTATCAACCTAGCGACAGACCCTGCGGCCCCTCCAAGTCCTGTGACAGGACCAACGGCCGCTTCAACCCCTACAATGGCTCCCGCAGCTGCTTCAACCCCTGTGAGGGGCCCAGCATGTATTCCAACCCCTGTGGCAGGCCCTGTGGCTGAGTCAGAGAAATGAGCTGTAGCAGTGCGGTGCAAGTTGCCCATGTAGAGAAGGTGAAAAAATGGTATAGAGATTGAGGTCGTTTAGAATGCAGAGAGTATTCTGCTACGTCTTGGTATAGATAAGATGAGGCTGGGCCATCAGAGGAGCAAGAGGATGAGGATGCTGAAAAAGCAACAGTAACTACACGACACCTATACCAGCGTGAGCTATGGGATGTGCGAAAACATTTTGGTCACTGCATAGGTGAGCAGCTTGTCACCTGGCTGCTCCGGTGCTGGGACGCTGGAGCCAATTGTGTAGAGTCAGAGGGCAGGGAAGCCAGGGGGCTGGAATCCCTTGCTAGAGACGCAGGCATTGACAAAGCAATTGCAGATGGAGCACAATCTCACAGCCTCTGGAGGCGTCTCCTCTCAGCTGTGAGAGAAAGGTATCCCTTCAAGGAAGAACTTTTATGTCTACCAGGCAAGTGGACCACTATGGAGAAGGGAATCCAGTACCTGAGGGAATTGGCAGTACGGGAAGTGATTTAAGAAGACCTAGACAATGGACAAACATCCAAAGATCCAGATGAAGTCAGGTGTACACGACCCATGTGGCGGAAGTTTGTACGGAGTGCACCATCATCATATGCCAGCTCATTGGCAATAATGGCCTGGAAAGAGGATGAGGAACCCACAGTGGATTAAGGGGGTAAACAACTTCAGCAGTATGAAGAAAGTCTCTCCTCTTCCTTACAGGCCTGTGTCTCGGCTGTGGAGAAACTTTCTGAAGAGTTCAACCAACCTGAAGAGAGATTATTTTCCTCCCCACCTGTACAAAGCAGTGTCTCAGCTATCAGGGATAAGCGTTCATCCACACAAGGAAGATGATATGGTGGGTACACAACCTGTGCCACCCTGTGGTTTTATTTACGAGACCATGGAGAGGACATGAGAAAATGGGATGGAAAGTCTACCGCGACCCTAGAGGCACGGGTACGTGAGTTGCAAAAGAAAACAATCCGGAAAAAGGGGTTCTCTGAAAAGTTTGCTGCTCCAACTTCCAGCAGACAGTCCTTCAAACACAGAAACGAAGAAGACTCTGACCAGAATTAGGGGGGCCCTGCCTCCAGCCAGGGGGAGGAAAGGGACAATCGAGTTTATTGGACTGTGTGGATTCGATGGCCTGGCACGTCAGATGCTGTGTTGGGTCTGTCTGAGCTGGAGTCACCTTTTCCCTACAGCAGCCTACACAGTGCTGTACTCTGCACTCGTAGCTGGAACAGCACTGATATCACTCCAGTGTTGTGTCTATTGCTGCATAGTGCTGGCACAGCATCAGGACTCCTTCCAAGCCCCCAAGAGCCAGCAGGCTGGGGGTGGGCAAGTGATGGGGAGGGGACATTGCTGGGGCAGCTGACCTAAACCAACCAAAGGGATATTCCATAACACCTGATGTCACACTCAGCAATAAAAGGGGGGGCTCTCGTGGGGGAGGGGGCTGTTCCTCCTGAACAACCACTACGCGTTTGGGGCCCTGCTTCCCAGGACGTGGCCG
Source organism: Aythya fuligula (assembly GCF_009819795.1). NCBI lineage: Eukaryota > Metazoa > Chordata > Aves > Anseriformes > Anatidae > Aythya > Aythya fuligula. The sequence goes on along the minus strand of NC_045594.1, from coordinate 5,715,717 downwards.
AACACCGCTTGCTGATGGGAAGTAGAGAATAATTTTTCCTCTCTCTGTGCTTCCGCGCGGACTGATTGCTTCTTTTGTCTCTGTTTTTTTTTCCTCCCATTCCCTTTCCCTTTAATTAAACCTTTCTTATCTCAAACCTCGAGTTCTCTGTGTTGTATTTTCTCCCCCTTCCTCTTTGAGGAGAGGGGGAGTGAGAGAGCGGTTGTGGTGGAGCTCGGCTGCCCACCTGAGTAAAACCACCACAGTCCTTTTTGGCGCCCAACGTGGGGCTTGGAAGGAGTCCTGATGCTGTGCCAGCACTATGCAGCAATAGACACAACACTGGAGTGATATCAGTGCTGTTCCAGCTACGAGTGCAGAGTACAGCACTGTGTAGGCTGCTGTAGGGAAAAGGTGACTCCAGCTCAGACAGACCCAACACAGTATGAAATAGACTTGGGTATTATTCTATTAGGTGGGTTGAGAACTGGCTGACTGGTTGACTGGCTGAGCTCAGAGGGTGGCAATTGGCAGCACAGAGTCTAGTTGGAGACCTGTGACTAGCGGTGTTCCCCAGGGGTTGGTGCTGGGTTCGGTCTTGTTCAACATCTTCATCGGTGACCTGGATGAAGGAATAGCGTCTGCCCTCAGCAAGTACACCGATGACACAAAGCTGGGAGGAGTGGCTGACACGCCAGAAGGCTGCGCTGCCATTCAGTGAGACCTGGACAGGCTGGAGAGATGGGCAGGAAGAAACCAAATGAGGTTTAATAAGAGCAAGTGTAGAGTCCTGCACCTGGGAAGGAACAACCTGAAGTATCAGTACAGGCTGGGGGATGACCTGCTGGAGAGGAGCTCTGAGGAAAAGGACCTGGGGGTCCTGGTGGACGACAGGTTGACCATGAGCCAGCAGTGTGCCCTTGTGGCCAAGAGGGCCAATGGGATCCTGGCGTGCATTAAAAGGAGTGTGGCCAGCAGGTCAAGGGAGGTGATCCTCCCCCTCTACTCTGCCCTGGTCAGGCCTCACCTGGAGTACTGTGTCCAGTTCTGGGCTCCCCAGTACAAGAAAGACAGGGATCTCCTGGAAAGAGTCCAGTGGAGGACCACAAAGATGATACGGGGCTTGAAGCATCTTCCCTATGAAGAAAGGCTGAGAGACCTGGGTCTGTTCAGCCTGGAGAAAAGAAGACTGAGAAGACTAAGATGAAAAAACATTAATGTTTACAAATATCTTAAGTGTGGAAGACAAAGGGATTTGGCCAACCTCTTTTCAGTTGTTTGTGGGGACAGGACAAGGGGCAGTGAGTGGCCACAAGATGGATCACAGGAAGTTCTGCACCAACATGCGAAAGAACTTCTTCACGGTGAGGGTGATGGAGCACTGGAACAGGCTGCCCAGGGAGGTTGTAGAGTCTCCTTCTCTGGAGATATTGAAGGCCCATCTGGATGCCTACCCAGGCAGCCTGCTCTAGGGAACCTGCTTTGGCAGGGGGGTTGGACCCAATGATCTTTTGAGGTCCCTTCCAACCCCTACAATTCTGTGATTATGGTTAGCTCGTTAGTATCCAGGTTGTGTGCTGCTCTTCTCCTTCCCATCTCCCCTATCCTTAGACACACAGTCTATCAAGTACTTGATTCAGAGCTCTTGCTGCTCTTGCCAGTGTTTACATTTTTAATACTAAAAAAAATAAAAATTGTGGAAGTCAATTTTATTAGGTTAAGTTGTATACATTTGTCTATAACTCATTTAGCTTTTATTCTACCTATGCTCAGTTGCTTTGGGTAAATGGGAGATAATCCACTGCTGATAGAAATAATTGTTTATATAAGTTTGAGCCACTGTATTATTTAGTTTCATATAAATTTAAAACCATTTAGATGAAAACATGGACATCTATGACACTGGAGCTGTATTCCGTGATTCTTCTAATAGCAAGCTGCTATGAGGCGCTTGGTTCTTCTGGAATAAGAATCTGTCATACCCACAGCTGCTGGGTGAGAACTGGTTTCATTCTTTATAATTGACTTGTGGAAATCAGACTCTATAACCTTGGAATAGTTATAAAGCAGGTATGTTTATTTGGCACTGCACACACACATCAGGCACAAGGGGGATAGCTCCACCTAACTTACACACCAACAGTTACTGGCAGCATGCTTACGTGGGACAATAACATATTAGTGGGACAAATATATATTTATTTAGTGGGATGTTAATTTAGTGGGACAAATACGTATTCATTTCATTTCCCGTAAGTCTCTTGTATATTCATCAGGTCTCCAAAGAATCATTAAGGTAGGTTCCTGCCCCTATTCGCATGCATACTGGAGTCCTTGGGTGGTCCTGCGGTGTACTTTGATGGTCTTTTGTTGAAGGCCAGAAGTCTTCCTTGCTGCTTATCTTCTGGCCTTTTCTGTCTTTGACAGACTTCAGCAGTCAAGCCAGTTCTTGCTGGTTCCATTATCTATGCATACGGTCTTTTATTCCCTTATTTTTGGGGTCATTAACATACAATTGTGCTAGCTAAGACCTACAGGAATTACCATCCTTTGTCTTGTTCCCTGTCTCAAGTCCCTCCCTCTTCTTTATCCTAAGTAAATTCTTTTGCTTATAACACGCCTTGATTCAAAGTTTTCATAAAATTTTTATTGGTTTCTAATTGGAGGCATGTTCCTGTTTGGGGTGATAGGCGAGCCCTGTCCCTGCCCCCCTTACCTTCCCATCTACCCTTATATAATAGGTATGGAGCTCTAGAACATGACAGTCAAAACAACAATGTAGACGAAAGCCTGTCCCGGTTGGAGAGGGTGCCTAAGGCAAGGCAACCTACCCCTTTATCGCTACATCTTCTGTCGAGAAAGAAACAAGGGTTATCATCATGGGGGACTCCCTTCTGAAAGGGACAGAGGGCCCAATATGCCAACCAGAACCAATCCACAGGGAAGTCTCTCTCACTGGGGCTTGGGTGAGAGACAGTGCTAGGATAGTCACTCGCCTGGTATGGCCCACTGACTACTATCTGCTACTGGTCTTTCAGGCTGGTAATGACGAGGTAGCAAGAAGTCTGAGAGCAATCAAAAGGGACTTTAGGGCGACTAGTTAAAGGTTCAGGGGCACAGGTTGTGGTTTCCTCTGTCCTTCCGATAGGGGGGATCGGCGTTAACAAGCAGACTCGTCACATTAATACGTACCTTTGGGACTGGTGCAACCAGCAGAACTTTGGGTTTGTTGATCACAGGAAGGTCTACGTGACACTGGGCCTGCTGGCACCAGATGGGGTGCGCCTCTCTGAAGGTGAAAAGGATTTTTGCTCAGGAGTTAGTGGGGCTGATAGGGCTTTAAACTAGAGTCAAAGGGGGGAAAGGGATAAAACCAGGCACGCCAGTGGTAAGTGAAGGGATGGTACGCCAGAATCAGAGGGGATTGTGTGCTAGTGAGGTCCTTCGGTCAGCTCCACAAGGTGCTGCATGTAGGGAGGTGCATTTGAAGTGCTTCTACACAAACGCATGCAGTATGAGGAATAAAATGGATGAACTAGAAGTCTTGGCCCAGTCTCACAGCTACGACATCATTGGCATAAGCGAAACCTGGTGGGATGAGTCCTGTGGCTGGTGTGCTGCAATAGATGGTTACAGGCTCTTCAGGAGGGACAGGCAGGGTAGGTGAGGTGGGGGGGTGGCGATGTATGTGAAGCATGGGCTGGACTGCGTAGAACTTCAAGTTGGCGATGGCAAAGTTGAGAGCGTCTGGGTAAGGATTAAGGGATGAACAACTAAAGGGGATGTCGTTGTGGGAGTCTATTACAGACCACACGGCTGACACGAGCAAGTCTAGGAGGTTCATAAAGCACCTAGATGATAGCACCTGCACCAAGAAGTTAAGGGAGCCAACTAGGAAAGGTGCCCTCCTTGATCTGTTGCTGGAGAACAGAGAGGGTCCTGAGGGGGATGTGGCAATTGGTGGCCGTCTCAGTCATAGTGACCATGAAGTGATTGACTTCAAAATTTTTGGTGATAGAAGGAAAACTGCCACCAAAACTTCAGCCCTGGATATGGGGAGAGCAGAATTCAGGCTGCTCAGGGAACTAGTCAGCAAGGTCCCCTGGGAAGCTGCTTTTGAAGGCATTGGTGTCCATCAGTGCTGGTCAGTCTTTAAGCACTGCCTCCTAAAAGCACAGGATCAGGCAATTCCAAATTATCAGAAGTCAAGCAGGCAGGGCAGAAGGCCAGCCTGGCTAACCAGGGATCTTCTACTGGAGCGTAGGCGGTAAAAGACAGTGTGCGGCTGCTGGAAGTAAGATCAGGTGATGAGGAAGGAATACAGGGACGCTGTTCGTGTTTGTAGGGAGAAAATTCGTGTGGCCAAAGCCCAACTAGAGTTGAAGCTGGCTATGTCTGTGAGAGACAATAAAAAGATGTTTTTAGATATGTGAACAGAAAAAGGAGAACCAAAGAAAACATATGTTTGCTACTTGGTAGGGAAGGTCTCCTGTCCTGGTTTCAGTTAGCACAGAATTAATTTTCTTCCTAGTAGCTGGTGGAATGCTGTGTTTTGGCTTAGAATGAGAAGAGTGCTGATAACACCCCGATGCTTTAATTGTTGCAGAGCAGTGCTTATACTAAGCCAAGGACATCTCAGCCTTTGCTCTGTCCTGCCAACGGGCAGGCTGGGGGGTGCAGTAAGAGCTGGGAGGGGACAGACCCAGGACAGGTGACCCAAACTAGCCAAAGGGGTATTCCATACCATCTGACGTCATGCTAAACAATATATAGGGGTGGCTAGCCGGGGGGAGGGGGCCGGACTGCTCGGGGTTAGGCTGGGCATCGGTCAGCGGGTGGTGAGCAATTGCATTGTGCATCACTTGTTTGTACATACTATTATTACTTTCGTATTATCACCATTGTATCATCATTATTATTATTATTATTATTATTATTATTTTCCTGTCTTATTAAACTGTCTTTATCTCAACTCACGGGCTTCACTTTCCATTTCTCTCCCCCGTCCCAGAGAGGGAGGGGGGAGGGTGAGCGAACGGCTGCGTGGTGTTTAGCTGCCAGCCGGGTTAAACCACGACAGTCTTTTTGGCGCCCAACGTGGGGCACGAAAGGTTGAGATAACGGCAGATCTGACCAGAGTGTGTTAAACTAAAATTGGTATAAGTATTAGACCTGCTTAATAGTCACTTGTCATAATGCTGATTGCTTTAATCTCAACTGTGCTGCGCCTGTTTTCCAAATTGAGTATTATAGCACGTTATTTTCCGTATGTGCTCTCTGTCATGTTGTTTATACTCTCCGGGCCCTGGTTTCAGACCATTATGGTACTGTGTGTTGTATCAGTGGCTTATGAGATGATGAAATATCTGGCCATGACTCTAACCTGGTATTTGTACTCAGTAACATCTTCGATTCTATACTTTGGAAACTGTATTTTGGAAACTATTAGCAATTGTATCTGTTGCCTTTTTTCATTAGGGAGTCAATCTGTGGAGGGGAAAGGGGAAGATAATTTTTCTTACTTGATCACTCTCCCTTTCTCCTTCACCACCCCTGTACCCTCCTTGATCACTCTCCCTTCCTCCTTCACCACCCTCTTATCCTCCGAGTTTATTACAATAGCTCTCCAAGATATTGAATATCCTTGGGATACTCAGACCAGCATAGTCCTGTTGTTCTGCCTCCTGAATGCACTTCAGGTTCTGCTTAAAGTTAAACAACTACTTAGGAAGCTCATCCGGAGATCTGCCCGGAGGCAGTATAGTTGTGGGTGGCAGGGAGTATGGGAGGATATGGGCAGGCATCTAGACCAGTTGGCACCCCCAGTGTTTTGGAAATTCACCCCTGAACAAGTGCAAAATCCTCAAAAACTGGCAGAATGCTTGAATAAAAGGTGTCGCGATTCGGGAAGTTCCAAAGTAACACAAATCATTGTAACATGCTGGGGCCTGGCTTACGCCTATCGAGCTGCCATGGATACTGCTATCAACTTAGTGACAGACCCTGCGGCCACTCCAAGTCCCGTGACAGATCCAACGGCCACTGTGACCCCTACGGTGGACTCTGCAGATGCTCCAGTCCCAGCTTCTGCAGATGCTCCAGTCCCAGCTCCTGCAGCCACTCCAGTCCCAGCTCCTGCAGCCGCTCCAGTCCCAGCTCCTGCAGCCACTCCAGTCCCAGTTCCTGAAGCCGCCCCAGTCCCAGCTCCTGAAGCCGCCCCAGTCCCAGTTCCTGCAGTCGCTCCAGTTCCAGCTCCGGCCGCTACTCCAGTCCCAGTTCCTGCAACTGCTCCAGTCCCAGCTCCTGAAGCTGCTCCAGCTCCAGCTCCTGAAGCCGCTCCAGCTCCAGCTCCTGCAGCTGCTCCAGTCCCAGTTCCTGCAGTCGCTCCAGTTCCAGCTCCGGCCGCTACTCCAGTCCCAGTTCCTGCAACTGCTCCAGCTCCAGCTCCTGAAGTCGCTCCAGCTCCAGCTCCTGAAGTCGCTCCAGCTCCAGCTCCTGAAGCCGCTCCAGCTCCAGCTCCTACTGCTGCTCCAGTCCCAGCTCCTGCAACTGCTCCAGCTCCAACTCCAGCTCCTGTAGCCGCTACAGCTCCGGTTCCTGCAACTGCTCCAGCTCCTGTAGCCGCTCCAGCTCCTGTGGCCGTGTCAGAGAAACGAGCTGTAGCAGTGCAAGTTGACCCTGCAGAGGGCATTCCAACCCCTGTGGCAGACCCTGTAACAAAGTCAGAGAAACGAGCAGTAGCAGTGCAAGCTGCCCCTGTAGAGAAGGTGAAAATATGGTATAGAAATTCAAGTCGTTTAGAACGCAGAGAGTCTTCTGCCAATCCAGGTAAGGCTTCTGCCAAAACTAAGTATAGAGATGACGAAGATGATGACGACGCTGGGCCGTCAAGGATTCAGGAGGAGGAAGATGAGGATGCCGAAAGAGCAACAGTAACTACCCGAAGCCTAAACGAGCGCGAGCTACGAGATGTGCGAAAAGATTTTGGTCGCTGTATAGGTGAGCAGCTTGTCACCTGGCTGCTCCGGTGCTGGGACTCTGGAGCCAATTGTGTGGAATTAGACGGCAGGGAAGCCAAGCGGCTGGGATCCCTTGCTCGAGACGCCGGCATTGACAAAGCAATTGCAGATGGAGCACGACCCACCAGCCTCTGGAGGCGTCTCCTCTCAGCTGTGAGGGAAAGGTATCCCTTCAAGGAAGATATTTTATGTCTACCAGGCAAGTGGACCACTATGGAGAAGGGAATCCAGTACCTGAGGGAATTAGCCGTACGGGAAGTGATTTATGAGGATCCAGACCTCAAACAAACATCCACAGATCCAGATGAAGTCAAGTGTACACGACCCATGTGGCGGAAGTTTGTACGGAGTGCACCATCATCATATGCCAGCTCATTGGCAATAATGGCCTGGAAAGAGGATGAGGAACCCACAGTGGGTGAAGCGGCTAAACAACTCCGGCAGTACGAAGAAAGTCTCTCCTCTTCCTTACAGGCCTGCGTCTCAGCTGTGGAGAAACTTTCTGAAAAGGTTCACCAACTTGAAGAGAATCTATTGTCCTCCCCACCTGAACCAACCAGTGCCCACCGACCAAAGGAGAACACTTGGGAGAAACTTTCTGAAAAGGTTCACCAACTTGAAGAGAGATTATTCTCCTTCGCACCTGTACAAAGCAGTGTCTCAGCTGTCAGGGGTAGGCGTTCACCCACACAAGGAAGACGATATGGTGGGTACTCACCCCGTGCCACCCTGCGGTTTTACTTACGAGACCATGGAGAGGACATGAGAAAGTGGGATGGAAAATCTACCGCGACCCTAGAGGCACGGGTACGTGAGTTGCAAAAGAAAACAATCAGGAAAAAGGGATTCTCCGAAAAGTTTGCTGCTCCAACTTCCAGCAGACAGTCCTTCAAACACAGAAACGAGGAAGATTCTGACCAGGATTAGGGGGGCCCTGCCTCCAGCCAGGGGGAGGAAAGGGACAATCGAGTTTATTGGACTGTGTGGATTCGATGGCCTGGCACATCACGCGCACAGAAGTATAAGGCTTTAGTAGACACCGGTGCACAATGTACTCTAATGCCATCGAGCTATAAAGGACCAGAGCCCATCTATATTTGTGGAGTGACAGGGGGATCTCAGCAGTTGACTGTATTGGAGGCTGAAGTGAGTCTGACTGGGAATGAGTGGGAAAAGCACCGCATTGTGACTGGTCCGGATGCTCCATGTATCCTTGGCATAGACTATCTTAGAAGAGGATACTGCAAGGACCCAAAAGGGTTCCGGTGGGCTTTTGGTATTGCTGCCTTAGAGACAGAGGGCATTAAACAATTATCTACCTTGCCTGGTCTCTCAGAGGACCCCTCTGTTGTGGGGTTGCTGAGGGTCGAAGAACAGCAAGTGCCAATTGCTACCACAACTGTGCACCGGCGGCAATATCGCACCAACCGAGACTCCCTGATTCCCATCCATAAGCTAATTCGCCAATTGGAGAGCCAAGGAGTGATCAGCAAGACTCATTCACCTTTCAATAGTCCCATATGGCCAGTGCGAAAGTCTAATGGCGAGTGGAGACTAACAGTGGACTATCGCGGCCTGAACGAAGTCACGCCACCACTGAGTGCTGCAGTGCCGGACATGCTGGAACTTCAGTATGAACTTGAATCGAAGGCAGCCAAGTGGTACGCCACAATTGATATCGCTAATGCATTTTTCTCCATCCCTCTAGCAGCAGAGTGCAGGCCACAATTTGCCTTCACTTGGAGGGGAGTCCAATATACCTGGAATAGGCTGCCCCAGGGGTGGAAACACAGCCCTACCATTTGCCATGGGCTGATCCAGTCTGCACTAGAGCAGGGGGAAGCTCCTGAACACCTGCAGTACATCGATGACATTATTGTGTGGGGTGACACAGCAGAGGAAGTTTTCGAGAAAGGGAAGAAAATAGTCCAAATCCTTCTGAAAGCCGGTTTTGCCATAAAACAAAATAAAGTCAAAGGACCTGCACGGGAGATCCAGTTTTTAGGAATAAAATGGCAAGATGGACGTCGTCAAATCCCAATGGATGTGATCAACAAAATAACAGCTATGTCTCCACCAACTAACAAAAAAGAAACACAGACTTTCCTAGGTGTTGTGGGGTTTTGGAGAATGCACATCCCAAATTACAGTCTGATTGTAAACCCACTCTACCAAGTAACTCGTAAGAAGAATGAGTTTGAATGGGGCCCTGAACAACGACAAGCCTTTGAACAAATCAAGCAGGAAATAGTCCATGCAGTAGCCCTTGGGCCAGTTCGAACAGGACCAGATGTAAAGAATGTGCTCTACACTGCAGCCGGGGAGAACGGCCCCACCTGGAGCCTCTGGCAGAAAGAACCTGGGGAAACTCGAGGTCGGCCTCTGGGGTTTTGGAGTCGGGGATACAGAGGATCTGAGGCCCGCTATACTCCAACTGAAAAGGAGATATTGGCAGCATATGAAGGAGTTCGATCTGCTTCGGAGGTGGTCGGTACTGAAGCGCAGCTCCTCCTAGCACCCCGATTACCGGTACTAGGCTGGATGTTCAAGGGAAGGGTCCCCTCTACGCATCATGCAACTGATGCTACATGGAGCAAGTGGGTTGCACTGATTACTCAGCGGGCTCGAATAGGAAACCCCAGTCGCCCAGGAATATTGGAAGTGATCATGGACTGGCCAGAAGGCAAATACTTTGGGATATCATCAGAGGAGGAGGTGGGTCGTGCTGAAGAAGCCCCACTGTACAACCAGTTGCCAGAGAATGAAAAGAAATATGCCCTGTTCACTGATGGGTCCTGTCGTATTGTGGGGAAGCATCGGAGATGGAAGGCTGCTGTATGGAGTCCTACGCGACGAGTTGCAGAAGCTGCTGAGGGAGAAGGTGAATCGAGTCAGTTTGCAGAAGTGAAAGCCATTCAGCTGGCTTTAGACATTGCTGAACGAGAAAAATGGCCAGTTCTCTATCTCTACACCGATTCATGGATGGTAGCAAATGCCCTGTGGGGATGGTTACAGCAATGGAAGCAAAACAACTGGCAGCGTAGGGGCAAACCTATCTGGGCTGCTGCATTGTGGCAAGATATTGCTGCTCGGGTAGAGAACCTGGCTGTGAAAGTACGCCACGTAGATGCTCATGTGCCCAAGAATCGGGCTACTGAAGAACATCAAAACAACCAGCAGGTGGATCAGGCTGCTAAGATTGAAGTAGCTCAGGTGGACCTGGATTGGCAGCATAAAGGTGAATTATTTATAGCCCGATGGGCCCATGACACCTCAGGCCATCAAGGTAGAGATGCAACATACAGATGGGCTCGTGATCGAGGGGTGGACTTGACCATGGACGCTATAGCACAGGTTATTCATGACTGTGAAACATGTGCTGCAATCAAGCAAGCCAAACGGTCAAAGCCTCTTTGGTATGGAGGACGATGGCTGAAATATAAATATGGAGAGGCCTGGCAGATTGATTACATCACACTCCCTCAAACTCGCAATGGCAAGCGCCACGTACTTACAATGGTGGAAGCAACCACCGGATGGCTGGAAATATATCCTGTGCCTCATGCTACCGCCCGGAACACCATCCTGGGCCTTGAAAAGCAAGTCCTATGGCGACATGGCACCCCAGAAAGAATAGAATCAGACAATGGGACTCACTTCCGAAACAACCTTATAGACACTTGGGCCAAAGAACATGGTATTGAATGGGTGTATCACATCCCCTATCATGCACCAGCCTCCGGGAAAGTTGAACGATACAATGGCCTGTTAAAGACTACCTTGAAAGCAATGGGCGCTGGGACGTTCAAAAACTGGGATACGCATTTGGCAAAGGCCACCTGGTTAGTCAATACTAGGGGATCTACCAACCGAGCTGGACCTGCCCAATCAAACCTGTTACGTACTGTAGATGGGGATAAAGTTCCTGTAGTGCATGTAAAAAATATGCTGGGTAAAACAGTCTGGGCTACTCCTGCCTCAGGAAAAGGCAAACCTATTCGTGGAATTGTTTTCGCTCAGGGACCTGGATATACTTGGTGGGTAATGCAAAAGAACGGAGAGGTCCGGTGTGTACCTCAAGGAGATTTAATACTGGGTGAGAATAGCCCATGAACTGAATTGCACCATGTTAAATAGTATATTATACTGTATATTATCACTACCATGATTACTATAGGTGACTAATTAGAATGTATGGAAAAGAGTGTAACCTGAGCATGACATAAATGGTATGGAATAAGGGGTGGATAGATGTCCTGGTTTCAGTTAGCACAGAATTAATTTTCTTCCTAGTAGCTGGTGGAATGCTGTGTTTTGGCTTAGAATGAGAAGAGTGCTGATAACACCCCGATGCTTTAATTGTTGCAGAGCAGTGCTTATACTAAGCCAAGGACATCTCAGCCTTTGCTCTGTCCTGCCAACGGGCAGGCTGGGGGGTGCAGTAAGAGCTGGGAGGGGACAGACCCAGGACAGGTGACCCAAACTAGCCAAAGGGGTATTCCATACCATCTGACGTCATGCTAAACAATATATAGGGGTGGCTAGCCGGGGGGAGGGGGCCGGACTGCTCGGGGTTAGGCTGGGCATCGGTCAGCGGGTGGTGAGCAATTGCATTGTGCATCACTTGTTTGTACATACTATTATTACTTTCGTATTATCACCATTGTATCATCATTATTATTATTATTATTATTATTATTTTCCTGTCTTATTAAACTGTCTTTATCTCAACTCACGGGCTTCACTTTCCATTTCTCTCCCCCGTCCCAGAGAGGGAGGGGGGAGGGTGAGCGAACGGCTGCGTGGTGTTTAGCTGCCAGCCGGGTTAAACCACGACATCTCCTCACAGACAATGACATAGGCAAAGCAGAGATATTTAATGCCTTCTTTGTTTCCGTCTTCAACACTGATGATGGGCTTTGGGAGCCAGGGTGCCCTGATCTGGAGGACTGTGATGGTGGGAATGACGAACTCACAACTGACCCTGAACGTGTGCAGGATTTGTTGCTCCACCTGGATCCATACTAGTACATGGGTCCGGATGGGATTCATCCCAGGGTACTCAGAGAGCTGGCTGATGTCATTGTGGGACCTCTCTCAATTATTTCTCAACGATCTTGGGAATCTGGAGAGGTCCCAGTAGACTGGAAGCTGGCAAATGTTGTGCTAGTTTTCGAGAAGGGTAAGAAAGAAGACCCTAGCAATTACAGGCCTGTCAGTCTCATGTCAGTGCCTGGTAAAATCATGGAGAATGTAATCCTTGAAGTTATTGAAGCAGACCTTGGGGGACAATGCAGTCATTGTGTTATAAATGGCTCAGGATTCAAATTAGGATTAAATAAAAAAATAGGATTTATTGAAAGAATATAAAGGAATAGAGGTAAGCAAACAGCGCTGGGTGCACCGGGAGTCTCTGCTCCACCAGGACGCACACCAGTTACATCAAGCAGCTGATTTTTATGCTCCTAGACTAATACATATTTATTACTACTTCTAAAGAAATAGATTATTATAATTAGCTTCTGGGGTCCAGTCCCTCCTACTGGAGCATGCGCAGTCTCCTCTGGGGTCTCTTCTGGGGGTCTCTAGGGGTCTTTCATGCTGAAGGCTCGTAGTCTTCCTCTCCCCCTTTGTACTTACTGGGCACCATACCAAGTTTATAGAACATCCTCTTCAAGTCTTGTCTCCCAGCCGTCCTTCAGCTTCTTTCTCCTTCCTCTTTATCTCTCGGCCCCCCTAACCAGATACCAAAGATCCACATAGTATCCCATAACAGTCACTAGTTGTTATCAGTTGTTCTGAAACTCCCAGACACACGAGTAATTAAAACATTCTTCCCCAGCCATTCACAGACACATCTATAGCAGTGTTAGAAATAGAAGTCCGGAATAACAAAAGCAAACAGGTTCATAAATTTAAGAAGTGATAAATTGACTAGAATGAGGGGGAGACTGGGACACACTGCAGCTGTGGTTCAAGAATTGAATTGCCAGTGCAGGGCCCAGAGGCAGACAGGATTCAAACAGAATTGTTCTTTATGGACACGAATTGTTAAAACATTCCTCACAATTGGTCCCAGCCAACATGGGTTCATGAGGGGTAGGTCCTGCCTAACAAATTTGATTTCCTTTTATGATAAGATTACCTGTCTAGTTGATCAAGGGAAACCAGCTGATGTGATCTTTTTGGACTTAAGTGAAGCTTTTGATACTGTTTCCCATAGGATCTTCCTGGACAAAATGTCCAGCATACAGCTAAACAAAAACATACGATGTTTCGTCTTTACTGTAGGGGTGACTGATACCATAGATGGTTGGTCCTCTGGGGTGGTCACAGTGTGTGCTATCTCATCATCAAATTCAGGAACTTCCCTATCCCCTTGAGGGTGCTGGGCAGTGTTAATTGATATTTGATAGGCGTAAGCCAGACCCCAGCAGAGTGTAGCAAGCTGGTGGAGTTCTCTAGTATTGTCAGGGTCAGGGCATACATCTTTCAAACATTCTACCAGTTTTCTTGGATTTTGCACTTGTTCAGGGGTGAAGTTAAGAATCATCAGAGGAGAAAACCGTGACAGGTATCTGCCCATATCCCCCCCAACACCTTGCCCCTCACAACTACTTTGTCTCAGGGCAGGTCCTTGGATGATATTCTTAATAAATTGTTTTACCTTAGGGAGAAAGACAAACACTAGAACTAGTAACAGGAGGATAACATCTGACCAAGGACATCCAAAGTACTCAAAGGCTGCTGCAATTAGCCTATAGGGAGAGAAGAAGAAGGTACCACCCCCAGTATTATTCACAGATTGGCTGCTACGGGAAAAAAAGAAGGCAGTGTAATTCTTAATATTTCCAAAAAAATAATCTCCTGGAGACCAGAATGATAACAGTGCCGGGCCTGAGTACCAGATTAAACTGAAGGCCAGCATGTTACAGCACAACATAAAGAAACCAAACACAGACTTCAACACGTTCTCTGATCGGATGTAGAGGAAAAAAGAGAACAAAGAACGGACTACATGCAACATAGTCACACAGAAAAATATTAACAGAAAACCGAACATTGTGACTACCAGTATGTTAGTTGTAAATACTTTAATCAATTTTACTGTTATCTCAACCCTCGAGCCTCACGTTGGGAGCCAAAAAAAAAAAAAAAAAAAAGGCTGTGATGGTTTTACTTGGGTGGGCAGCCAAGCTCCACCACAACCGCTCTCTCATTCCCCCTCTCCTCAAAGAGGAAGGGTGAAAAAACAACGAGCTCGAGGTTTGAGATGAGAATGGTTTAATTAAAGGGAAAGGGGAGGAAAAAGAAACAATAAGTCCGTGCGGAAGCACAGAGAGAATGGGGAAAAAAAAAATTCTTCCCATCAATGAGCGATGTTTGGCCATGTCCTGGGAAGCAGGGCCTCAAAACGCGTAGTGGTTGTTCAGGAGGAACAGCCCCCTCCCCCATGAGAGCCCCCCTTTTTATTGCTGAGTTTGACATCAGGTGTTATGGAGTATCCCTTTGGTTGGTTTAGGTCAGCTGCCCTGGCGATGTCCCCTCCCCATCAGTTGCCCACCCCCAGTCTGCTGGCTCTTGGGGGCTTGGAAGGAGTCCTGATGCTGTGCCAGCACTATGCAGCAATAGACACAACACTGGAGTGATATCGGTGCTGTTCCAGCTATGAGTGTAGAGCACAGCACTGTGTGGGCTGCTGCAGGGAAAAGTGACTCCATCCCAAACAGACCCAACACACCATATCTTGGGGTGCATCAAGCATGGCATTGCTAGTCAGTTGAGGGAAGTGATTGTCCCGCTCTACTCTGTGCTGTTGCGGCCTCGCCTCGAGTACTGTGTGCAGTTCTGGGCACCACAGTACAAGAGGGACATTAAACTATTGGAGAGTGTCCAGAGGAGGGCGACGAAGATGGTGAAGGGCCTAGAGGGGAAGACGTATGACGAGCAGCTGAGGTCACTTGGCCTGTTTAGCCTGGAGAAGAGACTGAGGGGAGACCTCATCGCAGTCTACAGCTTCCTCGTGAGGGGGAGTGGAGGGGCAGGTGCTGATCTATTCTCCTTAGTCACCAGTAATAGGACCTGCGGGAATGATGTCAAGCTGAGGCAGGAGAGGTTCAGGCTAGGAAGACATCAGGAAGAGGCTCTTCACCGAGAGGGTGGTCGCACACTGGAACAGGCTCCCCAGTGAAGTAGTCACTGCACCAAGCCTGTCTGAATTTAAGAAGCATTTGGAGCGTGCACTTTCCCACATGGTCTAAAATTTTGGGTAGACCTGTGTGGTGCCAGGAGTTGGACTTGATGATCCTTATGGGTCCCTTCCAACTTGGGATATTCTATTATACTATGGTTCTATTTGGTGCTTGATTCGGTTATACTTACAGGTTTCATAATTGTCTAGTCCTTTCCTACAGCAACAAAATGTACACTGTACCAATATACAGGTTAAGAATACAAGTAAAAGCAAGATCAGTATTCCTATAAACAATTGCTTAAGGCAAGAAAAGTTGGGGAGCCAAGAGGTCATTTTTTTCCATAATTCTTAAAAACCACACGAGGTGTCACCTTGAACTACATTATGTAAGATCTTGGTCTTTTCTCAAATATTTTTGACATCTGTCTCAGTTTGTCCTGCCTTATTTACATACATACAGGAACTAATATTTATTAATGTGCATACTCCCTGTTGGGAGGCTAATAAAACGTTTAGTGCCTAGAACATTCTTATTGATTTGTTCTCGTTGCTTGCCCAAAACTATAATATGTTGTTGCAAATATTCAGACAGGGAACAAGATAAAGAATGTTGATTCATAGGTCTTAGCTAGCACAATTGTATGTTAACCACCCAAAGATAAAGGAGTAAAAGACTGTATGCATAGGTAATGTAGCCAGCAAGAACTGGCTTGACTGCTGAAGTCTGTCGAAGAGAGGAAAGGCCAGAAGATAAGCAGCAAGGAAGACTTCTGGCCTTAAACAAAAGACCACCAGAATATGCCAGATGACCAACCACCCAAGGTCAGTCCTTCACCTGTAGACCCTTCACCATCTTTGTCGCCCTCCTCTGGACACTCTCCAACAGTTTAATGTCCTTTTTGTACTGTAGTGCCCAGTACTGAGGCTGATAAGAGGCCTCTCCTTTCAAATTGCCCTATGTGCATGCACCGCAACAAAGGCATATTTCAAATCTGTCTGAATATTAATTCTTTTCCCTTTTGCCAGTTGAAAAGCTCTTACGAAGGCGATGATTTCAGCCTTTTGGGCTGATGTTTTTACCATGTTGCAGGAAGAAGGGCCAAAAACACGACAGAGTTCAAAAGAATTTTTTGCATCCATTTTTTCCAGCAAGTCCCTTCCTAATAAGGGCCTTGGCAAATTGGGCAAGTATAAAAATTGATGTATTCCAATCATTTTTCCCAATTTAATTTTCAAACATTGAAAAAACAAACAAACAAAAAACCCCACACTTTTCCTGTTGGTCAGTTGCTCCTATTACATTTACAGACTCAGCAGTTTCCCAGAATCAATTTTTAGATTAACACAGGGAAGCTCCCATATCCAACCTAAAATCCATGACAACTCTCTCGGGCTCATCATGATCCCTCTGTCCCAGAGGGCTCACACCCGTGATTTTGAGGTCTCTGCCTCAACCCTGGAACTACTAACATTCCTACATCCCTGCTCATTCAATTTCAAACAGCTCTGTCAGAAACTACATGCCACACCTTTAACACCTTCAACAACCCTTTTAACGCTTCCTTTATCTTTCTCCAGCCTGTACTTTAACTAAAGGCTCAGTCAGGGGCCAGCTTAATTTCATACCTTTTTCCCTCTAGGATGCTGAAACAACATATCAGTATACAACATTTAATTCCATTTTCCTTCTCTCCTCAAAAACAACAGTAATTGCAAGATAGTGTTATAGTCGATTGATCCATAAAGTGGCCATTTAGCTCCATCCTCAAGCTTATATAGTGGCCACCACTGATTGCAATACTTAATGAGAGTCCTCTTGCTTTCTATGCCCCCAGTTCCGACAGTACCCTTCCAATGTGCCAGTATGCACCTAAGGGGGCTTTTCTTTAAAACATCTTTTTTTCTGGGTATTACCCATTTCCTTGATTTCCTATCCTCCCTCTCCTTCTCAGTCTTCTTCTGAAACGTCCAAATTCTCTGAGATTATACTTGTCTTTCCACATACAAACTTCACTATTTCAGATTCTTGATGGGCCCTGTCCCAATCATAAATCCACGGGACTTTGGGAAAACATTTGGGACACTTAGCTTTCTGTCTTCTAGACAAGCAATATCACCTTTTTTCACAAGCTTTACATTTCAACAAGACCTAACCTGAGTGCCATTTTTTTCATGTCCTTTGTTAGTAAGCCCACACACAAAACAAGGAATCACTCCTCCATTTCCACCAATATTGGGGTTTAAAAGGTATTGGGGATAGGTTGTTCCCCATCTAAGGCCGCTTTCTGTCCGCCGGGTATTAAATATGCTCCTCCTAAATAAATTCGCTCTCCTCCTCTTCTTACCAAGTTCCCCCCCTCATTCAAATATTCCCAGGACTCGAGCCTGAACCACTGAAGGAGTTACTCTCTCCGTTCTGCCAATTTGATGATCAGGCAGTGTCATGTCCCATTCCCCCCCGCCCCAATACTTGGGAAACTGACCAAACACCACAGCAAATATACCAAAACTTCTAGACTGTTACTTAGATAATGCTCCTACCTTCCTCCTTGTCACACTCAAAACATTTAGAACAAAAATAGGATTACAAGATACATCGCCGGGCCCAAGTATTGGGCACCACCAGTCAACACTTGGATAAAACAGGACTTCTTTTTGGTCTGTCATGTGCTTTGTTCATCTCTGGACGTTCCCCTCACAGAGAATACGGAACCGCAGATCGAAACTCCGCAGTCGCTTTGCAGTGATGCTGCGTCTAACACACAGCACAATCACGCAATCGCACAAAGAGGCCCTTTGCACTTCTCATTCATACCACAAGAATATATCACTTGATACAAACAAGTCTGGTTATTGTTTTATCTCTGGCCATGTTCCTCCTGGAGTAACTCACTTCACAACAATACTTTGTCTCAAATACACACAAATGCTTTCAACACGAGTGTTGTGGTTTAACGCGGCCGGCAGCTAAATACCATGCAGCCGTTCGCTCACCCTCCCCCCTCCCTCTCTGGGACGGGGGAGAGAAATGGAAAGTGAAGCCCGTGAGTTGAGATAAAGACAGTTTAATAAAACAGGAAAATAATAATAACAAAATAATAATAACAATAATAATAATAATAATACAATGGTGATAATAGGAAAGTAATAATAATATGTACAAACAAGTGATGCACAATGCAATTGCTCACCACCCGCTGACCGATGCCCAGCCTAACCCCGAGCAGTCTGGCCCCCTCCCCCCGGCTAGCCACCCCTATATATTGTTTAGCATGACGTCAGATGGTATGGAATGCCCCTTTGGCTAGTTTGGGTCACCTGTCCTGGGTCTGTCCCCTCCCAGCTCTTACTGCACCCCCAGCCTGCCTGTTGGCAGGACAGAGCGAAAGGCTGAGATGTCCTTGGCTTGGTATAAGCACTGCTCTGCAACAATTAAAACATCGGGGTGTTATCAGCACTCTTCTCATCCTAAGCCAAAACACAGCATTCCACCAGCTACTAGGAAGAAAATTAACTCTGTCCTAACAGAAACCAGGACATCTATCCACCCCTTATTCCATACCATTTATGTCATGCTCAGGTTACACTCTTTTCTATACATTCTAATTAGTCACCTATAGTAGTCATGGTAGTGATAACATACAGTATTATATAGTAATTAACATGGTACAATTCAGTTCATGGGCTATTCTCACCCAGTATTAAATCTCCTTGAGGTACACACCGGACCTCTCCGTTCTTTTGCATCACCCACCAAGTGTATCCAGGTCCCTGAGCAAAAACAATTCCACGAATGGGTTTGCCTTTTCCTGAGGCAGGAGTAGCCCAGACTGTTTCACCCAGCATATTTCTTACATGCACTACAGGAACTTTATCCCCTTCTACAGTACGTGACAGGTTTGATTGGGCAGGCCCAGCTCGGTTGGCCGATCCCCTAGTATTGACTAACCAGGTGGCCTTTGCCAAATGCATATCCCAATTTTTGAATGTCCCAGCGCCCATTGCTTTCAATGTAGTCTTTAACAGTCCATTGTATCGTTCAACTTTCCCGGAGGCTGGTGCATGATAGGGGATGTGATACACCCACTCAATACCATGTTCTTTGGCCCAAGTGTCTATAAGGTTGTTTCGGAAGTGAGTCCCATTGTCTGACTCTATTCTTTCTGGGGTGCCATGTCGCCATAGGACTTGCTTTTGGAGGCCCAGGATAGTGTTCCGGGCGGTGGCATGAGGCACAGGATATGTTTCCAGCCATCCGGTGGTTGCTTCCACCATTGTAAGTACATGGCGCTTGCCATTGCGAGTTTGAGGGAGTGTGATGTAATCAATCTGCCAGGCCTCTCCATATTTATATTTCAGCCATCGTCCTCCATACCAAAGAGGCTTTGACCGTTTGGCTTGCTTGATTGCAGCACATGTTTCACAGTCATGAATAACCTGTGCTATAGCGTCCATGGTCAGGTCCACCCCTCGATCACGAGCCCATCTGTATGTTGCATCTCTACCTTGATGGCCTGAGGTGTCATGGGCCCATCGGGCTATAAATAATTCACCTTTATGCTGCCAATCCAGGTCCACCTGAGCTACTTCAATCTTAGCAGCCTGATCCACCTGCTGGTTGTTTTGATGTTCTTCAGTAGCCCGATTCTTGGGCACATGAGCATCTACGTGACGTACTTTCACAGCCAGGTTCTCTACCCGAGCAGCAATATCTTGCCACAATGGAGCAGCCCAGATAGGTTTGCCCCTATGCTGCCAGTTGTTTTGCTTCCATTGCTGTAACCATCCCCACAGGGCATTTGCTACCATGCATGAATCGGTGTAGAGATAGAGAACTGGCCATTTTTCTCGTTCAGCAATGTCTAAAGCCAGCTGAATGGCTTTCCCTTCTGCAAACTGACTCGATTCACCTTCTCCCTCAGCAGCTTCTGCAACTCGTCGTGTAGGACTCCATACAGCAGCCTTCCATCTCCGATGCTTCCCCACAATACGACAGGACCCATCAGTGAACAGGGCATATTTCTTTTCATTTTCTGGTAACTGGTTGTACAGTGGGGCTTCTTCAGCACGACCCACCTCCTCCTCTGATGATATCCCAAAGTATTTGCCTTCTGGCCAGTCCATAATCACTTCCAAGACTCCTGGGCGACTGGGGTTTCCTATTCGAGCCCGCTGAGTAATCAGTGCAACCCACTTGCTCCATGTAGCATCAGTTGCATGATGCGTACAGGGGACCCTTCCTTTGAACATCCAGCCTAGTACCGGCAATCGGGGTGCTAGGAGGAGCTGCGCTTCAGTACCGACCACCTCCGAAGCAGATCGAACTCCTTCATATGCTGCCAATATCTCCTTTTCATTTGGAGTATAGCGGGCCTCATATCCTCTGTATCCCCGGCTCCAAAACCCCAGGGGCCGACCTCGAGTTTCCCCAGGTTCTTTCTGCCAGAGGCTCCAGGTGGGGCCTTTCTCCCCGGCTGCAGTGTAGAGCACATTCTTTACATCTGGTCCTGTTCGAACTGGTCCAAGGGCTACTGCATGGACTATTTCCTGCTTGATTTGTTCAAAGGCTTGTCGTTTTTCAGGGCCCCATTCAAACTAATTCTTCTTACGGGTTACTTGGTAGAGCGGGTTTACAATCAGACTGTAATTTGGGATGTGCATTCTCCAAAACCCCATGACACCTAGGAAAGTCTGTGTTTCTTTTTTGTTAGTTGGTGGAGACATAGCTGTTATTTTGTTGATCACATCCATTGGGATTTGACGACGTCCATCTTGCCATTTTATTCCTAAAAACTGGATCTCTCGTGCAGGTCCTTTGACTTTATTTTGTTTTATGGCAAAACCGGCTTTCAGAAGGATTTGGACTATTTTCTTCCCTTTCTCGAAAACTTCCTCTGCTGTGTCACCCCACACAATGATGTCATCGATGTACTGCAGGTGTTCAGGAGCTTCCCCCTGCTCTAGCGCAGACTGGATCAGTCTATGGCAAATGGTAGGGCTGTGTTTCCACCCCTGGGGCAGCCGATTCCAAGTATATTGGACTCCCCTCCAAGTGAAGGCAAATTGTGGCCTGCACTCTGCTGCTAGAGGGATGGAGAAAAATGCATTAGTTATATCAATTGTGGCGTACCACTTGGCTGCCTTCGATTCCAGTTCGTACTGAAGTTCCATCATGTCCGGCACTGCAGCACTCAGTGGTGGCGTGACTTCGTTCAGGCCACGATAGTCCACTGTTAGTCTCCACTCGCCATTAGACTTTCGCACTGGTCATATGGGACTATTGAAAGGTGAATGAGTCTTGCTGATCACTCCTTGGCTCTCCAATTGACGAATTAGCTTATGGATGGGAATCAGGGAGTCTCGGTTAGTGCGATATTGCCGCCGGTGCACAGTTGTGGTAGCGATTGGCACTTGCTGTTCTTCGACCCTCAGCAACCCCACAACAGAGGGGTCCTCTGAGAGACCAGGCAAGGTAGACAACTGTTTAATGTCCTCTGTCTCTAAGGCAGCTATACCAAAAGCCCACCGGAACCCTTTTGGGTCCTTGCAATATCCTTTTCTAAGATAGTCTATGCCAAGGATACATGGAGCATCCGGGCCAGTCACAATGCGGTGCTTTTGCCACTCATTCCCAGTCAGACTCACTTCAGCCTCCAATACAGTCAACTGCTGAGATCCCCCTGTCAATCCACAAATACAGATGGGCTCTAGTCCTTTATAGCTCGATGGCATTATAGTACATTGTGCACCGGTGTCTACTAAAGCCTTATACTTCTGTGCGTCTGACGTGCCAGGCCATCGAATCCACACAGTCCAATAAACTCAATTGTCCCTTTCCTCCCCCTGGCTGGAGGCAGGGCCCCCCTAATCCTGGTCATAATCTTCTTCATTTCTGTGTTTGAAGGACTGTCTTCTGGAAGTTGGAGCAGCAAACTTTTCAGAGAATCCCTTTTTCCGGATTGTTTTCTTTTGCAACTCACGTACCCGTGCCTCTAGGGTCGCGGTAGACTTTCCATCCCATTTTCTCATGTCCTCTCCATGGTCTCGTAAGTAAAACCACAGGGTGGCACGGGGTGAGTACCCACCATATCGTCTTCCTTGTGTGGATGAACGCCTACCCCTGATAGCTGAGACACTGCTTTGTACAGGTGCGGAGGAGAATAATCTCTCTTCAAGTTGGTGAACCTTTTCAGAAAGATTCTCCCAAGTGTTCTCTTTTGGTCAGTGGACACTGGTTGGTTCAGGTGGGGAGGAAGATAGATTTTCTTCAAGTTGGTGAACCTTTTCAGAAAGTTTCTCCACAGCTGAGACGCATGCCTGTAAGGAAGAGGAGAGACTTTCTTTGTACTGCCGGAGTTGTTTAGCCACTTCATCCACTGTGGGTTCCTCATCCTCTTTCCAGGCCATTATTGCCAATGAGCTGGCATATGATGAAGGTGCACTCCGTACAAACTTCCACCACATGGGTCGTGTACACCTGACTTCATCTGGATCTTTGGATGTTTGTCTGAGGTCTGGATCCTCATAAATCACTTCCCGTACGGCTAATTCCCTCAGGTACTGGATTCCCTTCTCCATAGTGGTCCACTTGCCTGGTAGACATAAAAGTTCTTCCTTGAAGAGATACCTTTCCCTCACAGCTGACAGGAGACGCCTCCAGAGGCTGTGAGATTGTGTTCCATCTGCAATTGCTTCGTCAATGCCTGCGTCTCTAGCAAGGGATCCCAGTCACTTGGCTTCCCTGCCGTCTAATTCTACACAATTGGCTCCAGTGTCCCAGCATCGGAGCAGCCAGGTGACAAGCTGCTCACCTATACAACGACCAAAATCTTTTCGCCCATCTCGTAACTCACGCTCGTTTAGGCTTCGGGTAGTTACTGTTGATTTTTCGGCATCCTCATCTTCCTCCTCCTGAATCCTTGATGGCCCAGCTTCGTCGTCGTCTCCGTCGTCTCTATACCTAGATTTGGCAGAAGACTCTCTGCGTTCTAAACGACCTGAATCTCTATACCATTTTTTCACCTTCTCCACAGGGGCAGCTTGCACTACTATTGCTCATTTCTCTGACCTTGTTACAGGGTCTGCCACAGAGGTTGGAATACCTTCTGCAGGGTCAACTTGCACTGCTACTGCTCGTTTCTCTGACCCCGTTACAGGGTCTGCCACAGAGGTTGGAATACCCTCTGCAGGGTCAACTTGCACTGCTACAGCTCGTTTCTCTGACCCAGCCACAGGAGCTGGAGCGGCTGCAGGAGCTGGAGCGGCTGCAGGAGCTGGACCAGCTGCAGGAACCGGAGCTGGAGCGGCTGCAGGAACTGGAGCTGGAGCAGTTGCAGGAGCTGGGACTGGAGTAGCGACCGCAGGAGCTGGGACTGGAGCAGCTGCAGGAGCTGGGACTGGAGCGGCTGCAGGAGCTGGAACTGGAGCGGCTGCAGGAGCTGGGACTGCAGCGGCTGCAGGAGCTGGAACTGGAGCGGCTGCAGGAGCTGGGACTGGAGCGGCTGCAGGAGCTGGAACTGGAGCGGCTGCAGGAGCTGGGACTGGAGCGGCTGCAGAGTCCACCGTAGGGGTCACAGTGGCCGTTGGATCTGTCACAGGGCTTGGAGTGGCCGCAGGGTCTGTCACTAAGTTGATAGCAGTATCAATGGCAGCTCGATAGGCATGAGCCAGGCCCCAGCATGTTACAATGATTTGTGTTACTTTGGAACTGTCAGAATCATGACACCTTTTTTTCAAGCATTCTGCCAGTTTTTGAGTATTTTGCAGTTGTTCAGGGGTGAATTTCCAAAACATTGGGGGTGCCAACTGCTCTACATGCCTGCCCATATCCTCCCATACTCCCTGCCACCCACAACTATCCTGCCTCCGGGCAGATCTCCGGATGAGCTTCCTACATAGTTGTTTAACTTTAAGCAGAATCTGAAGTGCATTCAGGAGGCAGAACAACAAGACTATGCTGGTCTGAGTATCCCAAGGATATTCAATATCTTGGAGAGCTATTGTAACAAGCTCGGAGGATAAGAGGGTGGTGAAGGAGGAAGGCAGAGTGATCCAGGAGGATACAGGGGTGGTGAAGGAGAAAGGGAGAGTAATCAAGTAAGAAAAAATATCTTCCCCTTTCCCCTCCACAGATTGACTCCCTAATGGAAAAAAACAATTGGTATAATTGCTAGTAGTTTCCAAGATCCAGTTTCCAAAATACAGAGTCGACGATGTTACTGAGTACAAATACCAAGTTAGAGTCATGACCAGATATCTCATCGTCTCATAAGCCATTGCTAAAACACTCAGTACCATAATGATCTGAAACCAGGGCCCGGAGAGTATAAACAACATGACAGAGAGCAAATACGGAAAATAATGTACTATAATACTCAATTTAGAAAACAGGCGCAGCAGAGTTGAGATTAAAGCAATCAGCATTATGACAAGTGACTATTAAGCAGGTCTAATACTTATACCAATTTTAGTTTAACACACTCTGGTCAGATCTGCCGTTATCTCAACCATTCGAGCCCCACGTTGGGCGCCAAAAAGACTGTCGTGGTTTAACCCGGCTGGCAGCTAAATATCACGCAGCCGTTCGCTCACCCTCCCCCCTCCCTCTCTGGGACGGGGGAGAGAAATGGAAAGTGAAGCCCGTGAGTTGAGATAAAGACAGTTTAATAAGACAGGAAAATAATAATAACAAAATAATAATAACAATAATAACAATAATGTTACAATGGTGATAATAGGAAAGTAATAATAATATGTACAAACAAGTGATGCACAATGCAATTGCTCACCACCCGCTGACCGATGCCCAGCCTAACCCCGAGCAGTCCAGCCCCCTCCCCCCAGCTAGCCACCCCTATATATTGTTTAGCATGACGTCAGATGGTATGGAATATCCCTTTGGCTAGTTTGGGTCAGCTGTCCTGGGTCTGTCCCCTCCCAGCTCTTACTGCACCCCCAGCCTGCCTGTTGGCAGGACAGAGCGAAAGGCTGAGATGTCCTTGGCTTGGTATAAGCACTGCTCTGCAACAATTAAAACATCGGGGTGTTATCAGCACTCTTCTCATCCTAAGCCAAAACACAGCATTCCACCAGCTACTAGGAAGAAAAATAACTCTGTTCTAACAGAAACCAGTACAACGAGATACCCAGACAGTTACAAATAAGACACAATTATTACCACTCCAGTTAATATCCCTCCAGCAGCTGCAAATATTACCCAGGTAACCTTGTCACAATTGTGAGGGGCCTGCTTACCCTTCTTCTGCTCATAGTCATTCTCCTAGTCATTAGCAGTTCTGCAGATCTGTCCTGGCTCCCAATACTGGGATGCAGTGGTAACCTCGGATTTGCTCGATCTACTCCCTTGATTGCTAGCGGCCGCTCTCTTGGTCAGCAAATCCCCTTGACTGCTCTGTCGGTCAGCCTGTGAGGTACCTTCCCCCCATACGGAAACTATGCTGTACGTCAGACATCTCTGTGCGGTTTACCAACAGCCCCGGCCAAGCTTGGGTGTCCCCTACGAGTTCCTGGCCCCCTTTGTTAAACATACCGTTTGTCCATAGCTTCAGGAGGTCGTTGTCTACTCCCACAGTGAGTGGCTGGGAGTAGAGGCTCTTCCGAGGAAAATACTTGGGGAGCGCCTGGGGGCGTCCGCTCCACAGTCAATCCCCTAGCCAAGCAGAGTGTCTCCTGCCTGGCTTGCCAAATTGACTTGTGGAAATCAGACTCTATAACTTGGGAAGGGTTATAAATCAGCATTTATTCAGCGCTGCACACACGCACACATGCCGGGCGCAAGGGGGATAGCTCCAACTAACTTGAGCACCAACGGTTACTGGCAGCGTGCTTATATTAGCAGGACAAATACATATTCATTTCATTTCCTGTAAGTCTCTTGTATATTCATCAAGACTCCGAAGATTAATTAACGTATGTTCCCTCTGCTATTTGCATGCGTACTGGAGTCCTTGAGTGGTCCTGCAGCATACTATGATGGTCTTTTGTTGAAGGCCAGAAGTCTTCCTTGCTGCTTATCTTCTGGCCTTTTCTGTCTTTGACAGACTTCAGCAGTCAAGCCAGTTCTTGCAGGTTGCGTTATCTATGCATACGGTCTTTTATTCCCTTATTTTTGGGGTCATTAACATACAATTGTGCTAGCTAAGACCTACAGGAATCACCATCCTTTGTCTTGTTCCCTGTCTCATCATGAGTAAGTTCAATAATGCCAAAAAGATCATGTACAATGAAGATGAGGCTATCATGATGTTTATTAAGTAGGTCAGGCCTTATCATTTGTTTGGGTGAAACTCATTTCCTACTGATGTGGCAGGATTTACAATTCTAAAGGACATTTGCTTTGCTAAAAGCAAAACAAAAATTGTTATGAAGGATGCTTATGTGGCCAGTTACTGATTGATAAAGAGCATGCACACTGTCTTTGATACAATTATTTGTGCAGTAAAATATATTAATAGCATAAATTCCATGATAGTTGTTCTTCAGCAACTACTAATACCTCTGTTTAAATCTCATTTTTTGCTTTTTAATCATTTTTTATCTTCAGAAGTCTCAGAGCAAACCGTGCTGTGAAGGAAACACTCAGTATTCTCTCCAGAATCACAGAATCATCTAGGTTGGAAAAGATCTCCAGTATCACCTAGTCCAACCTCTGACATACTGACATACACTAACAAGTCCTCCACTGAACCATATCACTAAGCTCTACATCTAAACGTCTTTTAAAGACCTCCAGGGTTGGTGACTCAACTACTTCCCTGGGCAGCCCATTCCAATGCCTAACAACCCTTTTGGTAAAGAAGTTCTTCCTAATATCCAACCCTGTCTCTGCTGATCTGACCTTTGGAATCCTTCTGACTTTCTTCACAAAAGTGCAGTTTTCAAAGGGAGCAAATTCTGTGCCTTTACAAATGAGTCTGTGACTTGAAAGTATTTCTCATGTGCAGGTAGATATTGAAAAGTTTCCACATACTGGTACTTTCTATGTGTGGCTGAAAAATAAAATAATTTGTTGAAAAAAAAGCTAGCCTAGAAGTTTTTATAGGATTGCTTTTTTAAATCAATATCTGTGCATCTGAAAAGAAGAATGACATTTCTGAGCAATGTCTAATTAAGTATCCATCTGTATCTGTAAGCACCACAGCTTATTTTTCAGTGCTATGTTGTTCTCATTTAAGAAGGAAACTGTTCTTTTGCTTATGTTACCTTGAAATTGGCTTTTCTAATACCGTTGCAAGAAAAGAGAGTGACAAGAAAGGATGAGAGTTTTTCAGTACAGTCTATTTCTCTTTATGACCTATACATCTCTTGAATAGAGCTAAATCATGTTTTTTTTCTTCTTTGAGGTGTGACTTTCCTTGGCATAGATATTTTACCCCCCCAGTCTGCATTTTTCCCTACAGCAAAGTCTGTTTGAATCACGACAAACCTTCTTCCCCCGAGATAAATGTACAGTTTTTTATACATACAGTAACATTAGAATTATTGTAGATGAAGCTAGGAATATCACATAAGCCAGTAAGGCAGACTTGAGTCCGTGGCATCTGGAGGTGCTGAGAAGGCTGCTAGATATCCTTGATATCATCTCTACAATCTGTGAAAACTCATGGTGTTTGGGGGAGGTTGCCGAAGACTGGAGCAAGGCAAATGCTACTCCCTTGGTCAGGAAGGGCAAGGAGGAAGATCCGGGGAGCTCCAGGCTGGTTGGCCTCACCCTGCTGCCCAGCAGCATTGTGGTGCAATCCTCCTGGAGGCCATTTGCAGGCACGTGAGGGGTGCAGATGTGGTTGGAAACAACCGTTGTGCATTTATAAAGGGCAAGTCACATCTGAGTAGCAGGTATGGTATCCCTGGACCATTGACACCTCTGACAAAGGCATGTGTACCCTTCTGGTAGTCAGCTTGGTGGGAGATGGACTGGGTAGGCAGGTGGTGAGGTGGGTGGTGGCAGTCTGCTCAGCTGCTTCAGGTTATGCTCATAGTGTGGAGTCCAACTGGCACCTGGTCGCAAACACAGGAATGGGGGTGCTGAGGGGTTGTGGGATCTGTCTGCAGACATGCCAGAAGTCTGACAGGGCCAGGCTGTGGCCAGAGCGATCTTATGGTTCCTGCTCTGAGTGGACAGGAGCTGGGAGCAGAGACCATCGGACCAGACCCTTTGTACAGAAACTGTCCTGTGGTTCCATGACTATCAGAATTTGGGTTGCTGTAGCTTGGTATTTTTATAAAGTTACTGCACCTTGAGTGAAGAGAGGTCCGGCATGGTTTGCGTAGTCAAAGCAAGATCCTGCATAATAATAAAAGGCTTCCTTTTGGATTTAGACTCTCAGCAAGGTCACAACATGTGGATGAAATATAGCTTTTTTGTCTGATAGACCAGCGAAAAGGGGTGTCAAGTACTGACGTCCTTACATTCCCTTAGGGGGCTGTGAGTAGATGATGTTCCTGGGTAGGACACATGCGAGAAAAAAATCCCTAGTTCATTTGGGTCACCCTTTACCTCTGTGTTGGGCTCCCCTAACTAAAAGGGTGAAGGGTGCAGAAGCAGTTCTGTAGTTGCTAGCTTGAATTTTAAAATGCAGTTCTTTTGGCCAGGTTAATATTCTTTCTGTATGTATTTGAGCAACCAAATTTGTTCTTGCATGATCAGAAATCACATTTCAAAGTTCCTTGGTGTCGTAGTTTAACCCGGCTGGCAGCTAAACACCACACAGCTGTTCGCTCACCCTCCCCCCTCCCTCTCTGGGACAGGGGAGAGAAATGGGAAAGTGAAGCCCATGGGTTGAGATAAAGACAGTTTAATAAGAAAGGAAAATAATAATAACAATAATAATAATAACAATAAAAATAATAGTACAATAATGATAATAGTACTACTAATAATAATGTGTACAAACAAGTGATGCACAATGCAATTGCTCACCACCCGCTGACCGATGCCCAGTCCGGCCCCCTCCCCCGGCTAGCCACCCCTATATATTGTTTAGCATGACGTCAGATGGTATGGAATACCCCTTTGGCCAGTTTCGGTCACCTGTCCTGGGTCTGTCCCCTCCCAGCTCTTGCTGCACCCCCAGCCTGCCCGTTGGCAGGACAGAGCAAGAAGCTGAAACGTCCTTGGCTTAGTATAAGCACTGCTCTGCAACAATTAAAACATTGGGGTGTTATCAGCACTCTTCTCATCCTAAGCCAAAACACAGCATTCCACCAGCTACTAGGAAGAAAATTAACTCTGTCCTAACAGAAACCAGGACATCTATCCACCCCTTATTCCATACCATTTATGTCATGCTCAGGTTACACTCTTTCCCATACATTCTAATTAGTCACCATTTTCATCTAGGGTGTATAGTAGTCATGGTAGTGATAACATACAGTATTATATAGTAATTAACATGGTACAATTCAGTTCATGGGCTATTCTCACCCAGTATTAAATCTCCTTGAGGTACACACCGGACCTCTCCGTTCTTTTGCATCACCCACCAAGTGTATCCAGGTCCCTGAGCAAAAACAATTCCACGAATGGGTTTGCCTTTTCCTGAGGCAGGAGTAGCCCAGACTGTTTCACCCAGCATATTTCTTACATGCACTACAGGAACTTTATCCCCTTCTACAGTACGTGACAGGTTTGATTGGGCAGGCCCAGCTCGGTTGGCCGATCCCCTAGTATTGACTAACCAGGTGGCCTTTGCCAAATGCATATCCCAATTTTTGAATGTCCCAGCGCCCATTGCTTTCAATGTAGTCTTTAACAGTCCATTGTATCGTTCAACTTTCCCGGAGGCTGGTGCATGATAGGGGATGTGATACACCCATTCAATACCATGTTCTTTGGCCCAAGTGTCTATAAGGTTGTTTCGGAAGTGAGTCCCATTGTCTGACTCTATTCTTTCTGGGGTGCCATGTCGCCATAGGACTTGCTTTTGGAGGCCCAGGATAGTGTTCCGGGCGGTGGCATGAGGCACAGGATATGTTTCCAGCCATCCGGTGGTTGCTTCCACCATTGTAAGTACATGGCGCTTGCCATTGCGAGTTTGAGGGAGTGTGATGTAATCAATCTGCCAGGCCTCTCCATATTTATATTTCAGCCATCGTCCTCCATACCAAAGAGGCTTTGACCGTTTGGCTTGCTTGATTGCAGCACATGTTTCACAGTCATGAATAACCTGTGCTATAGCGTCCATGGTCAGGTCCACCCCTCGATCACGAGCCCATCTGTATGTTGCATCTCTACCTTGATGGCCTGAGGTGTCATGGGCCCATCGGGCTATAAATAATTCACCTTTATGCTGCCAATCCAGGTCCACCTGAGCTACTTCAGTCTTAGCAGCCTGATCCACCTGCTGGTTGTTTTGATGTTCTTCAGTAGCCCGATTCTTGGGCACATGAGCATCTACGTGGCGTACTTTCACAGCCAGGTTCTCTACCCAAGCAGCAATATCTTGCCACAATGGAGCAGCCCAGATGGGTTTGCCCCTACGCTGCCAGTTGTTTTGCTTCCATTGCTGTAACCATCCCCACAGGGCATTTGCTACCATGCATGAATCGGTGTAGAGATAGAGAACTGGCCATTTTTCTCGTTCAGCAATATCTAAAGCCAGCTGAATGGCCTTTGTTGCAGGATGCACCATTTGTTGCAGGAAGCACGGCCGAAAGCACGACAGACACCAGCAGAGTCAGATCATGCTCCATTTTATTGCCCAAATAGCCTAACTTTTATAGTGAACTTAACAGGGGCGGACAGTGTTTCACACAAGATTATTGGTCAAAAGCACTCAGACAAACAACTACAAGAAAACAACCCCACCTGCAAGAAAACAACCCCCTTGTGATTAGCAGTCACGTAGACCTTGTCCTTGAAGCCAGCTACTGGTAACAATATTTTTCTGAATTCCTCAGTTGGACGATGTGGGAACACTGTCGTGGGAACTTCTCATAGTTGCCCTGGTAGCTTGGTTTGCTCAGCTACAGCAGGCCATGAGATTTGCTAAGGCCTACTCCTGGTTGCTTAAAGCAAGCTCAGATCGAACAACTGTTCCACGGACTCATGTCCACGCCCTTTGTGCCAATTCCCAACAATTCCCCCTTTTTCTTTTTGTACGAGCAGTACTTGGCCGAAGGTTTTTTCCATCAGATGTCGAATACATGACATAACACAACTTAAACCTAATAACACTACAATTACTGTAATCACTTAATGGTAACACAACTTAAACCTACTCACTTAATATTAACACACCTTAAACCTAATCACTTAATGGTAACCCGACAAGGTATGTAACAGAAGGTGTGCTAAGGCTGGCTAGACTTGTACAGAAGGTCGTGGTATTCAGTTCCCTAGCCAGCGATACCCAGACATTCTCCTTAGGATCGAAGGCTGTCCTTGGCAGTCCTTGAGGTGTCGCAGCCCACATCATTGTGAGAATGAGTATCAGTAACCTCTTCATGGTCGTCTTCGGCATGTGCCGAGTCTATGGCTGCTTTAGTCCACTTTGCAGGGATCCACTGGGTACCTGTTTCCAGCACCGCTTCAAAATCCCTATAACATTTTTGCAAGTAACCCTTTAACCACATTTATCACAATACCACGTGCAATGATGATTGACACCACAGCAAACAGAATCCTTAATCCCTCTTTGACTAATCCCAGTAACCATCTATGCATTGTTTCAAACAAATCAGTGAACCATTGATTGAAAGGATTGATACCATATTGAATCTTTCTCCTGTGCTCTTTCAGGAAAGTAATGAATTTGTGAATTGACTCATTATGATCACAAAGGTTTAAACAGTGCATTCCCTTAAATTTCTCCAAGTGGCTACTTCAAACTATGACTCCGTACTTGTGAAACATGCAATGACTCCGTACTTGTGAAACATGATTTTGCTCGACCGATCGCAACTAGTCCCGCTAGTTGTTTGCAGTCTACTCCCCGTTTTTCTAAAAAGCGCTGTAATAAATCTAAGGCTACTTCGTTCTCCATTTTCCTATGATTCCTGCCGGCACTAATTTCCTATGATTTCAGCCTGCACTATGGCAATATCCTGCACTATGGCAATATCCTGGGAACCTTCCTTCCTGCACTATGGCAATATCCTGCACTATGGCAATATCCCGGGAACCTTCCTTCCTGCACTATGGCAATATCCTGCACTGTGGCAACCTTCCTTCCTGCACTATGGCAATAACCTGCACTA
The DNA here is from genome assembly GCF_009819795.1 of Aythya fuligula. Taxonomy (NCBI): domain Eukaryota; kingdom Metazoa; phylum Chordata; class Aves; order Anseriformes; family Anatidae; genus Aythya; species Aythya fuligula. Next base: position 5,683,308 of record NC_045594.1, on the reverse strand, counting down.
TGGCAATAACCTGCACTATGGCAATATCCTGCACTATGGCAACCTTCCTTCCTGCACTATGGCAAAAGTGCGCTCTCACTCACACAGTACACAGCACAATCGCACACACAGAGGCCTCTGGCACATCTCAATCTCAATCATACCACAATGTCAATCATACCACAAGAATATAATTTAGAATGATAAGCAACACTTTGTTTTAAAACCTTACCCTTACACAAATACTTTCAACACAAAATACCTGGACATTTAAGAATAACACATACAATTATTAACACTCCAGTTAGTATCCCTCCAGCAGCCGAAAACATACTGTTTGTCTGCAGCTTCAGGAGATCTTTGTCTGCTCCTGCGGTGAGCAGCTGAGAGTGGAGTCCCCTCCGAGCAAGACGCTCAGGGTGCACCTAGGGGTGTCCACGCCGCAGCCGATCCCCGCAGCCAAGCAGAATGTCTCCTCAAGTATCTCTGCCGTGGCATAGGCTTGCTTCTCGGCCCAGCATACCAATTTTTCTAAGTTGTTATGTGCGGCCGGAGGTGCCACTCCAGGCACTAAAATTGCCAATGCCGCTCTAGCTGCAACCCCATACAATTCAACATTATCATTGCTATCCGGTGCAAGCAATGCCCATTTATGTCTGGTGATCTCATGCAACTGTAACAAGCTAGAAGCAAATACAATGAGTTTATCTAAGTATCATGGACATCTGATAGCATTTGCAGGGATACCTTGCCAGGCCCTATCCCCACAAATCAGAGAAACATCAGGAGGTAAGGCCAAAGCTGTACAATTGTTCCAAACACTGTAGTTGTTACCCCTTGTCTCCGTGCCATAAACCCCTAAACCCTGCTTAGCAGTGTCATTGTAATCACAGGTGTTATTTGTATTTTTGTACCCGATGCCAGGTCCAGAGCACTGAATAGCGTTACAGTTTGCTTCATCAGTGTCATCCAGACAGTCTCTCACACCACTGCACTGCCTACTCCTATGGACACAGTTCCCATCTTCACATCTGAACTGGTCTGGCCTGCAGGTCCGAGAAGGGCAGTTAATTTCATCACTTCCATCCTTGCAATCAGGATCTCTGTCACAGTCTTTTTCACCATCACATTTCCAGGACAGTGGGATACACTGGGTTGACTGAGGACCACAGCTGATTTTATTTACCTGGCATGTTCTCATATGACACAGCTCAGCAGTGCACAGGCAGGTGGGGGCGAACAGCAGGCAGAGTGTGTCACTTATACCACTCCTATTACCCATGCTGTTAGTGTCAGTGGCATCCTCCTGGTACCGTTTCTGTCTTTGTCGCCCCTTACTCTCCCCCTTTTCTTTTTGCCACTGACCATTCACCACAAATGGATGAGACACATGATTACTAGTTAGGAAAGAGAGTGTAACGTCTGCTATACGGCTGCAGGCAGTGCCGGATGCAACCTTAGACGCTATTTGTGAAAGAGCCTGCCGGTGGTCATTTGGCAGTGTAATCTGCGTCTCTGCACTCCTGCCCCGCCATAAAGGTAAATCGTCATTAGTAATCCGTAGAATGTGGCAACCCCATGGAATCTTGTCCAGAAACATAGTTATAACACCGATATGGGGACGAATAGTCTTTTTTGCATTGCAAGATAAACCTCTTATAAAAGGAATGTGAATGCTAGAGTGACACAGTACAGCCAGATTACAGAAAGAATGCTGGAGTGAAGCAGCACAGCCAGCGCTGCCTCCACCTGTCGTGCTCGACAGTTACGGCGAGTCCGCAGCGGGGCTAGAGCTGCAAAGGCTTGCTGGTGTCCCCGTATAAGATCTTTCCCTAAATCGCGTACTGCTTCGGCTGCCGTTGTCCACCAACGCCCCTGGTCTCCCGCAGAAACTTGATCTCGGATGTCCCGCACTGCACCGCGGTTTCCCTTCCCCGCGTCTCACCGCGGGTCCTTTGTCCGGGTCGGTGCTCGGAGTTTCTCAATGTCTCTCAGGTGTTCCGGCCTCTGCCAGGTCCGTCCTTGTCACTCGTAGTTGGCCGTAGCCCTGCAGCGTCAGTCAGTGCTCTCTCCGTGCGGTGGTAGGCATTCCGTGTGCCTCGGGTCTCCCGGTGCCGCTCTGATGTCCCGGCGCCGCTCCGATGTCTCGGGATCACAGAATCACAGAGTCACAGAATTTCCTAGGTTGGAAGAGACCTCAAGGTCATCGAGTCCAACCTCCAACCTAACGCTAACAGCCCTCCACTAAACCATATCCCTAAGCTCTACATCTAAACGTCTTTTGAAGACTTCCAGGGATGGTGACTCCACCACTTCCCTGGGCAGCCTGTTCCAGTGCCTCACAACCCTTTCAGTGAAGAAGTTCTTCCTAACATCTAACCTAAAACTCCCCTGGCTCAACTTAAACCCATTCCCCCTCGTCCTGTCACCAGGCACGTGGGAGAACAGGCCAACCCCCACCTCGCTACAGCCTCCCTTGAGGTACCTAAAAAGAGCGATAAGGTCACCCCTGAGCCTCCTCTTCTCCAGGCTGAACAAGCCCAGCTCCCTCAGCCGCTCCTCGTAGGACTTGTTCTCCAGGCCCCTCACCAGCTTCGTCACCCTTCTCTGCACCCGCTCAAGCACCTCGATGTCCTTCTTGTAGTGAGGGGCCCAAAACTGAACACAGTACTCGAGGTGCGGCCTCACCAGAGCTGAGTACAGGGGGACGATCACCTCCCTAGCCCTGCTGGCCACACTGTTCCTAATACAAGCCAGGATGCCGTTGGCCTTCTTGGCCACCTGAGCACACTGCTGGCTCATATTCAGCCGACTATCAACCATCACTCCCAGGTCCTTCTCTGCCTGGCAGCTTTCCAACCATTCCTCTCCCAGTCTGTAGCTCTGCTTGGGGTTATTGCGCCCCAGGTGCAGGACCCGGCACTTGGCCTTGTTGAACTTCATGCAGTTGACCTCAGCCCATCGGTGCAGCCTATCCAGATCCTCCTGCAGAGCTTTCCTACCCTCAAGCAGATCGACACACGCACCTAACTTGGTGTCATCTGCGAACTTACTGAGGGTGCACTCGATGCCCTCGTCCAGATCATCGATGAAGATATTAAAGAGGACCGGCCCCAGCACCGAGCCCTGGGGGACGCCACTAGTGACTGGCCTCCAACTGGACTTGGCTCCATTCACCACGACTCTTTGGGCCCGGCTATCCAGCCAGTTTCTAACCCAACGAAGCGTGCGCCAGTCCAAGCCAAGAGCAGCCAGTTTCTTGAGGAGAATGCTGCGGGAAACAGTGTCAAAAGCCTTGCTGAAGTCAAGGTAGACCACATCCACAGCCTTTCCCTCATCCACCCAGCGCGTCACTCTGTCATAGAAGGAGATCAGGTTCGTCAGGCATGACCTGCCTTTCATAAAGCCATGCTGACTGGGCCTGATCGCCTGCTTCCCCTTCAAGTGCTGCATGATGACTCTCAGGAGGATCTGCTCCATGAGCTTTCCTGGCACTGAGGTCAAACTGACAGGCCTGTAGTTTCCCGAGTCTGCCCTCCGGCCCTTCTTGTAGATGGGCGTCACGTTTGCTAGCCGCCAGTCGATTGGGACCTCCCCCGATAGCCAGGACTGTTGATAAATGATGGACAGTGGCTTGGCCAGCTCCTCTGCCAGTTCCCTCAGTACCCTTGGGTGGATCCCATCCGGCCCCATCGACTTGTGCACATCTAAGTGCCGTAGCAGGTCACCAACCAGTTCTTCATGGATAATGAGTGCCACATCCTGTTCGCCATCCCCTTCCACCAGCTCAGGGTACTGGGTATCCAGAGAACATCCGGTATTGCCGCTAAAGACTGAGGCAAAGAAGGCATTGAGCACCTCCGCCTTTTCCTCATCTCTTGTAACTAAGTTTCCCCCCGCATCCAGTAAAGGATGGAGATTCTCCTTAGTCCTCCTTTTTGTGTTGATGTATTTATAGAAACATTTTTTGTTATCTTTAACGGCAGTAGCCAGATTGAGCTCCAGATGAGCTTTGGCCTTCCTAATTTTGTCCCTGCACAGCCTCGCTACTTCTTTAAAGTCCTCCTTAGTGGCCTGCCCACTTTTCCAAAGCTTATAAACCCTCTTTTTCCTCCTAAGATCAAGCCACAATTCTCTGTTGAGCCAGGCCGGTCTTCTTCCCCGCCAGCTCGTCTTTGGGCACGTGGGGACAGACCGTTCCTGCGCCATGAAGACTTCCCTCTTGAAGAGCGCCCAGCCTTCCTGGACCCCTCTGCCCTTCAGAACCGCCTCCCAAGGGACTCCACCAACCAGTGTCCTGAGCAGCTCAAAGTCAGCCCTCCGAAAGTCCAATACAGCGGTTTTACTGGTCCCCTTCCTGGCCTCGCCAAGAATAGTGAACTCCACCATTGCGTGGTCACTCTGCCCGAGACAGCTCCCGACGATCACGTCCTCCACCAGTCCTTCTCTGTTTGTGAAGAGAAGGTCTAGCGGGGCACCTCCCCTGGTAGGCTCACTAACCAGCTGCGTCAGGAAGCTATCTTCCACGCTCTCCAGAAACCTCCTAGACTGCTTTCTCAGGGCTGTGTTGTGCTTCCAGGATATGTCAGGGAAGTTGAAGTCCCCCACGAGTACAAGAGCTGATGATTTTGCAACCTCTGTCAGCTGCCTGTAGAATTCCTCATCTGTCTCCTCATCCTGGTTCGGCGGTCTATAGCAGACCCCGACCAGGACACTAGCCTTGTTGTCCCTGCCGATCCTAACCCAAAGGGACTCGACCTTGTCATTCCCAACCTCGAGTTCTACAACCTCGAAAGACTCTCTAATATAGAGAGCCACACCACCACCCCTTCTATGCTGCCTGTCCCTTCTATAGAGCTTATAGCCAGGCATTGCAGCACTCCAGTCATGAGACTGGTCCCACCACGTCTCCGTGATGGCAACCAAGTCGTAGCCTGCCTGCCGCACGATGGCTTCCAGCTCCTCCTGTTTGTTACCCATGCTGCGTGCATTGGTGTAGATGCACTTCAGCTGGGCCATTGCCTTATCCTCCGGCCTTGCCATTGTTCCCCCTGGCACAGCCCCAACAATCCTAGCCTCAGCCCCATCCCCCTTCCTACCTAGTTTAAAGCCCTCTCAATGAGCCCTGCCAGTTCCTGGCCCAGGATCCTTTTTCCCCTAAAAGATAGGGACCCGTCTGCGGCCATCAGGCCAGGTGCTGAGTAAAGTGCCCCATGATCAAAAAACCCAAGATTTCTGCGTTGGCACCAGCCCCGGAGCCACGTGTTTAACAGGTGGGCTTTCCGTGTCCTCTCTGAACCCCTCCCTGCCACCATAGGGATGGACGAAAACACCACCTGCACTCCCGCTCCATCCACTAACCGACCCATTCCCCTAAAGTCCCTTTTGATAGCCTTGAGGCTTCTCTCTTCGATGTTATCACTGCCCGCCTGGACTATCAAAAGGGGGTAGTAGTCAGAGGGGCGTACCAGGTTAGGAAGCTTCCTGGCAACGTCCCTGACCCTGGCCCCAGGGAGACAGCAGACTTCCCTACGGGTAGGGTCAGGCCGACAAATAGGGCCCTCTGTTCCCCTAAGAATCGAGTCACCAACAACAATAACCCTCCTGTCTTTCTTGGTGGAGGCAGTCCTGAGGCGCGGAGTCGACCTCCTCGCCCCAGGCATCCTCCTGGGAACATTTGCTACCTCTTCCTCACACACCGGCCTCTCAATCTCTAGGGCCTCAAACCTGTTGTGTAAGGGCACCTGGGAAGGTGGGGCCGGAAGGGGAGAGCATCGCCTGCGATGTCGAGCAGGGACCTGTTTCCATTCCTCCTCAGCTCCCAGATCCCCTCCCTCTGCCCGACGGGGACAGGGCAGGGGGTCCGCCCCCATTTGGGGAGTCTCACCTCGGCACCTCCCCTTGAGGCCCTGCAGGGAGTTACTCCAGAAGTCTATCTCCCGCTCACACTCCCTGATGGCCCTCAACCTCTCCACCTCCTCCTTGAGCTCCGCCACCATGCGGACCAGATCATCCACCTGCTCGCACCTCACGCACGCAGTTTCTCTGCCTCCCGCCGATGGCAGCAACAGGCTCAGACACTCCATGCATCCGGTGACCTGAACTGCGGCATTTTTTAACGGGTAGTCGGTCTGCGTGTGTACCGACTTTCTGGAGAGCGCGCCGTGCCTGGTGGCGACCATTATCGCCTAGTTACGGCTGTTGTTAACGAGGTGTTGTTTGTATGTAGGGGGAGCGCTCTGCCCTTCCTGCGCGAACTGCCGCGCCACTCCCTTCTGACGCGCCACGCCCTGTTTGCCCGCCCTGGTCGCCGCGCTCCTGGTCGCTCGCGCTCCCTAAGGGCTGCTTTTGAATGGCTGGGGAGGGGGCGCTGCTGGCTCCGCCTTCGCCTCGTCAGCCTCCCTCACGAGGGCTGCCGGGTCCTGGCGGCTCCCTCAAGTAGGCTCGATGCCGGAAAAAATTAGCCCTGCCTGGCCCGATCCCCCGCTCCGCTGCAGAACGCGTCTGCCCCGGAGCCGATCGCCTCGGCAAATGGCGGATGTCATTCGGCGGATGTCCCGGATGTCCCGGTGCCGCTGGTGTCAGCCTGTTCGGGTCTCTCCTGTTCAGGTCTCAGCCTGTTCGGGCGCCATTTGTTGCAGAACGAACCATTTGTTGCAGGAAGCACAGCCAAAAGCACGACAGACACCAGCAGAGTCAGATCATGCTCCATTTTATTGCCCAAATAGCCTAACTTTTATAGTGAACTTAACAGGGGCGGACAGTGTTTCACACAAGATTATTGGTCAAAAGCACTCAGACAAACAACTACAAGAAAACAACCCCACCTGCAAGAAAACAACCCCCTTGTGATTAGCAGTCACGTAGACCTTGTCCTTGAAGCCAGCTACTGGTAACAATATTTTTCTGAATTCCTCAGTTGGACGATGTGGGAACACTGTCGTGGGAACTTCTCATAGTTGCCCTGGTAGCTTGGTTTGCTCAGCTACAGCAGGCCATGAGATTTGCTAAGGCCTACTCCTGGTTGCTTAAAGCAAGCTCAGATCGAACAACTGTTCCACGGACTCATGTCCACGCCCTTTGTGCCAATTCCCAACAGGCCTTCACTTCTACAAACTGACTCGAGTCACCTTCTCCCTCAGCAGCTTCTGCAACTCGTCGTGTAGGACTCCATACAGCAGCCTTCCATCTCCGATGCTTCCCCACAATACGACAGGACCCATCAGTGAACAGGGCATATTTCTTCTCATTCTCTGGTAACTGGTTGTACAGTGGGGCTTCTTCAGCACGACCCACCTCCTCCTCTGATGATATCCCAAAGTATTTGCCTTCTGGCCAGTCCATAATCACTTCCAAGATTGCTGGGCGACTGGGGTTTCCTATTCGAGCCCGCTGAGTAATCAGTGCAACCCACTTGCTCCAGGTAGCATCAGTTGCATGATGCGTACAGGGGACCCTTCCTTTGAACATCCAGCCTAGTACCGGCAATCGGGGTGCTAGGAGGAGCTGTGCTTCAGTACCGACCACCTCTGAAGCAGATCGATGTTGTCGACGGAAGGAAGACACAGACGCTCAATATGAGTGAACAATGAACTTCAACTTTAATGGATAGCTCAGTCGCCTTTTATCTAGTTCGAACATAATCAACTCATACATATTGCAAAAACTAAGCTCAGGATTGGCTAACATTTCCCTGTCTTTTCAGTTTGTTCCTCCTTTTAGCTACCATCCCGCCTTAGGGACTTTCCCAATCGCTCAAGGGCATCGTGTCCTTGAGCCTGATTGGCTCTCAGCCAGCTGCGTACCTGCCAGACTCATGTGAGTTGAGTACGGTACTTCACTAGCCCATTGCCTCTTAACTGCCCAACATTCACGTGTCCTATTTCACTTAACCATTCCTCCACAATTCCCCCGTTTTTATTTTGCCCTACAAACACCCTCTCTGTGAGTTGCTCTAGTCTCTCAGCTAGGCAGCCAAAGACCACACGTGCAGCAACCACAATCAATACAATTATAAGTAGAAAGCGAAGTCCCTCTTTAACTAACAAAACCCATCCACCCATGTTCCCAAAAACAGATTTAAGCCAACCTTCAAACCAACTATTTTGTACTACAATTTTTTGCGTTTGATCCCTTAACCATTTCTACTGGTCGTGGATTGCCCAAGTGACCCACATATTGGTTTGAGGATCGATTTTGCTTAGGATGGCACTATTACATCCAATCGTCATTGTCAAAGATAACGCAACCAGAATCCCTTGCGCTGTTAGATCAGCCATGGTTGCTGTTATCCGTACTTGATGACTTTTCTTCAATGGCTGGTTTAACACATCGACTAGGCACCCAGGTTGGCCCTGTAGGGAAAGAGATACACACATAACCTCGCCCCATATAAATCACGTCAGCAGGCCCCAACCATTGTCCCGTTTTCATATCTCGGTACAGTACTCTCATAATACATTTATTATCATTTTCAGACTTAATGTAATGACGTGCCGCGGGTGGTTCCTCATCATCTCCAAATACACACAAATGATTGAGAACAAATAAAGTTTTATCCACCCTCTCTCTAACATCTGTAATGTCTTTAAACTTTTCCAAGTACTGCTTAACTGTTCCATTAGCCCTTTCTACTATAGCTTGACCAGTTGGTGAATGTGGAATACCAGTTATATGCTTAATGTCCCACAGTTCCATAAATCGCTTAAGTGGCCCACTAACATAGGCTGGACCATTATCTGTCTTTATAGTTTGTGGTACTCCCATTACTGCAAAACAACTGGCAAGATGACGTCATACATCCCGAACTTTTTCCCCAGGCTGCGGTGTAGCCCAAATCATGTGACTATAAGTGTCTATCGTTACATGCAGATATCTCAATCTGCCAAATGCTGTGACATGAGTGATGTCCATTTGCCACACTTTGTTGGTTTTAATCCCTCTCGGGTTTGTTCCGATTCCGATTCCCACTCCCGAATTGTAATGACTACACATTGGGCAAGCTTTTACTATCGCCTGCGCATCAGCTCTAGACAGTTTGTAAGCCCGCGCAAGTCCCTTAGCGTTCTGGTGAAAAATAGCATGAGCCTCTCGAGCTCTGCAAAAGGGTGACAGTGGTGCTTCAGTAGCTGTTGCGGCGACTAGTCGGTCCGCTCGAGCGTTGCCTTCTCCCAGGCCTTCTTCCCACTGATGACTCCTTATGTGTATTACTGCGTACGGTTCACTTCTTTGAGCTATGGCGATCTGTAGACTGATTATTAATTCTGACAGCTGTTCATTTTTTAAGTCTCTCAAGCCTGAGTCTTCTATACGATTTGCTATGCCTACTACATATAAGGAATCAGATACCACATTTAACAGAATATCTTTCCATTTTATAAATGCCCATACTACTGCAAGAAGTTCTAGTGTCTGTAATGAGTCTTTATCTTGGGCTTGTAAAATTTGATGTTTCCAACCATGCTCATCCTTCCAAGTCACTGCAGCAGTTCGAGAACGTTTTCCTGCGTCAGTGAAAACTGTCACTGCATTCTTAAGTGGGATAGATGATCGTTTTGGCTTAGTTATCCATCCCTGGTTTTCCATCCATGTCAGAGCAGTTGATTGTAACGTTTTTGCTACTATAGTAGCGCCATCCTGTAGTAGTGCAGCTTGTAACTCTTCAGAGTTTTGTATATACCATTCCAAATCGCCTGGCTTCATGGGTAACCAGATCATATTTGGAGGAACCCCATCCACCTGCAATATTCGATTCCTCCCCTTCTTTACTAATTCTGCTAATGTTGCAATTTTTTCTTGAATTGTTCGTCGAGGTTGTAACGGAGGAGCTATCCACTCTAATACCACAGTTTCTCCTCCCTTCTCCCCCGTTTTTATTTTTTGCTGTGTTATGGCACCCATCAGGTATTGTGAGCCACATAGAATGGTAAGATCGAGTGGCCTGTCAGATATATGTCGATGCGTGACACTCGTTGTGATCAATGATGCGATTTGTTGTAATATTTCTTGTTGTTTTTCCGATAGTGTCACTTTTGAAGCAGGATCAGTTCCTTTTAATAACGGCCGAAGGGGATTTAATAGTTCATTCGGAATCCCGACTACTGGCCTGATCCATTGTAAATCTCCCAGCAGTTTTTGAACATCATTAAGAGTTTTGATGTCTGATTGGATTGTAAGTTTTTGAGGCTGAATGGTGGAATCTGTAATTTTCCAACCCAAAAACTTCCAGGGACTTGTCTCCTGAACCTTTTCCGGTGCAAGTACGAGTCCCATTTGTTTTAAGGTCAGTGTTAAGTCATTTTTCTGTTGTAGAGAAAACGGTTCCTTCTGGGCTAACAAAATATCATCCATGTAATGATAGATTATTGTCTCTGGCCATTTTCGTCGAATCGGTTGCAGAGCTGCGTCAACATAAAACTGACATAACATAGGTGAATTACGCATTCCCTGGGGTAATACAGTCCATTCAAATCTTTGATCCGGACCTTCACGATTTATTGCCGGGAGAGTAAAGGCAAACCTCTGTTTGTCATTTTCATGGAGGGCTATTGTGAAAAAACAGTCTTTCAGATCCACAATCAATAAATGCCAACCCTCTGGTATCATAGCAGGATTAGGTAGACAAGGTTGCAGTGCTCCCATGGCACACATTTGATTATTAACCGCTCGCAGGTCGTGAAGTAAACGATATTTCCCCGATTTCTTGGGAATCACAAAAATTGGAGTGTTCCAAGGGCTTGTTGACAGTCTTAGGTGCCCTTGTTGACACTGCTCTTGTACTAGTCCGTGAGCATGTATTAGACTTTCCCGTTTTAGCGGCCACTGCTCAACCCACACAGGTTCATCAGTTTTCCATTTTAGTGGGATTGGGAAAGTCCAAGCAATGGCCATACCTATAAATGGTGGTCTGACGTAAGAACCATTCCCATCTGAGCAAGAATGTCTCTCCCTATCAGTGCTTGTACTCCATCTGGCAACGGTAAGACAGATACACTGCATTTTACAACTTTGTCACCTATTGTCCATTGCAGTACTGGTGATCGACGAGCAATAGTCATACCTCCTACTCCTGCTACAGTGGTACTGGATTCGAATGTAGGCCAATGCGGTGGCCAAGTTTGCGCACTGATTATTGTCACATCTGCGCCAGTGTCCAACAATGCCTCAATTTGCAGTTTCTCATCCTTTAAACATACTGTGATTTTCTGTCGTGGTCTCTGCTGCATGCCAAGCGTTAATAACGCTACTTTTCCTGTGGAGCCAAATGCTCTGAGTCCTCGGTCCTTATTGACCATCGGTGGTAGAGATGCCGCCAAGTGTGGCAACGGAATTAATTGAGCTATCTTTGTATCCTTTGGTACATGCATTGGAGGAAACATTGCAGAAACCATAATCTGTATTTCCCCAAAATAGTCTTTATCTATAAGTCCAACCAATATTTGTAATCCATTCAGGGTAGCAGACGATCTTCCGATCAATAAAGCTCCCACAGGATCACCATTAATAGTAACTGGTCCCATAACTCCTGTCTTTACCCTGGTGGGTTTAGAGTCCAATAGCATTACATCTACTGCTGTTGCCAAATCCAAGCCGAGGCTCCCTCTGGTGGCTGGTCGGAGGTAAAGGGATTCTTTGCAGACATTGGTGACAGAGCCGTTCCGGCTACTGTCGTAAATGCCGCTTTTTGTGTCGTCGCGGGGCGGTCCTTCCCGCTGCTCCAGCCGTTTCCCGACGCACCATGTCGACAGGTCGCTGTGTTATGCATATTGGATTGGCAGTTCTGACACCACACTGATTTCGTTTTGCACTCTCGTCTCATATGTCCCATGATCCCACAGCGAAAACAACGCGGTCGCGGTGAATACCCTCGGCCTCCAGGCATTTGCAAAGGAGCAAGGGCAGCGAGTGCTTGATTCTGCGTTTGCTGCGCAGTCTCTCTTAATACCTGTGCCTGTTCTTTCATACTATCCCCTAGCTGTTTTATTACTTCTACCAACATAGCCTGCGGACCCACGGGTACCTGAGCCATCCTTTCTAAACCCTCCTCAATTGTCCAAGTTCCCGGTAATGTAGCTAATATACTACGAGTTGAAGGGTTGCTGTTTTGAATTGCACACTGCTTTAGAATAGTGCCCTTTAGATAATCAGGTACTCCAGCCGCTTGTATTGCGTTTGCTACTCGATCAATAAACAACCCAAATGGTTCCTCCCTTCCTTGCTTGATGCCCATATAGGATGGTATCCCCCCTGGCTCTCTAATTTGGTCCAAGGCTCTCCGAGCCAATCTCATTGATTCTTTAGCTTTGTCTGGACCCAGCAACGCTTGTGCTTCTAATCTATAATATGGTCCGAGTCCCATCAATTCCTCCAACGTGACACCATGTAACGGATCTCCAGGTGCCCTTATCATAGCTACTGCCTCTTGACAAACACTTTGCCAATGTGCATTAAAAAGAAGCTGTTGATGTTGTGTTAGGATCAGCTTCATTATACTACGTATGTCCCCGGGGAGCAATATATTAGTTCCCCAAATATAATCTAATATTTGCCGAGTAGGTTCCCCCTTTAAACCAGAATCATTTACAGTAGATCGTAATTGAGTTAATAGTTTCCAGTCTAAATTTGTCATATTAACCGTCACATTCCCCTGTGCATCTGGTGGCGAGTATACTACCGGAAAAGCTTGTGTTAACTGTGTTGCCGTTTCATAATTCCCTTCACGCAGTGCCTCATTTGCTATTTGCCTCCATAGACCTTCTCTCCCCTGCTCCCCCATTGTGAAGGGATTTGTATTCGATAGAAATAGGCTAGCACTGGTCCTTCCACTTGCTCCTTCCTCACTTTCTATTGGAGCGGTTGGAGCTGCTGGTAGTGAAAGCTTCTCCTCTGCTACAGAGGACATTGTCACAGGCACCTCTGAATTTCCCGAGACTCCCTGTGTAATAGTAAAAGTTCTAACGGAAGGTGGCAACGGGCAATCTGTTCCTTCCATATTTATTTGCTGTGGATTAACCTTATTAACCCTTCCTGGTGGTCCTAACCGCTCTGTTGCAGCAGCGGCAATTCTTTGTTCAGCTTTATGTATGGCTAATGCATTAGCCACTGCTCTCCATGGCTTCATTAATTTTTTTAGCAGACTTACTATCATTAATAACATCATCAAACGATTTGTCCCCAAATTTACACCACTCTGTTTGTTCAAAAAACTGTATCGGGATTTGTAAAACAACCCTGCGCTACTGCATATGCTAATAACCCTGGTAATTCTTTTTTACAATCTATATCTAAAATGCTCCGCTTTTCTAAAAAGCATTTGAGCAAATCATACGCCGCTTGTCTTTCATACCTTTATATATACAGTTGCAGCCTTTGCAAAGACCTCGGCGGCGCTTTTCCGGCGGGACCCTTTATAGGCTCATTCCGAGTGCGGGGACTCCCTTCCACCTTCCGAGCTGCGGGTGCGGGGACTCCTGTCCCTTTCACCTTTCAGACCTTGGCGACGCGTGACCGGCGGGATCCTCTCCCGGGTGCGGGGACTCCACGTCCCTTTCACCTTCCCGACGCGGGTGCGGGGATTCTTGTCCCTTCCACCTCCTGGGCTGCGTTGCAGGACCGGATCCTCCCTTATTCCGTCGAACACGTGGCCCAGGATCACTGCCAGCAGTGTCCAAATCCCGTTCAGACCGGTCCCTGTTCGGGAGCCAATTTGTTGTCGACGGAAGGAAGACACAGACGCTCAATATGAGTGAACAATGAACTTCAATTTTAATGGATAGTTCAGTCGCCTTTTATCTAGTTCGAACATAATCAACTCATACATATTGCAAAAACTAAGCTCAGGATTGGCTAACATTTCCCTGTCTTTTCAGTTTGTTCCTCCTTTTAGCTACCATCCCGCCTTAGGGACTTTCCCAATCGCTCAAGGGCATCGTGTCCTTGAGCCTGATTGGCTCTCAGCCAGCTGCGTACCTGCCAGACTCATGTGAGTTGAGTACGGTACTTCACTAGCCCATTGCCTCTTAACTGCCCAACATTCACGTGTCCTATTTCACTTAACCATTCCTCCACAATTCCCCCGTTTTTATTTTGCCCTACAAACACCCTCTCTGTGAGTTGCTCTAGTCTCTCAGCTAGGCAGCCAAAGACCACACGTGCAGCAACCACAATCAATACAATTATAAGTAGAAAGCGAAGTCCCTCTTTAACTAACAAAACCCATCCACCCATGTTCCCAAAAACAGATTTAAGCCAACCTTCAAACCAACTATTTTGTACTACAATTTTTTGCGTTTGATCCCTTAACCATTTCTACTGGTCGTGGATTGCCCAAGTGACCCACATATTGGTTTGAGGATCGATTTTGCTTAGGATGGCACTATTACATCCAATCGTCATTGTCAAAGATAACGCAACCAGAATCCCTTGCGCTGTTAGATCAGCCATGGTTGCTGTTATCCGTACTTGATGACTTTTCTTCAATGGCTGGTTTAACACATCGACTAGGCACCCAGGTTGGCCCTGTAGGGAAAGAGATACACACATAACCTCGCCCCATATAAATCACGTCAGCAGGCCCCAACCATTGTCCCGTTTTCATATCTCGGTACAGTACTCTCATAATACATTTATTATCATTTTCAGACTTAATGTAATGACGTGCCGCGGGTGGTTCCTCATCATCTCCAAATACACACAAATGATTGAGAACAAATAAAGTTTTATCCACCCTCTCTCTAACATCTGTAATGTCTTTAAACTTTTCCAAGTACTGCTTAACTGTTCCATTAGCCCTTTCTACTATAGCTTGACCAGTTGGTGAATGTGGAATACCAGTTATATGCTTAATGTCCCACAGTTCCATAAATCGCTTAAGTGGCCCACTAACATAGGCTGGACCATTATCTGTCTTTATAGTTTGTGGTACTCCCATTACTGCAAAACAACTGGCAAGATGACGTCATACATCCCGAACTTTTTCCCCAGGCTGCGGTGTAGCCCAAATCATGTGACTATAAGTGTCTATCGTTACATGCAGATATCTCAATCTGCCAAATGCTGTGACATGAGTGATGTCCATTTGCCACACTTTGTTGGTTTTAATCCCTCTCGGGTTTGTTCCGATTCCGATTCCCACTCCCGAATTGTAATGACTACACATTGGGCAAGCTTTTACTATCGCCTGCGCATCAGCTCTAGACAGTTTGTAAGCCCGCGCAAGTCCCTTAGCGTTCTGGTGAAAAATAGCATGAGCCTCTCGAGCTCTGCAAAAGGGTGACAGTGGTGCTTCAGTAGCTGTTGCGGCGACTAGTCGGTCCGCTCGAGCGTTGCCTTCTCCCAGGCCTTCTTCCCACTGATGACTCCTTATGTGTATTACTGCGTACGGTTCACTTCTTTGAGCTATGGCGATCTGTAGACTGATTATTAATTCTGACAGCTGTTCATTTTTTAAGTCTCTCAAGCCTGAGTCTTCTATACGATTTGCTATGCCTACTACATATAAGGAATCAGATACCACATTTAACAGAATATCTTTCCATTTTATAAATGCCCATACTACTGCAAGAAGTTCTAGTGTCTGTAATGAGTCTTTATCTTGGGCTTGTAAAATTTGATGTTTCCAACCATGCTCATCCTTCCAAGTCACTGCAGCAGTTCGAGAACGTTTTCCTGCATCAGTGAAAACTGTCACTGCATTCTTAAGTGGGATAGATGATCGTTTTGGCTTAGTTATCCATCCCTGGTTTTCCATCCATGTCAGAGCAGTTGATTGTAACGTTTTTGCTACTATAGTAGCGCCATCCTGTAGTAGTGCAGCTTGTAACTCTTCAGAGTTTTGTATATACCATTCCAAATCGCCTGGCTTCATGGGTAACCAGATCATATTTGGAGGAACCCCATCCACCTGCAATATTCGATTCCTCCCCTTCTTTACTAATTCTGCTAATGTTGCAATTTTTTCTTGAATTGTTCGTCGAGGTTGTAACGGAGGAGCTATCCACTCTAATACCACAGTTTCTCCTCCCTTCTCCCCCGTTTTTATTTTTTGCTGTGTTATGGCACCCATCAGGTATTGTGAGCCACATAGAATGGTAAGATCGAGTGGCCTGTCAGATATATGTCGATGCGTGACACTCGTTGTGATCAATGATGCGATTTGTTGTAATATTTCTTGTTGTTTTTCCGATAGTGTCACTTTTGAAGCAGGATCAGTTCCTTTTAATAACGGCCGAAGGGGATTTAATAGTTCATTCGGAATCCCGACTACTGGCCTGATCCATTGTAAATCTCCCAGCAGTTTTTGAACATCATTAAGAGTTTTGATGTCTGATTGGATTGTAAGTTTTTGAGGCTGAATGGTGGAATCTGTAATTTTCCAACCCAAAAACTTCCAGGGACTTGTCTCCTGAACCTTTTCCGGTGCAAGTACGAGTCCCATTTGTTTTAAGGTCAGTGTTAAGTCATTTTTCTGTTGTAGAGAAAACGGTTCCTTCTGGGCTAACAAAATATCATCCATGTAATGATAGATTATTGTCTCTGGCCATTTTCGTCGAATCGGTTGCAGAGCTGCGTCAACATAAAACTGACATAACATAGGTGAATTACGCATTCCCTGGGGTAATACAGTCCATTCAAATCTTTGATCCGGACCTTCACGATTTATTGCCGGGAGAGTAAAGGCAAACCTCTGTTTGTCATTTTCATGGAGGGCTATTGTGAAAAAACAGTCTTTCAGATCCACAATCAATAAATGCCAACCCTCTGGTATCATAGCAGGATTAGGTAGACAAGGTTGCAGTGCTCCCATGGCACACATTTGATTATTAACCGCTCGCAGGTCGTGAAGTAAACGATATTTCCCCGATTTCTTGGGAATCACAAAAATTGGAGTGTTCCAAGGGCTTGTTGACAGTCTTAGGTGCCCTTGTTGACACTGCTCTTGTACTAGTCCGTGAGCATGTATTAGACTTTCCCGTTTTAGCGGCCACTGCTCAACCCACACAGGTTCATCAGTTTTCCATTTTAGTGGGATTGGGAAAGTCCAAGCAATGGCCATACCTATAAATGGTGGTCTGACGTAAGAACCATTCCCATCTGAGCAAGAATGTCTCTCCCTATCAGTGCTTGTACTCCATCTGGCAACGGTAAGACAGATACACTGCATTTTACAACTTTGTCACCTATTGTCCATTGCAGTACTGGTGATCGACGAGCAATAGTCATACCTCCTACTCCTGCTACAGTGGTACTGGATTCGAATGTAGGCCAATGCGGTGGCCAAGTTTGCGCACTGATTATTGTCACATCTGCGCCAGTGTCCAACAATGCCTCAATTTGCAGTTTCTCATCCTTTAAACATACTGTGATTTTCTGTCGTGGTCTCTGCTGCATGCCAAGCGTTAATAACGCTACTTTTCCTGTGGAGCCAAATGCTCTGAGTCCTCGGTCCTTATTGACCATCGGTGGTAGAGATGCCGCCAAGTGTGGCAACGGAATTAATTGAGCTATCTTTGTATCCTTTGGTACATGCATTGGAGGAAACATTGCAGAAACCATAATCTGTATTTCCCCAAAATAGTCTTTATCTATAAGTCCAACCAATATTTGTAATCCATTCAGGGTAGCAGACGATCTTCCGATCAATAAAGCTCCCACAGGATCACCATTAATAGTAACTGGTCCCATAACTCCTGTCTTTACCCTGGTGGGTTTAGAGTCCAATAGCATTACATCTACTGCTGTTGCCAAATCCAAGCCGAGGCTCCCTCTGGTGGCTGGTCGGAGGTAAAGGGATTCTTTGCAGACATTGGTGACAGAGCCGTTCCGGCTACTGTCGTAAATGCCGCTTTTTGTGTCGTCGCGGGGCGGTCCTTCCCGCTGCTCCAGCCGTTTCCCGACGCACCATGTCGACAGGTCGCTGTGTTATGCATATTGGATTGGCAGTTCTGACACCACACTGATTTCGTTTTGCACTCTCGTCTCATATGTCCCATGATCCCACAGCGAAAACAACGCGGTCGCGGTGAATACCCTCGGCCTCCGGGCATTTGCAAAGGAGCAAGGGCAGCGAGTGCTTGATTCTGCGTTTGCTGCGCAGTCTCTCTTAATACCTGTGCCTGTTCTTTCATACTATCCCCTAGCTGTTTTATTACTTCTACCAACATAGCCTGCGGACCCACGGGTACCTGAGCCATCCTTTCTAAACCCTCCTCAATTGTCCAAGTTCCCGGTAATGTAGCTAATATACTACGAGTTGAAGGGTTGCTGTTTTGAATTGCACACTGCTTTAGAATAGTGCCCTTTAGATAATCAGGTACTCCAGCCGCTTGTATTGCGTTTGCTACTCGATCAATAAACAACCCAAATGGTTCCTCCCTTCCTTGCTTGATGCCCATATAGGATGGTATCCCCCCTGGCTCTCTAATTTGGTCCAAGGCTCTCCGAGCCAATCTCATTGATTCTTTAGCTTTGTCTGGACCCAGCAACGCTTGTGCTTCTAATCTATAATATGGTCCGAGTCCCATCAATTCCTCCAACGTGACACCATGTAACGGATCTCCAGGTGCCCTTATCATAGCTACTGCCTCTTGACAAACACTTTGCCAATGTGCATTAAAAAGAAGCTGTTGATGTTGTGTTAGGATCAGCTTCATTATACTACGTATGTCCCCGGGGAGCAATATATTAGTTCCCCAAATATAATCTAATATTTGCCGAGTAGGTTCCCCCTTTAAACCAGAATCATTTACAGTAGATCGTAATTGAGTTAATAGTTTCCAGTCTAAATTTGTCATATTAACCGTCACATTCCCCTGTGCATCTGGTGGCGAGTATACTACCGGAAAAGCTTGTGTTAACTGTGTTGCCGTTTCATAATTCCCTTCACGCAGTGCCTCATTTGCTATTTGCCTCCATAGACCTTCTCTCCCCTGCTCCCCCATTGTGAAGGGATTTGTATTCGATAGAAATAGGCTAGCACTGGTCCTTCCACTTGCTCCTTCCTCACTTTCTATTGGAGCGGTTGGAGCTGCTGGTAGTGAAAGCTTCTCCTCTGCTACAGAGGACATTGTCACAGGCACCTCTGAATTTCCCGAGACTCCCTGTGTAATAGTAAAAGTTCTAACGGAAGGTGGCAACGGGCAATCTGTTCCTTCCATATTTATTTGCTGTGGATTAACCTTATTAACCCTTCCTGGTGGTCCTAACCGCTCTGTTGCAGCAGCGGCAATTCTTTGTTCAGCTTTATGTATGGCTAATGCATTAGCCACTGCTCTCCATGGCTTCATTAATTTTTTTAGCAGACTTACTATCATTAATAACATCATCAAACGATTTGTCCCCAAATTTACACCACTCTGTTTGTTCAAAAAACTGTATCGGGATTTGTAAAACAACCCTGCGCTACTGCATATGCTAATAACCCTGGTAATTCTTTTTTACAATCTATATCTAAAATGCTCCGCTTTTCTAAAAAGCATCTGAGCAAATTATATGCCACTTATCTTTCATACCTTTATATATACAGTTGCAGCCTTTGCAAAGACCTCAGCGGCGCTTTTCCGGCGGGACCCTTTATAGGCTCATCCCGAGTGTGGGAACTCCCTTCCACCTTCCGAGCTGCGGGTGCGGGGACTCCTGTCCCTTTCACCTTTCAGACGTCGACGACGCGTGACCGGCGGGATCCTCTCCCGGGTGCGGGGACTCCACGTCCCTTTCACCTTCCCGACGCGGGTGCGGGGATTCTTGTCCCTTCCACCTCCTGGGCTGCGTTGCAGGACCGGATCCTCCCTTATTCCGTCCAACACGTGGCCCAGGATCACTGCCAGCAGTGTCCAAATCCCGTTCAGACCGGTCCCTGTTCGGGAGCCAATTTGTTGTCGACGGAAGGAAGACACAGACGCTCAATATGAGTGAACAATGAACTTCAATTTTAATGGATAGTTCAGTCGCCTTTTATCTAGTTCGAACATAATCAACTCATACATATTGCAAAAACTAAGCTCAGGATTGGCTAACATTTCCCTGTCTTTTCAGTTTGTTCCTCCTTCTTTTAGCTACCATCCCGCCTTAGGGACTTTCCCAATCGCTCAAGGGCATCGTGTCCTTGAGCCTGATTGGCTCTCAGCCAGCTGTGTACCTGCCAGACTCATGTGAGTTGAGTACGGTACTTCACTAGCCCATTGCCTCTTAACTGCCCAACATTCACGTGTCCTATTTCACTTAACCATTCCTCCACAGATCGAACTCCTTCATATGCTGCCAATATCTCCTTTTCAGTTGGAGTATAGCGGGCCTCATATCCTCTGTATCCCCGACTCCAAAACCCCAGGGGCCGACCTCGAGTTTCCCCAGGTTCTTTCTGCCAGAGGCTCCAGGTGGGGCCGTTCTCCCCGGCTGCGGTGTAGAGCACATTCTTTACATCTGGTCCTGTTCGAACTGGCCCAAGGGCTACTGCATGGACTATGTCCTGCTTGATTTGTTCAAAGGCTTGTCGTTGTTCAGGGCCCCATTCAAACTCATTCTTCTTACGGGTTACTTGGTAGAGCGGGTTTACAATCAGACTGTAATTTGGGATGTGCGTTCTCCAAAACCCCACAACACCTAGGAAAGTCTGTGTTTCTTTTTTGTTAGTTGGTGGAGACATAGCTGTTATTTTGTTGATCACATCCATTGGGATTTGACGACGTCCATCTTGCCATTTTATTCCTAAAAACTGGATCTCTCATGCAGGTCCTTTGACTTTATTTTGTTTTATGGCAAAACCGGCTTTCAGAAGGATTTGGACTATTTTCTTCCCTTTCTCGAAAACTTCCTCTGCTGTGTCACCCCACACAATGATGTCATCGATGTACTGCAGGTGTTCAGGAGCTTCCCCCTGCTCTAGCGCAGACTGGATCAGTCTATGGCAAATGGTAGGGCTGTGTTTCCACCCCTGGGGCAGCCGATTCCAAGTATATTGGACTCCCCTCCAAGTGAAGGCAAATTGTGGCCTGCACTCTGCTGCTAGAGGGATGGAGAAAAATGCATTAGCGATATCAATTGTGGCGTACCACTTGGCTGCCTTCGATTCAAGTTTGTACAGGAGTTCTAGCATGTCCGGCACTGCAGCACTCAGTGGTGGCGTGACTTCGTTCAGGCCACGATAGTCCACTGTTAGTCTCCACTCACCATTAGACTTTCGCACTGGCCATATGGGACTATTGAAAGGTGAATGAGTCTTGCTGATCACTCCTTGGCTCTCCAATTGACGAATTAGCTTATGGATGGGAATCAGGGAGTCCCGGTTTGTGCGATATTGCCGCCGGTGCACAGTTGTGGTAGCGATTGGCACTTGCTGTTCTTCGACCCTCAGCAACCCCACAACAGAGGGGTCCTCTGAGAGACCAGGCAAGGTAGACAACTGTTTAATGTCCTCTGTCTCTAAGGCAGCTATACCAAAAGCCCACCGGAACCCTTTTGGGTCCTTGAAGTATCCTCTTCTAAGATGGTCTATGCCAAGGATGCACGGAGCATCCGGGCCAGTCACAATACGGTGCTTTTGCCACTCATTCCCAGTCAGACTCACTTCAGACTCCAATACAGTCAACTGCTGAGATCCCCCTGTCACTCCATAAATACTGATGGGCTCTGGCCCTTTATAGCTCGATGGCATTACAGTACATTGTGCACCGGTGTCTACTAAAGCCTTATACTTCTGTGCGTCTCACGTGCCAGGCCATCGAATCCACACGGTCCAATAAACTCAATTGTCCCTTTCCTCCCCCTGGCTGGAGGCAGGGCCCCCCTAATCCTGGTCAGAATCTTCTTCGTTTCTGTGTTTGAAGGACTGTCTGCTGGAAGTTGGAGCAGCAAACTTTTCAGAGAATCCCTTTTTCCCGATTGTTTTCTTTTGCAACTCACGTACTCGTGCCTCTAGGGTCGCGGTAGATTTTCCATCCCATTTTCTCATGTCCTCTCCACGGTCTCGTAAGTAAAATCACAGGGTGGTATGGGGTGAGTACCCACCATATTGTCTTCCTTGTGCAGATGAACGCTTACCCCTGATAGCTGATACCCTGCTTTGTGCAGGTGGGGAGGAAAATAAACTCTCTTCAAGTTGGTGAACCTTTTCAGAAAGTTTCTCCCAAGTGTTCTCTTTTGGTTGGTGGACACTAGTTTGTACAGGTGGGGAGGAAGATAGATTCTCTCTTCAGGTTGGTTGAACTCTTCAGAAAGTTTCTCCACAGCTGAGACGCAGGCCTGTAAGGAAGAGGAGAGACTTTCTTCGTACTGCCGGAGTTGTTTAGCCACTTCATCCACTGTGGGTTCCTCATCCTCTTTCCAGGCCATTATTGCCAATGAGCTGGCATATGATGAAGGTGCACTCCGTACAAACTTCCGCCACATGGGTCGTGTACACCTGACTTCATCTGGATCTTTGGATGTTTGTCTGAGGTCTGGATTCTCATAAATCACTTCCCGTACGGCTAATTCCCTCAGGTACTGGATTCCCTTCTCCATAGTGGTCCACTTGCCTGGTAGACATACAAGTTCTTCCTTGAAGGGATACCTTTCCCTCACAGCTGAGAGGAGATGCCTCCAGAGGCTGTGAGATTGTGCTCCATCTGCAATTACTTTGTCAATGCCTGCATCCCTTGCAAGGGATCCCAGCCGCCTGGCTTCCCTGCCATCTAATTCCACACACTTGGCTCCAGTGTCCCAGCACCGGAGCAGCCAGGTGACAAGCTACTCACCTATACAACGACCAAAATCTTTTCGCCCATCTAGTAGCTCACACTCGTATAGGTTTCGGGTAGTTACTGTTGATTTTTCAGCATCCTCATCTTCCTCCTCCTGAATCCCTGATGGCCCAGCATCGTCATCTCTATACCTAGATTTGGCAGAAGACTCTCTGCGTTCTATACGACCTGAATCTCTATACCATTTTTTCACCTTCTCTACAGGGACGACTTGCACTGCTACAGCTCGTTTCTCTGACCCAGCTACAGGGTCTGCCACAGGGGTTGGAATACCCTCTGCAGGGTCAACTTGCAATGCTACAGCTCATTTCCGTGACCCAGCTACAGGAGCTGGAGCGGCTGCAGGAGCTGAAGCAGCTGCAGGAGCTGGAACTGGAAACGCTGCAGAGTCCACCATTGGGGTCACAGTGGCCGTTGTATCTGTCACAGGGCTTGGAGTGGCCGCAGGGTCTGTCACTAAGTTGGTAGCAGTATCCATGGCAGCTCGATAGGCATGAGCCAGGCCCCAGCATGTTACAATGATTTGTGTTACTTTGGAACTGCCAGAGTCATGACACCTTTTTTTCAAGCATTCTGCCAGTTTTTGAGGATTTTGTAGTTGTTCAGGGGTGAATTTCCAAAACACTGGGGGTGCCAACTGCTCTAGATGCCTGCCCATATCCTCCCATACTCCCTGCCACCCACAACTATCCTGCCTCCGGGCAGATCTCTGGATGAGATTCCTAAGTAGTTGTTTAACTTTAAGCAGAATCTGAAGTGCATTCAGGAGGCATAACAACAAGACTATGCTGGTCTGAGTATCCCAAGGATATTCAGTATATTGGAGAACTATTGTAACAAGCTTGGAGGATAAGAGGGTGGTGAAGGAGAAAGGGAGAGTGATCAAGGAGGATAAGGGGGTGGTGAAGGAGAAAGGGAGAGTGAACGAGGAAGGAAAAATATCTTCCCCTTTCCCCTCCACACATTGACTCCCTGATGAAAAATGGCAACAGGTATAATTGCTAATAGTTTCTGAGATACAGTTTCCAAAGTATAGAGTCATCGATGTTACTGAGTACAAATACCAAGTTAGAGTCATGATCTCACCGTCTCATAAGCCATTGCTAAAACACTCAGTACCATAATGATCTGAAACCAGGGCCCGGAGAGTATAAACAACATGACAGAGAGCAAATACGGAAAATAATGTACTATAATACTTAATTTGGAAAACAGGCGCAGCAGAGTTGAGATTAAAGCAATCAGCATTATGACAAGTGACTATTAAGCAGGTCTAATACTTACACCAATTTTAGTTTAACACACTCTGGTCAGATCTGTCATTATCTCAACCTTTCGGGCCCCACGTTGGCCGCCAAAAGGACTGTCGTGGTTTAACCCGGCTGGCAGCTAAACACCACACAGCTGTTCGCTCACCCTCCCCCCTCCCTCTCTGGGACGGGGGAGAGAAATGGAAAGTGAAGCCTGTGGGTTGAGATAAAGACAGTTTAATAAGACAGGAAAATAATAATAACAATAATAATAATAACAATAAAAATAATAGTACAATGATGATAATAGTACTACTACTAATAATATGTACAAACAAGTGATGCACAATGCAATTGCTCACCACCCGCTGACCGATGCCCAGCCTAACCCCGAGCAGTCCGGCCCCCTCCCCCGGCTAGCCACCCCTATATATTGTTCAACATGACGTCAGATGGTATGGAATACCCCTTTGGCCAGTTTGGGTCAGCTGTCCTGGGTCTGTCCCCTCCCAGCTCTTGCTGCACCCCCAGCCTGCCCGTTGGCAGGACAGAGCAAGAAGCTGAGACGTCCCTGGCTTAGTATAAGCATTGCTCTGCAACAATTAAAACATCGGGGTGTTATCAGCACTCTTCTCATCCTAAGCCAAAACACAGCATTCCACCAGCTACTAGGAAGAAAATTAACTCTGTTCTAACTGAAACCAGTACACTTGGAAGGGTATTTTTCTGTTCTAAGTGTATTACCACAGAAAAAGCTGGGAGTTGCACTAGCAGATATAGTACAAACCCCACTGTGAATAGCTTGCCAAGAGTTATATATTCATCAAATCTCTGTTTCACTTTCATGTTTCCTAGGAAAAAAACAGTGCAGGTTCCTGGTTGCAAGCCAAGCCTCTTTTACAGGGAAGGAGTGTCTATCAGCAAAGCCTGCAATACAGCAGTACAGCACTGCTTTTGCCCTTGCTCCCCCTTTTTTGGGCTGAAGTCCTGCAGGAAAAAACATGAGACAACGAATGGAAAAAGGCAGGAAATTATAAAAAGCAAGTCGCTTGCTGTTTTTCTCCTGTTTCTCAAGCACAGAGATGCTTCACAAGGAGGTGTGGGAACTGCTTATTCATAGCATCCCTCTTTTGAGGGCTTGAGGCTGCCTAGGTCCCTTTTGAGATTTTTGGTCACACATCCTAATGTGAACTCTCTTTGCTTTTAAATATGAATATTCGCAGTCAATTTTCCCACTGACCAGAACTGAATGTTGGCCTTAAAACACTAGCAGACAGATCAGTGTAGGATTGCCTGGGGTCTTGGAAGGGGGATGCCTCTGATACTGGGACACACTGGTAGCCTAGGTGTGAGGTCTCTGTGGTGGGGAGCAGAGCCCAGAGCTCCGGCTGCCTGTGTGACTCAGCCAAGCTTCTCACTAAGATTTTTCCAGCAGCAGCACCTCTGCTACATTTCTCTCAGAGCAAACAGGGCTGCTGCTTGTTACCAACTAAATACACAAAGGATTCAAGCCTAGCTGAACATGCTTGCCCAGACACCCACTCTGCTGTGACAGCATCAAGTAAAACATCCCCTCAGCAAACACCTCTACGCAGGGAGCCTTGTCTTCAATTACCCAGCCCACACGTGGTACCCAAAACTGCAGCAGAGGAACTGCATCACCCGTGTTGAGGGATTTTTGAAACATTTTTGAAACAGATTGGAGGCGTTCGTGGAAACGGCAGAAGACCGCCACCGTGTGGCGAGTTGGTACACAGTGATTAATGCGCTGTGTGGTATGAAAACCAAACTGCAGCTGTCTATGGCAGCGGCACAAGCTTTCTCAGTGCTGTCTTAAATTCCTAAATTCTTAAATTCCTTTAAGTGGTATATTCTTTATTGCAGCGCTGTGTTGCAGGAAGCACGGCCGAAAGCACGACAGACACCAGTAGAGTCAGATCATGCTCCATTTTATTGCCCGAATAGCCTAACTTTTATAGTGAACTTAACAGGGGCGGACAGTGTTTCACACAAGATTATTGGTCAAAAGCACTCAGACAAACAACTACAAGAAAACAACCCCACCTGCAAGAAGACAACCCCCTTGTGATTAGCAGTCACATAGACCTTGTCCTTGAAGCCAGCTACTGGCAACAATATTTTGCTGAATTCCTCAATTGGGCGATGTGGGAACACTGTCATGGGAACTTCTCATAGTTGCCCTGGTAGCTTGGTTTGCTCAGCTACAGCAAGCCATGGGATTCTTGCTGTTTCAAAAATCCCTCAACAGCGCTGGATGCACGGGGGATCTCTCCACCTATCGTGCATACCCAAAGCAGAAAGTAGTCTTGAATTTATACAATCAATCTATCAATATTCTACAAGCACCTATACATATGCATTACCTATCCCCGCCTTCCCTCGCTTCTCATGCTAATTAGCCTTTTGGCACCTTGCGCCTGCGTAGAGCCTTCCAAGAATTGTGGGCAGGGGTCTTTGGGATGTGGGCAGGGGTCTTTGGGAGGAAGACCCCGAGTCTTCCTCACAGTGTACTTTTCACCTTTGGTCAGGAATCTGCTGAATTGGCATGTTTCTTAATTGCAAGAGCTGGTTGTTGCTAATTCTTCCGTTTGTTGTATCATTATAATGAATTCCAGTGTCCAGTTTTGAGATTTATAGTCCTTACATTTGTTTCTCTGTCCGTCTGCCGCTTCCTTATCATGAGTTCCAGTGTCTTGTTTCGAGATATACAGTCCATGTCTGGGGATTGTCCTTGCCTCCCCAATGCCTCCCCAATGCCTCCTTAATCAAGATTGATTGATTGATACAGAGAACACAGTGAGACGCGGAGATCGATTGACTGATAAAGATCGTGGTGAGACGCAGAGATTGATTGATTGATTGATACGGATTGCGGTGAGACGCGAGAACAAAGGAATTGCGGTGAGACGCGGAGAAGTGAAGTAATCGCGGTGAGACGCGGGACATCCGGGATCGAGTTGCTACGGGAGATCGGAGGCGTCAGTTCACAACGGCAGACGACCGCCACCGTGTGGCGAGTTGGCACATAGCAGAGGGGTGGAGATCACGACCCTGCAGCCCGTCTGACGTAACCATGGAGGAAGCGGCTGTGCAGCTTCTCTCTAGCATTCTCTCTATGAGGGGCGTATCTTACAATGTAAAAAAGATCAAATCCTTGGTACACTGGGCCCAGAAGGAGGGTTTTCTAAAGGAAATCCTTCTAATTTTTAGCCCAGATGAGTGGCGGCTCGTAGGAGATCATTTACGGGATGCAACCATCACAAGCGGAAAGTTTGATAAAGATTTATGTATGACCTGGCTTGCAGTGCTTAACACACTGTGCAGTATGAAAACCGAATGGCAGCTGGCTATGGCAGCGGCACAAGCTTTCTCAGTACTGTCTGGGACTGACAGACCGCCGAGTATGAAACCTGAGACCTCAGGAATGTGGGTGTCACGATCTTTATCATCGGTTCCTCCACCCACCCCGGTTCGGGGTATGGCCTCTCCAATAAATCAATCAGCGGCAGAAATAACTGAGGGACTATCTGAGCAGAGTGCTGATGGGGAGTGGGGGCTGCCCTCCCCACCCCCCGCACTGGAAAATCTTGATAAAGCTGTGCTGCCAGCATCTGTGCTGCTGCCAGGCAGCAATAAATCCACTCGGGATGCTTCACCAATGAGAGGTGCAGCAGCAGCTTGCGAAAATCGACCTTCACTGAAGGAGCTGATGGGTACAGTGCAAGGAAAACAAGACCTGATTAACAGACTGCAGACTCAGCTAGCAAAAAAGAAACAGCTGAGGACTGAGGAACTCAAAATTGCTCAAGAGAAAGCTGCTAAGATCAAAGAGTGGGTAACATTTAAGTTGAGAGAGCTTGAGCTAGAAAACTACCACCTGAAAAACTGTAATCAGAGGCTGACAGAGCAAATTGAAGCCCTTCAGGATACATTGCAAGGTATGACCAGCATTTCTCCCTTTAAATCTCTTTGGAGCTGTAATTCTCTGAAGTCCAGAGCACCACAGACTTCTTTACCTGAGAAGATAGACCAGAAATCTATGCTTCTTGCACCTGGTTTCAGGCAGCTATGTCAAACAAGACCTACCAAACGTGTCTTCTCTACAACAAGCATCGTCCTTGCCAATGACACCTTCACTGAGGATGGAGAGGACAAATCTCTGCTTTCTCAGAACACACTGAAGCTCATGTCTGACCCATCAAGCTGGAATCTCTCTGCAGAAAAAGACCTATTTTCAACCATAAGCTCTGAACACATCTTAGGGTGCTCTGATCCTGTGTCTCTGCACCCTCCAGCTGAGCCCACAAAAACCCTTGAGGCTTTGACTTTCCGGTCTTCACTAGAGGGAAACCATTGCACTGTGAGCGCCTTGCAACAAATGTCTTTGGACGGAGCCGGCTCCTCTGATGATCTGAGTGCCATGTTCCGTTCCCACCACCTGTATTCCACTTCCTCAGGAGAAATAATGAGCATGCTTGAGCGCACCCTCCAGACTGCTGGGCCACCCCTGGCTGTATCAATATCGACTGTTACAGCAGGTTCCATCTGTCCAAGAAGGGACAGGTGCTCCGACGTCATACGTGATGCTTTCATAGAGGGGCATAGGCATGCTACATCCTTGGCCTGCCCTATTATTATCGACCCTGTGCAAGGCACCAGGTTGTGGCAGCCGCATGACTGCAAGCTTCTACAACAATCTTGAAAAATGGTTTTGGACTATGGATTACAATCCCAGGCAGCTCAACAGATAATTCAATGGATTTTTCAGGCAAAACCAATGTTTCCACTTGACTGTCGAAACCTGGCGCGCTTATTGTTAACTCCTTCCCCATTGTTATTGTTTGAAAGGGAATGGTTGCAGTTACCACAGGGGGAAGCGGGTCGACTGCGTCAACCGGGGGACCCTCTGTATGGGATTACTGCAGAGATGTTAAAGGCAACAGGTCCTTATCTCAATACCCAGATTCAGTTGCAGTTCCCTGCGATTACTCACCAAACAGCTGTGCAGCTCGCACTGAGGGTTCTTCTTAGTCTACCAGGGGAAAAGAAAGCACCTCCATTTGCATCTGTAGAACAGGCCCCTGGGGAACCATATGCTAAATTTATCGATCAGTCCAGGCAACCAGATGTGGTGGCACAGGACTGCCAGAGATTTGCTTTTACGGTACCCTCCATTAACAAAAAAAAAAAAAAAAAAAAAAAAAAGCGCTATGAATGGCTAGTGCTTCCGCAGGGGATGAGGGATTCCCCTACATTATGTCAATTGTATGTGGCCTGGGCACTACAACCAATTCGGACAGCATGGTGTGACGTAATTATTTACCATTATATGGATAACATTCGGTTTGGTAGGCCAGAATGCTTCCAGGATTCGGATTTAAAGTTTATTTGGGATACTTTGGAAGCAAAAGGGTCGAAGATAGCCCCAGAGAAGGTTCAACAGAAACAGCCATGGCTATACTTGGGATGGAAAATATCAGACTCTACTATTCGTCCCCAGATAGGTGATATAACTATGGTGTTACATAATTTGATAAATGTACAAATGTTCCTGGATAATATTCAGTGGGGTTGCCACATTGTACGGATTACTAATGACGGCTTAGCTATATTACTACCTTTATTGCGGTGCAGGACTGCAGAGCCGCAGATTACACTACCAAATGACCACCGGCAGGCTCTTTCACAAATAGCTTCTAAGGTTGCAGCCGGCACTGCCTGCAGCCGTATAGCAGACGTTGCACTCTCTTTCCTAATTAGCAATCATGTGTCTCATCCGTTTGCGGTGATTGGTCAGTGGCAAAAAGAAAAGGGGGAGAGTAAGGGGCGACAAAGACAGAAACGGTATCAGGAGGATGCCACTGACACTAACAGCACGGGTAATAGGAGTATTATAAGTGACACAGGTGATGGCAAGGGTGGAATGATAGGGCAGCATTTTCGAGTTCTGGAATGGATTTTCCTACTGATTCAGCCAAAAATGAGTGCTCCATATTCTCCCACGGGCCAAGTGATGGTTGAACGATCACATCAGGTTTTAAAGGAACAATTAGTGAGACTAAAAGGGATCAAGAACATCGATGAACAATTGTCCGAGGCATTGGTTGTCTTGAATCACTCATATTTGACTAGTGACCGAGAAGACCCTCCTGCGAGTATTCATTTTCAGACAATAAATATAGCAGCACCAAATGTGTTACCACAAATAAGAATGAATTACCGAGATCCTGCTACAGGAACTTGGAAAGGGCCATATGGGTACAGAAATACAAGTAACACCTGTGATTACAATGACACTGCTAGGCAGGGTTTAGGGGCTTATGGCATGGAGACAAGGGGTAACAACTATAGCATTTGGAACAATCGTACAGCTATGGCCTTACCTCCTGATGTTTTTCTGATTTGTGGGGATAGGGCCTGGCAAGGTATCCCTGCAAATGCTATCGGAAGTCCATGTTACTTAGATAAACTCTCTATATTTGCTCCTAGCTTGTCGCAGTTGCATGAGATCACCAGACATAAATGGGCATTGCTTGCACCGGATTCCAATGATAATGTTGAATTGCTTGGTGTTGCAGCTAGAGCGGCTGTTGCAGGAAGAACGGCCGAAAGCACGACAGACACTAGTATGGTCAGATCATGCTCCATTTTGTTACCCAAATAATATAATACTATAAAAGCTAGGCTATCCGGGTAATAAAATGGAGCATGATCTGACCATACTAGTGTCTGTCATGCTTTCGGCCGTTCTTCCTGCAACATAGAAGTATTTTAGGGCAAAACGGTCCAGTCCTGCAGCTGTATGGCTTGCTCTGAGTCATCACATTGCTGCCTTTTGGCCCTAGAAGTTGATGCTGTCAGCATTTTGCTGTGCAGAACTGAAGCTATTCAGAGCAACAGCACTTGGGGACTCAGTTTGATGAAGTGTTTACCTTGTGGAAGCATAACAGGGAGATGAGCTTTGCTTTTCTCACAGCCCCTATGATTTTTATTTTTCTGAAGGCTTACTTTTATTCTGATTGTTATTCATTTTTCTTGGCAGAAAGGCTGGTCTTTTCTGCAACCCCTTTTTCTGCAAACTATACTCGGCTTCCAGCTGAAATGTTTGTGCCTGATTCTTTCTGCTGTGGGTTCTCCCCAAGGGGGAAAGGTAGTGTTTGTGAATACACTGCTGCAAAACAATTGGGAAAATGTTCTGGGTCATCGTCCACCCCGCTGGACCCTGAGACCTGCAGGACTGGCAGCAGCCACGTACACCTGAGTGGCCCTCGGGAGCAGCACCCCCTCTGTCCCTGCCATGCCACCCATCACATGCTTATAAGAGGTGCCATGCAGAGGGGTTCCATATGCCTTTCTTCTGCTTTCCAGAAAATAGAGACCTGGAAATAAAGCAGCAGATTTCAGCCATGTCCCAGGATTTCAGCAAGAGAAAGCAGTATCATTAGGAAGGACTGCTTTTTTTTGCTTTTTTTTTTTTGCTTTTTTTTTTTTTTTGGGGGGGGGGGGAAGGGGTATGATTTTGAGACATTGGAAAAGCCGTGCTTCTGTTTCATCTCAAACTTCTGCTTTAACCTACTTGGAAGCTGTTTCTAAATAATTTGCTTTATGATATTTAATAGAAAGATTTCCCTTTCCAACAGAGGCCATAAAATATATATGGTGCACTTCTTACTATTCATTTCAAATTATTGCAAACTGGTACCTGCTGAATGCTGCTGGGGAGGGTGGGCTACTGAAAACCCCAAAATGTATCTAAGAAGACTCTTAAAAGACTTACCTAAAAGAAACTTCTGATGTATCGCACAGTACTTCCCATATCCTTGATCTGGGCAGCAAACCATCCAGCACATCACACTTCATTCATCATTTGAGGAGCACGTGGCTGAGTTATCCTACAGGTAGGGTGAGTGGTGGCAGGAGGCTCTGTATCATCATTCCATGGCCCTGCCATAAATTCAGCTCTGGCTCCTTCCATTAGTGTGATTTAGTGCCAGGCTGCCCGCCTTGCTTGGTGTATGCTTGAGCTATGCTGGAGAAACTGAGTACGGTTTTCCATGTCAGTTCTTAATTAAGCTTAATTATCTACTGAAATAAAAAAAAAAATAAGTTTGGATAAGGAGAGATTATTTTTGTTTCTTTCTTCCAACTTGTGGTTTAACCCTTTCGGCAGCCAAGCACCACACAGCCGTTCGCTCACCCTCCCTGCTCCCTCTCTGGGATGGGGGAGAGAATCAGAAAGAAATTAAAGCCTGTGGGTTGAGATAGAGACTCAGCAGCTTCTGCAACTTGTCGTGTAGGACTCCATACAGCAGCCTTCCATCTCCGATGCTTTCCCACAATACGACAGGACCCATCAGTGAACAGGGCATATTTCTTCTCATTCTCTGGTAACTTGTTGTACAGTGGGGCTTCTTCAGCACGGACCACCTCCTCCTCTGATGATATCCCAAAGTATTTGCCTTCTGGCCAGTCCATAATCACTTCCAAGATTCCTGGGTGACTGGGGTTTCCTATTCGAGCCTGCTGAGTGCAACCCACTTGTTCCATGTAGCATCAGTTGCATGATGTGTAGAGGGGACACTTCCTTTGAACATCCAGCCTAGTACCGGCAGTCAGGGTGCTAGGAGGAGCTGTGCTTCAGTACCGACCACCTCCAAAGTAGATCAAACTCCTTCATATGCTGCCAATATCTCCTTTTCGGTTGGAGTGTAGCGGGCCTCAGATCCTCTGTATCCCCGACTCCAAAACCCCAGGGGCCGACCTCGAGTTTCCCCAGGTTCTTTCTGCCAGAGGCTCCAGGTGGGGCCGTTCTCCCCGGCTGCGGTGTAGAGCACATTCTTTACATCTGGTCCTGTTCGGACTGGCCCAAGGGCTACTGCATGAACTATTTCCTGCTTGATTTGTTCAAAGGCTTGTCGTTGTTCAGGGCCCAATTTGAAATCATTCTTCTTACGGGTTGCTTGGTAGAGCGGGTTTACAATCAGACTGTAATTTGGAATGTGCATTCTCCAAAACCCATGACACCTAGGAAAGTCTGTGTTTCTTTTTTGCTAGCTGGTGGAGACATAGCTGTTATTTTGTTGATCACATCCATTGGGATTTGACAGCGTCCATCTTGCCATTTTATTCCTAAAAACTGGATCTCTCGTGCAGATCCTTTGACTTTATTTTGTTTTATGGCAAAACCGGCCTTCAGAAGGATTTGGACTATTTTCTTCCCTTTCTCGAAAACTCCCCCTGCTGTGTCACCCCACACAATAATGTCATCGATGTACTGCAGGTGTTCAGGAGCTTCCCCCTGCTCCAGCGCAGACTGGATCAGTCCATGGCAAATGGTAGGGCTGTGTTTCCACCCCTGGGGCAGCCGATTCCAGGTGTATTGGACACTCCTCCAAGTGAAAGCAAACTGTGGCCTGCACTCTGCTGCTAGAGGGATGGAGAAAAGTGCATTAGTGATATCAGTTGTGGTGTACCACTTGGCTGCCTTTGATTCCAGTTCATACTTATGGTGTAATTGCCTGAAGTAACTAGGAAAATAAAACTGATATTCACATTTTAAATAAAATATACAGCACTGAAGAGGCTTTCAGGGTAGGGCATAGCTGCATTACCTGAGCGTTCCCTAGGCTTCCA
This sequence comes from Aythya fuligula, assembly GCF_009819795.1. Classification (NCBI taxonomy): domain Eukaryota; kingdom Metazoa; phylum Chordata; class Aves; order Anseriformes; family Anatidae; genus Aythya; species Aythya fuligula. The sequence continues at coordinate 5,649,689 of NC_045594.1, read as the reverse complement.
ACCTTAGATGCTATCGCGCTGGGGGAACCTGGTGTACTGACTCTGAGGAACAGTACGGAGTGCAGAGTGGAGTGGAGACACCATGGATAGGCTATGTGACTAGGTGGGGACTCGATTGTTCTTGTGCACACCGAGACCAATAAGCCGCGCTTTTTGCTACCGAGCCAACGACCTGTTATGTTTTGACAAATGCTGTACCCTAGTGTACTTTTATTCATTATAATATCATTATAATATCAAAGCATACCTCCATCCCAAAAGCTACCCGCCTCCAAGGTGCGACCACCCCTCACTGAGCATGCGCTCTGAATTTCTCAGAGTCTATTCCTTTAAACAGAGATGGGAAAACTTTTCACCAATAATAACTAAGATATGCTTGACTAGAGTCACTCAAGATCCACCTAAAAGATAGAAAATAATATAAATTGCCCTAAGAGAGAGGGGATGTGAGAGAAGATACCACCATCAGGGGAGATACCATCACGAGGGAATATACCATCCCAAGGACCCCCTGACTCCTGGGATCAGTCGACAGGCTGAGCCTCTCTTCCCCCCCCCTCATTGGGACACCTTTGATTGATATTTGAACACTTGATTATACTATGTGTCTCTGCAGAAACTTAGAAATCTCTACAGAGTCTTTGTGCCTTTTAATGAGTTAATTTCCAGGCTGCGCACCTGTGTATTTAATGCATGCTAGCATGCATTTGCAGACAGTAAATTATCGCTGGCAATTCAAAGAACCTGTGTACCTGTTGCTGTAATAAATTGCACTTGATTGCATTGTTCCTAGCTGTGATAGTTCTCATTGAACACAACTAGAGTAAAGGTGGTTATATGTTACTGGTGAATCCGTGACCATGAAAGTTCAGTGCTAAGGGCGGTTATGCATTGCTGGTGAATCTGTGATTGTGATAGTTCAGTGTCCTGAATCCGACTGGACCCATAACGGTTAATCGGCTACCCTGAATCCGACGGGACTCGTAATGGTTAATCGGCTACACCCCTTAACGCGACAGTACTGGAGTTCTAGCATGTCCAGCACTGCAGCACTCAGTGGTGGCGTGACTTCGTTCAGGCCACGATAGTCCGCTGTTAGCCTCCACTCACCATTAGACTTTCGCACTGGCCATATGGGACTACTGAAAGGTGAATGAGTCTTGCTGATCACTCCTTGGCTCTCCAATTTGATGAATTAGCTTATGGATGAGAATCAGGGAGTCTCAGTTGGTGCAATATTGCTGCCAGTGCACAGTTGTGCTAGCGATTGGCACTTGCTGTTCTTTGACCCTCAGCAACCCCACAACAGAAGGGTCCTCTGAGAGACCGGGCAAAGTAGAAAACTGTTTAGTGTCCTCTGTCTCTAAGGCAGCTATGCCAAAAGCCCACCGGAACCCTTTTGGGTCCTTGAAATATCTTCTAAGATTGTCTATGCCAAGGATGCACGGAGCATCCAGGCCAGTCACAATACGGTGCTTTTCCCACTCATTCCCAGTCAGACTCACTTCAGCCTCCAATACAGTCAACTGCTGGGATCCCCCCTGTCACTCCATAAATACAGATGGGCTCTGGCCCTTTATAGCTCGATGGCATTAGAATACACTGCACCGGTGTCTACTAAAGCCTTATATTTCTGCGTCTGACGTGCCAGGCCATCGAATCGACACAGTCCAATAAACTCGATTGTCCTTTTCCTCCCCCTGCCTGGAGGCCGGGCCCCTCTAGCCCTGGTCATAATATTCATCATTGTGTCTGGGGGACTGTCTGCTGGAAGTTGGAGCAGCAATTTTCTCAGAGAACCCCGTTTTTGTGATTGTTTTTCCTTGTCACTCACGTACCCGTGCTTCTAGGGTCACGGTAGATTTTCCATCCCATTTTCTCATGTCCTCTCCATGGTCTTGTAGGTAAAACCACAGGGTGGCATGGGATATGTACCCACTATATTGTCTTCCTTGCACAGAAGGACGCTTGCCCCTGATAGCTGAGACACTGCTTTGTACAGGTGCGGAAGAGAATAATCTCTCTTCAAGTTGGTGGAACTTTTCAGACATTTTCTCCAAAGTATTCTCATTTAGTTGGTGGACACTGGTTTGTTCAGGTGGGGAGGAAGATAGATTCTCTTTAAGTTGGTGGAACTCTTCAGAAAGTTTCTCCACAGCTGAGACGCAGGCCTGTAAGGAAGAGGAGAGACTTTCTTCGTACTGCCGGAGTTGTTTAGCCACTTCATCCACTGTGGGTTCCTCATCCTCTTTCCAGGCCATTATTGCCAATGAGCTGGCATATGATGATGGTGCACTCCGTACAAACTTCCGCCACATGGGTCGTGTACACTTGACTTCATCTGGATCTTTGGATGTTTGTCTGAGGTCTGGATCATCATAAATCACCTCCCGTACAGCTAATTCCCTCAGGTACTGGATTCCCTTCTCCATAGTGGAGAACTTTTATAGACATAAAAGTTCTTCCTTGAAGGGATACCTTTCCCTCACAGCTGAGAGGAGATGCTTCCAGAGGCTGTGAGATCATGCTCCATCTCCACTTGCTTTGTCAATGCCTGCGTCTCTAGCAAGGGATCCCAGCCGCCTGGCTTCCCTGCCTTCTAATTCCACACAATTGGCTCCAGTGTCCCAGCACCGGAGCAGCCAGGTGACAAGCTGCTCACCTATGCAGCGACTCTCTGCGTTCTAAATGACCTGAATCTCTATACAATTTTTCACCTTGTCTACAGGGGCAACTTGCACTGCTACAGCTTGTTTCTCTGACCCAGCCACAGGATCTGGAGCGGCTTCAGGAGCTGGAACTGGAACGGCTGCAGGAACTGGAGCGGCTGCAGGAGCAGAACTGGCTGCAGGAGCTGGAGCTGGAGCGGCTGCAGGGTCCATCGTAGGGGTTGGAGTGGCTGTTGGGTCTGTCACAGGACTTGGAGTGGCTGCAGGGTCTGTCACTAAGTTGATAGTAGTATCAATTGCAGCTCGATAGGCATGAGCCAGACCCCAGCACGTTACAATGATTTGTGTCACTTTGGAACTGCCAGAATCATGACACCTTTTTTTCAAGCATTCTACCAGTTTTTTAGGATTTTGTAGTTGTTCAGGGGTGAATTTCCAAAACACTGGGGGTGCCCACTGCTCTAGAAACCTGCCCATATCCTCCCACAGTCCCTGCCACTCACAACTCTCCTGCCTCAGGACAGATCTCTGGATGATTTTCCTAAATAGTTGTTTAAAGAAAACCTGAAGTGCATTCAGGAGGCAGAACAACAAGACTATGCTGGTCTGAGTATCCCAAGAATATTCAATATCTTGAAGAGCTATTGTAAAAAGCTCGGAGGATAAGAGGGTGGTGAAGGAGAAAGGGAGAGTGAACGAGTAAGAAAAAATATCTTCCCCTTTCCCCTCCACAGATTGGTTCCCTCATGAAAAAAGGCAATAGGTGTAATTGCTAATGGTTTCCGAGATATGGTTTCCAAAGTACAGAGTCGACAAAAGTGCCGAGTACAAATACTAAGTTAGAGTCATGACCAGAAATTTCATCGTCACATAAGCCACTGTTACAATTCACAGTACCATAATGATCTTAAACCAGGGCCCGGAGAGGATAAACAACAGAGAGCACATATGGAATGTAACGTGCTATAATACTCAATTTGGAAAACAGGCACAGCAGACTTGAGAATAAAGCAATCAGCATTATGACTAGCAACTATTAAGCAGGTCTAATACTTATACCAATTTTAGTTTAACACGCTCTGGTCAGATCTGTCATTATTTCAACCCTTCAGGCCCCATGTTGGGCGCCAAAAAGGACTGTTGTGGTTTAACTGGGCCAGTAGCTAAACACCACACAGCCGTTCGCTCACCCTCCCCCCTCCCTCTCTGGGATGGGAGAGAGAAACGGGAAAGTGAAGCCTGTGAGTTGAAGTGAAGACAGTTTATTAAGACAGGAAAATAATAATAACAATAATAATAACAATGATGATGATAATAGTACTACTACTAATAATAATGTGTACAAAACAAGTGATGCACAATACAATTGCTCACCACCTGCTGACCGATGCCCAGCCTAATCCCAAGCAGCCAGCCCCCCCACCCCGGCTAGCCACCCCTATATATTGTTTAGCATGACGTCAGATGGTATGGAATACCCTTTTGGCTATTTTGGGTCAGCTGTCCTGGGTCTGTCCCCTCCCAGCTCTTGCTGCACCCCTAGCCTGCCCGTTGGCAGGACAGAGTGAGAAGCTGAAACGTCGTTGGCTTGGTGTAAGCACTGCTCTGCAACAATTAAAACATCGGGGTGTTATCAGCACTCTTCTCATCTTAAGCTAAAACATAGCATTCTACCAGCTACTAGGAAGAAAATTAACTCTGTCCTAACTGAAACCAGGATAGACAGAAATCAAGGGTGCACGGGGATGATTTTAAGTTGTGACAGCAGCAGTCTGAGCCTGTCCAGACCTGGGTTAGCATTTTGGGCTTGGTCCCTGTTGCTGCAGAGAGAAGATGGATGAGGTGTTGGTAATCAAGGATGAAAGGCATGGGAAGCCAACCTTCAGCAGGTCAGGGCTCTAGAAACCAGCCCTGAAGGAGGTGCCTGTTAGAACTACAACTATAATTTACCACTGGGGGGTCTCCCAAACATCAGCAACATTTCTGCATCTGTATTTATATCCTTGTGGGTCACAGTGATCAAGAGAAAGGTTCTCTGAACATAGAAATTCCTGCAGATCTGTTTAGCTGTCTTCTAAATATTGAAGCGAAGTGAGAAATAGTCCATTTGCTCCCAAGTTTATTATACAGCTTTGTGAATATGGCAAAAGGATGGAATCTCATGCATCTTTCAACTATGCAACGTTTGCATGATTTCACTTATGACATGACTGCAAATGCATGACATTTTATAAGTGTTTCCATTTCCCAGTGTATGATAGAAAGACAACATAATCGTGCATTGCCTAAAGATGGTACTACCCTTTCAGCTTCTGGTTAGAATAGGTTTTTCTTATTTCTTTTTTGATTGTGCGCTGGTAGTGAAATGCATGACATTTCAGCTCTTTTTGTCATGTACAGTAAAAGGAAGACATGGCAAGCTGTTGAAATATCGTGTTTTTAACATTTGCCAACAATAAAGTAACTGTGAAAAACAGACACAAACTTCATCATGATCTGCTGAAGGAACATCACCTCTGGAAGCAGCAGCACCCAAATTCTGTCCAACAAGATGTATTTATTTAGGCCAGGAGGTTTATCCATGTAATGTTTGGTTCTGGGGGAGATAGAATAAATCCTTGTATTTACTCTTTCTGAGTTGGGGATGGCAGCATCTCTGTGGGTGGTCCCCATTAGTGTCAGAGGTGGTGGCTGGGTGCTGGCCCCAGCTACACTCAGCAAAACACCCAGCTCACAAAGTTCTCCAGATTCCTACCTGCCATCCTGCACCAGCTACAGCTCAGCCAGAGGCTAAAAGCATTGTCAAATACAGGATTTTTTTCACGAGCTCCATCACCAGCATGAGTGGACACCAAGGCAGCTGTACTTGCATTGTTTGGTGGTGTTTCAGCAGCCTCTGTGGCCATTCCTACAGGCGTGAGCTGCTTCTCTGTGGTCCAACACCAACCAGAAGTGCTGATACTCCCCAGCATTTTATTTCTTCTTGCTCGTCTGCTCTCTACCACATTGGGGCTAAGGAGGGATAGGACTGATCACAAAACTCAGTCAGTCACAGTGTTCAGCAGCAAATTTATTTGTGTTTTTTTGTAAAGGAATCCAATTTTCAGTGGCAGGTTTACCCTTTTTGCATGTTGTGACCATAATAAATACTCATGTTCCCCTGCCACCTTAAAAAAAAAAAAAAAAAAAAAAAAAAAAAAAAAAAAAAAAGATTTAGCAGCTATGGCACTCTGAAAGAAAGATGAAATAAATGCTAAGTGACAGCTGGCTTCTTGCAGTGCTACTGAATTTGAGAACTGTGCAGTATATATTATATATTTTTATTTCCCATGCTGAATACCTTAAACTGACCATCCCTTCTACCAAATCTTTAGTTATTGTATAGAGCTTTTCCAGGTCCCGCCACCAGCAAGAAGATGAATTGTAGAGTATCTATGTGGTGGTCTTAAGAGCATGTTCATCTTTGTAGCCCTACTGCAATTGAGCTGTACCAAGTTGCAGAAGATCTGATTTAGTTGTTTAACAGTTCTGGAATAAATGAACAAATACTCTAAATAATAAAAACAGTAAGTTGGAAAGTATTAGAAAGTTGGCATAGAAAGGGCTGTTCAGCTAGAAAGCAAAAGAACTGGTTTTCTATTGTTATATATGGAGTGGTAATTCGAGAAAATGGTTGATATTAATAAAGAAGGGGGAGATTTGAGAATGTGGCCATGGGGGTTGGAAAACCACATGATTGAGATAACATTAGACTCTTAACGACGAGGCCATCAGGAATATAAAAGAGTTTAGAGGGAACAAAGAAGGGTGATTCAGGAGACTCCATGCAGTCTGGGGTTTCTTGTTCTGCAGCTGGTTCTCTTGTTCTCCAGCTGTTAAGGCATGGATGTTTCTGGGTGTTTGCTGTTGCTGTTACATTCAAAGTTGTTTGACCAATGAAAAGTTGTTTTGAAAAGAACTGCTGTGGAGAGAAGGGTATAAGAGGGGAGCCTGCCCTCAAGATAAAAAGAAGGCAACATGAAGTTACATCAATAAAGAAGCAGGAAAAAGAAGTGAAGAGGAACAGGGTGGCAGAATGGACACCAGGACGGGAGCAGGAACATTGATTGCCTCACAAAGACAGGTTCGGCCAAACTCAGCGAACCGCTCAGAGAAGCTAGTACAGAAAGTCGCTGGAAATAGGCGCACTGGAGCTGGAGGGAAGCTCGAGCTGAGAGAAGCGGACCTGCGCACACAACTGCCTCTCGCTGGTAAGCATCTGCGCATTATGGGGAATCATACACCCTTAGGAACAAATACTGTTCTGGTAACCTTACAGCTTATTCTCCTTATTAACAATCAGACAGTTTATGAGCCTGAAATATGGGACCAAACTGAGGTGAAGGTGTGGGACTCTGCAACTAAAAATGACAAGGTTGCAGTGGGATTGCTCGGCACCTGGCGAGCAATCTCTGAGGCCTTAAAGAGCCATGTGGGACCACAGTCACAAACGTGTGGTTTGCCAGACAGTGAGGGAGCTGCAGGCTCCTTTACTGATCCGACTGCTATGCCATGGGCCCCTCTGCTGCTACAGCCATTGAAGGCTTTTGCTGTTACGCCCCCTGCTGACCTGAACGTGCCTTTTGACCCAGGCCTATTGGCCTTGAAAAGGAGATGGATATGTTTTTTTTCAATCTGGGAAGAACGGGATACATAAAGCCTGAAGACCGAGTTGCTTGACAACTTAAAGCGAGACATATTGTTCAAAAGGAATGGAAAATGGAGACAGTTAAGTCATGGAACTTAAAGGATTGTTTGTTACCTTTCCTGATTGTACGTATGTATAGGCATACTTGGGTTTAGTATGTAAAAGCAATGTTCTATATGTTTAGAATGTTTGATGTTTGTGTGTACATGTTGGTGGAGCGTAGTCTCCCCGCACACCCAGCGCTGTTTACTTGCCTTTTATACCTTTTATAGCTTTTATAACCTTTTATAAATATTCTTTTATAAATATTTCTAAATTCAGATTGATTTGAGACTTCATTTATAACACTAGTAAGAGCTCTGCTTTTTCTTCCAGCCACAGTTGACTACTCACCGTTTTTTTTCTTCTTAATAATAACAAAAACTGCATCTGCATTGCAATCCCATCAGCCCAACAGATCACCAAGAGGTGGTTTGGGATGCCAGGTTACTGAATCTAACTTAAAGCAAGACATATTGTTCAAAAGGAATGGAAAATGGAGACAGTTAAGTCATGGAACTTAAAGGATTGTTTGTTACCTTTCCTGATTGTACGTATGTATAGGCATACTTGGGTTTAGTATGTAAAAGCAATGTTCTGTATATTTAGAAAGTTCGATGTTCGTGTGTGCGTGTTTGTAGAGCATAGACTCCCTGCGCACCCAGCGCTGTTTACTTGTCTTTTATAAATATTACTAAATTCAGATTGAGTTGAGACTTAATTTATAACAGGTGGAAATCTGCAAGATATGGCAGCCACCTTGTGTGGCTTGCATGGCTGGAAACGTCACTCATGCATCTGTTTTTTGTACATCAATCTCACTTCATATATCTGTTATCACATCAGCGTGAAGACAAGAGATAGCCCAGGTGCCAGCTCAGACTCCAAAGTTTTCATCAAACTCTATGTTGTAAAAGCAGACACCAGCAAGGAGTCTCTGTTAGTCTCTGATAATGATCTAGGCAATTATGTTGAACATGGTTGAGTGGATGAGTTTACTATTGATTCGATGGATATCGGGAAGGTAAGAATTAATTGCAGGTGGCTCTGTGCTTCATGCAAGTGGCTGAATTCAGGATCAATATATAGCTAAGGACTGAATGTGATGTAAAAACTTCTGACCTTTGCGTCAGAAATTGAGAAATACTTGTGGTACAGACTATTAAATTGTCAGTCTAGGGTATATGCTGGCATGTGAAATGACTGTTTTGAGTTTATTTTCAAATACAAATAGAAATTATTTATGTGTACATAATGGAAGAGCAGGGTGCCTGGGGAAGTAGATTTTTAATGTATTAAGTAAATTCTTTTTTTGTTGTTGTTTTTGTTTGTTTTTCCTGCCCTCTTGGTTTTTATTTGCTTTTTTTAAAGGTCAGCTGAATACTGATTGGACATGATAACGTGGGTCTCTGGTCTGGCTGGTTCCTGGCCAGTGTCCAGATCATGGTTCCAGTCCAGGGAAGGCAGTACATGTTCCCCTGCAACCAATGGCTTGACAAAAATGAGGCTGATGGCAGAGTGGAGGTGGGGGGTCTACCCAAGTGAGATTGTGCCCATTGAGAAATGTGAGAAAAGATATGTTGAGAAGAGTGTGCTTTTTTAAATAGATAGCATTAAGTTTGTATTATTAGTGTTCTTAAGGACCAGGACATCCCTGTGTTAGACATCAAAAAGTCCCCATCCCAATTAGCTTATGCTGGTGAGGAAAGTAAATTATTCTGTTTTTTAAATTTTATTTATTATTTGTTTGTTTGCTTGTTTCTTTGTTTTGTTTCTTTCTTTTTTTTTTTTTCTAAAACATTTGGAAAAACACTACCAAGTGCTTCTTCCCCAGTTCCCATGATTCATCATTACAATATCAGTGGGCTTTGCCTTTTTCACACTTGTGTCTTGCTGGACAAACCCTGGACAAGCACACATTCTGTCCTGTCTGTATTACCCAATAATTTGAAATATGTAGACCAAATCCATACTGCTCATTTGACTTATATCAGCAGATTTGTTCTGTTTTAAGGCTAAGATTAAAATTTGCCTTGGAATCATGAGAAAATACGTGTTTTTCCTTGTTAGAGGAAGCACGGCCGAAAGCACGACAGATACCAGTAGAGTCAGATCATGCTCCATTTTATTGCCCGAATAGCCTAACTTTTATAGTGAACTTAACAGGGGCGGATAGTGTTTCACACAAGATTATTGGTCAAAAGCACTCAGACAAACTGCAAGAAAACAACCCCACCTGCAAGAAAACAACCCCCTTGTGATTAGCAGTCACGTAGACCTTGTCCTTGAAGCCAGCTGCTGGTAACAATATTTTTCTGAATTCCTCAATTGGGCGATGTGGGAATCATTGTCGTGGGAGCTTCTCATAGTTATTCTGGTAGCTTGGTTTGCTCAGCTACAGTAGGCCATGAGATTTTCTAAGGCCTACTCCTGGTTGCTTAAGGCAAGCTCAGATCGAACAATTGTTCCACGGACTCATGTCCACGCCCTGTATGCCAATTCCCAACATTTCCTCACCCCCTAGTATTGCATTTTGAACATCATTTAACCACCCTATATTTAATACTGAAATGAAAATCCATTTTAATGCTCTATTTTGCAGCCTGTTGACACTGGCTTAATAGTTGTAGAAGGGAAAACCTTAGGTTAGTCCTAAGGTTTAAGAAGGGAACTCCTTAGGTTAGACTAGTGATAAAAACTACAAGGTGTCTGTAGTTACTGGAGATCTGCGGGCTGCAGGCACCAATGCCAAAGCCTTTATGCAGATTTATGGCTAGACTGGCAAAACTGAATTGATCATCTTAGAAAACAGATCGAACAACTTGAGCGAGGAGCCACAGGTAACTTCAAGGTATGATGAAGACAGTCTTTGCTGCTTCTATGAGGGGAAAGAAATTATGAGCCCAAACTGAAATATTGTAAGAATAATTGGTCTAATCATCAAAATAATTGACTTCACAAAAATTGCCAGGTCTGTTGGGATCTGCTGACTTCTACATCTTTTTGAGGAGTTTTGTATTTCATGGATTGACTTTTATATTCTCAGGGACTGATAGCAAAGGTTTCATAGGAAAAAGTAGTTCAGTAGCTGCTTTTGTTTACCTTTACTTTCAAAAGGAGATACTTATGTTAGACTTCAAAAGATTGTAAACTTATATTTTGTGCCTGACCACATGTTATTGTCCCTTTTCTTTATCCAGTCGGGAAAAATGAAAAAAAAAAAAAAAAGGAATTCTACCTTTGCCTCTAATCACACATGCCATTTATAACAGGTACATTTTGTTGGCCCAATCCTGCATAGATTTGCTGCTGTAATTTCTGCAAGCGTATGACTGTCCCATGGATTTTACTACCTATAGCGCTAGACCAACATGCACTAAACAGTCATGGCATGCTGCTCCAACGATCAGTTTGGCTAGCATTTCAGTCTATACATTTGTGTCCATAACTCCTTTTGAGGAACTCGGCAGTAAGCACTTTGTGAGCCAGGACCTGGCTAATCCAGCAAGAGATTTTGGGCTGACAAAGCTGACCACCACAGTGTGGTTGGGCATCTTCTGCTGAGTTGGGCCTGGTTATGTTGGGCCACCATCCTCTTCTTGCTTGCTTGCTTGGGTTCTCTTTCCAGAGAAACTGAGATTTTAGGCAAAGGAATGGTCTTGGTTCTTGCCCTGATGTGGAGTCAGAGGGGGGACAGGATGTGCTGTCAGGGCGTGACAGAGCCACATCCTTCTCTAGTGATGTAACCTCATGATGCACCAACATCTGGAGAGTAAAGACCAAAGTCCAGATGGAAGCGGAATTCCAGATGGAATTACCTGCTGTAATTGCTAACAGCACGAGGCTCAGCAGTGAGGTGCCTTGAGGTCTCTGTGAATTTGCAGTCACACAGAACTAGGATCCACCTCAGCACAAAGTTACACACCTACTTGCAATCTAGCTGTGTAACCTGCCCTGAACCATCAAGACTGAGATATCCTTCCCATTGCCAAAGGTCAACAGGGGTGCCTTTCTCGCAAGCTTTTCCATATTTTTTTACTGTGTATTTTGGAGTTTATTTAATCTCTTCCTGCCTCAGTTTGTTGCTTTATAGAATGGAATTAGTGATATTTATCAATTTTTATTGAGTTCTTTGGGACCTAAGATGACTAACGCCTTATAAATGCTTGCTTATTTAATATTCTATCATTTTAAGATTAGATTTCTCTGATTTTAAAGGAAACAATGAGTAATAAAGCCAATATCAGATTTATAATGAAGCCATATGTACAGTCTTCTCTTTATATAGCTATGTTTATTATCCTCTTGTGTTGGGTCTGTCTGGGATGGAGTCACCTTTCCCTGCAGCAGCCCACACAGTGCTGTGCACTCATAGCTGGAACAGCACTGATATCACTCCAGTGTTGTGTCTATTGCTGCACAGTGCTGGCACAGCATCAGGAGTCCTTCCAAGCCCCCACGAGCCAGCAGGCTGGGGGTGGGCAAGTGATGGGGAGGGGATATCGCCAGGGCAGCTGACCTAACCCAACCAAAGGGATGTTCCATAACACCTGATGTCACACTCAGCAATAAAAAGGGGGGCTCTCGTGGGGGAGGGGGCTGTCCTCCTGAACAACCACTATGCGTTTTGAGGCCCTGCTTCCCAGGATGTGGCCAAACATCGCTCATTGATGGGAAGTAGAGAATAACTTTTTTTTTCCCCTTTCTCTCTGTGCTTCCGTGCGGCCTTGATTTTTTTCCCCCTTTCCCTTTAATTAAATCATTCTGATCTCAAACCTTGAGCTTTTTGTGTTGTATTTTCTCCCCTTCCTCTTTGAGGAGAGGGGGAGTGAGAGCGCAGTTGTGGTGGAGCTCGGCCACCCACTCGATTAAAACCACCACACCTCTCTAGGATGTTTATTGCTGGACTTTAAAGTTCTGCCCATTTTCTGTGTTGGCGTTTTTGCTGTTGTGGTTGGTTGGTTGGTTTGGTTCTTTTTTTTTTTTTTTTCCTGTGTATGTGCAAGGCAGAAGCTGTGAAGCATTAATAGACATACCCCTTCTACCTCTTTCACAATATGAATATTTACAGAAAGATATAGACAAGAATAAGATTGTGTGAGCTAAATGTTAATACGAAATGTCATCAGTTATATACAGAGCATGCAGGATGATTACAGCAAATCTAAGGGTAAATAAATGTAAAGAAAAATACATTCTTTATGCCAGGACAGCTGTATCAATTTTAGTTTTCTGATAAGCATCTTGTGTGCAATTGACTTTGTTTTAATCTACTACAGAAAAAAATGTTTATAGACTGAAACCTTTTTGCCAAGTTGCCAAATTTCATCCTGAAACAAATGTTTGCAAGTTTTATAACATATGCACTTCCTATCAGCATAAGCAATCATCAGAAACAAGTGATTGGTTGTTGAAGGATTAAATGGCATAAAAACCTTTGATCCAACTTCATTAGGTAATAATACAAACAAATAATCTAAACCAACAAGGTTTTGTATCTGTTGTATTGACTAGACAGATGGAAATCTTCCTTCTTATTCAGCCTTCTGTCATTGGTGTACTGTAATTGTGAATGGGTTGTATCCTCTCTGCAACACTAGCAAAGTGAGAAGATAATGGTCTTACATCTAATTTTCCAGATGAGATGTAAGGAAGACAGTCCAAACCCAAGATCCACATCAGAGTTTAGGTTATCTGAATCCAGATGTACTGCCTTTTTACTATGCTATTATTGCTCCTTGCTTAGTTCACATCTCATGCTAGACATTAAATATATCTTATTATTCATTTCAAAAAGAACTTAGGCACCATGAACGTCTTGAAATAGTATGATATTTGGCATATTCACTTTTAATGACGATATGGAGATGATGTTGGGGAAGAGAGAAATGAAGAAGTAGGGAGCCCAATAAATAAGAATTCAGCTCCTATCCTATCCACAGTTGTTCTGGATATCTTCAGATCAGTCTGTTCAGATGTGATTTGTTAATGAAAGCATAAAACAGGAAGGAGAAAGTAAAGGTAAACTTGTTTTTTAAAAAATGGCCTTATTCTCACTTCTCCAGTCAGGTAGCTGCTCTGGTTAATAGAGGTGATGCTCTTCATTTTTAAGAATGCATTTTCTGAAATGAAGATGTCTTATATCCTGTTGGGTGTTGACTTTCCTTTGGTGGCAGATAGAGGCTGAAGATGTTGGCAAGAATTATAAGATCCAGATAGGCACAATAGGAAAGGCATTGGGGATGTCTGGTTTCTGGAAAGTGTCACGCTGAAGTGGCTTGCCATGAAGATGAATGAGTCTGATAAAAAGAAGAAAAACAAAAAGTCTGAGGAGGTGGAAGAGGAAGAGACCAAGGTGGAGGAAGTAATGGATGTCTATATGTTTGTGGCACACCGCTGGCTGGCTAAAGATGAAGGTTGTAATAAATGACTGAGTCCCAAATAGGATTTCAATTAAAGTTTACAATTTATTAAACAGAGTGAAGCAAACAGCGCTGGGTGAGCCGGGAGTCTCTGCTCCACCAAGATGCACACAAGTTACATCAGGCAGTTGGTTTTTATGGTCCTAGGCTAATACGTATTCATTACTACTTAGAAAAGGCAGGGTTATTATAATTAGTTCCCAGAGTCCGAACCCTCCCACTGGCGCATGTGTATCAGTCTCTGGTGGTCCCTCTGGGGGTCTCTCGTGCTAAAGGCTCATAGTCTTCCTCCCAGGTTTGTTCTTCAGTTGTCCTTCAGCTTCTCTTTCCTCATTTGGTAGTCTCTGGACCAGATGTCAGAGACTTGTGCAGTGTCTTGTGCAATAATTAGCAGTTATCTCAAAACCCTTCTTTCTTTTATCTCCTAGACCCAGACCTGGGCCTTGTTATAAATGAAGTCTCAACTCAATCTGAATTTTGTAATATTTATAAAACAAATATTTCTAAAAGGTATAAAAGGCAAGTAAACAGCGCTGGGTGTGCGGGGAGTCTACGCTCCATCAACAGGCACACATGAACATTAAACATTCTAAATACATTCTAAACATTGCTTTACATAATAAGCCCGAGTATGCCTATACAATCAGAAAAGGTAACAAACAATCCTTTAAGTTCCATGACTTAACAGTCTCCATTTTCCATTCCTTTTCTTGATTACAATCAAATATCCATTTTCCATTCCTTTTGAACAATATGTCTTGCTTTAAGCTGTCAAGCAACTCGGTCTTCAGGCCTTATGTATCCCGTTCTTGCCAGATCTAAGAAAAGCATATCCATCTCCTTTTCAAGGCCAATAAGCCTGGGTCAAAAGGCATGTTCAGGTCAACAGGGGGCGTAACAGCAAAAGCCTTCAATGGCTGTAGCAGCAGAGGGGCCCATGGCATAGCATTTAACTATTTGTATGGTAAATGCCAAGGGCTAGAGAAAGATGGTGCCCCTCATGTTTTAAGATAGATGCAAGTGTTTTAATGTACTCTAGACATAACCTTTCTTAAAGCCAATTTCCCTGGTGTTCTGGGGCCACACACTTCTATGGGGAGCCACAGATCTGATGATATATGGCTATTTCTGGGGTCCTTTTGTGGGAGCATGGCCATGGGGGTCGACAAGCACCATGGTTGGTGATAACATCAGACTCTTAACGATGAGGCCATCAGGAATCGTTTAGAGGGAACAAAGAAGGGTGATTCAGGAGACACCATGCCCCTCTCGGGTTGCTTGTTCTCCAGCTGTCATGGTTTAACCCGACCGGCAGCTAAACACCACACAGCCGTTCGCTCACCCTTCCCCCTCCCTCTCTGGGATGGGGGAGAGAAACGGGAAAGTGAAGCCTGTGAGTTGAGATAAAGAGAGTTTATTAATGTGAGAAACACTCCGTAGCCAATAACTTAGGCTCAGGCGAGGATCTCAGTGAAGTAGTAATTTATTCGCGATTGCAATGGCGGGCGCCCCACAAGCAGGAGAGAGCGCATCTACTAGTTCCAAAACACAGTTTATATACCTTTTGATGGCAGGACCCTCCCCTGTTTCCCCACTGAGTGGGTAATCCAGGTTCACAATCTATCTGATGCTTCACAAACAATGCATGGCCTTCAGTCGCCAGCCTGTTAAATTTCAAATTTCTTTTAACATTTTTACTGCTTGAAGTGGTAATGTTTCTTCACTTATCTGACTTGACTTGACACCATGATTTTCACCTAATTGTCCTAAGGAGTCTGGTTGTCTGCATTTTACAAGGTCGCCTGCTAAACTTTCTTATCACTGTAAGCATATCTCAGTACCACATTCCCTCCTTCTAAACAATGTAACTCTGCAAAAACAACATTTCTATTCCCACATTAAGACAGGAAAATAATAATAACAATAATAATAATAACAATGATGATAATAGTACTACTACTAATAATGTGTACAAACAAGTGATGCACAATGCAATTGCTCACCACCCGCTGACCGATGCCCAGCCTAACCCTGAGCAGCCAGCCCCCCCACCCTGGCTAGCCACCCCTATATATTGTTTAGCATGACGTCTGATGGTACGGAATACCCCTTTGGCTAGTTTGGGTCAGCTGTCCTGGGTCTGTCCCCTCCCAGCTCTTGCTGCACCCCCAGCCTGCCCGTTGGCAGGACAGAGCGAGAAGCCTTAAGGCATGGAAGTTGCTGGGTGTTTGCAGTTGTGTGGTGGTTTTACCGTGCTGGGCAGCTAAACCCCACAACCGCTCTCTCACTCCCCCTCCTTTAGATGAGGAGGGGGAGAAGTAAAGCAAAGAACAACTCACGGGTTGAGATAAGGATAATTTAATTAAAGGGAAAAAACAATAATAATTAAATAAAAACTACCATGAACTAAACAATTTAACTAAGGGGAAATAAAAAGGGAAAGGGGAAAAGGGAGGGGAAAAGGAAAAAAATAAAAAGAAGGGAGGAAAACAAACAAACAAAATAAATGAAGGCTATATGGAAGTGCAGAGGAAAGAAATTACTCTCTACTTCCCACAAATGAGCGATGATTGACCACGTCCTTGAAGCAAGGCCTCAACGCACACAGCCGGTGTTTTGAGAGGAGGACCGACGTCTTCTCAACGAGAGCCCACCCCTCCCCTCTTCTTCCTGTTTCCACCTTTTATTGCTGAGTGTGACATCATATGGTATGGAATATCCCTTTGATTGGTTTAGGTCAGCTGCCCTAGTGATGTTTCTCTCCTCACTTTTTTGCCCACCCCCTAGGAGGGTTAGAGAAAGGCCCAATGCTGTGCCACTGCTGCTCAGCAGTAGACACAACACTGGTGTGATAACACTGCTGTTCCAGCTACAAGTACAGAGTACGGCACTGTATGGGCTGCTGCCGGGAAAGTTAACATTCCAGCCAGACCCAGTACAAGTTGCCGGGCAAAATTGTTGACCAATGAATAGTTAGTGGAAAAGTACTGCTGTTGGGCAAATAGTATAAGAGGGAAGCCTGTCCTCAAGATGGGGAGGCAACACAGATATAATGAAGCTATGTCATCAATAATGAAGTAGCAGTTACTTATCCTAAAAGAACCCTGGTGTCTGTGTGGTCATTACGCCACATCTTTGATCTCTCTTTGCAATTTCACTTGCAGAGAATACATATGAAGTCCACGTTCTCACTGGAAATGTGTGGGGGGCTGAGACAGACTCTAATATCTTCTTGAGCATCTATGGCGTAGGAAGAGGAGATGTGGGTGAGTGCCAGCTGAAAAGGTCCAATAACCTCAACAAGTTTGAAAAGGGGCAGATAATGCATGAACTCAATTCACTAGAGCAAGCAGAAAGGTGGCAAAGCTCTCTTAGTTATCATGCTGGTCATTCATCACCGTCTCTTCTCTGTGAGGCTATGTTTCTTCTTCTAGCTTAAAGCTCAGACATGCTTTATTTCTGAAATTTATGACTTAAAGTAAAACACCTCAAAATATTTTCCAGAGGAAATTCATTTGAATAATAAGCTGAATACTCTTCTGTGTTGGAGCCACCTTTTGCATCTGCTTCCTGTAAGCATTCTGGTAACCAGATTTCTTCCCAGGAATACTTGAAAACCACAAACTGTAAATTAATATTGGAGAGCATTTGTGAGGCAGTTCAAGCCATGTTAGTATTTAGATTGAAAATATGATTCTAAATGCTCACCTCAACCAGTCAGGGAATAAAAGCAGTATTGCATGGTGTGCTATAATTAGGTTATAATCCAATCCAATTAAACATCATCTCTTGTAGACTGAATATTTTCCATAAAAATGCTTATGAACAAATAACAAACAACTATTATAGCCAGACATTATTAAAGGAATTATTTTGAATAACGAAAAAATATTGAGACGGTAAGCAGTTGTGGAAAACTTGCAATAAGAAAAAGAGAGCCTAAGGTTGTTAAATAAGCCGTTAGCTGTGATTTATGAGCTTGGCACTGGTGAATCTGCAACTCGCACATGGTTCTTCATTCAATGGGAAGAGCTCCAAGCTGCAAATATATTGCCCTCTGATCTTGGGAGTAGAAACCCAAAGTCTACCAACAACTTAATCACATTAAGATGTTTAAATTGTTATCATAACAAGGCCCATCCTGTCACACTAATACTGTTAATAAATGAACCTCATGGTTGTAGTAAATGACAAAAGTGTTATAAATGAAGTCTTGTTATAAGTTAGACCACACAATTTACTGGTCTACTGAAATTATTTTATTAATCAAGTAAGCAGACACAAGCAAAACAGCGCTGGGCGGCTGGGGAGTCTCCGCTCCGCAACAGCACGCAACTTCCCCTTTCCAGTGTAGCTGTTTTATAGCATTGAAGTTCCGGCTTGTCGAGACTTGTCGACTTGTCGAGACCTGTCGACTTGTCGACTTGTCGAGACCTGTTGAGACCTGTCGACTTGTCGAGACCTGTCCTGAGACTGCGCAGTCTGTTGTTGGGGGTCGTTATTCTTCCTCCAGTGATCATGCGTTGTGCTTGTGTTCAGGTGGGGGCAAAACAGGATGTCTTGCGGTGTGTGGGTGGTATCTTACAAAATCTTTGTTTTAACAAGGATGTTCACCCAACCCCCTTCCCCATTTGTCCCCATGTTACAATGCCGTGAGTTGTAAAACCTTATCTCCTCAGTAGATTCTTTAAATTCTCAAGGACAATGAACAAACCCCTACTAATTTATCACAGTCTCAACTCTGAATTTAGTAACATAAAAGAATATTTATAAAAGGCAAGTAAACAGAGCTGGGTGTGCGGTGAGTCTATGCTCTACCAACATGCACACCCAACCATCGAACTTTCCAAATATATATAGGACATTGCTGTTACATATTTACAAGAAACCCGAGTACGCCTATACATATGGATATCCTATCCCCACTTCATATTATAATTCTCTTTGTGGTGGTCCTTGTGGGTGAAAGGCTCACGGTTTCCCCATCACCATTAGCAACCTTTTGTTCCAGACTGCAGGAGCGTCTTCGACTGTCTCCCTCTTCTTCTGCACATGCTCTGCCCACCACAAGGTTCCCGAAAACAACAAAACGTGATTGCTTTTCCCGCGTTTCGTTAACCCTTGAAATCACACTAATAATATTATTATAATATAACATTAAACAATAAATGTTAACAGTTCTAACCAGCAACCCCCCCAGCAACTTCCGTGCCTTAACAGAGGGGAAAACAAGCAACCCCAGACGGCAGGGCGTCGCCTCAATCACCCTTCTTTGTTTCCTGTAAACTCTTTACATTCCTGATGACCTCATCGTTAAGAGTCTGATGTTATCACCAACCACAAGGCTTTCCGACCCCCTGTGGTGGTTTTACCGTGCTGGGCAGCTAAACCCCACAACCGCTCTCTCACTCCCCCTCCTTTAGATGAGGAGGGGGAGAAGTAAAGCAAAGAACAACTCACGGGTTGAGATAAGGATAATTTAATTAAAGGGAAATAATTATAATAATTAAATAAAGACTACCATGAACTAAACAATTTAACTAAGGGGAAATAAAAGGGAAAGGGGAAAAAGGGAGGAAAACAAACAAACAAAATAAATGAAAGCTATATGGAAGTGCAGAGGAAAGAAATTACTCTCTACTTCCCACAAATGAGCGATGATTGACCACGTCCTTGAAGCAAGGCCTCAACGCACGCAGCCGGTGTTTTGAGAGGAGGACCGACGTCTTCTCAACGAGAGCCCACCCCTCCCCTCTTCTTCCTGTTTCCACCTTTTATTGCTGAGTGTGACATCACACGGTATGGAATATCCCTTTGATTGGTTTAGGTCAGCTGCCCTAGTGATGTTTCTCTCCTCACTTTTTTGCCCACCCCCTAGGAGGGTTAGAGAAAGGCCCAATGCAGTGCCACTGCTGCTCAGCAGTAGACACAACACTGGTGTGATAACACTGCTGTTCCAGCTATAAGTACAGAGTACAGCACTGTATGGGCTGCTGCCGGGAAAGTTAACATTCCAGCCAGACCCAGTACACCCCCATTGCCACATTCCCAAATCTCTCCCTTCTTTATTAATATCAACCATTTTTCTGACACGAATTACCACTCCATATATAACAAAAGGAAAAAAAAAAATCTGTAGTTTGAAGTAAAACACATGGAAGCAAAGATAAGAGTTTCCTTGGAGTTAATGTTTGTGTCCAGTTCCAGACTGAAACTGAGGGAAAATGCTAATCCTGAAAGGAATGAGATTTAGGAGAGATGAGTTAAACCTACAGGAGGCTCAAATTGAGATGAAGTAAAGAAAGGAATGAAGGGCTGTGTATCTCCAAGGCTGTTACTGTGTTGTAGGAGCCAAGCATGAGTGCAAATGGCACAGCTCACAGCTCTGGAGTTATTTACGTAGTTATATATCCACCCTAGGAATACAAGGGAGACTTACAAACACCTTTAATTTTAGTGGGGAAAAAAATACCCTGGCTACTGCCTCTCTTTCCCCCTTTCTGTCAATTGCCTCACTTGCCTCTTGCCTCCTGTGCAGATGGACTTGTTCACCATCAAAGCCATCAACCTGGGCAAGCTGAAGAAGCTGCGGATCTGAGGATTGGACTACTCTGGTGGTAGCCCAAGCTGGTTCCTGGAGAGGGTAGAGATTGTTGACCTCAAGGACAGCACCATGTGAGCAGCCTGTAGCACCTTTTCTGTATGGTCAAAGACGGGGACACTTTCTCAGGAGACTGCAGAACTGTGGGAAGGCAGAGGAGATGCAGAAGGTCATCACCATAGCTCCTCACCAAATCACAGGGAGCAGGCATCCTATGGGAGTCTCGTGTCGTTGTGCAGTTACAGGGAGCATAGGGCCTTTCTGGGGAATCTCTGTGTGGTGTTTTGCTGTCCCAGAATCTCTGCAGTTTGGGAACCAGCTGTGTTCTGAAGAAAACCTCACTTTTTCTCTTTTTTCCTGGGAGGGATTCTCCCTTCTGAAGAGGCTCCCTCACAGAGCCTGCAGCTGCATTACTCCTTCCAAGGATCTGCTCCGGAAATTTCTCACCTCACATTTCATTTCTATTTTGTACCTAATTGTCCTGGTTTCATTTAGGACAGAGTTAATTTTCCTCCTAGTAGCTGGTAGAATGCTATGTTTTGGCTTAGGATGAGAAGAGCGCTGATAACATGCTGATGTTTTAATTGTTGCAGAGCAGTGCTTACACCAAGCCAAGGACTTTTCAGCTTCTCGCTCTGTCCTGCCAATGGGCAGGCTAGGGGTGCAGCAGGAGCTGGGAGGGGACAGCTGACCCAAACTGGCCAAAGGGGTATTCCATACCATCTGACGTCATGCTAAACAATATATAGGGGTGGCTAGCCGGGGTGGGGGGGCCAGCTGCTCGGGGTTAGGCTGGGTATCAGTCAGCAGGTGGTCAGCAATTGCATTGTGCATCACTTATTTCGTGCACATTATTATTATTATTAGTACTATTATCATCATTATTGTTATTATTATTATTGTTATTATTATTTTTCTGTCTTAATAAACTGTCTTTATCTCAATTGACAGGCTTCACTTTCCCTTTCCCCCACCAACCCAAAGAGGGAGTGGGGAGGGTGAGCGAACGGCCGTGTGGTGTTTAGCTGACAGCTGTATTAAACCGCAACAGTCCTTTTTGGCGCCCAACATGGGGCCTGAAGGGTTGAGATAATGACAGATCTGACCAGAGTGTGTTAAACTAAAATTGGTATAAGTATTAGACCGGCTTATTAGGTGCTAGTCACAATGCTGATTGCTTTAATCTCAAGACTGCTATGCCTGTTTTCCAAATTGAGTATTATAGCATGTTACTTTCTGTATGTGCTCCCTGTCATGCTGTTTATCCTCTCCGGGCCCTGGTTTAAGATCATTATGGTACTGTGAATTGTAACAGTGGCTTATGATAGGATGAAATTGCTGGTCATGACTCTAACCTGGTATTTGTACTCGGCACTTTTGTCGACTCTATACTTTGGAAACCATATCTCGGAAACTATTAACAATTAAACATACTACCATTTTTCATCAGGGAGCCAATCTAAGGAGGGGACAAGGGAAAATATTTTTTCCTACTTGTTCACTGTCCCTTTCTCCTTCACCGTCTCTTATCCTCCGAGCTTTATCATTCTCCAAGATATTGAATATCCTTAGGATACTCAGACCAGTTATTAGGAATAAAATGGCAAGATGGACGTCGTCAAATCCCAATGGATGTGATCAACAAAATAACAGCTACGTCTCCACCAGCTAGCAAAAAAGAAACACAGACTTTCCTAGGTGTCATGGGGTTTTGGAGAATGCACATTCCAAATTACAGTCTGATTGTAAACCCGCTCTACCAAGCAACCCGTAAGAAGAATGATTTCAAATTGGGCCCTGAGCAACGACAAGCTTTTGAACAAATTAAGCAGGACATAGTTCATGCAGTAGTCGTTGGGCCAGTCCGAACAGGACCAGATGTAAAGAATGTGCTCTACACCGCAGCCGGAACATATCCTGTGCCCAATGCCACCTCCAAGAACACTATCCTGGGCATTAAAAAGCAAGTCCTATGGCGACATGGAACCCCAGAAAGAATTGAGTCAGACAATGGGACTCATTTCCAAAATAACCTTATAGACACTTGGGCAAAAGAACATGGTATTGAGTGGGTGTATAATGTTTCAGGAAGAATGGCCGAAAGCACGACAGACACCAGTATGGTCAGATCATGCTCTCTCCTTTATTACCCGAATAGCCTGACTTTTACAGTGAACTTAACAGGGACGAATAGTGTCTCACACAAGATTATTGGTCAAAAGCACTCAGACAAACAGTTACAAGAAAACAACCCCACCTGCAAGAAAACAACCCCCTTGCGATTAGCAGTCACGTAGATCCCGTCTTTGAAGCCAGCTGCTGGCAACAATATTTTTCTAAATTCCTCAATTGGGCGATGTGGGAACACTGTCATGGGAACTTCTCATAGTCGTCCTGGTAGCTTGGTTTGCTCACCTGCAGCAATCCATGGGATCTTTGCTGTTTCAAAAATCCCTCAACAATAACCCCTTTTTCTTTTTGAGCAAACCAAGCCCAATGTAACAGTCTTGCAAGTAACCCTTTAACCACATTTATTACAATACAACACGTAATGATGATTAACACCACAACAAACAGAATCCTTAATCCCTCTTTGATTAATCCCAGTAACCATCTAGGCATCCTTTCAAACAAATCAGTGAGCCATTGACTGAAAGGATTGATATCACATTGAATCTTTCTCATGTGCTCTTTCTGGAAAGTAATGGATTTGTGAATTGACTCATTATGATCAGAAAGGTTTAAACAGTACATTCCCTTAAAGTCCTCACACCCATGCCTTTGAGCCAAGAGCAAGAAGTCAATAGCAGCTCGATGCTGTAAGAGTGCACATCGCAGACTATTTGGATCTGGTAACATCTCCTC
Organism: Aythya fuligula; assembly: GCF_009819795.1. NCBI lineage: Eukaryota > Metazoa > Chordata > Aves > Anseriformes > Anatidae > Aythya > Aythya fuligula. Next base: position 5,626,406 of record NC_045594.1, on the reverse strand, counting down.
AAGTATCTCTGTTGTGGCATGGGCTTGCTTCTTGGCCCAGCATACCAATTTTTCTAAGTTGTTAAGTGCGGCTGCAGATGCCACTCCTGGCACTACACTTCCCAATGCCGCTCTAGCTGTAACATCAAGCAACTCAACATTATCATTGGAATCCGGTGCAAGCAATGCCCATTTATGTCTGGTGATCTCATGCAACTGCGACAAGCTAGGAGCAAATATAGAGAGTTTATCTAAGTAACATGGACTTCCGATAGCATTTGCAGGGATACCTTGCCAGGCCCTATCCCCACAAATCAGAAAAACATCAGGAGGTAAGGCCATAGCTGTACGATTGTTCCAAATGCTATAGTTGTTACCCCTTGTCTCCGTGCCATAAGCCCCTAAACCCTGCCTAGCAGTGTCATTGTAATCACAGGTGTTACTTGTATTTCTGTACCCATATGGCCCTTTCCAAGTTCCTGTAGCAGGATCTCGGTAATTCATTCTTATTTGTGGTAACACATTTGGTGCTGCTATATTTATTGTCTGAAAATGAATACTCGCAGGAGGGTCTTCTCGGTCACTAGTCAAATATGAGTGATTCAAGACAACCAATGCCTCGGACAATCGTTCATCGATGTTCCTGATCTTTTAGTCTCACTAATTGTTCCTTTAAAACCTGGTGTGATCGTTCTACCATCACTTGGCCCGTGGGAGAGTATGGAGTATGGAATATCAGTTTTATTTTCCTAGTTACTTCAGGCAATTACACCATAAGTATGAACTGGAATCAAAGGCAGCCAAGTGGTACACCACAACTGATATCACTAATGCACTTTTCTCCATCCCTCTAGCAGCAGAGTGCAGGCCACAGTTTGCTTTCACTTGGAGGAGTGTCCAATACACCTGGAATCGGCTGCCCCAGGGGTGGAAACACAGCCCTACCATTTGCCATGGACTGATCCAGTCTGCGCTGGAGCAGGGGGAAGCTCCTGAACACCTGCAGTACATCGATGACATTATTGTGTGGGGTGACACAGCAGGGGGAGTTTTCGAGAAAGGGAAGAAAATAGTCCAAATCCTTCTGAAGGCCGGTTTTGCCATAAAACAAAATAAAGTCAAAGGATCTGCACGAGAGATCCAGTTTTTAGGAATAAAATGGCAAGATGGACGCTGTCAAATCCCAATGGATGTGATCAACAAAATAACAGCTATGTCTCCACCAGCTAGCAAAAAAGAAACACAGACTTTCCTAGGTGTCATGGGGTTTTGGAGAATGCACATTCCAAATTACAGTCTGATTGTAAACCCGCTCTACCAAGCAACCCGTAAGAAGAATGATTTCAAATTGGGCCCTGAACAACGACAAGCCTTTGAACAAATCAAGCAGGAAATAGTTCATGCAGTAGCCCTTGGGCCAGTCCGAACAGGACCAGATGTAAAGAATGTGCTCTACACCGCAGCCGGGGAGAACGGCCCCACCTGGAGCCTCTGGCAGAAAGAACCTGGGGAAACTCGAGGTCGGCCCCTGGGGTTTTGGAGTCGGGGATACAGAGGATCTGAGGCCCGCTACACTCCAACCGAAAAGGAGATATTGGCAGCATATGAAGGAGTTTGATCTACTTTGGAGGTGGTCGGTACTGAAGCACAGCTCCTCCTAGCACCCTGACTGCCGGTACTAGGCTGGATGTTCAAAGGAAGTGTCCCCTCTACACATCATGCAACTGATGCTACATGGAACAAGTGGGTTGCACTCAGCAGGCTCGAATAGGAAACCCCAGTCACCCAGGAATCTTGGAAGTGATTATGGACTGGCCAGAAGGCAAATACTTTGGGATATCATCAGAGGAGGAGGTGGTCCGTGCTGAAGAAGCCCCACTGTACAACAAGTTACCAGAAAATGAGAAGAAATATGCCCTGTTCACTGATGGGTCCTGTCGTATTGTGGGAAAGCATCGGAGATGGAAGGCTGCTGTATGGAGTCCTACACGACAAGTTGCAGAAGCTGCTGAGTCTCTATCTCAACCCACAGGCTTTAATTTCTTTCTGATTCTCTCCCCCATCCCAGAGAGGGAGCAGGGAGGGTGAGCGAACGGCTGTGTGGTGCTTGGCTGCCGAAAGGGTTAAACCACAAGTTGGAAGAAAGAAACAAAAATAATCTCTCCTTATCCAAACTTATTTTTTTTTTATTTCAGTAGATAATTAAGCTTAATTAAGAACTGACATGGAAAACCGTACTCAGTTTCTCCAGCATAGCTCAAGCATACACCAAGCAAGGCGGGCAGCCTGGCACTAAATCACACTAATGGAAGGAGCCAGAGCTGAATTTATGGCAGGGCCATGGAATGATGATACAGAGCCTCCTGCCACCACTCACCCTACCTGTAGGATAACTCAGCCACGTGCTCCTCAAATGATGAATGAAGTGTGATGTGCTGGATGGTTTGCTGCCCAGATCAAGGATATGGGAAGTACTGTGCGATACATCAGAAGTTTCTTTTAGGTAAGTCTTTTAAGAGTCTTCTTAGATACATTTTGGGGTTTTCAGTAGCCCACCCTCCCCAGCAGCATTCAGCAGGTACCAGTTTGCAATAATTTGAAATGAATAGTAAGAAGTGCACCATATATATTTTATGGCCTCTGTTGGAAAGGGAAATCTTTCTATTAAATATCATAAAGCAAATTATTTAGAAACAGCTTCCAAGTAGGTTAAAGCAGAAGTTTGAGATGAAACAGAAGCACGGCTTTTCCAATGTCTCAAAATCATACCCCTTCCCCCCCCCCCCAAAAAAAAAAAAAAAAGCAAAAAAAAAAAAAGCAAAAAAAAGCAGTCCTTCCTAATGATACTGCTTTCTCTTGCTGAAATCCTGGGACATGGCTGAAATCTGCTGCTTTATTTCCAGGTCTCTATTTTCTGGAAAGCAGAAGAAAGGCATATGGAACCCCTCTGCATGGCACCTCTTATAAGCATGTGATGGGTGGCATGGCAGGGACAGAGGGGGTGCTGCTCCCGAGGGCCACTCAGGTGTACGTGGCTGCTGCCAGTCCTGCAGGTCTCAGGGTCCAGCGGGGTGGACGATGACCCAGAACATTTTCCCAATTGTTTTGCAGCAGTGTATTCACAAACACTACCTTTCCCCCTTGGGGAGAACCCACAGCAGAAAGAATCAGGCACAAACATTTCAGCTGGAAGCCGAGTATAGTTTGCAGAAAAAGGGGTTGCAGAAAAGACCAGCCTTTCTGCCAAGAAAAATGAATAACAATCAGAATAAAAGTAAGCCTTCAGAAAAATAAAAATCATAGGGGCTGTGAGAAAAGCAAAGCTCATCTCCCTGTTATGCTTCCACAAGGTAAACACTTCATCAAACTGAGTCCCCAAGTGCTGTTGCTCTGAATAGCTTCAGTTCTGCACAGCAAAATGCTGACAGCATCAACTTCTAGGGCCAAAAGGCAGCAATGTGATGACTCAGAGCAAGCCATACAGCTGCAGGACTGGACCGTTTTGCCCTAAAATACTTCTATGTTGCAGGAAGAACGGCCGAAAGCATGACAGACACTAGTATGGTCAGATCATGCTCCATTTTATTACCCGGATAGCCTAGCTTTTATAGTATTATATTATTTGGGTAACAAAATGGAGCATGATCTGACCATACTAGTGTCTGTCGTGCTTTCGGCCGTTCTTCCTGCAACAGCCGCTCTAGCTGCAACACCAAGCAATTCAACATTATCATTGGAATCCGGTGCAAGCAATGCCCATTTATGTCTGGTGATCTCATGCAACTGCGACAAGCTAGGAGCAAATATAGAGAGTTTATCTAAGTAACATGGACTTCCGATAGCATTTGCAGGGATACCTTGCCAGGCCCTATCCCCACAAATCAGAAAAACATCAGGAGGTAAGGCCATAGCTGTACGATTGTTCCAAATGCTATAGTTGTTACCCCTTGTCTCCATGCCATAAGCCCCTAAACCCTGCCTAGCAGTGTCATTGTAATCACAGGTGTTACTTGTATTTCTGTACCCATATGGCCCTTTCCAAGTTCCTGTAGCAGGATCTCGGTAATTCATTCTTATTTGTGGTAACACATTTGGTGCTGCTATATTTATTGTCTGAAAATGAATACTCGCAGGAGGGTCTTCTCGGTCACTAGTCAAATATGAGTGATTCAAGACAACCAATGCCTCGGACAATTGTTCATCGATGTTCTTGATCCCTTTTAGTCTCACTAATTGTTCCTTTAAAACCTGATGTGATCGTTCAACCATCACTTGGCCCGTGGGAGAATATGGAGCACTCATTTTTGGCTGAATCAGTAGGAAAATCCATTCCAGAACTCGAAAATGCTGCCCTATCATTCCACCCTTGCCATCACCTGTGTCACTTATAATACTCCTATTACCCGTGCTGTTAGTGTCAGTGGCATCCTCCTGATACCGTTTCTGTCTTTGTCGCCCCTTACTCTCCCCCTTTTCTTTTTGCCACTGACCAATCACCGCAAACGGATGAGACACATGATTGCTAATTAGGAAAGAGAGTGCAACGTCTGCTATACGGCTGCAGGCAGTGCCGGCTGCAACCTTAGAAGCTATTTGTGAAAGAGCCTGCCGGTGGTCATTTGGTAGTGTAATCTGCGGCTCTGCAGTCCTGCACCGCAATAAAGGTAGTAATATAGCTAAGCCGTCATTAGTAATCCGTACAATGTGGCAACCCCACTGAATATTATCCAGGAACATTTGTACATTTATCAAATTATGTAACACCATAGTTATATCACCTATCTGGGGACGAATAGTAGAGTCTGATATTTTCCATCCCAAGTATAGCCATGGCTGTTTCTGTTGAACCTTCTCTGGGGCTATCTTCGACCCTTTTGCTTCCAAAGTATCCCAAATAAACTTTAAATCCGAATCCTGGAAGCATTCTGGCCTACCAAACCGAATGTTATCCATATAATGGTAAATAATTACGTCACACCATGCTGTCCGAATTGGTTGTAGTGCCCAGGCCACATACAATTGACATAATGTAGGGGAATCCCTCATCCCTGCGGAAGCAATAGCCATTCATAGCGCTTTTTTTTTTTTTTTTTTTTTTTTTTTTGTTAATGGAGGGTACCGTAAAAGCAAATCTCTGGCAGTCCTGTGCCACCACATCTGGTTGCCTGGACTGATCGATAAATTTAGCATATGGTTCCCCAGGGGCCTGTTCTACAGATGCAAATGGAGGTGCTTTCTTTTCCCCTGGTAGACTAAGAAGAACCCTCAGTGCGAGCTGCACAGCTGTTTGGTGAGTAATCGCAGGGAACTGCAACTGAATCTGGGTATTGAGATAAGGACCTGTTGCCTTTAACATCTCTGCAGTAATCCCATACAGAGGGTCCCCCGGTTGACGCAGTCGACCCGCTTCCCCCTGTGGTAACTGCAACCATTCCCTTTCAAACAATAACAATGGGGAAGGAGTTAACAATAAGCGCGCCAGGTTTCGACAGTCAAGTGGAAACATTGGTTTTGCCTGAAAAATCCATTGAATTATCTGTTGAGCTGCCTGGGATTGTAATCCATAGTCCAAAACCATTTTTCAAGATTGTTGTAGAAGCTTGCAGTCATGCGGCTGCCACAACCTGGTGCCTTGCACAGGGTCGATAATAATAGGGCAGGCCAAGGATGTAGCATGCCTATGCCCCTCTATGAAAGCATCACGTATGACGTCGGAGCACCTGTCCCTTCTTGGACAGATGGAACCTGCTGTAACAGTCGATATTGATACAGCCAGGGGTGGCCCAGCAGTCTGGAGGGTGCGCTCAAGCATGCTCATTATTTCTCCTGAGGAAGTGGAATACAGGTGGTGGGAACGGAACATGGCACTCAGATCATCAGAGGAGCCGGCTCCGTCCAAAGACATTTGTTGCAAGGCGCTCACAGTGCAATGGTTTCCCTCTAGTGAAGACCGGAAAGTCAAAGCCTCAAGGGTTTTTGTGGGCTCAGCTGGAGGGTGCAGAGACACAGGATCAGAGCACCCTAAGATGTGTTCAGAGCTTATGGTTGAAAATAGGTCTTTTTCTGCAGAGAGATTCCAGCTTGATGGGTCAGACATGAGCTTCAGTGTGTTCTGAGAAAGCAGAGATTTGTCCTCTCCATCCTCAGTGAAGGTGTCATTGGCAAGGACGATGCTTGTTGTAGAGAAGACACGTTTGGTAGGTCTTGTTTGACATAGCTGCCTGAAACCAGGTGCAAGAAGCATAGATTTCTGGTCTATCTTCTCAGGTAAAGAAGTCTGTGGTGCTCTGGACTTCAGAGAATTACAGCTCCAAAGAGATTTAAAGGGAGAAATGCTGGTCATACCTTGCAATGTATCCTGAAGGGCTTCAATTTGCTCTGTCAGCCTCTGATTACAGTTTTTCAGGTGGTAGTTTTCTAGCTCAAGCTCTCTCAACTTAAATGTTACCCACTCTTTGATCTTAGCAGCTTTCTCTTGAGCAATTTTGAGTTCCTCAGTCCTCAGCTGTTTCTTTTTTGCTAGCTGAGTCTGCAGTCTGTTAATCAGGTCTTGTTTTCCTTGCACTGTACCCATCAGCTCCTTCAGTGAAGGTCGATTTTCGCAAGCTGCTGCTGCACCTCTCATTGGTGAAGCATCCCGAGTGGATTTATTGCTGCCTGGCAGCAGCACAGATGCTGGCAGCACAGCTTTATCAAGATTTTCCAGTGCGGGGGGTGGGGAGGGCAGCCCCCACTCCCCATCAGCACTCTGCTCAGATAGTCCCTCAGTTATTTCTGCCGCTGATTGATTTATTGGAGAGGCCATACCCCGAACCGGGGTGGGTGGAGGAACCGATGATAAAGATCGTGACACCCACATTCCTGAGGTCTCAGGTTTCATACTCGGCGGTCTGTCAGTCCCAGACAGTACTGAGAAAGCTTGTGCCGCTGCCATAGCCAGCTGCCATTCGGTTTTCATACTGCACAGTGTGTTAAGCACTGCAAGCCAGGTCATACATAAATCTTTATCAAACTTTCCGCTTGTGATGGTTGCATCCCGTAAATGATCTCCTACGAGCCGCCACTCATCTGGGCTAAAAATTAGAAGGATTTCCTTTAGAAAACCCTCCTTCTGGGCCCAGTGTACCAAGGATTTGATCTTTTTTACATTGTAAGATACGCCCCTCATAGAGAGAATGCTAGAGAGAAGCTGCACAGCCGCTTCCTCCATGGTTACGTCAGACGGGCTGCAGGGTCGTGATCTCCACCCCTCTGCTATGTGCCAACTCGCCACACGGTGGCGGTCGTCTGCCGTTGTGAACTGACGCCTCCGATCTCCCGTAGCAACTCGATCCCGGATGTCCCGCGTCTCACCGCGATTACTTCACTTCTCCGCGTCTCACCGCAATTCCTTTGTTCTCGCGTCTCACCGCAATCCGTATCAATCAATCAATCAATCTCTGCGTCTCACCACGATCTTTATCAGTCAATCGATCTCCGCGTCTCACTGTGTTCTCTGTATCAATCAATCAATCTTGATTAAGGAGGCATTGGGGAGGCATTGGGGAGGCAAGGACAATCCCCAGACATGGACTGTATATCTCGAAACAAGACACTGGAACTCATGATAAGGAAGCGGCAGACGGACAGAGAAACAAATGTAAGGACTATAAATCTCAAAACTGGACACTGGAATTCATTATAATGATACAACAAACGGAAGAATTAGCAACAACCAGCTCTTGCAATTAAGAAACATGCCAATTCAGCAGATTCCTGACCAAAGGTGAAAAGTACACTGTGAGGAAGACTCGGGGTCTTCCTCCCAAAGACCCCTGCCCACATCCCAAAGACCCCTGCCCACAATTCTTGGAAGGCTCTACGCAGGCGCAAGGTGCCAAAAGGCTAATTAGCATGAGAAGCGAGGGAAGGCGGGGATAGGTAATGCATATGTATAGGTGCTTGTAGAATATTGATAGATTGATTGTATAAATTCAAGACTACTTTCTGCTTTGGGTATGCACGATAGGTGGAGAGATCCCCCGTGCATCCAGCGCTGTTGAGGGATTTTTGAAACAGCAAGAATCCCATGGCTTGCTGTAGCTGAGCAAACCAAGCTACCAGGGCAACTATGAGAAGTTCCCATGACAGTGTTCCCACATCGCCCAATTGAGGAATTCAGCAAAATATTGTTGCCAGTAGCTGGCTTCAAGGACAAGGTCTATGTGACTGCTAATCACAAGGGGGTTGTCTTCTTGCAGGTGGGGTTGTTTTCTTGTAGTTGTTTGTCTGAGTGCTTTTGACCAATAATCTTGTGTGAAACACTGTCCGCCCCTGTTAAGTTCACTATAAAAGTTAGGCTATTCGGGCAATAAAATGGAGCATGATCTGACTCTACTGGTGTCTGTCGTGCTTTCGGCCGTGCTTCCTGCAACACAGCGCTGCAATAAAGAATATACCACTTAAAGGAATTTCGGCTTTGATCTTTGAATCAATCTGGCGACCCAGATGGGACAACCTCTCTGCCGGACTGCAGGACCCGCTGGGAACAGGACTCCCTAGGGTACCCCTGATATAGTATAAACTCACTTTAGGATAGAATAAAGCTTGTGGTTTGATATTGTATAAACTTACTTTAGGATAGAATAAAACTTGTGGAATGATATTGTATAAACTTACTTTAGGATAGAATAGAACTTGTGATTAAAAGTTAGCAAGGACAAAGTAAACAACATCTTGTTATCTGTAGACCTTCTGTTACGTTTAAGCATTTTGTTATTTGAAAACACCCCATTATCCGTTAACACTCAGTCAGGCTGAGACTTGAGATAACTTGAGTCAACTGTCTGTTATGTCTTGTTAACTGAGACATCCTGTTATCCGCCGACCCCCAGTTAAACCGAAAGACAACTCAGCATTTTTACAGCCTGGAAAACAACTGATTAATAAAGTGCATTACGAGGAAGACCTACAGCCTTCCTCCCAAAGACCACTGCCCACATCCTGGAGACCCTGGCCCACAATTCTTGGAAGGCTTTGCACAAGTGCAAGGACTGATAAGCTAATTAGCATACGAAGCGAGGGTAGGCGGGGTTAGGTAATGAATATGTATAGGCACTAATAGAATATTCATTGTTTCGCTGTATAAATATGAGATAGTGTCCTGGTTTCAGTTAGCACAGAATTAATTTTCTTCCTAGTAGCTGGTGGAATGCTGTGTTTTGGCTTAGGATGAGAAGAGTGCTGATAACACCCCGATGTTTTAATTGTTGCAGAGCAGTGCTTATACCAAGCCAAGGACACCTCAGACTTTTGCTCTGTCCTGCCAACAGGCAGGCTGGGGGTACAGTAAGAGCTGGGAGGGGACAGACCCAGGACAGGTGACCCGAACTAGCCAAAGGGGTATTCCATACCATCTGACGTCATGCTAAACAATATATGGGGGTGGCTAGCCGGGGGGAGGGGGCCGGACTGCTCGGGGTTAGGCTGGGCATCGGTCAGCGGGTGGTGAGCAATTGCATTGTGCATCACTTGTTTGTACATACTATTATTACTTTCGTATTATCACCATTGTATCATCATTATTATTATTGTTATTATTATTTTTGTTATTTTTTTTTCCTGTCTTATTAAACTGTCTTTATCTCAACTCACGGGCTTCACTTTCCATTTCTCTCCCCCGTCCCAGAGAGGGAGGGGGGAGGGTGAGCGAACGGCTGCGTGGTGTTTAGCTGCCGGTCGGGTTAAACCACGACAGTCTTTTTGGCGCCCAACGTGGGGCTCGAAAGGTTGAGATAACGGCAGATCTGATCAGAGTGTGTTAAACTAAAATTGGTGTAAGGATTAGACCTGCTTAATAGTCACTTGTCATGATGCTGATTGCTTTAATCACAACTCTGCTGCGCCTGTTTTCCAAATTGAGTATTATAGTACATTATTTTCCGTATTTGCTCTCTGTAGTGTTGTTTCTCCTCTCCGGGCCCTGGTTTCAGACCATTATGGTACTAAGTGTTATAGCAATGGCTTATGAGACGATAAGATATCTGGTCATGACTCTAACTTGGTATTTATACTCAGTAACATCGTGGACTCTGTACTTTGGAAACAGCATCTTGGGAACTATTAGCAATTATACCTATTGTTTTTCTCCATTAGAGAGTCAATCTGTGGAGGGGAAAGGGGAGGATATTTTTCCTTACTTGCTTACTCTCCCTTTCTCCTTCACCACCCCTGTATCCTCCTGGGTCACTCTGCCTTCCTCCTTCACCACCCTCTTATCCCCTGAGCTTGTCACAATAGCTCTCCAAGATATTGAATATTTCTGGAATACTCAGAATACCATAGTCTTGTTGTTCTGCCTCATGAATGCACTTCAGATTCTGCTTAAAGTTAAACAACTACTTATGAAGCTCATCCGGAGATCTGCCCGGAGGCAGTATAGTTGTGGGTGGCAGGGAGTATGGGTGGATATGGGCAGGCATCTAGAGCAGTTGGCACCCCCAGTGTGTTGGAAATTCACCCCTGAACAATGGCAAAATCCTCAAAAACTGGCAGAATGCTTGAAAAAAAGGTGTAATGATTCTGGCAGTTCCAAAGTAACACAAATCATTGTAACGTGCTGGGGCCTGGCTCATGCCTATCGAGCTGCCATTGATACTGCTGTCAACTTAGTGACAGACCCTGCGGCCACTCCAAACCCTGTGACAGATCCAACGGCCACTGTGACCCCTACGGTGGATTCTGCAGACGCTCCAGTCCCAGCTCCTGCAGCTGCTCCAGTCCCAGTTCCTGCAGTCGCTCCAGTTCCAGCTCCGGCCGCTACTCCAGTCCCAGTTCCTGCAACTGCTCCAGTCCCAGCTCCTGAAGCTGCTCCAGCTCCAGCTCCTGAAGCCGCTCCAGCTCCAGCTCCTGCAGCTGCTCCAGTCCCAGTTCCTGCAGTCGCTCCAGTTCCAGCTCCGGCCGCTACTCCAGTCCCAGTTCCTGCAACTGCTCCAGTCCCAGCTCCTGAAGCCGCTCCAGCTCCAGCTCCTGAAGCCGCTCCAGCTCCAGCTCCTACTGCTGCTCCAGTCCCAGCTCCTGCAACTGCTCCAGCTCCAGCTCCAGCTCCTGTAGCCGCTACAGCTCCGGTTCCTGCAACTGCTCCAGCTCCTGTAGCCGCTCCAGCTCCTGTGGCCGTGTCAGAGAAACGAGCTGTAGCAGTGCAAGTTGACCCTGCAGAGGGCATTCCAACCCCTGTGGCAGACCCTGTAACAAAGTCAGAGAAACGAGCAGTAGCAGTGCAAGCTGCCCCTGTAGAGAAGGTGAAAATATGGTATAGAAATTCAAGTCGTTTAGAACGCAGAGAGTCTTCTGCCAATCCAGGTAAGGCTTCTGCCAAAACTAAGTATAGAGATGACGAAGATGATGACGACGCTGGGCCGTCAAGGATTCAGGAGGAGGAAGATGAGGATGCCGAAAGAGCAACAGTAACTACCCGAAGCCTAAACGAGCGCGAGCTACGAGATGTGCGAAAAGATTTGGTCGCTGTATAGGTGAGCAGCTTGTCACCTGGCTGCTCCGGTGCTGGGACTCTGGAGCCAATTGTGTGGAATTAGACGGCAGGGAAGCCAAGCGGCTGGGATCCCTTGCTCGAGACGCCGGCATTGACAAAGCAATTGCAGATGGAGCACGACCCACCAGCCTCTGGAGGCGTCTCCTCTCAGCTGTGAGGGAAAGGTATCCCTTCAAGGAAGATATTTTATGTCTACCAGGCAAGTGGACCACTATGGAGAAGGGAATCCAGTACCTGAGGGAATTAGCCGTACGGGAAGTGATTTATGAGGATCCAGACCTCAAACAAACATCCACAGATCCAGATGAAGTCAAGTGTACACGACCCATGTGGCGGAAGTTTGTACGGAGTGCACCATCATCATATGCCAGCTCATTGGCAATAATGGCCTGGAAAGAGGATGAGGAACCCACAGTGGGTGAAGCGGCTAAACAACTCCGGCAGTACGAAGAAAGTCTCTCCTCTTCCTTACAGGCCTGCGTCTCAGCTGTGGAGAAACTTTCTGAAAAGGTTCACCAACTTGAAGAGAATCTATTGTCCTCCCCACCTGAACCAACCAGTGCCCACCGACCAAAGGAGAACACTTGGGAGAAACTTTCTGAAAAGGTTCACCAACTTGAAGAGAGATTATTCTCCTTCGCACCTGTACAAAGCAGTGTCTCAGCTGTCAGGGGTAGGCGTTCACCCACACAAGGGAAGACGATATGGTGGGTACTCACCCCGTGCCACCCTGTGGTTTTACTTACGAGACCATGGAGAGGACATGAGAAAGTGGGATGGAAAATCTACCGCGACCCTAGAGGCACGGGTACGTGAGTTGCAAAAGAAAACAATCAGGAAAAAGGGATTCTCCGAAAAGTTTGCTGCTCCAACTTCCAGCAGACAGTCCTTCAAACACAGAAACGAGGAAGATTCTGACCAGGATTAGGGGGGCCCTGCCTCCAGCCAGGGGGAGGAAAGGGACAATCGAGTTTATTGGACTGTGTGGATTCGATGGCCTGGCACATCACGCGCACAGAAGTATAAGGCTTTAGTAGACACCGGTGCACAATGTACTATAATGCCATCGAGCTATAAAGGACCAGAGCCCATCTATATTTGTGGAGTGACAGGGGGATCTCAGCAGTTGACTGTATTGGAGGCTGAAGTGAGTCTGACTGGGAATGAGTGGGAAAAGCACCGCATTGTGACTGGTCCGGATGCTCCATGTATCCTTGGCATAGACTATCTTAGAAGAGGATACTGCAAGGACCCAAAAGGGTTCCGGTGGGCTTTTGGTATTGCTGCCTTAGAGACAGAGGGCATTAAACAATTATCTACCTTGCCTGGTCTCTCAGAGGACCCCTCTGTTGTGGGGTTGCTGAGGGTCGAAGAACAGCAAGTGCCAATTGCTACCACAACTGTGCACCGGCGGCAATATCGCACCAACCGAGACTCCCTGATTCCCATCCATAAGCTAATTCGTCAATTGGAGAGCCAAGGAGTGATCAGCAAGACTCATTCACCTTTCAATAGTCCCATATGGCCAGTGCGAAAGTCTAATGGCGAGTGGAGACTAACAGTGGACTATCGCGGCCTGAACGAAGTCACGCCACCACTGAGTGCTGCAGTGCCGGACATGCTGGAACTTCAGTATGAACTTGAATCGAAGGCAGCCAAGTGGTACGCCACAATTGATATCGCTAATGCATTTTTCTCCATCCCTCTAGCAGCAGAGTGCAGGCCACAATTTGCCTTCACTTGGAGGGGAGTCCAATATACTTGGAATAGGCTGCCCCAGGGGTGGAAACACAGCCCTACCATTTGCCATGGGCTGATCCAGTCTGCACTAGAGCAGGGGGAAGCTCCTGAACACCTGCAGTACATCGATGACATTATTGTGTGGGGTGACACAGCAGAGGAAGTTTTCGAGAAAGGGAAGAAAATAGTCCAAATCCTTCTGAAAGCCGGTTTTGCCATAAAACAAAATAAAGTCAAAGGACCTGCACGAGAGATCCAGTTTTTAGGAATAAAATGGCAAGATGGACGTCGTCAAATCCCAATGGATGTGATCAACAAAATAACAGCTATGTCTCCACCAACTAACAAAAAAGAAACACAGACTTTCCTAGGTGTTGTGGGGTTTTGGAGAATGCACATCCCAAATTACAGTCTGATTGTAAACCCACTCTACCAAGTAACTCGTAAGAAGAATGAGTTTGAATGGGGCCCTGAACAACGACAAGCCTTTGAACAAATCAAGCAGGAAATAGTCCATGCAGTAGCCCTTGGGCCAGTTCGAACAGGACCAGATGTAAAGAATGTGCTCTACACTGCAGCCGGGGAGAACGGCCCCACCTGGAGCCTCTGGCAGAAAGAACCTGGGGAAACTCGAGGTCGGCCTCTGGGGTTTTGGAGTCGGGGATACAGAGGATCTGAGGCCCGCTATACTCCAACTGAAAAGGAGATATTGGCAGCATATGAAGGAGTTCGATCTGCTTCGGAGGTGGTCGGTACTGAAGCGCAGCTCCTCCTAGCACCCCGATTACCGGTACTAGGCTGGATGTTCAAGGGAAGGGTCCCCTCTACGCATCATGCAACTGATGCTACATGGAGCAAGTGGGTTGCACTGATTACTCAGCGGGCTCGAATAGGAAACCCCAGTCGCCCAGGAATATTGGAAGTGATCATGGACTGGCCAGAAGGCAAATACTTTGGGATATCATCAGAGGAGGAGGTGGGTCGTGCTGAAGAAGCCCCACTGTACAACCAGTTGCCAGAGAATGAAAAGAAATATGCCCTGTTCACTGATGGGTCCTGTCGTATTGTGGGGAAGCATCGGAGATGGAAGGCTGCTGTATGGAGTCCTACGCGACGAGTTGCAGAAGCTGCTGAGGGAGAAGGTGAATCGAGTCAGTTTGCAGAAGTGAAAGCCATTCAGCTGGCTTTAGACATTGCTGAACGAGAAAAATGGCCAGTTCTCTATCTCTACACCGATTCATGGATGGTAGCAAATGCCCTGTGGGGATGGTTACAGCAATGGAAGCAAAACAACTGGCAGCGTAGGGGCAAACCTATCTGGGCTGCTGCATTGTGGCAAGATATTGCTGCTCGGGTAGAGAACCTGGCTGTGAAAGTACGCCACGTAGATGCTCATGTGCCCAAGAATCGGGCTACTGAAGAACATCAAAACAACCAGCAGGTGGATCAGGCTGCTAAGATTGAAGTAGCTCAGGTGGACCTGGATTGGCAGCATAAAGGTGAATTATTTATAGCCCGATGGGCCCATGACACCTCAGGCCATCAAGGTAGAGATGCAACATACAGATGGGCTCGTGATCGAGGGGTGGACTTGACCATGGACGCTATAGCACAGGTTATTCATGACTGTGAAACATGTGCTGCAATCAAGCAAGCCAAACGGTCAAAGCCTCTTTGGTATGGAGGACGATGGCTGAAATATAAATATGGAGAGGCCTGGCAGATTGATTACATCACACTCCCTCAAACTCGCAATGGCAAGCGCCACGTACTTACAATGGTGGAAGCAACCACCGGATGGCTGGAAACATATCCTGTGCCTCATGCTACCGCCCGGAACACCATCCTGGGCCTTGAAAAGCAAGTCCTATGGCGACATGGCACCCCAGAAAGAATAGAATCAGACAATGGGACTCACTTCCGAAACAACCTTATAGACACTTGGGCCAAAGAACATGGTATTGAATGGGTGTATCACATCCCCTATCATGCACCAGCCTCCGGGAAAGTTGAACGATACAATGGCCTGTTAAAGACTACCTTGAAAGCAATGGGCGCTGGGACATTCAAAAACTGGGATACGCATTTGGCAAAGGCCACCTGGTTAGTCAATACTAGGGGATCTACCAACCGAGCTGGACCTGCCCAATCAAACCTGTTACGTACTGTAGATGGGGATAAAGTTCCTGTAGTGCATGTAAAAAATATGCTGGGTAAAACAGTCTGGGCTACTCCTGCCTCAGGAAAAGGCAAACCTATTCGTGGAATTGTTTTCGCTCAGGGACCTGGATATACTTGGTGGGTGATGCAAAAGAACGGAGAGGTCCGGTGTGTACCTCAAGGAGATTTAATACTGGGTGAGAATAGCCCATGAACTGAATTGCACCATGTTAAATAGTATATTATACTGTATGTTATCACTACCATGATTACTATAGGTGACTAATTAGAATGTATGGGAAAGAGTGTAACCTGAGCATGACATAAATGGTATGGAATAAGGGGTGGATAGATGTCCTGGTTTCAGTTAGCACAGAATTAATTTTCTTCCTAGTAGCTGGTGGAATGCTGTGTTTTGGCTTAGGATGAGAAGAGTGCTGATAACACCCCGATGTTTTAATTGTTGCAGAGCAGTGCTTATACCAAGCCAAGGACACCTCAGACTTTTGCTCTGTCCTGCCAACAGGCAGGCTGGGGGTACAGTAAGAGCTGGGAGGGGACAGACCCAGGACAGGTGACCCGAACTAGCCAAAGGGGTATTCCATACCATCTGACGTCATGCTAAACAATATATAGGGGTGGCTAGCCGGGGGGAGGGGGCCGGACTGCTCGGGGTTAGGCTGGGCATCGGTCAGCGGGTGGTGAGCAATTGCATTGTGCATCACTTGTTTGTACATACTATTATTACTTTCGTATTATCACCATTGTATCATCATTATTATTATTGTTATTATTATTTTTGTTATTTTTTTTTCCTGTCTTATTAAACTGTCTTTATCTCAACTCACGGGCTTCACTTTCCATTTCTCTCCCCCGTCCCAGAGAGGGAGGGGGGAGGGTGAGCGAACGGCTGCGTGGTGTTTAGCTGCCGGTCGGGTTAAACCACGACAGATAGTTTGTCACTTCAAACATGCACGATAGGCGGAAGGATCCCCCGTGCATCGAGCGCTGCAATAAAGAATATACCACTTAAAGAAATTTCGGCTTTGATCTTTAAATCACCCCCGGGATTTCCCGGAGGGACTCCTCGACTCACTGGATCACTGCGGAGGCAGACAAGGACCCCATCATTGTAATTGAGTATATTCTTTATTCTGGTTTGTTTTTCTGGTAGACTGGTCATCTGGAACTGTCTGTAAGTCAGAAGGTGATCTTCTGCGAGGCAGTGTTTGGTATATACTTTGTGGTTAGCACCATAAGTATATGTTTGGGGACCTTAAGGAAGGAGCTCGCTTTAAGGTCCATCTGGAATTGTGTTGCCTATTTCGGTTTTCTGACTTATGGAATGTGGTATTTAACTCTGGTTATTGTTACTGTGATTTTGGCTATATTCTTGGTGATAATAGTAGGTTCGTGGCGTTATAAGAAAGATATCGTTACGGTGTTACATATTTTGGTTTTCTGACTTATCGCATGTGGAATTTGACTCTGATTATTGTTATTGTGATTTTGGCAATATTCCTGGTAACAGTAATAGTTTCGTGACATCGCTATTGAAAGATACCTGCGTGCCCACATTTTTGTAAGTGATACGTGTATTCTGAAAGTGTGAACTGGAAAATGGGGGGGCAAACAAGCAGTGAAATTTTAAAGAAAAGTGCGTTAGGATGTGTTTTGAGTCACTGGAAGGATATTGGAGGATCTGCCGGTGGAAGTGTGAACAGGAAAACATTGATAAAATATTGTAATCAATGGTGGCCGCTTTATAAGCTGGAATGTGGAGAAAAGTGGCCCCTAAATGGAACTTTAAACTATAATATTTTGCTACAGTTAATGTTGTTTTTTTTTTGGTTTTTTTTGAATCTTTGATTGATCTTTGAATCAATCTCCGCATCTCACCGCAATCTCTGTATCAATCAATCAATCTCCTCATCTCACCGCGATTCCTTTGTTCCCGTGTCTCACCGCGATCATCTGTGTCCAGGTCGGTGCTTGGAGTTTCTCAGCGTCTCTCAGGGCTTCTCCGGGTCTCTGAAGTCTCTGAGCTTCTCTCAGCATCTGTCAGGTCTCTCAGCATCTCTCAGTGTCTGCAGGTCTCAGCCTGTTCGGGTCTCAGCCTGTTCAGGCGCCATATGTTGCAGGAAGAATGGCCAAAAACACAACAGACACTAGTATGGTCAGATCATGCTCTCCCATTATTACCCGAATAGCCTAGCGTTTATAGTGAACTTAATAGGGGTGGATAGTGTCTCACACAAGATTATTGGTCAAAAGCACTCAGACAAACAACTGCACGAAAACAACCCCACCTGCAAGAAAACAACCCCCTTGTGATTAGCAGTCACATAGACCTTGTCCTTGAAGCCAGCTGCTGGCAACAATATTTTTCTAAATTCCTCAATCGGGCAATGTGGGAACACTGTCATGGGAACTTCTCATAGTTGCCCTGGTAGCTTGGTTTGCTCAGCTACAGCAAACCGTGGGATCTTTGCTGTTTCAAAAATCCCTCAACACTTCTAATGTTATTTCCTAGCCATTCCATAGTAAGTTACCCACCCTTGATGGCAAGGCTGTTGGGGAAGGAAGAAATGCCACTTCCCCCACACACACTGGGAGACTTAACTGTAGCATGCTTAACTGTAGCATGAGGATGCTCAAGGCATCTTTGGGAGCAAACAGAGAACCAGCCCAGGCTGCATGTTCAGGACACCCTATTTAACGAGTGGTGTGCTGGGAAGAAGCACATTCGAGGTGCTAAAGTCACCTTTCAGACAAAACGGGACCTACATAGAAGCTGCCCCAGTTGGATCCACCTCTAAGCTTTCCCGAGCATCGCACTTTGCTTTCTCCTGGTGCAGCAGAGAAGGACGCCAGGTACAAGGCAGAAAAACAAACAAACAAACAAAAAAACACTAAAAACCTCTTACCAAATGAGCTAAAATGATGGGGGCCAGGGGTGAGAAAAGATATTTACTATGTCTCATTCAAACTTTGCTCCATATGCTCCATATGCTTCCTTTTTCTGTTGTTTTACTTAAAGAAATGTACTAAGAAAGCTCCAGCTCACTTTTGTTCTTTTGGTGAATAACAGCTGGGAGAAGAACAATGGGTTTTATTGGTGCATAAAGAACTACCGGGAAAGCAACCAAGCACCAGGAAAGCAACCAAGCTATTGGTGAGGACCATTAGTTACAACTGTCAACAGAATTTATACTGGTTTAGATTCTTCAAGCATTCAGCAGAAGTTTACTCCAAAGCATTCAGCAGGAGCTTCTGAGAGAAGGAGTTTGGAGAATCTTATCAAGTAGAGATAGAGCGCTGACAGTATTAAACTAGTGGATGCTGCTTAGTGTCTTTGCTAACTATGGTGCAAATTAACTAAAGCAAAAAGCCTTGGGCCCCTTACCAAGGTCAGTCTCCTAATAAGAGTGTGAGCTTGTCTTAAGAAACTGGTAGAAACTGGTCCTGCGGATGGGCAAGAGCCAAGGAGCAACTGAGTCTGCGCAAAGACAAGAGGTCAACTAGTGGTGACGAGGAAGGGTCACCAACCTTCATCCCCACGACCCCCGACAACCACAACCAGAATACACTGCACAAGCCACAAGCGCAGATGAGAGGAGCTTATGGAAATGACTCCTTGGAACTAATTTTAATATGAAGCAGGGACAGGTCATGAATATGTATAGGAGCATTGTGAAGCTTCATGCATATGTAACTCGTTACTGCATATAACCAAGGCAAGTTGCCGTGTTGGGTGCACACACGACTTTGGCGGGACTACCCCCCCCCCCCCCCCCCCCCCCCCGTGCTGCCCAGTGCTGAATAAACATACCTACTTTACAATCTTACTGATTGTGGAGTCTGTTTTCTGCAAGTCACTTCCCCCAAAGCATTCAGTAGGAGCTTCCCCCTAAGCAGGAGGTTCTCTCCAAAAGGCTGAGGCCAGAAGCCACCAGAGCACCAAGAGCAACTTGCTGCAGACCAAGAAGTTGGAACTGGGCTCTTTGAGCTTTGATCTTTTTTCATAGGCTGCTAAAACCTATATTATCAACAACTGATAATGGGAATTATCCCATCACTTAAGGATACCTTTTCCTTAGTTCATTCTTAATGTCTTTCCTATTTTGCACTTATCACCATAAAATACAGATACCCTGTAACCAGGTATAATGCAAAGAAATCCCACGTCCCAAAGAAATATTTGATCTAGCCTCCTTCCCAAGGCAGACACAGTGATGCCTCTTGCTCCAGGAAAGGTTATTTTTCAATATATGCAGGTCTACACGGTCTACACTGTTATAAGTGAGACCACGCAAATTTTCTGGTCTATCAAAAGTGTTTTATTAATTAATTAAGTAAGTAAGCAGGCACAAGCAAAACAGCGTTGGGCGGCTGGGGAGTCTCCGCTCCACCACGGCACGCAACTTCCCTTTCCAGTGTCGCTGTTTTATAGCATTCAAGTTCCAGCTTGTCGAGACTTGTTCTGAGGCTGCGCAGTCAGTTGTTGGGGGTCGTTATTCTTCCTCTGGTGATGCGTTGTGCTCGTGTTCAGGTGGGGGAAGTGAAGTGGCAAAACAGGATATCTTGCAGTGGGTGGTTGGTATCTCACAGAATCTTTGTTTTAACAAGGATGTTTACCCAACCCCCCTTCCCCATTTGTCTACTTGCTTAATCCCCATGTCACAATGCCGTGAGTTGTGAAACCTTATCTCCTCAGTAGATTCTTCAAATTCTCAGGGACAATGAACAAACCCCCTACTAATTTATCACAATCCCTCCTTTTTCTTTTTCTAACATATTTTGTTCATTGAATTTCTGAAGCATTTGCTTGCTTAGCACTAAAGTCTCAGAGTCATCTTCCTCCTGCTCCAGAGATTCGTATTTCGCACGCACAAGCATAAGATGAGCTGCCTCTAATCGGCTTTTCACAATTGCGATTACTCGATTGAATATACATGGTCCAAAAGTCAGTGCTAATATAAGTAACAACAAGGGCCCCGCTATGGTTGATAGCAGGGTAGTAAGCCAAGGTGAGTAATTAAACCAGGATTCGTACCAATTCTGGCGGGCTTCATTTTCCCTTTTTCGTTTTTCTAACCCTTCCCGTAATTTGGTCATTGTGTCTCTCACTACTCCAGTGTGATCAGCATATACACAACATTCCTCTTTCAGGGCTGCACACAGCCCACCCTGTTGTAAAAAATACCAAATCTAATCCCCTACGATTTTGTAACACTACCTCTGAAAGCGACCTGATAGATTTTCCAGGGCCGAGATGGATTGTTCAATTTGGGTCAGGTCCTCGTCCACAGCAATGCGTAAGGAAGTAAATTCTTGATTTTGTTTAACCAATGAGGCTACCCTGGTCCCCACTCCAGCTCCTCCCAGGATTAGGGTGGCCAAAGTTAGAGCCGTGAACGGTTCCCGTCTTTCCAGATGATGACTTGCCACTGTGTGCTGGGTGTACATGTGTGGTGGTTTTACCGTGCTGGGCAGCTAAACCCCACAACCGCTCTCTCACTCCCCCTCCTTTAGATAAGGAGGGGGAGAAGTAAAGCAAAGAACAACTCACGGGTTGAGATAAGGATAATTTAATTAAAGGGAAATAATTATAATAATTAAATAAAGACTACCATGAACTAAACAACTTAACTAAGGGGAAAATAAAAGGGAAAGGGGAAAAAGGGAGGAAAACAAACAAACAAAATAAATGAAAGCTATATGGAAGTGCAGAGGAAAGAAATTACTCTCTACTTCCCACAAATGAGCGATGATTGACCACGTCCTTGAAGCAAGGCCTCAACGCACGCAGCCGGTGTTCGAGAGGAGGACCGACGTCTTCTCAACGAGAGCCCATCCCTCCCCTCTTCTTCCTGTTTCCACCTTTTATTGCTGAGTGTGACACCACATGGTATGGAATATCCCTTTGATTGGTTTAGGTCAGCTGCCCTAGTGATGTTTCTCTCCTCACTTTTTGCCCACCCCCTAGGAGGGTTAGAGAAAGGCCCAATGCTGTGCCACTGCTGCTCAGCAGTAGACACAACACTGGTGTGATAACACTGCTGTTCCAGCTACAAGTACAGAGTACGGCACTGAATGGGCTGCTGCCGGGAAAGTTAACATTCCAGCCAGACCCAGTACAACCTCCACCCCTTATTCCATAACATTTGTGTCACACTCAGATCCCCATACTTTAGCATACAAGCATTCTCATCATTATCCCTTGTCCTTTAACAGGACAAGGATTTAACAGGATTAATAGGCAGGTGTATCTTTTCATTCCATAGGTCTTTCTTGGAAAATGTCCATAAGAACTGTTGATGATTAGGTCTTCATCTGCCAAAGTGGCCACTCAAGGCAGGCGGAGTTGGATGTCTGGACACCAGCACCAGCTTAGCTCAAGTCCTTGTTGCACTGCCCGGCTCCTTGCAAAGTTGACCTGTCGTTGATCCTACAGCATCTTCCTACAACATATAACTTAGATTATAGATTAGTTTTCTCTCAATGTCAAATCTCCTTGAAAGGTACCATTCCTGATATTATTAATAAACTGGTGTCCAGATGAGAAAAGGAAGGCAGTGTAATTCTGAATATTCTCTGAAAGATAGTTTCCATGGGACCCAAATGATAACAGCGCAGAGCCTGAATTCCAGAGTAAAACCAAGGTCAGTGCTTGGCAGCACAACGAATTAAAAAAAGTGAACACAGATTGTAGCACTTGGTCGGATCGGATATATAGGAGAAAGGAGAATATGACACGAATTGCATGACATATGAACAAAGCCATTATTATTAACAGGGCAAGGAACATGGTTACTAGCAAGCAAGTGTGTTAGTTGTATGCGTTTAATCAATTCTATTGTTATCTCAACCCTTCGAGCCCCACGTTGGGCGCCAAAAAGGACTGTGGTGGTTTTACCGTGCTGGGCAGCTAAACCCCACAACCGCTCTCTCACTCCCCCTCCTTTAGATAAGGAGGGGGAGAAGTAAAGCAAAGAACAACTCACGGGTTGAGATAAGGATAATTTAATTAAAGGGAAATAATTATAATAATTAAATAAAGACTACCATGAACTAAACAACTTAACTAAGGGGAAAATAAAAGGGAAAGGGGAAAAAGGGAGGAAAACAAACAAACAAAATAAATGAAAGCTATATGGAAGTGCAGAGGAAAGAAATTACTCTCTACTTCCCACAAATGAGCGATGATTGACCACGTCCTTGAAGCAAGGCCTCAACGCACGCAGCCGGTGTTCGAGAGGAGGACCGACGTCTTCTCAACGAGAGCCCATCCCTCCCCTCTTCTTCCTGTTTCCACCTTTTATTGCTGAGTGTGACACCACATGGTATGGAATATCCCTTTGATTGGTTTAGGTCAGCTGCCCTAGTGATGTTTCTCTCCTCACTTTTTGCCCACCCCCTAGGAGGGTTAGAGAAAGGCCCAATGCTGTGCCACTGCTGCTCAGCAGTAGACACAACACTGGTGTGATAACACTGCTGTTCCAGCTACAAGTACAGAGTACGGCACTGAATGGGCTGCTGCCGGGAAAGTTAACATTCCAGCCAGACCCAGTACAACATGTAATCCTCAAGGTGGTATAGAATCCTTGGTATAATTATCACCTGTTATACAAAAATCACGAGATGCATTAAAGAGTTTTAGTGATAGACAAGGAGTTATGCCCACTGATGAACAAACCCACCTAGCGTTGTTGGCTGGGATTAACCACTCAGCTGATTGTTTTCTATTCTCCGTGATATTACATAGGTGACACTTCCCACTAGGACCTGTACACACCTACCACCTCCAGTGACTTGTGTTAGTGTTACCCTTATGTCTTTTCCCCAACTGCAATGTAGAGGGTTGTTCTCGTTTGCGCGGGTGGGCTCCCCAGGATCCCCGATAGCATCATAATATGAAGGCCTTATACTAAAGCATAATCAACAGTGTTTTGTTACATTTGGGTTTGTTTTGTTTAATAATTGGTAGCTGGCATTCATGCCCCCCCCCCCATATGTTATTATCAGCTATGTTATCATTCTCGGCTTTACCTGAGCTTGTAGGGCTGCTGAGGGTTGGCACTGTAGTATTTTCCGCAGGCTGGATTCCCTGGACATTTTCTGACAATACCTCATTTGGTCCTACTGCCTGGGGCCTATCAGCATCCTCCTTTTTTATTAGTATGAGTCCTCCCCTATCTGTTCCGTGTTCGTAAAATCTGACATTTTTCCTAATACCCAGCACTGACACCAGGTCACATAATGTGATGCAGAAACTGGGAACACCCGCTGTCGTTGTTTGCTGGATGACGAATTGATCCTTCCATCTGATCAAGCTCCATTTAAAAGGCTGGTGGGGATGCGCAGACCCATAGCTGACCAAAACAATGATACTGACTCCCATGTATCGTAGGAGGTGGTCGGAGCCCATCTCTCCAGGGTGTTTTTAAATTGTCGGTCCCTCAGTCCCCCACCGTTTTCACTTCTCTGCCTCGCTTGTCAGTTCGGTTGCAGCGAACTACAAGGTATCGGTTCTTCTTGGCAGTAGCAGTGTTCTTCAGGGGAACCTACTAGGGAGCCTTCGAAACAGGGCCTCCTCCCCTTCCCACGATACACAGATGATACACAATACTTATCGAGTCCGTCTTAGTGTCAGCTTCAAGTCGTCAGGGCCTGGAGCTGCCTCCCATTTACCTTCCCGGATTGGTCCTTTCACATGGCTGGCATGCGTCCATCCTTTCTCTGCAGTTCAAATAGCCATTTCTGTGGTAAGCAAAACAACATAGGGGCCTTCCCCATCGTGGTGTTAAAATAAGTCTCTTTCCAAGTCTTAATTAGAATTGAGGGTGATCAAGTGGCAATTCCAAGTCATAGGGCATACCATATAGCATTTCAAAAGGAGAAATTCCTACATCAGTTCTGGGCTGCGTCCATATGTTTAACAGTGCAAGGGGTAAGCATTTTACCCAAGAAGCCTTAGTTTCCAGCATAAGTTTTGTTAGTTGTTTCTTAATTTCACCATTCATTCGCTCTACCTTTCCAGAAGAGGAGGGGTGCCAGGGGCTGTGAAAATCCCACTCAATCTCTAAGGTCTGCTTTAATCCTTGCAGTAAAGCTTTACACCCATTCAGTCACGTGGTCAATTAGGACAAACAAGTAACTCAGTAAAGTCTACCTGTATACTTTGGAAAGGTCAAAGCCCTGGCTCCCGTCCCCCTCTAGATGGGTCACAGAAGACCTTTTTATTTACCTTTTGACATCTAGTACATCCTCTGCATGTGTGCTTCCCTAAAGTGTATATTCCTACACAGACATGCTTTCTTAGAACAACATCACACATTGCTTGCACCTCCCAATGACTCTTTTGATGTAAAACAGTTAATATTTGCCTCGTTATCACTTTATTCAGCATTTCTCTCCCATCAGGGAGTATCCATTTTCCTTCAGACTTCATGGCTCCTGATTCCTTAAAAAAAAATCTTTCTTTTAAAACTTTTTAGTTCTTTCTTAATTTTCAACAATTCCCTGGATGCACATACACTACTGACTGCTTCTCATTGCACAGCTGTGGGTTAACTTAAAGGAAAAGTTGATGTCTGCATGCATGGCCCATATTTAGAAATTCTTTTGGTTACCATCATGCCTCATGAGGATGAAGGTAAAAAGATGCTGAGCCCAGGGCTCCAGCCAGCCCTAAGGGCTCAGCAGTGCAGACAGAGTGGCAAGTCACTGCTTCAGCTTTAGCACTGCAGGATTTTCTTTTTTGTGTGTATGTGCTTGGCAGTAGAGTAGGATCTTCCCCCATCCTCTGGATAGTTTCTTGAAAACGTTCCCTGCAGTCCAGTATGCCATATGCATACAATAAATATATACACACAACACATCTCCTTTGGAAAATTAATGTATTCTGTGTTGGGTCTGTCTGGGATGGTGTCCTGGTTTCAGTTAGGACGGAGTTAATATTCCTCCTAGTAGCTGGTAGGGTGCTATGTTTTGGCTTAGGTGCTGGTAATATGCTGATGGTTTAATTGTTGCAGAACAGTGTTTACACCAAGCCAAAGATGTTTCAACTTCTTGCTCTGTCCTGACAACAGGCAGGCTGGGGTGCAGCAAGAGCTGGGAGGGGACAGACCCAGGACAGCTGACCCAAACTAGCCAAAGGGGTATTCCATACCATCTGATGTCATGCTAAACAATATATAGGGGTGGCTAGCCGGGGTGGGGGGGCTGGACTGCTCGGGGTTAGGCTGGGCATCGGTCAGCGGGTGGTGAGCAATTGCATTGTGCATCACTTGTTTCGTACACATTATTATTGTTACTATTATCATCATTATTAATTTTATTATTATTGTTATTATTATTTTCCTGTCTTAATAAACTGTCTTTATCTCAACTCACGGGCTTCACTTTCCCGTTTCTCTCTCCCATCCCAGAGAGGAAGGGGGAGGGTGAGGCTGTGTGGTGTTTAGCTGCCGACGGGGTTAAACCTCAACAGATGGAGTCACGTTTCCATGCAGCAGCCCACACAGTGCTGTGCTCTGCACTCGTAGCTGGAACAGCACTGGTATCACTCCAGTGTTGTGTCTATTGCTGCACAGTGCTGGCACAGCATCAGGACTCCTTCCAAGCCCCCAAGAGCCAGCAGGCTGGGGGTGGGCAAGTGATGGGGAGGGGATATCGCCAGGGCAGCTGACCTAACCCAACCAAAGGGATGTTCCATAACACCTGATGTCACACTCAGCAAAAAAAAGGGGGGGCTCTCATGGGGGAGGGGGCTGTCCTCCTGAACAACCACTATGCGTTTTGAGGCCCTGCTTCCCAGGATGTGGCCAAACATCGCTCATTGACGGGAAGTAGAGATTTTTTTTTTTTTTTTCCCTTCTCTCTGTGCTTCCATACGACCTTATTGTTTCTTTTGCTTCTTTTTCTCCCTGTTATAAATGAGGTCTCAACTCAATCTGAATTTTGTAATATTTATAAAACAAATATTTCTATTAGGTATAAAAAGCAAGTAAACAGCGCTGGGTGTGCGGGGAGTCTACGCTCCACCAACACGCACACACAAACATCAAACATTCTAAATATACAGAACATTGCTTTGCATACTAAATGCAAGTATGCCTATACATATTCACGATCAGGAAAGGTAACAAACAATCCTTTAAGTTCCATAACTTAACAGTCTCCATTTTCCATTCCTTTTCTTGATTACATACAAGCCTGGGTCAAAAGGCACATCCAGGTCAACAGAGGGCGTAACAGCAAAGACCTTCGATGGCTGTAGCAGCAGAGGAGCCGATGGGTTAGCAGTTGGATCAGTAAAGGAGCCTGCAGCTCCCTCCCTATCTGGCAAACCACACGTTTCTGATTGTGGTCCCAAATGGCTCTTTAAGGCCTCAGAGATTGCTCGCCAGGTGCCGAGCAATCCCACTGCAACCTTGTCATTTTTAGTTGCAGAGTCCCACACCTTCACCTCAATTTGTTCCCATATTTCAGGCTCATAAACTGTCTGATTGTTAATAAGGACAATAAGCTGTAAGGTTACCAGGACACTCTTTGTTCCTAAGGGTGTATGATTCCCCATAATGCGCAGATGCTTACCAGTGAGAGGCAGTTGTCTGCGCAGGTCCGCTTCTCTCAGCTCGAGCTTCTCTCCAGCTCCAGTTTGGGTCACCTGTCGTGGGTCTGTCCCCTCCCAGCTCTTACTGCACCCCCAGCCTGCCTGTTGGCAGGACAGAGCAAAAGGCTGAGATGTCCTTGGCTTGGTATAAGCACTGCTCTACAACAATTAAAACATCGGGGTGTTATCAGCACTCTTCTCATCCTAAGCCAAAACACAGCATTCCACCAGCTACTAGGAAGAAAATTAATTCTGTGCTAACTGAAACCAGGACATCTATCCACCCCTTATTCCATACCATTTATGTCATGCTCAGGTTACACTCTTTCCCATACATTCTAATTAGTCACCTATAGTAGTCATGGTAGTGATAACATACAGTATTATATAGTAATTAACATGGTACAATTCAGTTCATGGGCTATTCTCACCCAGTATTAAATCTCCTTGAGGTACACACCGGACCTCTCCGTTCTTTTGCATCACCCACCAAGTGTATCCAGGTCCCTGAGCGAAAACAATTCCACGAATAGGTTTGCCTTTTCCTGAGGCAGGAGTAGCCCAGACTGTTTTACCCAGCATATTTCTTACATGCACTACAGGAACTTTATCCCCTTCTACAGTACGTAACAGGTTTGATTGGGCAGGTCCAGCTCGGTTGGCAGATCCCCTAGTATTGACTAACCAGGTGGCCTTTGCCAAATGCGTATCCCAGTTTTTGAATGTCCCAGCGCCCATTGCTTTCAATGTAGTCTTTAACAGTCCATTGTATCGTTCAACTTTTCCGGAGGCTGGTGCATGATAGGGGATGTGATACACCCACTCAATACCATGTTCTTTGGCCCAAGTGTCTATAAGGTTATTTCGGAAATGAGTCCCATTGTCTGACTCTATTCTTTCTGGGGTGCCATGTCGCCATAGGACTTGCTTTTCAAGGCCCAGGATAGTGTTCCGGGCGGTGGCATGAGGCACAGGATATGTTTCCAGCCATCCGGTGGTTGCTTCCACCATTGTAAGTACGTGGCGCTTGCCATTGCGAGTTTGAGGGAGTGTGATGTGATCAATATGCCAGGCCTCTCCATATTTATATTTCAGCCATCGTCCTCCATACCAAAGAGGCTTTGACCGTTTGGCTTGCTTGATTGCAGCACATGTTTCACAGTCATGAATAACCTGTGCTATAGCGTCCATGGTCAGGTCCACCCCTCGATCACGAGCCCATCTGTATGTTGCATCTCTACCTTGATGGCCTGAGGTGTCATGGGCCCATCGGGCTATAAATAATTCACCTTTATGCTGCCAGTCCAGGTCCACCTGAGCCACTTCAATCTTAGCAGCCTGATCCACCTGCTGGTTGTTTTGATGTTCTTCAGTAGCCCGATTCTTGGGCACATGAGCATCTACGTGACGTACTTTCACAGCCAGGTTCTCTACCCGAGCAGCAATATCTTGCCACAATGCAGCAGCCCAGATGGGTTTGCCCCTACGCCGCCAGTTGTTTTGCTTCCATTGCTGTAACCATCCCCACAGGGCATTTGCTACCATCCATGAATCGGTGTAGAGATAGAGAACTGGCCATTTTTCTCATTCAGCAATGTCTAAAGCCAGCTGAATGGCTTTCACTTCTGCAAACTGACTTGAGTCACCTTCTCCCTCAGCAGCTTCTGCAACTCGTCGTGTAGGACTCCATACAGCAGCCTTCCATCTCCGATGCTTCCCCACAACACGACAGGACCCATCAGTGAACAAGGCATATTTCTTCTCATTCTCTGGTAACTGGTTGTACAGTGGGGATTCTTCAGCACGACCCACCTCCTCCTCTGATGATATCCCAAAGTATTTGCCTTCTGGCCAGTCCATAATCACTTCCAAGATTCCTGGGCGACTGGGGTTTCCTATTCGAGCCTGCTGAGTAATCAGTGCAACCCACTTGCTCCATGTAGCATCAGTTGCATGATGCGTAGAAGAGACCCTTCCCTTGAACATCCAGCCTAGTACCGGCAATCGGGGTGCTAAGAGGAGTTGCGCTTCAGTACCGACCACCTCCGAAGCAGATCAAACTCCTTCATATACTGCCAAAATCTCGTTTTCGGTTGGAGTATAGCGGGCCTCAGATCCTCTGTATCCCCGACTCCAAAACCCCAGGGGCCGACCTCGAGTTTCCCCAGGTTCTTTCTGCCAGAGGCTCCAGGTGGGGCTGTTCTCCCCGGCTGCGGTGTAGAGCACATTCTTTACATCTGGTCCTGTTCGAACTGGCCCAAGGGCTACTGCATGGACTATTTCCTGCTTGATTTGTTCAAAGGCTTGTCGTTGCTCAGGGCCCCATTCAAATTCATTCTTCTTACGGGTTACTTGGTAGAGCGGGTTTACAATCAGACTGTAATTTGGGATGTGCATTCTCCAAAACCCCATGACACCTAGGAAAGTCTGTGTTTCTTTTTTGTTAGTTGGTGGAGACATAGCTGTTATTTTGTTGATCACATCCATTGGGATTTGACGACGTCCATCTTGCCATTTTATTCCTAAAAACTGGATCTCTCGTGCAGGTCCTTTAACTTTATTTTGTTTTATGGCAAAACCGGCTTTCAGAAGGATTTGGACTATTTTCTTCCCTTTCTCGAAAACTCCCCCTGCTGTGTCACCCCACACAATAATGTCATCGATGTACTGCAGGTGTTCAGGAGCTTCCCCCTGCTCCAGCGCAGACTGGATCAGTCCATGGGAAATGGTAGGGCTGTGTTTCCACCCCTGGGGCAGCCGATTCCAAGTATATTGGACTCCCCTCCAAGTGAAAGCAAATTGTGGCCTGCACTCTGCTGCTAGAGGGATGGAGAAAAATGCATTAGCGATATCAGTTGTGGTGTACCACTTGGCTGCCTTCGATTCCAGTTCGTACTGAAGTTCCAGCATGTCCGGCACTGCAGCACTCAGTGGTGGCGTCACTTCGTTCAGGCCACGATAGTCCAATGTTAGTCTCCACTCACCATTAGACTTTCGCACTGGCCATATGGGACTATTGAAAGGTGAATGAGTCTTGCTGATCACTCCTTGGCTCTCCAGTTGACGAATTAGCTTATGGATGGGAATCAGGGAGTCTCGGTTAGTGCGATATTGCCGCCAGTGCACAGTTGTGGTAGTGATTGGCACTTGCTGTTCGTTGACCCTCAGCAACCCCACAACAGAGGGGTCCTCTGAGAGACCAGGCAAGGTAGATAATCGTTTAATGCCCTCTGTCTCTAAGGCAGCTATATCAAAAGCCCACCGGAACCCTTTTGGGTCCTTGCAATATCCTCTTCTAAGATAGTCTATGCCAAGGATACATGGAGCATCTGGGCCAGTCACAATGCGGTGCTTTTCCCACTCGTTCCCAGTCAGACTCACTTCAGCCTCCAATACAGTCAACTGCTGAGATCCCCCTGTCACTCCATAAATACAGATGGGCTCTGGCCCTTTATAGCTCGATGGCATTAGAGTACATTGTGCACCGGTGTCTACTAAAGCCTTATACTTCTGTGCGTCTGACGTGCCAGGCCATCGAATCCACACAGTCCAATAAACTCGATTGTCCCTTTCCTCCCCCTGGCTGGAGGCAGGGCCTCCCTAATCCTGGTCAGAATCTTCTTCGTTTCTGTGTTTGAAGGACTGTCTGCTGGAAGTTGGAGCAGCAAACTTTTCAGAGAAGCCCTTTTTCTTGATTGTTTTCTTTTGCAACTCATGTACCCGTGCCTCTACGGTCGCGGTAGATTTTCCATCCCATTTTCTCATGTCCTCTCCATGGTCTCGTAAGTAAAACCACAGGGTGGCATGGGGTGAGTACCCACCATATCGTCTTCCTTGTGTAGATAAACGCCTACCCCTGATAGCTGAGACACTGCTTTGTACAGGTGCAGGAGAATAATCTCTCTTCAAGTTGGTGAAACTTTTCAGAAAGTTTCTCCCAAGTGTTCTCTTTTGGTCGGCGGACACTGGTTGGTTCAGGCGGGGAAGAAGATAGATTCTCTTTGAGTTGGTGGACCATGTCAGAAAGTTTCTCCACAGCTGAGACGCAGGCCTGTAAGGAAGAGGAGAGACTTTCTTCGTACTGCCGGAGTTGTTTAGCCACTTCATCCACTGTGGGTTCCTCATCCTCTTTCCAGGCCATTATTGCCAATGAGCTGGCATATGATGAAGGTGCACTCCGTACAAACTTCCGCCACATGGGTCGTGTACACCTGATTTCATCTGGATCTTTGGATGTTTGTCTGAGGTCTGGATCCTCATAAATCACTTCCCGTATGGCTAATTCCCTCAGGTACTGGATTCCCTTCTCCATAGTGGTCCACTTGCCTGGTAGACATAAAAGTTCTTCCTTGAAGGGATACCTTTCCCTCACAGCTGACAGGAGACGCCTCCAGAGGCTGTGAGATTGTGCTCCATCTGCAATTGCTTTGTCAATGCCTGCGTCTCTAGCAAGGGATCCCAGTCGCTTGGCTTCCCTGCCGTCTAATTCCACACAATTGGCTCCAGTGTCCCAGCATCGGAGCAGCCAGGTGACAAGCTGCTCACCTATACATCGACCAAAATCTTTTCGCACATCTCATAACTCACGCTCGTTTAGGCTTCGGGTAGTTACTGTTGATTTTTCGGCATCCTCATCTTCCTCCTCCTGAACCCTTGATGGCCCAGCGTCGTCGTCGTCTCCATTGTCTCTATACCTAGATTTGGCAGAAGACTCTCTGCGTTCTAAACGACCTGAATCTCTATACCATTTTTTCACCTTCTCTGCAGGGGCAGCTTGCACTGCTACTGCTCGTTTCTCTGACTTTGTTACAGGGTCTGCCACAGAGGTTGGAATACCCTCTGCAGGGTCAACTTGCACTGCTACAGCTCTTTTCTCTGACCCAGCCACAGGAGCTGGAGCGGCTGCAGGAACTGGAGTTGGAGCAGTTGCAGGAGCTGGGACTGGAGTAGCGGCAGGAGCTGGAACTGGAGCAGCTGCAGGAGCTGGAACTGGAGCGGCTGCAGGAGCTGGAACTGGAGCGGCTGCAGGAGCTGGAACTGGAGCGGCTGCAGAGTCCACCGTAGGGGTCACAGTGGCCGTTGGATCTGTCACAGGGCTTGGAGTGGCCGCAGGGTCTGTCACTAAGTTGATAGCAGTATCAATGGCAGCTCGATAAGCATGAGCCAGGCCCCAGCATGTTACAATGATTTGTGTAACTTTGGAACTGCCAGAATCATGACACCTTTTTTTCAAGCATTCTGCCAGTTTTTTAGGATTTTGCAGTTGTTCAGGGGTGAATTTCCAAAACACTGGAGGTGCCAACTGCTCTTGGTGCCTGCCCATATCCTCCCATACTCCCTGCCACCCACAACTATACTGCCTCCAGGCAGATCTCCGGATGAGCTTCCTACATAGTTGTTTAACTTTAAGCAGAATCTGAAGTGCATTCAGGAGGCAGAACAACAAGACTATGCTGGTCTGAGTATCCCAAGAATATTCAATATCTTGGAGAGCTATTGTAACAAGCTCGGAGGATAAGAGGGTGGTGAAGGAGGAAGGCAGAGTGATCCAGGAGGATACAGGGGTGGTGAAGGAGAAAGGGAGAGTAATCAAGTAAGAAAAAATATCTTCCCCTTTCCCCTCCACAGATTGACTCCCTAATGGAGAAAAACAATAGGTATAATTGCTAATAGTTTCCAAGATACTGTTTCCAAAATACAGAGTCGACGATGTTACTGAGTACAAATACCAAGTTAGAGTCATGACCAGATATCTCATCGTCTCATAAGCCATTGCTACAACACTCAGTACCATAATGATCTGAAACCAGGGCCCGGAGAGGATAAACAACATGACAGAGAGCAAATACGGAAAATAATGTACTATAATACTCAATTTGGAAAACAGGCGCAGCAGAGTTGAGATTAAAGCAATCAGCATTATGACAAGTGACTATTAAGCAGGTCTAATACGTACACCAATTTTAGTTTAACACACTCTGGTCAGATCTGCCGTTATCTCAACCTTTCGAGCCCCACGTTGGGCGCCAAAAAGACTGTCGTGGTTTAACCCGGCCGGCAGCTAAACACCACACAGCCGTTCGCTCACCCTCCCCCTCCCTCTCTGGGACGGGGGAGAGAAATGGAAAGTGAAGCCCATGAGTTGAGATAAAGACAGTTTAATAAGACAGGAAAATAATAATAACAAAATAATAATAACAACAATAATAATAATAATACAATGGTGATAATAGGAAAATAATAATAATATATACAAACAAGTGATGCACAATGCAATTGCTCACCACCCGCTGACCGATGCCCAGCCTAACCGAGCAGTCCGGCCCCCTCCCCCCGGCTAGCCACCCCTATATATTGTTTAGCATGACGTCAGATGGGATGGAATACCCCTTTGGCTAGTTTGGGTCACCTGTCCTGGGTCTGTCCCCTCCCAGCTCTTACTGCACCCCCAGCCTGCCTGTTGGCAGGACAGAGCAAAAGGCTGAGATGTCCTTGGCTTGGTATAAGCACTGCTCTACAACAATTAAAACATCGGGGTGTTATCAGCACTCTTCTCATCCTAAGCCAAAACATAGCATTCCACCAGCTACTAGGAAGAAAATTAATTCTGTTCTAACTGAAACCAGGACAATGAGGCGATCAAAGTGCCTGTTCCCGTCCTGGTCTCCATTCTGCCACCCTGTTCATCATCACTTCTTTTTCCTGCTTCTTTATTGATGTAACTTCATCGTGCTGCCCTTTTTTTTTTTTTTATCTTTTTCTTCTTTTTTGAGGGCAGGCTCCCCTCTTATACACTTCTCTCCACAGCAGTTCTTTTCAAAACAACTTTTCATTGGTCAAACAACTTTGAATGTAACAACAACAGCAAACACACAGAAACATCCATGCCTTATCGGCTGGAGAACAAGAGAACCAGCTGCAGAACAAGAAACCCCAGACTGCATGGAGTCTCCTGAATCACCCTTCTTTGTTCCCTCTAAACTCTTTTATATTCCTGATGGCCTCGTCGTTAAGAGTCTAATGTTATCTCAACCACGGGGCTTTCCAACCCCCATGGCCACATTCCCAAATCTCCCCCTTCTTTATTATTATCAACCATTTTCTCAACACGAATTACCACTCCATATATAACAATCCCTCCTCTTCTCTTGAATATCATTAATTCGTGTCTTGTTATCAAATTTGGCAAAGGCCAATTGAACCACAAGAGAATGCTTTCACAATATTCTCTGCAAGATTTATAAACAAGTTTTTAGCAATGGTTGGAATCCCGTATCTAGAATATTTCACCCAACTCATTGTTCCACAAGATGTACAATAATCATCACCAGCAGCATCACATACATCAAATTCGATTGATTAAAGTAGATAACCAATCCTCTAGGTATATTTCCCACCTATTATTTTGATTGCTACAATTAGCATCCAACAGGGGTAGCTATGTCCTGATATACTTCAAGTTCCTGTTATGGGTCCCTTTTCACCTGACCCATCCTGGAAGCTTCAAATAAGTTTCAAATCCCTGGAGCCCTCAAAGAGGTTCAGAATCCCTGGAATCCTCCCTCCGAGAGGTTCCGAATCCCTGGCCGTATCCCTGGAAGCTTCAAATAAGTTTCGAATCCCTGGAACCCTTAAAGAGGTTCTGAATCCCTGGCTATGCCTGTGTCTAGAGATGTCTTGCAAGTGGTTAAACCACCCACGAATTCTTAGCTTCGGAACTAAATTCCGTCTCAGCCACACCCCCACACAGTCACAAAACCGAATCCACCCAACCGAACGGTATCTTTGTTCGGGTCTTCGTGCAGAATTACGGGTCACAAAATAAGAGGCAAGTAAAGAACCAAGAGCTCTTATGTTCGATGAGGCCATCAGGAATATAAAAGAGCTTAGAGGGAACAAAGAAGGGTGATTCAGGAGACTCCATGCAGTCTCCAGGTTTCTTGTTCTCCAGCCACTAAGGCATGGAAGTTGTTGGGTGTTTGCTGTTGTTGTTATATTCAGAGTTGTTTGACCAATGAAAAGTTGTTTTGAAAAGAACTGCTGTGGGGAGAAGGGTATAAGAGGGGAAACTGCCCTCAAGATAAAATAAGGCAACACGATGAAGTTACATCAATAAAGAAGCAGGAAAAAGAAGTGAAGAGGAACAGGGTGGCAGAACGGAGACCAGGACGGGAACAGGCACTTTGATCGCCTCATGAAGACAGGTTCGGCCAAACTCAGCAAACTGCTCAGAGAAGCTCGTACAGAAAGTCGCTGGAAATGGGTGCACTGGAGCTGCAAAGAAGCTCAAGCTGAGAGAAGCAGACCTGTGCACACAGCTGCCTCTCGCTGGTAAGCAGCTGTGCATTATGGGGAATCATACACCCTTAGGAACAAAGACTGTCCTGGTAACCTTACAGCTTATTCTCCTTATTAACAATCAGACAGTTTATAAGCCTCAAGACCTCTTATTATTTATGACACTCAAGACCTCTTATTCTTCTATCCTTTTTGAAGATGGTACACATTAACGTGGCCACAGAAATTGGGGAGAGGGCTTCTAACCACTTCTATATGAAGTGGGACGATTAGTAGATGGAGCGGGAGTACAGGTGGTGTTTTCCTCCATCCCTACAGTGACAGGGAAGGGTACTGAGAGGACACGGAAAACCCACCTGATAAACACATGGCTCAGAGGCTGGTGCCAACACAGAAATTTTGTGTTTTTTTGACAATGGGGCACTTTACTCAGCACCTGGCCTGCTAACTGCAGATGGGTCCCACCTGTCTCTAAGGGGAAAACAGAAAGTAGCACATGAGCTGGTGGGCCTCATTGAGAGGGCTTTAAACTAGATAAGAAGGGGGATGGGAGTGAAATAAAGCTTGTTGGAGGTGTGCCAGGGGGAACAATGGCAAGACTGGGAAAGAAGGCAATGACCCAGCTGAAGTGCATCTACACTAATGCATGCAGCATGGGTAACAAATAGGAGGAGCTGGAAGCCATTGTGCAGCAGGCAGGCTATGATTTGGTTGCCATCATGGAGATGTGGTGGGACCACTCCCATGACTGGAGTGCTGCAAAATCTGGCTATAGGCTCTTCAGAAGGGACAGGCAGCACAGAAGGGGTGGTGGTGTGGCTCTCTATATTAGAGAGTGTTTTGATGTTGTGGAACTTGAGGCTGGGAATGATAAGGTTGAGTCCCTATGGGTTAGGATCGGTGGGAAGGCCAACAAGGCAAGCATCCTGGTGGGGGTCTGTTACAGACTGCTGAACCAGGATGAAGAGACAGATGAGGCGTTCTACAAGCAGCTGGCAGAAGTTGTGCAATTGTCAGTGCTTGTTCTCATGGGAGACTTCAACTTCCCAGACATATCCTGGAAATGCAACACAGCTCAAAGGAAGCAGTCTAGGAGGTTTCTGGAGAGCATGGAAGATAGCTTCCTGATGCAGCTGGTTAGTGAGCCTACCAGGGGAGGTGCCCTGCTAGACCTTCTCTTCACAGAGAACTGGTGGGAGATGTGGTGGTTGGGAGCTGTCTTGGGCAGAGTGACCACAAAATGGTAGAGTTCTCTATTCTTGGTGAAGTCAGGAGGGTGATCAGTAAAACTGCTGTCTTGGACTTCCGGAGGGCAGGCTTTGAGCTGTTCAGGACACTGGCTGGCAGAGTCCCTTGGGAGGCAGTCCTGAAGGGCAGAGGAGTTCAGGAAGGTTGGGAACCTTTGGGAACCAACCTTTGGGAAGGTTGTTGAAGGGATCAGGGATGCAGGTAGTGTTCTCCTCTGTCCTCCCGCTGGGTGACTGGGATCCAGAAAGAAGGAGAACAGGACAGGTAAATGACTGGGTGAGGTGGTGGTGTCTGGACCAAGGATTTGGGTATTTTGATCTTGGGCAGCCCTTTGAGAAGCCGGGTATGTGGGCTGCTGACCAACTTCAACTGAGCAAGTGGGGCACAAGTGTGTTGGGGAGCAAGCTCTCTGGGCTAATTACCAGGGCTTTAAACTAGGTTTGACAGGGGAAAGGAGGGGAGCTAAAAGTGACAGAGAAGGTCTCGGTGAAGTTGTCACTGCTGTTGCTGATGAAGATAGTAGGGATAAACTTCTGAGTTATCCCATAGGATCGTCTGAGGGCTCCTCAGAGAAGGTAATGATCCCAATACCCTGTCTGGAATTTTTTTCTTCTTGCATCCCTCCAGGGGTAACTGTGCCTGCAGTTTCCCTAAAATGCCTGCATACCAATGCACGGATCATGGGAAATAAACAGGATGAGCTCAAGATCTGTGTACAATTGTGGGGTCACTATCTCATTGCAATCACAGAGATGTGGTGGGACAGTTTGCATGACTGGAACATTGTCATGGAGGGCTATGTCCTTTTTAGGAAAGACAGGCTGAGGAAGTGAGGGGGTGGGGTTGCCCTTTATGTGAGGGAGCAATTAGAGTGTACCCAGCTCCACCTGGGGGAAGGTGAAGGACAAGTGGAGAGCTTGTGGGTGAGAATTAAGGGGTGGGCAGGTAGGGGGGACACTGTTGTGGGGGTGTACTACAGGTCACCAGATCTAGAGGAGGAGGTTGACGAGGCCTTCTACAAGCAGCTGGAAGTAGCCTCATGATCCCAGGTGCTGGTTCTCATGGGGGACTTGAATTATCCAGACATCTGTTGGGTAAGCAACTCGGCCAGGCATGTGGGCACACACAGTCCAAACAGTTCCTACAATGTGTTGAAGACAATTTTCTGATACAGGTGGTGGAGGAGCTGATGAGGCAGGGGGTACTTCTGGACCTTGTCCTTACCAACAGGGGCTTGTTAGGGATGTGAAGGTTGGGGGCAGCTTGGGATGCAGCAACCATGAGATGGTGGAGTTCAAGATGAAACTAGGCAAAGGAAGTAAGGCTAAAAGCAGGATTGCTACCCTGGACTTTCAAAGAGTTAACTTCGACCTCTTACAGGACCTACTTGGGAGTACCTCATGGGCTAGGTTGCTAGAAGGCAAGGGTGCATGTGAGAGCTGGGCTACATTTAAACAGCACTTCTTCCATGCTCAGGATTGGTGCATCCCAAAGAGTAGGAAGTCGGGGAAGGGGGGCAGGAAACCTGTGCGGATGAGCAAGGAGCTCATCAATAAGATCAAAAGGAAGAGGAAGGTCTATGAAATGTGGAAGAAGGGCTTGTCCTCTTGGGAGGAGTATAGGAGTGTTGTCAGGGCCTGCAGGGACGTGACAAGGAAGGCTAAAGCCCACCTCGAGATTAGGCTTACAAAAGAGATAAAAGATTATAAGAAGGGGTTTTTAAGTATGTAAACAGTAAAAGGAAGACTAGGGATAATGTGGGTCCCTTGCTGAACAAGGGGGGTGTCCTGGTAACGGGAGATGCTGAGAAGGCGGAGATACTGAATGCTTTCTTTGCTTCAAAGAGTACCCTCCGGGACTCCTACACCCTGGAGGGAGGGGAGAGTCTGGGAAGTGAAGATCTCCCCCCTTGTTGACAAGGGAGTAGTCTGTGAGCGTCTGAGTGGGATCAACACACGCAAATCCATGGGTCCTGATGGGATGCATCCACGTGTGCTAAGGGAGTTGTCAGAGGTGGATGTCATCTACCTTGACTTCAGTAAGGCTTTTGATACTGTCTCCAATGATATTCTGCTAGCAAAGCTGAGAAAGTGTGGGATAGAGGAGTGGACAGTAAGGTGGGTTAAAAACCAGCTGACTGACCGAGCTCAGAGGGTGGTGATCGGCGGTGCGGAGTCTGGATGGAGACCTGTGACTAGCAGTGTTCCCCAGGGGTCGGTGCTGGGTCCGGTCTTGTTTAACATCTTCATCAATGACCTTGATGAGGGAATAGTGTCTGCCCTCAGCAAGTACACTGATGACACAAAGCTGGGAGGAGTGGCTGACATGCCAGAAGGCTGCGCTGTCATTCAGCGAGACCTGGACCGGCTGGAGAGATGGGCAGGAAGAAACCAAATGAGATTTAATAAGAGGAAGTGTAGAGTCCTGCACCTGGGAAGGAACAACCGCATGTATCAGTACAGGCTGGGGGATGACCTGCTGGAGAGGAGCTCCGAGGAGAAGGACGTCCTGGTGGATGACAGGTTGACCATGAGCCAGCAGTGTGCCCTTGTGGCCAAGAGGGCTAATGGGATCCTGGCGTGCATTAAAAGGAGTGTGGCCAGCAGGTCAAAGGAGGTGATCCTCCCCCTCTACTCTGCCCTGGTCAGGCCTCACCTGGAGTACTGTGTCCAGTTCTGGGCTCCCCGGTACAAGAAAGATGGGGATCTCCTGGAAAGAGTCCAGCGGAGGGCCACAAGGATGATACGGGGCCTGGAGCATCTTCCCTATGAAGAAAGGCTTGAGAGATCTTGGTCTGTTCAGCCTGGAGAAGAGAAGACTGAGAGGGGATCTCATCAATGTGTATAAATACCTGAGGTGTGGGGGACAGAGGGATTTGGTCAACCTCTTTTCAGTGGTTTGTGGAGACAAGACAAGGAGTAGTGGTCACAAGATGGAGCATAGGAAGTTCCGCACTGACATGTGAAAGAACCTCTTCACAGTGAGGGTGACGGAGCATTGGAACAGGCTGTCCAGGGAGGTTGTGGAGTCTCCTTCTCTGGAGATATTCAAGGCCTGTCTGGATGCCTACCTGGGCATCCTGCTCTGAGGAACCTGCTTTGGCAGGTGGGCTGGACCCGATGATCTTTCGAGGTCCTTTCCAACCCCTTCAGTTCTGTGATTCTGTGAAGGCTGGGCACTCTCCATGAAGGAAATCTTAATGGCTCAGGAGCAGTGTGTCCCCACATGCCCAATGACAAGCCCGTGCGGAAGAAGACCGGCCTGGCTGAACAGAGTTGTGGCTAGAGCTTAGGAAAAAAAAGAGGGTTTATGACCTTTGGAAAAGGGGGGGGGGGGGGGGGGGGGGGGCAGGGAACGGGGCATGGACACTCTGAAGGATTATAAGGATGTTGTGAGGCTGTGCAGGAGCAAAATTAGAAAGGCCAAAACTCATCTGGAGCTCAGTTTGGCCACTGCTGTTAAAGGTAACAAAAAATGCTTTTATAAACACAAATACATAAACACACAAAGGAGGACTAAGGAGAATCTCCATCCTTTACTGGATGCGGGGGGAAACTTAATGATGAGAGATGAGGAAAAGGCTGAGGTGTTTAATGGCTTCTTTGCCTCAGTCTTTAGCGGCAAGACCAGTTGTTCTCTGGATACTCAGTATCCTGAGCTGGTGGAAGGGGACAGGGAGCAGAATGTGGCCCTCATGATAAACAAGGAAATGTTTGGCGACCTGCTACAGTGTTTTGGTGATTTTTGAAAACCTTCACACGTTTTTGAAAATTTAAGGCTGTGGGATTGACTGTGGAGTGGATGCCCCTAGGTGCACCCCGAGCATTTTCCTCAGAGGGGTCTCCACTCTCAGCCACTCACCGTGGGAGTAGACAAGGATCTCCTGAAGCTGTGGACAAATTATGTTAAGTGGTATTTTCTTGTTGTATGAGTGAGAAGTGCAAGAGGCCTCTTTGTGTGACTGTGTGATTGTGCTACACGGAACAGAGATGCGGAGTGATGC
This sequence comes from Aythya fuligula, assembly GCF_009819795.1. NCBI lineage: Eukaryota > Metazoa > Chordata > Aves > Anseriformes > Anatidae > Aythya > Aythya fuligula. The sequence goes on along the minus strand of NC_045594.1, from coordinate 5,585,828 downwards.
AGTGAGACGCGGAACAGAGATATGGTGGGACGCAGAGAGACGCGGGACACAATATGGTATCAGACTCGCAGTATGCTGAGCAGTACCAGTTTGGGTGCCAAGCTGATTTGTGAAGGCTGCCCAAGATGTCTCAAGGGACAGGGAAGTTGCTGCTGGTGATTCTAATACTGCCAGCAGGGCTTGCACTTGTGATTAAGATCGAGCCGCGACAAAATCTGTGGGTGACATGGGCAAATCAGAGTGGTATATCAGAATTTTGTCTGTCCATGGCATCATCCACGGATCTGTTCAGGACTTGCCTCATAGGTATACCTGTGTATGACCCTTCTGAGTTTGGCCAGTATGCTACCAACAATTGCCGCAGTGCCTCATCTGTAGCTGTGTGCTCAGTGAAAGTGATAAAATCGCTTACTGTCCTGCTGCCCTGGGATCCACGAGAGTTACAGTTACTTGGGTTTCAGAGGATCGGGAACACATCACAGAATTGGACTCAAGTATGTTTTGTGTTCGGTAATTTACAGCAAAGATCAAGTCCTGTCAAAAAACAATCCAACAGGGTGGACAAATGTGACTTCAGAAGGGCCATATGGGTACAGAAATACAAATAACACCTGTGGTTATAATGACAGTGCTAGGCAGGGTTTGGGGGCCTATGGCGTGGAGACAAGGGGTAACAACAGTAGCATTTGGAACAATCGTACAGCTATGGCCCTATCTCCTGATGTTTTTCTGATTTGTGGGGATAGGGCCTGTCAAGGTATCCCTGCAAATGCTATTGGAGCTCCACGTTACTCAGGTAAACTTACTATATTTGCTCCTAGCTTGTCGCAGTTGCCTAAGATCACCAGACATAAATGGGCATTGCTCACACCGGATTGCAAGCTGAAATGGAGTGCAAGCCAATCCATCAGCTGACACTGTTTTATTTTTCCTCTGAAGGAAGCTGATTTATGTAGCCACCAGTTTTGACTGCTCAGTGAATGCATTTTGTTTGCTTTTCCTGTTAGTTTTTAGTATAAAAATAAAAGTCAAAAGGCTAACAAATGAAAAAAAAAAAATGTTAGGGTGTAGGTTAATTAATCCCCAGAAATTGTCTTGCTCATGCAGCTACAAAGTTTGCTAATCATAGAAGTACATTTTTCAAGCTAAAGCTTAGCAATATTTACCTAAAAACTTCAGTAATGAAGGTCAAAATCACTGAGCACAGGAGATGGAAACAAGCTGTGCCACAAAGACACCTCACAGGGCATGTTCAGCATCTGATGTGCAGGCTGAAAACTCACCCAAAAAACTTAACTTATAAAGATGCAAATGATTACTACTTTTCCAACCGAACTAACATAAGGCAGAGGTTGCTACAAAGCCCCCGAGTTGTTTTTGTGGGTGTTTTACCAATCTGCTCTCTGTGGCAGGCAGATTAGCATCAGCCTGGCATGGAGTCTGTGAACTCACTGCAATAAAAAGATGTCAAGATAACAGGGCACATACTGGGGAGAAAGCATTCAGGGGGCAGTGGTGCTGGTTGGCATCATTTCTTGTGGAAGGCCTTGTGTCTGTCTGTCAGTCCGTCCCTTCTGCTCCTGATGCCCATACTGAATTTCAGTCACGGCTGACAGCAAGTCAATGCTCTCGAGGACAGCCTCTCACTGGAAAATTTTAGGGAAATACAGAGGTCTTGTGGATAGCACATGTATGCTTCTGCCTTCATTATTCCAGAGAGCTTGACAAGGGGAGAAATACCAACCACAGAGTGGGTTGTCTGGTGTCTAACATGGCAGAAAACCTCATTTAAACTCTTCTGCTTATCTGAGCATTTGCAACATTTCTCTGCTGGGTGAGTCCTCCAGGATGCAACATGGGAATATGGGTACAGTTCACTGCTGCACTTGTTTAAAAAAATAAATTAAAAAATCTGTCCACCACAATCCACAAATCCAGAGGAAGATAATTTTCCTCAGCTCTGCTGCTCAGAAAACTATTTTGAATGTTTTGTGAATGTTTATAGATTGGCGACACGCATGGTTCCTCCTGCAGCCATGTGTGAACATTTAATTCTGCTAGCATCCTAAATACAGCGATACTAGCAAGTTTATTTTATATAATAAGAGGCCTGTGCTGACATACAGTCAAGATCTGCTCTCCAATTATTTTTACTAATTACTTCTTATGCAAATGAGTGAGGCAATATACTGATCAGATAAAATGATATAAACAAATCCAGATAGTGTGACCGTAACAGGAAATAAAGAAATACTGAAAGTCAAAAGGCGCCAGTGTAAAGTGCTTGTGATTTGAGAGGAAACAATTCCAGACCTTAAACAACAGAAGCAGTTGTTAGACATGAGCTGGTCATTACTGCTGCCCTCTGTAATCCCTAAGAGTTTATAAAAAACAAGAATGACAAATGGCTCTGGGAGAGCTAGGGTTTTGGGGTAAGCTGGTAAGGTGCAGGTGGGTTGTGCCCCTGCAGCCTGCATGTCACCAGTGTGCAAGTGGATGACCCTCATGAGAAAAAGAGATGCATTAGAAAAATGCATCTTCGTTAGAAAAGAAGGTAGCCTGAGCGAGAGCAGGAGCCTCCTGGGGAAGGTGGAGAGGTGCCAGGTGAGATAGGATTCTCAGCTTTGCCAGCTGCAGGCAGCACGGCTGAAGGACAGTCTGGTCCGTACAGCCTCCTCCTGCATCCCTTAAGCTGCAGGGAAGAAAGAACCAGGGAGATCCCCCCAGCCATACATAGCAACCAAAACGTTGCTGTGGAATGAAGTTTTTCTATTTGTATCAGTTTAGAAATAAAAAGACTGTTTTCAGCTTAGGAGTTACAGAGTTGCAGGGTATGGTTGCAGGGATAGTGGCAGTCCTGCATAACTGGTACTCCACGAGGGTGAAAAATAAATCATTGATGGTGATCCATTTATTCTCACCATCATTCAAAGAAGCTACTCAATCAATTTTCCAAACAGTGTGATACTGAAATCCATCACTGCGACACAATCTTTCCAGAACGTTGCCAGGTGAAACAAAGCTTCCAAGAGATTTATTAAGGATGTGATTGAAAAGACGCTTCTGAAATACAAAAACATTTGCAGTACAGGCTACTTCATGAAACACCTACATGGGAACTCAAAAATAAGATCTAATCTTTTCAAATGCAAGGGATGCATATTCCATAGTTATCATCGTGAGCTGCACGTCCACAGAAACATCTGAGTAGCACGGGATTAGGGAAGCAAGTATTTTGTTTTATCACCTGATTGCATTTGCAGTGAGCAGCAAAGAAAGCAAATTATTTGCAAAATTATCAGGGTCCCTCAGTGCCTCAGCATTTCTCAAGGGAAATAACGTGCTCAGAAACACGAATGTTCCCAAGATTAACTTCCACTGCCTAAAAGGCTTTTGCCTGCCTGACCTGACTGCAGCCCATGGTTTTATCAAGTGCTGCTGAGCCAGCAGGCAGGGAGATGGAAATGCTGCCATGAAGTGCACCTGCCTCACCTGGGGAAAGGGTGACTTCTTTTTCCAAATACTTACCTAAAGCCTGGGAAGGCGGAAAGATTGCTAAAACTGGCCATGTGACAGTGCTGGCTGTTAGTACATCTGACAAGTTGGAAAAAATGATGCTGTATTCTCTCTTTCTTGCAAAAATAAATAAAAAAGATGTCCTGTGAATGGATAACAGTGGATTTGAGCAGGACAATCACTTCTCTTGACCAGCTAGCAATGCTGTACCTGATGTACCCCAGGTTGGCCCTCCTGGCTGCCAGGGCATGCTGCTGGCTCGTGTTCAGGTTGCTGTTGACCAAAACTCCCAGATCCCTTTCTGCAGGGCTGCTCTCCAGCCTCTCATCCCCCAGTCTGTACATACAGCTGGGGTTGCTGAATCCGGCACTTGCTCTTTTTAAAATTCATATTGTTGGTGTCCACTGCAGTAGTTATAGGCATTTGATGTAAGATTTTCCCTCTCTGTGATGGACAATAGCTCCTTTGTGGATATAAATGGTTTACTTCTCTATCCAGACCACTGGGAGATGACTGAAACATAGCATGCTGCCAGCACCTCACCAACCAGCAATAGATCCTGGTCATCATAGCTGTAGAGCTGGTGGGAAAACCCAACCAACCAACCAACCAAAAAAGATAAAAAAAGATTCATGAAAAGATTTTATTTCAAGAGGTGCTGCCTGTGGTGCAAGAAGGGAGGTCGGGATCTGTGCTGGCTCCTTCCAGCAAGTCCCACAATGAGGAAGCAGCAGCTCCCAAAAGCAAAAGGACTCATTTGTCACACAAGCACAGAGCTAAAATCTGGCACTTGGTACCACACAGTGCTGCCGAAGCCAAAAATACAAACTGGCAATTGCAGTTTGAGGGAATACCCACAGAAGGGCTGTTTTTTGCTTTTCCTTATTTCTTCTTTCCTCAAGTATCCACTGCTGGGCACCATCAGAGACTGGCTGTGGTGAAACATCTCTTTAATTCACTGCGGCCTTTTATTTATCCCCTCTCAGAGGAAAGGCTGCAAATGCCACTATGGAAAATGACAGATGCTGTGATCTTGAGGAAATAAACCATTCCTTGATTGCTTGCTTAGCTGAGCAATTTGCAGTGTGATAGATGCCAATTATATCATACAGTGTCAATTTGTCTATTCATTTTTCCCTCTCCATGTTTCCTCTTCTTGATTAAATAATCACTAACAACAATCACAAGCAGCTGTGGGAAGGAAGTGCATCCATCGGGTTTAATGTCAGCAGGAATGAGAACTGATTTCTCCAATATTCACCACAGCTCTGCCTCTTCCAAGGAATTTACATTTTCCTTAGCAGAGTGCTATTATCAAGCTCAGCTTATTTCTATCACCCACTTCTATTTCAGTTTATAATCTGAAACAATAAAGATCCACAGGAAAATATCCAATTTCAAAAAAAAAAAAAAAAGGTTGTTCCGTCTACTATTCTGTATTCCCACAAATGTTTTTACAACTGTATTTTAATTCTCCTGATGCTTAGTGTCACTGGAAGTAGAAGCTTGTAAGACTGTGGCTGCATAAGGTTGCTCAGAGCCAAAGGAGATGGGTTTACTCTTCATGTGAAGGTGAGGATGGTAAAGGACAGAGCTGTCAGGAAGGTGTTAAGTAGGCAAACCCAATGGGTTGCAGAGACTTTTCACAGCTTGTTTGTGTACGGATCACTACTCCTAGTAATAAATCACCTTCCTGTGTCCCTATGTATTGTAGGCTACAATCCAGTATCTAATATTGATTTTAAAGTGATCAAAATAACAAATTCTCAACTCATCATATAACCCTGCATTTACTTTTATGTGTCTGTATACTTACATGATGTTATATCAACATACCACTCTGCAGTGGTATTCCCCAGTTATACAAACCAAATTCTCCCAGATGAGCTTCCAGCTGTCCCTGTTCAAAGACATAGAACAGCAGGAAATAGGAGTCTGAAGGCACAAAAAGTGACTCAAAGATTGCCTTTCCCATAAAACTGTTAAAGTGTTTTATTCAATAGAATTAAATCATCTTTCAAATACAGTGACACAGAAAAAAAAAAAAAAAAAAAAAAAAAGATAAAAAAAAAAGATTACTGCTTCAGTTACGGCTTACATCAATTGATAGGCTTTCTATTATAACCATAATAGAATCATAGAATATCCCAAGTTGGAAGGTACCCATAAGGATCATCGAGTCCAATTCTTGGCACCACACAGGTCTACCCAATATTTTAGACCATGTGGCTAAGTGCACAGTCCAGTTGCTTCTTAAATTCAGACAGGCTTGGTGCAGTGACTACATCCCTGGGGAGCCTGTTCCAGTGTGCAACCAAGGTGAAGAACCTCTTCCTGATGTCCAGCCTAAACTTCCCCTGCCTCAGCTTAACACCGTTCCCATGGGTCCTATCACTGGTGATTACGGAGAATAGGTCACCTGCCTCTCCACTCCCCCTCACGAGGAAGTTGTAGACCGCGATGAGGTCCTCCCTCAGCCTCCTCTTCTCCAGGCTGAACAGGCCCAAGGCCCTCAGCCGCTCCTCATATGTCTTCCCCTCTAGGCCCTTCACCATCTTCGTCGCCCTCTTCTGGACACTCTCCAACAGGTTAATGTCCTTTTTGTACTGTGGTGCCCAGAACTGCACACAGTACTTGAGGTGAGGCCACACCAGCGCAGAGTAGAGCAGGACAATCACCTCCCTCGACCAGCTAGTGATGCTGTGCTTGATGCATCCCAGGATACGGTTGGCCCTCCTGGCTGCCAGGGCACATTGCTGGCTCATATTCAACTTGCTGTCAACCACAACCCCCAGTTCCCTCTCTGTGGGGCTGCTCTCGTCGCCCAGTCTGTACGTATAGCCAGGGTTGCCCCGTCCTAGGTGCAGGACCCGGCACTTGCTTTTGTTAAACTTCAAGTTGGTTCGTGATCGCCCAGCTCTCCAATCTGTCCAGATCCCTCTGCAAGGCCTTTCCACCCTCATCCGAGTCCACAACTCCTCCAAGTTTAGTGTCATCGGCAAATTTGCTCAAAACACCTTCTAGTCCTATGTTGTCGACGGAAGGAAGACACAGACGCTCAATATGAGTGAACAATGAACTTCAACTTTAATGGATAGCTCAGTCGCCTTTTATCTAGTTCGAACATAATCAACTCACACATATTGCAAAAACTAAGCTCAGGATTGGCTAACACTTCCCGCTCTTTTCAGGTAGTTCCTCCTTCTTTTAGCCACCGTCCCGCCTTAGGGACTTTCCCAATCGCTCAAGGGCATCGTGTCCTTGAACCTGATTGGCTCTCAGCCAGCTGCGTACGTGCCAGACTCATGTGAGTTGAGTACGGTACTTCACTAGCCCATTGCCTCCTAACTGCCCAACATCCACATGTCCTATTTCACTTAACCATTCCTCCACAGTCCTACATCCAAATCATTTATAAAAAACATTGAAGAGGACTGGCCCTAAAATGGAGCCTTGAGGGACCCCACTAGTGACCATCCACCAGCCTGATGTGGCCCCATTTACCACAACACTTTGAGCCCTGCCCATCAGCCAATTGCTCACCCATTGTATGATGTTTTTGTTAAGTTGTATGCTGGACATTTTGTCCAGTAGGATCCCATGGGAAACCGTGTCAAAAGCCAAGTCCAAAAAGATCACATCAGCTGGTTTCCCTTGATCGACTAGATGGGTGATCTTATCATAAAAGGAAATCAAATTTGTTAGGCAGGACCTACCCTTTGTGAACCCATGTTGGCTGAGACCAATGACTGCATTATCCACCAGGTGTGCCTCAGTAACTTCAAGGATTATGTTCTCCATGATTTTACCAGGCACTGCTGTGAGACTGACAGGCCTGTAATTGCCAGGGTCTTCTTTCTTACCCTTCTTGGAAACTGGCACAACATATGCCAGCTTCCAGTCTACTGGGACCTCTCCAGATTCCCAAGATTGTTGAAAAATAATTGAGAGAGGTCCCGCAATGACGTCAGCCAGCTCTCTAAGCACCCTGGAATGAATCCCACCCAGACCCATGGACTTGTATGGATCCAGGTGGAGCAGCAAATCCTGCACATGTTCAGGGTCAGTTGTGAGTTTATCATTCCCACTGTCACGGTCCTCCAGCTCAGGGCACCCTGGATCCCGAAGCCCATCATCAGTGTTGAAGACAGAGGCGAAGAAGGCATTAAACGTCTCTGTTTTACCTATGTCATTGTCTGTGAGAAGACCTTCCCCATCAAGTAGCGGACCTATGTTGTCTTTGGTTCTCCTTTTTCTGTTCATATATCTAAAAAAATAATTTTTATTGTCTCCCACAGACATGGCCAGCTTCAACTCTAATTGGGCTTTGGCCCCACGAATTTTCTCCCTACAAACATGAACAGCATCCCTGTATTCCTTCCTCGTCACCTGACCCTGCTTCCAGCAGCCGTACACTTTCTTTTTCCATCCAGTAGAAGATCCCTGGTCAGCCAGGCCAGCCTTCTGCCCCACCTGCTTGACTTCTGATATTTTGGAATCACCAGATCTTGTGCTTTTAGGAGGCAGTGCTTAAAGACTGACCAGCACTGATGGACGCCAATGCCATCAAAAGCAGCTTCCCAGTGGACCTTGCTGACTAGTTCCCTAAGCAGCCTGAAGTCTGCTCTCAGAATCACAGAATCACAGAATCATCTAGGTTGGAAGAGACCTCCAAGATCACCTAGTCTAACCTGTGACCTAACACTAACCAGTCCTTCACTAAACCATATCGCTAATCTCTACATCTAAACATCTTTTAAAGACCTCCAGGGATGGTGACTCCACCACTTCCCTGGGCAGCCCATTCCAATGCCTAGCAACCCTCTCAGTAAAGAAGTTCTTCCTAATATCCAACTTAAACCTCCCCTGACGCAACTTTAACCCATTCCCCCTCATCCTATCACCGGGCACGTGGGAGAATAGACCAACCCCCACCTCGCTACAGCCTCCCTTGAGGTACCTATAGAGAGCGATAAGGTCGCCCCTGAGCCTCCTCTTCTCCAGGCTGAACAAACCCAGCTCCCTCAGCTGCTCCTCGTAAGACTTGTTCTCCAGACCCCTCACCAGCTTCGTTGCCCTTCTCTGGACGCTTTCGAGCACCTCCATGTCCTTCTTGTAGTGAGGGGCCCAAAACTGAACACAGTACTCGAGGTGCAGCCTCACCAGAGCCGAGTACAGGGGAACAATCATTTCCCTAGCCCTGCTGGCCACACTTCTTATACAAGCCGGGATGCTGTTGGCCTTCTTGGCCACCTGAGCTCACTGCTGACTCATATTCAGCCGACTATCAACCAATACTCCCAGGTCCTTCTTTGCCAGGCAGCTTTCTAACCACTCATCTCCCAGCCTGTAGTTCTGCTTGGGGTTGTTGTGCCCCAAGTGCAGGACCCAGCACTTGGCCTTGTTGAACTTCATACAGCTGGCCTCAGCCCATCGGTGCAGCCTATCCAGATCCTCCTGCAGAGCCTTCCTACCCTCAAGCAGATTGACACACGTGCATAGCTTGGTGTCATCTGCAAACTTACTGAGGGTGCACTTGATCCCCTCATCCAGTTCATTAGTAAAGATATTAAAGAGGACTGGCCCCAGTACTGAGCCCTGGGGGACGCCACTAGTGACCGGCCTCCAGCCGGATTTAACTTCATTCACCATAGCAATTTGGGCTCAGCTATCCAGCCAGTTTCTAACCCAATGAAGCGTACACCAGTCCAAGCCACGAGCAGGCAGTTACTTGAGGAGAATGCTGTGGGAAACGGTGTCAAAAGCCTTGCTGAAGTCAAGGTAGACCACATCCACAGCCTTTCCCTCATCCACTAAGCGTGTCACTTTGTCATAGAAGGAGATCAGGTTCATCAAGCAGGACCTGCCTTTCATAAACCCATGCTGACTGGGCCTGATCACCTGGTTGCCCTGTAAGTGCCATGTGATGACACTCAAGATAATCTGCTCCATGAGTTTCCCTGGCACTGAGGTCAAACTGACAGGCCTATAGTTGCACTTCAGTTGGGCCATTGCCTTCTCTCCCAGCCTTGCCATTGTTCCCCCCTGGCACAGCTCTAACAAGCCTTATTTCAGCCCCGTCCCCCTTCTTACCTAGTCTAAAGCCCTCTCAATGAGCCCCGCCAGCTCCTGGCCTAGGATCCGTTTTCTCCTTAGAGACAGGGACCCGTCTGCAGCCATCAGGCCGGGTGCCGAGTAAAGCGCCCCATGGTCAAGAAAAACAAAATTTCTGTGTTAGCACCAGCCTCTGAGACATGTGTTTATCAGGTGGGCTTTCCGTGTCCTCTCTGTACCCCTCCCTGCCACCGTAGGGATGGACGAAAACACCACCTGTACTCCTGCTCCATCCACTAACTGTGGGTTTGCCTTTTCCCGAGGCAGGAGCAACCCACACTGCCTTCCCCATCCACCTTCCTACATGTACTATAGGGACTTTAGCTCCTTTCTCTCTGTGTAGGGGTTTTGTTTCGGCAGGACCAGCATGGCTGTCAGACCCCCTATTGTTAACTAGCCAAGTGGCTTCTGGTAGATTTATGTCCCATTGTTTCCATGTTCCAGCACCCAATGCTCGTAACATAGTTTTTAACAGTCCATTGGACCTCTCAACCTTCCCAGAGGCTTGTGGGTGATAAGGGATGTGGTACACCCACTCAGTACCATGCCTCTTGGCCCAGGAGGTGACAAGATTGTTTCGGAAATGACTCCCATTGTCAGACTCAATTCTTTCTGGTGTACCATGACACCACAATACTTGTCTTTCCAGGCCCAATATAGTGTTTCAGACTGTGGCATGGTTTACAAGGTATATTTCCAGTCACCCAGTAGTTGCTTCTACCATGGTGAGTATGTACCGTTTGCCTTGGCATGTTTGTGGGAGTGGTCCGATATAGTCAATTTTCCAGGCCTCACCATATTGAAACCCTAACCATCTCCCCCTGTTCCAGGGAGATTTTACCTTCATGGCTTTCTTGATTGCAGCACAGGTCTCACATTCATGGGTAACCTGTGTGATGGCCTCAATGGTCAAGTCCACCCCTCGATCACGAGCGTATCTGTATGTGGCATCCCTCCCCAGATGTCCTGATGTTTCATAGGCCCATCGAGCTACAAACAGCTCACCCTTACATTCTCAGTCTAGGTCCACCTGAGCCACTTCAATTTTCGAAGCTCGATCCACTTCTTTGTTGTTCTGATGTTCTTCAGTAGCGCGACTCTTGGGCATGTGGGCATCTACATGACGTACTTTTAGATCCAGGTTTTCTACCCGAGCAGCAATATCTTGCCACAGGGTAGCAGCCCTGATAGGTTTACCTCTGCACTGCCAGTTGCTCTGTTTCCATTGCTGCAGCCACCCCCACAGAGTCAGGTCTCAATCCAGGTCAGTCTCAATCTGTTTTTGTTATCATATACACAGCAAGTTTGGTTTATGACTGTACACAATCCTCCCTCCTTGGCTAAAGGCATATCTAATCCCATCCTATTCTGAAGCACTACTTTGTGTAGGGAGGAAATTTCTTCCTGTAATGCATCGGCTGTGGCATTTTCAATTATTTCTAATGTGGCTGAGATATTTATGATAGCTTTTTCTAATTCACTTATTCCCAGGGATGGAATCAACCACCTTACAAAACTATGGAATCCTGTGGGTCTCATCATGAGGGGGTTATTCGAAACAGTACATGTTTGTCTCCATAAGGTGGTTCAGTGAATATACCCCCTCGAGGGCTAAGATAGCTTCCGATACAATGACCCTTCCCATTTAAGAGTAAGCTTTTTCTACCACGCCCATCTCTACATAGCCAATAGAATTGGTTTTGTAGCTTGCAAATTTGCGTGAGAGAATTGAGGCTGTGAGATCCTGAGTTCGTATCCTTTTTATCAGCACATATTGTGACTCCTACACCATAATCTCTAAGATTAATCAAGTAAGATTAAAAGTTCCTACATATTCTTCCATACTACAGTTGTTAGGTTCCTGGGCTAAATAACTAAGTGGACCTGTACCTACACATGGGGTTTTATTGTTTACATGTTCCATTTCTTGGGTGCGCAAAGGTCAATGTTCAATTCATACCGGGTATGCCCCATACAAGGAATTCTAGGTTGCCCCTAGGCAGCAGTGTGCACACCCAACAGTCAGAAAGGTTGAAACTAACAGTGCCTGGGTGAGTTTCTCATAGGCATTGTGCTCCCACTGTTCAGTTTCCTTGACCAATGATACCATTAAGACCGTGTGAAATGTAACCTTCCAGGTCACACCTGAGTAACCTTCCATGGGGTCTTGGGTGCCTTTTTCACTCTGGTGTGATGGATCCAGGCATTCTGCTCCTTGATTCTGATCGCTGTGAAAGAGGTAAGGAGTACCTGGAACAGTCCTTCCCACTGTGGTTTCAAAGTTGGTGTTTTTTTGTTTGTTTGTTTGTTTTGTTTGTTTGTTTTGTTTTGTGTTGTATTGGTTTTTTTTTTTGTTTGTTTTTTCTGCAAGTGACTATATACACATAGTCCCCAGGTTGTACATGTATATCATGCACCAGCCCACCTAGTCCTCTACCCTGAGTCCCACTCACATGTTTTCCAATCTTATTCAGCTGTTTGCCCAAGGCCACCATATAGGAGGTCATAATTTCATCCCCTGCTTGCATAGATACTCCTCTTTGTATTCCATAGGGTCGTCCATATGAGATTTCAAAGGAGCTTAGTCTTTCCTTTGCCTTGGTATACACAAAAGGGCTAAAGGAAGAGACTGAGGCCAGACCAAATTTGCTTCTTGTCCACTTGACTGAGGCCGATATGGGGTATGAAGTTGCCAGTCTGTACCCAAATGGCAGCTAATTTGTTGTACCACTTTTGAGGTAAAGTGTAGTCCCCTGTCAGAGGATATAGTTGCTGGAACTCCAAAACAAGGTATTATTTCTTGTAGTAATATCTTAGTTACCTCCCAAGCCTTGGCTGTTCTGGTTGGGAATGCTTCTGGCCATCCTGAAAAGGTGTCAGTTAATACCAATAAATACCAATACCCCCCTTTTCTTGGGAGTTCAAAAAATTAATTTACCACTGTTTGGAGCTTGATTCCTGTCTGTGGTTTGCTTTTATACCTGTCTAACAATGCAATGCAAATTAGTTCCTATCCATTATTTAAAAATTGTTATACTACTTCAGATCCCCAGCATGCTTTATTATGTTCTCCAATTACCATTCAATTTAATATGGTATCACAATTCTCCCATCAGTTATTTACGTTAAACCTCCAGGTAAGATTTTCCGTTTACATCTTAGAGTATTCTACTCATTTTCTAAAGCTTTTGTTAATGCTTAGTTTTCTGTTCCTGGTACTAGTGCCAAAATTTGACTCTCAGATGCCCATTCTGCCACCCCTTTGGCTCCTGCATCAGCCAATATATTTCCCCTTTCAATATGAGTATCCCCTCCTTGATGTAGGCAGGTATACCGCTTGGAGTAACTTCAGTATCTCTTCTGCATGTTTAATTGAGGAAGATAAAAGTCCTCTCATCTTCCAAATTGCCCCGTGTGCATGCACCACAGCAAAGGCATATTTCAAATCTGTCCAAGTGTTTGCCAGCTCAAAAGCTCTTATCAAGGCGATGATTTCCACCTTTTGAGCTGATGTCTGTTACCGCATATCCTGTAAGGCAAAGTCCTTGGCGGACAAAGCTGATGCCATCTATATACCAATCCTTCACATCTTCTAGGGTTGTATCCTTTAATTCTGGTCAGCTGGAGTATACCGTGTCTGTGGTCTTGATGCAATCATGAATGGGTGATCTGGAAACTCTGTTACTAAGGAAAGAGGCTGCTGGGTTCACAGTATTAGTGCAGAAAAAAATTAGTAAACTAATAGTCCATTATACACATTCCTTTTCTTCTTCAGTGGCTATCATTTGCGTATTGCTACAGTGTCCCCTTTTCTCGAAGGGGTCTTTCAAGTTTCAAGATCACAGGCTAGTTGTTTCCCAAATATGGTGGGGCTATTCTTGAACCCCTGTGGTAATACTGTCCAAGTAAGCTGAGTTTTCCGTCCTCTATTAGGATTTTCCCATTCAAAGGCAAAGAATTTCTGGTTTTCAGTTGCCACGGGCAGGCAGAAAAAAGCATCCTTTAAATCTAGCACCATGAACCAAACTTGGCTGTTTTTCTCAGTTTGTAATTCCAATCATTTTTCCCTATTTAAATTTCAAGCATTGGAGAAAAAACGCCTTTTCCTGTTTGCCACTTGCTCCTATTACATTTACAGACTAATTAACACAGAGAAAGAAGCTCCCGTAACCAACAAAAAATTGAAGCCTCTCTCTTCGTTCCCTAGCTTTATTTCAACCAGTGGACCTGCTAAGGTCCACCCGCTCTGTCAACGCTGCCTCGCAGGGAGATACAACATCTGCTGAGGTGATGATGACCTGGCACTTAGCGACTGAGACATTGAGATCATGGCAAGCGGAAAAAAGGGAACTGACAGCGGCCACTCAGGCTACGCAGGCGGATGAAATAAAAAGTGATGACTGTGTACCACCAGAGAAAGCAAACCTGATAGACTTGGGAATAGAGGCAGAGACAATATCCCAACCCATGGCGACCACTCTGCACTCGATGCCATTACGGCCATCAGCGCCGCCATCGCTGCTGCCCGCCCCGCTGTCAGCTCCGAGCACCCGCTGTCGGCTGCTGCGTTTCTCAGGTTTGAGTGCCCGCACACACGCACTGAGCGCTACCATGTTCCATCCCCACTCGACACCACCCGCCGCCGTTGCCCCTGCTGCCCCCCCCTCCCCCCCTGGGCTGGCCTCCCCTCAGCCCACCGGCCCCTCTGCTGGTGCTGTGGGCCACTGCTGGCATCTTGGCCAAGGATGTGGGTGGATCCCCTGAAAAGGCAGCCACAGATCTCAGCAGTGAAAACAAGAAACTCAATAAATCCCAGCAGCTGAAAAAAGATTTCAAACAATACGGTGCTGTAGGGGTTTCATTCCATGTTGGAATTTCATTTGTATCTCTAGGAACCTTCTACCTGGCTGTGTCAAGTGGTGTGGATATGACTGCAGTTCTCTTCAAACTTGGTTTCAGTGAATCATCACTGCAATCTAAAATGGCTGCTGGTACAAGCACATTTGTGTTGGCATATGCTATTCACAAATCGTTTGCTCCAGTACGAATCAGCATTACTATAGTTTCTGTGCCATTTATTGTCCAATACCACTGGAAGATTGGTTTCTTCAAACCTCCTACCCCAAATACGTGATAACTTCTTACGGTTTTTTATTCGTCCAATGTGGGGCTCAAGGAATTTGATATAAGAATGATAGTCGAGAGAAGTAACGGGCAAAACATGGACTGAATTTTTATGAATGTATTAGTTGTGAAGAATTTAAGAAAGCAGAAATTGTGAGGAATATGTTTCATATTAGTGTGGTGAAGGGACGAGGGGTGGTGTGTGTGTAAATTGTCCACCTCGTCAGTGTTGTGATGATGTTATGTTTATTTTGGTGTGGGGAATTCTTTTTCTTTTTGATGTAAGTCAAGTTTGTCAAGTTTGTGAAGTTTATGATGATTGTAAAGTGTTATAATTGATGATACAACTCAATCTAAATTTAGTAATATTTATAAAAGGCAAGTAAAAGTATAAAAAAAAAAAAAAGTAAGCAAGTAAAAAGGCAAGACAAGATAAGGACCTTTCCAATGTGGAGACAATGATTCTTCTTTCCAAGTTTTTATCACCACTTTATCTCCAGGCTGTATTTTATGAGAAGTTCCCATGACAGTGTTCCCACATCGCCCAATTGAGGAATTCAGAAAAATATTGTTACCAGTAGCTGGCTTCAAGGACAAGGTCTATGTGACTGCTAATCACAAGGGGGTTGTCTTCTTGCAGGTGGGGTTGTTTTCTTGTAGTTGTTTGTCTGAGTGCTTTTGACCAATAATCTTGTGTGAAACACTGTCCGCCCCTGTTAAGTTCACTATAAAAGTTAGGCTATTCGGGCAATAAAATGGAGCATGATCTGACTCTACTGGTGTCTGTCGTGCTTTCGGCCATGCTTCCTGCAACAATACACGATTTCCAACAAATATTTATATTGTCCTACCTTTGGTAGTTCAGTAAAGTCCACCTGTATTCTCTCAAATGGTCGATATGCAATCCTTCTTCCTCCAGCTGTTGCTTGCCTAATCGCCTTCTTATTTACTTTATGACACGTTAAGCATCCTTGGACGGTTTGTTTGGCTATCTCATACATTCCTACACACCCATACAATTTTAGAAATTGATCACTCAATGAGTCACAGAATCACAGAATCACAGAATTTCTAGGTTGGAAGAGACCTCAAGATCATCGAGTCCAACCTCTGACCTAACGCTAACAGTCCCCACTAAACCATATCCCTAAGCTCTACATCTAAACGTCTTTTAAAGACTTCCAGGGATTGTGACTCCACCACTTCCCTGGGCAGCCTGTTCCAATGCCTAACAACCCTTTCGGTAAAGAAGTTCTTCCTAACATCTAACCTAAAACTCCCCTGGCGCAACTTAAGCCCATTCCCCCTTGTCCTGTCACCAGACACGTGGGA
Source organism: Aythya fuligula (assembly GCF_009819795.1). Lineage (NCBI taxonomy): Eukaryota > Metazoa > Chordata > Aves > Anseriformes > Anatidae > Aythya > Aythya fuligula. The sequence continues at coordinate 5,569,742 of NC_045594.1, read as the reverse complement.
GAACAGACCAACCCCCACCTCGCTACAGCCTCCCTTGAGGTACCTATAGAGAGCAATAAGGTCCCCCTGAGCCTCCTCTTCTCCAGGCTGAACAAGCCCAGCTCCCTCAGCCGCTCCTCGTAGGACTTGTTCTCCAGACCCCTCACCAGCTTCGTCACCCTTCTCTGGACCCGCTCAAGCACCTCGATGTCCTTCTTGTAGCGAGGGGCCCAAAACTGAACACAGTACTCGAGGTGTGGCCTCACCAGAGCTGAGTACAGGGGGACGATCACCTCCCTAGCCCTCCTGGCCACACTGTTTCTGTTACAAGCCGGGATGCCTTTCCCTCGTCCACCCAGCGCGTCATTTTGTCATAGAAGGAGATCAGGTTCGTCAAGCAGGATCTGCCTTTCATAAACCCATGCTGACTGGGCCTGATCGCCTGCTTGCCCTGCAAGTGCTGCGTGATGACTCTCAAGAGGATCTGCTCCATGAGCTTCCCTGGCACTGAGGTCAAACTGACAGGCCTGTAGTTTCACGGGTCTGCCCTCCGGCCCTTCTTGTAGATGGGCGTCACATTTGCTAGCCGCCAGTCAACTGGGACCTCCCCCGATAGCCAGGACTGCTGATAAATGATGGACAGTGGCTTGGCCATCTCCTCTGCCAGTTCTCTCAGTACCCTTGGGTGGATCCCATCCGGCCCCATTGACTTGTGCACATCCAAGTGCCATAGCAGGTCACCAACCAGTTCTTCATGGATAGTGAGGGCCACATCCTGCTCCCCATCCCCTTCCACCAGCTCAGGGTACTGGGTATCCAGAGAACAACCGGTATTGCCGCTAAAGACTGAGGCAAAGAAGGCATTGAGCACCTCTGCGTTTTCCTCATCTCTTGTAACTAAGTTTCCCCCCGCATCCAGTAAATGATGGAGATTCTCCTTAGTCCTCCTTTTTGTGTTGATGTATTTATAGAAACGTTTTTTGTTATCTTTAACGGCAGTAGCCAGATTGAGCTCCAGATGAGCTTTAGCCTTCCTAATTTTGTCCCTGCACAGCCTCGCTACATCCTTATAGTCCTCCCTAGTGGCCTGCCCACTTTTCCAAAGATTATAAACCCTCTTTTTTCTCCTAAGCTCAAGCCACAATTCTTTGTTCAGCCAGGCTGGTGTTCTTCCCCACCAGCTCGTCTTTGGGCACGTGGGGACAGACCGTTCCTGCGCCATTAAGATTTCCCTCTTGAAGAGCGCCCAGCCTTCCTGGACCCCTCTGCCCTTCAGAACCGCCTCCCAAGGGACTCTGCCAACTAGTGTCCTCAGCAGCAAATAGTCAGCCCTCCGGAAGTCCAAGACAGCGGTTTTACTGGTCCCCTTCCTGGCCTCGCCAAGAATAGAGAACTCCACCATTTGGTGGTCACTCTGCCCAAGACAGCTCCCGACAATCACATCCTCCACCAGTCCTTCTCTGTTTGTGAAGAGAAGGTCTAGTGGGGCACCACCCCTGGTAGGTTCACTAACCAGCTGCATCAGGAAGCTATCTTCCACGCTCTCCAGAAACCTCCTAGACTGCTTTCTCTGGGCTGCGTTGTGCTTCCAGGATATGTCAGGGAAGTTGAAGTCCCCCACGAGAACAAGCGCTGAAGATTTCGCAACTTCTGTCAGTTGCCTGTAGAACTCCTCATCCGTCTCCTCATCCTGGTTCGGCGGTCTATAACAGACCCTGACCAGGACACTAGCCTTGTTGTCCCTGCCGATCCTAACCCAAAGGGACTCGACCTTGTCATTCCCAGCCTCGAGTTCTACAACCTCGAAAGACTCTCTAATATAGAGAGCCACACCACCACCCCTTCTGTGCTGCCTGTCCCTTCTGAAGAGCTTATAGCCAGGCATTGCAGCACTCCAGTCATGAGACTGGTCCCACCACGTCTGCGTGATAGCAACCAAGTCGTAGCCTGCCTGCTGCACAATGGCTTCCAGCTCCTCCTGTTTGTTACCCATGCTGCGTGCATTGGTGTAGATGCACTTTATCTGGGCCATTGCCTTATCCTCCGGCCTTGCTATTGTTCCCCCTGGCACAGCTCCAACAATCCTTGCTTCAGCCCCATCCCCCTTCCTACCTAGTTTAAAGCCCTCTCAATGAGCCCCGCCAGCTCCTGGCCCAGGATCCTTTTTCCCCTAAAAGATAGGGACCCATCTGCGGCCATCAGGCCGGGTGCCGAGTAAAGTGCCCCATGATCAAAAAACCCAAGATTTCTGCGTTGGCACCAGCCCCGGAGCCACGTGTTTAACAGGTGGGCTTTCCGTGTCCTCTCTGTACCCCTCCCTGCCACCGTAGGGATGGATGAAAACACCACCTGCACTCCCGCTCCATCCAACCGTCCCAGCCCCCTAAAGTCTCGTTTGATAGCCTTCATGCTTCTCTCTTCAATGTTGTCACTGCCTGCCTGGACTATCAAAAGAGGATAATAATCAGAGGGGCGTACCAGGTTGGGAAGCTTCCTGGCAACGTCCCTGACCCTGGCCCCAGGGAGGCAGCAGACTTCCCTACGGGTAGGGTCAGGCCGACAAATAGGGCCCTCTGTTCCCCTAAGAATAGAGTCTCCAACAACAATAACCCTCCTGTCTTTCTTGATGGAGGCAGTCCTGAGGCGTGGAGTCGACCTCCTCGCCCTAGGCATCCTCCTGGGAACACTTGCTACCTCTTCCTCAGCTACTCGTCTGTCGAGCTCCAGGGCCTCAAACCTGTTGTGTAAGGGCACCTGGGAAGGCGGGGCCAGAAGAGGAGGGCATCGCCTGCGATGTCGAGCAGGGACCTGTCTCCATTCCTCCTCAACTCCCCGATTCCCTCCCTCTGCCTGACGGCTACAGGGCAGGGTGTCCACCCGCATTTGAGGAGTCTCACCTCGGTACCTCCCCTTGAGGCCCTGCAGGGAGTTACTCCACAAGTCTATCTCTCGCTCACACTCCCTGATGGCCCTCAACCTCTCCACCTCCTCCTTGAGCTCCGCCACCATGCGGACCAGGTCATCCACCTGCTCGCACCTCACGCACGCAGTTTCTCTGCCTCCCGCCGATGGCAGCAACAGGCTCAGACACTCCCTGCATCCGGTGACCTGAACTGCGGCATTTTTTAACGGGTAGTCGGTCTGGGTGTGTACCGACTTCCTGGAGAGCACACCGTGCCTGGTGGAGACCATTATCACCTAGCTAACGGAAAATGCTTTTGTTCCCCAGTGGGTTTGTAGGTGTAGCCATAAAAGTAGATGCCTAGTTTGTTCCTTTGGCAGTATTTCTCTTCCATCAGGCAGAATCCATTTTCCTTCTTTCAGTTCTGCCCCTGTGGTCTTTATATTTTTTATTTCTGCTTCTGTATACTTTTTCTCTTGTGCCCCTTTTCCGTTATCCGTTTCTTGTAGGGTTAGGACTACATCATGCTTCCTAAGAGCTGCTTCCCTAGCTTCTCTATCCCCTAGGTTATTCCCTCTTATGTGGAAGCCAGTTCCCTTTTGATGTCCTCTGATATGTACCACAGCAATCTCCCTAGGTCCTCTCAATGCCTGCAATATTTGAGTAACTAAAGTTTGTTGAATCAGCCCTTTTCCCTGTGTGCCTATGAGTCCCCTTTCTTCCCAAATTTTCCCAAATGTGTGGACTATTCCATAAGCATATTTAGAGTCTGTACAAATAGTGCCACTTTTCCCTTTCAATAGTTCTAGGGCTCGTAATAATGCATAAAGTTCACATGCTTGAGGAGACCAGGCAGCACTGAGTGGTCCTGATTCTATCAGGACCATATCCCCATTTACAATGGCATACCCTGATCTTCTTTTTCCATCTACTACTCTGGACGATCCATCAATAAATAATTTTTCCCCTGTCTCTAATTCTGTCTCCTCGAGATCAGGTCGGATTTTGATTCGCAATTCAATCACTTCTTCACAGTTATGTTGTAGTTCTGTTAGAGGTTCCCCATATAGAAATTGTGCAGTGCTCTGTGCAGCAGTTACTTTTAGTTCTAAATCAGGGGAGTCGATCAGGATGGCCTCATACTTCAGCATCCTACTATCAGTTAACCATTTTTCAGCCTTTTGCTGGAGTACTCCCCTAACATTATGTGGAGTATATATCTTCAGAGGTGCCCTAAAAGTGACTTTTCTAGCTTCCTCAATCAGTAAGGCAGTAGCCACAATTGCCTGTAAGCACACCGGCCACCCCCTACTCACAGGGTCTAATAGTTTGGAACAATATCCCACAGGTTTCTTGATTCCTGCCCATTCTTGAGTTAGTACTCCATATGCGGTTTGGTCAGAAACATTTACAAATAAATAAAAGGGTCTTTCTAAATCCGGGAGGCTCAGCACTGGAGCTTCTATTAACATTTTCTTGATCAACCTCAACTTTTCCTCATCTTCCTCGTTCCACTTAACCTTTTCTCCAGTCATTTTTTCATATAAAAACTTTGCCTTTTCACTAAACCCTTCAATCCAGGGTCTACAACATCCCAAGAGGCCGAGCAGTTGCCTCACTTCCTTCTTTGTTTTGTGTGATGATAGGGCTACAAATTTTAATTTAGATTTTGAGACCTTCAACCCATTTTTCACTAAGAAATTAAGTAATTCAATAGTGGTTCTCCGGGTCTCTTTTTCAGTCTCCCCAGCTATTAATAGGTCATCCACATATTGCAACAATTTTACTTCTCCCTTTACCTCAAAACGTTGTAATAATTTTTCTAAGGTTTGGCCAAATAAATTTGGGGATTCAGTAAATCCCTGAGGAAGTACAGTCCATCTGAGCTGTTGTTGCCTTCCTGTTTTGAGGTCTTCCCATTCAAAGGCGAAGTAATTCTGAGACCCTTCACTTAATGGACAGGCCCAGAAAGCATCCTTAAAATCTATTACACTATACCATTTATGCTGAGGTGTTAGGTGGTTTAATAAAGTATATGGGTTAGCCACCACTGGGAATTTGGTTATGGTTCGCTGATTCACAGCCCTAAGATCCTGAAGCAACCTATATTATCCATCAGCCTTTTTTACTGGCAAAATGGGGGTATTATGTGGGGACATACACGGTTCCAGCATCCCCTTTTGGAGCAACCTGTCTATAACTGGTTTGAGTCCTCTTCTCCCCTCCAATGGGATAGGATATTGCCTAATCCTTATTGGCTGTTGTGGATCCACTATTTCTACTACCAAGGGTTCCATATCTATTCTTCCAGAATCTCCCTCTTGATACCATACCTGAGGGTCTATTTCTCCCTCATTTTCTTGGGTTAGGGTATATAGCTGAATTTTTAATTCTCCCCCCTGGCTCTTGATTTCCAACCCTAATCTTATTATTACGTCCCTTCCTAATAGATTGTGCTCAGCCTCAGGCACCAGCAATAGGTCATTGAGACATGGTTTCTTTTCTGATCCTATTTCTATATTTTCCAATATAGGAACTTTAAAGGGCTCCCCTTTTGCTCCTACTACCATGGTATTCCTCTTTCCTTCCTTAACCCCTTTTGGTAATTTTCTAATAGTTGATTTCTCCGCTCCAGTATCTACCTCTTCCCTCTGGGGACCTATTAATAATTTTATCAAGGGCTCATTTGATGTTTGGGTCCCCAAAAGATATAGCCCCTGACACCCCTAGTCTTCCTTAAACATTTCTTCATCCTGTTTCTTTTTTTTCTACAGTTCCTCTGAAGATGCCCGTTTTTGCCACAATAGTAACAGATAGGGATTCTATCTTGTTGTCCTTTCCATTTATCCATGGGTTCTCTTTCACCCTGTTTTTTTCCTGATCCTTTCCTGCTTTCCTGTCCACTTGGTTTTTGACTTTCCCTTATTGCTGCCATAAAAACATTTGCTTTTGCCTTCTGTTTTTCCCCATCTCTCCTCACATAGACTTTTTGTGCTTCCCTCAATAATTCTTCTAATCCTTTTTCATGCCAATCATCAAGTTTCTCCAATTTCTTTCGGATGTCTTCCCTACTCGTTAAAAGCTTTGTTTATATTTTGTCCCCTTGGAACTGATTCTTTTATCCCTTGTATCATTATGGTCCTAAGATCCCTCATATTTTGCCTCCCCTGAGCAGCCTGATGATCCCAGTTAGGGTTGGTATTTGGCCATTTCATATCCCCCGGAGGACCCCCCTGATTTTGTCTTTCCCACAGTCTCATTCCTGCTTGCCTGATCATTCCTCTTTCTTCTGCAGTGAAGAGGATTCCTAATATGGACTGCATTTCTTCCCAGGTATACATGTTCGGACCTAAGAACTGGTCTAATCTTTCGGCAACTCCTAAAGGGTCATCTAAAAGGTTTCCCATTTCCTTCTTAAAATTTCTTACATCTGACGTATTCAAAGGAACCACTACAAACCCTATTCCCCCCTGGTTCTCCCCAAGGGGTACCTCCCTTAAAGGGTAAAGACCTCCTAAATCGTCAGTCTGACCTCGTGTTTCGCTTTCCTCCCTTTCTGTGGCTCTTATGTTATTTCTAGTCCTTCGTGCAGGAGGAGAGGGAGAAGGAACAGGGGCCATGGGCAATCGACTCAACAGGTGGTGGTTCTGGTTGCCATCAATAGGGAGGGGGTATATTATCCAGAGGCTTCCATTCTTCCTTTCCCCTGTCAGTTCTCGTATTTAAAGTGAATATTTGGGTTGGGGGAAATGAGTTTGAGGCTCCTATCCATAGAGCTGTGTAATCACTTTCTTCTTGGTGTAATAAATGGCTTAGTCTTCAAAATAGGACTATAATCAAAGTTTACAATTTATTAAAGGAATAGAGGTAAGCAAACAGCGCTGGGTGCACCAGGAGTCTCTGCTCCACCAAGACGCACACCAGTTACATCAAGCAGCTGATTTTTATGCTCCTAGGCTGATACATATTCATTACTACTTCTAAAAAAAACAGGGTTATCATAATTAGTTTCCGGAATCCAAACCCTCCTACTGGAGCATGCGTATCAGTCTCTGGTGGTCCCTCTGGGGGTCTCTGGGGGTCTCTCATGCTGAAGGCTCATAGTCCTCCTCCCTCTTGTCCTTCTCCTTTGTCCAACTTGGCTGTATGTCAGAGGCTTGTGCAGCATCCCCTGCAAGCTTTGTCTTTTAGTTGTTCTTCAGCTCTCCCCGTCTCCTCAATCTCCTGACCAGATATCAGAGAATTGCATAGTGTCCCATGCAATAGTCATAATAGTTAGCAGTTATTCTGAAACCCCCCAGATATCAGAGACTTCAAGGAAAAGCCTACAAATACATTTCCCTTCAAGCTCTCTATTGACACGAATTGCTAAAACATTCCTTTGCAAGATACAAGAATTATATATATTAACCACTCTGTTTTTCTTAGACTTGTGGTTATACAAGGGTATGTAAGACAGAAGGTCACATTCATCATACCACGCAGCCCTAGCATTGTTCCATACTGACACGAATCAGATGAACATATCTCACATTGGTCAAAAGGCTTCTTAGAGTTAACATAGAGGTTCAATGCCTGACATACCCAATCCTCAAAGGATCCGAAAACTGGCCAAAAAAACATGTGGCCTTAAAGGTTCCTTTGGCCATTTTATCATAAAAAATTGAGCCATTTTCTCTTTATTTTTTCCTTTCCTCGATTCCCAATCATCCCAATATTTTAACATTATCCCTAATGGGCTTTCTGGTGGCATGTCCGGGCTCTTTGAACCTCTCACATCTGAGAATCTACTTTCCTCCTGACCCATCCTGGAACCTTCAAATAAGTTCCAAATCCCTGGAACCCTTAAAGAGGTTCCGAATCCCTGGCTGTGCCTGTGTCTGGAGGTGTCTTGCAAGTGGTTAACCCACCCACAAATTCCTAGACCAATCGCTTTGGTCCTTCACCAGCCAAGTCCCTCGCGGGAGATCAGAACCACGGTTAGAAGACCTCCGCACTCGCTTCGGAACTACATTCCATCTCAGTCACACCCTTACACACAGTCACACAGCCAAATCCCACCCAACCGAACGGTATACTCACAAATCCTCTTCGTTCAGGTCTTTGCGCGCAGAATTACGGGTCACGGAGGGAGAGCTCTTGGTTCTTGCCTCTTATGTTCGAAATCATGTTGGACTCTAGCGCTGCTATCGGCAAGGGCCACTAGGTGGGGCGCCTCCCTTTACCGGTCGCAGATCCAAAGTCCAAGAATCACAGAATCACAGAATCACAGAATTTCTAGGTTGGAAGAGACCTCAAGATCATCGAGTCCAACCTCTGACCTAACGCTAACAGTCCCCACTAAACCATACCCCTAAGCTCTACATCTAAACATCTTTTAAAGACTTCCAGGGATGGTGACTCCACCACTTCCCTGGGCAGCCTGTTCCAATGCCTAACAACCCTTTCGGTAAAGAAGTTCTTCCTAACATCCAACCTAAAACTCCCCTGGTGCAACTTAAGCCCATTCCCCCTCGTCCTGTCACCAGGCACGTGGGAGAACAGACCAACCCCCACCTCACTACAGCCTCCTTTAAGGTATCTGTAGAGAGCAATAAGGTCGCCCCTGAGCCTCCTCTTCTCCAGGCTGAACAAGCCCAGCTCCCTCAGCCGCTCCTCGTAGGACTTGTTCTCCAGGCCCCTCACCAGCTTCGTCACCCTTCTCTGGACCCGCTCAAGCACCTCGATGTCCTTCTTGTAGCGAGGGGCCCAAAACTGAACACAGTACTCGAGGTGCGGCCTCACCAGAGCTGAGTACAGGGGGACGATCACCTCCCTAGCCCTGCTGGTCACACTGTTTCTTATGCAAGCCAGGATGCCGTTGGCCTTCTTGGCCACCTGGGCACACTGCTGGCTCATATTCAGCCGACTATCAACTATCACTCCCAGGTCCTTCTCTGCCTGGCAGCTCTCCAACCATTCATCTCCCAGCCTGTAGCTCTGCTTGGGGTTATTGTGCCCCAGGTGCAGGACCTGGCACTTGGCCTTGTTAAACTTCATGCAGTTGACCTCAGCCCATCGGTGCAGCCTATCCAGATCCTAAAGATAGTGCAAAAAGTTAATTGGCAGAGAATTATGGGCGAAGCTGTGGAGGAAAACCAATTAGGAGCATTTACAGACATCTGTCAAGATCCCATGGCGTTCCCAGCAATATACGAAGGGGACGGCCATGGAAACATGCAAGGGACTCATATTATGCTTAGTTGGAAGCTGTTGTCTCAATTACGTAGTACAGTTAATGAGTCAGGATTGCATAGTGAACCTATGAAGCAAATGCTGAATTATATCTGGGGAGGGACGCTGCTATGCCTTGAAGATATTAAGGTGATAATGAAAATGATAATGACTCAATCGCAGTTGTTGTTATGGCAAGCCCATTGGCAGAGGCATTGCGAAATCTCAGCGCAGCGACCGAGGAACCCTAACGATCCGTTACATGGAGTTACTGTAGAGCAGCTTATGGGAGTAGGCATGTTTGTTACCATCCCTGCTCAGCTCAAGTTAGGTCCGGATTATTGTCTTGAGTCCATGAGAACAGCTCGAGTGGCAGTGGAGAATGTTAAAACCACTCCAACGGCCCCCTCTTACATGGCCATGAAGCAAGGCAGGGACGAGCCTTTTGCAAAGTTTATTGATCAGGTAACTGCTGCCATAGATCAAGCAGATGTCCCAGAGTGGATGAAGGCTGCTTTACTTCGACAGTGTGTTATGGAGAATACAAATTCAGTTACAAAGGCTATTTTATTGACACTGCCGGGGGATGCCACTATTGAACTAATGTTAGAAAGAATGAGCAGGGTTCCAGCAGGGCCCCATGCCATGTTAGTAGAAGCAGTACGCAATTTAGGGAAAGATCTTTTACAGGCACAACAGCAAGCCTTTGCAGCTCTAGCCCCACTGCGGACAGAAGAAAGGCGACCTCGAGCTCCATCTCGATGACAAAATCAATGCTTCCGGTGTGGAAAGGAGGGACACCATCGCTGTGACTGTCGAGCATGACAGGTGTGGTGTGAGAACTGCAAGTCACCGAATCACAATACTGTGGTATGCCACCGCTCGGGAAACGGCAGACCGAGCGCGCCGAGTCGCCGCGCTACGACAACAGTGGTGGCTCCAGCCCAAGTGGAGGGGAATGCTTTGGCCCCGACGGAACCACGGACACCAGCAGCGGTGTCTCACAACAGCCCCTTCTGGACAGTGCCCTGCAGCCAGCCACAAGAGGGAGCCTCGGCTTGGACTTGGCAACAGCAATAGACATGACAATTATAGATCAGAAGCCTGTTAAAATTCCTTCTACTACTATGGGACCCTTAATAATTGATAAGAAACCCCACGGTGCTTTATTAATAGGACGTTCGTCAAGCGGGATTAAGGGACTCATTATATTACCTGGAGTTATTGATGCTGATTACAAAGGGACAATATCGATAGTGGTGCAGACGCTATTTCCACCATTACATATTCCCGCCAAAAGTAAAATAGCGCAATTGGTTCCACTGCCACAACTTACGGAAGGCATGAAGGCAACTACCGATGTGTCTAGAGGGACCCAGGGGTTTGGGTCTACAGGGGGGCTGGCTATGTTGACCATGGCTATGAATTGGCGACCGGTGGTATCAGTCACGTTATATAGCGCGGGACAGAAATTGGATTTGGATATGCTGCTGGATACTGGAGCTGACCTCACAATAGTGCATTGTGATCGCTGGCCTAGTTGTTGGCCTTTAGTACACGCTGTTAAGGGAGTAGAAGGAGTCGGAGGACTCGCATCAGTGCAAAAGAGCCAAGACAGAGTCCGCGTAATAATTGATGGATGGACAGCAAGTACCCATATTACGGTTATGAGTCTGCCACAAGGAGTGGATGGGCTCCTAGGGCGAGACATCCTTGACCAACTAGGTGTGGTACTTACCACAGACAAACCTTTTCATTGACGGTCACTGCAACATGGGCTTTCCCGATCCCTCTCCGTTGGAATACTGACAAACCGGTGTGGATCGAGCAGTGGCCGTTAAAGATGGAGAGCCTCCAAGCAGCGCATGACCTGGTTAGAGAACAGTACGCTCAAGGACACCTACAATTATCCACGAGCCCTTGGAATACCCCCATTTTTGTGATTAAGAAAAAGTCTGGGAAATTTCAACTGCTGCATGATTTATGAGCAGTCAATAGTCAGATGCAGACAATGGGAGTGTTGCAGCCAGGACATGCAGACAATGGGAGTGTTGCAGCCAGGACTGCCGAACCCGTCTATGCTACCAGAACGTTGGCACTTGTTGATTGTGGACTTAAAAGACTGTTTTTTCACAATTCGATAACATTCAGACGACACTCAACGTTTTGCTTTTACCTTACCTGCCATCAATAAAGAGGCTCCTGTGCAGCGGTTCGAATGGACTGTCCTTCCGCAGGGAATGAAAAATAGTCCTACACTCTGTCAACTTTTTGTGGACAATGCCTTGCGGCCCATACGTGCTGCATGGCCCTTTGCCATTATTTATCATTATATGGATGATATCTTGATTGCCCAAGAGAAAGATTTTGCTCCAGAACAATTTTCATTCCTGTCTCAAGAACTTCAAAAGCAGGGTCTGATTATTGCACCAGAAAAAAATACAGTCATCACTGCCATGAACATATCTAGGTTGGAAAATTTCAGATTCGCAGGTGCGACCTCAGAAGTTGGAAATAACTACGGCCATCAAAACACTCAATGATGTCCAAAAGCTGCTGGGTGACCTCCAGTGGTTGCGACCAGTCATAGGGATTTCTAATAATGACCTGGATGTATTGCGGCCTCTCCTTAAAGGAACTGATCCGGCAGCCCCAGTTACGCTGTCGGCTGTGCAACTTACAACAATGCAGAAGATTGCAAGACAAGTAACAGAACGATGGGTTGATCGGCTGGATCCAAACCTACCAGTAGATCTTATGATCCTTAATGGACCCTCGCAGTTAATTGGTGCATTGACACAATGCAAAAAGAAAAAGGGGGAGAGAGTCCGTATCCTTGAATGGCTTTTTACAAGAATACAGCCACGGAAGTCAATAGAGCAAAAACTAGAAAATTTGGCAGATTTAATCCGGAAAGGAAGGACACGTATTATGCAAATTACGGGAAAGGAGCCAGGAGTGGTGAGGGTGCCGTTAAAGAAGGATGCTATGGACTGGTGCTTGCAACACAGTGAGGAATTACAAGTTAGTCTGTTGACAACGGGTCAGAACATTTGTGTGGAACCGCTGAAATCGATGGCCTTGCAATGGGTGGGCCAGAATTCATGGATTGTGAAACCAAAGAAGAGTGAGATTCCGCTGCAGAATGCCGTAACGGCCTTCACCGATGCCGGGAAAAAGTCAAGGCAAGCAGCGATCACTTGGATGGAAGACGGAGTATGGCATCATCACCTACTAAAAGCCGTCCCTGGAGACTCACTACAGATGCTGGAATTGGCAGCCGTTGTTTGGGCTGTCCTCCGATAGCGCGATCAACCTCTTAATGTGGTGACTGACTCTTTATATGTGGCAGGGGTGCTACAGCGTATTGAGGACGCCAGGCTTCGGGACACTAAAAACCCACAGCTCAATGAGCTCTTTCGACAATTGCAAACATCCATACAACAGAGGCAGGGTCCTTATGCAGCGATCCATATTAGGAGTCATATGTGGAACCAGGGGCTAGGGGAAGGGAATCAAAGAGCGGACCAACTTGTTGCTACCGCAGTTCCACTTAGTGACTTTGTAAAAGCTAGGGAAGCCCACAATATGTTTCATCAAAATGCCAGAGGGTTGAAACAACAGTTTGGTATCTCTTTGAGCGAGGCACGGGGTATAGTGAGAACGTGCCCCGAGTGCAGCCATCATGGACCAGGTTTGGGGACGGGGATAAATCCCCGGGGATTGGTACCCTGTGAGCTCTGGCAAATGGACGTCACGCATGTGCCTGAATTTGGAAGATTAAAATATTTGCATGTGATGATTGATACATATAGTCATTTTATCTGGGCAACTCCTCAGGCAGGAGAAAAGGCCATTCATGTGAAAAGACATCTGACGTTGTTTTGCGGTAATGGGGGTACCTTTAAAACTGAAAACAGACAATGGACCTGCTTATAGCAGTACAGCCATGAGAAAGTTTTGTCAACTGTGGGGAGTGGTCCATCACACGGGTATCCCACACTCCCCTACTGGGCAAGCAATAGTAGAAAGGGCTAACCAGACGGTCAAAAGGTACCTACAGAAGTTTAAAGACATTCATGATATACAGGAAAGAGTATCTAAAGCATTATTTGTATTAAACTATTTGTGCATATTTGGAGAATCAGAAGCGGTGCCGGCTAAATGTCACGCGGGACCCTTTCAGGGCAATAGACCTACGGAAATGAAGGTCTACTATAGGGACTTATCCACAGGGCAGTGGAGTGAGCCTGCTGTAGTACAGTATATTGGCAAAGGATACATGTGCATGCTCACGCCTACAGGTACCCAGTGGATCCCTGCAAAGTGGACTAAGGCAGCCATAGAATCGACACATGCCAAAGTTGACCATGAAGAGGTTCCTGATATTCATTCTGACGACGATACGGGCTGCGGCACCTCAAGGACTGTCAAGGACAGCCTTCGATCCAAAGGAGAATGTCTGAGTATCGCTGGCTAGGGAACTAAATACCACCACTTTCTGTACAAGTCTAGCCAGCCCTTGGCGGGGTACCATTCATTGATTATAGTAATTGCAGTATTATTAGGTTTAAGTTGTGTTACCATTAAGTGATTACAGTAATTGTAGTGTTATTAGGTTTAAGTTGTGCTATGTCATTGTAGTTGTGTTATGTTATGTATTCGACGTCTGATGAAAAAACCTTCGGCCAAGTACTGCTCGTACAAAAAGAAAAAGGGGGAATTGTTGGGAATTGGCATACAGGGCGTGGACATGAGTCCGTGGAACAATTGCTCGATCTGAGCTTGCCTTAAGCAACCAGGAGTAGGCCTTAGAAAATCTCATGGCCTGCTGTAGCTGAGCAAACCAAGCTACCAGAATAACTATGAGAAGCTCCCACGACAATGATTCCCACATTGCCCAATTGAGGAATTCAGAAAAATATTGTTACCAGTAGCTGGCTTCAAGGACAAGGTCTACATGACTGCTAATCACAAGGGGGTTGTTTTCTTGCAGGTGGGGTTGTTTTCTTGTAGTTGTTTGTCTGAGTGCTTTTGACCAATAATCTTGTGTGAAACACTGTCCGCCCCTGTTAAGTTCACTATAAAAGTTAGGCTATTCGGGCAATAAAATGGAGCATGATCTGACTCTGCTGGTGTCTGTCGTGCTTCCTGCAACGTGCGCTAACAGACATCAAATGATGCTTTACCTTTTGCCTGTATGACTCCCCCCCCCCCTTTTTTATTTTAGCATTTTTTCAGTCCTATAAGAAAAGTGGTGATTTCTTCTTAATTTAAGTATTCCAATGATTATCCTGAAGACGTCGTAGCTTTGTCTAAAAGTTCTCAGCCCCCTGACTTTGTCTCTGCATTGTGTTTTGAATGGAGCTATGGGAAATACAGTCTGTGTGGCCCAAAGCAGATTTACGATACAGTTGTATAAGAAAGGTTTGGCAGGCACTTAGAGTTTTCAAAGCTAGGATATCCAACCAAGGATATCCAACCATTGAGTTTCTTTGTAAGCCAGATTTGGGTTTGATTATCTTATTTTTATTTGCTAAAATTTAAGGGCCTCAGTTCTGACATAGCAATGAACATCTGCCCATGTGGAGTCAAGTTTCTTTCTATGAATCTGCTTTCTTACTGTGGCATCAAAAATAAAAAGGAATAAGATGATAGTTCATAATTTTGGTCAAATTATAAATAGTACCCTGTAAAACTGTGGTAACACCTTCAGCAAAAATGTACATAAGGTCATTTCAGGTGATGCTATAGACTTGAATTCTCCAGGAATCGTGAAAATCGACAGCATTTCTGTTTTCTTCTGCAAAATATGGGCAGTAATGGGCATATGAAATTTAATATCAGCTAATAAATCACAGAATCACAGAATCACAGAATAACAGGATTGTAGGGGTTGGAAGGGACCTCGAAAGATCATTGGGTCCAACCCCCTTGCCAAAGCAGGTTCCTCAGAGCAGGCTGCCCAGGTAGGCGTCCAGACAGGCCTTGAATATCTACAGAGAAGGAGACTCCACAACCTCCCTAGGCAGCCTGTTCCAATGCTCCGTCACCCTCACTGTGAAGAGGTTCTTTCACATGTCAGTGCGGAACTTCCTGTGCTCTAACTTGCAGCCATTGCCCCTTGTCCTATCCCCACAAACCACTGAAAAGAGGTTGGATACATCCTTCTGTCCCCCATCCCTCAGATATTTATATACATTGAGGAGATCCCCTCTCAGTCTTCTCTTCTCCAGGCTGAACAGACCCAGGTCTCTCAGCCTTTCTTCATAGGGAAGATGCTCCAGGCCCCGTATCATCTTTGTGGCCCTCCACTGGACTCTTTCCAGGAGATCCCCGTCTTTCTTGTACCAGGGAGCCCAGAACTGGACACAGTACTCCAGGTGAGGCCTGACCAGGGCAGAGTAGAGGGGGAGGATCACCTCCCTTGACCTGCTGGCCACACTCCTTTTAATGCACGCCATGATCCCATTAGCCCTCTTGGCCACAAGGGCACACTGCTGGCTCATGGTCAACTTGTCATCCACCAGGACCCCCAGGTCCTTCTCCTCAGAGCTCCTCTCCAGCAGGTCGTTCCCTGCCTGTACTGATACTTCAGGTTGTTCCTTCCCAGGTGCAGGACTCTACACTTGCTCTTATTAAACCTCATTTGGTTTCTTCCTGCCCATCTCTCCAGCCTGTCCAGGTCTCACTGAATGGCAGCACAGCCTTCTGGCGTGTCAGCCACTCCTCCCAGCTTTGTGTCATCGGCGTACTTGCTGAGGGCAGACACTATTCCCTCATCAAGGTCGTCGATGAGGATGTTGAACAAGACCGGACCCAGCACCGACCCCTGGGGAACACCGCTAGTCACAGGCCTCCAGCCAGACTCTGCTCCTCCGATCACCACCCTCTGAGCTCGGCCAGTCAGCCAGTTCTCAACCCACCTTGCCGTCCACTCCTCTATCCCACACTTTCTCAGCTTTGCTAGTAGGATGTCATGGGAGACAGTATCAAAAGCCTTGCTGAAGTCAAGGTAGATGACTTCCACCGCTCTCCCCCCATCTACCCAGCTGGTGATGCCATCATAAAAGGCAACGAGGTTGGTCGAGCATGACTTCCCCTTGGTGAATCCATGCTGACTACTCCTCATAACCTTCTTCTCTTCCAATTGCTTGGAGACGGCATCCAGAACAAGCTGCTCCAATACCTTTCCAGGGACAGAGGTGAGACTGACTGGCCTGCAGTTTCTTGGATCCTCCTTCCTGCCCTTCTTGAAGACCGGAGTGACATTGGCTATCCTCCAGTCTTCAGGCACCTCACCCGTTCTCCAGGACCTTTCAAAGATGATAGAGAGTGGTTCGGCGATCACATCTGCCAGCTCCCTTAGCACACGTGGATGCATCCCATCGGGACCCATGGATTTGTGTGCGTTAAATTGGTCAATTGATTCTTTTCCAAGCAGTAGTCTGCAGGAGTTGGTTCAAGAACAACTCTAACAAGGACATATTGTTCTGACAAACAGCCATGGAATTCACCAGTGTTTGTCATCAAGAAGAAGAGTGGGAAATTGAGATTACTGCATGATTTGCGACGAATCAATGCAGTGATAGAGGACATGGGCTCCTTGCAGCCAAAAAAAAAAAAAAAAAAAAAAAAAGACAAAAAAGAAAAAAAAAAAAAAAGAGAAAAAAAGAAAAAAAACAGTATCTTTGAATATTGTGTTTGACTAGCAATGTGCTGTAGGTGTCGCTCAGTGTATTGAGAGGGCACATTTGAGACATATCCCAAAGGAAAACTTGTTTCTAAAATTTAAAGAGCTGTTATTTTTGGCAGAGCATCGAGTGCACCCTTATTGTATTATTTACATTATTTACACACCATGCTGCCCAGTATTTTCGCAGAGGGTAACACATGCGCTGACCAGCTAACTAATATGACCCTGACTGCCCCCGTGCCTAAGGTGCTGGAGCAAGCACAGTTATCCCATGCCTTTTTCCATCAATCTGCCAAAGTCTTGGCGAAACAATTCGCTATATTGACGCCAAATTGATTGTCCAAACATGTCCTGACTGTCAACAACATGTTTCGACCCTGTCTTTAACAGTAAACCCTAGAGGTCCCTACAGTTATGGCAGACCAACATAATGCATATTCCAGAATTTGGTCTCTTGAAATATGTTCACGTATCGGTAGACACTTTCTCTCATGCTATTTGGGCAACAGCTGCAGCGGGTGAAACTCGTCACCATGTCAAGGCTCACTTCCGTGTCACTTTCTCAGCGCTAGGCATCCCAAAGGAAATAAAAACTGACAATGGCCCCACCTATGGTAGTCACTTCCTTCAAACCTTTTTTCAAACTTGGGGTATCCGACACATCACAGGCATTCCTCATTCCCCCATGGGTCAAGCCATTGTTGAGTGCACACATTGCACCTTGAAAGTGCTGCTAAATAAACAAAAAGGGGGAGACACCCAGGAAACACCACAGAACAGGTTGGGAAAGGCACTTCACGTAATGAATCACCTATCATTACCCTTTCCTCACAAAGAGGTACCGCCCATAGTAAAACATTACAAAAGTATGAATTCTACACTGTCACAGGTGCCACAATCAGAGCAGGCCTTAGTGATGGTAAAAAAATTAAATACAGGTCTTTGGGAGGGACCCCATCCTCTAATAACTTGGGGTTGAGGGCATGCATGTGTCTCCATGGGTCACGGACCAAGATGGGTACCAGCAAGGGAAGTAAGGCCATGGTTGGCTTCCTCTTCACAATCACTGCTGTCATCGGTTATTGTCAGCCCTAGGTCTCCACACAACCACACCGCAACATCTGGGTCACCCTCATCAACATGACAAGACAAGAAGCGATGTGCCTGTCCCTGGCTAGTGCTAGTGACGTGTTTACAACATGTCTGGTGGGGATCCTGGCAGATAACAAAGATTGGACTATTTGCTTACTGCAAGCGCCCCTAGAGCCACAGGAATTAGATATCCTGGGAAATATAACAGCAACAGCATGTGTAAGGTTCAATTACAAAGGCAAAAACCAAACCATGAAACAAATCGTCAGTGCCACACTTGCTCCTAATCACAATGCATCTCTTTGGTGTAATTATACAATACTATAATAGCATCATTCCTTGCGCCAGGAGTCGCTGTGCTCGGCTGCAGGATCGACTGTGGAGTGGATGACCCTAGGTGCACACCAAGCATTTTCCTCGGAGGGGCCTCCACTCTCAGCCACTCACCACGGGAGTAAACAAGGACCTCCTGAAGCCGTGGACAAACGGTATGTTTTACAGTATTGGAAGGACCTGTAAGTTGTACGCGTGGCTGGGGCAGCTGGTAAATTGCTGCTATGCTGCCTGCCAGACGTCTCTGCGCGTAGTCCCCGTAAGGGAGGAGGGTACCCCACAGTCTTTGAGACAAAGTATTGCTGTGAAGTGAGTTACTCCACGAGGAACACGGCCAGAGATGCTACAAGCAAGTTTGGTTATTGTTTTAAGTGATATAGTCTTGTGGTATGAATGAGAAGTGCAAGGGGCCTCTTTGCGTGGCTGTGTGAGTAAGATGCAGCATTGCTGCAAAGCAACATCCCTAGCGCTTAGTGGCTTGTTGACTGATGGAGATTCTATTAGGCACGCTACTTTACAATCGTAATTCTGCTTGTGATTTTCACTCTGTTGCTTATTGTACCTTGCTTATTGCAATGTCTGCGGTGCTGTCCTGGTTTCAGTTAGGACAGAGTTAATTTTCCTCCTAGTAGCTGGTAGAATGCTATGTTTTGGCTTAGGATGAGAAGAGTGCTGATAAAACCCCGATGTTTTAATTGTTGCAGAGCACCGTATTGTGACTGACCCGGAAGCTCCGTGTATCCTTGGAATAGACTATCTTAGAAGAGGATATTGCAAGGACCCAAAAGGCTTCCAGTGGGCTTTTGGCATAGCTGCCTTAGAGACAGAGGGCATTAAACAATTATCTATCTTGCCTGGTCTCTCAGAGGACCCCTCTGTTGTGGGGTTGCTGAGGGTCGAAGAACAGCAAGTGCCAATCGCTACCACAACTGTGCACCGGCGGCAATATCGCACTAACCGAGACTCCCTGATTCCCATCCATAAGCTAATTCGCCAATTGGAGAGCCAAGGAGTGATCAGCAAGACTCATTCACCTTTCAATAGTCCCATATGGCCAGTGCAAAAGTCTAATGGCGAGTGGAGACTAACAGTGGACTATCGTGGCCTGAACGAAGTGACGCCACCACTGAGTGCTGCAGTGCCGGACATGCTGGAACTCCAGTACGAAAAGGTATCGAAGGCAGCCAAGTGGTACACCACAACTGATATCGCTAATGCATTTTTCCCCATCCCTCTAGCAGCAGAGTGCAGGCCACAGTTTGCCTTCACTTGGAGGGGAGTCCAATATTCTTGGAATCGGCTGCCCCAGGGGTGGAAACACAGCCCTACCATTTGCCATGGACTGATCCAGTCTGCGCTGGAGCAGGGGGAAGCTCCTGAACACCTGCAGTACATCGATGACATCATTGTGTGGGGTGACACAGCAGAGGAAGTTTTCGAGAAAGGGAAGAAAATAGTCCAAATCCTTCTGAAAGCCGGTTTTGCCATAAAACAAAATAAAGTCAAAGGACCTGCACGAGAGATCCAGTTTTTAGGAATAAAATGGCAAGATGGACGCTGTCAAATCCCAATGGATGTGATCAACAAAATAACAGCTATGTCTCCACCAACTAGCAAAAAAGAAACACAGACTTTCCTAGGTGTTATGGGGTTTTGGAGAACGCACATCCCAAATTACAGTCTGATTGTAAACCCGCTCTACCAAGTAACCCATAAGAAGAATGAGTTTGAATGGGGCCCTGAGCAATGACAAGCCTTTGAACAAATCAAGCAGGAAATAGTTCATGCAGTAGCCCTTGGGCCAGTCCGAACAGGACCAGATGTAAAGAATGTGCTTTATACCGCAGCTGGGGAGAACGGCCCCACCTGGAGCCTCTGGCAGAAAGAACCTGGGGAAACTCGAGGTCGACCCCTGGGGTTTTGGAGTTGGGGATACAGAGGGTCTGAGACCCGCTACACTCCAACCGAAAAGGAGATATTGGCAGCATATGAGTTCGATTTGCTTCAGAGGTGGTTGGTACTGAAGCGCAGCTCCTAGCACCCCGACTGCCGGTGCTAGGCTGGATGTTCAAAGGAAGGGTCCCCTCTACACATCATGCAACTGATGACACATGGAGCAAGTGGGTTGCACTGATTACTCAGCGGGCTCGAATAGGAAACCCCAGTCACCCAGGAATCTTGGAAGTGATTATGGACTGGCCAGAAGGCAAATACTTTGGGATATCATCAGAGCAGGAGGTGGTCCGTGCTGAAGAAGCCCCACTGTACAACCAGTTACCAGAGAATGAGAAGAAATATGCCCTGTTCACTGATGGGTCCTGTTGTATTGTGGGAAAGCATCGGAGATGGAAGGCTGCTGTATGGAGTCCTACACCACGAGTTGCAGAAGCTGCTGAGGGAGAAGGTGACTCGAGTCAGTTTGCAGAAGTGAAGGCCATTCAGCTGGCTTTAGATATTGCTGAACGAGAAAAGTGGCCAGTTCTCTATCTCTCTACGTATTCATTGATGGTAGCAAATGCCCTGTGGGGACGGTTACAGCAATGGAAGCAAAACAACTGGCAGCGCAGGGGCAAACCCATCTGGGCTGCTGTATTGTGGCAAGATATTGCTGCTCGGGTAGAGAACCTGGCTGTAAAGGTATGCCACGTAGATGCTCATGTGCCCGAGAATCGGGCTAATGAAGAACATCAAAACAACCAGCAGGTGGATCAGGCTGCTAAGATTGAAGTGGCTCAGGTGGATCTGGATTGGCAGCATAAAGGTGAATTATTTATAGCCCGATGGGCCCATGACACCTCAGGCCATCAAGGTAGAGATGCAACATACAGATGGGCTCGTGATCGAGGGGTGGACCTGACCATGGACGCTATAGCACAGGTTATTCATGACTGTGAAACATGTGCTGCAATCAAGCAAGCCAAACGGTCAAAGCCTCTTTGGTATGGAGGACGATGGCTGAAATATAAATATGGAGAGGCCTGGCATATTGATCACATCACACTCCCTCAAACTCGCAACGGCAAGCGCCATGTACTTACAATGCTGGAAGCAACCACCGGATGGCTGGAAACATATCCTGTGCCTCATGCCACCGCCCGGAACACTATCCTGGGCCTTGAAAAGCAAGTCCTATGGCGACATGGCACCCCAGAAAGAATAGAGTCAGACAATGGGACTCATTTCCGAAACAACCTTATAGACACTTGGGCCAAAGAACATGGTATTGAGTGGGTGTATCACATCCCCTATCATGCACCAGCCTCCGGAAAAGTTGAACGATACAATGGACTGTTAAAGACTACCTTGAAAGCAATGGGCGCTGGGACATTCAAAAACTGGGATACGCATTTGGCAAAGGCCACCTGGTTAGTCAATACTAGGGGATCTGCCAACCGAGCTGGACCTGCCCAATCAAACCTGTTACGTACTGTAGAAGGGGATAAAGTTCCTGTAGTGCATGTAAGAAATATGCTGGGTGAAACAGTCTGGGCTACTTCTGCCTCAGGAAAAGGCAAACCCATTCGTGGAATTGTTTTTGCTCAGGGACCTGGATACACTTGGTGGGTAATGCAAAAGAACGGAGAGGTCCGGTGTGTACCTCAAGGGGATTTAATACTGGGTGAGAATAGCCCATGAACTGAATTGTACCATGTTAATTACTATATAATACTGTATGTCATCACTACCGTGACTACTATATACCCTACATGAAAATGGTGACTAATTAGAATGTATGGGAAAGAGTGTAACCTGAGCATGACATAAATGGTATGGAATAAGGGGTGGATAGATGTCCTGGTTTCAGTTAGAACAGAGTTAATTTTCTTCCTAGTAGCTGGTAGAATGCTATGTTTTGGCTTAGGATGAGAAGAGTGCTGATAACACCCCGATATTTCAGTTGTTGCAGAGCAGTGCTTACACCAAGCGAAGGACGTCTCAGCTTCTTGCTCTGTCCTGCCAAGGGGCAGGCTGGGGGTGCAGTAAGAGCTGGGAGGGGACAGACCCAGGACAGCTGACCCAAACTAGCCAAAGGGGTATTCCATCCCATCTGATGTCATACTGAACAACAGATGTGGGTGGCTAGCCGGGGTGGGGGGCTGGCTGCTCGGGGTTAGGCTGGGCATCGGTCAGCGGGTGGTGAGCAATTGCATTGTGCATCACTTCTTTGTACACATTATTATTAGTAGTACTATTATTATTATTATTGTTATTATTATTTTCCTGTCTTAATAAACTGTCTTTATCTCAACTCACGGGCTTTACTTTCCCGTTCCTCTCCCCCATCCCAGAGAGGGAGGGGGAAGGGTGAGCGAACGTCTGTGTGGTGTTTAGCTGCCGGTCGGGTTAAACCACTACAGGTGCTTGATAGAAAAATCCATAAAAAGCATTTGGTTGGTTGAAAATCAAAAAGGGGGAATTGTGGGGAAGGAATTTGCAGGTGGCTTTGCACTGTTTCACATGTCCCTGAACTAGAGGTAATGAGGAAGTGTTAGGAATGTTTTAACAATTCGTGTCAGCAAAGAACAGTCCTGTCTGCCTCTGGGTCCTGCACTGGAAATTTAATTCTTGAACCACAGATGCAGTGTGTCCCAGTCTCCCCCTCATTCTAGTGAATTTATCAAGTCTTCAGAAAATACTCCTCAAATTTATGAACCTGTTTGCTTTTGTTATTCTATTTTTCTCTATTATTTATTTATTTATTTTTATTGTTTCTTCTATTTCTAACAGTTACAGCCTTTTTTTTGTCTTCTTCAAGATTAATTTAACACTGCTATAGGTGTGACTGTCCCTGTGAATGGCTGGTGAGGAATGTTTTAATTACTGGTGAAGTGTCAATAAGAAAGCTATTTGTGTTTGTATGAAGTCTTTGATGTCTGGGGTTTTCAGAACAACTGATAACAACTAGTGACTGTTATTGTATACTATGCAAGCCTCTGATATCTGGCCAGGTGGCCAAGAGATTAAGAAGAAGAAAAAAAGAAGCTGAAGGACGGCTGGGAGACAAGACCTGCAGGGGATGCTGTATAAACTTGACACGGTGCCAAAGGAGTACAAAGGGGAAGGATGAGAAAAAAACTTGGAGAGGAAGACTACGAGCCTTCAGCATGAAAGACCCCTAGAGACCCACAGAGGGACCACCGGAGACTGATGCGCATGCTCCAGTAGGAGGGACTGGACCCCGGAAGCTAATTATAATAATCTATTTTTTTTTAGAAGTAGTAATGAATATGTATTAGTCTAGGAGCATAAAAATCAGCTGCTTGATGTGGCTGGTGTGCGTCCTGGTGGAGCGGAGACTCCCGGTGCACCCAGCGCTGTTTGCTTACCTCTATTCTTTTAATAAATCCTATTTTTTTATTTAATCCTATTTTGAAGAATGAGCCATTTCTAACAGAAGTAAGCGGTAGAAACAGGAACTTGAGCAAGGTCGAGATAAATAACTTGGCTGCAATGTTAAGGATGAGCTTTGCGCAGTGGCCAATTGCTGGCTGGCTTGAGGCGCGTGTCTGGGGGTCTCTAACCAATTGTATGACAGATATGGGCGCATGAACAGCGTATGGAGCTGCGGGGAAAGTATATTAAATAGTAAATAGACTCTCTTCTTAGGGGAACAGAGGGCCCTATTTGTCGGCCTGACCCTACCCGTAGGGAAGTCTGCTGCCTCCCTGGGGCCAGGGTCAGGGACGTTGCTAGGAGGCTTCCCAACCTGGTACGCCCCTCTGATTATTATCCTCTTTTGATAGTCCAGGCAGGCAGTGACAACATTGAAGAGAGAAGCCTGAAGGCTATCAAACGAGACTTTAGGGGGCTGGGACGGTTGGATGGAGCGGGAGTGCAGGTGGTGTTTTCATCCATCCCTACGGTGGCAGGGAGGGGTACAGAGAGGACACGGAAAGCCCACCTGTTAAACACGTGGCTCCGGGGCTGGTGCCAACGCAGAAATCTTGGGTTTTTTGATCATGGGGCACTTTACTCGGCACCCGGCCTGATGGCCGCAGATGGGTCCCTATCTTTTAGGGGAAAACGGATCCTGGGCCAGGAGCTGGCGGGGCTCATTGAGAGGGCTTTAAACTAGGTAGGAAGGGGGATGGGGCTGAAGCAAGGATTGTTGGAGCTGTGCCAGGGGGAACAATAGCAAGTCCGGGGGATAAGGCAATGGCCCAGCTGAAGTGCATCTACACCAATGCACGCAGCATGGGTAACAAACAAGAGGAGCTGGAAGCCATCATGCAGCAGGCAGGCTACGACTTGGTTGCTATCACGCAGACGTGGTGGGACCAGTCTCATGACTGGAGTGCTGCAATGCCTGGCTATAAGCTCTTCAGAAGGGACAGGCAGCACAGAAGGGGTGGTGGTGTGGCTCTCTATATTAGAGAGTCTTTCGAGGTTGTAGAACTCGAGGCTGGGAATGACAAGGTCGAGTCCCTTTGGGTTAGGATCGGCAGGGACAACAAGGCTAGTGTCCTGGTCAGGGTCTGTTATAGACCGCCGAACCAGGATGAGGAGACGGATGAGGAGTTCTACAGGCAACTGACAGAAGTTGCGAAATCTTCAGCGCTTGTTCTCGTGGGGGACTTCAACTTCCCTGACATATCCTGGAAGCACAACGCAGCCCAGAGAAAGCAGTCTAGGAGGTTTCTGGAGAGCGTGGAAGATAGCTTCCTGACGCAGCTGGTTAGTGAACCTACCAGGGGTGGTGCCCCGCTAGACCTTCTCTTCACAAACAGAGAAGGACTGGTGGAGGATGTGATTGTCGGGAGCTGTCTTGGGCAGAGTGATCACGAAATGGTGGAGTTCTCTATTCTTGGCGAGGCCAGGAAGGGGACCAGTAAAACCGCTGTACTGGACTTCCGGAGGGCTGACTATTTGCTGCTGAGGACACTGGTTGGTAGAGTCCCTTGGGAGGCGGTTCTGAAGGGCAGAGGAGTCCAGGAAGGCTGGGCGCTCTTCAAGAGGGAAATCTTAATGGCGCAGGAACGGTCTGTCCCCACGTGCCCAAAGACGAGCTGGTGGGGAAGAACACCAGCCTGGCTGAACAAAGAATTGTGGCTTGAGCTTAGGAGAAAAAAGAGGGTTTATAATCTTTGGAAAAGTGGGCAGGCCACTAGGGAGGACTATAAGGATGTAGCGAGGCTGTGCAGGGACAAAATTAGGAAGGCTAAAGCTCATCTGGAGCTCAATCTGGCTACTGCCGTTAAAGATAACAAAAAACGTTTCTATAAATACATCAACACAAAAAGGAGGACTAAGGAGAATCTCCATCATTTACTGGATGCGGGGGGAAACTTAGTTACAAGAGATGAGGAAAACGCAGAGGTGCTCAATGCCTTCTTTGCCTCAGTCTTTAGCGGCAATACCGGTTGTTCTCTGGATACCCAGTACCCCGAGCTGGTGGAAGGGGATGGGGAGCAGGATGTGGCCCTCACTATCCATGAAGAACTGGTTGGTGACCTGCTATGGCACTTGGATGTGCACAAGTCAATGGGGCCGGATGGGATCCACCCAAGGGTACTGAGAGAACTGGCAGAGGAGATGGCCAAGCCACTGTCCATCATTTATCAGCAGTCCTGGCTATCGGGGGAGGTCCCAGTTGACTGGCGGCTAGCAAATGTGACGCCCATCTACAAGAAGGGCCGGAGGGCAGACCCGTGAAACTACAGGCCTGTCAGTTTGACCTCAGTGCCAGGGAAGCTCATGGAGCAGATCCTCTTGAGAGTCATCACGCAGCACTTGCAGGGCAAGCAGGCGATCAGGCCCAGTCAGCATGGGTTTATGAAAGGCAGATCCTGCTTGACGAACCTGATCTCCTTCTATGACAAAATGACGCGCTGGGTGGACGAGGGAAAGGCATCCCGGCTTGTAACAGAAACAGTGTGGCCAGCAGGGCTAGGGAGGTGATCGTCCCCCTGTACTCAGCTCTGGTGAGGCCGCACCTCGAGTACTGTGTTCAGTTTTGGGCCCCTCGCTACAAGAAGGACATCGAGGTGCTTGAGCGGGTCCAGAGAAGGGTGACGAAGCTGGTGAGGGGCCTGGAGAACAAGTCCTACGAGGAGCGGCTGAGGGAGCTGGGCTTGTTCAGCCTGGAGAAGAGGAGGCTCAGGGGGACCTTATTGCTCTCTATAGGTACCTCAAGGGAGGCTGTAGCGAGGTGGGGGTTGGTCTGTTCTCCCACGTGTCTGGTGACAGGACAAGGGGGAATGGGCTTAAGTTGCGCCAGGGGAGTTTTAGGTTAGATGTTAGGAAGAACTTCTTTACCGAAAGGGTTGTTAGGCATTGGAACAGGCTGCCCAGGGAAGTGGTGGAGTCACCATCCCTGGAAGTCTTTAAAAGACGTTTAGATGTAGAGCTTAGGGATATGGTTTAGTGGGGACTGTTAGCGTTAGGTCAGAGGTTGGACTCGATGATCTTGAGGTCTCTTCCAACCTAGAAATTCTGTGATTCTGTGATTCTATATGTAGTGGAGAAAAATGGCAAATAAAGGCCTTCTGTTCAAGAGCCATCAGGAGTCTGTGTCTTTCATCCCTTCACAGTTTGTCCATCCCTACATAGACTCAAATGCTAATTCCGAGATGTTCAAGAGGAAGCACTCAGCAGTTTCCATTTAGCTGATTTAAACTAAGTGGACAGGTATTCAAACAGCATCCAACACAATTCTCACTTGCTTAGGCATTAATTGTCTATGATTTCAGAAGAGTTCACCTCTCTTGTAGGCATGGTAGCTGTCACTGGAAGTCAGAGGAAAATCACTGATTACTTAAGGTATGTTGTTCCCATCCTTTGGGTGTCTGAATGTGCTGAGAATTTTAAAAACGGTTCCTTAAATTCTTAGCAAAGTTCTGGGGGGTTCATCTTGTCTGTGGAGACTGTTGAATAGCTCAGTGCAACTGAGCTTTTCTTTGAGATGGCTTTGAGAACAAAAGGATTTGGATGCTCAGACACATCAGATATAACAATGCTATTCTTAATTAAAATCTGACATAAATATGTGCTTTTTTAGTTGAACTCCTCTACCTCCACCATCAGACTGGAGTTAAGGAGAAATAAAACACAATGGTAGCAACCCATGTTAGGGGCCAGAGAAAGCCCAGCCTGTCCAACTAATTCTATGAGACTGTATTGAAATGACAAAGATGATTTAGCATATAAACCAAGCTCTGTATCACTTTCATCCCATCACTGTAAGTCTGTATTAAAACCTAATACCTAAGAATGGCACATACCCATACAGCAGTTATGGGCATAATGGAGAAACACGAGTTGATGACCTGGGGGAATGGGTATTACAACAGAAGCTAGATCAAGTTATTTTTATGGATCCTTTAAATCCTGCAGTTACCCTATAACTACAACCTATCATCTGAATTTTCAATAAGAAAGTAAAGTACAAGATTCCCATAAGAGCTTTATTCAAACCATCATTTGAAATGCAACTTTTTGATGTGTCATTTGAAAATAGCATCAAAAATTCTATTTGACCTGAATTTCTGTTAGGTTCCCAATATAAAACCCTTATGTAGGAAAACCTTGCTATTTTTATCAGTGGTTCATGTTTACAGTTAACAGCAAAATCTGTGGGGGATCCAAACTTTGAGCTGTTCTGGAGAAGTTCTCATGCCACCCAGGGGAACTGTATGAAGAGAACATGCCCAGAAAACAACATCTCCAGCTATCTCCATGACGGCCTCCTAAAGCCAGAAGCATCTAAAGCTTCTGAATTTTGCCTTTTAAGTACATCCAGAAGTCAACTTGAAATGCTGGGAAGAGAGAAACCCAGAGGAAGGAGAAAGGGACTAGAGTATCACAAAATCACAGAATCACAGAATTTCTAGGTTGGAAGAGACCTCAAGATCATCGAGTCCAACCTCTGACCTAACACTAACAAGTCCTCCACTAAACTATATCACTAAGCTCTACATCTAAACGTCTTTTAAAGACCTCCAGGGATGGTGACTCAACCACTTCCCTGGGCAGCCCGTTCCAATGCCTCACAACCCTTTCAGTAAAGAAGTTCTCAGTATGTGACTGGAAAAAGCCCAAGAGCCTCCCAAAGCAATCTGCTACCAACTGGGAACATTTCTAACCTGTCAAAAACTGCTTTGAAGTGTTTCCTTCACCCCTCACTGAGGTTTTCACCACCTCAACTTTGCCAAAACCCAAACCAACCTCTGTGATGCAACGAGGGGTAGAAAACTTGAGACTAAGAGGAAGAAGCCAATGATGAGAAGACGGCAAGAGCAGAATATCAAAAATTCTTAATAAGGAAGTAAACTTATTACTGTCAAGAAATACAGTAACCCAACAATCTTTTAAGAATGTGACGGTTTGGAAATATGTGTGCATATTTTTCAAGGACACAAATACAGATTTATGAGTTCTGTAGAGGAAATTTTGTACTGTGTTTCATAAATAGTGACAAATCTAGGAAAAGACTTCCTCAGCCCCCATAAAGGAGATAAAGGTCATGCAACATGGACCTTCCTCTGGTCTCTCACCAAAAGCCTTGGGCTCTCCTTCTGACTTAATTGTTCAAATGGACATTCAGCCCTTATTAAAGAGCAGATGAAATCCATTGCACTTTTACATCTCCTATGTGCTTGGCTTAGTGGAGCTGGGGCTGAACAACTTATGTATTTTGAAAGCTGCTCCAGCTGAAATTGGTTTAAGAGCTCATCTGGTAGAGCCTGGACAAAGCCCTGTGTGGATGTACTCCAGATACATTTCCAATACCAAACTGACTTCATAGGACTTCTGGATGGTCACTGCATTTTACAGGGTGAAGGGGTCCCCTATGACTATCAATCCAGATACAAAGACAACTGTACCATTTTTCATCCTCCTTCAGTACTCATTTTTCTTACTGTGTTTGGTGTTATCCATTCTTTACTTTGGTTCATTGAGTGAGACAAGACTGGGACCCTGAATGTTCACGTTTTACATAATGAATGGCTAGAGGCAGGAATACATCCCCACGCAACACTCAGTGCACTGCACACCACTCCCACCTCTCCCACCCCGCTTCAGGGGGATAGCAGTGGATAACCCAAATCAGCCTCATGCTCTCTCTCAACCCAGTACTGGATTACAGTACCCTCTGTGCACCTCTGGACGGCTAAGAATGGCAAACGTCTACATTAACATGTATTTTTATCTTTCCTGTGCACTTCTGGCTGTGCTGCTAAGTTAGAGAGCCGCAGCTCAGATGTCAAACAGCACGTTATTGCATGGCAAAGCTGGCTTCAGCCTGTGGCACAGTAAACAAAGTTGTCATTTTACAAAAGAGATGAAATTTCAAAGGGAGTCCCAGAGACTCCCTTTCATCAGCACTTGTTTACCCAATCCACAAACTAAAAAGAGAGAAGAAAAAGGATGTGCTACCAGAGAGGCCGAAGGATAAGGAGGAAAGGATTGCATTAAAAATAAACCATTTCTGGATCTGAAAAGAAATCCATGAAGCAGCAATGCATTTGCAACAGAGTTGTTCCGTTACCCTACAGCTTAGAAAAGCACAGGGCTGTCCTGCAAATCACTAATTCTCACAAGTACTTTGAATCCACATACTTCCAGAGTTTCCATCAGTCACTGGGAGAGTCAAATTCAGTTAGGCACCTTGGGACCTGCAGAGGAGGCTGGATGATGTGCTGCTGATGGGATGCTTATAAGCATCCTGCAGCAAAGGCAGGGGACACCGCCTGCAGTGTCACTTCTGCACTGCGTGGGGAGAAGATGCTACTGGCCACAGGAGCTGCTTGACTGAAGCTAACTCATCCTGTCCACTGAAGCAGATGCTAAGCCTCATTAGCTTTAATGCTCCTGATGCTGCAACACTCAGGTTGCAAACATTACAGAACCACAGAATCACAGAATTTCTAGGTTGGAAGAGACCTCAAGATCATCGAGTCCAACCTCTGACCTAACGCTAACAGTCCCCACTAAACCATATCCCTAAGCTCTACATCTAAACGTCTTTTAAAGACTTCCAGGGATGGTGACTCCACCACTTCCCTGGGCAGCTTGTTCCAATGTCTAACAACCCTTTCGGTAAAGAAGTTCTTCCTAACATCCAACCTAAAACTCCCCTGGTGAACTTAAGCCCATTCCCCCTCGTCCTGTCACCAGGCACGTGGGAGAACAGACCAACCCCCACCTCGCTACAGCCTCCTTTAAGGTATCTGTAAAGAGCAATAAGGTCGCCCCTGAGCCTCCTCTTCTCCAGGCTGAACAAGCCCAGCTCCCTCAGCCGCTCCTCATAGGACTTGTTCTCCAGGCCCCTCACCAGCTTCGTCGCCCTTCTCTGGACCTGCTCAAGCACCTCGATGTCCTTCTTGTAGCGAGGGGCCCAAAACTGAACACAGTACTCGAGGTGCGGCCTCACCAGAGCTGAGTACAGGGGGACGATCACCTCCCTAGCCCTGCTGGTCACACTGTTTCTTATGCAAGCCAGGATGCCGTTGGCCTTCTTGACCACCTGAACACACTGCTGGCTCATATTCAGCCGACTATCCACCATCACTCCCAGGTCCTTCTCTGCCTGGCAGCTCTCCAACCACTCATCTCCCAGCCTGTAGCTCTGCTTGGGGTTATTGCATCCCAGGTTGGAGGACCCGGCACTTGGCCTTGTTGAACTTCATGCAGTTGACCTCAGCCCATCGGTGCAGCCTATCCAGATCCTCCTGCAGAGCTTTCCTACCCTCAAGCAGATCGACACACGCGCATAGCTTGGTGTCATCTGCAAACTTACTGAGGGTGCACTCAATGCCCTCGTCCAGATCATCGATGAAGATATTAAAGAGGACCGGCCCCAGCACCGAGCCCTGGGGAACGCCACTAGTGACTGGCCTCCAACTGGACTTGACTTCATTTAGCACGACTCTTTAGGCCCAGCTATCCAGCCAGTTTCTAACCCAGCGAAGCGTGCGCCAGTCCAAGCCAAGAGCAGCCAGTTTCTTGAGGAGAATGCTGTGGGAGACGGTGTCAAAAGCCTTGCTGAAGTCAAGGTAGACCACGTCCACAGCCTTTCCCTCATCCACCCAGCGCATCACTTTGTCATAGAAGGAGATCAGGTTCATCAAGCAGGATCTGCCTTTCATAAACCCATGCTGACTGGGCCTGA
The DNA here is from genome assembly GCF_009819795.1 of Aythya fuligula. Taxonomy (NCBI): domain Eukaryota; kingdom Metazoa; phylum Chordata; class Aves; order Anseriformes; family Anatidae; genus Aythya; species Aythya fuligula. The sequence continues at coordinate 5,538,416 of NC_045594.1, read as the reverse complement.
TCGCCTGCTTGCCCTGCAAGTGCTGCGTGATGACTCTCAAGAGGATCTGCTCCATGAGCTTCCCTGGCACTGAGGTCAAACTGACAGGCCTGTAGTTTCCTGGGTCTGCCCTCCGGCCCTTCTTGTAGATGTGCGTCACGTTTGCTAGCCGCCAGTCAACTGGGACCTCCCCCGATAGCCAGGACTGCTGATAAATGATGGATAGTGGCTTGGCCAGCTCCTCTGCCAGTTCCCTCAGTACCCTTGGGTGGATCCCATCCGGCCTCATCGACTTGTGCACATCCAAGTGCCATAGCAGGTCACCAACCAGTTCTTCGTGGATAGTGAGGGCCATATCCTGCTCCCCATCCCCTTCCACCAGCTCAGGGTACTGGGTATCCAGAGAACAACTGGTATTGCCGCTAAAGACTGAGGCAAAGAAGGCATTGAACACCTCCGCGTTTTCCTCATCTCTTGTAAATAAGTTTCCCCCCGCATCCAGTAAAGGATGGAGATTCTCCTTAGTCCTCCTTTTTGTGTTGATGTATTTATAAAAACGTTTTTTGTTATCTTTAACGGCAGTAGCCAGATTGAGCTCCAGATGAGCTTTGGCCTTCCTAATTTTGTCCCTGCACAGCCTCGCAACATCCTTATAGTCCTCCCTAGTGGCCTTCCCACTTTTCCAAAGATTATAAACCCTCTTTTTTCTCCTAAGCTCAAGCCACAATTCTCTGTTGAGCCAGGCTGGTCTTCTTCCCCGCCAGCTCATCTTTGGGCACGTGGGGAACAGACCGTTCCTACTGACAGTACAGCAGCATTAAGGAATTTGTGAGACGGTACCCAGTCAGCGGACTACCTTTTTTTTCCCCTCTCCCAGGAACATACATGCTCTTCATTTGCCCCACAGCCTCTCCTCCTCCTGCTTCAGACACCAAGGCAGATTAGCAGAGGCAGCTCCCCGCAGCTCGGGCTGACCTCTTCCCGCACAAGGGCTTCGTGCTGTCCTTTCCCCCAACACCAGGCTCTAGTACAAGGAACACAAGCTCCTTGCAAGAACCTTGCAAGTGTGCTAAGGCACAATCCCCAAAGCACACGGGGACTCACATTCATCCAGGAGGGCTAGCAGAGGATCCTCAGACCTTTTTAGCAAAAGTATTGCTCAGGTTTAGCATATCATGGCTACAGGGGCTCTGGAAAATTCAGGCAAAACAAGATGTGAAATGTGTAGGTACTGACTTCATCATCCCATTGTGAGGGACCAAATCCTGCCAGATTTTGCCTTTATTATTATTTAATAGCTATTAACTTATGAACCTCCTGAGTACCCACCTAGGATATTTTGAAAAGTTTGGCTACATATCTCCTCACAGTGTCACAAGTTTTTTCCATGGTTTTGGTAAGAGAGGGCATCAGAAATGTCCAGAAATGTCTCAGGATCCCCTGCCTATCTTCCACATGAAAGATTTTTATGTTAAAAACAAAACAAAACAAAACAGAAGTGCTTCCACAAACCAAACCTAAATTCAAATGGTTGATCTTCCACAGAGGAGGAGTGGCTTTTATATTTCTGTCCTTTAAAAGCAATAGCTCATAGCTCTACCTCCCAATTAACCTCAGAGAAGTGCATGCATCAGTGTGGTGGTTTTACCGTGCTGGGCAGCTAAACCCCACAACCGCTCTCTCACTCCCCCTCCTTTAGATAAGGAGGGGGAGAAGTAAAGCAAAGAACAACTCACGGGTTGAGATAAGGATAATTTAATTAAAGGGAAATAATTATAATAATTAAATAAAGACTACCATGAACTAAACAACTTAACTAAGGGGAAAATAAAAGGGAAAGGGGAAAAAGGGAGGAAAACAAACAAACAAAATAAATGAAAGCTATATGGAAGTGCAGAGGAAAGAAATTACTCTCTACTTCCCACAAATGAGCGATGATTGACCACGTCCTTGAAGCAAGGCCTCAACGCACGCAGCCGGTGTTCGAGAGGAGGACCGACGTCTTCTCAACGAGAGCCCACCCCTCCCCTCTTCTTCCTGTTTCCACCTTTTATTGCTGAGTGTGACATCATATGGTATGGAATATCCCTTTGATTGGTTTAGGTCAGCTGCCCTAGTGATGTTTCTCTCCTCACTTTTTGCCCACCCCCTAGGAGGGTTAGAGAAAGGCCCAATGCTGTGCCACTGCTGCTCAGCAGTAGACACAACACTGGTGTGATAACACTGCTGTTCCAGCTACAAGTACAGAGTATGGCACTGAATGGGCTGCTGCCGGGAAAGTTAACATTCCAGCCAGACCCAGTACAACCTCCACCCCTTATTCCATAACATTTGTGTCACACTCAGATCCCCATACTTTAGCATACAAGCATTCTCATCATTATCCCTTGTCCTTTAACAGGACAAGGATTTAACAGGATTAATAGGCAGGTGTATCTTTTCATTCCATAGGTCTTTCTTGGAAAATGTCCATAAGAACTGTTGATGATTAGGTCTTCATCTGCCAAAGTGGCCACTCAAGGCAGGCGGAGTTGGATGTCTGGACACCAGCACCAGCTTAGCTCAAGTCCTTGTTGCACTGCCCGGCTCCTTGCAAAGTTGACCTGTCGTTGATCCTACAGCATCTTCCTACAACATATAACTTAGATTATAGATTAGTTTTCTCTCAATGTCAAATCTCCTTGAGGCACACACTTGATATCCCCATTCTTTTGCATGACCCACCAGGTATACCCTGGTCCTTGGGCGAAGACAATCCCACGAGTGGGTTTGCCTTTTCCCGAGGCAGGAGCAACCCACACTGCCTTCCCCATCCACCTTCCTATATGCACTACGGGAACCTTAGCTCCTTTCACAGTGTGTAGGGGTTTTGTTTCGGCAGGACCAGCACGGCTGTCAGACCCCCTATTGTTAACTAGCCAAGTGGCTTCTGGTAGATTTGTGTCCCATTGTTTCCACGTCCCAGCACCTAATGCTCGTAACATAGTCTTTAACAGTCCATTGTACCTCTCAACCTTCCCAGAGGCTTGTGGGTGGTAAGGGATGTGGTACACCCACTCAATACCATGCCTCTTTGCCCAGGAGGTAACAAGATTGTTTCGGAAATGACTCCCATTGTCAGACTCAATTCTCTCTGGTGTACCATGACGCCACAATACTTGTCTTTCCAGGCCCAAGATAGTGTTTCGGGCTGTGGCATGGTTTACAGGGTATGTTTCCAGCCACCCAGTAGTTGCTTCTACCATGGTGAGTATGTACCGTTTGCCTTGGCGAGTTTTGGGGAGTGGTCCGATATAGTCAATTTGCCAGGCCTCACCATATTGATACCCTAGCCATCTCCCCCTGTTCCAGGGAGATTTTACCTTCATGGCTTTCTTGATTGCAGCACAGGTCTCACACTCATGGGTAACCTGTGTGATGGCCTCAATGGTCAAGTCCACCCCTCGATCACGAGCCCATCTGTAAGTGGCATCTCTCCCCAGATGTCCTGATGTTTCATGGGCCCATCGAGCTACAAACAGCTCACCCTTACGTTCCCAGTCTAGGTCCACCTGAGCCACTTCAATTTTCGAAGCTCGATCCACTTCTTTGTTGTTCTGATGTTCTTCAGTAGTGCGACTCTTGGGCATGTGGGCATCTACATGACGTACTTTAACATCCAGGTTTTCTACCCGGGCAGCAATATCTTGCCACAGGGTAGCAGCCCAGATAGGCTTACCTCTGCGCTGCCAGTTGCTCTGTTTCCATTGTTTTGACTTGACTATGGGGGCGACTGATACCATAGTTGGTTGGTCCTCTGGGTCAGCCACAGCATGTGTTACTTGGTCATCAGACTCAGAGACTTCCTCCCTCTCTTCAAGTTGCTGGATGATGTTAAACAGTGTTTGATAGGAATAAACCAGGACCCAGCACAATGCTGCAAGCTGTTGTTCTCCGGCATTATCAGGATCAGGACATACAACTCTCAAACATTCTACCAAGTTTTTAGGATTTAGCACTTGCTCAGGGGTGAAGTTCAAAACTATTGGAGGAGACACTCGTGACAGGTATCTGCTAACATCATCCCACACACCGTGCCACTCACCACGAGACTGTTTCGGGACAGATTCCCAAATAAGTTTTCTAAACAATCGACTAATCTTAGAGAGAAAATGAAACCTGTTATTCAGAATTAGAAATAGCAATACATGGGTTACAGATGGATCTTCAAAATACTCCCAAACTGTTGTAATTAGCCCACTGTGAAAGAAGGGAAAGGTACCATTCCTGATATTATTAATAAACTGGTGTCCAGATGAGAAAAGGAAGGCAGTGTAATTCTGAATATTCTCTGAAAGATAGTTTCCATGGGACCCAAATGATAACAGCGCAGAGCCTGAATTCCAGAGTAAAACCAAGGTCAGTGCTTGGCAGCACAACGAATTAAAAAAAGTGAACACAGATTGTAGCACTTGGTCGGATCGGATATATAGGAGAAAGGAGAATATGACACGAATTGCATGACATATGAACAAAGCCATTATTATTAACAGGGCAAGGAACATGGTTACTAGCAAGCAAGTGTGTTAGTTGTATGCGTTTAATCAATTCTATTGTTATCTCAACCCTTCGAGCCCCACGTTGGGCGCCAAAAAGGACTGTGGTGGTTTTACCGTGCTGGGCAGCTAAACCCCACAACCGCTCTCTCACTCCCCCTCCTTTAGATAAGGAGGGGGAGAAGTAAAGCAAAGAACAACTCACGGGTTGAGATAAGGATAATTTAATTAAAGGGAAATAATTATAATAATTAAATAAAGACTACCATGAACTAAACAACTTAACTAAGGGGAAAATAAAAGGGAAAGGGGAAAAAGGGAGGAAAACAAACAAACAAAATAAATGAAAGCTATATGGAAGTGCAGAGGAAAGAAATTACTCTCTACTTCCCACAAATGAGCGATGATTGACCACGTCCTTGAAGCAAGGCCTCAACGCACGCAGCCGGTGTTCGAGAGGAGGACCGACGTCTTCTCAACGAGAGCCCACCCCTCCCCTCTTCTTCCTGTTTCCACCTTTTATTGCTGAGTGTGACACCACATGGTATGGAATATCCCTTTGATTGGTTTAGGTCAGCTGCCCTAGTGATGTTTCTCTCCTCACTTTTTGCCCACCCCCTAGGAGGGTTAGAGAAAGGCCCAATGCTGTGCCACTGCTGCTCAGCAGTAGACACAACACTGGTGTGATAACACTGCTGTTCCAGCTACAAGTACAGAGTATGGCACTGAATGGGCTGCTGCCGGGAAAGTTAACATTCCAGCCAGACCCAGTACAACCAGTCTGCCATATCTCAGAAGTGTCCTGTTTCCGGAGTCCTTATCTGAGTCGGTCACGTGACTTCACAGGCACTTTACACATCTATACAGATGAGATGACGGTTTCGATACCTTGTGGATGTGTTTTTCACCACAACTATGAACGTTTCTGGCAAGCTAACACTTGATGCTGCCATTCTGCTTTTGATAACCTGTCCTCATGTCTTAATACACAGATCATTTGGGATTGCCTGGCTCTGCTACCCTATACCACATTAGGAGCATGAACTGACCACGCATCCACTCCCGCCAGTGCCACGTTTTTCCCTTCTCATCCATCCACTTCTTTGACACCAAGGTTTCCTCAGAATTTCTGTCTAACATACTGTTCAGTATAGCACAGCTGGGAGTGAAATAGCAGGACCTAAAGCAGAAACAGCCCTAGTTGACATAGCAAAGTCCCAGCTACCTCCTGCAGTATGTTCACTCACCAGGGATAAGCCCACCTTGCAGACCATACTCCCAAACCAACACCACAGCTCCCTGTGCCCCCTGGGTCTTCTCCCCCAGAGACTGCCATGCATCTTCATTTCGAGGTTTTTTCCACCACACAGTGTCACCCTCAGAACAATTTATTAGAGAGCATACTGAATGGGCTTTTTGGAGAAGACTTTGTTGTTTCTTTTCTTTCACGATCATCATATCAAAACAACACCGGCTGCTGACAAGCAGCAGCAGGGTATGCTTCAGGGAGTACTGTTTTACCAGAGTCATTTCAGTGCTCTCCAATTTTAATAAACTGCTGTTCAGCTGTTTTAATCAAGCCCATTCCTATCATTCTGATTGAAATAAGCCGCTGATGGTGTTATCCGTATGACCACCTGGGAGACATAACAAAACATATGACAATACTTATACATCAATAACATCTCAAAAACACATTTTAGTTTATCATTGCAAGCAATGGCTTTTTTTTTTTTTCCTTGTGTTTCTCAAGATTTTAGTATCTTTGTATGATAAAACCAGCAGGCCCGAAAGTACATGGCTCACTTCTTTCGCCCATCAAAGGCTTCTGTGGTCTTACTACCTATGTCCTCTATTGAACCCCATCTTCAGCTCAGATGGACTGAAGGTGGCAGAGAACACCATAACCGGACCAATAGTCCAGATGTATCATCACACCATTAAGGCAGTTTAATTTTGGCAACAACAAATGCTTTAAGCGTGAAGTTTCACAATCCCAGTAAGTTGCAAAACATATTAAAAGGAAAACAGAGCACTTCCGGCTCTAGAAAAGAGACGAAATCTAGGGAAGAATCTCTAGGAAAGTCCTCCTTAAGTTGAATGTACATACCTACAGTTGGCCTCACCACCCCATGGGTTTGGAGGGTTATATGTTTTACTAAGAACATATAAAGTATTTACTAAGAACAATAAAGTATTCACAACTTTATTGCTTCCTAGAAGATGTACAGCAATACACTATGCATGGAAATGAAGCTTTTGGTGCTCAAAAAGCCCCAGCAAGTACAGACCTCTGTGAGACAACTACTCACAACAATAACAGCTGCCACAAACCTGAGCCATACTCTCAGTTGCACCACTTACTGAGCCAAGGTTGTGATACCATTTTTTAATCTCCATTGAACAGTTCTGTGCATTCTAAAGAAGTGTCTAATGCCCTGGGATGAAAAGCCTTGGTTAGCTTGGTTACTCTGGGACAGCAGAGCTGCCTGCAACTGGAGTAGGGCTCAATTTCTGAAACTGTAGTGAACTCCCCTGGACAGTAAAAAACATTCCAGCTGCAAGCCACACTTTGCTTTGTACGTTAGTTAATGCCTGAATCAGTTCCTATTGAAATCAGACAACATGATGTTCTTCATTTCTGAGCTATTTGATCCTTTCTCCAATGTTTGATCTTCACTGTTCATTGGTTTTGATATGGCCACTGCTCTTGTGAAGTATGGCTGCCTTGCAATTCTAATTAAATTATTTGCTCAGTATGCCTTTTGCTTTGGAAGTCCTTCATTTGCATCTAATAAATCACTCTTACAGAATGAGTAATAAGTTGTTAATGTCTCAGCACCATATATTAAGTTATATAGATAAAAGATAAAGAGTAATTATAGAATATACTTGGAACAATACCAGGCATGTATGAATAAACACATACCTATATACATGTAAATATATTAATTCTAGAAGCTAATGAAAAGAATATTTATATCTATTTCAATTGCTACCTCTAAACACAAAACCTTCTACAAGGAGGTGATGACACACAATAAACTGCAGAGCCATGCTATGAAAGGTATTTACTGTGCATATGCTGACATATAATTAGTTTTGTGCTCTTTAGACATCTCTCTGGAGACCTGTAAATGTATACAAGTAAAATGAGGCCAACAAAATTTAGTCTTCAAGTTTTCTTTTTGGCGGAAAGAATTATTCACTAGAGGAAGGCTTGCTTTCAATTAATATCAACAGTTTGATGTTGGGTGTTATATTAAGACTCTCAGGAGAAGTCTAGTGGTAACAAAGTAAGAGTGTTATCAAAGGTAAACAGCAAACAGTTTATGACATAGCTCTGCAGTTACTCACCAGAGTCTCACCTCTACATGTATACAGATCTTTTTTATTTTGCTGTATACTTAGCTTTCAAGCAGTAGACAAATGGGTAAATAACATCTGTAACATCTATGTGCAATGCATGTCACAGCTAGATTTATCAGTAACTCAAAATCCCCATCTTTCAGCTCCACAGTCATTAACGTGACACTGACTTTGACATTTACGTATTTATATTAATATTATAACCTTTGGAATGTATACCTAACTCGTGCAATTAGATCCTGCTTGTATAAAAAACACTTGCGTCCTGAACCTCTTTCTTGTTAAAGAGGCTAAACAGATTGAGAGTAGAACTGCTATTCAGTGTTGTTCAGTATTAGCAAGTATTTTGCATTCAAACATTTTGGTTCTCCATCCTGCACTCCATGATGGTTCAATTGTCTCTGCCAAGAGTGCCTAGAGAAATCTAGAAATCTGCATTTATTAATCCTCTATCTTCAAGAAGATATCTGTCTTTATGCTACATTTGGTCTTCTTGTATGCCTAAACTGAAGACTTTGAATATACAGACTGTAGATGCACACACCAAAAATGCAACAAAACAGAGACAGACAGATACATGCATACATACATAAATACAGACTTAGAAGAATGAACCATCTTTCTCTTGTTCTGAGGTAAAAACTGCAGCTACTCTGGTTGTTTTCATAATGCTCCCATAACTAGTTAAATGAGCTGAGTGTTGGGCAGCACTGATATGGATCACATTCCAGCTAAGAGCCCAACAGGAATTGCAGCATTGCTGTGGTTCAGAGAGAGTTTTATTTATACATAGTTATTAAATGCAAGATTCTTTTAATTGTGGTTTTTTTTTCTTTTTTTTTTTTCATTAACTTAAAGTGTTTCTAACACAGCAGAAGAAGCCAGCTTTCAGGAGAATTTAAATTACTTTCTTCCCTTTCTCAAAAACTTCTTCTGCTGTGTTACCCCATACGATGATATCATCAATGTACTGCAGGTGTTCAAGAGCTCCCCCCTGTTCCAGTGCAGTCTGGATCAGTCCATGGGAAACGGTAGGGCTGTGTTTCCACCCCTGGGGCAGTCGATTCCAAGTATACCGAATGCCCCTCCAAGTGAAAGCAAACTGTGGCCTGCGTGCTGCTGCCAGAGGGATGGAGAAAAATGCATTAGCAATATCGATTGTAGCATAGCACTTGGCTGCCTTTGACTCTAGTTCATACTGGAGTTCTAGCATGTCTTACACTGCAGCACTCAGTGGTGGTGTGACTTCATTCAGGCCCCGATAGTCCACTGTTAGCCTTCACTCGCCATTAGACTTTCGCACTGGCCATATGGGACTATTGAAAGGTGAATGAGTCTTGCTGATCGCTCCTCGGATCTCCGGAATTTAGTACTAAAAGATACGTGCATGTGAGTATTGATACTTTTTCAAGATTCATATGGGCAACGGCGCAGGGGGGAGAAATCTATGCTTCATGGAGAGGGAGGCAAAAGAAGGCATCCTTCAGATATAAAACTGCACAACTTGTCTGACCTGTGCCTTAGAAATAGCAAAAGGAAAGAAAACAAACATCTATACAGACTCAAGATATGCATTTGGGGTTGTACATGCACATGGAGCCATCTGGAAAGAAAGAGGACTGTTAAATTCACAAGGGAAAAACATCAAACATGCAACAGAAATAATGTGATTATTGGAAGCAGTTTCAGCTGCCTTTGGTGAGGCCGCACCTTGAGTACTGTGTTCAGTTTTGGGCCCCTCGCTACAAGAAGGACATCGAGGTGCTTGAGCGGGTCCAGAGAAGGGCGACGAAGCTGGCGAGGGGCCTGGAGAACAAGTCCTACGAGGAGCGGCTGAGGGAGCTGGGCTCGTTCAGCCTGGAGAAGAGGAGGCTCAGGGGCGACCTTATTGCTCTTTACAGATACCTTAAAGGAGGCTGTAGTGAGGTGGGGGTTGGTCTATTCTCCCACGTGCCTGGTGACAGGACGAGGGGGAATGGGCTAAAGTTGCACCAGGGGAGTTTTAGGTTAGATGTTAGGAAGAACTTCTTTACCGAAAGGGTTGTTAGACATTGGAACAAGCTGCCCAGGGAAGTGGTGGAGTCACCATCCCTGGAAGTCTTTAAAAGACGTTTAGATGTAGAGCTTAGGGATATGGTTTAGTGGGGACTGTTAGCGTTAGGTCAGAGGTTGGACTCGATGATCTTGAGGTCTCTTCCAACCTAGAAATTCTTTGAAATTCTGTGAAAAAGGTAGCAATCATGCACATTAAGGCACACCAGAAGGTGAGCTCAGAATTGGAGGAAGGAAATGATCTGGTAGGCAGAGAGGCAAAAGAGGCAGCAAAAGGTGAGGTAGCAACTGAAGGAGCCCTAATCCCAGACAGGCAGATCCCCCTTGAAGGTAAGCCTGTATATAACAAAAAGGACAGAAAATTAATTGAAAGTCAAAAGGGAGAGTATAACCAAGAGGGATGGGTTATTACCAAAGAAGGGAAAGGGAAATTAGTCATCCCCTCTAATTTGCTGTGGTCACTAGTAAGGGAAGAACACCGGAAAACTCATTGGGGAATAAATTCCCTATATAACTATCTGATTGGGAAAATTACGGCTAGGAATTTGTATGCTACTGTCACACAAGTAACCCAACAATGTGACCTCTGCCTCCAGACCAACCCCAAAAATACCCCCAAACCGAAATTGGGCCAACTTGGGAAAGGCCATGGGCCTGGACAACAATGGCAGATTCACTTTTCTGAACTTCCAAGAAAAGGGGGGAGTGAAGCCAGGGATAGAAGAATGGGGGCTTGCTTAATCGCTTTAAAATAGATATTGCTGAGTGTCTTTGCTTACTACTGTGAAAATTAACTGAAACAAGGAGTCTCGGGGCCCCTCACAGAGGATGTTTCCTGACAAAAATGGGGAACCTGTCTCAAAAAACAGCTGAGACCGACCTTGTGATTTGGACAAGAGCCAAGGAGCAGCTGAGTCTGTACAAAGGCAGGGGGTCAGCTAGTGGTGATGAAGAGGAGTTATCGAACTTCATCCCCATGACCCCCCCCCCAACCACCACCAGAAGGCACTGCGCAGGTGCAGAAGGGAGGAGTTTATGGAAATGACTTCTTGGAGCTAAATTTTAATACAAAGTGGGGATGGGTTATGAATATGTATAGGTGTATTGGGAAACTTCATGCATATGTAACTTTTTACTGCATATAACCAAAGCAAGTTGCTGCGTTAAGGCGCGCATGCCTTTGGGAGCTATCCCACACACACCTGGCGCCGAAATAAACCACATACCTACTTTATAACTTATTTGCTTTGAGTTCTTCCACGAATCAACTGGCAATAAACTTCAAAACTGGAAAATGGGTTTCCTGCTGTAAGGGAAACACTGAGACATTTACAGAAAAATAAACATTGAGGTGCAGCTGAGAATACTATTTTCAAAAGCAGCCAGAGATCATTATCTAATCACAATAATCAGTTTCACTGGCAACTGAGTCATTAAACCAAACTACTCATTTATTCCAATTAGAAGCAAAGACTGAGCCAACGAGCATGCAAGCAGCCAAAACAACTGAAGTTGTAGCCAAAACAAGAAGTTGTAGGAACATTGGAAAAAAGGTCTGAAACGCAAAATACGCTTTCCAGTATGAACCAAAAAGCAGCATTTTTTGTGAGACTGACAGGCTCAGAGTGGTGAGTAAGCCACAAAATACCTCGGAACAAATTGAGTACACCAAGCCAGGAGCCTCTTAACGAGCCAAGTCCAGCTTCGCTAGAAGGTATTCTGGTAGACAGTTTTGGAAACGGATAGCAGAGACAATTCTGGCACCCTGGGGCACCAGAAAAAGGAAAGGGTGTCGCAGGACTCCAATACATATCTCCACTCAGCACAGCTGTCAATAAGCTTCTCAGCTTTTACAGCAGGTATTGATGCCCACCATACATGCTAGCTACAGTCACTCAATATCACTACAAGATCCAGTCACATGGGAACTCAATAGTTAACATTACTAAGAGTAATTTTGCAATAGCCATTTGAGGCAGGCTTTCCTTTTTATTTATCAGCTAGTCCAAGACAAACCCCTTAGTTCTAAAGCGCTAAAGCTTTAAACCATAACCACATACAGCTAGTCCTTGACTACATAAACTGGTCCTATACTTGGTCTTGCAATAGTCATTTCTTTGAAGATTTAAACATAAGGACTTTAGTAATTCCAGACTGCTTTTGTTAGTCAAAAGAAGGAATTTGCAGCTTTTAGTCTAATAACGCCTGCTCTCTGCCACACCATTGCACAAGTTCAACTCGGTGAACTAAGCAAGTCCATCAAACATTTCTTTTTCTCTGCATTTCAATACCAGACTAAAGAAGTAATCCACAGGTTAAGAGCTCTTAGATCGTTAAAGCACCTAGCAACACAGGCCAGACTAAAGTGTTATAAATGAAGTCTCAACTCAATCTGAATTTAGTAATATTTATAAAAGAAATATTCATAAAAGGCAAGTAAACAGCGCTGGGTGTGCGGGGAGTCTATGCTCTACCAACACGCACAAACGAACATCGAACCTTCTAAATATACAGAACATCGCTTTTATATACTAAACCCGAGTATGCCTATACATATGTACAATCAGAAAAGGTAACAAACAATCCTTTAAGTCTATTACTATCAATGTCCATGACTGGGGGAGCATAGTTGGCCTGGTTGAAGTGCTCCCATATCTTCCATGACTTATAACAGTCTCCATTTTCCATTCCTTTTCTTGATTACAAACACCGAAGAATTCCAGGGCTAGTCATGGGAAAAATATGTTTCGCTTTAAGTTGTCAAGCAACTCGGTCTTCGGGCCTTATGTATCTTAATCTTCCCGGACTGAAGAAAAACATATCCATCTCCTTTTCAAGGCCAATAAGGCCTGTGTCAAAAAGCAAGTCCAGGTCACCAGGGGGCGTAACAGCAAAAGCCTGCGATGGCTGTAGCAGCAGAGGGCGGGCCGATGGCGTAGCAGTTGGATCAGTAAACGAGCCCGCAGCTCCCTCACTGTCTGGCAAACCACACGTTTCTGACTGTGGTCCCACATGGCTCTTTAAGGCCTCAGAGACTGCTCGCCAGGTGCTGAGCAATCCCACCGCAACCTTGTCGTTTTTAGTTGCAGAGTCCCACACCTTGACCTCAATTTGGTCCCATGTTTCAGGATCATAAACTGTCCGATTGTTAATAAGGAGAATAAGCTGTAAGGTTACCAGGACAGTCTTTGTTTCTAAGGACGTATGATTCCCCATAATGCGCAGCTGCTTACCAGCGAGGGGCAGTTGTGTGCGCAGGTCCGCTTCTCTCAGCTTGAGCTTCTTCGCAGCTCCGGTGCGCCCATTTCCAGTTTCTCTGAGCGGTTTGCTGAGTTTGGCCGAACCTATCTTCATGAGGCAATCAATGTGCCTGTTCCCGTCCTGGTCTCCGTTCTGCTAGCCTCTTCCTTTTCATTCCTTCTTTCTACTTCTTTATTGATGACATAACTTCATCGTGTTGCCTTTTTTTTAATCTTGAGGACAGGCTCCCCTCTTATACCCTTCTCTCCACAGCAGTTCTTTTCAAAAACAACTTTTCATTGGTCAAACAACATTGAATATAACAACAACAACAACCACCCAGAAACTTCTATGCCTTAACGGCTGGAGAACAAGCAACCCGAGACTGCATGGAGTCTCCTGAATCACCCTTCTTTGTTCCCTCTAAACTCTTTACATTCCTGATGGCCTCATCGTTAAGAGTGATGTTATCACCAATCATAGGGCTTGCCGACCCCCATGGCCACACTCCCACATCTCCCCCTTCTTTATTAACATCAACCATCTTCTTGACACGAATTATTACTCCATATATCACACATATATAACTTCACTGTATGTTTTGACATAACAGATACAATATTATGTCCTATCTAAGCTCTGTGTTTGTCAGCAGGGCAACATAAAGTGCAGATACAAAGCACCCACATGAAGATTTCTTTCCAATAAGAAGTATCCAACTCAGAACATCTTGTCTTATAGTTAAAGCCCATATTTTTACAGGCAGCAGAGTAAACAAGGGGCCCTGTAAAGCTCTATATACTCCTGTAGAGCTAACAGGAGAGGGGTATAGGTGTTCAGCATCACTTGATTACAATTTCCCATCTACTTTCCCTAGTGTTAATTTAAAAAGTAAATGGCTATGGGATAGAAAAAAACAATTAATCAATTAATTAAGAAGCCTAAGGCTACCTTCTTGCCAAATTCCCAGGACTCAAGCCCGAACCACCAAAGAAGTGACTCTCTGTTCTACTGCTTTGATAATCAGTCAGGCCCCCCCCCCCCCCCATACTTAACTGCCTGTTGACAATTACACTGAGGACATTTAAACCTGATGAGCCGATAATATGCCTGGGCAAATTTTGTTCCCTTAGACATCAATGGCAGTTCTTATATTTACATATTTACATATTAACATATGAATAAAAGAATACTTTAACAAAAATGCCCGGGCTTTTATATATACAATATACAATGTACAGTTATTATTCCAGTTAGAATTATTCCTCAGCAGCTGCAAACGCTATGCCAGTTGCCATTAAAGCTTGCTTACCCTCCTCCTGTCATTTTCTTAAAATCTCGGACATCCCCAGAGTTAATGGGGATGGCCACATATTCCATTCCTGGCTGGGGTCCCCCCATCGCTATTTCTCGTAGAGGATATAATCCCTCCCTTAAAGCAGATTTCTGATTTCTTGCCCTGCTTCTGGTTACTGGCCCCTGTGTTTCATGATCCGATTCCGATTCTCCTGGATTAGCTAATTCAGGGAGTCCATTAAGGACGGGAGCCGTTGGTGCGGGCAGTGGAATATAGGGCGGGGGCGGTGTCCGGACTTCCAAGTCCTTTCTCTTTTTATCCCGCCCTCCTTTTTCTTTTAGAGGATATAGATGCATCCTCGTATCTGAATTTATCCAGAGGTGCACATACTCACTTTCTTCTAGACTAAAGGGTTCCTTTGAGTTTACATAAATATTTAGGCCTGACAAACCCAATCTTCAAAAGACCCAAATACAGGCCAGTAAAGGTGGTCTCCTCGAATCTGTTTACCACCCCAAACTTCAACACAATAATGTATCATTTTTACTTTATTCCTTCCCCGCCTAAAAGGGGAATCCTCCCAATTTTTAATCATTAATCCCGGGGTAACCTAACATCAGACGTTACCCCACCCATGGGACCAGAAGGCTTACTCTTCTTCTGTCCCATCTTCCAGAGTGCCCTCACACGCACACACACACGCTCCCCCTTTTCGTGGCCCAGTCCCTCGCGGGATGTGGGAACCGCACTACCGAGGGGTCCGCTCTCGCTTCGTCCGCAATTGGACGTCTCAGTTGTCACACTCTGGGAAACCCAACCCCAACCGAACGGAACACTGGCCTATACTTACCCACCCCGTGGGTCTTCGTTCGGGCTTCGTGCACAAAGGTTGCCTGGGGTTTACCGGTTTTATTTGCTTGTGTCTAATTTTGGGTTCGTCGGTGAAGGGTTTGAATGAAAGTAGTCCTACCGAAGGCCGCTGAAATCAGCGGGGCGCCCCCTCCAAAGGTCTTTCAATCAGATTGCCTTCATCTGAGTCACAGCACCAAATTGTTATAAATTAGACCACACAATTTACTGGTCTATTGAAATTATTTTATTAATCAAGTAAGCAGACACAAGCAAAACAGCGCTGGGCGGCTGGGGAGTCTCCGCTCCGCAACAGCACGCAACTAACCCCCCTCAGTCCCTTCTTCTTATAGTCTAGCAGTTCCAGTTGTTTGTCTGCTACGTTGCCACATCCTGGTATATTCTGCGGCTGCGCACGCTGTTGCTAGGGGGTCGTGAAGATGAAGGCCGTAGTCTTCCTCCACGAATTGGTCTCCCTTTTCTCCTTATATGGTATTAAGTCCATCTCTCAGGTCATGCCCTGAGGACGTTGTAAAACCTGCTTGGCGACTTAAGCAAGAGGCAGATTGCAATCTCTAACTTAATCAGGGAGCTACCATGGTCCATTGTTTTATCACAATAGGTTACAACATGTATGCAACCTTCCCCCAGTCTCTGCCCTGAATCAAGGCCGAAGGGCAGAAGTTCCCCTTACAATCCCTTTTACAATGAACAAACTTCACTTATTCTATAACAGCTATGGGATAGAAAAAAACAATTAATCAATTAATTAAGAAGCCTAAGGCTACCTTCTTACCAAATTCCCAGGACTCAAGCCCGAACCACCAAAGAAGTGACTCTCTGTTCTACTGCTTTGATAATCAGTCAGGCCCCCCCCCCCCCCCCCCCCCCCCCCATACTTGGGAAACCAAACAAACACCACTGTGAATATACCAAAACTTCTAAACTCTTACTTAGATAATGCTCCCACCTTCCTCCTTGTCACACTCAAAACATTTAAGAACAAAATAGGATTGCAAGATGCACCGCCAGGCCTGTATATTGGGCACCACCAATCAACACTTGGATAAAACAGCACTTCTTTTCGGTCTGTCATGCACTTTGTTCGTCTCCGGCCACTCCCCTCGCAGAGAATATGGAACCACCACGGATCGGAACTCTGCACTCGCTTCTCAGCGATGCTGCGTCTCACTCACACAGCACAATCACGCAATCAGACAGAAAGGCCCCTTGCACTTCTTGCTCATACCACAAGAATATCACTTAAAACAATAACCAAACTTGTTTGTATCGTCTCCGGCCATGTTCCTCTTAGAGTAATTCACTTCACAACAATACTTTGTCTCAAACACACTTACACAAATGCTTTCAACGTGAGATACCCAGGCATCCACAAATAAGACATACAATTATTACCACTCCAATTAATATCCCTTCAGCAGCTGCAAATATTACCCAGATAACCTTGTCACAATTGTGAGAGGCCCGCTTACCCTTCTCCTGCTTCTTATACAGTCATTAGCAGGTCCGTCCTGGCTCCCAAAACAGGGATGAAGCGGTAACCTCGGATTTGCTCGATCTACTCCCAAGATTGCTAGCGACCGCTCTATCGGTCAGCAAATCCCCCTTGATTCTATTGGTCAGCAAATACCCCTTGACCACTCTATCGGTCACCAAATCCCCCTTGACCTCTCTATTGGTCAGCCTGTAGGGTACCGTCCTCCCATATGAGGACTGTGCTGCATGCCAGATGTCTCTGCGTGATTTACCAGCTGCCCCGGCCACGCGTATGACTTACAGGCCCTTCCTGTACTGTAAAACATACCTTTTGTCCACGGCTTCAGGAGGTCTTTGTCTGCTTCCGCGGTGAGCGGCTGAGAGTGGAGGCTCCTCTGAGGAAAATACTCGGGGTGCACCTAGGGGTGTCCACTCCGCAGCTGATCCCACAGCCGAGCAGAGCGTCTCCTGGCTGGCTCACCAAACTGACTTGAGGAAAACAGGCTCCACAGTCAATAAGACTGTAAAGTAGGTATGTTTATTCAGCGCTGGGCAGCACGGGGAGGGGGGGGGGGTAGTCCCGCCAAAGTCGTGCGCACCTGACGCGGCAACTTGCCTTGGTTCTATGCAGTAAAGAGTTACATATGCATGAAGTTTCACAATACGGCTGTACATATTCATAACCTGTCCCCGCTTCATATTAAAATTAGTTCCAAGGAGTCAATTCCATAAACTCCTCCCATCTACGCTTGCGCAGTGTCTCCTGGTGGTGGTTGTCGGGGGTCGTGGGGATGAAGACTGATGACTCTTCCTCGTCACCGCTAGTTGACCTCTTGTCTTTGCGCAGACTCAGTTGCTCCTTGGCTCTTGTCCGTCTGCAGGACTGATTCAAAGAACGAAGCCGAAATTTCTTAGTGACGAAGTATCCTTTATTGTCAGCACTGGATGCACGGGGGATCCTTCCGCCTAACGTGCATGTTCGAAGTGACAAACTATCTCATATTTATACAGCAAAACAATGAATATTCAATTAATGCCTATACATATTGTCGTGGTTTAACCCGGCCGGCAGCTAAACACCACACAGCCGTTCGCTCACCCTCCCCCCTCCCTTTCTGGGATGGGGGAAAGAAACGGGAAAGTAAAGCCCGTGAGTTGAGATAAAGACAGTTTATTAAGACAGGAAAATAATAATAATAATAATAACAACAATAATAATAACAATAATAATAATAATGACAATGATGATACTACTACTACTACTACTAATGTGCACGAAACAAGTGATGCACAATGCAATTGCTCACCACCCGCTGACCGATGCCCAGCCTAACCCCGAGCAGTCCGGCCCCCCCCTCCCCCGGCTAGCCACCCCTATATATTGTTTAGCATGACGTCAGATGGGATGGAATACCCCTTTGGCTAGTTTGGGTCAGCTGTCCTGGGTCTGTCCCCTCCCAGCTCCTGCTGCACCCCCAGCCTGCCCGCTGGCAGGACAGAGCAAGGAGCTGAGATGTCCTTGGCTTGGTGTAAGCACTGCTCTGCAACAATTAAAACATCAAAACATCGGGGTGTTATCAGCACTCTTCTCATCCTAAGCCAAAACACAGCATTCTACCAGCTACTAGGAAGAAAATTAACTCTGTCCTAACTGAAACCAGGACACATATTCATTACCTAAACCCGCCTACTCTCGCTTCGTATGCTAATTAGCTTATCAGCCCTTGCGCTTGCGCGAAGCCTCCCAAAAATTGCGGGCAGGGGTCTTCGGAACGTGGGCGGTGGTCTTTGGGAGGAAGACCGTAGGTCTTCCTCATGGTGTACTTTTCACCTTTTGCTAAAGAAGGCCGAGTTGGCTGAATCAGTTGTTTTCCAAGCCGCAGGAATGCCGAGTTGGCTCAAGTTTCAGCATAACTAAAGGTCAACAGATAACGAGATGTCATATATCTTGTTCTCATTAAATTTTAACTACAAGATTTATTCTATCCTAAAGTGAGTTTATACAATATCAGGACCAGTTTCTGCCAGTTTCTTAAGATAGGCTCACACTCTTATTAGGAGACTGGCCTTGGTAAGGGGCCCAAGGCTTCTTGCTTTAGTTAATTTGCACAGTGCACCATAGTTAGCAAAGACGCTAAGTAGCATCCTAGTTTAATGCTGTCAGTGCTCTATCTCTACTTGATAAGATTCTCCTCACTCCCTCTCTCATTATCACTGTAACACAAATGATGTGTTTTCAATTAGATGGACAAAACTAGGAAAGCTATAAAATTACTGCTGGAGTCTGATCTTCTCATTTAATACACTTGAACCACGAGTTTATGGGAGCTTTTGGTGAATAATTTGAATTTTAATTCTGCTTAAGTCGTGTGCGAGGCCTTGTAGGATGTGCGTATATTTGCCTGTAGGATGGTGATAATTGAAATGAGGGGCCTAGAGGTTACCTAAAAGACATATTTGTGTACTTAAACTTAATTTTGGAAGAAGCGGCGCCCTTAATTGGGAGGGAAAAAGCAGCGCCCGGGGGTGCGGGATGGCGCCGGGCGCCCTTACAGCGACGCCCCTCAGAGCCCCTAGCCCTGAGGTGGGGCAGGCCCGCAAACTGCCCGGTGTCCCGCGGGCCGCCTGCTCCCCGCCTCCCCGAGGTTGGGGGCCGGCCGGGGGCCTTTAATTTTTATTTGCCTGTTTTCCCCGCCGGAGCCGCCCTTATCCCGTCACGTGACGGGAGCGCGCACTGGGTTCCCGATGGTGGTGGCGGCGGCGCGGCCCGGCGGCGGCGCGAGAAGGCGCGGGTAGAAAATGGCGGATTTTGAGGAGCTGCGGGTGAGGAGGGAGAGGCGCGGTGGGGCCGATATGCTGCCTTGGCCGTGTGGGGTGGGTGGGTGGGTTTTACTTCGGCCTTTCCCCTTGGGAGGCGAGAACTCGGACCAGGACCAGGGCTGCCTTTGCCTTTCCCGTGAGGAAGTGGGGTTACTTTTTTTTTTTGCCTTTATTTTTTTTCCTTCTTTCTTCCTCCCCCTCTCAACGTCTTAGAAAGTCGGGGCGGCTGCCCGTGGCCCGAACCGGGGTGGAAGCCGGCGCCGGGCTCGTCTCCTCCATGAAGCACAAATTGCTGTATTTCCTCGCAGACATGTTGGCTTTAATCTTTTATTTTACAGCTCTTGTGTGACAGGCTTCGGCGGGGGGTGCCCACAAAGGGGTTTAGGTGTGTCCACAGAGAACTGTTTGCGGTGCTTATTTCATTTCTTCCTGCCTTCTTCCCTTGCGTTTCTTGGCCGATCCATTGGTGCCTTTGGTGAGAAGGGAAGCATTGCCCTTGCCTGGCATCCCCACCTGCACAAGTGCTGCCAACTGAATGCCTCAGGGATGCCGAAGCCCTCCCTGCCCCCAGCCTAACTCTGCTGTGCCAGTGAAATGTGGCTGCGGAGTTAGGCATCTGCATAGAGAAAGGTCTGATGGCTGTGCGTTTCCCGCCACTGGTCATAGTCTGACCAGTGGTGGGAAATGTGCTGCAATCACCAGAGAATTTCCTATGCCAGGGCTTCTTCAGCACTAACACTGCTCCGATGTAGGTGAGGAGCTCAGTCACGAACACCTCAGGGAAAGAATTGTGTTCCCCTACTGGAGAAAGCAGTGCTCTATCTCAATCTTGGGTTTAAGAAGCATTGCCTTATTTTTTCCTCAGTTGTTCAAAGGTTATTTTTAACTTGTGCTTGTGTGTTTTCTTGCTTAGTGTTCTGACTCACTTGCAGCCTGCTTTTTAAGAGCTCTCAGAGGGTGTAGCTCTGGAGATGGCTAAACCCCTGCTGTTAACTAGCAGAGATTGCTCTCCTTTTTGTAGCTCCTCTTGATGTTTGAGCCAGGGCCATGACTTGCATTTTCTGCTGCACTGTGCTCCTTTATCTAGATATGTGTAAGTATTGATAGATAGTTTGGGAATTGGGTACCTACGTGCCTTTGAGATTGTACGCATCTGAGGTGCTTTCCAAAAGTAACACAGGAAATACGGAGGGGGAAAAGGGAATGGGACTTCAGGCCAACTGCAGAACTCTCCTTTCTTCACTGGAAATAAAGTATCAGAACTTTTTTTTTTTTTTTTTTAAAGTGCTAGTCTGAACAGATGCCTTCTGACGTTTCCATTCATCTTACTTTGTAACCTGGAGTGCCTCGGAAATGAGTGCGCTAGCCTCTAAATTATGGAGAAGATGATTCTTGAAGTTATTGAGGCACACCTGGGGGACAGTGCAGTCATTGGTCCCAGCCAACATGGGTTCATGAGGGGTAGGTCCTGCTTAACAAATTTGATTTCCTTTTATGATAAGATTACCCGTCTAGTCAATCAAGGGAAACCAGCTGATGTGATCTTTTTGGACTTCAGCAAGGCTTTTGACACGGTTTCCCATAGGATCCTACTGGACAAAATGTCCAGCATACAGCTAAACAAAAACATCATACGATGGGTGAGCAATTGGCTGATGGGTAGGGCTCAAAGTGTTGTGGTTAATGGGGCCACATCTGGCTGGCGGATGATCGCTAGTGGGGTCCCTCAAGGCTCCATTTTAGGGCCAGTCCTCTTCAATGTCTTTATAAATGATTTGGATGTAGGACTAAAAGTTGTTCTGAGCGAATTTGCCAACGACACCAAACTTGGAGGAGTTGTGGACTCGGATGAGGGTGGAAAGGCCTTGCAGAGGGATCTGGACAGATTGGAGAGCTGGGCGATTGTAGTGGGTTTACGTGGCAAGGTTTTGGTAGCAGGGGGCCATAGGGGTGGTTTCTGTGAGAAGGATCTAGAAGCTGCCCCATGTTTGGTAAGGGCCCCACTGCTGACCAGAGCCGAGCCAATAAGCAATGTCGTTTTGCGCCTCTGTGAGAGCAGATTTAAGACAGGGGAAAAAAAAACGCTGCGCCACACAGCAGCTGGGAGAGTGAGAGGAGTGAGGAACAGCCTTGCAGGCGCCAAGGTCAGTGAAGAAGGAGGGGGAGAGGTGCTCCAGGCGCCGGAGCAGAAGTCCCCTGCGGCCTGTGGTGAGGATCATGGTGAAGCAGGATGTCCCCCTGCAGCCCATGGAGTACCGCGGTGGAGCAGGGTTCCACGCTGCAGCCTGTGTAGGAGACCACGGTGGAGCAGGTGGCCATGCACCGACGGAGGCTGCTGCCTGTGGAAGACCCCTGCCGGAGCAGATTCCGGGCCGGACCTGTAGCCCGTGGAGAGGAGCCCACGCAGGAGCAGGTGACCTGGCAGGAGCTGCTGCCCGTAGGGGAGCCAGGTTGGAGCAGTTTGCTCCCGAGGGATGGACCCCGTGGTACGGACCCATATCTGGAGCAGTTCTGGAAGAGCTGCTGCCTGTGGGAAGCCCACGCTGGATCTGTTTGGAAAGGACTGCATCCCATGGGAGGGACCCCATGGCACAGGGATGAGAGTGACTGAGAAGGAGCGGCGGAGACGAAGCATTATAGACTGACCACAACCCCTGTTCCTCTGCACTGCTCGGGGGGAGGAGGTAGAAGAGGGTGGATGCAGGGGACGGTGTTCTTGTTTCCTTTCCTTTGTTTCTCACTTCTCTAGCTTGTTAGTAATAGGAAATAAATCTTACTATCTCCCTATGCTGAGTCTGTTTTGCCCGTTACAATAATTACTGCGCAATCTCCCCGTCCTTATCTCAACCCTTGAGCCCTTTGTGTTGTATTTTCTCTCTCTTTCCCTTTGAGGAGGGGGAGTGAGAGAGCGGCTGTGGTGGAGCTCGGCTGCCCACCCAAGTAAAACCACCACAGTGTCTCAGAATAAACTATGCAGAACTTATTTTATAACGCTTGTTTTATTTCTTAAAATGTACTGGAGAACAGATAACACTGATTTATCTGATTTTTTTATTTTTTATTTTTTCCATGAAGTGAGATATTTTGTATCAGATGATGCTTCTAGTTTCCTGTGGAGTTAGGATAGCATTGCATTGTTTCTTTGGTGTTGAAAGTGGAAACGACTCAACTACAAGTCCTTATAACCAATAACACAACCAAGCTCAACCTTCCTAGACACATTACTTCTTTGCTTTAAGCTAACTGTACTCTTGTTCTGGGTAAGAGTATGGGTAGTATCTAAGATGACTGGGGAGGAACTGGAACGATGGAAGTTCAGGTCTTCACCATGCCCTTCAGAACAGATGACTTACTATACTATCGGTGCACTTATGCTTCTCTTGATTTCTCTTTCCAGAATATGGTATCAAGTTTTCGTGTGTCTGAACTGCAAGTGTTGTTGGGCTTTGCTGGACGTAATAAAAGTGGACGGAAACATGACCTCCTGATGAGGGCACTGCACTTACTGAAGAGCGGGTGCAGCTCAGCAGTGCAGATAAAAATCCAAGAACTCTATAGGTGTCGGTACCCAAGGACGATTGAAGGACTCTCAGACTTATCAGCTATAAAACCCATCATTTTCAATTTGGACAGTAGTTCCTCTCCTGTGGAGCCTGACCTGGCTGTTGCTGGGATTCACACGCTCTCTTCTACTTCAGTCACGCCTCAGTCTCCTTCCTCCCCTGTCAGCTCTGTGCTTCTCCAGGACGCTAAGGCTCACTTTGAGATGCAGCAGCCGTCCCCTCCAATTCCACCTGTTCATCCTGACGTTCAGCTGAAAAGCCTGCCTTTTTATGATGTGCTAGATGTGCTCATAAAACCTACAAGTCTAGGTAAGTGTTTGATAGTACTGCAGGTTGTTTAATTTGGAGGATAGGTATTGCTTATGACAGCACGAAGTCCAGGCTTACATTTTTATTTTTATTTTTTTTCCAGCTGGGGAAAAGTGGAAATTCCCTTCTCTTCTTAGTGCTGGCACTGCCCTTTCTCTACCTCTTGCCCCCCAAAGGGCCAAGCCCCACTTTAGTAATAATAATAAAAAAAGTATTGTGTTCTGCTGATACCCTAGATTTAAAGATAAACGTGACTCTCTTTTCAATATTAAGTTACTTCTGTCTGAATGATTTGGACCTAAAGTATCTGTTTGATACAAGGGAAGAACACCTGTCAGGCCAGCAGGAGAAAGATTTCAGGGTCAGTAGTTAAGTTCCTGCAGTGTAAGGAGAACAAGTTCACTGTTTTGTTAGCTTGTATTTATCTCGTTGCAACAGAGGCAACAGTTCTGCAGGTTCTGGCATCTTGCATTGAGATGCTTTCTTTGGGCATCAAATGCTGAATTTTGTGCTTGGTTTATTGGTAGCTTCTCAGCCTGCTGGTTGTTGCCATACTGGATGTTAAAATGCAGAGAAGATCTTTGTCTTCCAAACAACTCGAAGTCTGAGTTAGCTTACTCAAATGCCTCATTCTTGAGCCTATTTATTTGGAAATAGGCTTGAAATTTAACTTTTTTTTTTTTTTTTTTTTAACCTTATAGGGTAGAAAATGTTCTGTGATGATTTAGTAATACTGTTTAGAAACACTGTTAGCATTTTGCAAGCTGTTTGCATCCCGCTAAACTCTTTAGTTTTTTTAAGTGATAAGCATCTTGGGTTGTGACATTTACCTAAGTGAGGCATATGCTAGTCATCCTCCAGTATCTAAAGCAGCAAGCATTACTAGCAAGTGTTCCTTACACTACTTGTAGTCACTTGTGCTTGTGTCATGGCATCCTGTTAGGGAGAGGGTCCCTCTCCCTATTATTGTCTTAATGCATGGATGGGCTTGATATCAATGTGTGCTTTGGGATCGGCTGACTCTATAGCTCATCCCAGCTTCTTCCTCCTCCCTCCTCCTCACGTTCACTCTATACAGTAGCTGAATACATTAATTATATTCCTTTGTTGCAGAAAGAACAGCCAAAAACACGACAGACACCAGTATGGTCAGATCATGCTCTCCCTTTATTACCCGAATAGCCTGACTTTTATAGCAAACTTAACAGGGGCGGATAGTGTCTCACACAAGATTATTGGTCAAAAGCACTCAGACAAACAACTGCAAGAAAACAACCCCACCTGCAAGAAAACAACCCCCTTGCGATTAGCAGTCACGTAGACCTTGTCCTTGAAGCCAGCTGCTGGCAACAATATTTTTCTAAATTCCTCAATTGGGCGATGTGGGAACACTGTCATGGGAACTTCTCGTAGTCGTCCTGGTAGCTTGGTTTGCTCAGCTGCAGCAAGTCATGTCCTCCTTGCTGTTTCAAAAATCCCTCAACATTCCTTAATTATCCTGTATTACAGGACAACTGTTGGCTCGTAGTTAACCAGGCTTGTTGCCAGATGTGTGGTCACCTTCTCCCATCTAATGTGGTGTGTCCTCTGCATTGTATTTCTGTTATGCAGTTACTGGTTTTGGTCAATGATATCTGGAGGTGGCAGTAATATGCTGGAAAACGATCTGTAACAGCTGTTTTCAGTTTTGGAAATGCTTGCTTCTTAAACTGAATGCTTCATCAGGGTGTCAGTGTGTTATAGTTAAAATTGCATGAAAATCCTCTTTCCCTTGAAAACTGTAGGCTCTCTTGGTGTTGCACAGCTCTCATAGAAGTAGGGTTATCTGATTCTCCAATGTCTGTATGTGGGTGAGAGGGACAGAAGGAATGTAACTGAGTACCTGCTTGCCTTAAAATTCTTCCCGCCATGCAATACCTGAGGATGGCAGCAGCTGGAGCTGCAGCTCTACATGAGGAGTAGGTAAATGAGAAGTGAGGAATGGCTTGCTGCGTAAATAATGAATTAGTGACTTTAGCGTGGGTTCGTGAGCAAATTTGAAAGAAAGACTTATTAAATATTTTCAGATTGATATGGTGTACTGGGTCTGGCTGGAATGTTAACTTTCCCGGCAGCAGCCCATACAGTGCCGTACTCTGTACTTGTAGCTGGAACAGCAGTGTTATCACACCAGTGTTGTGTCTACTGCTGAGCAGCAGTGGCACAGCATTGGGCCTTTCTCTAACCCTCCTAGGGGGTGGGCAAAAAAAGTGAGGAGAGAAACATCACTAGGGCAGCTGACCTAAACCAATCAAAGGGATATTCCATACCATGTGGTGTCACACTCAGCAATAAAAGGTGGAAACAGGAAGAAGAGGGGAGGGGTGGGCTCTCGTTGAGAAGACGTCGGTCCTCCTCTCGAACACCGGCTGCGTGCGTTGAGGCCCTGCTTCAAGGACGTGGTCAATCATCGCTCATTTGTGGGAAGTAGAGAGTAATTTCTTTCCTCTGCACTTCCATATAGCTTTCATTTATTTTGTTTGTTTGTTTTCCTCCCTTTTTCCCCTTTCCCTTTTATTTTCCCCTTAGTTAAATTGTTTAGTTCATGGTAGTCTTTATTTAATTATTATAATTATTTCCCTTTAATTAAATTATCCTTATCTCAACCCGTGAGTTGTTCTTTGCTTTACTTCTCCCCCTCCTTATCTAAAGGAGGGGGAGTGAGAGAGCGGTTGTGGGGTTTAGCTGCCCAGCACGGTAAAACCACCACATATGGGTAGATCATAGTCCAAGTTAATAGATATGAGTGGCTGAGACATGAAATAAATGTGTGTTTAAGAATTCAGAAATCAAACGGGCACATAGCTCAGTGCTAGGAGTGTAGTCTGCTTCATTGCAGTTCTTTGAAAGGCAACTGCATATGTATTCTTTTATGAGGCCATAAGAGCAGCTGTGGATGTGGGGTTTAGCTTTAATCCACCACTTGGTACAGTACAAGTTTCAATTTTAAATGTGTCCCAATATTTTGAAATATAAAATGCTGTCTAACATGTGCATGATACCATGTATTTGAATTGCTTGAGGAACTTGCGTGTGTTTTTATTCCACCTGGATTTGTCCTTTTTGTATGTTTTCCAGGCAGATTTTTCTTCTCTTAATGTTACAGTGTATGTGACAGCCTAGCTCTTCCATTTGGCTGGTTTAATGGTGTTGTTTTTAGGCTTGTTCTTCTTGCTGGATACTTTAAACCATTGGACAAGTCTAGTCTACCTTTATTTCAGGTCAAGTTTTCTAACTGTTCAAGTGAAAAGAACTATGTACATACTATAAATCCTTAATACAAAAATACTATTGCCTGCCATCACTGACAGACAAGTAGGATTCTGATATGCAAGTTATCTTTATTTCTGGCACCCTCCCTCCCTAAAGTTTAGTGCTGACTATTCCCAGATGCAGAGTGCAGCTGGCTTCTTTGGCATTAGGAGTTGTTCCCTACCTTCCTCCCCAACAACTTAGCTACATCTAGCTGTTTCTGCACTGAGTAATTTTCCAGCTGTCCATTAATAGCTCCTGGTGTGCACTTTCCCATTATAGTACCTTAAAATAGTTGTAAACATCTCTCTGGTGGTACTTCCTCCAGGTACCCAGTGTTACATTTTGTTGTTTGTACCTTTCTTCCCCTGAGGATTACAGTGCAGGTTGCCAAACTTCTTTAGTACTGAAATGTAATGTGATATTAGCCATCTGAATATAGCTGAATGAATGATTTGTTCTGTTGCTTTCCTGTTGACAGTGGCTTGCAGTTCAACAACAATTTGTTTGTGTTCTTAAATGACTTGTGTGTTGTTTCAGGAAAAAACTCACTTGCAGGTCCTGTTCTAATCAATTATTTTAATCATAATGGCTAAACCTCCTCTTGTCTCTTTTTTTTTTTTTTTTTTTTTTTTTTTTTTCTTCTAGTACAGAGCAGTATTCAGAGGTTCCAAGAGAAGTTTTTTATCTTTGCTTTAACACCTCAGCAGGTCAGAGAAATCTGTATTTCCAGGTAAGAAGTGTTTGGCATAGTGTGGTAACCACTTTTACAGAAGTTCAGGACAAGGGGATTCTTTATTTTTTTGATGCATCCCATAAGCTTGCAGGTGGGGAATGATGATCTGCACGATAGTTATGCTGAAATAATCTGTTCTGGCTTCTTCTGGAATTAGCACAGAATTTTTATGTAGTTGGGGTAAATCTGATGCTATTGAGGAGCTGATAATTATTTGAAACAGTAATTGTTACTATTTAGAGAGGTGGTAGGCTTTTATTCCCTGCATGTTTCCTGGCTGCAAGAATGGAAGGCTGCTTTTATCTTTTGTCCCGGGATTCATGTTTTTACAGGACCTGTGATGTGAACAGAGTCTTTTTGGATAGCAAAAAAAAACCTGTTGTGTCCTGTCCGTTCCCCCGCCCCCCCCCCCCCCCCCCCCCCCCCGCATCATAACTTAGTAAAATAAGAGCAAAACTTAGTGATGGGATAGGTGTATTAGTTCTTTCTGCATATGACTGGATTATGAGACCTGCTGTCTAAATAGGTGCTTCTCTTTTCCTTTCTCTTTGTCATAGGGACTTCTTGCCAGGGGGCAGGAGAGATTACACAGTCCAAGTTCAGCTAAGGTACCTGTTTCATGATATTCCCTTTATGTTATATTAGCTAATCAAGAAGTTATGTCTTGATGTTTGTGGGGAGACATGAATGTAGTGACACGTGAAAATTATGCCTTCTCTTTTTTGGGATATAGGTTATGCCTGGCAGAGACAAGCTGTCCTCAAGAAGATAATTACCCTAATAGTTTGTGCATTAAAGTAAATGGGAAGCTGTTTCCATTGCCGGTAAGCTTGTGCTTGCACGTATTTGTGGTTTCTTTGACTTGGGGTGTTTGTCTTTCTGTAATGCTAGCTTGCTAAAATAATCCAGCACTTTATTATCTGTGAGGTAGCCGTTACTGCTATCAGCCATGATACAGCTATCGCATGGCTTAATTACATTTTAGCCAATTGTAGTAAGCCTCATCTGTGCAGGCAATACAACAAGAACACGAGAAATCTTCTTTATGGGTCTTAAAATTGAGTTTGACTTGATTGGCAGTAGCCCTCACTGGTTAGTATATCTATTTGTGTACTGGTGCGAGTTCCTACTTGTTGTGAGGAAACATCATCTTGTGGATGTTTGTATACTGTTCTGCACCTCTCTGGTTAGAGCAGTGTTCATTGCAGGGATGATGAGCGGGCATGTTGTAGGGCTCCCAGCAGTTGCTGGAATAGAACAGTGTTAGCAGTCAGGCACTTTGGTTTCTACTGTAAAAATTACTGGGTGGGCAGGGCCACCTTGAGTCTCAAATATATGTGAAAAGGGAGCAGCATTCCTATTTCTGAACAAATCTCTGAAACAGGTATTTCTGTACAACAGAATGGGGGAAACTCTTACCTAATTCATTCTGAAATGCTTCTGGAAGATGGAAAAATAGTTTTTCCAGCAGTATATGTAAAATGTTTGATGGGAATGGAGGTGTGAAATGTTATCCACCTTCTTGGCATGTCAGATATGTTTATCATGTCCTGTTTTTCCCTTGTGCTGCCTCCCCTTCATGTGCAACCATGACTTTCTTGCCTCTCAACCTAAATGACTCTACCTGCTTCTATAACAATTGCACCACTCTTCTGTCTTGAGCATCTAAAAGTGTTTCTTTGAGACATTTCCTGGTCAGTACTTCCTGCAGACACAAGCTGTTCTGTGATAAACTTGAAGGTTTTCCTTTCTTCAAGCAACCCAAAAGAATTGGGTCTGATGTTTATCCTGTGGATATCAATGACTGATTCTTCTCAGTCTTGTTAATATACCTTATACCCGTTACACTGTGTTATGCTATCCATTTTATGTGTAACACGCTACAGTTGTAGCGAAAATTCTCTGTGATTTTTGGATTTAAATCTGAAGCAAAGTGAAAGTCCTGTAGGTTCTTTCTGCACGCTGTAAGATGGCTTGTTGTTCTGTTCAATAGAAACCTTAAGTGAGGAAGTAAATAAAGTGACTTTTGTCTTGGCAACTTTCCTGCCTCAGAGACAACAATTGTCCGCTTCAGTAGTGTTAGGTAACTAATCGGTGATACCAGTCTCTGTTGTCAACTTGTACAATTCTTAAATGAGTACTGTTCTGCCTTTTCCTCGTATAGCAGTTCGTGCCTCTGCAGATGTCTGAATTATTCTAGGTTATCTCCTTGGCTGCGATTCTTATCAGAAACTTCAGAGAAGTGCTGCCAGTGTGCCAATACTGCTTTAGGTTGTGCCAGCTCGTGCTACCACAGTGTTTTCTTCTGTTCCTGCAACTGTCTGTGCCTACCTCTTACAGTGTGTCTTCTGACTTGAAAAGAATAAACATGGAGCATTGCATGCTGGTGTCTTGGCAAGTAACGAGGATTTTATATGTAATGTCTACAACAGGTGATTCTCCTGTTGCCTTCTCATGTGAGTGTAGGCAAGACAAAACCCAAAAGTCCGAAGAAGTAACCTGCTTTTCTTCCAAGGAAACCTCTCTAGACCACTGCAGGTCTCTTTCAAAGGACAAAAATGAAATCTGTCAAGGCAGGCTGGAAATGACCACATGGAAGAACAATCAGACTTTCTTTTGATACTTTTTTTTGGTTACAGCAGAGTCCACGTGTTTTGACTGTTATGGTTCTTGGAAGAAGTATGGAAGACTTAGACCCAAATAACTCTGGCACATGCTAGCTGCTAGAATTGGCAGCCTAACTGAGCAGTATTAGGCCATGCTGGTTGTGATAGGCAAGCAGAGCATTCTCTCTTTAAGTCCCAGAAGGCTAGGAACAGAAGACCTTAATGTGTTTTAGGAGTACAAGATTGAGTCTGACCCCTGAGGGTCTTTGCTTTGTGGGAGAAAACATCAAAAGCTTGACTGAATTGAAGCATGTGAGCAGTGGTCAGCCTTCAAAAAGGGAAAAATGGGAGATGTGTAAAAAAGCGAAGAATGCAACTATTTGGGTTTTTCTTGACATCTGCTGCTTCCATATTCTGTGATAAAGCACACGTGGGAAGACTCCTCATAGCTATTGTCACTTATCTGGGGCGAGAACCAGTTTTGGAAGACTTCTTTCAGCAATTGCTGTCCTCTGCTCTGGCCTGGCAGACCTGGGTCCCTGTCCTGTTGCTGCAGGCAGTAGCCCTGTGCAAATGATTAATAAAGGGCAGTACTGAAGTACAGCCATGGGTGGGCTTTCCAGGGAAGAGTATGGACTAGTGGTAGAACTGCTCTGGAAACCTGGTAAATGATAACTATTGAGTCCTCCCTGGATTAAGGGCAGTAGTTATCCAGTGGTTATCCTATGGTATGCTCTTCCAGTAAGCAGAAGAGGCCTCCAGTTCTGAGTTGCATGAGATGACTTCTGTGGCAAGACAAAAGATACAGCAGAATTTCTGCTGGTCTTGCTTACGTGCTAGCTATGAAGGCAAATATTTGGGGGGGGGGGGGGGGGGGGGAAGTGTCTGGAAACTTCAGAAATACTGCCTAAATGCTGTGTGAAGATATTCCTAAAATTCCGCCTTGGAGCTAAGAATTAAATGAAACATCGAGGCTATCATTCCTAATCCTTTAAATAAATTAAAAATGGCAAGACAGTCTGTTTTATACTGGGTTGCCTGATCCACTGTTTGAAGAGGTGGCCTGGGAATATTGGCTGTGCTGCGCTTCTGGTGCAATAAAACTGTGTAGAGACGCTCCTGCTCAGGTTCCTACCGGAGGCTGGAAGTTGTGCTGACTCTACTAGTACAGGAGCTCTCCAGATTGCTTTCCCGTATCATTAGGTGAACATTGAACATGTGCTGTGTGCTCTGTGGGAGAGTTTCTGATGAAGTAGCATACATCAGCAATTGTTGCTTATTTCTAGTTTTTATTTTCAGAACTCTTCTTTCACAGTAACTCTGTTTCTAAGCATTAGACCATGAGATTTTTCTCACAACACACATGTTCCACTAATTTTCTTCAGACAGGACCTTCTGTGAAGCTATTTTATTTGCAATTGCAGTGGCAGGCATCCTGCTAATTAGGAGCGCATTATAGTAAACAAATCATAACCTTTCTCGATGCTCCTCTATATGTACTTTTTTTTTTTTTCAACCCTTTAATTTCTCCTTTTTTTTTTTTTTTTCCTCCCCTTTCTTATGTTTTGAGAGCTTGTGATCTTTGTTTTACTGTTCCCACACTGCTCATCCTGTTTTTCTCAAGCTTCTACCTCATTTTGGAACAGTGAGACCTTCTACTGTCCACTTATCTACTTAGCATTTCTCCTTGTTATGACTACACAGCTACCTTGGAATACAGAAAATTAGTTCTCTACTGCAAAAACACAACTTAGTTTCTCACAATTCCCCCCCCTCTTCTGTTCTTACTCCTATTGTTGTTTTTGCACCTCTTCACATACCGCACTCTTGAGTTTTTCCAACATTAAGGCGCAATATTCTTCTTCGGATGTCACGAGGGATGATAGATATACAATGCCATTATTATTACAATACCAACAAATAGTTGTTTGTGGTTACCTGAATAGAATTGTCTCAAAGTTAGTTTCTCCCAAATTTTTCTAAGTCCTCAGGAAGTGTCATCTTGAGCTACTCTATGTAGGATGTTGTTTGTTTTTTTTTTCCCAAATATTTTTGAGATCAGTCAAATTCGTCCTATTTGATCTACATATATACAGCAACTAGTATTAATTACAGTGCACGCTCCTCCTTATGAGGTTATTAATACATTTAATACTGTTTGATTCTAGAGTACTATTTTTGCAAACTTATCAAACTTACTTTCTAGTTCTTCAGTTATAGCTGAGATATTTACAATAGCGTTTTCTAATTCGCTCACCCCTAACCAAGGTAAAAACCACCTTGCAAAACTGTGAAATGCTAGAGAATTTTACTAGAGGATTATCTGGAGTCCACTTAATTCTGCGTGTGGTCTCAAGGGGCTTTGGCTTTGTGGGTCTTCAATAACAGTTACATTTGGAATTATTGCCCCCAGGGTGCAAGCTCCCTTCCATCCTAGGGGCAGCATCTTCCTGGCTTTATTGCCACATAGCCAGTACCACCCCTTGTCATTCGGGACAGGCCATCCGGTTACAGGATTCTCATGTTGTATCTGGTGTGCATTATGTATATTAGCATTCCTGTGGCTACCATATTCAGTACAGTATGGATGATTCCCTACTTCATGGATATTTCCACACCCAGGGTCAGTGCTATTGCCCCCTGAGTTTTCTATCAATGTATTTACTCATTAATTCATTAAGAGTCCTTTGAAGGAGAAGATAAAGGTCTACAACAGATAAATTTAACAGTTTTAACCTTAAAAGTCTTTGTTAATGCAGTCTCTCAGGTATCAGGGTTAACTGATGCTTTTACCCAGGTATGAGTCCACCCTTTCTCAGCCGTTCTTACTGTCGTCTCAGTAGTCAGGAGCACTTGGAACAGTCCGTCCCACTCAGGTTGCAGTTTCGATTCTCTCAATGTTCACATCAGAACCCAATCTCCTTCTCGGAATGGATGGATCAGGGCTACCGAGGGTGGGTTTGAGCTAACAGTCCACGGGTCCTGAGAGATGACAAAGAGGACGACAGCCTGAGTATATAGTTCTTAAGAAAAGCATCTTTTGTCTCATTGTCTCAAATTGAGGTAATTCATTCCCTTTGTACAGCAATCCAAATAATATTTCACATGGTGAAACTCCCACATCGTTTCTTGGTGCAGTTTGAATTCAGAGAAGTGCCAAGGGTAAGCGCTTTGTTTGGGGAAGCCGAGTTTCCAGAACTTAGTCAATTGCTTCCTTACTGTCTGGTCCTCTCCACCCTTGCAGAAGAGGAAGGATGCCAAGGAGTGTGAAGTTTCCACTTGATTCCTAGAGTCCACGTTAGCCCTTGCAATATTTCTGACATAAAGTGATTTCCTCGATCAGAGTCGGTATTTTCAACAATTCCATACCTGGTAGTTATTTGTTCTAGAATTATTTTAGTTACCATGTTCGCAGCAGCAGATACTGAAGGGAAAGCTTCCACCCACCCTGACAAATGATCTACTGAGACTAATAAGCATTTAAATCTACCTACTCTAAGGAGTTCTGTAAAATCTACCTGTACATTTTGGAAGCGTTGAATTCCTGGTTCTCGCCCCCTTTGGGCTGACTGTGCATAATTTTCCTATTTACCTTTTGACATACTACACAACTCCTGCGTACTCGTTCAGCCAGAGCATATATATATATATTCCTACACATACATATTTCCATAGCACAGCGTCACACATTGCTTGAATTCCCCAATGACCCTCTTGATGCAAAACAGTTAATATTTGCCTCGTTAGCACTTTCTTCAGCATTTCTCTCCCTTCAGGGAGTATCTATTTTCCTTTGGAGTTTGTGACTCCTAATTCCTTAAAAACCTCTTTCTCTTAAAACTTTTTAGTTCTTTTTAGTTTTGGGTAGGGGTAGCTCAACAATTCCCTGAATCCCCTCTGGATTTATTCTTCATTCCCCCTCAGACACTAGATGCCCTAAATACTTGACTACTCTTTCTACAAATTTAATTTTAATTTCCAATATTTTCAATCCCTGTTTTCCCAGAAAGCTGAATAGCTTGTTAGTGGCTTCCTTCACAGATGTTTTCTCCTGTCCTGACAATAAAAGATCATCCACATATTGTAACAGTAACACCTCCTCAGGAGGTTGGAATTGCTCCAAAATCTGTTCTAGAACTTGCCTAAGTACATTGGTGGCCCTGTAAAACCCTGAGGTAAAATTGTCCATCTGTATTGCTGCTTCCACCCCCATTTCAGGGTCTTTCCAGTCATTGGTGAATATATCTTTGCTCTCGGGTCTGAGAGTACCCCATTAACAACACCATTATTCCAGTCTAGCGATTTACTATTTGAATGCCCAATGTAATTATCAAATCCTTTCCCAACGAGTTAGTATTGTATGCCTGGGGTGCATACAATAACTGCCCAGTGATCGTTCTATCCCTGGTCTCAGCTTGGTGTCCCCAAAAAGTGGCACTGTTATCCCAGTCCCTTCTACCCCCATCGCAGTTAGGGTTTCATTAGTTAGTTTAATTCCTGATACTTTACAGGCCAGCAATGACCTAGCTGCCCCATTATATTGGGTTCACAGGGTGAGGCTCTGGTAGTGGAGGGGCTGCACTGGTAACACCTGTGAGAAGGATCTATCAGCTGCCCCATGTTAGATAAGGGCCAGTTTCATCTGGCTCCAAAGGGGCCCACCGCTGCCAAGAGCCGAGCCTTGAGCAATGCAGTTTGTGCCTCTGTGAGAGCACATCCAAGAAAAGCAAAAAATAAAAAGCTGCTGCACAACAGCAGCTGGGAGAGCGAGGAGTGAGAAACCTCCCTGCAGACACCAAGGTCAATGTAGAGGAGGGGGAGTGTAGCGCAGAGGTGTTCCAGGTACCAGAGCCGAAGCCCCCCTGGCGGCCCACAGAGAGGCCCCTGGTGGGGAAGGCAGACCCCCGCAGCCCGTGGTGTACCACAGTGGAGCAGATCTCCACACTGCAGCCCGTGGAGAGGAGCCCACGCAGGAGCAGGTGATCGCGGGGGTTGGACCCCAGGGGGTCCCAAGCCAGACCAACCCGCTCCTGACAAATAAACCCCACGGCACAGACCCACACCTGGAGCAGCTCCCAAAGAGCCTGTTTTTCGCTGCCTGTGGAGAAGCCCACGCAGGACCACCCCAGGAAGGTCGGCACCCCACGAGAGGGACCCCAGAACAGAGCAGGGGGGAGAACGATTGTGAAAGGAAAGAGCAGTGGAAACTGTTTGTGAGCAGCACCATGGACTGATGGCAGCCCCCGCTCCTAGCCCCCCTGCACCACTCAGGGCAGGGAAGAGGTGGAAGAGAGTGGATGGGGGAAGGTACCCCCAGCTTGTTTCTCTGTTTCTCACTGCTCCAGCCTGTCAGAAATAGGTAATAAGTTTTATTAATCTTCCTATGCTATGTCTGTTTTGCCCGTAACAATAATTGTGAAGTGATCCCCACTGAGGTACACTTGAGGAGCCCTTGAGGTACACTTTTTCCTTTATCAGGGAACTAGCTTTCTGAGAAGCCCTGACTCCCCTATTCTGAATTTATAATAGCAATCTCTCCTCATTCTTCCACTCCGGATATTCCTGTTTGAAGTGGCCGGCCTGGCCACACTTGAAACATCTTCTCAAAGCCTGTCCCTGCTAGGATTTAGGCTGCAACGCAGGCAGTCTTCCTTGTCTGTCCTTCCTTTGTCTCTCTTCCTCTCCTTTCCATCCTGGGCCCTCTATCTCCCCCTCTGCCTCACTACCCAGTACGCTGTGAATGCCATGTTTCGCTCTCTACTTTTCCTTCTCATTTCCCCTCCTGGCATACACCTTCATACTACCTACACTGTTCACTACATCCTCCCACCTTCTGGAGCTTTTTCTGTATACCTGCCAGGCTTTAATCATAAAATGAACATTAAAGAGCCCTTGGGCTACCGGGTCCTCAGGATTCATCCCCGAGTACTTTCTCATTCTGAACCTGAGTCTCTCATGTGATTTCTGTGTTGTGGGTTGTTATTATCCCAGTTAGATAAGCAGATATTTCTGCTCTATCAGAATTATTCTCGGTCCAGGGGGTGCTAGGGGGTGTGTGCGTGTTGTGTTGTGTTAGTTCATTCTTGTTCTTGCATAGCTGCCTGCCGAATCATCCCCCCCCCCCCTAACATTCTTCTCCAGTGAATAACATACTGTTGTGGTTTAACCGGGCTGGCAGGTAAACACCATGCAGCCGTTCGCTCACCCTCCCCCCTCCCTCTCTGGGATGGGGGAGAGAAATGGGAAAGTGAAGCCTGTGAGTTGAGATAAAGACAGTTTATTAAGACAGGAAAATAATAATAATTGTTATATCTGTTGTTCAGCATGATGTCAGATGGGATGGAATACCCCTTTGGCCAGTTTGGGTCAGCTGTCCTGGGTCTGTCCCCTCCCAGCTCTTGCTGCACCCCCAGCCTACCCATTGTCAGGACAAAGCAAGAAGTTGAAACATCTTTGGCTTGGTGTAAGCACTGCTCTGCAACAATTAAAACATCGGGGTGTTATCAGCGCACTTCTCATCCTAAGCCAAAACATAGCACCCTACCAGCTACTAGGAGGAAAATTAACTCTGTCCTAACAGAAACCAGGACATCTAGCCACCCCTTATTCCATACCATTTACGTCATGCTCAGGTTACACTCTTTCCTGTACATTCTAATTAATCGCCATTTCCATCTATGGTATATAGCAGTCATACTAGTGATGACATACAGTATTATATGGTAATTAACATGATACAATTCAACTCATGGGCTACTCTCACCCAGTATTAAATCCCCTTGAGGTACACGCCGGACCTCCCCATCCTTTTGCATTACCCACCATGTGCATCCAGGTCCCTGAGCAAAAGTAATTCCACGAATGGGTTTGCCTTTTCCCGAGGCAGGAGTAGCCCAGACTGTCTTCCCCAGCATATTTCTTACATGCACTGCAGAAACTTTATCCCCTTCTACATTACGTAACAGGTTTGATTGGGCAGGTCCAGCTTGGTTGGCAGATCCCCTAGTATTGACTAACCAGGTGGCCTTTGCCAAATGCGTATCCCAATTTTTGAATGTCCCAGCGCCCATTGCTTTCAATGTAGTCTTTAACAGTCCATTGTATCGTTCAACTTTTCCGGAGGCTGGTGCATGATAGGGGATG
This sequence comes from Aythya fuligula, assembly GCF_009819795.1. Taxonomy (NCBI): domain Eukaryota; kingdom Metazoa; phylum Chordata; class Aves; order Anseriformes; family Anatidae; genus Aythya; species Aythya fuligula. The sequence goes on along the minus strand of NC_045594.1, from coordinate 5,501,130 downwards.
TGATACACCCACTCAATACCATGCTCTTTGGCCCAAGTGTCTATAAGGTTGTTTCGGAAATGAGTCCCATTGTCTGACTCTATTCTTTCTGGGGCGCCATGTCGCCATAGGACTTGCTTTTCAAGGCCCAGGATAGTGTTCCGGGCGGTGGCATGAGGCACAGGATATGTTTCCAGCCATCCGGTGGTTGCTTCCACCATTGTAAGTACGTGGCGCTTGCCATTGCGAGTTTGAGGGAGTGTGATGTAATCAATCTGCCAGGCCTCTCCATATTTATATTTCAGCCATCGTCCTCCATACCAAAGAGGCTTTGACCGTTTGGCTTGCTTGATTGCAGCACATGTTTCACAGTCATGAATAACCTGTGCTATAGCGTCCATGGTCAGGTCCACCCCTCGATCACGAGCCCATCTGTATGTTGCATCTCTACCTTGATGGCCTGAGGTGTCATGGGCCCATCAGGCTATAAATAATTCACCTTTATGCTGCCAATCCAGATCCACCTGAGCCACTTCAATCTTAGCAGCCTGATCCACCTGCTGGTTGTTCTGATGTTCTTCAGTAGCCCAGTTCTTGGGCACATGAGCATCTACGTGGCATACCTTTACAGCCAGGTTCTCTACAAGGGCAGCAGTATCTTGCCACAATGCAGCAGCCCAGATGGGTTTGCCCCTGCGCTGCCAGTTGTTTTGCTTCCATTGCTGTAATCGCCCCCACAGGGCATTTGCTACCATCCATGAATCCGTAGAGAGAGAGAGAACTGGCCACTTTTCTCCTTCAGCAATATCTAAAGCCAGCTGAATGACCTTCATTTCTGCAAACTGACTCGAGTCACCTTCTCCCGCAGCAGCTTCTGCAACTCGTGGTGTAGGACTCCATATAGCAGCCTTCCATCTCCGATGCTTTCCCACAATACGACAGGACCCATCAGTGAACAGGGCATATTTCTTCTCATTCTCTGGTAACTGGTTGTACAGTGGGGCTTCTTCAGCACGACCCACCTCCTCCTCTGATCATATCCCAAAGTATTTACCTTCTGGCCAGTCCATAATCACCTCCAAGATTCCTGGGCGACTGGGGTTTCCTATTCGAGCCCGCTGAGTAATCAGTGCAACCCACTTGCTCCAGGTAGCATCAGTTGCATGATGTGTAGAGGGGACCCTTCCTTTGAACATCCAGCCTAGTACCGGCAGTCGGGGTGCCAGGAAGAGCTGCGCTTCAGTACCGACCACCTCCGAAGCAGATCGAACTTCTTCATATGCTGCCAATATCTCTTTTTCGGTTGGAGTGTAGCAGGCCTCAGATCCTCTGTATCCCCGACTCCAAAACCCCAGGGGCCGACCTCGAGTTTCCCCAGGTTCCTTCTGCCAGAGGCTCCAGGTGGGGCCATTCTCCCCGGCTGCGGTGTAGAGCACATTCTTTACATCTGGTCCTGTTCGGACTGGCCTAAGGGCTACTGCATGAACTATTTCCTGCTTGATTTGTTCAAAGGCTTGTCGTTGCTCAGGGCCCCATTCAAACTCATTCTTCTTACGGGTTACTTGGTAGAGCGGGTTTACAATCAGACTGTAATTTGGAATGTGCGTTCTCCGAAACCCCGGGACGCCTAGGAAAGTTTGTGTTTCTTTTTTGCTAGTTGGTGGAGACATAGCTGTTATTTTGTTGATCACATCCATTGGGATTTGACAGCGTCCATCTTGCCATTTTATTCCTAAAAACTGGATCTCTCGTGCAGATCCTTTGACTTTTTTTCATTTTATGGCAAAACCTGCCTTCAGAAGGATTTGGACTATTTTCTTCCCTTTCTCGAAAACTTCCTCTGCTGTGTCACCCCACACAATGATGTCATCGATGTACTGCAGGTGTTCAGGAGCTTCCCCCTGCTCCAGCGCAGACTGGATCAGTCCATGGCAAATGGTAGGGCTGTGTTTCCACCTCTGGGGCAGCCGATTCCAGGTGTACTGGAGACCCCTCCAAGTGAAAGCAAACTGTGGCCTGCACTCTGCTGCTAGAGGGATGGAGAAAAAGTGCATTAGCAATATCAGTTGTGGTGTACCACTTGGCTGCCTTCGATTCCAGTTCGTACTGGAGTTCCAGCATGTCCGGCACTGCAGCACTCAGTGGTGGTGTGACTTCGTTCAGACCCCTATAGTCCACTGTTAGCCTCCACTCACCATTAGACTTTCGCACTGGCCATATGGGACTACTGAAAGGTGAATGAGTCTTGCTGAGCACTCCTTGGCTCTCCAGTTGACGAATTAGCTTATGGATGGGAATCGGGGAGTCTCGGTTGGTGCGATATTGCCGCCAGTGCACAGTTGTGGTAGCGATTGGCACTTGCTGTTCTTCGACCCTCAACAACCCCACAACAGAAGGGTCCTCCGAGAGACCGGGCAAGGTAGACAACTATTTAATGTCCTCTGTCTCTAAGGCAGCTATGCCAAAAGCCCACCGGAACCCTTTTGGGTCCTTGAAACATCCTCTTCTAAGGTGGTCTATGCCAAGGATGCACGGAGCATCCGGGCCAGTCACAATGTGGTGCTTTTCCCACTCATTCCCAGTCAGACTCACTTCAGCCTCTGATACAGTTAACTGCTGAGATCTCCCCGTCACTCCATAAATAGAGATGGGCTCTGGCCCTTTATAGCTTCATGGCATCAGAGTACATCGTGCACCTCCCTCTCTGGGATGGGGGAGAGAAACGGGAAAGTGAAGCCTGTTAGTTGAGATAAAGACAGTTTATTAAGACAGGAAAATAATAATAGCAATAATGATAATAACAATAATGATGATAATCGTACTACTACTAATAACGTGTACGAAACAAGTGATGCGCAATGCAATTGCTCACCACCCGCTGACCGATGCCCAACCTAACCCCGAGCAGCCGGCCCCCCTCCCCCGGCTAGCCACCCCTATATATTGTTTAGCATGACGTCAGATGGGATGGAATACCCCCTTTGGCTAGTTTGGGTCAGCTGTCCTGGGTCTGTCCCCTCCCAGCTCCTGCTGCACCCCCAGCCTGCCCACTGGCAGGACAGAGCGAGAAGCTGAGACGTCCTTGGCTTGGTGTAAGCACTGCTCTGCAACAATTGAAACATCAGCATGTTATCAGCACTCTTCTCATCCTAAGCCAAAACACAGCACCCTACCAGCTACTAGGAGGAAAATTAACTCTGTCCTAACTGAAACCAGGACACATACTCAGGATTGACATTTCCCCCCCGAGAATACAAATTAGGCCTTTAGAAACGGATTTGGCTGTTTTGCTAGGCCCTCAATTAAAGACTTCATTTCCTTCTTAAAACTCCTAACCTCTCTGCTGGTAAGGGGGGAGTGGCACCGGCCCCGCATCGGCCCTGCCAGCCCACCCCCCCCACCCCCGCTCCTGCCACTCCACGCTTCCAGGCGCGACTTCTCCAGGGACAGCATCGATTGCAGTCCCTGTCTCCCCTCCTGGAGCAGCTGCCACTGCCTCCAGTGCAATATTAGGATTATAGGGAGCATAACTTGATTCCTCATCCAAAAAAGGCGTCTTATTGTTTACATATAAATTCAAAGCCTGAATTTTCATCAGACCCATATTTTGGCCAAAATTCTGAAGTTCCTTTTATTGGCTTTTTAGGCCAGACAATTATACAATTTCAAACCATTTTTTAATTATATATTTTTTAATCTTTTTCCCTAGTTTTTGGATTGCTTTTCCAAATTCTTATTCTCTCCAAACGACTATCTTTAGGCACAGTCCTGGGGTCTCCATCCCCACCCTGCTGACTCTTGGAACCCTTAATCCCCATCTCTTCCTGACGTGCTGCTGTGGACTTTACCACCCGGAGGGTACCACACGCCTTCACCTAGGATTAGGACAGAGGTGAGGTGTATCGCCAAGCACCTCACTTCACCATGCTCGGGGTACTGTACACCTAAGGGCCCAAACCCCCCGAGACTCTCTTTTGCTTCATCCCTCTCCAGCCGAGTGGACTTTGTTCATCCCCTTGCGGGACTACAGAACCTCGCGGATCGGGACTCCACGCTCGCTTTGCACTAAAAGTGCTTCTCATTCACGTTCCATACAAGAGTCTCCCCGAACCCAACCCGAGGCAAGATACGGTAAAATTTCCCTTACCTTAGTCCGTGCACAGCTTCCCGGTCCAGGTTATCAGCAGTAATCCCTGTGCCTGTTCCTGATCGGGGCTGGACTATGTCTCAGCTGTGTCTGTGGTATGTCAGTGCTGGCCTCCCTTCTCCCCAGAGCTTCGCAGATCCTGTCTTCAGATTAACGGTCTCGGTCTTTTGCCGGCCATACCAAGATGACCCACCACCCCCGATGGGACCGCTGAAATCAGTGGGGTGCACCTTCCTGTCTGTGGTGGCAAGAAAGCTTCAGCAGGCGACAAGATCCCGGACGAGCCCCCAAATTATGAGAAAAATCTCAACTAATTTTCTTCAGACAGGACCTTTTGTGAAGCTATTTTATTCACGATTGCAATGGTGGGCGTCCTGTCAATTAGGAGCACATTTTAGTAAACAAATCATAACCTTTTATTCCCTATTACCCGACACCTGATCACCTCCCCTGTTTCCTCATTGGCTGAGTACTACAGGTTCACAAGCTACTCGACGCTCCTCTATACCATATGTGTACAATTCTTCTTTTTTTCAACCCTTTAATTTCTCCTTTCTTATGTTTTGAGAACTTGTGATCTTTGTTTTACTGTTCTCACACTGCTCATCCTGTTTTTCTCAAGCTTCCACCTTATGTTGGAACAGTGAGGCCTTCTACTGTCCACTTATCTACTTACCATTTCTCCTTATTATGATTACACAACTACCTTTGAATACAGAAAATTAGTTCTCTACTGCAAAAACACAACTTAGTTTCTCACAGTGTTAACTCTTCATTAAAAAATGTATTTTTTCAGTGTATTGTTTCTGGAGAGTTTCTAGCGTAGAACAACAGTGTCTTGAACAGGATGAAATCTGGCAGTCAGTTCTTCTGTGCAAGATGCAGGTTCCAGTCTCTTATTGGCATCCTGATGCAAGATGAGATTGAGATGACCGGACTGCAGGATGTCTGCTTGATCTCCAGATTCCGGGTTCCTGTTACAGACTGGCTGCTTTCACAGTGACAGTTGCAGGATGAGATGAATAAGCTGCAGTTGGGCCACGTGCTTCGCATAGCACAAGTATCTTCTGCTTGAAGTGTGCTTGCCTAGAAGCAAAAGGGAGCTGGATGGCTTCTAATTCAGTTGGCAAGCATTATATGCCGTAAAACTACAGAAAGTGGTCCAGATTATTTGCACAGCTTTGAAGAATTTCTTAGTACCTAGTAGATTTTTTCTTCTGCTGACAGCAGCAAAGTCTTTTAGCTCTTAAATATACCTGGTATTCTATGCATAGCTCATCTTCAGGGCCCTCACTGGAGTGTACAAATAACAACCTGTTGCTTATGAAGCTAGGTGTAGCTAATGCAAAGCAGACATCAAGGGGTTGTCGATCTCTTGGGACAAGAATTGAATTTACTGTTTCTTAAATAAGATCAATGAACCATTCTTTAGACATGAAAGACTGAATTAACAGTTTGTGACTTGCTGCCTTTTAAACTAATTTGCTGTTGGTTTTAAACTAATAAATTGTTTAAGCAGGTTTCAGAGTACAGAGGGAAGACTTGGTAATGCTTTTTGTTTTGTCTCTTCTTCCCGTAGGGATATGCTCCACCACCAAAAAGTGGAATTGAACAGAAGCGACCTGGGCGTCCCTTGAATATAACATCTCTAGTTAGGTTATCATCAGCAGTGCCAAACCAGATTTCCATTTCCTGGGCATCTGAAATTGGAAAGGTAAGCTGTATGTTTTGTAGGATGTGGGCAGTAGTCTGAATAACCTTGTCTAGTGTTCCTTCTAACCCACTGCCGGCAAGGCATGCGGTGTTATAAAGTGGCTGTGTTTATTTTTGATGCCAGGAAACAAAGCTAGCTCTAGAAGTACAGTAGCTTACAGTAACACACAAAACTTGCATACAGGTTGCAAAGACTTCCATATAGAGTTCACATAGATGGAGAGTATGGCTTTCTTTGAGAACTTTTTTGGGCAAGTTTGCCATTAGGGGTTGCCTGAAATATGTCAGAAATAGTCTTTTTGTGGTGTAAACACAGAACAGTTCAGACATAAAAGGGGAAGCTACTTTGTGGCCTAATGGTGTAATCATATAAACATGAGGTTATGTAGCCATGTCGTAAAGTTTTTTTCTCATTTTTTTGTGGCAATCTATTGGAGGAAGGCTTTTTAAAGTGACCAGATGTGCTAAGGCCCTGTGAGTGGGAGAGGAGACATGCATTTGCTCTTGATGTTTTTGTATTTTCTAACCAAATGATACCAAATAGTTCTACAAAAGGAATTTTTATTTTGTAGGGAGAACTAGTTCATGGATATTTCCATCTTTTCTTTTGAGATTCCTTATTTTTACATGAAAATGTCTTTTCTCCATTAAAACTGCACTTGTAAATAAAGTAAAACAGGTGGAATTTCCAGCTTGGAAAGCTCCTTGGTGGCAAGTTCCTGGAAAGTGTACAGGGAAGGTGTCAGGCTGCTAGTGCCAACTGCTGCAGAGTGATACATCTTGGTGATGCTGTGCTTGGGCCATAGTGGTGTGCGTCTGTAAGGGTATCTAAGCCACGTGCCCATTGTTAAAAAGGAAGAGTATTCCTGGAAGTTGGGGTAACTTGAGGGGGAGCTGACTTGAGTGCAGATATAGGGAGTATTGGAGACCTGGGGGGGGGGGGAGAGAGAGAAAAGCATCTTCATAATGCAGTTCTTCATGGAGAGCTGCGCTGAGGGGGGGGAAAGTGTGCTGGGTTTCAGTGGCAGGAGATGAAGCAGGTGGTGACAGGTGTGATACCTTTTGCTCTCCGGTCCCTGTAGGTAAATTTCTGGTTTTGAGGAAATGAGAAGTTATTGGTTTAAAAGGAATTGGCCCTTCAAATGGCCAGGTGACTGCTTAGGCCTTAGCTTTTCTAAGTAGAAGAACTTGCATAGCAGGCCTTTGCTATTCATCTTCTAAACGACACTCCATGCTGTCCCCAAGGGTGATACAGTAGGGCTTATACAGTAAGTATACAGTAGGCTGATACAGTAAGGGCTTATTAGCATCTACTTCTCTGATAGAAGAGGGCTTCTGAGGAGAGGAGGTATTTATCCCAGTCATCCTAGAGAGCTTATCAGGCTAGAGTCTGTAATATTAATCCTGTAGGCAATAAACAGTACAAAGCAGTCCATCTTTGCGAGGATAGGGAAAGCAAGACATTTGTCTTAGTGGCTTCCTGTGCATTTTGATAACTTTATCTGTTCATCTAGGTAAGAGCTGTCTCTGGTATTGCTGGTAAAGGAGGAGCAGGGTGGTAGATATTCTTAAAATTCCTGTGCAGTGTCTGGTTGTGTAAGAGCTACAAGAAGGTGGCCGGCAGGGAGTGGAAATGAGGGATTGCAGGTTGTGAGTGTTATGCAGATGAAACCATTATTATTCTGCAGTGGTGAGACTTGCAGATTCTTCTCCTCACTTGTGACCTTGGAGAGGAAATCCTGAACAAAGGAAGCTGGCAAGTGGCATGAATTAGGAAACAGCAGTAAATGCTAGGGAATATGGCCAGCCTGAGAGGAGCGGGTATGATATAATGAGGCTTGGCTTAAAAGCAGCAAGCTCAAGGTACAAAGAAATTGATGCTGTTGTGTGCCATTTGGAGGTGGTGTTTGCTCCCAAAACAACATCAATCATTTCTTTATAGCAAGTTTGTCTTTGAGCTCTGCTTTAAGATAGTGTCAGTGGAAAAAGGGAAATGTGTAGGAGACAAACACAAGAAGCTCTTACAGACTGCATGTTTTAAGAAAATGTATTGCCAGTCTAAGTCATCTTTTCAAGAAAAAGCCCAGATTGTCTCTTGGTTGTGGAGAATATTTTTTTGTAGTCAAGTCACAACTGGAGTGAGATAAATTGACTTGGATAGCAGAAGAATTCTGGCAGACTGCTGACTTTCATAGTAATGAAGTCATCTGTCAGTACTTCACAAAGTATTTCCATAACTACCAAACAAAAATTCAGTAACTTTTTGCTGTAGTGGAAGTACAGTGTTAAATCAATACTTCATCTTTAATTACTCTTTTTGTAGAATTACTCCATGTCTGTGTATCTTGTTCGTCAGCTCACTTCAGCTATGCTTTTGCAGAGGTTAAAAATGAAAGGTATCAGAAACCCCGATCATTCCAGAGCACTAAGTAAGTCAAATTTAACTTCCTGTTTTTCCTTACTGAGGGTGGTTGGCAGCTCTTTAAAACTAGAACTGGTAGTACCCAGGAGATTTGCAGCATTTTGAAAAGAAAGTCCATGTCCAGAGTATCAAAGGTTCTTTTTGCTGTTGCTGAGGTATCGTGCGTTGCTTCAGTGTAGGTCCCTAGCTAGGAGGGAGGAGTACTTAGCGATTTCATCTGAAATGTTCTCAAGAGAATTCTGAGAGCACTGCTTAGTGTAGTGGGCAGTGAGGTGCAGATAGATGGCCTAAATATGTGTTTTGTTCACCTGTATGTGCTGCTAATTGTCTTGTCTTTACACCTCACTCCCTGATGTGATGTGATGTCTCCTTGCACGTTGGGTAGAGTTTGCTCTACTAAACATTGTGGCCAGAACTGCATCTGCTGCACATCAAAACAGTCTCACGATGCCTGTGAAGCTATTCTTATATGGTATTTGCTCTGAACTAGCTTCCTTAAATGCTCAGGGCTTCTTAGATAGCTGGAAACAAAGTATATGTACTAGAGAATCAAGATTAGCATTTTAAGTAGTTGTGCCCATCTCTAACTTCTTAATTTATTTTGGTAGTTAAAGAAAAACTAACGGCAGATCCTGATAGTGAGATTGCCACAACCAGTCTGCGGGTTTCTCTGATGTGTCCTGTAAGTAAGGCTGGAAATTACCATATACAGATTTGTGTTTTCATCTTTAGTGCAGAGTTGGTCTGCTTTTAAAACACCCTGCTTCAGAAACTTAACTGGCTTTTGTTATACTGATTCATTAATGCAAATGAGGAGAAGAACCAACTATGGTTTAGACCTGTGAATACTTAAGCTGTAATGCAGTCAGAGTCAAGTTGCTACTTGTGTGTATATTGAGGCCTTTAAAAGTAAAAGGAGCGATTTTGTGCATGGAGGCATTGAGCCTACCTGGGAAGGGTGATAGAATAATTAAAGGGCACAGTGAGAAACAGAACTTCAGACCTCCTGGTCCCGGTGATATTGCTTTTACTGCCAGCTACTATAAAGGAAACAAACAGATCACCTAGTAACAAGGTGGTGCTGCCTTGGGTTTTCTCTTTCCAGGTAGAAACTGACCTTGTGTTTGTGACTGGTCTGTTTAAGTCTTATGCTGAAATGGGTATAATGCCATTCTCAGTCTAACATAACTATAGTTCACAAAATAATCAAACCTTGAGGTATTTGGCAAAAAATGACAAAGGGGGTGCTTCAGTAGGTCTTCCTATTAAAAATAAAATCCTAGAAATAATGTTGATGCAGGTCCACTTGAAATGTTTCTGACAGTTCTTAACTTAGTCATAAGGCTTTGAGGACTGCTGTATTGTTCACTCAGGTACTTTGTATGTGCTTTGGAGTGGATTTGCATGCAGTGACCTAGTGTTGGGCACTCTATAATGAGAAGTGACTGTTACCTTGCTGGTTGCATCTGATTTCATTGTTAGCTATCCAGGTCTACTTTGCTTTCTTTTCTTCTGACATTCTTTAAATGCACCTCCTGCAGCTGGGAAAAATGAGACTGACAATCCCATGCCGGGCTGTTACTTGCACACACCTGCAATGTTTTGATGCTGCTCTTTATCTTCAAATGAATGAGAAGAAGCCTACCTGGATCTGTCCTGTCTGTGACAAGAAGGCAGCTTATGAGAGCCTAATACTAGATGGGTAAGAGACTGGGCTTGCAGAGTACAAAATTACTTCAAATTTTTCATGTTGTACTAATTGTTTTTGTGACCTGAGGTTTAGCCATTTCTATTCTTGTTCTCAGAAGTACATTAGACTGTGAGGAACCATTAGAATCCTTTTGTTTCTATTCCCATGTAACAAACTGTAAGAAATCATCTTGTAACTGCATCATCAAACTCCTGAGCCTCAGCATATCCTCTCTGGAGAAAATCAAATGTGACACCTACAGATGTCTCTCTTTTACATGAACTATCCGTGAGGCTATTAACTCTTAAAATTTAGCTTATAAACTGTGTAAAACTTGATTGAAAGGGTGATTGCTTCTACTGCTGTATGGGAATCTCTAAACTGCGATAATGTTGGAGTAGGACATGGGTAGGTTGGGATCATTCTTTGATTTTGATGTATGGATGTCTGCAAAGGCTGTAACTACAGGTCTTCAGGGAAGACAAATTAGGGGGAGAGTATGTACTGTAGGTCAGTGTTGATTGTAATCAACTTCTTAACTGTCTCATTTTTGCTTAGGAAAAGCCTGGAATCAAAATCACTTAACTTTATTTTTCAGGCTCTTTATGGAAATCCTTAATGAATGTTCAGACGTGGATGAGATTAAATTCCAAGAAGATGGTTCCTGGTGCCCCATGAGGCCTAAAAAAGATGCTGTGAAAGTTTCAAGTCCACAGTGCACCAAAATAGAAAGTGAGTATGTCTTGGATATTGGTTGCAAACAACCAGAAAAGCTTGATGCCTTGAGACTTAATTGTAGCTGGGATAATGGGTATGGATGTTGATGTTTTTTGTGGGATGTGTGCGAAGTAACTTATTTAAACTAAAAAGAAAGGATTGTATCTCTAAAAATGTGCATTTGTGGGTTTTGTCTCTATTCTTTATAATAGCACTTTAAAAAAGTTGCTCTTGTTGTAGGTCCTTAAACTTAAGTGAAGATTAAAGCTTGTGCTCAATAATTCTCACACAGAATATTACTACTAATATTACTAATAAAACTGTTCCTGGGCCATGATGGCCTCTGCAGTGGTCAGGAAGATGAGCTAAAACAGTATTTTGAGATGCTGGTTCTGCTGTAAATTGAAACTGCTGATGTCAATGGCCTTTTTTAAAAAAAGTGGTATATTATTTTCTGGTTTAGGTTCCAGTGTTGTTAGCAAACCATGTTCTGTGACAGTGGCCAACGAGGTAAACAAGAAGAAAGTTGATGTGATTGACTTGACAATTGAAAGCTCTTCTGACGAAGATGATGATCCTCCTGCCAAAAGGAAGTGTATATTTATGTCTGAAGCACAAGGAAGCCCAACCAAAGGGTTTGTCAATTTTAAAGTTAGTTATTTTGTAATGTCTCGGATAAACTGACGTGTAGACATATGGGATCTCTTTGGGATGCAGGTCTACTTCCCCTTCTTTACAGGGGGGATTTCGGGCCCTTGCTTTGCCAGGGGAGGCCCGGGACAGCAGTGTGACCAGGCAGCACCTGCCAGCTCTTGTGAGAGAGACTGACAGGGAGTGGGCGTTGCCAGGGCAACAGCCCCATGCCCTCTGCCTAGAAACTGCCTCTGGGAGGGCAGTGAGCATCACTGCCCACTGCAAGCAGGGAGGGGCAACCAGTGTGTGAGAACCACCCACAGTGCGCTGCAGCGGTGGGTGTGAGAGCTCATGTGGTGGGGCACAGGGATTCTGTCCCTTCTCCCTTTTGAGTTCATCCTATCTACTGGCAGTCTCTGTGACCACAGTTTTTACCATGGTCTCAACCAGGCAGAGAGCTTGCCCCAAAAAGACTGTGCTGACCCAAATGGAGGGGCTGTCCAGAGCTGTCTGGACACATACAGGTCTCTGGCTGCAGGGAGTGCCAGAGCCTGCTGCTGATGGGGGAGGGTGGCAGGTATTCCACCTGTGTGAGGTGTGAGCAGGTGGAAGATCTGGTCAGCATGATGGCAGAGATGAAAGAGCAGGTTGAGAGACTGAGGGCGATCAGGGACTCTGAGCAGGAGATCAACTGGTAGAGTAGCTCCCTGGTGTGCCAGAGGGAGAGGTGCCAGGGATATACCTCACAATTGGTGCTTGACCACCTGCCCTGCTCCTGTTGGACAGAGGAGGGGGACCTGAGGGATGGAGAGGGTCCCTGCTCAGCATCGTGGGTGAACCCCCCCACTTCCCTCGCGTCCCCAGGTCCCCCTAAGCAATAGGTTTGTAGCATTGAACACTGAAGGGGGAGGTAAGTGGGGAGGTGTGGGAAGGTTCCCCAAAGAGGTTACTAAGGACAAGGCAGTAGACTCCATGCATTCAGGCTGCCTCTGCCAGGAAAGAAAGAAGGGTGGTTGTGGTAGGTGACTCCCTTCGCAGAGGAACGGAGGGTCCCATTTACAGACCAGACCCGGACCTGAGCCATAGGGAAGTGTGCTGCCTACCTGGGGCCCGGGTCAGGGACATAACTAGAAAACTCCCAGAGCTGGTTCACCCCACTGATTATTACCTATTACTCATAGTTCAAGCGGACAGTGATTAAATCACTCAGAGAAGCCAGTGAACTATGAAGAGAGATTTCAGGGGTTTAGGGTGAATAGTTCAAGGAGTGGGAGCGCAAGTCATGTTTTGTTCTATTTCTTCTGGGGAGGTGGAGGACATGGAGAGGGCTAGGAAAACACAGGTAATGAATAATTGGCTGAGAGGCTGGTGTTGAGACAGGAACTTTGGGTTCTTTGACAATGGGGCAGTTTACTTGACCCCTGGCTTGTTGTCGATGAATGGAACTCACCTGTCTCAAAAGGGGAAATGAATCCTAGTGCAGGAGCTAGCAGGACTTGTGGAGAGAGCTTTAAACTAACTGTGACAGGGGAAGGGGGTAAAAACAGGGCTCACCAGAGAAGTGCATAGGGGAACAATGCTGAAGCTGGTAATGAGGCAGATGTCTCATCTGAAGTGCATCTATACCAATGCATGCATCATGGACAACAAACAGGAGGAGCTAGAAGTGATTGTGTGAGAGGCTAACTTTGACCTAGTTGCAATAACTGAAACATGGTGGGATCACTCCTACGACTGGAGTACTGTGATGGATGGCTACAAGCTCTTCAGAAGGGATAGACAAGGTAGGAAGGGTGGTGGTGTGGCTCTTTAATATAAAGTGTTTTGATGTTGAAGAGCTTGCGGTTGGGAATGATAAAGTTGAGTGTCTATGGATAAGAATCAGGGGGAAAGCCTGTAGGGGTGACATCTTGGTGGGGGTCTGTTATAAACCACCTAATCAGGATGAAGAGATGGATGAGACATTCTATGAGCAGCTTGCAATAGTTACATGATCGCCAGCACTCATTCTCATGGGAGGCTTCAACTTCCCTGATATAAGCTGGAAGTATAACACTGCGCAGAGGAAGCAGTCCAGAAGGTTTCTAGAGTGTGTGGAAGATAGCTTCCTGACACAGCTGGCTCAAGAGCCTACCAGGGGAGGTGCACTGCTCTGCAACAATTAAAACATCAGGGTGTTATCAGCACTCTTCTCATCCTAAGCCAAACATAGCATTCTACCAGCTACTAGGAAGAAAATTAACTCTGTCCTAACTGAAACCATGACAGTGGGAATAGAGAAAGACTTTAACTGGCTGCATGTTCCTAGGGAGCTGAGCTTAGCTTGGGTTCAGCTGTGAGCAAAGATGGGTTTGATGCTTAACTCTTGTGTTGGTATTCTGTGCTCCAGGGGTTGAATAATGTCAGTTGCATCCTTGGCAAGACAGGTTATCCCTGAGGAACAGTGATGTGGAGAAACTTAGTGCCCTTCTCCTGGCTCAGACTACATGTGCATCCCTCCCAGGGTGCTCTGCAGATACAGAGAGCCACTTCTGATCCCAAACGGACTGTTGTCAATGACTCCAGCACTGTACTTTGTTTTAATACCAACTTGCTCTTATGTCACAGATGCTGTTGAGAGCCAAGATGTGATCATGTTATTATGAAGACTGTTATGAAAGAGGAAATTAGAGTGGAGTACTGTGTAGTGAGTAGCCACACTGTAGTTGTGCTGGAACACAGTGACTGTGTGAAGGAGTGCACAGCTGTGCATAAATTCTCTTCTGTAACTAATGGCCAGGCTGTTTGTAACATCCCATGCTGTTTAAAACAGGGTTCTCATGTATCAGCCATCTACTGTCAGACTGCCCAGCGTGACAACGGTTGATACTGCTGCTATTCCTCCTTCGTTAACAGACTACTCAGTGCCATTCCATCACCCACCAATATCTAGTATTTCCTCGGACTTGCCAGGTAGGTGGTGGCTATTTTTCACGTGCATTCTGACAGCCTTATTAAATCTCTGGGGTGGGTAAAAAAAAGAAATGGAGATCAGTTTTTTTAAATGGGACAAGACTGTATGTAGTATTGCACTGATGTGATGTCTAGACAAGTTTAGTACAAGCTGTCTTCCCAGTGTGAAACTATGCTTCAACAGTGATGTGAAAAACCTTGCTTCTGAGGTACACCCTGACACTGGCGCTCTGAAATGGCAGCCAGAAACACTTCTTGCTGTATTCAGTTAGACTTTATGTAAACGTCCAATTGTTATGTGTGGTAGATGCGAGGGAGAGTAGCTGCTTATTTAAATTCTAGAAATATAATGGCACTGACTCATCCCAGCCCTTAATGTAGAGATTTCTGCTAGCTGATTCTAGTGGTGCTCTGTCTAGACTGTATGAAAAAGGTTAAGGTGAGCTACAATATGTAAGCTGACCTCTATTGACTTTCTTTACCTAGACATACCCTAAATGCCTATGATGTATTCTTCAACACTGCTGCTAAATATCAGACAAAAGGTGGGGATAATGATTGTTTTCTATCCTGGCTCCTTGAAAAGAATTGTGTAGGGGGACTCTGGGGGTTCTCTTTGCTGGCCGTAGTGAACACAGAGCCCAGGAAACAGTGACTTGTGACAAGAGGTGTCACATGGGCCTCCTGTACTTCCCTCACCCACTCTGTTGCCTGTCTTCATTTTTCCCCTGCAACATCTCTGGGGTTTTTCCTCTTTTTTCAGTACCAGTTTGGCAAGGGGATGGATATCCTTCCCCTTGTTTCTCTGTTGCCTTACTGCTCCCTCCCTCCACTTCTCCCTTGGTAAGAAATCCATAGTATTTCCAAATTGGATAGGAGACTAATCTGAGAGAACAGAAGCTTAGAACTGTTTTGTTTATCTTGTACATCTCTATCATTTGAAGTTTGAGAGTATTCATGACCAAAAGCTGTGAATTCTATAAAAGCAGCTGGGCTTAAATCTCCTTCAAAACTTTTCTGTGACTTTCTGTGATGGAGGAAAGGAGAGATGCTGCTGGCCAGAACAGACCTGGAGGGTAATGAGAGAGGGAGGGAGGAAGCTTACCATTTCTTTCTGTTGACATAGCGAACACAAGGCCAAGATTTCAAAACAAAAAAAAGTCTGTGATTTTTCATTGGTTTCATATTTTTAAACATCTTGCCTTAAATACTTATACACTAATGGTGTATAAGATGGACACTAGTTCTCGCTGCTCGTAGAGGATATACCTTGAACTACTTGTAGTTTCCTCTTCATTCCTTTTATCTGTCTAGACACAAAGCGGGGATGATATTAGAAAAGTTTCCTTATTGGCTGCCCATGGGTGGAGGAAGAGACCTGCTGCTTGTTTTTGGACTTGTGCATGTTGTGACTTTACTTCATTCCAGCATCTTTAATGTGATGACACTCTTCATGTCCCAGTTTGGCCAAGTCAGGTACAATATGCAGTGAAACTTGCATTATGAACCAACAGCTCCAACTGGCAACCTCCATCTAAGCAACCACGTTGAACCACCCTGCAATATCGAGTGAATGCATTGCAATATCCAGTGAATACATTGTCATTCTCATTCTTAAAAAGAGACACTTGTACTAGAAAACATGTTTTGCTGCTGCCTGAAGTAATTAAGAGTTGTTGTTACAGTGATATACTTCATTTAGAAACTGTATAGCAATTGCAAAATCTGTTCTACAAAAACAACAAAGTTCCTTAAACTTCTTCTTTATGAAGAGAATAAAGATGCATCAGTTTATTATCCTTCTTCTTTCTAGGTCTGGATTTTCTTTCAATAATCCCAGTTGATTCACAGGTATGTTTTTGAACTGCTGTGGGCTTAACTTCTAAGCCTGTTTTTTTGACATACTGATCAAGTAACTGTCAGGATGTTGTCATCCATATTGTGCTTGCGATCCACTTGCTTAGACCTAACCACAGACCAGGAAAATGCATTTGCCCAACAAGAGGTGGTAAAAAGAAAAGAGGCATTAAGGAAGGATTCAGTTTGACTTCACTGTGATAAATTCAAGCACAGGAAACTACTGATAGTTTATCTTTGCCTTACAGAAGCAGATACTTGCACACATGCTGCTGCCATGAATACAACCATGCATTCATGCTCTTAGTTCACACTGTATCTGCAGGCCAGATTGACTTTTGTAAACATACTTCACTGCTGTTTCTGTTGGTTTTAATATTAGTTGTGGATTGAGTTCTAATGATGGGATCTTCATTAGTTTGGGCACGTTACTGAACGCTTTCACAAGTCCCTCAGTGTGATTACTTGATGCCTCACTTATAATCCAAAGCCAATGGAGTTTATGGAAATTTTGTAGGTCAAAAGTAACCAGTTAGTGCTTTTCCTTCCATGGAAACAAACTTTACACAATTAAGAATGTAAGAATCTAGTTACAGTAAGTATCACAGATGGACTACAGCCTTCAAGGGGGGAATGCTGTCTCCTTAACTAAGATAGTATTCAACCTGGGGCCTTGTAAGAGCAGAGCTGAGGGAGAGAATCACCTCCCTTGATCTGCTGGCCACCTCGAGTTGTAGCCTGGGATATAATTGGCTTTCTGGGCTGCAAGTACACTGCTAGCTCGTATCTAGCTATTCATTCACCAGCACTCCCAAGTCCTTCTCAGCAGGGCTGCTCTCAACCTATTCATCCCCTAGTCTGTGCTGATATTGGGGATCACCCTGACCCATGTGCAGGACCTTGGTCTGCTCCTTAAGCCTGTCAAGGTACCTCTGGATGGCATCCCATCTTTCTAGTGCATCAAATGCACCTTTGAGCTTGGTGTTACCTGTGATTTGCTGAAGGTGCACTCCATCCCACTATGTCATTAATGAAGATACTAAATAGTACTGGTTCGAGTATGGTCTCTTAGGGGATGCTATTCATTACAGGTTTCCAGTTGGATGCTATGGTGGATGCTATAGTGTTTCCTAATGTGCCAGTAAATGCTCAAGCTAGCCTGTTCACAGGAGATATAACAGGGAGGAAGAGGAAGGAAGGGTTTGTGCTACCACCCCTGTTTGCTTACTTACTGTTTTGCAGAGCTCTGGTCTTGCTGTGCATGTGTTAATGAAGTTCTGCTAGTAACCCGTTTTGTGCTTGTTGTAGGGAAGATGTATCTTCAAAGCATACATTTCCCTTGTGCAGTTAGTCTCTTCATTCTTCATTGTTTGTTTCAAACAGTACTGTCCTCCTATGTTTTTGGATAGTCTCACCTCAACCTTAACAAGCAGCACTCCTGGCAGCATCATCACATCAACCAGTCACCACGAAAGCAGCATGCACGTTAGCTCCTCCAGCAGGAGCAAGACAGGAGTTATAACCAGCAGTGGAGGCAGTGCTCCTGACATCATCTCACTGGACTGAAACAAGAGGCAGCCTTGGAACTCCAGGAGAAATTGCACAGAGCTGCTTGTTGTATCTCTGGAACTTCAGCATCTCAGAAGTTACACTGATATTTATTGAAAGGATTTGCCTTCTGGAAATGGAGTAAACTCATCTACACTAGGAACAGAAGTGATAGACTTTTTTTTTCTTGCTTGTTAAATATCTGGTAGAGAAAAGGCCCCTTCAAAACATACTTTTATGCTTCTGGCTTGTTCTGGGGAAACTGACTTTTTGTTGTTAGATAGAGTCCACAAATGGGTTTTAATTTTGTTGTAAAACACAGCAATAATGTAAAAAACTTTTTTAAATTAAAAAAGGCACTTAACCACTCCAGAACAACAACCTGGACAATGACGCAGAAGTGTATGCATCGGTGAATTTTTAATATTTTCACTGGGGCCTGTAATAAACTTCATTTAAGAAAATGAAGCTTTGTGAAATAGCCATGACTTGTTGTGGTGGTTTTACCGTGCTGGGCAGCTAAACCCCACAACCGCTCTCTCACTCCCCCTCCTTTAGATGAGGAGGGGGAGAAGTAAAGCAAAGAACAACTCACGGGTTGAGATAAGGATAATTTAATTAAAGGGTGTCCTGGTTTCAGTTAGAACAGAATTAATTTTCTTCCACCTATCCATCTATCCACCCCTTATTCCATACCATTTATGTCATGCTCAGGTTACACTCTTTTCCATACATTCTAATTAGTCACCTATAGTAGTCATGGTAGTGGTAACATACAGTATTATATAGCAATTAACATGGTACAATTCAGTTCATGGGCTATTCTCACCCAGTATTAAATCTCCTTGAGGTACACACCGGACCTCTCCGTTCTTTTGCATCACCCACCAAGTGTATCCAGGTCCCTGAGCGAAAACAATTCCACTAATGGGTTTGCCTTTTCCTGAGGCAGGAGTAGCCCAGACTGTTTTACCCAGCATATTTCTTACATGCACTACAGGAACTTTATCCCCTTCTACAGTACGTAACAGGTTTGATTGGGCAGGTCCAGCTCGGTTGGCAGATCCCCTAGTATTGACTAGCCAGGTGGCCTTTGCCAAATGCGTATCCCAGTTTTTGAATGTCCCAGCGCCCATTGCTTTCAATGTAGTCTTTAACAGTCCGTTGTATCGTTCAACTTTTCCGGAGGCTGGTGCATGATAGGGGATGTGATACACCCACTCAATACCATGTTCTTTGGCCCAAGTGTCTATAAGGTTGTTTCGGAAATGAGTCCCATTGTCTGACTCTATTCTTTCTGGGGTACCATGTCGCCATAGGACTTGCTTTTCAAGGCCCAGGATAGTGTTCCGGGCGGTGGCATGAGGCAC
Source organism: Aythya fuligula (assembly GCF_009819795.1). Classification (NCBI taxonomy): domain Eukaryota; kingdom Metazoa; phylum Chordata; class Aves; order Anseriformes; family Anatidae; genus Aythya; species Aythya fuligula. The sequence continues at coordinate 5,482,102 of NC_045594.1, read as the reverse complement.
AGGATATGTTTCCAGCCATCCGGTGGTTGCTTCCACCATTGTAAGTACGTGGCGCTTGCCATTGCGAGTTTGAGGGAGTGTGATGTAATCAATCTGCCAGGCCTCTCCATATTTATATTTCAGCCATCGTCCTCCATACCAAAGAGGCTTTGACCGTTTGGCTTGCTTGATTGCAGCACATGTTTCACAGTTATGAATAACCTGTGCTATAGCGTCCATGGTCAGGTCCACCCCTCGATCACGAGCCCATCTGTATGTTGCATCTCTACCTTGATGGCCTGAGGTGTCATGGGCCCATCGGGCTATAAATAATTCACCTTTATGCTGCCAATCCAGATCCACCTGAGCTACTTCAATCTTAGCAGCCTGATCCACCTGCTGGTTGTTTTGATGTTCTTCAGTAGCCCGATTCTTGGGCACATGAGCATCTACGTGACGTACTTTCACAGCCAGGTTCTCTACCCGAGCAGCAATATCTTGCCACAATGCAGCAGCCCAGATGGGTTTGCCCCTACGCTGCCAGTTGTTTTGCTTCCATTGCTGTAACCATCCCCACAGGGCATTTGCTACCATCCATGAATCAGTGTAGAGATAGAGAACTGGCCATTTTTCTCGTTCAGCAATGTCTAAAGCCAGCTGAATGGTCTTCACTTCTGCAAACTGACTCGATTCACCTTCTCCCTCAGCAGCTTCTGCAACTCGTGGTGTAGGACTCCATATAGCAGCCTTCCATCTCCGATGCTTCCCCACAATACGACAGGACCCATCAGTGAACAGGGCATATTTCTTTTCATTTTCTGGTAACTGGTTGTACAGTGGGGCTTCTTCAGCACGACCCACCTCCTCCTCTGATCATATCCCAAAGTATTTACCTTCTGGCCAGTCCATAATCACTTCCAAGATTCCTGGGCGACTGGGGTTTCCTATTCGAGCCCGCTGAGTAATCAGTGCAACCCACTTGCTCCATGTAGCATCAGTTGCATGATGCGTAGAAGAGACCCTTCCCTTGAACATCCAGCCTAGCACCGGCAATCGGGGTGCTAGGAGGAGCTGCGCTTCAGTACCAACCACCTCTGAAGCACATCGAACTTCTTCATATGCTGCCAATATCTCCTTTTCATTTGGAGTATAGCGGGCCTCAGATCCTCTGTATCCCCGACTCCAAAACCCCAGGGGCCGACCTCGAGTTTCCCCAGGTTCTTTCTGCCTGAGGCTCCAGGTGGGGCCGTTCTCCCCGGCTGCGGTGTAGAGCACATTCTTTACATCTGGTCCTGTTCGAACTGGCCCAAGGGGAACTGCATGAACTATTTCCTGCTTGATTTGTTCAAAGGCTTGTTGTTGCTCAGGGCCCCATTCAAACTCATTCTTCTTACGGGTTACTTGGTAGAGCGGGTTTACAATCAGACTGTAATTTGGGATGTGCATTCTCCAAAACCCCACAACACCTAGGAAAGTCTGTGTTTCTTTTTTGTTAATTGGTGGAGACATAGCTGTTATTTTGTTGATCACATCCATTGGGATTTGACGACGTCCATCTTGCCATTTTATTCCTAAAAACTGGATCTCTCATGCAGGTCCTTTGACTTTATTTTGTTTTATGGCAAAACCGGCTTTCAGAAGGATTTGGACTATTTTCTTCCCTTTCTCGAAAACTTCCTCTGCTGTGTCACCCCACACAATAATGTCATCGATGTACTGCAGGTGTTCAGGAGCTTCCCCCTGCTCCAGTGCAGACTGGATCAGTCCATGGCAAATGGTAGGGCTGTGTTTCCACCCCTGGGGCAGTCGATTCCAAGTATATTGGACTCCCCTCCAAGTGAAAGCAAACTGTGGCCTGCACTCTGCTGCTAGAGGGATGGAGAAAAATGCATTAGCGATATCAGTTGTGGTGTACCACTTGGCTGCCTTCGATTCCAGTTCGTACTGGAGTTCCAGCATGTCCGGCACTGCAGCACTCAGTGGTGGCGTCACTTCGTTCAGGCCACGATAGTCCACTGTTAGTCTCCACTCGCCATTAGACTTTCGCACTGGCCATATGGGACTATTGAAAGGTGAATGAGTCTTGCTGATCACTCCTTGGCTCTCCAATTGACGAATTAGCTTATGGATGGGAATCAGGGAGTCCCGGTTAGTGCGATATTGCCGCCGGTGCACAGTTGTGGTAGCGATTGGCACTTGCTGTTCTTCGACCCTCAGCAACCCCACAACAGAGGGGTCCTCTGAGAGACCAGGCAAGGTAGATAATTGTTTAATGCCCTCTGTCTCTACGGCAGCAATACCAAAAGCCCACCGGAACCCTTTTGGGTCCTTGCAATATCCTCTTCTGAGATAGTCTATGCCAAGGATACATGGAGCATCCGGGCCAGTCACAATGCGGTGCTTTTGCCAGTCATTCCCAGTCAGACTCACTTCAGCCTCCAATACAGTCAACTGCTGAGATCCCCCTATCACTCCACAAATACAGATGGGCTCTGGTCCTTTATAGCTCGATGGCATTATAGTGCATTGTGCACCGGTGTCTACTAAAGCCTTATACTTCTGTGCGTCTGATGTGCCAGGCCATAGAATCCACACAGTCCAATAAACTCGATTGTCCCTTTCCTCCCCCTGGCTGGAGGCAGGGCCTCCCTAATCCTGGTCGGAATCTTCTTCGTTTCTGTGTTTGAAGGACTGTCTGCTGGAAGTTGGAGCAGCAAACTTTTCAGAGAACCCCTTTTTCCTGATTGTTTTCTTTTGCAACTCACGTACCCGTGCCTCTAGGGTCGCGGTAGATTTTCCATACCATTTTCTCATGTCCTCTCCATGGTCTCGTAAGTAAAACCACAGGGTAGCACGGGGTGAGTACCCACCATATCGTCTTCCTTGTGTGGATGAACGACTACCCCTGATAGCTGAGACACTGCTCTGTACAGGTGCAGAGGAGAATAATCTCTCTTCAAGTTGGTGAACCTTTTCAGAAAGTTTCTCCCAAGTGTTCTCTTTTGGTCGGTGGACACTGGTTGGTTCAGGTGGGGATGAAGATAGATTCTCTTTAAGTTGGTGAAACTCTTCAGAAAGTTTCTCCACAGCTGAGACGCAGGCCTGTAAGGAAGAGGAGAGACTTTCTTCGTACTGCCGGAGTTGTTTAGCCACTTCATCCACTGTGGGTTCCTCATCCTCTTTCCAGGCCATTATTGCCAATGAGCTGGCATATGATGATGGTGCACTCCGTACAAACTTCCGCCACATGGGTCGCGTACACCTGACTTCATCTGGATCTTTGGATGTTTGTCTGAGGTCTGGATCCTCATAAATCACTTCCCGTATGGCTAATTCCCTCAGGTACTGGATTCCCTTCTCCATAGTGGTCCACTTGCCTGGTAGACATAAAAGTTCTTCCTTGAAGGGATACCTTTCCCTCACAGCTGACAGGAGACGCCTCCAGAGGCTGTGAGATTGTGCTCCATCTGCAATTGCTTTGTCAATGCCTGCGTCTCTAGCAAGGGATCCCAGTCGCCTGGCTTCCCTGCCATCTAATTCCACACAATTGGCTTCAGTGTCCCAGCATCGGAGCAGCCAGGTGACAAGCTGCTCACCTATACATCGACCAAAATCTTTTCGCACATCTCATAACTCACGCTTGTTTAGGCTTCGGGTAGTTACTGTTGATTTTTCGGCATCCTCATCTTCCTCCTCCTGAACCCTTGATGGCCCAGCGTCGTCGTCGTCTCCGTCGTCTCTATACCTAGATTTGGCAGAAGATTCTCTGCGTTCTAAACAACCTGAATCTCTATACCATTTTTTCACCTTCTCTACAGGGGCAGCTTGCACTGCTACAGCTCGTTTCTCTGACCTTGTTACAGGGTCTGTCACAGAGGTTGGAATACCCTCTGCAGGGTCAACTTGCACTGCTACAGCTCGTTTCTCTGACCCAGCCACAGGAGCTGGAGCGGCTGCAGGAGCTGGAGCAGCTGCAGGAACCGGAGCTGGAGCAGCTGCAGGAGCTGGAACTGGTGCGGCTGCAGGAGCTTGAACTGGAGCAGCTGCAGGAACCGGAGCTGGAGCGGCTGCAGGAGCTAGAGCTGGAGCGGCTGCAGGAACCGGAGCTGGAGCGGCTGCAGGAACCGGAGCTGGAGCGGCTGCAGGAGCTGGAACTGGAGCAGCTGCAGGAGCTGGGACTGGAGCAGCTTCAGGAGCTGGGACTGGAGCGGCTGCAGGAACTGGGACTGGAGCGGCTGCAGGAGCTGGGACTGGAGCGGCTGCAGGAGTTGGGACTGGAGCGGCTGCAGGAGCTGGGACTGGAGCGGCTTCAGGAGTTGGGACTGGAGCGGCTGCAGGAACTGGGACTGGAGCGGCTACAGGAACTGGGACTGGAGCGGCTTCAGGAACTGGGACTGGAGCATCTGCAGAAGCTGGGACTGGAGCGGCCGCAGAGTCCACCGTAGGGGTCACAATGGCCGTTGGATCTGTCACGGGACTTGGAGTGGCCGCAGGGTCTGTCACTAAGTTGATAGCAGTATCCATGGCAGCTCGATAGGCATGAGCCAGGCCCCAGCATGTTACAATGATTTGTGTTACTTTGGAACTGCCAGAATCGCGACACCTTTTTTTCAAGCATTCTGCCATTTTTTGAGGATTTTGCAGTTGTTCAGGGGTGAATTTCCAAAACACTGGGGGTGCCAACTGCTCTAGATGCCTGCCCATATCCTCCCATACTCCCTGGCACCCACAACTATACTGCCTCCGGGCAGATCTCTGGATGAGCTTCCTAAGTAGTTGTTTAACTTTAAGCAGAACCTGAAGCGCATTCAGGAGGCAGAACAACAGGACTATGCTGGTCTGAGTATCCCAAGGATATTCAATATCTTGGAGAGCTATTGTAATAAACTCGGAGGATAAGAGGGTGGTGAAGGAGGAAGGGAGAGTGATCAAGGAGGATAAGGGGGTGGTGAAGGAGAAAGGGAGAGTGATCAAGTAAGAAAAATTATCTTCCCCTTTCCCCTCCACAGATTGACTCCCTAATGAAAAAAGGCAACAGATATAATTGCTAATAGTTTCCAAAATACAGTTTCCAAAGTATAGAATCGAAGATGTTACTGAGTACAAATACCAGGTTAGAGTCATGGCCAGATATTTCATCATCTCATAAGCCACTGATACAACACACAGTACCATAATGGTCTGAAACCAGGGCCCGGAGAGGATAAACAACATGACAGAGAGCACATACGGAAAATAACGTGCTATAATACTCAATTTGGAAAACAGGCGCAGCACATTGAGATTAAAGCAATCAGCATTATGACAAGTGACTATTAAGCAGGTCTAATACTTATACCAATTTTAGTTTAACTCACTCTGGTCAGATCTGCCGTTATCTCAACCTTTCGAGCCCCACGTTGGGCGCCAAAAAGACTGTCGTGGTTTAACCCGGCCGGCAGCTAAACACCACGCAGCCGTTCGCTCACCCTCCCCCCTCCCTCTCTGGGACGGGGGAGAGAAATGGAAAGTGAAGCCCGTGAGTTGAGATAAAGACAGTTTAATAAGACAGGAAAATAATAATAATAATAATAATAATAATAATAATAATAATAATAATAATAATAATAATAATAATAATACAATGATGATAATAGTACTACTACTAATAATATGTACAAACAAGTGATGCACAATGCAATTACTCACCACCCGCTGACCGATGCCTAGCTTAACCCCGAGCAGTCCGGCCCCCTCCCCCCGGCTAGCCACCCCTATATATTGTTTAGCATGACGTCAGATGGTATGGAATACCTCTTTGGCTAGTTTGGGTCACGTGTCCTGGGTCTGTCCCCTCCCAGCTCTTACTGCACCCCCAGCCTGCCTGTTGGCAGGACAGAGCAAAAGTCTGAGGTGTCCTTGGCTTGGTATAAGCACTGCTCTGCAACAATTAAAACATCGGGGTGTTATCAGCACTCTTCTCATCCTAAGCCAAAACACAGCATTCCACCAGCTACTAGGAAGAAAATTAATTCTGTTCTAACTGAAACCAGGACAAAGGGAAATAATTATAATAATTAAATAAAGACTACCATGAACTAAACAATTTAACTAAGGGGAAATAAAAGGGAAAGGGGAAAAAGGGAGGAAAACAAACAAACAAAATAAATGAAAGCTATATGGAAGTGCAGAGGAAAGAAATTACTCTGTACTTCCCACAAATGAGCGATGATTGACCACGTCCTTGAAGCAAGGCCTCAACGCACGCAGCCGGTGTTCGAGAGGAGGACCGACGTCTTCTCAATGAGAGCCCACCCCTCCCCTCTTCTTCCTGTTTCCACCTTTTATTGCTGAGTGTGACACCACATGGTATGGAATATCCCTTTGATTGGTTTAGGTCAGCTGCCCTAGTGATGTTTCTCTCCTCACTTTTTTGCCCACCCCCTAGGAGGGTTAGAGAAAGGCCCAATGCTGTGCCACTGCTGCTCAGCAGTAGACACAACACTGGTGTGATAACACTGCTGTTCCAGCTACAAGTACAGAGTACGGTACTGTATGGGCTGCTGCCGGGAAAGTTAACATTCCAGCCAGACCCAGTACACTTGTGTTTTATGTTTTCTGCTCCCCGCTTTTCCCTTACTGGGGAAAGTAGGGAAAGCCTCTGTAACTGTATGTTTTTTTCCTTGATTTCATGTTGTTCACAACTGTAACACACTCCAAACTGTGACTTCTTCCTCTTTAATGTGTTTTGAGCTGGGGGAGGGAACAAACTATCTATGGAAGCCTTGCATTATACACATTATACAATCTCTGTGTGCTGCCATGTCAGAAGTGGGACACCTTCCCATCACCACCAGAACCCCCAAAGTATGCAGTTGAACCATAGTTGAGTTTCTGGTTTGGTAACGTTAAGAGGTGATAGAAAGAAAACCTTTCAACTTCTTAAATCCTTGGTGCCCTTCTGTGCCATTACCAGTGAGGTACATGCTTTCTATGGTACCTGTATGGAGTCTGTAGTGATTACTTTCTCCCTAGTGGAAGTGTTTTCTAGGACGGCTTTGCCACTTCAGTAACTGCTTGGGCATGCTGCAGTCTGACTTGCCACAGTGGAATCATGGCTTTTGGGAAGAGAAAAAGCTGTAGATGCACACTGCTCCCACCAAACTGGAACTGTTTAGGGTTTAATAATGCTTTGTCCTACAGTAGAAAAGACATGATTAAAAGGCCATGTAATCAACTAGGAATAATTTCCTCCTCCTTTTTTACTCCGAATCAGCTGCTTTGTTCAGTATATGCGGTGTCTCCCTGCATGTTTCTAAGGGTAATTTTGGCAGTACTGTATTGGAAGAGATTACAGACCAGGAAAATCAAGTAATTTCCATAGAGCTGGAATAATGATATTGTCTGTATATGTTGACATAGCAACTTTTCCATGCATTGTTTCTGAGTAACTGTATTTGAGATTACTCTTTTGCCTAGTTATCAGTGTTCATTTTGCCCTGATTTTGTTCTGTATTTTTGTATTTCTTTAGTCAGATGTCTGGTGCTTTTTGCCTTCTATTACTGTTACAGTATTTGAACTAAGTATATGGATAAGAAATATTGAAGCAGGATGTATTGTATCTCTTGTTTGTCCTGTAATTCCATCTGTAATGCTGCATTGCTATTCTTCATTGCCTTTTCATTACCTTTCACATCAATCTTCAATTCACCTGTTGGTCTTATTGCATCCATTTTCTTCTCCTTTCCTTATCTGTTAAATTTTTGTACCTGTTAAGGATCAGGTTTTAGCATGATTTATTTCCAATAAAGCCATGCGACTCATGACATTTTTTCCTAATGCCCTGCAGCTGATCAGTGCTCTCTGCATCACAACTGCACAGTAACTTGAACTAGAAATAGAGGGGGGGAGAGGTTTGAAAGCCATTGTGAATAAACTGTTTAAAACTTACCTGTTACTGAACATGCTGTTTGTACTATTAATTTGCAAACTGACTGGCTGAAGTGAGGTAAGCATCTGTGGTGGTTTTACTCGGGTGGGCAGCTGAGTTCCACCACGACCGCTCTCTCACTCCCCCTCCTCAAAGGGAAAGAGAGAGAAAATACGACACAAAGAGCTCAAGGATTGAGATAAGGATGACTTAATTAAAGGGAAAAGGGAGAGGGAAGAAAAAACAAAACAAAAAAAAGGCTGTGCAGAAGCACAGGGAGAGAGGGGAAAAAGAGTTATTCTCTTATTTCCTTGTTTGTGTTTTTTGTTTGTTTGTTTGTTTAAACAGAAATATGCACCTAAAATAATTTTCTATCAATTTTAACAGCTGTAAACATGTATATGTCTTTACAGCAGATGCTTCAGACAACATTAGTTTGGCACTGCTCCCTTATCTAAGCCAGCATTATTTTGATAACGGTCACTTAGGGGCTTTGTAAATTTTATATATTGTTTTCTGCTCCATAATTTTTCACCATTATTATAGCAATTTAAAGGGGCAGGCAGGTCCAGCCTATCCAGATCCTCCTGCAGCGCCTTCCTACCCTCGAGCAGATCAACACACACACCTAACTTGGTGTCGTCTGCAAACTTACTGAGGGTGCACTTGATCCCCTCATCCAGATCATCGATAAAGCTATTAAAGAGAACTGGCCCTAATACTGAGCCCTGGGAGACTCCACTAGTGACCAGCCTCCAACTGGATTTAACTCCATTTACCACAACTCTTTGGGCCCAGATATCCAGGCAGTTTTTAACCCAACGAAGCGTACGCCAGTCCAAGCCACAAGCATCCGGTTTCTTCAGGAGAATGCTGTGGGAAACGGTGTCAAAAGCCTTGCTGAAGTCAAGGTAGACCACATCCACAGCCTTTCCCTCATCCACCCAGCGCATCACTTTGTCATAGAAGGAGATCAGGTTCATCAAGCAGGACCTGCCTTTCATAAACCCATGCTGACTGGGCCTGATCGCCTGCTTGCCCTGCAAGTGCTGCGTGATGACACTCAAGATAATTTGCTCCATGAGCTTCCCTGGCACCGAAGTCAGAATGACAGGCCTATAGTTTCCCGTGTCTACCTTCCAGCCCTTCTTGTAGATGGGCATCACGTTTGCTAGCCGCCAGTCGACTGGGACCTCCCCTGATAGCCAGGACTGCTGATAAATGATGGCTTGGCCAGCTCTTCTGCAGTTCTCTCAATACCCTTGGGTGGATCCCATCCGGCCCCATCGACTTGTGCACATCCAAGTGCCGTAGCAGGTCGCCAACCATTTCCTCGTGGATTGTGAGGGCCACATTCTGCTCCCCATCCCCTTCCACTAGCTCAGGGGACTGGGTATCCAGAGAAGAAATCACTATAAATCATCTCCAGCACAGCTAATTCCCACAGGTGCTGGAGACCTTTCTCCATGGTGGTCCACTTGCCTACTTGATGTACAATATCTTCCTTGTGGGGATACCTGTCTTTCACAGCTGCCAGAAGTCGCTTCCAGAGGCTGAGAACCTGTGCCTCTCTCCCAATTACTCTGTCAATGAGCCTTTCTCTAGAGAGGGATCCCAGCTGCTTGGCTTCATTGCCTTCTAGTTGTTGGCTATTGGCCCCAATGTCCCAGCATCAAAGCAGCCAGGTGAGGATGTGCTCACCTGGGTGTCAACTGAAATCCTTTCATATTTCTCACAACTCACTCAGGGATAGGGATTGTGTGGTTTCTGATTCATTTATGATTTCAGTCTCTTCTCCCTGATGTTGTTGGGATGATGCTGCTTTAGAGCTGCCTGCCTTTTCCTCTTCTCCCTCCTTCTTAGGAGAGGCTTCTTCCCTTACTAAATGAGCTGGCTTCCGTTTCCATTATTTTGTCTTGACTATAGGGGCAACTGATACCATGGATGGTTGGTCCTCTGGGATGGTCACAGTGTGTGTTATCTCGTCATCGAATTCAAAGATGTCCCCATCCCCTTGAGGGTTCTGGGCAGTGTTAATTACCATTTGATAGGCATGAGCCAGACCCCAGCAGAGTGCAGCAAGCTGGTGGAGTTCTCTAGTATTGCCAGGGTCAGGGCATACGTCTTTCAAACATTATACCATTTTTTTTGTATTTCGCACTTGTTCAGGGGTGAAGTGAAAAACCATTGGAGGAGAAAACTGTGACAGGTACCTGCCTATATCCTTATACACACCTTGCCACTCACAACTACTTTGTCTTGGGGCAGATTCTTGGATGATATTCTTAATGAATTGTTTGACCTTAGGGAGGAAAAGCAAAACATTTTGCAGGACTAGTAATAGGAGGATAACAGTTGACCAAGGTTATTCAAGATACTCAAAGGCTGCTGTAAGTAGCCCACAGGGAGAGAAGAAGGTACCATTCCCAATATTATTCACAAATTGACTTCTAGAGGAGAAAAAGAAGCAGTGTAATTCTTAATATTTCCAAAAAGATAATCTCCAGGAGACCGGAATAATAACAATGCAGGACCTGAGGACCAGACTAAACTCAAGGCCAGTGTGTTACAGCACAGTGTGATAAAGAAACCAAACACAGATTTTAGCACGTTCTCTGATCAGATATAGAGGAGAAAATAGAACATAGGACGGATTACATACGACATAGTCACACAGAAAAATATTAACAGCAAGCTGAACATTGTGACTAGGAAGTGTGTTAGTTGTAAATATTGTAATCAATTCTACTGTTATCTCAACCCTTGTGCCCCACATTGGGTGCCAAAAAGGACTGTGGTGGTTCTCATTGGGTGGGCAGTCGAGTTCCACCACAGCCGCTCTCTCACTCCCCCTCCTCAAAGGGAAAGAGAGAGAAAATACGACACAAAGAGCTCAAGGATTGAGATAAGGATGACTTAATTAAAGGGAAAAGGGAGAGGGAAAAAAAAAAAAAAAAAAGGCCACGCAGAAGCACAGAGAGAGAGGGGAAAAAAAAGTTTCTACTTCCCATCAACGAGCGATGTTCGACCATGTCCTGGGAAGCAGGGCCTCAATATGTGTAACAGTTGTTTGGGAGGGCAGGCCCTTCCACCATGGGATCCCCCCTTTTTATTGCTGAGTGTGACATCATATGGCATGGAATATCCCTTTGGTTGGTTTAGGTCAGCTGCCCTAGTGATGTCCCCTCCCCATCACTTGCCCACCCCCAGCCTGTTGGCTCTTGGGGGCTTGGAGGGAGTCCTGATGTGCTGCCAGTATTATGCAACAATAGACACAACACTGGAGTGCAGAGCACAGCACTGTATGGGCTGCTGCAGGGAAAGTTAACTCCATCCCAGACAGCCCAGCACAGCATCTTACACATAATTCAGAAAAGTTAATGCAAGAGTGCTATTAAAAGTGCTATTTTTAGGACATATGCTCTAAAACAGTGGTGGTATTAATAAAATACAGTTAGAATATTTTTAAGCAAGTGAATGTGCCCAGTTAGTAGTTACTTATAGCTATGTATCAGGGCTGTGATCTCTAGCCAGTCAGGGCAAGACTTCTGCATCTGCCTTTAGTTTTAAATAAACTTTCTAGACCTACAACAGTTATATCAAATGCAAACTTAAGGGATGTGAGTTCTACCCATCTAGGAGAGAACTAAACTGTTAGGGCAGCGTGAGGCAAGCGTTAATGTGAACAGTGTAGTTTTCCTACCATGTTGATTTAAGCACAGTAATTACCAAGCTTTAGTAATACCTAAATCCTTTAATTTACTTGTTTGTGGATGATATGCATCAATGATCTGAAGTAGTGTGGTACAGCCATGTGACCTATTTGATTATTTTATTCCACCAGACAACAAAGCCTTTCTTTAAGTAGTGGTGTGTGCAAAGGAGACTGGGAGTTCCAACTTAATGGCACAGGCCTTGATTCCAGGTGTGCTTCTTGTGCTAAGCACACCTGTCCATTGTATCTAGATGAATTTTTGCTTTACTCTTCTTTAAAAAGTTCTATGTGGAAGTTAAAATGCATCTGACTATTTATCCAAGTAGTTTGGACAGGAGTAAATCTCGTAGAAAAGGTTCTTGGCAGGGCTTTGCCCAACAATACAGCACTGACCACGTGAGGTTTTGTACCTGTCCAGCAGCAAGAACTCCAGCATTTCTCCTTGTAAATCTGCTTTTAAGTCTAGGCTCTGGATGCTAGAAAGTTTACCTGTAACTGCAAGCCTTTCGCTATCAGTCTTCAACAACACAGAGGATTCAAATTTGGAAATGAGTGAATGCGTCTTCTGTCTGAGAGGACAAAAACTGACCATTCAACAAGAATTTCTGCAAGAGCAACAATGAAGGGAGCTCCTTCCTAGGTTAGAAAACGATTGCGGATTAGGCAAACTGGAAAGAACACCATTAGAAAGAACAACTTTTTGTGTATGTATTTTTGCAACAGGCAGCAATGGTCACAGAAAACATACAGGCAACAACAATCCCATAAACCAAATTAACACATAATTTTTATTTTTTCAGTAGGTGATTATGCCACAATCACAATATGTTAAGACTGTCTGTGTATCCAATGTAACATTCTAAAAACTTTCCATTTTCTTCCTCAGTTTTATGAGGAAGTGTTCTCAGGACAAAACTGGGCAGCATATCACACAACATGAAACAGATGTGATTACAACTTATCTAGGAAGTTAGCTAGAGGTAGAATGCCTTTTGCATTTACACATTTCAGCGACAACTTGCCAAGGATGAGAATTTGCATCATAGGCATATCCAGGCAAAATCTGCCAGTGATCAAAGACGCATTGTGGAAAAGCCACCAGTGTTGGATCTCAAGTCAGCAGTAAAACCTAATGCATAGGGGGGAAAAAAATGAAGAAAAAAAAAGGATGATTCAGCAACAGAAAAATAATGGTTTATTGTGAATTTCTGCATAGAAAGGAAACTGCTACTTTCCAAGCCATTCTTTCAAGCAGGTAAAAATGAAGCCAGCTCCACAAAGCTGCAGAAGGACCAATAAACTAACATTAAAATAGCATGTAAAAGTCAATTTAGATAATAGAATATATAAGTATATGGGAAAATTATGTTTAACATGTAATGAGGCCTGCACTGATCACTGCCACTCAGTGTGAAATCCTAGCATCACAGTTAGCATTACAAAAGCATTCAGTGTTCAGAAAGAAGCAGGCAAAAATAAATCAAATTCTAGAACCCGTTAGGAAAGGCACAGAGAACAAAAACATCACAGCTAGTGCAAGCCTGCACCTTAATTACTGTGTGCAGTTGTGGTTCCTTTATTACTAACGCAGTTACTGCAGAACTAGGAAAAGGTTTAGAGAGGGGGAATACAGATGACCAAAGCCCTGAACTGGCTTCCATGCAAAGACATAAGCTAGGATTCTTTAGAATGGAAAGAGTAGCAATGTAGCAGGAAGGATACCATAGAGGGCTAAAAATTAAACTACATTGACACAATGGGTGAAGATCAATTGCTCATGTTCATTTCTGACACGAAGCATTAGTTGATGCTAGCAGCCAAATTCAAGAGACATAAAAGGAGTCAGTTCTTCACAGGAGTATAGATCTGTGGAACTCCTTGCTGCTGCTGTGGATGCCGATGTTTTACATTGAGGGGGAGACTGAACAAATTCACATGAGCAATCACAGACATATTTCTAATATTGAACTTCTTGTCCATGATCGCTTGGATCTGGTCTACTGTGAAATTCACCTGGGTGGGGAAGGAAAAAACAAACTAGTTTCTTTTTAAAGCAAGTCTACATGACATTTAAACTCTTACTACTTGATTTTAAATTATCGATCTAAAGAAGAAACTAAGTTGTTCATAACATTAAGTATTACAAATAGTTCACATTTTTGACATGTTTTTGTAAGTGCAAAGAGTGGAGGTACACCTTAAAATATAGCTCAGACTTAGCATCATGTCAACTGACACAAAAAGGGAGAATCACCTGGTAGAGACAGAACAGCTCATCTCTGCCAAGTGCTACAGGAGCGGTGGCACACCCAGCTGCAAGCTGCAGCTCAGGAGAGTTCCCACAAACAGCTTTCTCCTCTTCTCCCAGCATTGCCCCTCTCTTTGACAAGTCTTCCTCTGAGACTTCTCCGCACCTCCTGAGGCTTTTGGTGGCTTTGACAAGGGCCTGGCTTTTCTGCTTCTGCAGCCAACACACCAGAAATTGATACTTCACCTCCGCCAAAAACCTCTTCAAAGACTTAATTGGTGAAATGCAAGATTTTCAGAGCCCCTCTCACAAATATTATCCCAGAAAGAATTTTTCTTATTTCCATAATGACTCTGTCTGTTGCTAAGAGCTATTCCCCTCCTTTGATTTGCAGAAGAAAATACCTGACCCTGGTAATTATGTGTTAAACACGTGACACAGCAAAGGAAGATGCGATTTTACTAATTTAGGCTTGTCTCATTCTGTACTGAGACACCTGTAGGTCACAGCAGTGCAGTTAATGGGGTTATTCTTGAAAATCCTTTTAATGCACAAAGTGCCACATAGGGGAAAAAAAAAAAAAAAAGGAAAAAGATGGGGAATAATAACCATACAAAAATCACACACCACACCATTAGTTTATACTAGTTACTCTAATGGGGAAAAATACACCAGAAGGAACATTTTAAAAGATGGAGTTGTAATTAACACAGAAATAAATGCACACATTTTTTTTTATCACTACATCAACAAATGTTTCTAATGCAGTCTGGGTCTTAATGAGTGCATCTGAACACCTGGAACCCATTTTCATGCAAGGATAAAATATTAGTTAAAAATCCAACCCAGCTCAACTCAAAATATAATTACATGTAGAAGACAAAGCAGGGTTTTTGTATACATACAGATACATTTCTGATCTGCATCTTTATTACTCCATATCCTAACTTTGGGCTGTACGGAAGGGAGGTTACACTGTGCAGCCCTTGCAGCGAGGGGAGACGTGGTAGAGAGTCTCTGGGTGAGGATTAAAGGTCCGACAGCAACCACGATGTTGTTGTGGGTGTCTGCTACTGACTGCTCACCCAGAATGATGGCATGTTCTTTGGCAATGGGGGAAGTCTCAGGGTTAGCCGCCCTTGTCCTTATGGGAGACTTCAAATTCACATAACATAAACTGGGAATATCATACTGCTGAGCCAAGTAGGGCTGGGAAATTTCTAAAGCATGTTCCTAAAGAATATTTTTCTTTTAATATTTTTTGGTATTCATTTAACAAATCATTCATTTTTTTGTTAATCATTCATTTAACATTTTCCCTGTTTTGATATTGTGCTGTGTTAAAAAGAAAAAAAAATCACTACTCTGTGAGAATTTAGTGCTACAGCTGTGCTACATACAATCACCTCATAATGTATAAGAACACTTAAGTGTTGAGAAATATACCTACCATCTCTTTGTGTTTGCTAAGTACCCACTTAACTGATAAATGCCTAACTAGTATAAATATTTATTTTACTTTTATATTACTTTAGATATTACTTTTAACTGAAGCCTGCATTTTTTCATTGCCTGCAAGTTTCCAACACACAGGCTAAATTTAGGTCTTCTTTTGGGGCAGGGAGCAGAGAAAACCATAATAGTTTTCTTCCTTATGTTTTACGCATGCAGTCCTCCTACAAATGTCCATTTACATTAATGTAAACTTCATGCACATTTTTCTCCCACTTGACTGAATGTTCTCCTACAGGCTGTTCATATAGTCTGCGATAGGATGGTATTGGAGTTGTAAAATCCCTGATCTGTGCCTAAAAATAACAAAGCCTTACCCTCCAGTTGGGATAATCATATCCCCTTTTGTAAAAGTAGAAGAAGATATATGGAGTGACCATTATAAAAAACATGGATGTGAAATGTCAGTTTTATGGGTTTAGTTGCTTGGTGGTTTAAGAAGTCATTAAGACAGTGGTATTGCTTGGGCTTGAGATGAAAACAACTTTAAGTCATGGTGAAGGAAAGGAGAGCCCAGAAGCGCAGTGAGAGAGGAGCAAGGCCAGACAGTACTGGAGAGGAAGGTGGGAGGCGAGGCAAAGAGAAGGGAAATCTACATCCAACTTTAAGGGACTGGAAGAACCACAGGCCCTAAAGCTCTGTGTTATACCACAACAGGCAACATCATCAATCAAGGGGGTTTAGAGGCAGGCCTCAGTAAGAGGCCTCAAAAGTTTCTGCTGACAAGTCTCTGGGCAAGACAACCCCAAAAACACACTAAAATTTTTATCTCAAGCTTTCCATCCTTTTACTCAACTACAAATGCATTCAGGACTGCATTCCTTCCCAGCAACTGAAGTTATTACTGCCTTAGTACTTTTTGCCAGGACTACAACAACACAACACACCTAAATATGAGGCTTTCAGCATGGACGAAGCTACATTTTACAGAACTCTACAAAACCACTCCTTATCTTGCTCCTGCAAGCACCAGTCCTTTCCTTCCCAGTGGCTTCCACACACTGGAGAATTATCTCCAGGTTGTATTCTTATCCTCGGAGTGTTCAGGGACGTGGGCTCAGGATACTGAAGTCTTACCTAAAGCTCTAGGAGTATGGCTGTTGCTAGCAATGACATATGCAGCAGAACAGTAAAGCTCATTTGTAACAGAGGATGGGATTCTACCTCTTCTGGGACCTACTTGGGATTACCTCGTGGGCTAGATTGCTAGAAGACAAGGGTGCTTGTGAGAGCTGGGCTACATTTAAACAGCACTTCTTCCAAGCTCAGGATTGGTGCATCCTGAAGAGTAAGAAATCAGGGAAGGGGGGCAGGAGACCTGCATGGATGAGCACGGAGCTCATCGACAAGATCAAAAGGAAGAAGAAGGTCTATGAAATGTGGAAAAAGGGCCTGTCCTCTTTGGAGGAGTATAGGTGTGTTGTCAGGGCCTGCAGGGACATGATGAGGAAGGCTAAAGTCCACCTGGAGAAGCTGGCAAAGGAGATAAATGATAAGAAGATTTTTTTTTTTAAGTATGTAAATAGTAAAAGGAAGACTAGGGATAATGTGGGTCCCCTGATGAATGAGGGGGTTGTCCTGGTAACAGGGGATGCTGAGAAGGCGGAGATACTGAATGCCTTCTTTGCTTCGGTCGTTGCTTCAAAGAGTCCTCCCCGGGACTCCTGGACCCTGGAGGGAGGAGAGAGAGAGTCTGGGAAGTGGACAGCTCCCCTCTGATTGACGAGGGAGTGGTTTGGGAGCATCTGAGTGGGATCAACACACACAAATCCATGGGCCCCAATGGGATGCATCCACGTGTGCTGAGGGAGCTGGCAGAGCTGATTGCCGAACCGCTCTCTATCATCTTTGAAAGGTCTTGGAGAACAGAAGAGGTGCCTGAAGACTAGAGGATAGCCAATGTCACTCCAGTCTTCAAAAAGGGCAAGAAGGAGGGTCCAAGAAACTACAGGCAAGTCAGTCTCACCTCTGTCCCTGGAAAGGTATTGGAGCAGCTTGTTCTGGAGGCCATCTCCAAGTGATTGGAAGAAGACTATGAGGAGTAGTCAGCATGGATTCACCAAGGGGAAGTCATGCTCGACCAACCTCGTTGCCTTCTATGATGGCATCACCAGCTGGGTAGATGGGGGGAGAGCGGTGGATGTCATCTACCTTGACTTCAGCAAGGCTTTTGATACTGTCTCCCATGACATCCTTCTAGCAAAGCTGAGAAAGTGTGGGATAGAGGAGTGGACAGTAAGGTGGGTTGAGAACTGGCTGATTGTCTGAGCTCAGAGGGTGGTGATCGGAGTAGCAGAGTCCAGCTGGAGGCCTGTGACTAGCAGTGTTCCCCAGGGGTCAGTGCTGGGTCCGGTCTTGTTCAACATCTTCATCGACGACCTTGATGAGGGAATAGTGTCTGCCCTCAGCAAGTACACTGATGACACAAAGCTGGGAGGAGTGGCTGACATGCCAGAAGGCTGTGCTGCCATTCAGTGAGACCTGGACAGGCTGGAGAGATGGGCAGATAGAAACCAAATGAGGTTTAATAAGAGCAAGTGTAGAGTCCTGCACCTGGGAAGGAACAACCGCATGTATCAGTACAGGCTGGGGAACGACCTGCTGGAGAGGAGCTCCGAGGAGAAGGACCTGGGGGTCCTGGTGGACGACAGGTTGACCATGAGCCAGCAGTGTGCCCTCGTGGCCAAGAGGGCCAATGGGATCCTGGTGTGCATTAAAAGGAGTGTGGCCAGCAGGTCGAAGGAGGTGATCCTCCCCCTCTACTCTGCCCTGGTCAGACCTCACCTGGAGTACTGTGTCCAGTTCTGGGCTCCCTGGTACAAGAAAGACAGGGATCTCCTGGAAAGAGTCCAGCAGAGGGCCACAAAGATGATACAGGGCCTGGAGCATCTTCCCTATGAAGAAAGGCTGAGAGACCTGGGTCTGTTCAGCCTTGAGAAGAGAAGACTGAGAGGGGATCTCCTCAATGTTTACAAATATCTTACATATGGGATACAGAGGGATTTGGCCAACCTCTTTTCAGTGGTCTGTGGGGACAGGACAAGAGGCAATGGCCACAAAATGGATCACAGGAAGTTCTGCACCAACATGTGAAAGAGCTTCTTCATGGTGAGAGTGACAGAGGGAGCACTGGAACAGGCTGCCCAGGGTGGTTGTGGAGTCTCCTTCTCTGGAGATATTCAAGGCCCTTCTGGATGCGTACTTGGGCAACCTGCTCTAGGGAACCTGCTTTGGCAGGGGGGTTGGACTCGATGATCTCTTGAGGTCCCTTCCAACCCCTACAATCCTGTTATTCTGTGGTTCTGTGATTTTCTTGTCTACCACACCATAGAAGTTATCATAACTTCTACAGAAACCTAAAGTTATTAAAAGTCTCACTTCTCCCTATTTAGGACACATACACAATACAGTAAAAATTTTTTAAAAAAGAGAAAAAGAAATAATCATGAACCAAACATTATAAAGTCTTTTCAGTGTCAGTCATTGCTTGCTGGAAAACAATAATTTCTCCTTTAAAATTACCCCAAATCTTTTTTCTTTGCATTTGGCCTCTAACTGATTTGGACAACTATTTAATTTACTGACTAATCAGGCTTGCAGAGACTAATTACTATTGAAACTGATAATAGGATTTACTTACACAAAATCTACAGTTTTTACCAATTGTTATATTTCAGTTTTCTTCTAGGTCATTGATGAAATCATTAAGTAGCATTACAGGATAGCAAACTTGTTCTATGTGGTCACTCCCTTTACCTAATTAATTCATCAACAATTAGTGAAGTTGGAAGGCACTTGAAGATGATTTCAGTAAACTAAAAGCTAGTAAGGATCCAGAATGCTGCGACTATCTAAATTGCCAGGATACTGCAAAAATTCTGACTATTACAGACATCTTTACAGACAGAGATTCTCTTCTAAAGACATTCAAAAATAATTAAGAGATTTATTTCCTGATATGATCATGGCTGTACCCCTCAGTTTTGCTGGGATTATGCAATCATTCTTCAGTGCTTTACTCACTATGTTCTACATAAATACATCTGTGTTTTTGTCTAGAAGGAACTTCAGGCCAATATTATTTTGCCTTCTCAACTCCTGCTGAAACACAGCCTTTCAAAAAACAGAGAAAAATCATTACCAGTGCTCTCCCAAAACAGTCAGTATCAACACTGATCATTTAGATTAAGTTCATACTGACAGCCAAGCACACCTTTATTATCTTTTGGTTAATCTATTGGCCTAAATAAGTATTTTTAAGAGCATAACACTACTGGCTCACTTTCAATTCACTTTGCTGCATCACAGCAGCTGTTCTTGTTAATACAGCTCAGTAAACCATTGTTAAGTTTCTGCTAATTAGCTTGTTAATAAAATATATTAAAAAAGATAAAGAGCTCAGTTCAAGCATTAATATTGTCTTCCTAGGCTTTCTGGCAGAAACTTCAGGAATATGTATTAGTAAATAAATACGTTTACCACTTCATTTACCTAAATGCTATCGCAGAATTTACCATTTACGTTGTTCTGTAATGGAAAGAGGTGTTGGCATCACAACAATTTTTCTCACAAAGACAATTGAAAGCACAAAGCCAGATTAAAAATTAATAGCCATTTTAATTTTAAATCTGTTTTTCATTGAGGAACTGCTACAGAGCTTCTTATCTGTTGTGCGAGGGAGCAACCAGATCAAAGCTATCTTGCTATACAATGCTGCAGAGGAGTTAAGGTCTGCGAGCAACACCATGCAAAAACGAAGGAGAAGGTGGTGGTATTTACAGTAAGGAGAAACATCGCTGGTTTATTACAAACAGAACATCAATTTGGCAAAAACCCTCAAGCTTTGTGGCCACTACAGCCAGCCACAAGGACCTTCTCCTGGCAGGTACTGCGTGCCATTTAGGCAACCTACACTGCAGCGCTGCTCATGTCTGGCTAGCAGCACCCCCAGGGCACAGCCTCATCGCAGCATAGCCTCAGGTCAGAAATACATCTTCTAAAAGCTAAGAAAAATAAAATGCCTGTTGAAGCTGACTAGGTAACTATACTGTCCGTTTCAGCACAAGATTGTGACAATTGTACAGCAAAAGGTTACAGGAACAAAACCGAGTATCCAACAGCGTTAATCACCAGGAAATGCGAAGCCATGCAAGCATCTGCTCGTCACAGAGACAGGCTGGTAAATTCTCATTCACTAGGATAAAAAGAGCTCCAAAACAGGTGAAACATTACCAAAACTGCTTTTATTTAAAATAACTGGGCAGGTTCGCCAAGGGGAAAAAAGACAAACAATTAGCCAGCCCCACCTTGCAGCCTGTCTCTCCTGACCCAGTTCAGGTCAGGCCATCCTTCCCCACGGTTAGTGCATGGTACTGTAAGAAAGAGTGTTTTTGTGTTTTTGCAAAGAAACATTACATTGTTCAGGAGGAAGGAATGTGGTACCAAGATATGCTTTCAGCGATAAGAAAGCTTACCAGACAACCTTGTAAAATGCAGAAAACAAAAGGAAGAGAGACAAAGGAATGGCAGGCAAGGAAAGCTACCTGTGTTGCAGCCTGAATCCTAGCAGGGAAGGATTTTGAGAAGATGTTTTAAGTGTGGCCAGGCCAGCCACTTCAAATAGGAATATCTGAAGTGGAAGAAGAAGGAGAGATTGCTGTTATAAATTCAGAATAGGGGAGTTGGGGCTTCTCAGAAAGCTAGTCCCACTGAAAGCCCCTGATAAATGAAAAAGGGCTCAAGGGTTGAGATAAGGATTACTCTACAATTATCGTTGCGGACAAAACAGACCTATTTTGGCAGGGTGGTTGGACCTGATCTCCTGAGGTCCCTTCCAACCCCTACAGTTCTGTGATTCTGTGAATCTGTGACTTAGCATAGGAAAATTAATAAAATTTATTACCTCTTGCTGATGGGCTGGAGTGATGAGAAACACAGAAATAAGCTGGGGGCACCTTCCCCCATCCACTCTCTTCCACCTCTTCCCTGCCCTGAGTGGCATGGGGGGGGGGTCAGGAGTGGTGCAGTCGGCCTGTGGTGCTGCGTTTCCACCACTCCTTCACAGTCACTCTCTCCCCTGCTCAGGTGTAGGGACCCTCCTGCGGGGTGACAACCTTCCTGGGCTGGTCCTGTGTGGGTTTCTCCACAGGCAGCAGTCTTGGGGAGCTGCTCCAGGTGTGGGTCTGTGCTGTGGGATCTATTTGTCAGGAGAGTGTTAGTCCGGCCTGGGACTCCCTGGGGACCCCTCCCCAATCACCTGCTCCTGCATGGGCTCCTCGCCACAGGCTGCAGCGTGGAGATCTGCTCCACTGCAGTACACACAGGCTGCGGGGAGGGGGGGAGGAGGGACAGCCTGCTTCACCGGGGCCTCTCCACAGGCTGCAGGGGGGGCTTCGGCTCCGGCACCTGGAGCACCTCCTCCCACTCCTTCTGCACTGACCTTGGTATCTGCAGGGAGGTTTTTCACTCCTCACTCTCCCAGCTCCTGTTGTGCAGCAGTTGTTTTTTTTTTTTTCTTGAATGTGCTCTTACAGAGGTACAAACTGCATTGCTCATGGCTTGGCTCTTGGCAGCGGTGGGCCCCTTTGGAGCCAGCTGAAACTGGTCTTTAACTGCCACAGGGTGTCACGTTAAGGGGTGTAGCTGATTAACCTTTACGGGCCTGGTTGGATTCAGGGTACTGAACCAATCGGATACACCAATAACGCGTTAACCGTCTGGGGTCCGGTCAGATAATCACCAATAACGCATTAACCATTAGGGGTCTGGTTGGATTCAGAACACTGAACTATCACGGTCACGGATTCACCAATAACGTATAACCACCCTTACCCTAGTTGCACATAATGAGAGCTATGACAATGCAATCAAGTGTGATTTATTACAGCAACAGGTACACAGGTTCTTTGGATTGCCGGCGATAGTGACTGTCTGCAAAAGCAAGCTAGCATGCATGAAATACACAGGTGTTGCAGGTGTTACAGGTGCGCAGCCTAGAAATTAACACGTTAAAAGGATCAAAGACTTTAGAAAGATTTATAACCAAGTGTTCAAATCTTACCCAAAGGCATCCCAATGGGGGGGGGGGGGAAGAGAGGCTCAGCCTGTCGACTGGTCCCAAGAGTCGGGGGTCCTAAGGATGTTGTATTCCCTCAGGATGGTATCTCCCCTGACAGTGGTATCTTCCCTAACATCCCCTCTCTCTTAGGCCAATTTATATCATTTTCTATCTTTTAGGTGGAGCTTGAGTGACTCTAGTCAAGCATATCTTAGTTATGATTGGTGAAAAGTTCTCCCGTCTCCATTTAAAGTAATAGGCTCCGAGAAATTCAGAGTGCATGCTCGGTGAGGGGTGGTCGCACCTTGGAGGCGGGTAGCTTTTGGGATGGAGGTGTGTTTTGGTATTGTAATGATATTATAATGAGCAAAAAGTACACTAGGGTACAGCATCTGTCAAAACATGACAGGTCCTTGACTCAGGGTGGCAAAAAGTACAGCTTATCGGTCTCAGTGTACACAAGAACAATAGAGTCCCCACCTGGTTACAGAGCCTATCCGTGGTGTCTCCACTCCACTCTACACTCTGTACTGTTCCTTAGGGCTAGCACACCAGGTTTCCCCAGTGCAATAGCATCTAAGGTTGGCAGCCTAGGGAACCCTCAGTTAATGCAGCTATGCCCTACCCTGAAAGCCTCTTCAATGCTGTACATTTTCTTTAAAATGTGAATGTTAGTTTTATTTCCCTAGTTACCTCAGGCAATTACACCACACAGGGCAACTGCTAGATTCCTCTCACAGGGGCTACCACTGAAGCCTCCACGCTACCAGAACCTTGCTACGTAAACCCAATATAATGGGGCAGCTAGGTCATTGCTGGCCTGTAAAGTATCAGGAATTAAATTAACTAATGAAACCCTAACTGTGATGGGGGTTGAAGGGGCTGGGATAACGGTGCTACTTTTGGGGGAACACCAAGCTGAGACTAGGGATAGAACAATCACTGGGCAGTTATTGTATGTACCTGAGGCAGGGACTAACTTGTTGGGAAGGGATTTGATGATGAAATCGGGCATTCAAATAGTAAATAGTAAATTGTAACACCCTCTCACTTGCAGTGGGATTGCTCGGCACCTGGCGAGCAGTCTCTGAGGCCTTAAAGAGCCATGTGGGACCACAATCAGAAACGTGTGGTTTGCCAGACAGTGAGGGAGCTGCGGGCTCATTTACTGATCCGACTGCTATGCCATCGGCCCCTCTGCTGCTACAACCATCGCAGGCTTTTGCTGTTACACCCCCTGGTGACCTGGACTTGCTTTTTGACCCAGGCCCTATTGGCCTTGAAAAGGAGATGGATATGTTTTTCTTCGATCTAGGAAGATTAGGATACATAAGGCCCGAAGACCGAGTTGCTTAACAACTTAAAGCGAGACATATTGTTCCCACGACTAGCCCTGGAATTCTCCGGTGTTTGTAATCAAGAAAAGGCATGGAAAATGGAGACTGTTAAGTCATGGAACTTAAAGGATTGTTTGTTACCTTTTCCGATTGTACATATGTATAGGCGTACTCGAGTTTAGTACCTTTTCTGATTGTACATATGTATAGGTGTACTTGGGTTTAGTATGTAAAAGCAATGTTCTATATATTTAGAATGTTTGATGTTCGTGTGTGCCTGTTGGTAGAGCGTAGACTCCCTGCACACCCAGCGCTGTTTACTTGCCTTTCATACCTTTTATAAATATTCCTTTTATAAATATTACTAAATTCAGATTGAGTTGAGACTTCATTTATAACACCCAGAACTTCCTGCCTCAGTTTCTTTGCACAATAGGTAGCGGAAGATATAGTACATGCCCCTTGCCTGTCTTATTTACTAAAATTCTTCTGTCTACCTTTCACATGCTCATTAGCCTATCTTATCTGCTAAAATTCTTTCGGCCTCCTCTCAGTCCCCCCTTTTCGAGAGGATTAGTAAATTCTTTTACTATTTTAATAGTGTTTCTTTCGTCCCACATTCTCTCAAAGTATTCGTTGGACTCCAATTTTCATCTTTGTTGAGGGATTTTTCTCATCCGTTTGCAGTGCTTGATCAGTGGCAAAAAGAAAAAGGGGAGAGTAAGGGGCGACAAAGACAGAAACAGTATCAGGAGGATGCCACTGACACTAACAGCACTGGTAATAGGAATAGCATAAGTGAAACAGGAGATAGCAAGAGTGGAATGATAGGACAGGATTTTCGAGTCCTGGAGTGGATTTTCCTACCGATTCAGCCAAAAACGAGTGTTCAGACACAGGTGGAAGCTATCGCAGAGTTAGTACGTAAGGGTCACTCTCAGAGTATTGAGATCAGTGGGCAGGAACCAGGAGATATTAGCCTGCTGATGACTCAGGTTCATTTGGAATG
Organism: Aythya fuligula; assembly: GCF_009819795.1. Classification (NCBI taxonomy): domain Eukaryota; kingdom Metazoa; phylum Chordata; class Aves; order Anseriformes; family Anatidae; genus Aythya; species Aythya fuligula. Next base: position 5,457,335 of record NC_045594.1, on the reverse strand, counting down.
GTGTTTACAGCAATCCATACCACTACAAGAAGCTGTGTTAGGTTACCCGGGATTGGTACATTCCCGAACTCCAAAGGGGCCTCTCTGGCAAGTTACAAGATCGTATAAATGGCAGGTAGTACCACGGCTTTCAGCCCGACCAGTGGTGGGTTGCACTGTGTACACTGATGCAGGTGCAGTAAGTAAGAAGGCTGTGTATGTGTTGTACGAGAATGGAAGTTGGGAGAAATACATAATTCCAGGGGAGACAGGGGATTCATTACAAACATTGGCATTGTCTGCAGTTGTTTGGGCTTGTGGGAATAGAAATGTTGTTTTTGCAGAGTTACATTGTTTAGAAGGAGGGAATGTGGTACTGAGATATGCTTACAGTGATAAGAAAGCTTAGCAGGCGACCTTGTAAAATGCAGACAACCAGACTCCTTAGGACAATTAGGTGAAAATCACGGTGTCAAGTCAAGTCAGATAAGTGAAGAAACATTACCACTTCAAGCAGTAAAAATGTCAAAAGAAATTTGAAATTTAACAGGCCGGCAACTGAAGGCCATGCATTGTTTGTGAAGCATCAGATAGATTGTGAACCGGGATTACCCATTCATTGGGGAAACAGGGGAGGGTTCTGTCATCAAAAAGTATATAAACTGTGTTTTGGAACCAGTAGGTGTGCTCTCCTGCTTGTGGGGCGCCGAATAAATTACTACTTCACTGAGATCCTCCCCTGAGCCTAAGTTATTAGTGACAGAGTGTTTCTCACAAGACTAATTAACACAGGGAAAGAAGCTCCCTTAACCAACAAAAAATTCAAGCCTCACTTATTCGTTCCCTAGCTTTATTTCAACCAGTGGAACTACTAGGGTAGATGCCCCAAGGTCCCTGTCATTCCTGACTGTTGCAAGTTTATCCTGCAGCCTAAGTCAATTTCTTTCTGACATCAGGGGCTGATTGCCCTAGAAAGAGGCTAGCCAATCGCCTCTGTTTGTATACTGAAGCCAGGTCCAAATTTTTGTTTGTTTGCTTTTTTGTTTGTGTGGTGGTGCTATATATGGAGTGGTAATTCGTGTCGAGAAGATGGTTGGTATTAATAAAGAAGGGGGAGATTTGAGAGTGTGGCCATGGGGGTCGGAAAGCCTCGTGGTTAATGATAACATTAGACACTTAATGAGGGAACAAAGAAGGGTGATTCAGGAGACTCCATGCAGTCTCGGGTTGCTTGTTCTCCAGCCATTAAGGCATGGAAGTTTCTGGGTGTTTGCTGTTACTGTTATTTGCAAAGTTCTTTGACCAATGAAAAGTTGTTTTTGAAAAGGACTGCTGTGGGGAGAAGGGTATAAGAGGGGAGCCTGTCCTCAAGATTAAAAAAAAAAAAAAAGGCAACACGATGAAGTTATGTCATCAATAAAGAAGTAGAAAGAAGGAATGAAAAGGAACAGGCAAGCAGGACGGAGACCAGGACGGGAACAGGCACATTGATTGCCTCATGAAGATAGGTTCGGCCAAACTCAGCAAATCGTTCAAAGAAGCTTGTACAGAAAGTCGCTGGAAATAGGCACACCAGAGCTGGAAAGAAGCTCAATCTGAGAGAAGCGGACCCGCGCACACAGCTGTCCCTCGCTGGTAAGCAGTTGCGCGTTATGGGGAATCATACATCCTTAGAAACAAAGACTGTCCTGGTAACCTTACAGCTCATTCTCCTTATTAACAATCAGACCATTTATGATCCTGAAATATGGGACCAAACTGAGGTGAAGGTGTGGGACTCTGCAACTAAAAACGACAAGGTTGCAGTGGGATTGCTCGGCACCTGGTGAGCAGTCTCTGAGGCCTTAAAGAGCCATGTGGGACCACAGTCAGAAACGTGTGGTTTGCCAGACAGTGAGGGAGCTGCGGGCTTGTCCACTGATCCAACTGCTATGCCATCGGCCTCTCTGCTGCTACAGCCATCGAAGGCTTTTGCTGTTACGCCCCCTGCTGACCTGAACGTGCCTTTTGACCCAGGCCTCATTGGCCTTGAAAAGGAGATGGATATGCTTTTCTTCGATCTGGGAAGAACGGGATACATAACGCCTGAAGACCGAGTTGCTTGACAACTTAAAGTGAGACATATTGTTCAAAAGGAATGGAAAATGGAGACTTGTTAGTAATCAAGAAAAGGAATGGAAAATGGAGACTGTTAAGTCAAGGAACTTAAAGGATTGTTTGTTACCTTTTCTGATTGTACATATGTATAGGTGTACTTGAGTTTAGTATGTAAAACTATGTTCTATATATTTAGAATGCTTGATGTTCGTGTGTGCCTGTTGGTAGAGCGTAGACTCCCCGCACACCCAGCGCTGTATACTTGCCTTTTATAAATATTCCTTTTATAAATATTACTAAATTCAGATTGAGTTGAGACTTCATTTATAACAGTGTTGTTTTTTTTGTTTTTCTTCATTACATTTCAAAGTTGGTCCAAAAATTCCATAGGGGTTTCTTTTGGACCTTGTTGGAACAGATTCTCAATTCCCAATTTAACCAGATTTTAGTGTTTAATTTCCGGGGTGATTAGGGTCTCAGTGGGGGGTCGGTCGGGGGAATGCAATCGTTGACAGTTCCGTGAGTGGTCCCATTGGCAATCTGAGCTCACACACGAACTCAAGTTGTTTTAAGAGTTGGCTGTTCCATGACAACTCTCTCAGACCCATCAAATTGACCCTGAAAGCAGGCCCAACCCCTTGATTGAAGGCGTTTCCCACACCCTCACAAAGGATACAAAGGATAAGAAATGCTATACTTCCTGGTAATGTTTTTACAGGGGCAATTGAGCCATGGACAAGAATGGAGGAATAACTTTTTCATTCTGGAGGAGGAAGTGGCCAAGGCCTTTAACCTTAGTAACTGCTGGGTTTGTGGAGGACCAGGGGGAACTGAAAGTTGGCCCTGGATAGCTGGCCCGGTCAAACCCAAGTGGTGGGTTACTAATCTGGGTGAAGTTCATGTTATAAATGACTATAAATCCGTCAATATGGGGATTTAAAAAGATACTGACGCCTAAATAAATTCGCTCTCCCCCTTCTTACCAAATTCCCAGGGCTCAAGCCTAAACCACCAAAGGAATGACTCTCTCCGTTCTACCACTTTGATAATCAGTCAGCCCCCTCCCCCTCTCCAGTACTTGGGAAACTGACCAAACACCAAAGCAAATACACCAACACTTCTAAACTGTTAGTTACTTAGATAATGCTCCCGCCTTTTTCTTGTCACACTCAAAGCATTTAAGAGCAAAAAGAGGATCACAAGATACTCCACCAGGCCCATATATTGGGCACCACCAATCAAAACTTGGATAAAACAGTGCTTCTTTTCGGTCTGTCACGCACTTCGTTCGTCTCCGGCCGCTCCCCTCACAGAGAATACGGAACTGTGGATCAGAACTCTGCACTCGCTTCGCAGCAATGCTGCATCTCACTCACACAGCACAATCATGCAATCACACAAAGAGGCCTCTAGCACATCTCATTCATACCACAAGAATATAATTTAGAATGATAACCAACCAAACAAGTATTGTCTCTGACTGTGTTCTTTGTGGAGTGACTCATTCCACTTTGTTTCAAACCCTTACACTTACACAAATACTTTCAACACAAAATACCTGGACATTTAAGAATAAGACATACAATTATTAACACTCCAGCAGCTGAAAACATACCATTTGTCCGCAGCTTCAGGAGGTCTTTGTCTGCTCCTGCGGTGAGTGGCTGAGAGTGGAGTCCCCTCTGAGCAAAACACTCAGGGTGCACTTAGGGGCGTCCGCTCCGCAGCCGATCCCGCAGCCGAGCAGAGTGTCTCCTGCCTGGCTCGCCAAAATGACTTACAGAAAGCTGACTCCACAATCAGTAAGATTGCAAAGTAGGTATGTTTACTCAGTTCTGGGTGGCACGGGAGGGGTAGTCCCACCAAAGTCGTGCACGCCTAACGTGGCAGCTTGCTTTGGTTATCTCTAGTAAAGAGTTACATATACATGGTTTCCCAGTACACCTATACATATGCATAACCTCTCCCTTTGTGAACAGTCCTCCTTATCTCAGACCCCTTGGTTAAAGTCCGAACCAGGTTTGGAGGTTGTTTTGATCTGGTTCTCGGTGTTCAAGGGGCTCCTGTTATCTGGATGTCTAAGCACAGCACATCACAAATGTAACACATATGCATTCTTAATCAATTGCTCTCTAATTTCTAATTCCAATGTTCCAGCTACAGCATACTTTCTCTCTTCCGGATCCACAGGTATTCTACTATTAACATTAATGTTCAAAGCCTGACAGACCCAGTCCTCCGTGGACCCAAATATCGGCCAAAATACAAGGGGTCTTAAGGGTTCTTTTGATCATTCTATCATATAATAATGGACCATTTTTAATTTACTCTTTCATTTTCTGGGGCCCCTATTGTTCCAATTTCTAATCATTATTCCTAATGGACTTTCTGGTGGTATGTCTGGTAATTTGCTCCCTTTCTTCTGGTCCTTGGTCTTCAATTCTGTCTGACCCACCTAGGAATTTTACTATGGCAATTCCCACAGCCCTTGGTTACCTTAATAAGAGTGTCTTGAAGGGGGTTTAGGACCTATCATCCACCCATGAATCCTATAGGAATCGCTTCAGTCCTTCACTGGCCAAGTCCCTCGTGGGAGATTGGAACAGAGGTTAGAAGACCTCCACACTTGCTTCAGAACTAAGTTCCATCTCAGTCACATCTTACACACACAGGCAACCGAATCCTACCCAACTGAATGGTATATGCCTTAAATACTTACGACTCCGTCGTCTTCGTTCGGATCTTCGCACGCAGAATTACGGGCAAAATACAGTGCTGCAGTCGGCAAGGGAGCTCATAAAAAAAATCAAAATCTTTGCTTACCTTTATTCAGGTTCAAGATGGCATTAGTCCTTACCTGACTCAAACAGGAGCCACCAAATGTTGAGGCGCCTCTCCTAGATCAAATCAGAATTCAGGAACCAAAGCCATCCCGGACGAGCCCCCATTTGTAATAAATGGCTCAGTCTTCAAAATAGGACTATAATCAAAGTTTACAATTTATTAAAGGAATAGAGGTAAGCAAACAGTGCTGGGTGCGCCGGGAGTCTCTGCTCCACCAAGAAGCACACCAGTTACATCAAGCAGCTGATTTTTATGCTCCTAGGCTAATACATATTCATTACTACTTCTAAAAAAACCAAGGTTGTTATAATTAGTTTCCGGAATCCAAACCCTCCTACTGGAGCATGCGTATCAGTCTCCAGTGGTCCCTCTGGGGGTCTCTCGTGCTGAAGGTTCATAGTCTTCCTCCCAGGCTTTGTCCTTCGGTCGTTCTTCAGCTTCCCCCCCTCTCCTTATTTAGTATTCTCTGGGCCAGATGTCAGAAAGTTGTGTCTCATGCAATAGTCAGCAGTTATCTCAAAAAACTCCCCCCTATTCTCTTATCTCCCAGACCCGAGTCTCAAGGTTTACCCTTCAAACCCTCTATCGACGCGAACTACTAGACCATTCTTTTGCAAGATACAAGAACTATATACACTAACCATTCTGTTTCTCTTGGACTTGTGGTTATTTATACAAAGGGATGTAAGACAGAAGGTCACATTTCATTATGAGGCCCTAGCATTGTTCCATATTGACACGAATCAGATTAACATATTTCAGAGTTCATAAAGGGACACAATTTTGGAAAGAGGAAGGAGGCCTGTGGCAATTGCACTCGTCAGATCGGGGTATATACTGTTTAAACAGAACAGGAACGGTAGCGGTAGGAAAAAGCATTTGTAATTGGACTCTGTCTCCCGGATATGATTATACTGATCCTGAATGTAGACCTATAAATTGTACAGCATATAGTGGGAAATGGAATGCCACACATGTCCAGCTGAGAAACGGGACTTGGCTGAAATGCTCATATAAGGAATTTTTTGGATCTGGATGTGAAACCATGGCAAGAGCACAAGCAGGGGGACAATTTGACAGTCAGATATTGAGCTGTCAGCATGATAACACCACTAGGGAACAGCATGTGGTAAGGGTCTACCGCTGGAGATGGCAAGATGAGAATGGGAGATGAGTGTTCTTTAAACATTTCTGGTCAGCTCGTAATATGACAGGCTGCCAAAGAGAACTTGATTGTAATTGTAAGTGGGAATCCAATGTGGGAGCTTGGAGGTGTGCATATACGAGTACAAATGGGGCAGACATTGTAACAGGACCACTCAGTAACAAGAACAATCTGTATTTTCATGCTTCAAAGAATAAAGAAGGATGGGATGGTCCTTTTCCAAAGGGGACGTGGGCCTTAAAGGGACATTATTGGGTGTGTGGCAAACATGCCTACAAGAGGCTACCCGAAAACTGGTCGGGAATATGCTGTGTGGGGTATATAAGACCCTTGTTCTTTTTATTGTCACAAATACAAGGAAATCATTTAGGAATAAGATTATATGATGATCTGAATAGAGTAAAACGATCTATTGATGCTTCCTTAGCCAGGAGTAGTGCCCAAAAATGGAGAGAGAACGTATGGCCTCCTGAAAGAATCATACAGCATTATGGATCAGCAACCTGGAATCCGAATGAGGTAGTATCGGGGGCCCGAGAACCTATTTATAATTTGAATCGAATAATTAGGTTGCAAGCTGTCCTCGAAATTGTAACCAATCAAACAGCAACGGCTTTGGATCTTTTGGCTGATCAATCCACCCAGACGAGGAATGCTATCTTTCAACATAGAATGGTTTTAGACTATTTACTAGCAGAAGAAGGGGGAGTGTGTGGAAAACTGAATGATTCTAATTGTTGTTTACAAACTGATGATAATGGAAAAATGGTTAAACAGATAACAAAGGAAATTAGAAAATTAGCCCACGTCCCAGTACAAACTTGGAAGGGTATGGATTGGGATATGTTTTCATGCCTGCCTGGTGCACCACGGGTTAAAAGGATGTTATTTTTATTTTTATATGGTGTAATGATGTTATTATTCATACCTTGTATGATACCTTGCATTACATTATTGATACGCTGAATAATAAATAGTACCCAATTTGTGATGACTTTGGTAGAGAAGAAAGGTGATGTGTCAATAGTGATGCTTAAGAAATGGATCCCCCAAGAAATGACTGATGAAATCCAGTTGTTACTGGCAAAAGTTGAAGAAGCTTAGGGATATGGTTTAGTGGGGACTGTTAGTGTTAGGTCAGAGGTTGGACTTGATGATCTTGAGGTCTCTTCCAACCTAGAAATTCTATGATTCTGTGATTCTGTGAAGAGACACGAATCGAGAATATTAAAAAGAAGATGAGGGATTGTAAGGAATGTTTCAGCAATTTGTGTCAATTTGTTTGAAGAGTAAACCTTGAGTCTCCAGGGATAAGAGAACAAAGGGGTTTCAGAATAACTGCTAACTATTGTGACTATAGCATGGGACGCTGTGCAAGTCTCTGACATCCAGCCAAGATGGACAAAGGAGAAGGACAAGGACAAAGCCTGTGAGGAAAACTACGAGCCTTCAGCACGAGAGACCCCCAGAGGGACCACCGGAGACTGATACGCATGCACCAGAGGGAGGGTGCAGATTCCAGGAACTAATTATGATAACCCTGCCTTTTCCAAACGTGGTGATAAATATGTATTAGCCTAGGAGCATAAAAAACAGCCGCCTGATGTAACGTGTGTGTGTGTTGGAGGAGCCCAGACTCCCCGCGCACCCAGTGCTGTTTACTTTCCTTTTATTAACCCCATAAATAAACCTTATAAAGCTAAATTGACTCAGAATTTATAACAGGCACCACCAATCAAAACTTGGATAAAACAGCACTTTTTTCGGTCTGTCAAGCGCTTCGTTCATCTCCGGCCGCTCCCCTCGCAGAGAATACGGAACCACGGATCGGAACTCCACACTCGCTTCGCAGTGATGCTGCGTCTCACTCATACAGCACAATCACGCAATCAGACAGAGAGGTCCCTAGCACATCTCATTCATACCACAAGAGTATGTAATTTAGAATGATAACCAACCAAACAAGTATTGTCTCTGGAGTGACTCATTCCACAATACTTTGTTTCAAACCCTTACACTTACACAAATGCTTTCAACATGAGATACCCAGGCATCCACAAATAAGACATACAATTATTATCACTCCAATTAATATCCCTCCAGCAGCTGCAAATATTACCCAGATGACCTGGTCACAATTGTGAGAGGCCCACTTACCCTTCTCCTGCTTCTTATACAGTCATTAGCAGGTCTGTCCTGGCTCCCAAAACTGGTATGCAGTGGTAACCTCGGATTTGCTCGATCTACTCCCAAGATCACTAGTGAACGCTCTATCGGTCAGCAAATCCCCCTTGATTCTATTGGTCAGCAAATACCCCTTGACCACTCTATTGGTCAGCCTGTAGGGTACCCTCCTCCCATATGGGGACTATGCTGCATGCCAGACGTCTCTGCATGATTTACCAGCTTCCCTGGCCATGCATATGACTTACAGGCCCTTCCTGTACTATAAAACATACCTTTTGTCCGCAGCTTCAGGAGGTCTTTGCTCCCGCGGTGAGCAGCTGAGAGTGGAGGCTCCTCTGAGGAAAATACTCGGGGTGCACCTAGGGGCGTCCACTCCACAGTTGAGCAGAGCGTCTCCTGGCTGGCTCACCAAACTGACTTGAGGAAAACAGACTCCACAATCAATAAGACTGTAAAGTAGGTATGTTTATTCAGTGCTGGGCAGCACAGGGGGTAGTCCCGCCAAAGTCATGCGCGCCTGACGTGGCAACTTGCCTTGGTTCTATGAAGTAAAGAGTTACATATGCATGAAGTTTCATAATATGCCTATACATATTCATAACCTGTCCCCGCTTCATATTAAAATTAGTTCCAAGGAGTCGATTCCATAAACTCCTCCCATCTGCGCTTGCGCAGTGTCTCCTGGTGGTGGTTGTCGGGGGTCGTGGGGATGAAGATTGATGACTCTTCCTCGTCACCGCTAGTTGACCTCTTGTCTTTGCGCAGACTCAGTTGCTTCTTGGCTCTTGTCCATCTGCAGGACCAGTTTCTGCCAGTTTCTTAAGATAGGCTCACACTCTTATTAGGAGGCTGACCTTGGTAAGGGGCCCAAGGCTTCTTGCTTTAGTTAATTTACACAATGCACCATAGTTAGCAAAGACACTAAGTAGCAGCCTAGTTTAATACTGTCAGTGCTCTATCTCTACTTGATAAGATTCTCCTAACTCCCTCTCTCAGTCCCCTCTTTTCTAAAAACTTAGTAAATTCTTTCACTATTTCTAGGTTCAATACAGTGTTTCTCTATCACTCTTTCAAAGTATGGTAGACTCCAGTTTCTGTCTGAGTTGGTTCTTTTTCCACTCGCTGTAGGAGTTTTTAGTTTAAGACCATTCCCCCTTGTCCTATCATTACCAAGTAAAGAGTCCTCATCCATCTTTCTTATAAGACCCCTTTAAGTATTGAAAGGTCGCAATGAGGTCACCCTGGAGCCTTCTCTTCTCCAGGCTGAACAGCTCCAGCTCTCAGCCTTCCTTCCTAGGAGAGGAGCTCCAGCCCTCTGATCATCTTTGTAGCCTTCCTCTGGACTCGATCTAACAACCACACATCTTTCTTGTGCTGGCACCCTGTGTGTGCCACTGTGCACAAATCCAACAAAAGGTGGTTGCTTGGAGGGGTTTGGGGACTGAGGTGTAAGTTATGTCAACCTCTTCAGATAGCAGGTGATATATTTACCTGTGAATGGGAGTCTCCACGTCAGTCTCTTTCTGAGCCTGGATGCCAACCACTGAGGAAGGTGCCCTGAGGTGGGTACTGCAATGGTGTTAACATGCAGAAGGATGGCAGGACTTGGGCTGGGCAGACAGGGGAAAAGGGGGATGGTTTGCAAACTCACCAGCAGGGATTTGGTGAGCCCTGGTGCCTGGGCTGTTTTTGACTACTAAATGCCGAAACGTTTGTATGAATGGGACCTGGAATTCGAGAATTCTTCCTCCTCAGCTGGATCACTGAGTTCGGGTTGGTCTGATTTATAGCTGATTTCTCCATTGATTTCTCCGTTCTGCCAAACGGCAGAATGGATCGTGAAGATCAGGAAGAATTTCATAGTTTGTATACAGAAGTGGAGAGAGGCATTTGTGTTCTGCAGAGGGGCAGAAGTTTGGAGCCTGCTTTGTTTAAGCCCTTCAGTAACTGAGGAACAACCTGGAAATGGTGAGAGAAGTGGATTTTTATATTCTTGTTTTAAGATTCCTGACTTATTTTTTGTGGAGAGAACCTAGATACATAATTTCTGGTTTCTGAATTCCAGTATTGCAGTTCCATATCTAAAAATCAGGCAGCTACATCTTTAATTTGTATCATTAAATGACTGGAATTTCTGGTTCTCCAGTCCTGTACTTACCTATAGGGCATTTTTTTTTCCATTAATATGTGTTGTAGAATGGAGATTATTGTTTCCTACCAATTTTGGGAAAAGTGTTTCAAAAAATAAACTCCTATTATGAACATAGTCCAGCAGAATAATTTCAGTCCAACTCCAGTTATTTAATGATACTGAGTATATTGTATGAACATTTGCTTAGTTAAATATTTTATTCGCTTGAGCCAGATTCAGTTGTTGCACTGATACAAACCAGCCTTTCCCTTGCCTCAGTCCATTGCTTTTCTCTCAGGTCAGTGTGTTCTGACATACCCTTTAGCAGCAGGATTTTCTGGTCTGGCTAAAATGGGCAACTGGGGGCAAAGAAGAGAGGCAGAGGAATAGGCACGTCCCTCACAGGTACATGCAGCCTATACCTTGAGCTTCACCTTCTAACTAGAAACAAGAGCCGTACCTGAGATGCTGCCCCACCTGGGAGGGTGGTGGTGGGGAGGAGCACATTGGAGGTGCAAACATGTGGAAGCAGTGCTTTGGCTTTGCCAGAGTTGTGCTTCTTGCTCATTTCATGTCTCGTCTGTACTGGTAAATGCTCGCCTCTGGATTTGGGAGAGAGAAGGAGCAATGTGCACGGCTGGGAAGGGAGAGGGATACTGGCCCAAATGGAAGAAGGATGTACTATTTGTTTCACACAGATGTGAGATTTCACGAGAGAAGTTTTGTAATGATGTGTTTATGCCATTAAATTCTGTGGCTATTCACAGGCACTCGGTGTAGTCGTAAAATCACAGAAATTTGTTTTGTGAGGCATGGTTTTAATTACCACGTATTTTCTATGTTTGTCCTGTAAATCACTTTCAAAAAGCAATATTATTGCAAACTGTATTGTAATTTAGTGAATTCCTACAAATGAGTAGGAGAGTTAATGCTTATTAATTAATTTGTAAACTCAACATACTAATTTTGTGTTGTTTAATAACTCACCATACCACATGCCATTCATTTTAATGTATTTTTCATAAATACATTTTGCTTCAAATTAGTGAGGTCTTGGCAATGTAAAACCTGGCTTCAGCAGTGGTTTTCATAGAGGAGGGAGGTAATAGTGCTTGGCGAAAGGCATTTGTGGAAAGTCCTTAACACTGGAGCATGAATTTGTGAACAACAGCATGTAACTACTGCAAAAGAAGGAGGAACTGGAAGATTTTCAGTGCAGCAGACCCAAATTTTAACATCTTTAGATTTTAAATGTAATACCTCTCAAATGCATCATAGTATTATTACTGGGACAGCTATAACTTTCGTTGTGAGCTAGCTGTATGTTTTTAATTATGAAAGCTATTTGTAATCCCTGTTGAGAAACTTTGCCAGCTCAATTGTTTGCAGCAGCCTTGTATAATTTGTAAGAGAGAACAGCCTAAAGAAGCATCTTTTCTTTCTGCTGGGAAATTCTATTCAATGGCAGCCAACTTATACATTGTTTAAAACTCACAGTTTCCCTTCTGTTGTGGTTTAACGCGGCCGGCAGATAAACACCACACAGCCGTTCGCTCACCCTCCCCCCTCCCTCTCTGGGATGGGGGAGAGAAATAGGAAAGTGAAGCCTGTGAGTTGAGATAAAGACAGTTTATTAAGACAAGAAAACAATACCAATAATAATAATACCAATGATGATAATAGTATTAATAATAATAATGTGTATGAAACAAGTGATGCACAATGCAATTGCTCACCACCCGCTGACCCGATGTCCAGCCTAACCCCAAGCAGCCAGCCCCCCCACCCCAGCTACCCACCCCTATTGTTCAGCACGAGGACAGATGGGATAGAATACCCCTTCAGACAGTTTGGGTCACCTGTCCTGGGTCTGTCCCCTCCCAGTTCTTGCTGCACCCCCAGCCTGCCCGCTGGCAGGACAGAGCGAGAAGCTGAAAAGTCCTTGGCTTGGTGTAAGCACTGCTCTGCAACAATTAAAACATCACCATGTTATCAGCATTCTTCTCATCCTCATACAAAACATAGCACCCTACCAGCTATTAGGAGGTCCACCCCTCGATCACGAGCCCACCTGTATGTTGCATCTCTACCTTGATGGCCTGAGGTGTCATGGGCCCATCGGGCTATAAATAATTCACCTTTATGTTGCCAGTCCAGGTCCACCTGAGCCACTTCAATCTTAGCAGCCTGATCCACCTGCTGGTTGTTTTGATGTTCTTCATTAGCCCGATTCTTGGGCACATGAGCATCTACGTAGCGTACCTTTACAGCCAGGTTCTCTATCCGAGCAGCAATATCTTACCACAATGCAGCAGCCCAGATGGGTTTTCCCCTGCGCTGCCAGTTGTTTTGCTTCCGTTGCTGTAATCATCCCCACAGGGCATTTGCTACCATCCATGAATCAGTGTAGAGATAGAGAACTGGCCATTTTTCTCGTTCAGAAACATCTAAAGCCAGCTGAATGGCCTTTACTTCTGCAAACTGACTCAATTCACCTTCTCCCTCAGCAGCTTCTGCAACTCGTGGTGTAGGACTCCATACAGCAGCCTTCCATCTCCGATGCTTCCCCACAATACGACAGGACCCATCAGTGAACAGGGCATATTTCTTCTCATTCTCTGATAACTGGTTGTACAGTGGGGCTTCTTCAGCACGGACCACCTCCTCCTCTGATGATATCCCAAAGTATTTGCCTTCAGGCCAGTCCATAATCACCTCCAAGATTCCTGGGCGACTGGGGTTTCCTATTCGAGCCCGCTGAGTAATCAGTGCAACCCACTTGCTCCAGGTAGCATCAGTTGCATGATGCGTAGAAGAGACCCTTCCTTTGAACATCCAGCCTAGTACCAGCAATCGGGGTGCTAGGAGGAGCTGCGCTTCAGTACCGACCACCTCCGAAGCAGATCGAACTCCTTCATATGCTGCCAATATCTCCTTTTTGGTTGGAGTGTAGCGGGCCTCAGATCCTCTATATCCCCGACTCCAAAACCCCAGGGGCCGACCTCGAGTTTCCCCAGGTTCTTTCTGCCTGAGGCTCCAGGTGGGGCCATTCTCCCCGGCTGCAGTGTAGAGCACATTCTTTACATCTGGTCCTGTTCGAACTGGCCCAAGGGCTACTGCATGAACTATTTCCTGCTTGATTTGTTCAAAGGCTTGTTGTTGCTCAGGGCCCCATTCAAACTCATTCTTCTTACGGGTTACTTGGTAGAGTGGGTTTACAATCAGACTGTAATTTGGGATGTGCATTCTCCAAAACCCCACAACACCTAGGAAAGTCTGTGTTTCTTTTTTGCTAGTTGGTGGAGACATAGCTGTTATTTTGTTGATCACATTGTGGTGTAATTTCCTGAAGTAACTAGGGAAATAAAACTAACATTCACATTTTAAAGAAAATGTACAGCATTGAAGAGGCTTTCAGGGTAGGGCATAGCTGCATTAACTGAGGGTTCCCTAGGCTGCCAACCTTAGATGCTATCGTGCTGGGGAAACTCGGTGTGCTAGCCCTACGGAACAGTACAGAGTGTAGAGTGGAGTGGAGACACCACGGATAGGCTTTGTAACCAGGTGGGGACTCTATTGTTCTTGTGTACACTGAGACCGATAAGCTGTACTTTTTCCCACCCTGAGTCAAGGACCTGTCATGTTTTGACAGATGCTGTACCCTAGTGTACTTTTTGCTCATTATAATATCATTACAATACCAAAACACACCTCCATCCCAAAAGCTACCCGCCTCCAAGGTGCGACCACCCCTCACCGAGCATGCACTCTGAATTTCTCGGAGCCTATTACTTTAAACGGAGACGGGAGAACTTTTCACCAATCATAACTAAGATATGCTTGACTAGAGTCACTCAAGCTCCACCTAAAAGATAGAAAATAATATAAATTGGCCTAAGAGAGAGGGGATGTTAGGGAAGATACCACTGTCAGGGGAGATACCATCCTGAGGGAATACAACATCCTTAGGACCTCCTGATTCCTGGGACCAGTCGACAGGCTGAGCCTCTCTTCCCCCCCCATTGGGACTCCTTTGGGTGAGATCTGAATACTTGCTTATATCCTTTTAACGTGTTAATTTCTAGGCTGCGCACCTGTAACACCTGCAACACCTGTGTATTTCATGCATGCTAGCTTGCTTTTGCAGACAGTCACTATTGCCGGCAATCCAAAAGAACCTGATTATCTGTTGCTGTAATAAACCATACTTGATTGCATTGTGATAGCTCTCATTAAATGCAACTAGGGTAAGGGTGGTTATCCGTGATAGTTCAGTGTTCTGAATCCAACCAGACCCCCAGACGGTTAACACGTTGTTGGTGAATGTCTGAACAGACCCCCATATGGTTAATGCGTTTTTGGTGAATGTTGGAGAGGGTTATGTTGGTGAGGGAATGTTGGTGAATGCTGGAGAGGGTTAGTTGGTGAGGGAATGTTGGTTATGTTGGTGAGGGAATGTTGGTGAATGCTGGAGAGGGTTAGTCATCTGTTAAATAAAGTACAGCCTTGCGCTCCAGTCAAGCAGATTTGTAGATTGCTGCACAGTGCAGAACCTGAAAGCTGGGATAGTGATTTCTGGTCTGACAGTGATGATGGTGTTGAAGAGATTTCTGATTCTGAACCTCAATTGATTTCCTTGAGACCTTTGGTTAAGACTGAGACTGCTGTTGATGATAATGATGAAATCCACACTACTGTGTGAACGATTCCGTGGTCACCGGCAGAATTGGTTAAAATACAGCAGAAGTTCTCAAGGCGGTCAGGGGAATCGGAAGTTGAGTATGTGTGTCAAGTTTCTCTTAAAGGAGGAGATCGAATGATGTTGAGTGAGGAAGAGGCAGGAAGCTTTTTGAAACCTGGAATATTTTTAACCACCACACCAGGAGCTGACCCGGCTGTAGCAGTACAGAAAGCAGCCTGCATTCAGGCAATATACATGTATGAAAGAGATGAATTAATGAAATCCCTAATGTTAGCTCCTATTGACCCAGTTCGATTAACCCCTCTCATCTGTGGACTCCCTGATTGTCTTCTTAAGATGTTTGTAGCAAATACCCAGGATCACATGCTAGCTGCTTGTAGGGATGATGATAGTGATTGTAGGCAAAATCTGAACTCCCCTGTTTCCACTTGGAGTGAATTGGTACAAGACATAGATAAGTACAGACGCCAAATGGGCTGGATAAGTTCTTCCAGTATTAAATCCCAAGACCACTCTCGGCGAGTCCACCAAATCCACACTCAAAATCCCAGATACCCCAAATTCAAAGAGAGGTTCAAACCTAATAGGGAATGGAGTGAGTTGTGGTGTCAGCAAAAAAACTCCTATCCCCAGGGAGGACAGTGAGTCACCCTGCTCGGTGGGTATTAGCAATGCAATGGCTCTCTAATGAACACTCTGACCCTATCATTACCATTCCCATTGGACCCCGAAAAATATTGGTAAATTTTCTTATTGATACCAGGACCCAAATGTCAGTAATTACACATGAGACAGCACAGACCCTGAGCATAACACCTGGTCAACACAGGGTTAAATTCATGGGAATCAATGGTGTGGAAAAACAATGCCCCACTGCAAAAATTTCACTCTGGCTGCCAGGGGAACAAAAATTAACCAGGGTAGAAGTATTAGTTGGTGCTGCATATACTAATATTTTAGGATTTGACATACTGCATGGTCATATGTGGGAACTCCCTGATGGAACTTTGTGGAGTTTTGCGACACATCAAAGGGGTTCAGGCACCATGAGATTGAGCCTGTTACAAACATCCATACCCTTATTCCCCGCTAAAATCATTAATGTTCAACAATATCTGTTGTCAGCAGCAGCACTTATGGGGATTGACGGGGTGGTAACAGAATTGGAAGAAAGAGGCATTATTAAAAGGACCTATTCACCTTATAATTCACCAGTGTGGCCGGTGAAGAAACCAACCAGGCAATGGCATTTTACAGTGGATTACAGACAGTTGAATGCTAACACTACACCTTTGACTGCCACAGTTCCAAACATGGCAGAGATAGTGAAAGCCCTCTGTGTATCTAACAGTAGTAATAGCGCTAACTACTCCCAAATATTTCTATGCATGGGAAATCAAAGATTGCTATTTCACCCTCTTTCTAACCCTGCCGGTTGAATACAACCGAGCATATTTTATTTTCTTTTGTGTTCACAGGAACCCTGAGCAAACTGTATATGGACAGCTGGAAGATGACATATCAACAGTTTGGATTAATAATGCTATGCTTTACCCTGACCTTGATGCAATTACAGACCTTAAAGGAAACTTAGCTACTGTGGCTGTGCATGGAGCTGAGGTGTTTCACCATGGCATTTAACCATGTATTGTCACATTATAGCACAGTCACTGGAACATCTCAAAACAGAAAGGACCTAAATCTCTCTACTTTAGTTCTACATGGAAACAAAATATTTTCAAAAGATGAATGGAGTTGGAACGATTCTTTAAGAATGGCTGAACTTCAAGCCATGTCTGGACAGACAATACAAATTGGTTGCCCAATAACTAACCGATCCACTTAAAATCGGCCGACTGAAATTAAGACAGTTTCCAAAATAACTGAACCAAATTTTGATTGCTGGTACAATTTTACTTTCACCAAACCTATAATTATGTACTGTCTTTGGGGTTACAGAGGCACAGAATTACTAAGAAGCCTCTGCCCCCTCAGATACTTGAAAACGAACCTACTCAGCCTCCCATTGGTCTAACTCCTTCCATCTTCAACACAGGTCCTTACATAATTCAACAACAAATTCTCTTTGACCCTAGTTGGTCCCTAAAAAGGGCCACGGGATGCAACTGGGTTATTGGGAACAGGATTAGGTATATTAAATAACATTGATGCTGAGGTCCTAGTGAGTAGAATAACTGCTACTACAGATGACCTAAGGAAACTGGAACAACCAATAAAATCATCCTTATTGGCTTTAGGAGCAAATCAATGGCTTCTATCAAATGTTTTGCCGCATTGGGAACAAATTGAGGAAAATGATCATCAATTAATTGTAAATGTCCTTGGAAAAACCCAAGGCAATACCTCACTTGCCTTGAGCTGCATCCAAGCGCAGTTATGGATACAATCTGTAGGAACAGCTATTATTAGAGAGGGAGAAGGAAGAACTTTGCCCACTGAAATTCGAAAATTGATTTGGGATAATGCTTCAGAATTTGAAAAAGAGTTTCATGCATGGTGCCAATTAGTCAACTTTAACCATTATTCAGAAAATGATAAAATTGTTGCCTTTATACTTAATGCCACCGTATACAATGTATATCCAATCATTGCATTAGGACTCAGTCATAATGGAACTATGCTCCTTAGGATAAAGCATAAAGTATGGGCCCATCAAAAGGTAAGAAAGTGGCAAACAATTGATGTAAATGCATGTATCATGTAACGGTTAATCAGCTACACCCCTTAATGCGACACACATCCATTGGGATTTGATGGCGTCCATCTTGCCATTTTATTCCTAAAAACTGGATCTCTCGTGAAGGTCCTTTGACTTCATTTTGTTTTATGGCAAAACCGGCCTTCAGAAGGATTTGGACTATTTTCTTTCTTTTCTCAAAAACTTCCTCTGCTGTGTCACCCCACACAATGATGTCATCGATGTACTGCAGGTGTTCAGGAGCTTCCCCCTGCTCCAGCGCAGACTGGATCAGTCCATGGCAAATGGTAGGGCTGTGTTTCCACCCCTGGGGCAGCCGATTCCAGGTGTACTGGAGACCCCTCCAAGTGAAAGCAAACTGTGGCCTGCACTCTGCTGCTAGAGGGATGGAGAAAAATGCATTAGTGATATCAATTGTGGTGTACCACTTGGCTCCCTTCGATTCCAGTTCGTACTGGAGTTCCAGCATGTCCGGCACTGCAGCACTCAGTGGTGGTGTGACTTCGTTCAGGCCCCGATAGTCCACCGTTAGCCTCCACTCACCATTAGACTTTCGCACTGGCCATATGGGACTATTGAAAGGTGAATGAGTGTTGCTGATCACTCCTTGGCTCTCCAATTGACGAATTAGCTTATGGATGGGAATCGGGCAGTCTCGGTTGGTGCGATATTGCCGCCGGTGCACAGTTGTGCTAGCGATTGGCACTTGCTGTTCTTCGACCCTCAGCAACCCCACAACAGAAGGGTCCTCCAAGAGGCCAGGTGTACTGGGTCTGGCTGGAATGTTAACTTTCCCTGCAGCAGCCCATACAGTGCTGTGCTCTGCACTTGTAGCTGGAACAGCAGTGGTATCACACCAGTGTTGTGTCTGCTGCTGAGCAGTGCTGGCACAGCATCGGGACTCTCTCTAACCCTCCTAGGGGGTGAGAAAAAAGTGAGAAGAGAAACATCACCAGGGCAGCTGACCTAAACCAACCAAAGGGATATTCCATACCATATGATGTCACAGCAATAAAAGGTGGAAACAGGAAGAAGAGGGGAGGGGTGGGCTTTCGTTGTGAAAACGTCGGTCCTCCTCCTGAACATGGGCTACGTGCATTGAGGCCCTGCTTCAAGGACATGGTCAAGCATTACTCATTTGTGGGAAGTAGAGAGTAATTTCGTTCTTCTGCACTTCCATATAGCCTTCATTTGTTTTATTTGTTTGTTTTCCTCCTTTTTTTTTTTTTCTCTTTCCCCCTCTCTTTTCCCCTTTCCTTTTTTTATTCCCTTTAGTTAAATTGTTTAGTTCATAATAATCTTTAATTATTATTATTATTATTATTTCCCTTTAATTAAATTATCCTTATCTCAACCCGTGAGTTGTTCTTTGCTTTACTTCTTCTCCTCCTCATCTAAGGAGGGGAAGTGAGAGAGCGGTTGTGGTGTTCAGCTGCCCGGC
Organism: Aythya fuligula; assembly: GCF_009819795.1. Taxonomy (NCBI): domain Eukaryota; kingdom Metazoa; phylum Chordata; class Aves; order Anseriformes; family Anatidae; genus Aythya; species Aythya fuligula. The sequence goes on along the minus strand of NC_045594.1, from coordinate 5,438,070 downwards.
ACAGTAAAACCACCACAGTCCTTTTTGGCGCCCAACGTGGGGCTCAAAGGGTTGAGATAACAAGAGAATTGATTAAAACGTGTACAACTAACACACTTACTTGCTAGTCACCATGTTCAGTGTCCTGTTAATAATGGCTTGTTTGATCATATGTCATACAATCCGTGTCATGGTCTCCTTTCTCCTATATATCCGATCTGACAAAGTGCTACAATCTGTGTTCATTTTTTTGAATTCGCTGTGCTGCCAAGCACTGGCCTTGAGTTTAATCTGGCATTCAGGCTCTGCACTGTTATCATTTGGGTCCCATGGAAACTATCTTTTAGAGAATTTTCAGAACTACACTGCCTTCCTTTCCTCATCTGGATGTCAGTTTATGAATAATGTCAGGAATGGTACCTCTTCCTTCTTTTACAGTGGGCTAATTACAACAGTTTGGGAGTATTTTGAACATCCATGTGTAACTCATGTATTGCTATTTCTAATTCTGAATAACGGGTTTCCTCTTCTCTCTAAGATTAGTAGATTGTTTAGAAAACTTACCTGGGAATCTGTCTTGAAACAGTCTTGTGGCAAGTGGCAAGGTGTGTGGGATGATGTTGGCAGGTACCTGTCACGGGTGTCTCCTCCAATAGTTTTGAATTTCACCCCTGAGCAAGTGCAAAATCCTAAAAACCTGGTAGAATGTTTGAGAGCTGTATGTCCTGACCCTGATAATGCCAGAGAACAACAGCTTGCAGCATTGTGCTGGGTCCTGGTTTATTCCTATCAAACACTATTTAACATCATCCAGCACCTTGAAGAGAGGGAGGAAGTTTCTGAGTCTGATGACCAGATAACACATGCTGTGGCTGACCCAGAGGACCAACCAACTATGGTATCAGTCGCCCCCATAGTCAAGTCAAAACAATGGAAACTGAAGTCATCTTTTTTAGTAAGGGAAGAAGCCTCTCCTAAGAAGGAGGGAGAAGGGGAAATGACAGGCACCTCTAAAGCAGAGCCATCACAAAAACAGCAGGAAGAAGAGACGGAAATCATAAAGGAATCAGAAACCACTCGATCCCTATCCCTGAGTAAGTTGCGAGAAATACGAAAGGATTACGGTCGACACATCCTCATCTTTGATGCTGGAATGCTGGGGCCATTAGCCAACAATTAGAAAGCAATGAAACCAAGCAGCTGGGATCCCTCTCTACAGAAAGGCTCGTTGACAGAGTAATTGGGAGAGAGGCACAAGTTCTCAGCCTCTGGAAGCGACTCCTGGCAGCTGTGAAAGAAAGATATCCCCATAAGGAAGATATTGTATATCAAGTAGGCAAATGGGCCACTATGGATAAAGGTCTCCAGCATCTACGGGAATTAGCTGTGCGGGAGATGATTTATAGTGATTTGGACAATGCCCAGACACCTCAAGACCCCGATGAAGTCCAGTGCACAACATCCATGTGGCATAAATTTGTGCGGAGTGCACCATCAATTAATGCCTGTACACTGGCAGTAATTAACTGGGATGAGGGGATGGGACCAACAGTGTATAATCTGTCCTGCCACCTTCAAAAATATGAAGACAATCTCTCTGCTCCGCTACAGTCCTGTGTCTCAGCTGTGGAGAAACTGTCTGAAAGACTTGACCACCTCATAGAACGAGCATATTCCCCCTCATCTAGACGGCGTGATACTTCAGCCACTAAGAATCAGCATTCGCCTGCTCAAGAGAGAGAGTACCCAAGATGCACACCATGTGGCAACTTGTGGTTTTATCTGCGTGACCATGGGGAGGATATGAGGAAATGGGATGGTGTACCTACTTCAACCCTAGCTGCTCGGGTATGTGAACTGAAAGGAAATACAGCAGCAAGAAGACGGGCTCCTAAGAAAAACGCTGTTCCAGTTTCTATTGGGCAGTTCCCCAGAGGCAGTAGAAGAGCTGATGTTATTCTTGACCCTGATGAATGGACCTCTGCTTCTCATTTGGAAGAATTAAGTGGCAGACGCTCCAACCAGGACTAGAGGGTCCATGCCTCTGGCCAAGTAGAGGAGAGGGATAACCGGATTTATTGGACTGTGTGGATCCGATGGCCTGGCACATCGGAACCACAAGAATACAAAGCTCTAGTGGACACTGGCGCACAATGTACCTTAATGCCATCAGGCTACCAAGGGACAGAACTCATCTCTATCTCTGGAGTGACAGGGGTATCCCAACAACTAACTGTACTGGAAGCTGAAGTGAGTCTAACTAGGAATGAGTAGCAAAAGCATCCCATTGTGACTGGCCCAGAGGCTCCATGCATCCTTGGCATAGACTACCTCAAGAGAGAGCACTTCAAGGATCCAAAAGGATACCAGTGGACTTTTAGCATAGCTGCTTTGAGCACAGAGAAGATTAGGCAGCTGTCTACCCTGCCTGGCCTTTCAGAAGACCCTTCTGTTGTAGGATTGCTGAAGGTTGAAGAACAACAGGTACCAATTGCTACCACAACGGTGCACCGACGGCAATATCGCACCAACCGAGACTCCCTGATTCCCATCCATGAGTTGGTTCACCATCTGGAGAGTCAAGGAGTGATCAGAAAGACTCGCTCACCCTTTAATAGTCCTATATGGCCAGTACGAAAGTCTAATGGCGAGTGGAGGCTAACAGTGGACTATCGAGGCCTGAATGAAGTCACACCACCATTGAGTGCTGCAGTGCCAGACATGCTAGAACCCCAGTACGAACTAGAGTCAAAGGCAGCCAAGTGGTATGCCACAATTGATATCGCTAATGCATTTTTCTCCATCCCTTTGGCAGCAGCATGCAGGCCGCAGTTCGCTTTCACTTGGAAGGGCATCCAATACACCTGGAATCGACTGCCCCAGGGGTGGAAACACAGCTCTACCATTTGCCACGGACTGATCCAGTCTGCACTGGAGCAAGGGGGAGCTCCTGAGCACCTCCTGAGCACCATTGATGACATCCTTGTGTGGGGCAACACAGCAGAAGTTTTTGAGAAAGGGAAGAAAGTAATCCAAATTCTCCTGAAAGCTGGTTTTGCCATTAAACAGAATAAGGTCAAGGGGCCTGCACAGGAAATCCAGTTCTTGGGGGTAAAATGGCAGGATGGACGTCACCATATTCCAATGTATGTGATCAATAAAATAACGGCAATGTCTCCGCCAACTAGCAAAAAAGAAACACAGACTTTCCTAGGCCTTGTGGGATTCTGGAGAATGCATGTTCCAGGCTATAGTCAGCTTGTGAGTCCTCTATATCGAGTGACTCGAAAGAGAAACTATTTCGAGTGGGGCCCCAAGCAACAACAGGCCTTTGAACAAATCAAACAAGAAATAGCTCGTGCAGTAGCCCTTGGGCCTGTCCGTACCGGACCAGCTGTGCAAAACATACTTTACACTGCAGCTGGGGAGCATGGGCTCACCTGGAGCCTTTGGCAGAAAACCCCAGAAGAATATTGAGGTCGACCTCTGGGTTTCTGGAGCCGGGGCTATCGAGGATCAGAAGCCAATTACACCCCAAATGAAAAAGAGATACTCACAGCATATGAGGGTGTTCAAGCTACTTCAGAAGTTGTGGGTACAGAAGCACAGCTCCTCTTGGCATCGTGGCTACCTGTGTTACATTGGATGTTCAAAGAGAAAATTCCCACTACACACCATGCAACTGATGCTATGTGGAGTAAGTGGATAGCGTTAATTACACAGCAGGCTTGAATGGGAAAACCTAATCGCCCAGGAATCCTGGAAGAGATTATGGACTGGCCGGAAGGCAGAGATTTCGGGGTGCCAATGGAAGAGGTAACCCGTGCTGAAGAGGCACCACCATACAATGAGTTGCCAGAAGACAGAAAGCAGTATGTGTTGTTTACTGATGGATCCTGCCATGTGGTAGGAAGCCATTGGAAATGGAAAGCTGCTGTGTGGAGTCCCACAAGACGAGTTGTGGAGGCCATGGAAGGGGAAGGTGAGTCAAGTCAGTATGCAGAAGTGAAAGCCATACAACTAGCCCTAGAGATTGCCGAAAGAGAAAAAATGGCCAGCATTGTATTTTTACACTGACTCATGGCTGGTGGCAAATGCTCTGTGGGGGTGGCTGCAGCAATGGAAAGAGAGCAACTGGCAGCGCAGAGGTAAACCTATCAGGGCTGCTAACCTGTGGCAAGATATTGCTGCTTGGGTAGAAAACCTGGATCTAAAAGTATGTCATATAGATGCCCACATGCCCAAGAGTCATGCTACTGAAGAACATCAGAACAACGTAGTGGATCGAGCTTCGAAAATTGAAGTATCTCAGGTGGACCTAGACTGGGAACGTAAGGGTGAGCTGTTTGTAGCTCGATGGACCCATGAAACATCAGGACATCTGGAAGGGGCGCCACATACAGATGGGCTTGTGATCAAGGGGTGGACTTGACCACTGAGGCCATCACACAGGTTACCCATGAATGTGAGACCTGTGCTGCAATCAAGAAAGCCATGAAGGTAAAATCTCCCTGGAACAGGGGGAGATGGCTAGGGTTTCAATATGGTGAGGCCTGGAAAATTGACTATATTGGACCACTCCCACAAACACACCAAGGCAAACGGTACATACTCACCATGGTAGAAGCAACTACTGGGTGACTGGAAACATACCCTGTAAACCATGCCACAGCCCGAAACACTATCTTGGGCCTGGAAAGACAAGTATTATGGCGTCATGGTACACCAGAGAGAATCGAGTCTGACAATGGGAGTAATTTCCGAAACAATCTTGTCACCTCCTGGGCCAAGAGGCATGGTATTGAGTGGGTGTATCACATCCCTTATCACCCACAAGCCTCTGGGAAGGTTGAGAGGTCCAATGGACTGTTAAAGACTATGTTACGAGCATTGGGTGCTGGGACATGAAAACAATGGGACATAAATCTACCAGAAGCCACTTGGCTAGTTAACAATAGGGGGTCTGACAGCCATGCTGGTCCTGCCGAAACAAAACCCCTACACAGAGTGAAAGGAGCTAAAGTCCCTATAGTGCATGTAGGAAGGTGGATGGGGAAGGCAGTGTGGGTTGCTCCTGCCTTGGGAAAAGGCAAACCCACTCGTGGGATTGTCTTCGCCCAAGGACCAGGGTATACCTGGTGGGTCATGCAAAAGAATGGGGATATCAAGTGTGTGCCTCAAGGAGATTTGACCTTGAGAGAAAACTAATCTGTAATCCAAGTTATATGTTGTAGGAAGATGCTGCAGGATCAACGACAGGTCAACTTTGCAAAGAGCCGGGCAGTGCAACAAGGAATTGAGCTAAGCTGGTGCTGGCGTCCAGACATCCAACTCCACCTGCCCTGAGCAGCCACTTTGGCAGATGAAGACCTAATCATCAACAGTTCTTATGAACATTTTCCAAGAAAGACCTAAGGAATTAAAGATATACCTGCCTATTAATCCTGTCCTGTTAAATCCTTGTCCTGTTAAAGGACAAGGAATAATGATGAGAATACTTGTATGCTAAAGTATGGAGGATCTGAGTGTGACACAAATGTTATGGAATAAGGGGTGGAGGTTGTACTGGGTCTGGCTGGAATGTTAACTTTCCCTGCAGCAGCCCATACAGTGCTGTGCTCTGCACTTGTAGCTGGAACAGCAGTGGTATCACACCAGTGTTGTGTCTGCTGCTGAGCAGTGCTGGCACAGCATCGGGACTCTCTCTAACCCTCCTAGGGGGTGAGAAAAAAGTGAGAAGAGAAACATCACCAGGGCAGCTGACCTAAACCAACCAAAGGGATATTCCATACCATATGATGTCACAGCAATAAAAGGTGGAAACAGGAAGAAGAGGGGAGGGGTGGGCTTTCGTTGTGAAAACGTCGGTCCTCCTCCTGAACATGGGCTACGTGCGTTGAGGCCTTGCTTCAAGGACGTGGTCAAGCATTGCTCATTTGTGGGAAGTAGAGAGTAATTTCTTTCTTCTGCACTTCCACGTAGCCTTCATTTGTTTTATTTGTTTGTTTTCCTCCTTTTTTTTTTTTCCCTTTTCCCCCCCTTTTCCCCTTTCCCTTTTTTTTTCCCTTTAGTTAAGTTGTTTAGTTCATAATAATCTTTATTTTATTATTATTATTATTATTATTATTATTATTATTATTATTATTATTATTATTATTATTATTATTATTATTATTATTATTGTTTTCCTTTAATTAAATTATCCTTATCTCAACCCATGAGTTGTTCTTTGCTTTATTCTTCTCCTCCTCATCTAAGGAGGGGAAGTGAGACAGCAGTTGTGGTGTTTAGCTGCCCAGCACAGTAAAACCACCACACCAGGCAAGGTAAACAACTGTTAAATGTCCTCTGTCTCTAAGGCAGCAATGCCAAAAGCCCACCGGAACCCTTTTGGGTCCTTGAAACATCCTCTTCTAAGGTGGTTTATGCCAAGGATGCACGGAGCTTCCGGGCCAGTCACAATATGGTGCTTTTCCCACTCATTCCCAGTTAGACTCACTTCAAGCCTCCGATACAGTTAACTGCTTGGATCTCCCCGTCACTCCATAAATACAGATGGGCTCTGGCCCTTTATAGCTTGATGGCATTAGAGTACATTGTGCACCGGTGTCTACTAAAACCTTATACTTCTGTGCGTCTGATGTGCCAGGCCATCGAATCCACACAGTCCAATAAACTCGATTGTCCCTTTCCTCCCCCTGGCTGGAGGCAGGGCCCCACTAGTCCTGGACAGAATCTTCTTTGTTTCTGTGTTTGAAGGACTGTCTGCTGGAAGTTGGAGCAGCAAACTTTTCAGAGAACCCCTTTTTCCTGATTGTTTTCTTTTGCAACTCACGTACCCGTGCCTCTAGGGTCGCAGTAGATTTTCCATCCCTTTTTCTCATGTCCTCTCCATGGTCACGTACGTAAAACCACAGGGTGGCATGGGGTGTGTACCCACCATATCGTCTTACTTGTGCGGATGAACGCTTCCCCATGAAAGCTGAGGTTTGTACAGATGGGGAGGAAGATAAATTATCTTTAAGTTGGTGGAACTCTTCAGAAAGTTTCTCCACAGCCGAGACGCAGGCCTGTAAGGAAGAGGAGAGACTTTCTTCGTACTGCCGGAGTTGTTTAGCCACTTCATCCACTGTGGGTTCCTCATCCTCTTTCCAGGCCATTATTGCCAATGAGCTGGCATATGATGATGGTGCACTCCGTACAAACTTCCGCCACATGGGTCGTGTACACCTGACTTCATCTGGATCTTTGGATGTTTGTCTGAGGTCTGGATCCTCATAAATCACCTCCCGTACGGCTAATTCCCTCAGGTACTGGATTCCCTTCTCCATAGTGGTCCACTTGCCTGGTAGACATAAAAGTTCTTCCTTGAAGGGATACCTTTCCCTCACAGCTGACAGGAGACGCCTCCAGAGGCTGTGAGATTGTGCTCCATCTGCAATTGCTTTGTCAATGCCTGCGTCTCTAGCAAGAGATCCCGGCCGCCTGGCTTCCCTGCCGTCCAATTCCACACAACTGGCTCTGGTGTCCCAGCACCGGAGCAGCCAGGTGACAAGCTGCTCACCTATACAGCGACCAAAATCTTTTCGCCCATCTCGTAGCTCACGCTCGTATAGGTTTCGGGTAGTTACTGTTGATTTTTCGGCATCCTCATCTTCCTCCTCCTGAATCCCTGATGGCCCAGCGTCGTCCTCATCTCTATACCTAGATTTGGCAGAAGACTCTCTGTGTTCTAAACAACCTGAATCTCTATACCATTTTTTCACCTTCTCTGCAGGGTCAACTTGCACTGCTACAGCTTGTTTCTCTGACCCCGTTACAGGGTCTGCCACAGGGGTTGGAATACCCTCTGCAGGGTCAACTTGCACTGCTACAGCTCGTTTCTCTGACCCCGTTACAGGGTCTGCCACAGGGGTTGGAATACCCTCTGCAGGGTCAACTTGCATTGCTACAGCTCTTTTCTCTGACCCAGCCACAGGAGCTGGAGCAGCTGCAGGAACTGGAGCTGAAGAAGCTGCAGGAGCTGGGACTGGAGCAGCTGCAGGAACCGGGGCTGGAGCAGCTGCAGGAGCTGGAACTGGAGTGGCTGCAGGAACTGGAACTGGAGCGGCTGCAGGAACTGGAACTGGAGCCGCTGCAGAGTCCACTGTTGGGGTCACAGTGGCCGTTGGATCTGTCACAGGACTTGGAGTGGCCGCAGGGTCTGTCACTAAGTTGATAGCAGTATCCATGGCAGCTCGATAGGCATGAGCCAGGCCCCAGCATGTTACAATGATTTGTGTTACTTTGGAACTGCCAGAATCATGACACCTTTTTTTCAAGCATTCTGCCAGTTTTTGAGGATTTTGCAGTTGTTCAGGGGTGAATTTCCAAAACACTGGGGGTGCCAACTGCTCTAGATGCCTGCCCATATCCTCCCATACTCCCTGGCACCCACAACTATACTGCCTCCGGGCAGATCTCTGGATGAGCTTCCTAAGTAGTTGTTTAACTTTAAGCAAAACCTGAAGCACATTCAGGAGGCATAACAACAAGACTATGCTGGTCTGAGTATCCCAAGGATATTCAATATCTTGGAGAGCTATTGTAACAAGCTCGGAGGATAAGAGGGTGGTGAAGGAGAAAGGGAGAGTGATCAAGGAGGATAAGGGGGTGGTGAAGGAGAAAGGGAGAGTGATCAAGGAGGATACGGGGGTGGTGAAGGAGAAAGGGAGAGTGATCAAGTAAGAAAAAATATCTTCCCCTTTCCCCTCCACAGATTGACTCCCTAATGAAAAAAGGCAACAGGTATAATTGCTAATAGTTTCCAAGATACAGTTTCCAAAGTATAGAGTCGACGATGTTACTGAGTACAAATACCAAGTTAGAGTCATGACCAGATATCTCATTGTCTCATAAGCCACTGTTACAACACACAGTACCATAATGACCTGAAACCAGGGCCCGGAGAGGATAAACAACATGACAGAGAGCAAATACAGAAAATAATGTGCTATAATACTCAATTTGGAAAACAGGCGCAGCAGAGTTGAGATTAAAGCAATCAGCATTATGACAAGTGACTATTAAGCAGGTCTAATACTTATACCAATTTTAGTTTAACTCACTCTGGTCAGATCTGCCGTTATCTCAACCTTTTGAGCCCCACGTTGGGCGCCAAAAAGACTGTCGTGGTTTAACCCGGCCGGCAGCTAAACACCACACAGCCGTTCGCTCACCCTCCCCCCTCCCTCTCTGGGACGGGGGAGAGAAATGGAAAGTGAAGCCCGTGAGTTGAGATAAAGACAGTTTAATAAGACAGGAAAATAATAATAACAATAATAATAATAATAATACAATGATGATAATAGTACTACTACTAATAATATGTACAAACAAGTGATGCACAATGCAATTGCTCACCACCCGCTGACCGATGCCCAGCCTAACCCCGAGCAGTCCGTCCCCCTCCCCTGGCTAGCCACCCCTATATATTGTTTAGCATGACGTCAGATGGGATGGAATACCCCTTTGGCTAGTTTGGGTCACCTGTCCTGGGTCTGTCCCCTCCCAGCTCTTACTGCACCCCCAGCCTGCCCATTGGCAGGACAGAGCAAGAAGCTGAGACGTCGTTGGCTTGGTGTAAGCACTGCTCTGCAACAATTAAAACATCGGGGTGTTATCAGCACTCTTCTCATCCTAAGCCAAAACATAGCATTCTACCAGCTACTAGGAAGAAAATTAACTCTGTTCTAACTGAAACCAGGACAGACTTGATGATCTTACAGGTCTTTCCCAACCTACATGATTCTATGATTCTAACTATATGCTGAGCAGATGTGTCTCTCAGATCTGTTTTCTGTTAGTTGGTTTTAGTAACCAACCAATATATGAAGAGCTACTGTAATGTGAAGATGTGAAGATTACCTGTTTTTTGAAATGTTTATTCTATAGCAATGAGTTGCACAGTTTAATCAGATGCTATGTGATAATACTACTAAATATTACTAAAGGAAATGGAAAGATTCACAGAAGATTTGGATAGTTTGATGAATTAAATGAAATTAAATTAGTGAATACTTCAGGGCATGGACTAATTACTGACTGTATTTTGATAGATGCTTACGGGGGAATTTTCCTCCTGCTACAAAGCTTCTTGCACCTTTTCTTGCATAGCGTAGAGTACATAGAGAGCAATTTTTCAGTATTATTTATAACAGTGATAAGTGCAGCCATGAAGTTACCGAGCAGCAAGATTAAAAGAAACAAGTATTATCACATAGCATCTGATTAAACTGTGCAACTCATTGCTATAGAATAAACATTTCAAAAAACAGGTAATCTTCACATCTTCACATTACAGTAGCTCTTCATATATTGGTTGGTTACTAAAACCAACTAACAGAAAACAGATCTGAGAGACACATCTGCTCAGCATATAGTTAGAATCATAGAATCATGTAGGTTGGGAAAGACCTGTAAGATCATCAAGTCTGTCCTGGTTTCAGTTAGAACAGAGTTAATTTTCTTCCTAGTAGCTGGTAGAATGCTATGTTTTGGCTTAGGATGAGAAGAGTGCTGATAACACCCCGATGTTTTAATTGTTGCAGAGCAGTGCTTACACCAAGCCAACGACGTCTCAGCTTCTTGCTCTGTCCTGCCAATGGGCAGGCTGGGGGTGCAGTAAGAGCTGGGAGGGGACAGACCCAGGACAGGTGACCCAAACTAGCCAAAGGGGTATTCCATCCCATCTGACGTCATGCTAAACAATATATAGGGGTGGCTAGCCAGGGGAGGGGGACGGACTGCTCGGGGTTAGGCTGGGCATCGGTCAGCGGGTGGTGAGCAATTGCATTGTGCATCACTTGTTTGTACATATTATTAGTAGTAGTACTATTATCATCATTGTATTATTATTATTATTATTGTTATTATTATTTTCCTGTCTTATTAAACTGTCTTTATCTCAACTCACGGGCTTCACTTTCCATTTCTCTCCCCCGTCCCAGAGAGGGAGGGGGGAGGGTGAGCGAACGGCTGTGTGGTGTTTAGCTGCCGGCCGGGTTAAACCACGACAGTCTTTTTGGCGCCCAACGTGGGGCTCAAAAGGTTGAGATAACGGCAGATCTGACCAGAGTGAGTTAAACTAAAATTGGTATAAGTATTAGACCTGCTTAATAGTCACTTGTCATAATGCTGATTGCTTTAATCTCAACTCTGCTGCGCCTGTTTTCCAAATTGAGTATTATAGCACATTATTTTCTGTATTTGCTCTCTGTCATGTTGTTTATCCTCTCCGGGCCCTGGTTTCAGGTCATTATGGTACTGTGTGTTGTAACAGTGGCTTATGAGACAATGAGATATCTGGTCATGACTCTAACTTGGTATTTGTACTCAGTAACATCGTCGACTCTATACTTTGGAAACTGTATCTTGGAAACTATTAGCAATTATACCTGTTGCCTTTTTTCATTAGGGAGTCAATCTGTGGAGGGGAAAGGGGAAGATATTTTTTCTTACTTGATCACTCTCCCTTTCTCCTTCACCACCCCCGTATCCTCCTTGATCACTCTCCCTTTCTCCTTCACCACCCCCTTATCCTCCTTGATCACTCTCCCTTTCTCCTTCACCACCCTCTTATCCTCCGAGCTTGTTACAATAGCTCTCCAAGATATTGAATATCCTTGGGATACTCAGACCAGCATAGTCTTGTTGTTATGCCTCCTGAATGTGCTTCAGGTTTTGCTTAAAGTTAAACAACTACTTAGGAAGCTCATCCAGAGATCTGCCCGGAGGCAGTATAGTTGTGGGTGCCAGGGAGTATGGGAGGATATGGGCAGGCATCTAGAGCAGTTGGCACCCCCAGTGTTTTGGAAATTCACCCCTGAACAACTGCAAAATCCTCAAAAACTGGCAGAATGCTTGAAAAAAAGGTGTCATGATTCTGGCAGTTCCAAAGTAACACAAATCATTGTAACATGCTGGGGCCTGGCTCATGCCTATCGAGCTGCCATGGATACTGCTATCAACTTAGTGACAGACCCTGCGGCCACTCCAAGTCCTGTGACAGATCCAACGGCCACTGTGACCCCAACAGTGGACTCTGCAGCGGCTCCAGTTCCAGTTCCTGCAGCCGCTCCAGTTCCAGTTCCTGCAGCTGCTCCAGTCCCAGCTCCTGCAGCTTCTTCAGCTCCAGTTCCTGCAGCTGCTCCAGCTCCTGTGGCTGGGTCAGAGAAAAGAGCTGTAGCAATGCAAGTTGACCCTGCAGAGGGTATTCCAACCCCTGTGGCAGACCCTGTAACGGGGTCAGAGAAACGAGCTGTAGCAGTGCAAGTTGACCCTGCAGAGGGTATTCCAACCCCTGTGGCAGACCCTGTAACGGGGTCAGAGAAACAAGCTGTAGCAGTGCAAGTTGACCCTGCAGAGAAGGTGAAAAAATGGTATAGAGATTCAGGTTGTTTAGAACACAGAGAGTCTTCTGCCAAATCTAGGTATAGAGATGAGGACGACGCTGGGCCATCAGGGATTCAGGAGGAGGAAGATGAGGATGCCGAAAAATCAACAGTAACTACCCGAAACCTATACGAGCGTGAGCTACGAGATGGGCGAAAAGATTTTGGTCGCTGTATAGGTGAGCAGCTTGTCACCTGGCTGCTCCGGTGCTGGGACACCAGAGCCAGTTGTGTGGAATTGGACGGCAGGGAAGCCAGGCGGCCGGGATCTCTTGCTAGAGACGCAGGCATTGACAAAGCAATTGCAGATGGAGCACAATCTCACAGCCTCTGGAGGCGTCTCCTGTCAGCTGTGAGGGAAAGGTATCCCTTCAAGGAAGAACTTTTATGTCTACCAGGCAAGTGGACCACTATGGAGAAGGGAATCCAGTACCTGAGGGAATTAGCCGTACGGGAGGTGATTTATGAGGATCCAGACCTCAGACAAACATCCAAAGATCCAGATGAAGTCAGGTGTACACGACCCATGTGGCGGAAGTTTGTACGGAGTGCACCATCATCATATGCCAGCTCATTGGCAATAATGGCCTGGAAAGAGGATGAGGAACCCACAGTGGATGAAGTGGCTAAACAACTCCGGCAGTACGAAGAAAGTCTCTCCTCTTCCTTACAGGCCTGCGTCTCAGCTGTGGAGAAACTTTCTGAAAAGGTTCACCAACTTGAAGAGAATCTATTGTCCTCCCCACCTGAACCAACCAGTGTCCACCGACCAAAAGAGAACACTTGGGAGAAACTTTCTGAAAAGGTTCACCAACTTGAAGAGAGATTATTCTCCTCCGCACCTGTACAAAGCAGTGTCTCAGCTATCAGGGATAGGCGTTCATCCACACAAGGAAGATGATATCGTGGGTACTCACCCAGTGCCACCCTGTGGTTTTACTTATGAGACCATGGAGAGGACATGAGAAAATGGGATGGAAAATCTACCGCGACCCTAGAGGCACGGGTACGTGAGTTGCAAAAGAAAACAAACAGGAAAAAGGGATTCTCTGAAAACTTTGCTGCTCCAGTCCAGCAGACAGTCCTTCAAACACAGAAACGAAGAAGATTCTGACCAGGATTAGGGGGGCCCTGCCTCCAGCCAGGGGGAGGAAAGGGACAATCGAGTTTATTGAACTGTGTGGATTCGATGGCCTGGCACATCAGATGCACAGAAGTATAAGGCTTTAGTAGACACCGGTGCACAATGTACTCTAATGCCATCGAGCTATAAAGGGTCAGAGCCCATCTGTATTTGTGGAGTGACAGGGGGATCTCAGCAGTTGACTGTATCGGAGGCTGAAGTGAGTCTGACTGGGAATGAGTGGAAAAAGAACCACATTGTGACTGGCCCCGATGCTCCCTGTATCCTTGGCATAGACTATCTAAGAAGAGGATTTTTCAAGGACCCAAAAGGGTTCCGGTGGGCTTTTGGTATAACTGCCTTAGAGACAGAGGGCATTAAACAATTATCTACCTTGCCTGGTCTCTCAGAGGACCCCTCTGTTGTGGGGTTGCTGAGGGTCGAAGAACAGCAAGTGCCAATCGCTACCACAACTGTGCACCGGCGGCAATATCGCACTAACCGAGACTCCCTGATTCCCATCCATAAGCTAATTCGTCAATTGGAGAGCCAAGGAGTGATCAGCAACACTCATTCACCTTTCAATAGTCCCATATGGCCAGTGCGAAAGTCTAATGGTGAGTGGAGGCTAACGGTGGACTATCGGGGCCTGAACGAAGTCACACCACCACTGAGTGCTGCAGTGCCGGACATGCTGGAACTCCAGTACGAACTGGAATCGAAGGGAGCCAAGTGGTACACCACAATTGATATCGCTAATGCATTTTTCCCCGTCCCTCTAGCAGCAGAGTGCAGGCCACAATTTGCCTTCACTTGGAGGGGAGTCCAATATACTTGGAATCGGCTGCCCCAGGGGTGGAAACACAGCCCTACCATTTGCCATGGACTAATCCAGTCTGCGCTGGAGCAGGGGGAAGCTCCTGAACACCTGCAGTACATCGATAACATCATTGTGTGGGGTGACACAGCAGAGGAAGTTTTTGAGAAAAGAAAGAAAATAGTCCAAATCCTTCTGAAGGCCGGTTTTGCCATAAAACAAAATAAAGTCAAAGGACCTTCACGAGAGATACAGTTTTTAGGAATAAAATGGCAAGATGGACGTCGTCAAATCCCAATGGATGTGATCAACAAAATAACAGCTATGTCTCCACCAACTAGCAAAAAAGAAACACAGACTTTCCTAGGTGTTGTGGGGTTTTGGAGAATGCACATCCCAAATTACAGTCTGATTGTAAACCCGCTCTACCAAGTAACCCATAAGAAGAATGAGTTTGAATGGGGCCCTGAGCAACAACAAGCCTTTGAACAAATCAAGCAGGAAATAGTTCATGCAGTTCCCCTTGGGCCAGTTCGAACAGGACCAGATGTAAAGAATGTGCTCTACACCGCAGCCGGGGAGAACGGCCCCACCTGGAGCCTCAGGCAGAAAGAACCTGGGGAAACTCGAGGTCGGCCCCTGGGGTTTTGGAGTCGGGGATACAGAGGATCTGAGGCCCGCTATACTCCAAATGAAAAGGAGATATTGGCAGCATATGAAGAAGTTCGATCTGCTTCGGAGGTGGTCGGTACTGAAGCGCAGCTCCTCCTAGCACCCCGATTGCCGGTGCTAGGCTGGATGTTCAAAGGAAGGGTCCCCTCTACACATCATGCAACCGATGCTACCTGGAGCAAATGGGTTGCACTGATTACTCAGCGGGCTCGAATAGGAAACCCCAGTCACCCAGGAATCTTGGAAGTGATTATGGACTGGCCAGAAGGCAAATACTTTGGGATATCATCAGAGGAGGAGGTGGTCCGTGCTGAAGAAGCCCCACTGTACAACCAGTTACCAGAGAATGAGAAGAAATATGCCCTGTTCACTGATGGGTCCTGTCGTATTGTGGGGAAGCATCGGAGATGGAAGGCTGCTGTATGGAGTCCTACACCACGAGTTGCAGAAGCTGCTGAGGGAGAAGGTGAATTGAGTCAGTTTGCAGAAGTGAAGGCCATTCAGCTGGCTTTAGACGTTTCTGAACGAGAAAAATGGCCAGTTCTCTATCTCTACACTGATTCATGGATGGTAGCAAATGCCCTGTGGGGATGGTTACAGCAATGGAAGCAAAACAACTGGCAGCGCAGGGGAAAACCCATCTGGGCTGCTGCATTGTGGTAAGATATTGCTGCTCGGGTAGAGAACCTGGCTGTAAAGGTATGCCACGTAGATGCTCATGTGCCCAAGAATCAGGCTAATGAAGAACATCAAACCAACCAGCAGGTGGATCAGGCTGCTAAGGTTGAAGTGGCTCAGGTGGACCTGGACTGGCAACATAGGTGACCCAAACTAGCCAAAGGGGTATTCCATCCCATCTGACGTCATGCTAAACAATATATAGGGGTGGCTAGCCAGGGGAGGGGGACGGACTGCTCGGGGTTAGGCTGGGCATTGGTCAGCGGGTGGTGAGCAATTGCATTGTGCATCACTTGTTTGTACATATTATTAGTGGTATTACTATTATCATCATTGTATTATTGTTATTGTTATTATTATTTTCCTGTCTTATTAAACTGTCTTTATCTCAACTCACGGGCTTCACTTTCCATTTCTCTCCCCCGTCCCAGAGAGGGAGGGGGGAGGGTGAGCGAACGTCTGTGTGGTGTTTAGCTGCCGGCCGGGTTAAACCATGACAAAGTCCAACCGTTAACCTAGCACTGCCAAGTCTCCCAGTAAACCTTGTCCCTAAGCACCACATCTACGTGTCTTTTGAATACCTTCAGGGATGGTGACTCAACTACTCTCCTGGGCAGCCTGTTCCAATGCCTCACAACCCTTTTGGTGAAGAAATTTTTCATAATATCCAACCTAAACCTACCCTGGTGGAACTTGAGGCCATTTCCTCTTGTCTTGTTGCTTGGGAGAAGTGATTGACCACCACACTGCTACAACCTCCTTTGAGGTAGTTGTAGAGAGTGATCAGGTCTCTCCTGATATCTTTTTCTCTAGGTTTTTCTATAACCCTGTTCCCTCAACTGCACCTCATTTGGCAGTGTATATGCTCTTGGAAAACTAGGGGTTTCAGGGGAAGCAAGGCATATTGTAGCACTTCTGTGGAAATGATTGCTATGTGTGCTTTCCTCTTGTGAGCTGACTAGTAAACAGGGTTAAATGATAGGTTTGCTTCACTTAATAGCACAATTGTTTTATAACTGAGTCGATGCTTTTACTTTGCCAAAGGTGGTTATTCTAGTGTAGAAGTTTTGCTAACATGATGTGATATATGTTGCAGGACATCTATCTCCATAATCCAAATGTGAAGTGGGATGATATTATTGGACTGGATGCAGCTAAAAGACTAATCAAGGAAGCAGTTGTTTATCCTATAAGGGTAAGATGCTAAATAGATCAGAGAAAACCATCGTTGAGCTCATTAACATCTTCCTTGAAATTACAGTGGTGGTCTCACTATTTCTGTGCTTTTGTAGGCAGTTTCTGTTGGAACTGTTCCTGTTTAATTTAGAAATGGAATACCCATTCTCCTATAGGAGAATGTAAAAATGTAAAAATTTTGTTTGGGGTTCTAATATTTTGCACCATTGGCAATGTAAAACGTACTGGATTTGGCCTTTACTAATTCAATGTAAAATGACTTACAGAAGAGAATATAAAGCCAACTGCATTTGAAGAATTCATTTAAAACAATTTCAAATACAGTTAATACAGTATTATTTGCAGTACTCAGATCATATATATCATAGCTTGCTTTTTTTTTTTTCCTGTCTTCCAATTTCTTAGATTTCCTGAATGTGTTAGGAGCGGGGGGTAAGGGTTAGAATTCCTTGCATCTTGTTATAGATGATATTTATAATCCCTGAAATACTTTTTGGTTTCTGCAGTACCCATAGCTATTTACAGGCATTCTGTCTCCTTGGAAGGGTTTATTGCTGTATGGACCACCAGGTATGGAGTGTTTTTATAGCCTATCCATGTGTTTGTCACTACTTCTGTTTTTGTGCTACCCATAAATCACTGATGCTAATTAGATCAAATGTGTTAATGTATCACATAATAATTAATAATAAGAACATCATCTTAATCATCTTTGAAAGGTCCTGGAGAACAGGAGAGGTGCCTGAAGACTGGAGGAGAGCCAATGTCACTCCGGTCTTCAAGAAGGGCAGGAAGGAGGATCCGGGAAACTACAGGCCAGTTAGTCTCACCTCTGTCCCTGGAAAGGTATTGGAGCAGCTTGTTCTGGATGCCGTCTCCAAGCAATTGGAAGAGAAGAAGGTTATGAGGAGTAGTCAGCATGGATTCACCAAGGGGAAGTCATGCTCGACCAACCTCGTTGCCTTCTACTTCTATGATGGCATCACCAGCTGGGTAGATAAGGGGAGAGCGGTGGATGTCATCTACCTTGACTTCAGCAAGGCTTTTGATACTGTCTCCCATGACATCCCACTAGCAAAGCTGAGAAAGTGTGGGATAGATGAGTGGACGGCAAGGTGGGTTGAGAACTGGCTGACTGGCCGAGCTCAGAGGGTGGTGATCGGAGTAGCAGAGTCCAGCTGGAGGCCTGTGACTAGCAGTGTTCCCCAGGGGTCAGTGCTGGGTCCGGTCTTGTTCAACATCTTCATCGACGACCTTGATGAGGGAATAGTGTCTGCCCTCAGCAAGTACACTGATGACACAAAGCTGGGAGGAGTGGCTGACACGCCAGAAGGCTGTGCTGCCATTCAGCAAGACCTGGACCAGCTGGAGAGATGGGCAGATAGAAACCAAATGAGGTTTAATAAGAGAAAGTGTAGAGTCCTGCACCTGGGAAGGAACAACCGCATGTATCAGTACAGGCTGGGGAACGACCTGCTGGAGAGGAGCTCCGAGGAGAAGGACCTGGGGGTCCTGGTGGATGACAGGTTGACCATGAGCCATCACTGTGCCCTCATGGCCAAGAAGGCCAATGGGATCCTGGCGTGCATAAAAAAAGAGCGTGGCCAGCAGGTCAAGGGAGGTGATCCTCCCCCTCTACTCTGCCCTGGTCAGGCCTCACCTGGAGTACTGTGTCCAGTTCTGGGCTCCCCGGTACAAGAAAGACGGGGATCTCCTGGAAAGAGTCCAGCGGAGGGCCACAAAGATGATACAGGGCCTGGAGCATCTTCCCTATGAAGAAAGGCTGAGAGACCTGGGTCTGTTCAGCCTGGAGAAGAGAAGACTGAGAGGGGATCTCCTCAATGTATATAAATATCTGAGGGGTGGGGGACAGAAGGATGTAGCCAACCTCTTCTCAGTGGTTTGTGGGGATAGGACAAGGGGCAATGGCTGCAAGTTAGAGCACAGGAAGTTCCGCACTGACATGCGAAAGAACTTCTTCACAGTGAGGGTGATGGAGCACTGGAACAGGCTGCCCAGGGAGGTTGTGGAGTCTCCTTCTCTGTAGATATTCAAGGCCTGTCTGGACACCTACCTGGGCAGCCTGCTGTGAGGAACCTGCTTTGGCAGGGGGGTTGGACCCGATGATCTTTCATAGGGTTCCAACCCCTACAGTTCTGTGATTCTGTGATTCTGTGATTCTGTGATTCTGTGATTCTGTTAACATGTTCTGTAATTTGAAATGAAAGAAGACAATATGGATGATCATAACTGCCTCTTGCACTCAAACCTATTTGCCTTTCTCACAACCCTTGACTATTTCTACACTTGAATCTTCAAAAAAAAAAACACAGTACTTACACTACCCATTAGGAGAAATGAGAATTGATATTGCTACTCAGCTTGGACAACATTAATCAAGTTTGGCTTGACCTCATCTTGCAAAATGCAAATAAATCTGGCATGAGCTCTCACCTTCTTGAAGAAAAATGTCCTTGCCTTCTCTCTTCTGTGTTTGGCAATCAGTTTGGAAATGAGGTGGAAGCTTTGCCCTCTTCTGTGCTAGCTGGGCATTTTCCACTCAGCACAGCCTCACTGCTCCTTCTGCTCCATTTCAACACAAGGGAGGAAGCACTGCCACCACGAGTGTGGCTGGGAGGGAACAGAGGGCACAAATACTGTGTGAGTCAGATTGCAAAAGCTGTCACTCCAGTAAACTCCATTTGTTCTAGTGAACGCTTAGATGCACTTTACATAGAAAGTGGTCTGGCCATCTCAGCATGTCGTACTTCAGAATATGGAAAACACATTTGCAGTGCTGTAATACCTAAATTTCTCCAGGCAATCCTAGAAGGACCTTTCCTATTTTAATACTTTTATCTGACTAATAGTAAGATGAGGGGAATTATTCAAACATTTGCATTGTATTTCTTTAAAGAGTGAATTTCTTCAACACTGTTGTTTGTAGGTACTGGAAAAACATTGCTTGCTAAGGCTGTTGCCACAGAATGCAATACAACCTTTTTCAACATATCAGCAAATGGAGAGGTGATTCTGAAAAACTTGTCTGGGTAAGAATTATCTTATTCGTTATACAAACATCAGATTCCCACTTAAAGAACTGGAGTTTAAAACAGAACTGGAAAAGGAGTATTTCTTTGATACTCATCATCTTTCCTGTCTTGGAAAAAATATGTGACTCTGTATCTAGTTCTTAAAATGGGAATAACATCACTTCTGCAGAAGTCTTAAAATGGATTCTTGCTGTGGAATTTTAGTTATGTAATGCAAGATGAAGTACATGTCCCAAAGCCAGCAAATATTTTTGACTCATTAGTAAGAAACAAGCAAGCTGTATCCCTAACTAAACTAGTGTTTTCTTAGTGACCCCTTCAGAGTACTTCACAGTCTTTGTGTGAGGGTTGGCTCCTAGACTCCCTACAAAATATACCTGCTCTTTAGGATCCCAAATTCCCTACTACTCTCATCTTGCAAGGCACAGAATTGGCAAAGAACTCCGTTGTCACAGTCAAACACAGACATAATGTTGCTTTAATGAAGGTAATTTGATGGCAATTGGGTAAATGTATTTTCACAATACAGACTGGCAACTAGCATGCATGGTTCAGCTGTGATACAGAACATTTCAGGAATTTAGGTGTGGCCTCTGCACCCTGAGGTGCCCATCAGACTCTTTCTGTAATGTCAACCATTTCAGTGTAAAAAATTCACAAACCTTTAGTCTTCCTTTACTCTCACCTCTTAGGATCCTCTTCAGATAGATACAGAGCTCTTGAAAATGAATAGTCCTGATAGATTGCACTTAGCAACTGCCATTACAAGCATTGTTAATGCTTCAAAATCTCCCTTGAAATTTAGGATGTCTGCAACATATTCTTCTTGTGTCCTTTTTTCCTTTAAAATGGCATGTTTTTTTTTCTGGCATTCACCTCGTGTGTTATTGATCCTCTTGATATCTGTGTCAGTATCTCCCTAAAAGTTTCCCTCCTGTCAGGAGAAGGGATCTGTTTTTTTGACACAACACCATCCAGAAAGCTTTTTGTGAACATGCTGCAGCACTTGCAATTATATTGAATCTGTGGTATTTCACCCTTGGTGGGTCTTTGGCAGAATCCAGAAATGAAACAAGACTGTGGATCAGGACAGCTCTAAGAAAAGTACCATGTGAATTTATATCCTAAAATGACATGAAGATGATGCATGGTCTTCTGAAATTGTGTGAAGTATATGGCAGTTTTGCGGTTATGCAGAGGAATATCAGCTTATACTGTTTTCCTCATTTCTCAGCTGTATTGATGTTATTTCATAGTTTAGATTCATAATAAAATTGTAGACTGCAAACTGATAGCACCTTTTGCATGACAGCAGTGGAAGATAAACAAACAAAACTGATATCATAGCATTCAATTTTTGTTTCAGCAACCATCTTGGAAAAGCCACTCACATGGCAAAATTATTATACGATCCAGTGTTTGACTTAATTGCAAACTTTTGCTTCCTTAAACAGTATGAGTTACAATGCTGATCATATACTACTTGTGATCCAAAGTGTAGAAAATAATATATATCTTTTAAAATTTGTTTTTAAATGTTCAGATTAAAAAGTGCTGGATTAATGTATATTATTAGTGATACTTATTTAAAAACTGCAAGAATGCTTCATCAAAGAAGAAATTAATATATATATATTCTTACTATTACTCCCTCTTTACAGAAGAATAGATGAAACCCTTTTCTTTTTTTTTCAAAATGTCAGACCCAGGTTTTGTGTGTCAGCTTAATATTCCATTTTTTAATCTATCCCTGATTGTTCAAGCAGTTTGTTTTCTCCAGGGAAAAAACAACAACAACAACAACAACAAACAAACAAAATAACTTCTTAATTCTTATCAAAAGAAGCAGTCCATTTTTTTTTTCATTATGGTGTGGTTGATTTATTATTTTCCTCAAATCTTTATTAAAAAAAAAGCTACAAAAGGAGCACCATAGAGGACAGAATGTTTAATCTCTGATAGCAATTTAGAACTTCCCAGAATCCTCTGATAGGTCATTTCCTTCTATCCCATTATTCTCAGGGTACTCTGATAGGATTTAGACAAAGATTTACATATAAAAACAGGATTACGTGCTTGTATATCTCCTTTACAAACCTTTCAGAATTTGAGAGGATTCAGGGACCCTCAGCCTACCCAGATTTTTTGCCCTGGAACATATTCCTTTTTGTCCTAGAAGTTTGGAGTATGGGTAGCATTATTTATCTCCTGCGCCAGTGGCTCTTAATGCATTTTTTGTGTTAGTTTTTGATTCGTGGAAGAACTCTACAACTCAAAGCAAATAAGTTATAAAGTAGGTATGTGGTTTATTTCGGCTTCGGGCACATGTGGGATAGCTCCCAAAGGCATGCGCGCCTTAACGCAGCAACTTGCTTTGGTTATATGCAGTAAAAAGTTACATATGCATGAAGTTTCCCAATACGCCTACACATATTCATAACCCATCCCCACTTTGTATTAAAATTAGCTCCAAGAAGTCATTTCCATAAACTCCTCCCTTCTGCACCTGCGCAGTGTCTTCTGGTGGTGGTCGTCCGGGGGGAGGGGTCATGGGGATGAAGTTCGATAACTCTTCTTCATCACCACTAGCTGACCCCCTGCCTTTGTACAGACTCAGCTGCTCCTTGGCTCTTGTCCAAATCACAAGGTCGGTCTCAGCTGTTTTTTGAGACAGGTTCCCCATTTTTGTCAGGAAACATCCTCTGTGAGAGGCCCTGAGACTCCTTGTTTCAGTTAATTTTCACAGTAGTAAGCAAAGACACTCAGCAATATCTATTTTAAAGTGATTAAGCAAGCCCCCATTCTTCTATCTCTGGCTTCATTTTCTTGTTAATGTTTTCTGTCACTTTTACTCTTCTCTTTAAACAGGTGCTATTTGAGCTTGCCTGGCACCATGCTCCTTCCACAATTTTCTTGGATGAGCTGGAGTCAGTTATGAGTCAAAGAGGCACTGTTTCTGGGTAAATTATGAGATCACTTCCTATGGTCTTAAGAGAATATGTCCCCCTTTGCAATGTATATTTTTAATATTGTGTTTCAGGTGCTGACCAAAGTTTAATCATACAATATACCTGCTAGAAACAAATCTTAGCTAAAGTAAGGCATGAGACTACTCTGTAAACTTTAATAGAAGCATGATTGGGCCCCTGAAAGACTTGTCTTTTCAATTTTATTGACAGTGGAGTTATTTTGAGTGATAAGGGTAATTTTCATGACTTAATAGTAAGTTATTTTTCTTCTGTTATGTTGTCAGCTTTAGCAGCCTTGTAGTGTATTATTTTCAGAATGCCTATCAGCTCTGAAAATACTGTTCTATGAAAATGTTGCATATGCTGTGGGGATTTAAAGAGAGAGATGTGGCCATTGTTTCATTCACAGTAGATGAGATCAGTAGAGAAGTGTGAAACGCAGGTTGTGTGAAGTTTACCACGGGACTATGGAAATAATGGGTCTAGGAAGATTGTGAGCAGGAGAGAGGCACATGAATGCATAACCAGTGCTTTTGTATTTTCAAATAAGGTATTTGAAGTGGAAGTAAAAACAGCTGGGGAAAAGAACAGGTGGCTTGTTAGGGGCAAGTGAAAAGCAGTTGGTTCTGTGATGCTTTGGACAGGCTGGGGCATAGCAAGGTAAGATGTAGTGTGTACAGTAGAATGGCATTTTCATTAACAGGGCAAATTTTGATAGCATTGTCAGGACTTAGAGTTGCAAGAATGGGGGGGGGGGGGGGGTGTTATTATTGTCATCCATGGGGTAGACAGTTTTAGTTTTTAAAAAAAATAAGAGGATTGAACAAGGAGGAGAAGCAGGAGAAATACAAAAATATCATTATGCCTATTAGGAGCCCATTACAGTGTGACTATATGCATGTTATATACTATAAACTATATGCTTACACATATGCATAAATAGAATAGGCCATATCATAAATACACAACCTCTAATAATTGTCAGTTGATAGCTATAAATTATGGGGCAAGTCTTGCTTTCATACTTTTTTTTAAAAGTTCTCATTAATATCACTGGTTTATGTATTTCAGAAAGGGTTTTTATCTGAGATCATATAGTTATTTTTATGTATCCTTATTAAATATTGACATCACACCAATGTGTAGATGTCTTTACAGAAATAAGCCATTAAATTTGAATTATAATTCTTATCATCTAAGGCCCTGATGTTTTCTCTGGATTTGGTTCAGGGGTTACCAAGGACTTCACGTTTGGAACTGAGAGTTCAAACTGGTTTCCTTCAAAATTGGTTACCTGGATCAGGGCCAGAATTCTTAGTGCTTTGCTTAAGTTCCCCTTCTCTCCTTGAAGAAGGATCCTTTGTGTGTGGTCTCTGCCCTATTTTTCAATTTGTTTCAATGCTGCAAACTCTTCTGTTTACTTCTGATACAACATTTTGCAAACTGTTGAATTTAGCAGTATGTGTATCTTCTTGTGGCCACTTAAAATTTGCTCACAGAAAAATGCCAGTAGTTGCCCTGAATAGGTAGGTGTATAAGTTGTTTAATGGCAACTATTGTGTTATAAATTCTCCTACATAGGTCAATCAATCAAAGCCTTAGTTGTTTTCCAGTAAACATTGCTTTTATTTGGAGATTAATATAAAGAAAAAATAAAACTAAATAGTTTCTTTGGATTCAGTAATGGTGAACACTCATCACTTTAGTGTACTGAAAAGAGGCCATTTAAGTAATCATTAGAAAACTTAATTTTAATGCTTAGGTGTTAGCTAATAGAGCATAATCACACTTTGAATTGGTGCAAAGTGGTGACAAGGACTCAGTTGCTGTGAATGACACTGTATAAATAAAATGATTACTTTAATGCACTGAGCAAATAAAGTTTCTCTGAATCTTGGTAGTGGTGAACATGAAGGAAGTTGACAGATGAAAGCAGAATTACTGGTGCAGATGGATGGCTTGGCCTGATCTGATGATCTTGTATTTTTTTATTATTGTTATTTTATTTATTTATTTATTTATTTTTAGCAGCTTCTAATCTGCCATGGTAAGAGATCCAGAGAGTGCATTTTGAATACATTTGCATGAGCTTCTAAGCATAGATAAAGGCTTTATTTAGGCTTTTACAGAAAAAGCTTTGATATTTGGTTAAAGCATGTAAAGATTAATTTGGAGCTTTTACTTTTAAACTCTGCAATTCTTTCTATTTGTACCACATGAGAATAATTCATAATAAAGTCAACATATGCTGGTGCTACCAGCTGCTAACATTTAAAGTGGAGTATTTGACTTTAGAGGCGAGTTATTTACTATGTTTAAGCTAAGAAGGGTTTCAGCCTGGAAATACTAGATGTTTTAAGCACCTTATGTTTAGAAGGATATTCCATAAATAGGAAGGTTGGATTTTATTGGTATCAAATTTGACTTTTAAAAGTTGAGGGACAAAATTCTTCGGTTCTTTTAACATAATTTGGAACAGAAGAATAAATGGTTGGAAATTAGAACTAGAATATTTCATCACATTGGCTATCAAAATGGGCAGAACAGGTATTGAGAACAAGAGAGAGAGGAGAGGAGGATGACAACAGTCAGCAGAAAATGGCCAGCTCTGTGCTCTCCTTGGATGGCCTCTCCCATGGCCACCAGCAGCTAGCAGGTTGATCTGGCTGGATCACTCACCTGAACTGGTCCAGTATTTCTCTTGGTTTCATACATACCTTTTCAAATGGTTGCAAATAGTACAAGGGGAAAATGATGGCTGTTGGGCAAGCACAGCTGTTTTTAACAGTCTGATTTGTAGCTCATTAACCTTTTTTCAGAGTAGGAGCCAACACCTGTACTGGGATTTGAAACAAATGGATGATGAGCTTGTTTTTGAAGTTAGCTTTCAGAGGTCCGGAACTAGTCTGTGGATTTCTGCTTGCCCTGAAATTCTCCCTGTCCCTGGGCTAAAAAATCCATGAAACATTCAGTGGAAGAATATCTTTTTCTACAGAAAAATTGGTATGTTGAAAGCAGAGAGGGAAACTGCAGTGAAGTAAACTGTGGAAATTAGGTTTGGTAAGGGACAATCTTGGAGGCAGACATCTGCAAAAAAGATGATAGGCATATGAAGGGTACTTTTGTCCATGCTCCTTCCTGTCCATAAAGCATGACAGACACAGAACAGGGCCATCCAAAACTGTCTGGGAGCAAGTGAGGGCTCTGCACCTGCAAAATCACAGGCTTCTTTTCTGGGTTGTTGTTTTTCATGATTAGTGTTTGTTTTTTTTTTGTTTTTTTTTTTTTTTTTTTTTTTTTTGCTAGTTATCTCAGCAATGTCATAGGGAGACATATTGGAAAAGCCTTTCTGTGTGAGTGGAGGGCATTGGGCTGTGATCAGAAGACTGTTGCTGACCGTAGGGGGTGTCCATGTATGAGTAACTCAGTGTGTGTATTCACAGCTGCTTGCTTCTGAGCACTTTTAAAAAAAAGCCTTGGTGTATATTTTATTTTGTGTAATGTACAGACACTTCTTGGCTGTGACGCACAAGGAAAGGAATTGAGCAGACAAGGACTCAATTAAGTTATATCTGTATAAGAAAATGCTGGAAAAAATATCTACTGTGTGTGTGAACAGTTAATGGATTATTGAAAGGAAATTAATACATTGATAATCTCTTTGTGATTCATTAGTAATACACTACAAATGTTTGTTACTGTAGCATCAATATCCTTTTAGAAGGAGAAACTCTAAGCAACGCATTGCAACTTTCAGTGGTCTTTACAGGATCTACTGATTTGAAAAGAAAAATTGGGTATTCAAAAACCCTCAGGAAGAGTTCAAAGAGCACAGCTGGCCTGAAGGGTGCTATGAATGGACGAAAGACACGGACTCCTGATGGCTCTTGAATGGGAGACGTTTATTGCCTTTTTTCACTGCTACATATACTTTACCTGTAGCCCTATGTGCTGTCCACGTGCCTGAATCTGTCATACAACTGGTTAGAGATCCTCGGACAGGTGCCTCAAGCCAGACAGCAATTGGCCACTACCCAAAGCTCATGTTTAACACTGCAGCCAAGTTAATTTATCTTGACCTTGCTCAAGTTTTTGTTTCTACCATTTATTTCCTCATTATCTCTAATTCAGGGATGTGTGAATGTGCAATGCCACCTGCGAATTCCTTCCCCCTCAATTCACCCTTTTTTATTTTCAACCAACCAAATGCTTTCTATAGACTTCTATCAAGCACCACAGACATTGCAATAAGCAACAGTGAAAATCACAAGCAGAATTACGTTTGTAAAGTAGTGTGTCTACTAGAATCTACATCAGTCAACAAGCCACTAAGCACTAGGGATGTTGCTTCACAGCGATGCTGCATCTCACTCGCACAGCACAATTACGCAAAGAGGCCCCTTGCACTTCTCATTCACACCACAAAAACATATCACTTAAAATGACTTGTCTGTGGCTTCAGG
This sequence comes from Aythya fuligula, assembly GCF_009819795.1. Lineage (NCBI taxonomy): Eukaryota > Metazoa > Chordata > Aves > Anseriformes > Anatidae > Aythya > Aythya fuligula. Next base: position 5,410,688 of record NC_045594.1, on the reverse strand, counting down.
AGGTCCTTGTCTACTCCTGTGGTGAGCAGCTGAGAGTGGAGGCTCCTCCAAGGAAAATGCTTGGGGTGCACCTAGGGGCGTCTGCTCCACAGCCGAGCAGAGCAGCTCCTGGCACAAGGAATGATGCTATTATAGTATTGTAGAATTACACCAAAAAAAAGCATTGTGATAAGGAGTAAGTGTGGCATTGACGATTTGTTTCAAGGTTTGGTTTTTGCCCTTGTAATTGAACCTAACCCATGCTGTTGCTGTTACACTTTCCAAGATATCTAATTCCTGTGGCTCTAGGGGCGCTTGCAGTAAGCAAATAGTCCAATCTTTGTTATTTGTTGGGATCCCCACCAAACATGTCATAAACTGGTTGTTAGCACTAGCTAACAGGCACATCGCTTCTTGTCTTGTCATGTTGGTGAGGGTGACCCAGATGTTGCAGTGTGGTTGGATGGAGACCTAGGGCTGGTAATAACCGATGACAGCAGCGATTGTGAGGAGGAGGCCTACCATGGCCTTATTCCCCTTGCTGCTACCCATCTTAGTTTGTGACCCGCAGAGACACATGCATGCCCTCAACCCCAAGTTATTAAAGGATGGGGTCCCTCCCAAAGACCTGTACTTAAATTTTTTACAATCACTGAGGCCTGCTCTGATTGTGGCACCTGTGACAGTGTAGAATTCATACTTTTGTAATGTTTTACTATGGGCGGTACCTCTTTGTGAGGAAAGGGTAATGATAGGTGATTCATTATGTAAAGTGCCTTTCCCAACCTGTTCTGTGGTGTTGCCTGGGTGTCTCCCCCTTTTTGTTTATTAGCAGTGTTTTCAAGGTGCGATGTGTGCGCTCTACGATGGCTTGACCTGGGGGAATGAGAAATTCCTGTGATGTGTCGGATATCCCAAGTTTGAAAAAAGGTTTGAAGGAAGTGACTAGTATAGGTGGGGCCATTGTTGGTTTTTATTTCCTTTGGGATGCCTAGCACTGTGAAAATGACATGGAAGTGAGCCTGGACATGGCGGCTAATTTCACCCACTACAGCTGTCGCCCAAATAGCATGAGAGAAAGTGTCTACTGATACGTGAACATATTTCAAGCGACCAAATTCTGGAATATGCATTATGTCAGTCTGCCATAACTGTAAGGACCATAGACCTCTAGGGTTTACTGTTAAAGACAGGGTCGAAACATATTGTTGACAGTCAGGACATGTTTGGACAATCAATTTGGCATCAGTGATCGATATAGCGAATTGTTTTGCCAAGACTTTGGTGGATTGATGGAAAAAAACATGGGATAACCGTGCTTGCTCCAGCACCTTTGACCCTGACTGCCCCAGTGCCTTGTTAATTAGCTGGTCAGCGTGTGTGTTACCCTCTGCAAAAATGCCAGGTAATGTGGTGTGGCTCTGCATGTGAATAATACAATACAGGTGTGCTTGCTGCTCCACCAAAAATAGCAGCTCTTTAAATTTTAGAAGCAAGTTTTCCTTTGGGATATGTCTCAAATGTGCCCTCTCAGTGCGCTGAGCGACACCTACAGCGTATTGCGAGTCCGATACAATATTCAAAGGTACTGTTGGCCAGTGCTTAAAAGCCATTATAATAGCATGTAATTCAACTATCTGTGCAGAACCTTGGATCTGCTCAGTCTGGTGTTGCCACTTTCCACCTTCTTCACAAGTTACTACAGCTTTGCCTGTTTTTCCAGGCCCATCTGTAAAGACCGTCCACCCATCCACTGGTTGCCGTTGGCACAATGGCTGCTTTTCTATTTTTCTATTATTATAAAACGAGAACATTTTATGAGGTGGATGGTGGGTATCAACCTGTCCGTCAAATCCTGTCAATGCTATTTGGAGCTCTAAACTATTCTGCAAGCACCAGGTGAAATAGTCTTTTACTATGGGAATTATAATCAGATTGGGCTCTTCTGCTAATTTAATTATTCTCTCATGTAATTTCTTTATGAGGATGGCAAACATTTCCACTCGCATTGCAGTAGTTTTTGAGGGTTGATGGGGTAAAAAGACCCATTCCAGGACCACTGGGGGGGGGGGGGGGGGGGGGGGGGGGGGGGGAGTCCTTATGGGACCTTATGGTCCCATTGCCCAATAATAGCCACTGGTTGTTGTTCTTGATTACAAGTATATAGTTGAAGGGGGAGGTTCTCACTATGACAATGGCGTTGCTGTGCTGAGATTCTTTCATTAACCATTTGCAATGCTTTATGAGCCTCCTCAGTCCATCGCTTTGGGGCATTAATATCAGTGTCTCCCTTTAATAACTCAAGGAGAGGCACCAATATTGAATTGTCTAATCCAATTTATATTCCCTAGTAATTTCTGTACATCGTTCAGTGTCTTAACATCTGCATTAATGGATATCTGCTGTGGTTGAATGGTCTGCTGTAAAATCTTCCACCCCAGATACTTCCAAGGTGCTTGGGTCTGCACCTTTTCAGGTGCAATTTGGAGTCCTGCCGTCTGTAACACTTGTTTTAAGGCAGGCAGTGCCTCTTGGACCTTATCACTATATGGTCCAGCTAGTAGGATATCATCCATGTAGTGGTATATGTATATCTCTGGAAACCATTGGCATACTGGTTGGATAGCTTTTGCGACATAGGTTTGGCACGTGGTTGGGGAGTTTTTCATGCTTTGTGGTAGTAATGTCCAATGATATTGGTCCATAGACTCCTTCCTATTGATCTTTGGTACTTGCCAAGAAAGCAAAATGAGGAGCGTTGTCAGGATGCAAAAGAATTGTGAAAGAACAGTCTTTCAAGTCCATAACAACGATGTCTCAATTATGGGGTACCATTGTAGGTGAGGGTAAACCTGGCTGCAAGTAGCCCATGTCCTCAATCACTGCATTGATTTGTCGCAAATCATGCAGTAATCTCCATTTCCCGATCTTCTTGATGACAAACACTGGTGAATTCCATGGGCTGTTTGTTGGAACAATATGTCCTTGTTGGAGTTGTTCTTGAACCAACTCCTGCAGACTACTGCTCGGAAAAGAATCAGTTGAGCAATTCTAGTTCCCTTTGGTATTGACAACAGTGGAGACGGTGTCCAAGCCATAGCTTGGATTTGTCCATTATAGTCTGCATCAATTATCCCCAGCAAAACAAACAATCCGGTCAAAGTTGTACTTGATCGTCCTAGCAGCAATACACTACAGTCATTCCCAATTGGTCCTTTGACGTTCAATGGAATTTTATGAACGTGAGTACCCCACAAGGTGGCGTCTGTTACTGTGGAGACATCCACTCCGGCACTCCCTCTGGTTCTTGCTGAGAGGGTGTCGACGGTGGTAACCGTGGCAACGGGGCAGCAGGTGGCTCTGGACCCTGCGTCATCATTGCATTTGGAGCCCTCCCTTGTGGGAGGTTCCTCCTTTGACCCGGGAGGCGTGGGTGCTTGTGTTGTCGCGCGGCCCCGCCCTGCGCTCTTCCTCCCGTTTCCCTGCCGCGACGGCAAAGGCTGCCCTTCTGCGTTGTACTTAGAGCGGCATTGGCTCGCCCAGTGGCGTCCCCTCCCACATCTGGGACGCAAAGTGGGCAGAAATGCCGGCGGGCCGCCCCCCCGCCCCCGCCAGAGGCATAAGAAGATTAGGTGGCTCGGGTCTCCACACCGATAGTATTTTTTCTGACCCTTGGGTCTTGACTGCTGTTGCAAAAGTGGACGCCAGCGATTCGGTATGATGTTCGATAGAACTGTTATATATGGAGTGGTAATTCGTGTCGAGAAAATGGTTGATATTAATAAAGAAGGGGGAGATTTGGGAATGTGGCCATGGGGGTTGGAAAGCCCCGTGATTGAGATAACATTAGACTCTTAATGATGAGGCCATCAGGAATATAAAAGAGTTTAGAGGGAACAAAGAAGGGTGATTCAGGAGACTCCATGCAGTCTCCGGTTTGGTTTCTTGTTCTCCAGCCGATAAGGCATGGATGTTTCTGGGTGTTTGCTGTTGTTGTTACATTCAAAGTTGTTTGACCAATGAAAAGTTGTTTTGAAAAGAACTGCTGTGGAGAGAAGGGTATAAGAGGGGAGCCTGCCCTCAAGATAAAAAAAGAAGGCAGCATGATGAAGTTGCATCGAAAAAGTGAAGAGAAACAGGCTGGCAGAATGGAGACCAGGATGGGAACAGGCACATTGATTGCCTGTTAGATAGATAGGTTCGGCCAAACTCAGCAAACTGCTCAGAGAAGCTCATCACTGGAAATAGGCAGCACTGGAGCTGGAGAGAAGCTTGAGCTGAGAGAAGTGGACCTGTGCACACAACTGCCTCTCGCTGGTAAGCAGTTGCACGTTATGGGGAATCATACGTCCTTAGGAACAAAGACTGTCCTGGTAACCTTACAGCTCATTCTCCTTCTTAACAATCAGACAGTTTATGAGCCTGAAATATGGGACCAAACTGAGGTGAAGGTGTGGGACTCTGCAACTAAAAATGGCAAGGTTGCAGTGGGATTGCTCGCCAGGTGCCGAGCAATCTCTGAGGCCTTAAAGAGCCACGTGGAGCCACAATCACAAACGTGTGGCTTGTCAGATAGTGAGGGAGCTGCAGGCTCCTTTACTGATCCAACTGCTATGCCATGGGCCCCTCTGCTGCTACAGCCATTGAAGGCTTTTGCTGTTACGCCCCCTGGTGACCTGGACGTGCCTTTTGACCCAGGCTTGTGGGAATAGAAATGTTTTTGCAGAGTTACATTGTTTAGAAGGAGGGAATGTGGTACTGAGATATGCTTACAGTGATAAGAAAGCTTAGCAGGCGACCTTGTAAAATGCAGACAACCAGACTCCTTAGGACAATTAGGTGAAAATCACGGTGTCAAGTCAGATAAGTGAAGAAACATTACCACTTCAAGCAGTAAAAATGTCAAAAGAAATTTGAAATGTAACAGGCCGGCGACTGAAGGCCATGCATTGTTTGTGAAGCATCAGATAGATTGTGAACCTGGATTACCCACTCAGTGGGGAAACAGGGGAGGGTCCTGCCATCAAAAGGTATATAAACTGTGTTTTGGAACTAGTAGATGCGCTCTCTCCTGCTTGTGGGGCGCCCGCCATTGCAATCGCGAATAAATTACTACTTCACTGAGATCCTCGCCTGAGCTTAAGTTATTGGCTACGGAGTGTTTCTCACAGGCCTATTGGCCTTGAAAAGGAGATGGATTTGCTTTTTTTCGATCTGGAAAGAATGGGATACATAAGGCCCGAAGAATGGAAAATGGAGACTTATGGAACTTAAAGGATTGTTTGTTACCTATCCTGATTGTATGTATGTATAGGCATACTCGGCTTATTATGTAAAGCAATGTTCTGTGTACATGTATTTAGAACGTTTGATGTTTGTGTGTGCGTGTTGGTGGAGCGTAGACTCCCCGCACACCCAGCGCTTTTTACTTGCCTTTTACACCTTTTAGAAATATTTGTTTCATAAATATTACAAAATTCAGATTGAATTCAAACCTCATTTATAACAAAACCCACTCGGTTATACTCCTCTATCATCTGAACTAGTGTTGCATTCACTGGCAGAGCCTGTAGCACCTTTTTACAGGTTATTTGCATTTTATACTTGTAGCCTTTGTAGCAAAGCGTCTTTTGCTTCCCGATTGTCAATCTGCTTATCTAATGCATCGCAAAGCCCATCAGTAAGCTACATGTATGGTTCAGACACCCCTTGCTGGACCTTTGTAAAAGGTTGTGCGGGCTTCCTGGTCTCTGGAATTCTGAACAGTGCCTTGAGGGCTAGGGTTGCAGTCAGCCGGAGGATGCCTGGATCTATATTTGCTTGAAGGTGCAGATCTGCCATTGGGTCTGTACGCATCAGTTGAGGTATACCGGCTCCAAAAAGCGGATCCCCTGGCTGCCTTTCTAAATTTTGGAGCACTGCATGTTTGCACAACTCTTTCCATTTCTGTTCTCATAAAAATTTTTGTGTTGGAGTTAATATCATCACCGCCACTTGTCGTATGTCAAAGGGGGTTAAAAGCTGTCCTGTCATGACATTCTCCAGCAGGGACTGCGTAAACAGGGCCAATAACCCATAAGTGGTCACCGTCTTATGCAGTTTTTTATTAAGGTCCCACTGGAAGGGGTTCCAGTCATTTTGCTTGTGATCCCAAACTCAGACTGGAAAAATGAGCCCTATACCCCTCCCCACCCCTTTTACTGCTTCTCTCTGAGGTTGTTTCCAATGATCTTGGGGGTCAAAAGGATCCCCTGCGGGTGGTGGCAGTGGCGGTGCTGACAGCTGAGATATTGTCTCTGCCTCTGTTCCCAAGTCTGTCAGGTTTACTTCCTCTGGCGGTACACAGTCACCGCTTTTTATTTCACCCGTCTGCATAGCCTGAGCGGCCGCTGTTGATTCCCTTTTTTCTGCTTGCCATGATCTCAGTGTCTCAGTTACTAAGTGCCAGGTCATCATCACCTCAGCAGCTGTTGCATCTCCCCACGAGGCAGTGTCCTATATAGTTGTCCCCGCCTTTTCCCAAGTTTTTACATCAAACACCATCAAAGTTGTTGCTGGGGCCCCATTCTTTCGTAAGAACTTTAGCAATTATTTCACTTTATATAGGTCATATTTCACTCCTCTTTTTACCAGGAGTTGAGTCAGTAGCTTAGCTATTGCCACCTACTCAGCCGATAAATTAGCTCCCATAGTTAATGCCCCAGCCGCTCACCTGCTTCTTGAGGTGACATCCTGGGATTAACGCCGTGGTCCTGCCGTCAGCTTGAGTCATTTGGCTGGGGTCCCTTCAGACGCTTCTCTTATTGTTGCTCTCTTCCCGATCACGTCGGGGTCAACATTTGCAGGGATGAAAGACACGGACTCCTGATGGCTCTTGAACAGAAGACCTTTATTGCCTTTTTTTCACTGCTACATATACTTTACCTGTAGCCCCATGCGCTGTCCACGTGCACAAATCTGTTATACAATTGGTTAGAGACCCTCAGATGGGTGCCTCAAGCCAGCCAGCAATTGGCCACTGCGCAAAGCTCATGTTTAACACTGCAGCCAGGTTAATTTATCTTGACCTTGCTCAAGTTTTTTCTACCATTTATTTCCTCATTATCTCTAATTCAGGGACGTGTGAAACAGCGCAAAGCCATCTGCAAATTCCTTTTCCATAGTGCAGGATCTAGGGATCTTGGAGATGTGTTAATGCAAGCATGAGGCTGACCTGTCTCTGTACACCTCTGCAGAAAAAGGGATTCCTGCGTACCTTGTTACCATGCATCTGTCTTATGCAACTGAAACTCTTTCTGGAAAGCCGAGCAGAAGTTACAGGCTGGAGTTTTGAATGTTTTACACATTTGGATTTGGATCATTTTGCAGTTCTGAAGTGCTACTTTCTGCAAAATAGCCCCCTTGAAACATCAAGAAAATGACACAGGTAGATCCAAAATGACAAGATTTCTATTTTGGAGGAGCTGCTCCCACAGAAAGATGGCAATCTGTGTTGGTACAAGGGTGGGAGCTGAGCTGCTGTGGGAAGCCAGCTCCTACTGCTGCAAGTTTGATACCTGAGAGCTTAGACGTTCTTTTTAGACATTTTCAGCATTGCTCGTGGGAAGGTGGGATTTTTTCCCTCTTCTGAGTTAATTCAACCTATGAATGTCTGGCAGCGCTGTGCCTTGAGTGGAGATGCTTTAAAATGCTGATGCTTTAAAATACAGCTGAGTATATACTTAGGTATTTTAGGAAGGTGAAATCTAGAAGCATCTTATATTGTCATTGAGGCTGACATCCTCGAGGAGTTTGGCAGTGTTTGCTTCCAGAGAGGTTGGTGGAGTTTGAGCCCCCCTTAAAGCTCTCACCTGTGTGTTTATGGATTATTTTTGTGTACTTGGCTACCATCAGTCTTACTGTAAGATCCCAGGCTTGAGATGTGTAGGGCTATTTTATAACAAAGTTTCAAAATACCTAGTTTTACAATCCAGAGGTTTCTGCTTCACAGCAGGGCCCTGTGTTTTTGCAAACATTTGGTATTAAGCTGGATTTCAAGAGATTTTTTTAACTTGGATATTTATTGAAAAAGTACCAAGCTGCTTTTAGATGAATGAAAAGAAGCCTAAACAAAGCTCTTTATGCTGTCCTAAGCTGCACTGCAGTTATTGATCTTCCTCTTCAGGCAGTGCTTGCTGCCCAGCCTTGCTTCCCCCTGCTTATCAGCCAGGCACTTCCTATTGACAAATTCCTTGTTGAAGTGATTCAACATAATTACGTACAATAAAGGCCTTGTTAATGAAGAAATAAAGTGGTCCTTAACCACATAGTGAATGTTTCCTAATGTATTAGCATATTTAACTTCCATTGCAGTGCTGCTTGCTTTTCCCTTTCCATCGTCAGGGTGGGTGAAGCTTTGGTGGCAGCTGATAGATTCTTCCCTTCCACCAGAGCTGGGGTGTGCTGGATCCCTGAGCACATGGCCAAGGTGGGGTCAGGGGATGTGTTGGGTCTGTCTGGGATGGAGTCACCTTTCCCTGCAGCAGCCCACACAGTGCTGTGCTCTGCACTCGTAGCTGGAACAGCACTGATATCACTCCAGTGTTGTGTCTATTGCTGCATAGTGCTGGCACAGCATCAGGACTCCTTCCAAGCCCCCAAGAGCCAGTAGGCGGGCAAGTGATGGGAAGGGGACATCGCTAGGGCAGCTGACCTAAACCAATCAAACCATAACACCTGATGTCACACTCAGCAATAAAAAGGGGGGCTCTCATGGGGGAGGGGGCTGTTCCTCCTGAACAACCGTTACGTGTTTTGAGGCCCTGCTTCCCAGGACGTGGCCGAACATTGCTCGTTGATGGGAAGTAGAGAATAACTTTTTTTTTCCTTTCTCTCTGTGCTTCTGTGCGGCCTTTTTTTTTTTTTTTTTTCCTCCCCATTCCCTTTCCCTTTAATTAAATCATTCTCATCTCAAACCTTGAGCTCTTTGTGTTGTATTTCCTCCCCCTTCCTCTTTGAGGAGGGGGGAGTGAGAGAGCGGTTGTGGTGGAGCTTGGCTGCCCACTTGAGTAAAACCACCACAGGGTAGGTGGGCTGCAATCCCAAAATAACATCTGGGATTACCCCACAGTCAGCCCTTCCCTTCACTCCCAGCAGTGCATGCCTGGTGTGTATGGTGGAGGACAGCGAGGAAGGAGAGCAGAGGAGGACAGTGTGGGGAAGCCCTAGGAGAAGACGTGGACTTAGAACAAGTCCTCAGCCTGTTGTGGCTCTGCTCAGGCCACCTGCATGGGTGGACAGGAGGTGGGATGATGAGAAGCTTACTGTTCTTGGTACCTTTTCATCTTCTACACCATGGTGATGATCCCAGTAGGCAGGGATTAATTATCAGTGAGCTCTTGTTGCTGATTCTGGCTTCACCTTTGGAGGTCTCTTAATTTCTGCTTAATGCATTTATTAATATTCCTCCTGGAAACAAAAATAGCTCTTTGCCTTGTTTACCTCCATGAAATGTGGCAGTGATAATGAGACATGATGCCTTGTGATGTCAACCTGGGAGAGCTCCCAAAAGTCACCCTCTTCCAACTATAGAGGTTCTTTCCATGAACATTTCTTAATATTTTTATCTGAAATAATAGCCCATAGTATTTTGGTTGGCGCAGTGCTTATTATTCTGTTCTGGTTATTGTTGTCACTTAACCTTGCATTTTTTCACTAACAAATCAATTTAGCAAACAACCTAAACACTTTAAAGATAACAAAAATATCATGTCTTCATTTTCATCTTTAGCCAACAAGCAGGGTCACTGTAAGCTTTCTGGATAAATAGAGCGACTTGTATGTATCAGTGGGCTCATTTACAGAGCTGTTCCCTGTGTTGGGAGCACTTTTTAGACCTCTATTTCACTGCTTGCATCTCTGCAGAACTAAAACAAAGCAGTAGGAGGAACAGCTGGAAATATTGCCTGGGAGCCCAGTGCCTCTTGGGCGTTGTGCTTTTGCTGTGTTAATATCCACTAAGGGCAAGGTTGTTTCCTCTGTGCATGGCTAGGGAGCTTGTGAAGCTGTGATTTCAAGGGGCAGCCCAATAGTGTTCTGAAGTGGTGAAAAACGTCCACATTTGGTGGATTCACGGGGTGTTTGCAGGGACTCTGGCTGTGGTTGTCCTTCTCCTGCAAGAGCAGTTAGAGTACCTGTGTGGGCACCTCTGAAACCCTGAGAACTTTGTCTCTGTTTGGGTACATGGAGGAAGGCAGTGTGGGTAAATAACAGCCAAGCAGGTGGTCAGCTGCAGAGTAATTAATTTATAGCCTATCAGAGCAATTCTGAGAAGTTACTGAAATATACATTTGGAAGGTGAGGGGGGACCAAAATGGTCCTGTGCCCATTCTGCAGCCTGTGTGAGGCATTGCACTGGGTGTTGCACAGCGTAGGCTGAAGCCCCACAGCTGCTCAGCAAGCCTCTTAAGCAGCCTAAAATCTCAGTAATGGTATCAATATGCCAATAGACATTGATTAGCAAAGCTCTGGTATTTACATCGGAGGCCTTGATTAGAAGTACTGGTAAGGATCTGAGTGAATTCTGTTGGCATGTGAGAGCCTATTGATCTGGTTTTCTCATCCTGAGCCATTGACTCAGCTCTCCAAAACTGAGAGGTTCTTTCTGGGAACAGAGGCACTTCTGATCCCACTGAGCTGAATGACAGCACCTACTTGGGAGGCTTTTTTTCCTTTTCTTATGTTGTGTGCCAGTAGAAGATACTATTAAAAAATAAATACAAGTCACTGAAGGTGACAGAAATAAGCTTTGTTGGTGTGCTCCAGGTCTGTCCCGAGCTGGCAGTCAGCTCCCTGTAAATTCAAGAGGGGTTTTATACCAGAAGTATTGCTTGCATATTGGCTTTGCTGGCAAAAGGATTTCACCCAAGGATCCTCACCAAAGGATTTCACTTTGATTTCATCAAAGGTAGAGGCAGGCTTAAGTGTACCTCCAGCAGCTGGCTCTTTCTGCTCAGCTGGCAGGGGTGGAAATGGTGCTTAGGGCTCCTTTTTTTTCTTCTCTGCCAGACCCAGTACAACAAGACACATTGAAGGGAGTTTCTCCCTGATAAGAGTTTCTTGGCAAGCATGGGGAACTAAATTTTAAACTGAAATAACAATTCAGTGACTGAATGGGGCCACTGGAGAAAGATTGGTACTGCATTTGAAAGGATAATAGCTCAGAGCAGCTCCTGGAAGACACTGGAGACTTATGAGTAAATACTTTGTAGCTGCTATTTCTTCTTGAAAATTGTATGGATGATTGGGGTACCTGTAGATTGTTCCCATTATATGAGTAACAAGAGATGAACCAGAGAAGAAATTTGTGTTCAGTTATGTCACTGTTAGATGCAGACAACTGAAGAGCACTTGATAGAAGGCTAGATTAAATGACCCACTTGGATGTGCATCTGCGGAGCTGGCGTGCCAGGCGTACCAGGACTCCTGCAAACTGACAGCATCTGGGGCACTGTCAAGAAAGACTTCATCTAGGTGGTCATGAAATGCTTTTTTTTTTTTTCTTTCAAGAAACCTTTGGGTGGTCGCCAACTGCAACTGGGATTTTGAACACATTGGGTCACCCAATTATTGTTTTATTGATGTTAGTTGGTATAAGTTTAGTATTGTCTTTTGTAATACTTGTTTGGAATTGGAAATTGTTACAACGAATGGCGATATTAGCTTCCTTGTCGAAAGTACATGGCAAGGCATTGAGGGATACATATCGTAGAGATTGGGAAGAAGAATTTCTGTATTAAGTAAAAGAATTTACTAGATTTTCCAGAAAAGGGGGGTACTGAGACATGGGGTTAGAAATTAGAGGGCGACTGATTAAGAATGAATATGTAGGCAACACTCATTGCTTAATATGTGCTACATTTGCGATGTACTGTGGTTGTGCTGTGCTTAGGCCTCGAGATAACAGGAGCCCCTGGGACTCTGAGAACCGGATCAAACCAGCCTTAGGGTTTGTACTGTGACCAAGGGCTCAGAGATAAAGAGAAGTGTTTGTGAAAGGACAAGAAAAAGAATGCCAAACTTGCAAGGCCTCGAGATAACAGGAGCCCCTCGGACCCCAAGAACCAGATCAAATCAACATTATGGTTTGTACTGTAACCAAGGACTCAGAGAGCATGCGCAAGAAGACAAGGTGAAAAGTTCAACCCTGATGAAGACATCTTACTTCATCCCAATGACCACCCGGATGACCACCAGAGAGTACTACGCAAGCGCAGAAGGACTGATAAGACAACTAGCATACGAAGCGGGGCTAGGCGGAGCTAGGAAATGAATATGCATAGATGTGTTGCAAAACTTAATGCATATGTAACATTTTAGGGGATAAAAGAGAATGCGAGTGAACGAATTCTATGAATTGTTGTGTACGCCTTTGGGAGCTATCCCGCATGCGCCTGGTGCTGAAATAAACCACATACCTACTTTATAACTCGTTTGCTTTGAGTTGCAGAGTTCTTCTGCGAATCAGTCTCACACTGTCAGAAATCTTCATGGGAAATTATTTCACAGGATTTTACTTATAGATTTCTCACTTCCCTAACTTGCCTTCAACTACAGGCCAAAAATCTCCCATACATACTCCAGGCAGCAAACAGATTGAGAATTGTTGGGAGAACATTAGATGGGTGAATTTATTCATAAGAGTAGGTTACCATTTATGATGGCACCTAAGATAAGGCCTCCAGCTATCATGTGTTTTGAGATTTTTTTGGTTTCTTTTTTTCCCAATTGTACATTTGGCAGAGATGTTAGCCTCTCAGTGTTACTTTCTTCCTGGGTGACATAGCTGTGCATATAGGGGGTGTGTAACAGTAGCTCTGATTTCATTATACAGCATGCAACACAAACGGTATCTAAAGCTGCTTTTTGTTCCTAGGGGGAGTGTATTCTCCCACTTCTACTGCAGAACTCCCTCAGGCTACATGTTCTGTCTCTGGAAGAGATTAAATCCAAAGGTAAGTAACCACCCACCGAGATGGCAAAGAAACCATCTTTGATTTAAGGAAAGTTCCCCTTCATTCATCACAGTGATTTTTCTTAATAAAGGATGAGCATAGCTCATTAACACAAAACGATATTTTAAATAAGGTTAATACCCCAGTACAGTATAATTACAATCTAATAATTTAAGACTCAGGAGCATTGTAAAACAACTGTAAAGGACTTCAAGTATTACAGTTTGCAAATGGATCAGAAAAGCTATTTACCATCATTACAAAGTTGGTTCATAGGGGTAGGTTTAGCACATACAAGAAGCAATGCATCCTACATGTTGTGGTGGTTTTACTCGGGTGGGCAGCTGAGCTCCACCACAACTGCTCTCTCACTCTCCCTCCTCAAAGAGGAATGGGGAGAAAATACGATGAAAAGGGCTCAAGGGTTGAGATAAGGACAGGGAGATCACACAGTAATTAGTGTGACGGGCAAAACAGACTCAGCACAGGGAGATAGTAAGATTTATTGCCTAAATAAATCTTACAAGCTAGAGAAGTGAGAAACAAAGGAAAGAAAACAAAAGCACCTTTCCCCCCCCCCCATCCACCCTCTTCCACCTCCTCCCCCTGAGCAGGGCAGGGGAACAGGGGTTATGGTCAGTCTATAGTGCTTTGTCTCCTCCGCTCCTTCTCAGTCACTCTCGTCCCCTGTGCTGTAGGGTCCCTCCCATGGGATGCCATCCTTTCCAAACTGATCCAGCATGGGCTTCCCACAGGCAGCAGCTCTTCAAGAACTGCTCCAGATATGGGTCTGTACCACGGGGTCCATCCCTCGGGAGCAAACTGCTCCAACCTGGATCCCCCACGGGCAGCAGCTCCTGCCAGGTCACCTGCTCCTGCGTGGTCTCCTTTCCATGGGCTACAGGTCAGGTCCGGTCCAGAATCTGCTCCAGCAGGGGTCCTCCACAGGCCCCTGCCTCCTTCAGGGAAGGTCCACCTGCTCTACCATGGTGTCCTTCATGGGCTGCAGGAGGACAGCCTGCTTCACCATGGTCCTCACCACAGGCCGCAGGGGACTTCTGCTCCGGCGCCTGGAGCACCTCTCCCCCTCCTTCTTCACTGACCTTGGCGCCTGCAAGGCTGTTCCGCATTCCTCTCACTCTCCCAGCTGCTGTGTGGCACAGCATTTTAAGACGGGAAAAACAAAAATGTGCTCTCACAAAGGCACAAACAATAACACTTACTGGCTCGGCTCTAGTCAGCAGCAGGGCCCTTACCTAACATGGGGCAGCTTCTAGATTGTTCTCACAGAAACCACCCCTATGGCCCCCTGCTACCAAAACCTTGCCACATGAACCCACTACACATGTGAGAAAGATCTCAATTTTATTCAGACAGGACCTTCTGTGAAGCTATTTTATTCATGATTGCAAGGGCGGGTGTTGTGGTTTAACCTAGCCAGTAGCTAAGCACCAAACAGCCGCTTGTTCACCCTACCCCCTCCCTCTCTGGGATGGGGGAGAGAATCAGGAAAATGACACCTGTGAGTTGAGATAAAGACATTATTATTATTTTCTGTCTTAATAAATGAACGACAACAACAAGATGATGATAATAGTACTCCTACTATTACTGTGCATAAACAAGTGATGCACAGTGTAATTGCTCACCACCGCCTGACTGATGCCTATCCCTGAGCAGCTGCCCCCCCGACCCTGGCCAGCAACTTCTATATATTGCTTAGCATGACGTCAGATGCTATAGAATACCCCTTTGGCCAGTTTGGGTCAGCTGTCCTGGGTCTGTCCCCTCCCAGCTCTTGCTGCACCCCCAGCCTGCCCGCTGGCAGGACAGAGTGAGAAGCTGAAATGTCCTTGGCTTGGTGTAAGCACTGCTCTGCAACAATTAAAACATTGAGGTGTTATCAGCACTCTTTTCATCCTAATCCAAAACATAGCACCCTACCAGCTACTAGGAGGAAAATTAACTCTATCCTAGCTAAAACCAGGACAGCAGGCATCCTGCAAACAGGCGCGCATAGTAAAAGTTTATCATAACCTTATATTCCCTATTACCCAACACCTGATTTCTCCTGTTTCCTCATTGTCTGAGTACTACAAGTTCACAACCTATTCAAGGCACTTTTTCCTCTCCTCCTGGCATGCACCTTCATACTACCTACACTGTTCACTCCAGCCTCCCACCTTCTGGAGCTTTTCCTGCATATCTGGCCAGGCTTTAATCGCAAAATGAACTTTAAATAACCCTTGGGCCACTGGGTCCTCAGGATTCATCCCTGAGGACTTTCTAATTCTGGCCCTGAGTCTCTCATATGATTTCTGTGTTGTGGGTTGTTATTATCCCAGTTAGATAAGCAGATAGAGCAGAAATATTGGTATTACTCCTGGTCTGAGGGGGGGGGGGTGTTAGTTCTTTCCCATTCTTGCATAGCTGCCCGCTGAATCATCCCCCCCCCCCCCAAACATTCTTCTTCAGTGAATAACATAATCAAGATTGACATTCTTCTCCCACCCCCAAATACAAATTAGGCCTTAGAAATGGATTTGACTGTTCTGCCAGGCCCTCAGTTAAAGACTTCATTTCCTTCTTAAAATTCCTAACCTCTCTGCTGGTAAGGGAGTTCACATCAAGTATTTGTCCTTGTCCCACTGGAACCTTCATAAGAGGATACTGACTTCATAAGTGAGTTCCATGACTTAACAGTCTGCATTTTCCATGCCTTTTCTTGACTACAAACAAGTCTCCATTTTCCATTCCTTTTGAACAATATGTCTCGCTTTAAGTTGTCAAGCAACTCGGTCTTCAGGCCTTATGTATCCCGTTCTTCCCGGATCGAAGAAAAGCATATCCATCTCCTTTTCAAGGCCAATAGGGCCTGGGTCAAAAGGCACGTCCAGGTCAGCAGGGGGCGTAACAGCAAAAGCCTTAGATGGCAGTAGCGGTGGGGGGGCCCATGGCGTAGCAGTCGGATCAGTAAAGGAGCCTGCAGCTCCCTCACTATCTGGCAAGCCAAACGTTTGTGATTGTGGCTCCACGTGGCTCTTTAAGGCCTCAGAGATTGCTCGCCAGGTGCCGAGCAATCCCACTGCAACCTTGCCATTTTTAGTTGCAGAGTCCCACACCTTCACCTCAGTTTGGTCCCATATTTCAGGATCATAAACTGTCCAATTGTTAATAATGAGAACAAGATGCAAGGTTACCAGGACAGTCCTTGTTACTAAGGACGTATGATTCCCCATGTGAGAAACACTCCGTAGCCAATAACTTAGGCTCAGGCGAGGATCTCAGTGAAGCAGTAATTTATTCGCGATTGCAATGGTGGGCACCACACAAGCAGGAGAGAATGCATCTACTAGTTTCAAAACACAGTTTATATACTTTTTGATGACAGGAACCTCCCTTGTTTCCCCACTGGGTGAGTAATCCAGGTTCACAATCTATCTGATTGTTATATATGGAGTGGTAATTCGTGTCGAGAAAATGGTTGATATTAAGAAGGGGGAGATTTGGGAATGTGGCCATGGGGGTTTGAAAGCCCCGTGGTTGAGATAACATTAGACTCTTAATGATGAGGCCATCAGGAATATAAAAGAGTTTAGAGGAAATAAAGAAGGGTGATTCAGGAGACTCCATGCAGTCTCAGGGTTTCTTGTTCTCTAGCTGGTGTCTTGTTCTCCAGCCGATAAGGCATGGATGTTTCTGTGTGTTTGCTGTTGTTGTTACATTCAAAGTTGTTTGACCAATGAAAAGTTGTTTTGAAAAGAACTGCTGTGGGGAGAAGGGTATAAGACGGGAAACTGCCTTCAAGATAAAAAAAGGCAGCACGACGAAGTTACATCAATAAAGAAGCAAGAAAAAGAAGTGAAGAGGAACAGGCTGGCAGAATGGAGACCAGGACAGGAACAGGCACATTGATCGCCTCATGAAGATAGGTTCGGCCAAACTCAGCAAACTGCTCAGAGAAGCTCATACAGAAAGTCGCTGGAAACAGGCGCACTGGAGCTGGAGAGAAGCTTGAGCTGAGAGAAGTGGACCCACGCACACAACTGCCTCTCGCTGGTAAGCAGTTTTGCGTTATGGGGAATCATACGTCCTTAGGAACAAAGACTGTCCTGGTAACCTTACAGCTCATTCTCCTTCTTAACAATCAGACAGTTTATGAGCCTGAAATATGGGACCAAACTGAGGTCAAGGTGTGGAACTCTGCAACTAAAAATGGCAAGGTTGCAGTGGGATTGCTCGGCACCTGGCGAGCAATCTCTGAGGCCTTAAAGAGCCACGTGGAGCCACAATCACAAACATGTGGCTTGCCAGATAGTGAGGGATCTGCGGGCTCCTTTACTGATCCAACTGCTATGCCATGGGCCCCTCTGCTGCTACAGCCATTGAAGGCTTTTGCTGTTACACCCCCTGCTGACCTGGACGTGCCTTTTGACCCAGGCCCTATTGGCCTTGAAAAGGAGATGGATATGCTTTTCTTCGATCTGGGAAGAATGGGATACATAAGGCCTGAAGACCGAGTTGCTTGACAACTTAAAGCAAGATATATTGTTCAAAAGGAATGGAAAATGGAGACTTGTTAGTAATCAAGAAAAGGAATGGAAAATTGTTTGTTACCTTTTCTGATCGTGAATATGTATAGGCGTACTCTATTTTAGTAAGTTATGGAACTTACAGGATTGTTTGTTACCTTTCCTGATTTTACGTATGTATAGGCATACTTGCGTTTAGTATGTAAAGCAATGTTCTGTATATTTAGAATGTTTGATGTTTCTGTGTGCGTGTTGATGGAGCGTAGACTCCCCGCACACCCAGCGCTGTTTACTTGCCTTTTATACCTTTTAGAAATATTTGTTTTATAAATATTACAAAATTCAGATTGAGTTCAGACCTCATTTATAACAGTGCGTACAGAAGGGCCTCACTCCGTGTATCTAGTTTTGGGTTAGATTTACCTAGCCTAAATTTGGGTTTCAACCAAGTAGTTGCCTAACAGGCAATTATTCAGCCTGAGCTCCTCGTTGTCAGTGGAAAGGAAAAGGCACATCTAGGGCACAGTGATATTGTATAAACTCACTTTAGGATAGAATAAAACTTGTGGTTAAAAGTTAGCGAGAACAAAGTAAACGACATCTTGTTATCTGTTGACCTTCTGTTATGTTGAAACATCTTGTTATTTGAAAACATCCCGTTATCTGTTAACCCTCAGTCAGGCTGAGACTTGAGATAACTTGAGTCAACTGTTATGTCTTGTTAACTGAGACATCCTGTTGTCTGCTGACCCCCAGTTAAACCGAAAGCCAACTCAGCATTTTTACAGCTTGGAAAACAACTGATTAAGCAAAAGGTGAAAAGTGCATCACGAGGAAGACCTACGGCCTTTCTCCCAAAGACCACTGCCCACATCCCGAAGACCCCGGCCCACAATTCTTGGAAGGCTTTGGGCAAGCACAAGGACTGATAAGCTAATTAGCATACGAAGCGAGAGTAGGCGGGGTTAGGTAATGAATATGTATAGGCACTAATAGAATATTCATTGTTTCGCTGTATAAATATGAGATAGTTTGTCACTTCGAACATGCACGATAGGCGGAAAGATCCCCCATGCGTCTAGCGCTGCAATAAAGAATATACCACTTAAGGAAATTTCGGTTTTGATCTTTAAATCAATTTGGTGACCCAGATGGGACAACCTCTCTGCCGGACCACAGGACCCGCTGGGGACAGGACTCCCTAGGGTACCCCCGGGATTTCCCGGAGGGACTCCTCGACTCACTGGATCACTGCGGAGGCAGACAAAGACCCCATCATTGTAAGTGAGTATATTCTTTATTCTGGTTTGGTTTTCCGGTAGACCGGTCATTTGGAACTGTCTGTAAGTCGGAAGGTGATCTTCTGCAAGGCAGTATTTGGTATATACTTTGTGGTAAGCACCATAAGTATATTTGGGGAACTTAAGGAAAAAGCTCGCTTTAAGGTCCATCTGGAATTGTGTTGCCTATTTTGGTTTTCTGACTCATAGAGTGTGGTATTTAACTCTGGTTATTGTTGCTGCGATTTTGGCTATTTTCTTGGTGATAATAGTAGTTTCATGACGTTGTTATAAGAAAGATATCGTTACAGTGTTACATATTTCGGTTTTCTGACCTATCGCATGTGGAATTTGATTATTGTTATTGCGACTTTGGCAATATCTTCTGGAAATAATAGTAGTTTTGTGACATCGCTATTGAAAGATACCTGCGTGCCTGCATTTTTGTAAGTGATACATGTATTCTGAAAGTGTAAACTGGAAAATGGGGGGGCAAGTAAGCAGTGAAATTCCTAAGAAAAGTACGCTGGGTTGTATTTTGAGTCATTGGAAGGATATAGGAGGGGCTCCGGTTGGAAGTGAAGATAAGAAAACTCTGATAAAATGTTGTAATCAATGATGGCTGCTTTATAAGCTGGAATGTGGAAAAAGTGGCCTTTTAATGGAGCTTTAAACTATAATACTTTGCTACAGTCAATGTTGTTTTTGAGAAGGAAAATAGGATGGAATGTTGTATACTGATGTTGTTTCAGCATCTGGGAGGGAAAAGGTATGGAATTGAGTTGGTCCCTGACTGCGCCTTTGATGTTGGCATTAGAAAAGTACAGGCTGGAGAAAGATAAAGGAAGTGTTAAAAGGGTTATTGAAAGCGTTAAAGGTGTTTGAAGTTGAATGAGCAGGGAAAGAGGATGTAGCAATGTTAACAGTTCTGCCTCAGCCCGGGGCTGAGACCTTAAAATCTTGGGTGTTAGCCCTCTGGGGCAAAGGGATCATGATGGGTCCCAGAGAATTGTCACAGAAACAGAAAAGCAGTTAACTCTTAAAACAACCTGAGTTCATGTGTGAGCTCAGATTGTCGATGGGATCGCTCAGGGAACTGTGGACAATTGCATTTCCCTGACCGACCCCCACTAAGACCCTAATCATCCTGAAAATTATGAACGGTTAAGTAAATACTAAAATCTGGACGAATTGGGAACTGAGAATATGCTTCCAACAAGGTCTAAAAGAAACCCCTGTGGAATTTTTGGACCAACCCCGAAATGTAATGGGGAAGAAAAAAAAAAACGGTTTGGACCTGGCTTCGGAGGACAAATTGACTAGCATTTTCCTAGGGTAATTGGCCCCTGATTTCAACAGGAATAATGGGGACCTGGGGAATCTACCCTAGCGGATCCTCCACTGGTTATAATGAAGTTAGGAGAGGAACAGAAGTGAAATTTCTTATTGATACGGGGCAACGTATTCAGTTCTAAATCAAGCATTAATGCCTTTACGGAATGATTATGTTAGAGTAAAAGGGTACAACCGAAAAAACTTATTTTTGTGAACCTTTGGAGTACAAGTTGCAGAAATGTTATATATGGAGTGGTAATTCGTGTCGAGAAAATGGTTGATATTAATAAAGAAGGGGGAGATTTGGGAATGTGGCCGCGGGGGTTGGAAAGCCCCATGATTGAGATAACATTAGACTCTTAACGATGAGGCCATCAGGAATATAAAAGAGTCTAGAGGGAACAAAGAAGGGTGATTCAGGAGACTCCATGCAGTCTCAGGGTTTCTTGTTCTCTAGCTGGTGTCTTGTTCTCCAGCCGATAAGGCATGGATGTTTCTGTGTGTTTGCTGTTGTTGTTACATTCAAAGTTGTTTGACCAATAAAAAAGTTGTTTTGAAAAGAACTGCTGTGGAGAGAAGGGTATAAAAGGGGAGCCTGCCCTCAAGAGAGAGAGAGAAAAAAAAAAAAAAAAGCAACACTATTGTGAGAAACACTCCGTAGCCAATAACTTAGGCTCAGGCGAGGATCTCAGTGAAGTAGTAATTTATTCGCGATTGCAATGGCGGGCGCCCCACAAGCAGGAGAGAGCGCATCTACTAGTTCCAAAACACAGTTTATATACCTTTTTATGGCAGGACCCTCCCCTGTTTCCCCACTGAGTGGGTAATCCAGATTCACAATCTATCTGATGCTTCACAAACAATGCATGGCCTTCAGTCGCCGGCCTGTTAAATTTCAAATTTCTTTTGACATTTTTACTGCTTGAAGTGGTAATGTTTCTTCACTTATCTGACTTGACTTGACACCGTGATTTTCACCTAATTGTCCTAAGGAGTCTGGTTGTCTGCATTTTACAAGGTCGCCTGCTAAACTTTCTTATCACTGTAAGCATATCTCAGTACCACATTCCCTCCTTCTAAACAATGTAACTCTGCAAAAACAACATTTCTATTCCCACAATTCCCCCCTTTTCTTTTTTTATAAACTGTTGATTTTTGCAAAAACTCTTTTTATTTTTATTTATTTATTTATTTTAAGTGTAATTTGGTAAATATCTTCCTCTTCTTCACTTTCTTTGCTCTCCATTTCCTCTAATATCATCATTTTATCTGAGTAGGGTGGTGGATCTATGGTCATTTGTTTCAATAATGCGGTTTCAATTAACCACTGGACAAGTCCCCTTACACAGGGGATAATGCAACAGCCAATAGCTGTCAAAACTCCTGCTACTACAATCAAGGATGGATGTAAATATGGACATTACCATCCCTTTCCATTTACCAAACCAAGATTTCAACCATCCTGTGATGGAAGTGTCTGCTCCTGAATTTTCTGCCAATTCATTGGCAAGGGTGGTAAGCCCTTGCAATGCTCTTGTTACTGTGCCATCCGGGGCAGTATTGTTAGGGATAAAAGTACAACAATGGTTGCCCAGCATCATGCATACACCACCCTTCTCCACGAGCATCATATCTAATGCTATCCTGTTTTCCCAAGCCATTTTGCTGATGGCATCTAGTTGTTCAGCGATTCCTCTCATCGCATCCTTGGTATAATTGATGAATCTCTGCTGATTATAATAGAAATAATTAATCCAATCCACATTTTTATTGATTGTTACCCACCAGAACAGTAACTCAAACCCTGCAGCAATTTAATTTCTGGCTTTATGTTCATCCGGAACTCCTCTAGGTACCCCAATAGAATCTATGTATACTCTATCATCAAATGATATTCCTAAGCCTCCTTTACTTCTGGGTATTTGTGATGTTTCTCTTTCAAATGCCAGGGTGAAGGGTATAGCTGATTGAACAAGTGCACAAGTGCCTTCCCAATTAGATGGTAGGGTGGACCGTAAGATCTTCCCTCCACCGTACCACCAGAGATCTGCCCTGGGGATCTCTAGTCTTGAGCAGTTTCCCATCAAGTCCTTGGTAGCACAAGGCAAATTCTCCCAGATGCCAGGTAGCACTCACACCCTGCCGTGAGAGGCAAGCTGTATGGTTACCTATAGCTGTAGAGAATGCAGGGGGAACCGCGATATTGTTATCATGCAAGAAACAGCAAAGAGAGACTTACAGGCCTCATTTCCCCAGGCAGTCTTTTCTTGGTACAATGCAATCATACATCGCATCCCTTGGGAGTCTTCGGTTCACCCCCATGGGAAGGGCACTATCTGGGCAATCGGTCATCCCGAGGCACAAGCATAGCAGTAGCTACAGTTAAGAGTCTGGACGGTATATTTGACCCATTCTATCCAGGCATTCACATCCCCATACCCTGTTTGAATCTCAAATGTTTGAACTGCCACATTTCAGAGGGCCTCCTGTTTACTCTCCTGTTTTCTCCTTGAGTTTCTCCCTTTCTCTGATGGCAATAAAGGATTGTTTCCATACAGCTATTCTCAATCTGGCTGTTGTGTCTCTCCCAGTTATTTGTTCTTTCTGCTCAATTGTCATTGGGCATTTAAATCTCCACAAGCTAACACCTCACAAGCATCAAACGTGACGGCTTGTGGTACATAACCCTCTGTCACAGTCACCCATATTTTGATGGGGTATCCCGTTTTTGCTATTATCTGGTCATGCCTTTTCCAAGTTACCAATTGACCAAGGCCTTCTCTGAGGCCTAGAATCACTAAAAACAAAATTAGTAATCGATTTTTCCCTGTCATTATTTTTAAACCTTAGGTTTCCAAGTAATTATCGATACAAAAATAAGATGTACAGTACTACTATAACAACCCCCCCTTGGGAGCACTGCAATTCACTATAGGTCTGTCCTTTCTCTCAATCACAAGTCACACTCGTTAGTTACCTGTGAAAATAAAAGGTTAGTTTACAATTGTAAGCTCTTATCCTGCTCAGAGTCCACTATGAGATTTTTCTCTTCGATTTCAACTTCCAACAAGTCTGTTGTAGGAACAGCTTCCCAGGTACTAGCGTCGACGGATGCCTTCACTCGAGTATAGTGAGTCCAACCTTTTTCCGCAGTTCTTACGGCTGTTTCAGTGGTCAGTAATTGTCCTTCCCATTCAGGCCGGAGTTGACTCTTTCCAGGTCCGATTCAGGACCCGGTTTCCTGGTGATGGTGGTGAATGGGGAATTCCAAAGGTGGGGTTTGAGCCAACAACCCACAGGTCCTGAGAGATGACAAAGAGGACAACCCCAGAATGCAGTTCTTAAGAAAACTCTCTTGTTTTGAATTGTGGTATTGTGGGAATAGAAATGTTGTTTTTGCAGAGTTACATTGTTTAGAAGGAGGGAATGTGGTACTGAGATATGCTTACAGTGATAAGAAAGTTTAGCAGGCGACCTTGTAAAATGCAGACAATCAGAGTCCTTAGGACAATTAGGTGAAAATCATGGTGTCAAGTCAAGTCAGATAAGTGAAGAAACATTACCACTTCAAGCAGTAAAAATGTCAAAAGAAATTTGAAATTTAACAGGCCGGCGACTGAAGGCCATGCATTGTTTGTGAAGCATCAGATAGATTGTGAATCTGGATTACCCACTCAGTGGGGAAACAGGGGAGGGTCCTGCCATAAAAAGGTATATAAACTGTGTTTTGGAACTAGTAGATGCGCTCTCTCCTGCTTGTGGGGCGCCCGCCATTGCAATCGCGAATAAATTACTACTTCACTGAGATCCTCGCCTGAGCCTAAGTTATTGGCTACGGAGTGTTTCTCACAATTTGGGGGCTCGTCCGGGATCCAGTCACCTACTGGGGAGCCCCACCGCCGCAGCAGCAGGAAGGCATGCCCCGCTGATTTCAGCGGTCCTGTGCATCGACGGTGGCGGTTCTGCGGAAAGCTGACAGAGGGCCCGAGACTGGTTAAAGAGGCAGGATCCGTGAAGTAGTGGGGAAAGGAAGAAGGTAGGCACTCCGGGTTTTTAAGAATCGATCCGGTAACTCTGTGCACAGACCAAGGTAAGAAATATTGAGTATTGCCTTGGGGGTCGGGTGATCTGGTGTATGGTAAGCCCTTGCACGGGGAAGTGCTGGCACTACACCAGGGGAATCTGGTGTACAGTAATCCTTGCACGGGGAAGTGCTTGGAAGTACACCAGGGAATCTGGTAAACTCAGGTGTGCGGTAACGCTGGCACGGGGAAGTGCTTGGCGGTACACCCCCATCTTTCAGTACGTTGGTGTGTGGTACACTGCAGAAGGGAAAATTCTGTAGCACATACCGGCGAGGGTTAGGAAAGATGGGAAGTACGAGTTCCAGGGAATCTGGTAAACTCATAGGTGTGCGGTAACGCTTGCACGGGGAAGTGCTTGGCGGTACACCCCCATTTTTCAGTACATTGGTGTGTGGTACACTGCAGAAGGGAAAATTCTGTAGCACATACTGGCGAGGGTTAGGAAAAATGGGAAAATATGAGTTCCAGGGGACAGGGAGATATCCCTGGGGGAGTGCCTACTAATAGTTCTTCCTGAAGAATGATAAGAAATTGGAAACATAATCCCAAAATTAGAGGGATTGTAAAAGAAAAATAATTAAAAAAAAAAAAAAGGGTTAAATATTGTGTATCAGTCTGGACAAAAGAACCAATTAAGGAAACAGCAGTATTTTGGCCAAAATACGGGTCTGATGAAAATTCAGGCTTTAAATTTATGTGTAAACAATAAGATTCCTTTTTCAGAGAAGGAGCCAAGTTATGCTCCCTATAATCTTAACATTGAACTGGTGGCAGCAGCAGTCACTCCGGGAAGGGAGACAGGGACTGTAATTAACACTGTCCCTAAAGAAGGATTGTACTCTAGGCTCTGGCAAGAATTAGAACAAGGTAGAAGATATGTTGAGAATTTTGCCTTCCCTGATACTAACAGCACTAACACTAACTGTGTATCCTCTTAGGTGAACTACCCCCTCCTCCTTACCAGCAGAGAGGTTAGGACTTTTTAAGAAGGAGAGGAAGTCTTTATTCAAGGACCCCAACAGCCTAGCTGAACAATTAGACCAGTTCCTACGACCTGATTTATACTCTTGGGGGAGGGAATTATGTCTATAAGTATGTTGTTTACAGGGAAAGAAATGGGAATGATCAGGAGGAGAGCTGCTATACAAGAATGGGAAAGAGCTCATCCTCCAGGACCAGGGGTAATACCGGCAGGGCAGAAATACCCACTTGCCAATCCTGGCTGGAATAATAATAGTGTGCAACACAGAAATCATATGAGAGACTTCGGGTTAGAATGAGAAAGTACTTGGGGATGAGACCTGAGGACCCAGTATCCCAAGGGCTCTTGAAAGTTCATTGTGTGATTAAAGTCTTGCAAAATACGCAGAAAATGCTTCAGAAGGTGGGGGAATGTAGTGAACAGTCACTGGGGGACCCTCCTGCGGGAGGCCCTGGAGGTGTGTGTCTGGAGGGGAGATAAGAAGGAAAAAAAAAAAAAAAAAAAAAAAAAAAAAAAAAAGATCGAAACTAATGGTATTGACAGTGCAGCGGGTAGTGAGGCAGAGGGTTGGAGAAAGATGAAGAAAATCTTCAGGGGGAGTCAGGGCCAGGATGGAAAGGAGAGGAAGAGAGATGAAGGAATGGCAGGCAAAGAGGGCTGCCTGTATTGTGGCCCGAGTCCTAGCAGAGACAGGCTTTGATAAGATGTTTTAAGTGTGGCCAGGCTGGCCACTTCAAATAGGAATATCTGGAGTGGAAGAAGGAGGAAAGAAGGAAAATGGGATGAAATATGCTATATTGATATGTTGTTTCAGTATCTTGGAGGGAAAAGGTACGGAATTAAGTTGGACTCTGACTGAGCCTTTGGTGCTGGTATTAGAAAAGTGCGGGCTGGAGAAAGATAAAGGAAGTGTTAAAAGTCTTGCCGAAGGTGTTAAAGGTGTGGCATGTAATATTTAACAGAGCTGTTTGAAATTGATGAGCAGGGAAAGGTGATGTAGGCGTTATCTAAGTAACAGTCTAGAAGTTTTGGTATATTTGCATATTTGCTGTGGTGTTTGTTCAGTTTCCCAAGCATCGGGGAGGGGGGAACAGCCTGCTCCACCAGGGGCCTCTCCAGCGGCCGCAGGGGGGTTTCGGCTCCAGCGCCTGGAGCGCCTCCTCCCCCTCCTTCTGCACTGACTTTGGTGTCTGCGGGGGGATTTCTCGCTCTCTCAACTGCTGTTGAGAAGCAGGTTTTTGTTTGTTTCTTTGTTTGTTTGTTTTCGTGGATGTGCTCTCACAGAGGCACGGACTGTATTGCTCATGGCTTGGCTCTGGGCAGCACTGGGCCCCTTTGGGGCCAGATGAAATTGTCCCTTATCTGCCACGGGGAGGCTTCCGGTTTTTTTTTTCTCATGGGGGCTGCCACTGCAGTTTCCCACCCCCCTACTCACAGCCCCCGAACCTTGCCATCAAACCCAATACACTGGGGAACAGCTAGGTCATTACTGACCTGTAAAGTATCAGGGATTAAATTAACTAATGAAACCCTAAAAAGTGGGGCTGGGATAACAGTGCCACTTTGGGGGGGATACCAAGCTGAGACTAGGGGATAAAATGATCACTGGGTAATTATTGTATGTACCCAAGGCAAGGACTAATCTGTTGGGAAGGGATTTGATGATTAAATTGGGCATTCAAATAGTAAATTGTTAGACTGGAATAACAGTGTTATTAATGGAGTGCTCTCTGGCCTGAGAGCAAACATACATGTATATTCACCTCTGACTGGAAAGACCCTTAAATGGGGGCGGAAGCAACAATATAGGTGGACAATTTTACCTCAGGGGTTTACAGGGCCACCTATCTATTTGGGTCAGTTTAAATAACAAAAGATTTTGGAGCAATTACAACCTCCCAAGGAGGTATTAATGTTAACAAATATGTGGATCGTTTTCTGTTGTCAGGACAGGAGAAAAGAGTTGTGAAGAAAGCTACTAACAAGCTATTCAACTTTCTGGGAAAGCAGGGCTTGAGAGTATTTAAAAAAAAAAAAAAAAAAAAAAAGTTACAATATGGCGAAAGAGAAGTCAGGTATTTAAGGCATCTAATGTCTGAGGGAAAATGAAGAATAAATCCAGAGAGGATTCAGGGAATTGTTGAAAATTAAGAAAGAACTAAAAAGTTTTAAAAGAATGATTTTTTTAAGGAATCAGGAGCCATGAAGTCTGAAGGAAAACGGATACTCCCTGATGGGAGAGAAATGCTGAATAAAGTGATAATGAGGCAAATATTAACTGGTTTACATCAAAAGAGTCATTGGGAGGTGCAAGCAATGTGTGATATTGTGCTAAGAAAGTATGTCTGTGTAGGAATATACACTTTAGGGAAGCACATATGTAGAGGATGTACCATATGTCAAAAGGTAAATAAAAAGGTGTTCTGTAACCCATTTAGAGGGGGACGGGAGCCAGGGGTTTGACCTTTCCAAAGTATACAGGTAGACTTTACTGAGTTACTTGTTTGTCCTAATTGACCACGTGACTAGATGGGTGTAAGCTTTCCTGCAAGGGTTAAAGCAGGCCTTAGAGATTGAGTGGGATTTTCACAGCCCCTGGCACCCCTCCTCTTCTGGGAAGGTGGAGCGAATGAATCAGACATTAAAGAAGCAATTAACTAAACTAGTGTTAGAAACCCAATTTCCTTGGGTAAAATGCTTACTCCTACAGGTTTAAACAGCACCAAGAAAGGATATAGGAATTTCACCATATGAGATGCTGTTCAGATTGCCCTATCTGGGCAGAAGGGATGAGATACCACAATTCAAAATAAGAGAGTTTCCTTAAGAACTGTATTCTGGGGTTGTCTTCTTCTTTGTCATCTCTCAGGACCTGTGGGTTGTTGGCTCAAACCCCACCTTTGGAATTCCCCATTCACCACCATCACCCAGGAAACCGGGTCCTGATTCGGACCTGGAAAGAGTCAACTCCGGCCTGAATGGGAAGGACAATTACTGACCGCTGAAACAGCCGTAAGAACTGCGGAAAAAGGTTGGACTCACTATACTCGAGTGAAGTCATCTGTCGACGCTAGTACCTGGGAAGCTGTTCCTACAAAAGACTTGTTGGAAGTTGAAATTGAAGAGAAAAATCTCGTAGTGGACTCTGAGCAGGATAAGAGCTTACAATGTAAACTAACCTTTTATTTTCACAGGTAACTAACGAGTGTGACTTGTGATTGAGAGAAAGAACAGACCTATAGCGAACTGAAGTGCTCCCAAGGGGGGGGTTGTTATAGTAGTAGTGTACATCTTATTTTTGTATCGATAATTATTTGGAAACCTAAGGTTTAAAAATAATGACAGGGAAAAATTGATTACTAATTTTGTTTTTAGTGATTCTAGGCCTCAGAGAAGGCCTTGGTCAATTGGTAACTTGGAAAAGGCATGACCAGATAATAGCAAAAATGGGATACCCCATCAAAATATGGGTGACTGTGACAGAGGGTTATGTACCACAAGCCGTCACGTTTGATGCTTGTGAGGTGTTAGCTTGTGGAGATTTAAATGCCCAATGACAATTGAGCAGAAAGAACAAATAACTGGGAGAGACACAACAGCCAGATTGAGAATAGCTGTATGGAAACAATCCTCTATTGCCATCAGAGAAAGGGAGAAACTCAAGGAGAAAACAGGAGAGTAAACAGGAGGCCCTCTGAAATGTGGCAGTTCAAACATTTGAGATTCAAACAGGGTATGGGGACGTGAATGCCTGGATAGAATGGGTCAAATATACTGTCCAGAGTCTCAACCGTAGCTACTGCTATGCTTGTGCCTTGGGATGACCGATTGCCCAGATAGTGCCCTTCCCATGGGGGTGGACCAAAGACTCCCAAGGGATGCGATGTATGATTGCATTGTACCAAGAAAAGACTGCCTGGGGAAATGAGGCCTGTAAGTCTCTCTTTGCTGTTTCTTGCATGATAACAATATCACAGTTCCCCCTGCATTCTCTACAGCTATAGGTAACCATACAGCTTGCCTCTCACGGCAGGGTGTGAGTGCTACCTGGCATCTGGGAGAATTTGCCTTGTGCTACCAAGGACTTGATGGGAAACTGCTCAAGACTAGAGATCCCCAGGGCAGATCTCTGGTGGTACGGTGGAGGGAAGATCTTATGGTCCACCCTACCATCTAATTGGGAAGGCACTTGTGCACTTGTTCAATCAGCTATACCCTTCACCCTGGCATTTGAAAGAGAAACATCACAAATACCCAGAAGAAGTAAAGGAGGCTTAGGAATATCATTTGATGATAGAGTATACATAGATTCTGTTGGGGTACCTAGAGGAGTTCGGGATGAATATAAAGCCAGAAATTAAATTGCTGCAGGGTTTGAGTTACTGTTCTGGTGGGTAACAATCAATAAAAATGTGGATTGGATTAATTATTTCTATTATAATCAGCAGAGATTCATCAATTATACCAAGGATGCGATGAGAGGAATCTCTGAACAACTAGATGTCATCAGCAAAATGGCTTGGGAAAACAGGATAGCATTAGATATGATGCTTGTGGAGAAGGGTGGTGTATGCGTGATGCTGGGCAACTGTTGTACTTTTATCCGTAACAATACTGCCCCGGATGGCACAGTAACAAGAGCATTGCAAGGGCTTACCACCCTTGCCAATGAATTGGCAGAAAATTCGGGAGCAGACACTTCCATCACAGGATGGTTGAAATCTTGGTTTGGTAAATGGAAAGGGATGGTAACGTCCATATTTACATCCTCAATTATAGTAGCAGGAGTTTTGACAGCTATTGGCTGTTGCATTATCCCCTGTGTAAGGGGACTTGTCCAGCGGTTAATTGAAACCACATTATTGAAACAAATGACCATAGATCCACCACCCTACTCAGATAAAATGATATTAGAGGAAATGGAGAGCAAAGAAAGTGAAGAGGAAGATATTTACCAAATTACACTTAAAATAAATAAATAAATAAATAAAAATAAAAAGAGTTTTTGCAAAAATCAACAGTTTATAAAAAAAGAAAAGGGGGGAATTGTGGGAATAGAAATGTTGTTTTTGCAGAGTTACATTGTTTAGAAGGAGGGAATGTGGTACTGAGATATGCTTACAGTGATAAGAAAGTTTAGCAGGCGACCTTGTAAAATGCAGACAATCAGAGTCCTTAGGACAATTAGGTGAAAATCATGGTGTCAAGTCAAGTCAGATAAGTGAAGAAACATTACCACTTCAAGCAGTAAAAATGTCAAAAGAAATTTGAAATTTAACAGGCCGGCGACTGAAGGCCATGCATTGTTTGTGAAGCATCAGATAGATTGTGAATCTGGATTACCCACTCAGTGGGGAAACAGGGGAGGGTCCTGCCATAAAAAGGTATATAAACTGTGTTTTGGAACTAGTAGATGCGCTCTCTCCTGCTTGTGGGGCGCCCGCCATTGCAATCGCGAATAAATTACTACTTCACTGAGATCCTCGCCTGAGCCTAAGTTATTGGCTACGGAGTGTTTCTCACAGTATCTCATCCCTTCTGCCCAGATAGGGCAATCTGAACAGCATCTCATATGGTGAAATTCCTATATCCTTTCTTGGTGCTGTTTAAACCTGTAGGAGTAAGCATTTTACCCAAGGAAGTTGGGTTTCTAACACTAGTTTAGTTAATTGCTTCTTTAATGTCTGATTCATTCGATCCACCTTCCCAGAAGAGGAGGGGTACCAGGGGCTGTGAAAATCCCACTCAATCTCTAAGGCCTGCTTTAACCCTTGCAGTAAAGCTTACACCCATCTAGTCACGTGGTCAATTAGAACAAACAAGTAACTCAGTAAAGTTTACCTGTATACTTTGGAAAGGTCAAACCCCTGGCTCCCGTCCCCCTCTAGATAGGTTACAGAAGACCTTTTTATTTACCTTTTGACATATGGTACATCCTCTACATATGTGCTTCCCTAAAGTGTATATTCCTATACAGACATACTTTCTTAGCACAACATCACACATTGCTTGCACCTCCCAATGACTCTTCTGATGTAAACCAGTTAATATTTGCCTCATTATCACTTTATTCAGCATTTCTCTCCCATCAGGGAGTATCGATTTTCCTTCAGACTTCATGGCTCCTGATTCCTTAAAAAAATCTTTCTTTTAAAACTTTTTAGTTCTTTCTTAATTTTCAACAATTCCCTGAATCCTCTCTGCATTTATTCTTTGTTTTCCTTCAGACATTAGATGCCTTAAATACCTGACTTCTCTTTCTCCATATTGTAATTTTTTTTTTTTAATACTCCCAAGCCCTGCTTTCCCAGAAAGCTGAATAGCTTGTTAGTAGCTTTCTTCACAACTCTTTTCTCCTGTCCTGACAATAGAAAACGATCCACATATTTGTTAACATTAATACCTCCTTGGGAGGTTGTAATTGCTCCAAAATCTTTTTTTAGAACTTACCCAAATAGATAGGTGGCCCTGTAAACCTCTGAGGTAAAATTGTCCACCTATATTGTTGCTTCCGCCCCCATTTCAGGGTCTTTCCAGTCAGAGGTGAATATACATGTATGTTTGCTCTCAGGGCCAGAGAGCACTCCATTCATAACACTGTTATTCCAGTCTAACAATTTACTATTTGAATGCCCAATTTAATCATCAAATCCCTTCCCAACAAGTTAGTCCCTGCCTTGGGTACATACAATAATTACCCAGTGATCATTTTATCCCCTAGTCTCAGCTTGGTATCCCCCAAAAGTGGCACTGTTATCCCAGCCCCTTCTACCCCCATCACTTTTTAGGGTTTCATTAGTTAATTTAATCCCTGATGCTTTACAAGTCAGTAATGACCTAGCTGTTCCCCAGTGGATTGGGTTTGATGGCAAGGTTCGGGGGGGTGTGAGGGGTGTAGGGGTGAGAAACTGCAGTGGCAGCCCCCGTGAGAAAAACCCAGAAACCTCCCCGTGGCAGATAAGGGACAATTTCATCTGGCCCCAAAGGGGCCCAGTGCTGCCCAGAGCCAAGCCATGAGCAATACAGTCCGTGCCTCTGTGAGAGCACATCCACGAAAACAAACAAACAAAGAAACAAACAAAAACCTGCTGCTCAACAGCAGTTGGGAGAGCGAGAACCCCCCCCCCCCGCAGACACCTAAGTCAGTGCAGAAGGAGGGGGAGGAGGTGCTCCAGGCGCTGGAGCCGAAGCCCCCCTGCGGCCGCTGGAGAGGCCCCTGGTGGAGCAGGCTGTTCCCCCCTCCCCGATGCTTGGGAAACTGAACAAACACCACAGCAAATATGCAAATATACCAAAACTTCTAGACTGTTACTTAGATAATGCCTACATCCTCTTTTCCTGCTCATTCAACTTCAAACAGCTCTGTTAAATATTACATGCCACACCTTTAACACCTTCAGCAACCCTTTTAACACTTCCTTTATCTTTTTCCAGCCTGTACTTTCCTAATACCAGCACCAAAGGCTCAGTCAGGGTCCAACTTAATTCCATACCTTTTCCCTCCAAGATACTGAAAGAACATATCAATATAGCATATTTCACCTCATTTTCCTTCTTTCCTCCTTCTTCCACTCCAGATATTCCTATTCGAAGTGGCCAGCCTGGCCACACTTAAAACATCTTATCAAAGCCTGTCCCTGCTAGGACTCGGGCCACAACACAGGCAGCCTTCTTTGCCTGCCATTCCTTCATCTCTCTTCCTCCCCTTTCCATCCTGGCCCTGACTCCCCCTTAAAATTTTATTCATCTTTCTCCAACCCTCTGCCTCACTACCTGCTGCACTGTCAATACCATTAGTTTCGCTCTCTCTTTTTTTTTTTTTTTTCCTTCTTATCTCCCCTCCAGACACACACCTCCAGGGCCTCCCGCAGGAGGGTCCCCCAGTGACTGTTCACTACATCCTCCCACCTTCTGAAGCATTTTCTGCGTATTTTACCAGGCTTTAATCACACAATGAACTTTCAAGAGCCCTTGGGATACTGGGTCCTCAGGTCTCATCCCCAAGTACTTTCTCATTCTGACCCCCAAGTCTCTCATATGATTTCTGTGTTGCACACTATTATTATTCCAGCCAGGATTGGCAAGTGGGTATTTCTGCCCTGCCGGTATTACCCCTGGTCCTGGAGGATGAGCTCTTTCCCATTCTTGTATAGCAGCTCTCCTCCTGATCATTCCCATTTCTTTCCCTGTAAACAACATACTTATAGACATAATTCCCTCCCCCAAGAGTATAAATCAGGTCGTAGGAACTGGTCTAATTGTTCAGCTAGGCTGTTGGGGTCCTTGAATAAAGACTTCCTCTCCTTCTTAAAAGTCCTAACCTCTCTGCTTGTAAGGAGGAGGGGTAGTTCACCTAAGAGGATACACAGTTAGTGTTAGTGCTGTTAGTATCAGGGAAGGCAAAATTCTCAACATATCTTCTACCTTGTTCTAATTCTTGCCAGAGCCTAGAGTATGATACTTCTTTAGGGACAGTGTTAATTACAGTCCCTGTCTCCTTTCCTGGAGTGACTGCTGCTGCCACCAGTTCAATGTTAAGATTATAGGGAGCATAACTTGGCTCCTTCTCTGAAAAAGGAGTCTTATTGTTTACACATAAATTTAAAGCCTGAATTTTCATCAGACCCGTATTTTGGCCAAAATACTGCTGTTTCCTTAATTGGTTCTTTTGTCCAGACTGATACACAATATTTAACCTTTTTTTTTTTTTTTTTTAATTACTTTTCTTTTACAATCCCTCTAATTTTGGGATTATGTTTCCAATTTCTTATCATTCTTCAGGAAGAACTATTAGTAGGCACTCCCCCAGGAACTCATATTTTCCCATTTTTCCTAACCCTCGCCAGTATGTGCTACAGAAATTTCCCTTCTGCAGTGTACCACACACCAATGTACTGAAAAATGGGGGTGTACCGCCAAGCACTTCCCCGTGCAAGCGTTACTGCACACCTGAGTTTACTGGTGTACTTCCAAGCACTTCCCCGTGCAAGGATTACCGTACACCAGATTCCCCTGGTGTAGTGCCAGCACTTCCCCGTGCAAGGGCTTACCATACACCAGATCACCCGACCCCCAAGGCAATACTCAATATTTCTTACCTTGGTCTGTGCACAGAGTTACCGGATCGATTCTTAAAAACCCGGAGTGCCTACCTTCTTCCTTTCCCCACTACTTCACGGATCCTGCCTCTTTAACCAGTCTCGGGCCCTCTGTCAGCTTTCCGCAGAACCGCCACCGTCGATGCACAGGACCGCTGAAATCAGCGGGGCATGCCTTCCTGCTGCTGCGGCGGTGGGACTCCCCAGTAGGTGACTGGATCCCGGACGAGCCCCCAAATTGTGAGAAACACTCCGTAGCCAATAACTCAACAAATCAACAGTTCGTCTGTCCTACTTTAAGCACTAGTGGAGGGAAAACGAACGATGCTGTGAAATGTGTTCATCTGATTCGTGTCAATATGGAACAATGCTAGGGCTGCATGGTATGATGAATGTGACCTTCATCAAAGGAAGGGTTAAAAGAGTTGTTGAAGGTGTTAAAGGTGTGGCATGTAGTATTTGACAGAGCTGTTTGAAGTTGAATGAGCAGGAAAAGAGGATGTAGGAATGTTCATAGTTCCGCCTCAACCCGAGGCCGAGATCTAGAGAGTTGTCACCGAAACAGAAAAGCAGCTAACTCTTAAAACAACCTGAGTTCATGTGTGAGCTCAGATTGCCAGTGGGACCTCTCAGGGAACTGTTGACAACTGCATTCCCCTGACCGACCCCACGCTGAGACTATAGTCACCCCGGAAATAATAAATGGTAAATACCAAAATCTGTTTAAATTGGGAATTGAGAATCTGTTCCAACAAGGTCCAAAAGAAACCCCTATGGAATTTTTGGACCAACTTTGAAATGCAATGGAAAACAAAACAAAACAAACAAACTAAACTGGAGAAAATAGGGGCTAAGTTAGAACAAGGAAAATGGACACTGCCAGACAGGCGAGAGAGATTGCCAAAAGCTTATGCGAAGCAAATATTGGAACGTTTGCATGCACAGACACATTGGGGTACAAAGGTGTGAAGTGATCATTTACTAAAACAATTTGGTTGTATTGTTGTTTTTTTTTTTTTGAAATAGCAAAGCAAATTACACAACGTTGCTTAACTTGTCAGAAGATAAATAAGAAAGTGTTTTGACAAGCAGCCACTGACAAGCAGCCACGGGAGGGAGAAAAACAGCTTATAGGCCTTTTGAGAAAGTACAAGTTGATTTCACTGAATTGCCCAAGGTAGGGAGGATAAAATATCTATTGGTAATAGTAGATCATTTAACACAATGGGTAGAAGCTTATCCCGTAGCATGAGCTACGGCACAAATGGTGGTAAAAATTCTATTAGAACACCTGATACCTAGATATGGGATAATCCAGTACATTGATTCTGATCAAGGCACACACTTTACTTCTAAAATAATAAAATTATTACGTCAATCATTAGATATTCAGTGGGAATACCATACTCCGTGGCACCCACAAAGCTCAGGGAAAGTAGAAAGATTGAATCAAACAATAAAACAACAATTGGCTAAATTAATAATCGAGACACAAATGCCCTAGACAAAATGCTTACCATTGGCACTTCTAAACGTAAGAACTAAACCACACAGTGAGACTGGATTATCACCATATGAAATGTTATATGGTATGCCTTCTTCTCAAGGGATGCCTCTAGGGAACAATGTAGTTGAGGATCATAGCATCCAGAAATATATAATTACTATTGGAAGGAGATTACAAGAGCTAAGAGAAATTGGAATGATGGCTCAAACACCACCTTTAGGATTTGCTATTCATAAGATACAACCAAGAGACAAGGTCTTAATAAAAAAAAACCTGGAGGGAAGAATCACTGAACCCCCGATGGGAGGGACTGTACCTTGTTTTACTGACTACTGAAACAGCTGTGAGAACAGCAGAAAGGGGTTGGACCCACGCATCCAGAATAAAAGGACCAGTAACTACCAAAACTTGGAGGGTTGAGTCTGCTCCTGGGGAACTGAAACTAAAGCTAAAGAAGAACTAATATTCTGGCAACGAGGCTCTGCATGAATTAAGGGCACCAGATAAAGAGGACAAGCCTGAAGGGAGGAAAGGGAGAAGGCAAGACCGGGGCAGGACCCTCCACTGCGGTGTGTATGGCCTACCGAGGGAGGCAACCCCTATGGGTATTGACTGCTGAGTGAGAGGGCCTCGACTGGACTTCTCCCACACTAAGGTCAGGTTGTCCCGAGAAAATAACATAAGAACCTCTTTTTTTAAACCCATATAAAATTGTGATTTGTTTTCCAGGAGCTGGATCACCCCAACAGGCTGAATGGTAACACAAGCCTGAATCGACCCTGAAAGCGGGCCCAACCCCTTGATTGAAGGTGTTTGCCTATTATGATCCAGCTATGTGGGCAGAAGACAGATCCTGGGGCTATAGGACCCCAATATATATGCTTAATAGAATAATTAGGTTACAAGCTGTAATAGAAATAGTTGTAAATAAAACCAGAGATGCACTTGGATTAATTGCAAAGCAAAATACCAAGATGAAAACTGTTTTGTATCAAAATCGCTTAGCTTTGGATTATTTACTAGCACAAGAAGGAGGAAAATTTAACTTTAGTAATGGCTGTTCAAAGATTGATGATGAGGGTGTTTCTTCCTAGTAGCTGATAGAATGCTATGTTTTGGCTTAGGATGAGAAGAGTACTGATAACATGCTGATGTTTTAATTGTTGCAGAGCAGTGCTTACACCAAGCCAAGGACGTCTCAGCTTCTCACTGTCCTGCCAACGGGCAGGCTGGGGTTGCAAGAGCTGGGAGGAGGGCCGGACTGCTCGGGGTTAGGCTGGGCATCGGACAGCGGATGGCTTCACTTTCCTGTTTCTCCCCCATCCCAGAGAGGGAGGGGGGGAGGTGAGCGAACGGCCATGTGGTGTTTAGCTGCCAGCTGGGTTAAACCACAACAGAAAGAAAAGCTGTAAATGAACTTGTAAAGGAAATGAAGAAAATTGCACGTCTGTCGTGGTTTAACCCGGCCGGCAGCTAAACACCACACAGCCATTCGCTCACCCTCCCCCCTCCCTCTCTGGGACGGGGGAGAGAAATGGAAAGTGAAGCCCGTGAGTTGAGATAAAGACAGTTTAATAAGACAGGAAAATAATAATAATAATAACAATACAATGATGATAATAGTACTACTAATAATAATATGTACAAACAAGTGATGCACAGTGCAATTGCTCACCACCCGCTGACCGATGCCCAGCCTAACTCCGAGCAGTCCGTCCCCCTCCCCTGGCTAGCCACCCCTATATATTGTTTAGCATGACGTCAGATGGTATGGAATACCCCTTTGGCTAGTTTGGGTCACCTGTCCTGGGTCTGTCCCCTCCCAGCTCTTACTGCACCCCCAGCCTGCCTGTTGGCAGGACAGAGCGAAAGGCTGAGGTGTCCTTGGCTTGGCATAAGCACTGCTCTGCAACAATTAAAACATCGGGGTGTTATCAGCACTCTTCTCATCCTAAGCCAAAACACAGCATTCCACCAGCTACCAGGAAGAAAATTAATTCTGTTCTAACTGAAACCAGGACATCTATCCACCCCTTATTCCATACCATTTATGTCATGCTCAGGTTACACTCTTTTCCATACATTCTAATTAGTCACCTATAGTAGTCATAGTAGTGATAACATACAGTATTATATAGTAATTAACATGGTACAATTCAGTTCATGGGCTATTCTCACCCAGTATTAAATCTCCTTGAGGTACACACCGGACCTCTCCGTTCTTTTGCATCACCCACCAAGTATATCCAGGTCCCTGAGCGAAAACAATTCCACGAATGGGTTTGCCTTTTCCTGAGGCAGAAGTAGCCCAGACTGTTTTACCCAGCATATTTCTTACATGCACTACAGGAACTTTATCCCCATCTACAGTACGTAACAGGTTTGATTGGGCAGGTCCAGCTCGGTTGGCAGATCCCCTAGTATTGAGTAACCAGGTGGCCTTTGCCAAATGCGTATCCCAGTTTTTGAATGTCCCAGCGCCCATTGCTTTCAATGTAGTCTTTAACAGTCCATTGTATCGTTCAACTTTCCCGGAGGCTGGTGCATGATAGGGGATGTGATACACCCACTCAATACCATGTTCTTTGGCGCAAGTGTCTATAAGGTTGTTTCGGAAATGAGTCCCATTGTCTGACTCTATTCTTTCTGGGGTACCATGTCGCCATAGGACTTGCTTTTCAAGGCCCAGGATAGTGTTCCGGGTGGTGGCATGAGGCACAGGATATGTTTCCAGCCATCCGGTGGTTGCTTCCACCATTGTAAGTACGTGGCGCTTGCCATTGCGAGTTTGAGGGAGTGTGATGTAATCAATCTGCCAGGCCTCTCCATATTTATATTTCAGCCATCGTCCTCCATACCAAAGAGGCTTTGACCGTTTGGCTTGCTTGATTGCAGCACATGTTTCACAGTCATGAATAACCTGTGCTATAGCGTCCATGGTCAGGTCCACCCCTCGATCACGAGCCCATCTGTATGTTGCATCTCTACCTTGATGGCCTGAGGTGTCATGGGCCCATCGGGCTATAAATAATTCACCTTTATGCTGCCAATCCAGATCCACCTGAGCTACTTCAATCTTAGCAGCCTGATCCACCTGCTGATTATTCTGATGTTCTTCAGTAGCCCGATTCTTGGGCACACGAGCGTCTACGTGACGTACTTTCACAGCCAGGTTCTCTACCCGAGCAGCAATATCTTGCCACAATGCAGCAGCCCAGATGGGTTTGCCCCTGCGCTGCCAGTTGTTTTGCTTCCATTGCTGTAACCATCCCCACAGGGCATTTGCTACCATCCATCAATCAGTGTAGAGATAGAGAACTGGCCATTTTTCTCGTTCAGCAATGTCTAAAGCCAGCTGAGTGGCCTTCACTTCTGCAAACTGACTCGAGTCACCTTCTCCCTCAGCAGCTTCTGCAACTCGTGGTGTAGGACTCCATATAGCAGCCTTCCATCTCCGATGCTTTCCCACAATACGACAGGACCCATCAGTGAACAGGGCATATTTCTTCTCATTCTCTGGTAACTGGTTGTACAGTGGGGCTTCTTCAGCACGACCCACCTCCTCCTCTGATGATATCCCAAAGTATTTGCCTTCTGGCCAGTCCATAATCACCTCCAAGATTCCTGGGCGACTGGGGTTTCCTATTCGAGCCCGCTGAGTAATCAGTGCAACCCACTTGCTCCATGTAGCATCAGTTGCATGATGCGTAGAAGAGACCCTTCCCTTGAACATCCAGCCTAGTACCAGCAATCGGGGTGCTAGGAGGAGCTGCGCTTCAGTACCGACCACCTCCGAAGCAGATCGAACTCCTTCATATGCTGCCAATATCTCCTTTTCAGTTGGAGTATAGCGAGCCTCAGATCCTCTGTATTCCCGACTCCAAAACCCCAGGGGCCGACCTCGAGTTTCCCCAGGTTCTTTCTGCCAGAGGCTCCAGGTGGGGCCGTTCTCCCCGGCTGCGGTGTAGAGCACATTCTTTACATCTGGTCCTGTTCGAACTGGCCCAAGGGCTACTGCATGGACTATTTCCTGCTTGATTTGTTCAAAGGCTTGTCGTTGTTCAGGGCCCCATTCAAACTCATTCTTCTTACGGGTTACTTGGTAGAGCGGGTTTACAATCAGACTGTAATTTGGGATGTGCATTCTCCAAAACCCCACAACACCTAGGAAAGTCTGTGTTTCTTTTTTGATAGTTTGTGGAGACATAGCTGTTATTTTGTTGATCACATCCATTGGGATTTGATGACGTCCATCTTGCCATTTTATTCCTAAAAACTGGATCTCTCGTGCAGGTCCTTTAACTTTATTTTGGTTTATGGCAAAACCGTCTTTCAGAAGGATTTGGACTATTTTCTTTCTTTTCTCGAAAACTTCCTCTGCTGTGTCACCCCACACAATAATGTCATCGATGTACTGCAGGTGTTCAGGAGCTTCCCCCTGCTCCAGCGCAGACTGGATCAGTCCATGGCAAATGGTAGGGCTGTGTTTCCACCCCTGGGGCAGCCGATTCCAAGTATATTGGACTCCCCTCCAAGTGAAGGTAAATTGTGGCCTGCACTCTGCTGCTAGAGGGATGGAGAAAAATGCATTAGTGATATCAATTGTGGCGTACCACTTGGCTGCCTTCGATTCAAGTTCGTACTGAAGTTCCAGCATGTCCGGCACTGCAGCACTCAGTGGTGGCGTCACTTCGTTCAGGCCACGATAGTCCACTGTTAGTCTCCACTCGCCATTAGACTTTCGCACTGGCCATATGGGACTATTGAAAGGTGAATGAGTGTTGCTGATCACTCTTTGGCTCTCCAATTGATGAATTAGCTTATGGATGGGAATCAGGGAGTCTCGGTTGGTGCGATATTGCTGCCGGTGCACAGTTGTGGTAGTAATTGGCACTTGCCATTGGCACTTCGACCCTCAGCAACCCCACAACAGAGGGGTCCTCTGAGAGACCAGGCAAGGTAGATAATTGTTTAATGCCCTCTGTCTCTACGGCAGCTATACCAAAAGCCCACCGGAACCCTTTTGGGTCCTTGAAATATCCTCTTCTAAGATAGTCTATGCCAAGGATACAGGGAGCATCTGGGCCAGTCACAATGCGGTGCTTTTCCCACTCATTCCCAGTCAGACTCACTTCAGCCTCCAATACAGTCAACTGCTGAGATCCCCCTGTCACTCCACAAATACAGATGGGCTCTGGTCCTTTATAGCTCGATGGCATTATAGTACATTGTGCACCGGTGTCTACTAAAGCCTTATACTTCTGTGCGTCTGACGTGCCAGGCCATCGAATCCATACAGTCCAATAAACTCGATTGTCCCTTTCCTCCCCCTGGCTGGAGGCAGGGCCCCCCTAATCCTGGTCAGAATCTTCTTCGTTTCTGTGTTTGAAGGACTGTCTGCTGGAAGTTGGAGCAGCAAACTTTTCAGAGAATCCCTTTTTCCTGATTGTTTTCTTTTGCAACTCACGTACCCGTGCCTCTAGGGTCGCGGTAGATTTTCCATCCCATTTTCTCATGTCCTCTCCATGGTCTCGTAAGTAAAACCACAGGGTGGCACGGGGTGAGTACCCACCATATCGTCTTCCTTGTGTGGATGAACGCCTACCCCTGATAGCTGAGACACTGCTTTGTACAGGTGCGGAGGAGAAT
The DNA here is from genome assembly GCF_009819795.1 of Aythya fuligula. NCBI lineage: Eukaryota > Metazoa > Chordata > Aves > Anseriformes > Anatidae > Aythya > Aythya fuligula. The sequence continues at coordinate 5,369,249 of NC_045594.1, read as the reverse complement.
AATCTCTCTTCAAGTTGGTGAACCTTTTCAGAAAGTTTCTCCCAAGTGTTCTCTTTTGGTCGGTGGACACTGGTTGGTTCAGGTTGGGAGGACAATAGATTCTCTTCAAGTTGGTGAACCTTTTCAGAAAGTTTCTCCACAGCTGAGACGCAGGCCTGTAAGGAAGAGGAGAGACTTTCTTCGTACTGCCGGAGTTGTTTAGCCACTTCATCCACTGTGGGTTCCTCATCCTCTTTCCAGGCCATTATTGCCAATGAGCTGGCATATGATGATGGTGCACTCCGTACAAACTTCCGCCACATGGGTCGTGTACACCTGACTTCATCTGGATCTTTAGATGTTTGTCTGAGGTCTGGATCCTCATAAATCACCTCCCGTACGGCTAATTCCCTCAGGTACTGGATTCCCTTCTCCATAGTGGTCCACTTGCCTGGTAGACATAAAAGTTCTTCCTTGAAGGGATACCTTTCCCTCACAGCTGACAGGAGACGCCTCCAGAGGCTGTGAGATTGTGCTCCATCTGCAATTGCTTTGTCAATGCCTGCGTCTCTAGCAAGGGATCCCAGTCACTTGGCTTCCCTGCCTTCTAATTCCACACAATTGGCTCCAGTGTCCCAGCATCGGAGCAGCCAGGTGACAAGCTGCTCACCTATACAGCGACCAAAATCTTTTCGCACATCTCGTAGCTCACGCTCGTATAGGTTTCGGGTAGTTACTGTTGATTTTTCGGCATCCTCATCTTCCTCCTCCTGAATCCTTGATGGCCCAGCGTCATCGTCGTCTCCGTCGTCTCTATACCTAGATTTGGCAGAAGACTCTCTGCGTTCTAAACGACCTGAATCTCTATACCATTTTTTCACCTTCTCTACAGGGGCAGCTTGCACTGCTACTGCTCGTTTCTCTGACCTTGTTACAGGGTCTGCCACAGAGGTTGGAATACCCTCTGCAGGGTCAACTTGCACTGCTACAGCTCGTTTCTCTGACCCCGTTACAGGGTCTGCCACAGGGGTTGGAATACCCTCTGCAGGGTCAACTTGCACTGCTACAGCTCTTTTCTCTGACCCAGCCACAGGAGCTGGAGCGGCTGCAGGAGCTGGAGCGGCTGTAGGAACTGGAGTTGGAGCAGTTGCAGGAGCTGGGACTGGAGTAGCGGCAGGAGCTGGAGCAGTTGCAGGAGCTGAAACTGGAGCGACTGCAGGAGCTGGGACTGAAGTGGCTGCAGGAGCTGGAACTGGAGCGGCTGCAGGAGCTGGGACTGGAGCGGCTGCAGGAGCTGGAACAGGAGTGGCTGCAGGAGCGGGGACTGGAGCGGCTGCAGGAGCTGGGACTGGTGCGGCTGCAGGAGCTGGAACAGGAGTGGCTGCAGGAGCTGGGACTGGAGCGGCTGCAGGAGCTGGGACTGGAGCGGCTGCAGAGTCCACCGTAGGGGTCACAGTGGCTGTTGGATCTGTCACAGGGCTTGGAGTGGCCGCAGGGTCTGACACTAAGTTGATAGCAGTATCAATGGCAGCTCGATAGGCATGAGCCAGGCCCCAGCATGTTACAATGATTTGTGTTACTTTGGAACTGCCAGAATCGTGACACCTTTTTTTCAAGCATTCTGCCAGTTTTTGAGGATTTTGCAGTTGTTCAGGGGTGAATTTCCAAAACACTGGGGGTGCCAACTGCTCTAGATGCCTGCCCATATCCTCCCATACTCCCTGGCACCCACAACTATACTGCCTCCGGGCAGATCTCCGGATGAGCTTCCTAAGTAGTTGTTTAACTTTAAGCAGAATCTGAAGTGCATTCAGGAGGCAGAACAACAGGACTATGCTGGTCTGAGTATCCCAAGGATATTCAATATCTTGGAGAGCTATTGTAACAAGCTCGGAGGATAAGAGGGTGGTGAAGGAGGAAGGCAGAGTGATCCAGGAGGATACAGGGGTGGTGAAGGAGAAAGGGAGAGTGATCAAGTAAGAAAAAATATCTTCCCCTTTCCCCTCCACAGATTGACTCCCTAATGGAAAAAAACAATAGGTACAATTGCTAATAGTTTCCAAGATACAGTTTCCAAAATACAGAGTCGATGATGTTACTGAGTACAAATACCAAGTTAGAGTCATGACCAGATATCTCATCGTCTCATAAGCCATTGCTACAACACTCAGTACCATAATGATCTGAAACCAGGGCCCGGAGAGGATAAACAACATGACAGAGAGCACATACGGAAAATAATGTGCTATAATACTCAATTTGGAAAACAGGCGCAGCAGAGTTGAGATTAAAGCAATCAGCATTATGACAAGTGACTATTAAGCAGGTTTAATACTTAAACCAATTTTAGTTTAACACACTCTGGTCAGATCTGCCATTATCTCAACCTTTCGGGCCCCACGTTGGGCGCCAAAAAAGACTGTCGTGGTTTAACCCGGCCGGCAGCTAAACACCACGCAGCCGTTCGCTCACCCTCCCCCCTCCCTCTCTGGGACGGGGGAGAGAAATGGAAAATGAAGCCCGTGAGTTGAGATAAAGACAGTTTAATAAGACAGGAAAATAATAATAACAAAATAATAATAACAATAACAATAATAATAATACAATGGTGATAATAGGAAAATAATAATAATATGTACAAACAAGTGATGCACAATGCAATTGCTCACCACCCGCTGACCGATGCCCAGCCTAACCCCGAGCAGTCCGTCCCCCTCCCCCCAGCTAGCCACCCCTATATATTGTTTAGCATGACGTCAGATGGGATGGAATACCCCTTTGGCTAGTTTGGGTCACCTGTCCTGGGTCTGTCCCCTCCCAGCTCTTACTGCACCCCCAGCCTGCCTGTTGGCAGGACAGAGCGAAAGGCTGAGGTGTCCTTGGCTTGGTATAAGCACTGCTCTGCAACAATTAAAACATCGGGGTGTTATCAGCACTCTTCTCATCCTAAACCAAAACACAGCATTCCACCAGCTACTAGGAAGAAAATTAATTCTGTTCTAACTGAAACCAGGACACCTACATATTCATTCTTAATCAATCGCTCTCTAATTTCTGATCCCATGTTTCATGATGGCCTCATCGTTAAGAGTCTGATGTTATCATCAACCATGGGGACTGTCGACCCCCATGGCCACACTCCCACATCTCCCCCTTCTTTATTAACATCAACCATCTTCTTGACATGAATTATTACTTCATATATCACAGTCACAATCTGGGCCATAAGGTGTTTTGATCTGGTTCTCAGGGTCCGAGGGGCTCCTATTATCTGGAGGCCTAAGCGCAGCACAGGCACAGGACATCGCAAATGTAGCATATATTCATTCTTAATCAATCGCTCTCTAACTTCTAATCCCATGTTTCAGTAGGTTGATAGTTGGACTAGACGATTTTGGAGGGCTTTTCCAACCCTAATGACTCCATGATTCACTCAGGCTGCGGAGCGGGCCCCGTTCCCCCCACAGCCACCCGTTTGCCGCTATGGCAACGGTAGGGCGGGGCCGCCATTTTGTGTCCGCCCCATCGGGGCCTCCTTATCCTTCAACGTCCCACTCGAGCGCCACTCCCTCCTTTTGGCGCGTCGCGGCGGTGTCATGGCGTTCACGCTGTACTCGCTGCTGCAGGCCGGGCTGCTCGTCGTCAACGCTGTCGCCGTGCTGCACGAGGAGCGCTTCCTCCGCAACGGTGAGTCGCCGCTACCCTGCCCGCCCTCAGCGCCGCCAGCCCCGGGCCCCGTCCTGTCCCCCGCCCCCCCCCCCCCCCGCCACGGTCCCGGGCCCCGTCTCTGAAGATGGCGGCTGGGCTCCTGTCACTGCTTTGTGTCCCCTTTTTCTATTCCCTTCTTGTTGTTTCCTTCCCCTTCTCCCCTGTATGTTTCTGAGCTGTTTTGAGAGAGGGAGTTAGGAGAATCTTATCAAGTAGTGATAGAGCGCTGACCACATTAAATTAGGATGCTACTTAGTGTCTTTGCTAATTATGGTGCATTGTGCAAATTAACTAAAGCAAGAAGCCTTGGGCCCCTTACCAAGGCCAGTCTCCTAATAAGAGTGTGAGCCTATCTTAAGAAACTGGCAGAAACTGGTCCTGCAGATGGACAAGAGCCAAGGAGCAACTGAGTCTGCGCAAAGACAAGATGTCAACCATCAGTGATGAGGAAGAGTCATCAATCTTCATCCCCACGACCCCCGAGGGCCACCACCAGGAGACACTGCGCAAGTGCAGATGGGAGGAGTTTATGGAATTGACTCCTTGGAACTAACTTTAATACGAAGCGGGGACAGGTTATGAATATGTACAGCCGTATTGTGAAACTTCATGCATATGTAACTCTTTACTGCATAGAACCAAGGCAAGTTGCCGCGTCAGGTGCGCACGACTTTGGCGGGACTACCCCCTGTGCTGCCCAGCGCCGAATAAACATACCTACTTTACAGTCTTATTGATTGTGGAGTCTGTTTTCCTCAAGTCAGTTTGGTGAGCCAGCCAGGAGACACTCTGCTCGGCTGTGGGATTGACTGCAGAGTGGACGCCCCTAGGTGCACCCCGAGTATTTTCCTCGGAGGAGCCTCCACTATCAGCCGCACACTGCGGAAGCAGACAAAAACCTCCTGAAGCCACAGACAAAAGGTATGTTTTACAGTAGAGGAAGGGCCTGTAAGTCGTACGCGTGGACAGGGCAGCTGGTAAATCACACAGAGACATCTGGCGTGCAGCACAGTCCCCATATGGGAGGAGGGTACTCTACAGGCTGACCGGTAGAGCGGCCACTAGCGATCTTGGGAGTAGATTGAGCAAATCCGAGGTTACTGCTGCATCCCAGTTTTGGGAGCCAGGACGGACCTGCTAACGACTATAAGAAGCAGGAGAAGGGTAAGCGGGCCTCTCACAATTGTGACAAGGTTATCTGGATGATATTTGCAGCTGCTGGAGGGATATTAATTGGAGTGGTAATAATTGTATATCTTATTTGGGGATGGCTGGGTATCTCATGTTGAAAGCATTTGTGTAAGCGTATGTGTTTGAGACAAAGTATTGTTGTGAAGTGAATTACTCCACGAGGAACACGGTCAGAGACGATACAAACCAGTTTGGTTATTGTTTTAAGTGATATATTCTTGTGGTATGAACGAGAAGTGCAAGGGGCCTCTCTGTGTGATTGCATGATTGTGCTGTGTGAGTGAGATGCAGCATCGCTGCAAAGCGAATGCAGAGTTCCGATCCGCGATTCCATATTCTCCGTGAGGGGATCGGCCAGAGACGAACAAAACGCATGACAGACCGAAAAGAAGTGGTGTTTTATCCAAGTGTTGGCTGGTGGTGCCCGATATACGGGCCTGGCAGTGCATCTTGTAATCCTATTTTTGTTCTTAAATACATAAATGCATATATTTATTAAATAAATAAATAGGAGGGGGGCTGACTGATTATCAAAGCGGTAGAATGGAGAGTCACTTCTTTAGTGGTTCGGGCCTGAGCTCTGAGAATTTGGTAAGAAGGGGGAGAGCAAATTTATTTAGGCCTCAATACTTTTTTTAACCCCCATATTGACAGATATGCAGAAGTGATTCCTTGTTTTGTGTGGGCTTACTAACAAAGTGCATGAGAAAAATTGTCATTCGGTTTGAAATTCAGTCCTGTTGAAATGAAAGTTTTGTGGAAAAGGTGGTATTGTTTGTCTAGAAGACAGAAGGCTGAGTGCTTCAGGTGTTTTCCTGAAGCCCTGTGGATTTATGATTGGAACAGGGCTCATTAACAATATGAAATAGTAAAGTTTGTATGCGGAAGGAAGAGTTTAATCCCAGAGAACTGGGACATTTGGGAAGAAGATTAGGAAAAGATAGTAAAAACCCGCAGTAAAAAGGTTTGCGTGGAAATTGAAACAAGGGACAGTAACTAATATAAATAAATAAAAGGGAATGAATGGGAAATCAAGGAAATGGGTAATATCCAAAACAAAGACGTTTTAAAGAAAGCCTCCTTGGGTGCATATTGGCACGTTGGAAGGATATTGTTAGAACTGGGGGCACAGAAAGCAAGAGGACTTTCATTAAGTATTGCAATCAATGTTGGCCACTACATAAGCTAAACGGCCACTTTATGGACCAATCGACTATAACACTATCTTGCAAATAATGTTGGTTTTGAGGAGAGAAGGGAAATAGGATGAAATGTTGTCAGCATCTTGGATGGAAAAGGCGTGGAATTAAGTTGGCCCCTGACTGAGCCTTTGGTGTTGGCATGACAAAAGCACAGGCTGGAGAAAGATAAAGGAAGGGTTAAAAGGGTTGTCGAAGGTGTTAAAGGTGTGGCATGTAGTATTTGACAGAGCTGTTTGAAGTTGAATGAGCAGGGAAAGAGGATGTAGGAATGTTAATAGTTCTGCCTCAACCCGAGGCCGAGATCTCAAAATCACGGGTGTGAGCCCTCTGGGGCAGAGGGACCATGATGGGTCCCAGAGAGTTGTCACGGAAACAGAAAAGCAGTTAACTCTTAAAACAACCTTGAGTTCATGTGTGAGCTCAGATTGCCAGTGGGACCGCTCAGGGAACTATTAACGATTGCATTCCCCTGACCGACCCCCCACTGAGACCCTAATCACCCCGGAAATAATGAACGGTTATGTAAATACCAAAATCTGGTTAAATTGGGAATTGAGAATCTGCTCCAACAAGGTCCAAAAGAAACCCCTATGGAATTTTTGGACCAACTTCAAAATGCAATGGAAAACAAAACAAAACAAAAAGAATTTGGACCTAGCTTCAGAATACAAACAGAGGCAATTGGCTAGCCTCTTTCTAGGGCAAATGGCCCCTGATATCAGAAAGAAATTGTCCTAGGCTGCAAAATAAATTTACAACAGTCAGGAATGACGGGGACCTGGGGCATCTACCCTAGCAGGTCCACTAGTTGAAGAAAAACTAGGAAACGAAGAGAGAGGCTGGAATTTTTTGTTGGTTAAGGGAGCTTCTTTCCGTGTTAAGTAGTCTGTAAATGTAAGAGGAACAACTGGCCAACAGGAAAAGGTGTTTTTTTTTTTTTGTTGTTGTTGTTTTTGTTGTTTTTCTTTTTGCAATGCTTGAAATTTAAATTGGGGAAAAATGATTGGAATTACAAAATGGGAAAAACAGACAAGTTTGGTTCACGGTACTAGATTTACAGGCTGCCTTTTTCTGCCTTCCTGTGGCAACTGAAAGCCAGAAACTCTTTGCCTTTGAATGGGAAAATCCTAATAGAGGATGGGAAACTCAGCTTACTTGGACGGTGTTACCACAGGGGTTCAAGAATAGCCCCACCATATTTGGCACTGTGATCTTGAAGCTTGAAAGACCCCTTTGGGAAAAGGGGACATTGTTGCAACACACAAATGATAGCCACTGAAGAAGAAAAGGAATGTGTATAATGGACTATTAATTTACTAATTTTTTTTTTTTTTTTCGGCACTAATACTGTGAACCCAGCAGCCTCTTTCCTTAGTAACAGAGTTTCCAGATTACCCATTCATGATTGCATCAAGACCACGGACACGGTATACTCCAGCTGACCAGACTTAAAGGATACACCCCTAGAAGATGCGGAGGATTGGTATATAGATGGCAGCAGCTTCATCCGCCAGGAATTTCGCCTCACAGGATATGCGGTAACAAACATCAGCCCAAAAGGTGGAAATCATTGCCTTGATAAGAGCTTTTGAGCTGGCAAACATTTGGACAGATTTGAAATATGCCTTTGGTGTGGTGCATGCACACGGGGCAATTTGGAAGGAGAGAGGACTTTTATCTTCCTCAATTAAACATGCAGAAGAGATATTGCAGTATACCTGCCTACATCAAGGAGGGGATACTGATATTGAAAGGGAAAATAGAATGGCTGATGCAGGAGCCAAAGGGGTAGCAGAACGGGCATCTGAGAGTCAAATTTTGGCATTAGTATCAGGAACAGAAAACCAGGCATTAACAAAAGCTTTCGAAAATGAGTAGAATACTCTAAGATGTAAACGGAAAATCTTACCTACAGGTTTAACATAAATAACTGTCCTGGTTTCAGTTAGGACAGAGTTAATTTTCTGATGGGAGAATTGTGATACCATATTAAATTGAATGGTAATTGGAGAACATAATAAAGCATGCTGGGGAGCTGAAGTAGTGTAAGAGTTTTTAAATAGCAAATGGATAGGGCCTAATTTGTATACCATTGTTAGACAGGTATAAAAGTAATCAAGCTCCAAACAGCGGTAAATTATTTTTTTTTGAACTCCCAAGAAAAGGGGGTATCAGTATTTGTCGGTATTAACTGACACCTTTTCAGGATGGCCAGAAGCATTCCTGACCAGAACAGCCAAGGCTCTGGAGGTAATTACAAGAAATAAAACCTCATTTTGCAGTTTCAGCAACTATATCCTCTGACAGGGGCAAAAGTGGTACAACAAATTAGCTGCCATTTGGGTATAGACTGGCAACTTCATACCACATATTGCCCTCAGTCGAGTGGCCAAGTAGAAAAATGAACCACTTAATCAAACAGAAAATTGTGAAATTGGGACAAGAATCAAGTTTGGTCTGGCCTCAGTCTATTCCTTTAGCCCTTTTGCATATACCAAGGGCAAAGGAAGGGCTAAGCTCCTTTGAAATCTTATATGGATGACCCTATGGAATACAAAGAGGAATATCCATGCAAGCTGGGGATGAACCCATGACCTCCTATATGGTGGTCTTAGGTAAACAGCTTAATGAAATTGGAAAGCATGTGAGTGGGACTCCGGGTAGAGGGTTAGATGGACCACTGCACAATAGACAAGCTGGAGGTTATGTACATGTAAAGTGTCTTGCAGAGAAGACCTTGGAACCTCAGTGGGAAGGACCGTTCCAGGTCACAGAGATCAGAATCAAGGAGCAGAATGCCTGGATCCATCACACCAGAGTGAAAAAGGCACCCAAGACCCCATGGAACATTACTCAGGTGTGACCTGGAAGGTTACGTTTCTCACAGTCTTAATGGTATCGTTGGTCAAGGAAACTGAACAGTGGGTGCACAATACCTATGTGAAACTCACCCAGGCAGTGAGTGATAGTTTCAACCTTTCTGACTGTTGGGTGTGCACACTGCTGCCTAGAGGCAACCTAGAATTCCCCATATGGGGCATACCCAGTATGAGTTGGACATTGACCTTTGCGCACGCAAGAAATGGAACATGTCCATTTGGCAAGGATGATTGCGAACATCTAGGGGAGAGATCTGAACTACTCCCATGCGAAAATGTTAACATGTAACTTTTAATCTTACTAAAACTTGAGATTATGGTGTAGGTGTCACAATATGTGCTGATAAAAAGGATACGAACTCAGAATCTCATAGCCTCAATTCTCTCGCGCAAATTTGCAAGCTACAAAAAGGATTCTATTGGCTATGTAGAGATGGGCGTGCTAGAAAAGCTTACCCTTAAATTGGAAGGGTCATTGTATCGGGGGCTGTCTTAGCCCTTGTGTTGGGTCTGTCTGAGCTGGAGTCACCTTTTCCCTGCAGCAGCCCACACAGTGCTGTGCTCTGCACTCATAGCTGGAACAGCACTGATATCACTCCAGTGTTGTGTCTATTGCTGCATAGTGCTGGCACAGCATCAGGACTCCTTCCAAGCCCCCAAGAGCCAGCAGGCTGGGGGTGGGCAAGTGATGGGGAGGGGACATCGCCAGGGCAGCTGACCTAAACCAACCAAAGGGATGCTCCATAACACCTGATGTCACACTCAGCAATAAAAAGGGGGGGGCTCTCATGGGGGAGGGGACTGTTCCTCCTGAACAACCACTACGCGTTTTGAGGCCCTGCTTCCCAGGACGTGGCCGAATATCGCTCGTTGATGGGAAGTAGAGAATAATTTTTTTTTCCCCTCTCTCTGTGCTTCCGCGCGGACTTATTGATTCTTTTGTTTCTTTTTTCTCCCCATTCCCTTTCCCTTTAATTAAACCTTTCTCATCTCAAACCTCGAGTTCTCTGTGTTGTATTTTCTCCCCCTTCCTCTTTGAGGAGAGGGGGAGTGAGAGAGCGGTTGTGGTGGAGCTTGGCTGCCCACCTGAGTAAAACCACCACAGTCTTTTTTGGCGCCCAACGTGGGGCTCGAGGGTTAAGAAAACAATAGCATTGGTTGAAGTATTTACAACTAACATACTGGTAGTCACAATGTTCGGTTTTCTGTTAATATTTTTCTGTGTGACTATGTTGTATGTAGTCCATTCCCTGTTCTCTTTTTTCCTTTACATCCGATCGGAGAAAGTGTTGAAGTCTGTGCTTGGTTTCTTTATCATGTTGTGCTGTAACATGCTGGCCTTCAGTTTTGTCTGGTACTCAGGCCCTGCACTGTTATCTTCCTGGTCTCCTGGAGATTATCTTTTTGGAAATATTAAGAATTACAGCATCTTCTTTTTTGCCCCTAGCAGTCAATCAGTGAATAATATCGGGGGTGGTGCCTTCTACTTTTCTCCCTGTGGGCTAATTACAGCAGCCTTTGAGTATTTTGGATACCCTTGGTCGGATATTATCCTCCTATTACTAGTTCTAGTGTTTGTCTTCTTCCCCAAGGTAAAGCAGTTTATTAAGAATATTATCCAAGGACCTGTCCCCAGACAAAGTAGTTGTGGGGGGCAAGGTGTGTGGGGGGATTTGGGCAGGTACCTATCACGGTTTTCTCCTCCAATGGTTCTTAACTTCACCCCTGAACAAGTGCAAAATCCAAGAAAACTGGTAGAATGTTTGAAAGATGTATGCCCTGACCCTGGCAATACTAGAGAACTCCACCAGCTTGCTGCACTCTGCTGGGGTCTGGCTTACGCCTATCAAATGTCAATTAACATTGCCCAGCACCCTCAAGGGGATAGGGAAGTTCCTGAATTTGATGATGAGATAGCACACACTATGACCACCCCAGAGGACCAACCATCTATGGTATCAGTCGCCCCTATAGTAAAGACAAAACAGTGGAAACGGAGATCAGGTCATTTAGCAAGGGAAGAAGCTCCTCCTAAGGATGAGGGAGAAGAGGAAAAGGCAGGCAGCTCTAAAGCAGCATCATCACGGCAACATCAGGGAGAAGAGACTGAAATCATAGATGAATCAGAAACTACTCGATCTCTGTCCTTGAGTGAGCTGTGAGAAATACGAAAGGATTTCAATCGTCATCCAGGTGAGCACATCCTCACCTGGCTGCTTCGATGCTGGGACACTGGGGCCAATAGCCAACAGCTAGAAGGCAATGAAGCCAAGCAGCTGGGATCCCTCTCTAGAGAAAGGCTCATTGATAGAGTAATTGGGAGAGAGGCACAAGTTCTCAGCCTCTGGAGGCGAATCCTAATGGCTGTGAAAGAAAGGTATCTCCACAAGGAAGATATTGTATACCAAGTAGGCAAATGGACCACTATGGATAAGGGCCTCCAGCAGCCGCAGGAATTAGCTGTGCTGGAGATGCTTTATAGTGATTTAAACGATGCCCAGACACCTAAAGACCCTGATGAAGTCCAATGCACAACATCCATGTGGCGGAAGTTTGTACGGGCTGCACCCTCATCACCTGCCAGCACACTGGCAGCAATGGATTGGGAGGAGGGGATGTGGATAACGTGTCCAACCAACACTGTATTGAACCTAGAAATAGTGAAAGAATTTACTAACTTTTTAGAAAAGGGGGGACTGAGAGAGGGAGTGAGGAGAATCTTATCAAGTAGAGATAGAGCACCGATGGCATTAAACTAGGCTGCTACTTAGTGCCTTTGCATTGTCTATGGTGCATTGTGCAAATTAACTAAAGCAAGAAGCCTTGGGCCCCTTACCAAGGTCAGCCTCCTAATAAGAGTGTGAGCCTATCTTAAGAAACTGGCAGAAACTGGTCCTGCAGATGGACAAGAGCCAAGGAGCAACTGAGTCTGCGCAAAGACAAGATGTCAACCATCAGTGATGAGGAAGAGTCATCAATCTTCATCCCCACGACCCCCGAGGGCCACCACCAGGAGACACTGCGCAAGTGCAGATGGGAGGAGTTTATGGAATTGACTCCTTGGAACTAACTTTAATACGAAGCGGGGACAGGTTATGAATATGTACAGCCGTATTGTGAAACTTCATGCATATGTAACTCTTTACTGCATAGAACCAAGGCAAGTTGCCGCGTCAGGTGCGCACGACTTTGGCGGGACTGCCCCCCCAAAGCTGGGACTACCCAGCCCAGCACTGAATAAACATACCTACTTTACAATCTTACTGATTGTGGAGTCCGTTTTTCGCAAGTCAGTTTCCTCTGCCTTGCACCACTCGCTGGAAGGGACCTCTGTGGAGTCACGCTCTGCTTCCCACTGCACCCAAGGCTGGGCATCACCGGCCTTTAGGAGCAAAAATAAACAATCAACAGAAACCAACCATAAAGCACAGAAAAGCCCCAGACAGCCAAGATGTTCGGTGTCCCAGGAGATGACCTGAGATGGAGATGACCTCTCATCCAAGGTTTCCTGATGAGGTTTTCCATTTTGTGACTCCTCACTCAGAGTCCTGGTTGCTCTAAGTCAGGCCGAAGCGGGAATTTGGGCAGGAGTGACATTTCTTGGCCCTTCCGCCTGCCCCCTGGTGGGACTCAGCTGGGGCTTTGGTTTTACTTGTCCTTTCCTGGAGCTCCAGGAACCCCAAGACGTGTGGGATGATGGAGGGGTCAAGCCCCTCACCAAGCCTGCGTGAGTCTTGGGAATAACCGCAGGCTTATCCAGGTGGGAGCACAGCACCCAGCCTGGTGCTAGCAGAGCAAGAGAGACAAGGAAGGAAAAAGGGGTGAAAGAGAAGGAAATCGCTCCCAAGCTGTCTCTGGAGGAAAGAAATTCACAGGTTGCACCGTGCATCTCTGCACAGGGTCAGTCCCTCCTATGTCTGCCCTGCTCATCCCCAAATGTGTAAGGGTTGTGAGCAGCGGGACCAAAAATACGCAGTCCTATTGCTGGGGGATGGTGCTGTGCTCTGTCTCCTTGTAGCTCATCTCCCCACTGCCTTGGCAGGGAAGGCTTCTCATGCCCTCCTGTTTTTGTGTTTTCCTGGGGTTTTGTGTTTTCCACTCCTGTTGGTGTGGTGGCATTTCATACCGAAGTATGAAACCTGCCTCACTGCTTGCTTTATGTTTGTCTGTGCTCAGAGAATTAAAAATGTCCCTGCAGGCAGTCTGCATGATTTAGAGAAAGCCATTTTAAACCTTCTGATGTTTTCTTAGTGACTCCTTGTGCATCCTGACACTGTTTGCCTTTAAACATCACTACACACTAAGCAAAGCCAATTCAGGCTGTTTCCAGTGGCACTCAGCTCTGTTGTTCTTTGACAGGCAGGCCAGCCACAGATAGCCCATCTCTAAATGTTCATTCCCATCACAATGTTTGTCAACACTGGCTCAGTTGCTGAGCTGCCACCCAAAAAGTTTGAGTCATTTCTGTAGCACTTCAGAAAATCATCGTCCCAGTTTGGAATTTGTTCTGTTTCCATTGTGTAGCTCGTTTCTGAAGTGTTGCTTCATACCCAGCAATTACTTGTTCTTTTATCTTCTGGTAAAGGCCTGTGAGCAGATGTAGGCAATCTTTTTAATATTATTTTGGCGGATGCTTTTCTAAAGTCCAAATAAACTCACTTGGTTCTCTGTCATGCAGAGAATAGTAGTATATTAAAAAGGTAAGGGTTTCCTTTGCAGAAACATTGATCTCTTGTTACCGTTGCGTTCATTAAGATGTTTAACAGTTTGTGGTATATTGTTTCAAGCAATAGAATCTGAAATGAAGCTAATTGGTTTGTAGTTTGCTTTTCTAATGTTAGTGATAAACTCAACCATACTCAAGGTAGATCACTCGTTAATATCGCTGATAGCGTTTGTTGAATGGCTTCGTTTTTTTGTTGTTGTTAACATGGCTGCCTATTTTCATGTGACACAGTTGGCTGGGCAAGTGATCAAGGGATTGGAGGATTTGGAGACGCACCAGGAATTAAAGCACAGCTAATGAACCTCGTTCAATCTGTACGAACCGTTATGAGAGGTAAGATGATGATGATCGTTTGTTTAAACTCTCATCTGTGAAGTTTTGTTTCTGTGCTTTAATGACATAATGCCGGCATGTGTCTCTTTCTTTTACCAAACAGCTGCTCTCTCTGCTTGTCATCCAGTCTGTCCTTCTTTTTTCTCCACTTCCAGAAAAAATCCCAGTTTCCTTCTTTTTCTAATACTGGTGTGGTACGAGTTCACAGTCCAAAGCTATGGTGGTGGAAGGGAAGTGGGGCACATCCGTCCATCACACACCAGCATACACCCCTGAGCCCTTTGTGTACTTTTCTCTCCAGAAGAAAGCTTCTGACGAGACAAGCTGGGGGCTGTCACTGCTCTGGTGGTGAATCCAGGGGTGTTATCGAGACAGAGAAGGAGAAGAACAGTAACACAAAAATGGAAATTGTCTCTTCAGAGTTGGCGAACTCTGTGGATACAGTGTGCCTGTCAGAAATGTAACTTACACACACCGGGCCAGTCAAATCCACTGTTGAAATCTTATCAGAGCTTTTGTTCATCACTGCAGTATTTTCCAGGACCACTGCATGTGTACCAAGGTCTTTGGAGGAGTAATGTGAGGTGCAGTGCCTGGTGCGACAGAAATGGGATGAAACAAATCATTAGGTATTAGATTAAGCATGAAGAGCTGAAGGGATGAAAGACACGGACTCCTGATGGCTCTTGAACAGAAGACCTTTATTGCCATTTTCCTCCACTACATATACTTTCCCCGTAGCCCCATGCGCTGCCCACACGCCCGAATCTGTCATACAATTGGTTAGAGACCCTCAGACATGCGCCTCAAGCCAGCCAGCAATTGGCCATCTTTAACACTGTAGCCAGGTTAATTTATCTCGACCTTGCTCATGTTTTTGTTTCTACCACTTATTTCCTCATTATCTCTAATTCAGGGACGTGTGAAACAGTGCAAAGCCATCTGTGAGTTCCTTTCCCGCAAAGAGCCATTTGTATTTGAAGCCAAACCAATTAATAACAGGATATAGCTAACAGCAGTACAGAACTGATAGCTGGGGTGCTGGTGATAGAGCTGATTTAATTAATTATGGAGGTGTCCTTTTACACTGCCTCTTATCTTTTCGTCCTTTAACATTAAAAGGGTCTTATCCTCTTCTCCATTTGGCTAGTTGCATTCAAACTAAAGCTGAACAAAATTTTTATTTGAAGGGATTTCTCAAAATATATTACCTATTTCCTCATTATAGAAATACACATCTCAAGGAATGTCTCTTATCTTGTGATTTCTGGTTGTTCTTCCAAAAATGAAAATGTTGTCAGTAGTGAGAAATTAGGGGCTTGGGTCTCTTAATATTCCTTAATAAATTTTCAATATACATATACATATATAAAATCTGGGGAGAGGTCAAAGAATTTGGTTCAGATATAAAACAAAACCAAATGTCATTTCCCTAAAATGGTGTTACCCAAACAAGTGCCCTAGCAGTTCTCTAGCCACCGTTAATGCACCCCACTGTAAGGCTGATGGAGAAAGAATTTGTGTAACCGAGGACCCCAAGACGCAATGGGTTTTGGCAGGCTCTTTCCATGGGCTCCCCTGATTATACTTGGCTCCTGCAGGAATTCCTCACTGCACACATTTCCTTGGTGACCCTGGGTCCTCCCCTGCTGCCACTCACCTCAGGAGAACTTTCACTGCTATGCTGATCACAACCAACAGTAACAGACTGCCACTGAGAGACACTATGATAATGTTATAAGTAATCAGTGATGAACCTTGAAAAGCAGATGGAAACCACAGGTGAGTTTTGCCAACAAGCAGCTTTAGGAAATGCAACCTTTTGCAAAAGGACACCAGGTTGTCACAGGTTGCACACAGGTCCTTCTGCTGCAAACCATGGACTGAGAGGGGTGACTGACCATCTGTGAGTTAGGAGGGCATTCCTGTCAACTAGTTTTTCTTCAAAAATCTTGCAGCTCAGTTAATTAACTCATGGGTGTTTATCTACCAAAGGACAATCCCAAACTGCTTCACAGAGCTGATGCTGAAACCCAGCCCTATGGATCTAAGGATGGAATAGTGTAGCCCCACACTGCTAGACCACAGCACTGTCATTTCAGATATTATTCACTTTTTTGCAGTAAAGTCATTGCAGGATCCCATATCTTACTGCTTCTCTTGCCAGCACTCTCCATCCACTTCCACCCTTTTCAATTTCAGTTTCCATCCTTTTTGGCTCTTGGGTTTATTTCAAAAATTAATGGTCTGAAATCTGGCTTAGATTTCCCCTTCTACATCCATTTTCGAGTTCCCCACTCCTCTCTTCTGCCACAACAGCTCCTTTCATTTCCATCGTTCTGCCCTCTCTAAAATCCCAACAGCAACAGATCTATGGCTAATTCCTTCCTTCCTTTTGAGCTCATTCACAAAGCTGTATCTGTTAAATCTTGTACATTTGCTAACATTTGATAACATTGCTATTACCTAGAGCCTCTCACTGCTGTTGTCACACAAATAAACACTGCAAAACTGATTTTAAATGCTGATGAAAACAAACAGGAAAGTAAAGCACCTTCTTCCTTGGAAACTAAGGTGGTGTGAAAGCCTTCTTCAGCATCATGGAACATACTGAAAAGGAAAGCCAAAAGACATTCAGATCACAGTTCAAAATAATGTTTATTTTAGATCCGTTTATGACCTCTGAATATTTCACCATCTCTAATGTGAATGATCTTTACAACTTCCTAGTGATATTGGAACTTTATGCTATTAGACATTTTGCAGATTGGGAATCAAAGCATAGAGGGGACAAGTCCTAGAGACAGAATTTAATCTGACATCAAAAAACTGAATGTTTCTCTTAAGGTAATAAACCTCCCCAGCTGCCTTGAGTTTGACTGCATGTTTCCCTACATCATCTAATCTTGGCACGGCCAAAGGCCAGGCATCACACTCTAGCCCAACCCTAGCTGCGACATTGTTCGTCTATACCCCTCAAATGGATGCAGTCAGGTAGGCTCCTAATAAAGCACACTGACAGCTCCAACACTTCTAAAATGATGGTGGACCAATGTGCAGAACTTCTTCCCCCTCCACCCAGTGAGCACGGGCTTGGCACACCTGGCCAGGATGTGAGAAGCTCGGGCTGAGGCCACACAAACATCTCCACCTGCGACAAAGCCAGATGGGCCAGATGGCCTTCTACATCCATTTTCGAGTTCCCCACTCCTCTCTTCTGCCACAACAGCTCCTTTCATTTCCATCGTTCTGCCCTCTCTAAAATCCCAACAGCAACAGATCTATGGCTAATTCCTTCCTCTCTGCTTATCATCCAGTCTGTCCTTCTTTTGGGTTCATGCATGGATTCTATAGGAAGGTGCATGTTGCAGTGTGCAGTGCTTATGCTCTAAGTTTGTTGAAGCGTAAAATGTTCCCTGCTTTTCAGGCAGGGCCGATTTGGACATCTGCATCTGTAAGGTGCCACTGTGGCATCTTACCTTTTCCTGGGGTCTGGGAGGAAGCTTAGTATGGAACAGGTTCACATTGGCTCAGTGCAGTTTTATGTGAAGTACCAGGTGAGGGAAATGTAATTCTTGGGATTCTTAAAGGTAAGCCCATGCTTAGATGGATGGGGAGGGGGAACGTTCTTAACTTATAAGTTACCAATAGTTTTTCACTATAAAGCATATCAAAATTCATTTTATAAGTGCAAGTATGTATTTTATAAACAGCAAGGAACAAATCTTACTTTGTGGTGGGCAAGACAAGTAAAAACTGGTACATTTTTTCTAAACTGTAGTAAAAACAGGGACAGAAACAGACATTTGGAGAAAGGGATGTTTGAGCCAAAGTTAAGAGGCAATAAATATTTGTACTGTTGCTTCCTACTAGCTTTTAGAACCCTAGGCTGTGATCCTGAATTCCTTACACTAATCTTGATCCTGCATAAGAAAATGAGGTGTATTTTTTAAACTTCTGCTCCTTAGAAGGTGGTCTCCAATTACTCTTGTTCTTTCTCTGCAGTGCCATTAATAGCAGTGAACTCCATTACCATTGTGCTCCTCCTGTTGTTTGGTTGAAGATACCTGTTGCAAAATCTTTTGGACATCCAAAGAAGCAAGTTGCTAGCTGTCACTGCTCTGAGTTTTCTGGGATCCAGCATGGTTTAGCTGCCAGTTTGACATTCAACTTAAAATAATAAAGACACTATTTCTATTTATCCTATTTCCTAATGTTCACTTTCAGTTTCATTAAACAAGATAATGGGATTAATGCAACAGTGCTGCAAATATACTGGACTGTGACAAGTTCTGTTGCTTCCTGTTAATCGCGTTGACTGTTAGAGAATGCGTCGTAACGTGTTGCAATGAGTATCAATAGGATGCGGTTTTTAAATGTCTTGTTACTCAGGGATGAATTTCCTTCAATATACTTCCCAAATTATTCCTAAATTAAAAAAAAAGTGATTTTTATTTCAGTTACTACCACAGTACTATTTACCACAGACCTCATTGTGGTCTACAGCTTCCTCATGAGGGGGAGTGGAGGGGCAGGTGCCAATTTATTCTCTTTAGTGACCAGTGATAAGACCTGCGGGAATGGTGTCAAGCTGCGACAGGGGAGGTTCAGGCTGGACATCAGGAAGAGGTTCTTCACTGAGAGGGTGGTCACACACTGGAACAGGCTCCCCAGGGAAGTAGTCACTGCACCAAGCCTGTTGGAGTTTAAGAAGCATTTGGAGTGTGCACTTAGTCACATGGTCTAAACTTTTGGGTAGACCTGTGCGGTGCCAGGAGCTGGATTCAATGATCCTTGTGGGTCCCTTCCAACTCGGGATATTCTATGATTTAAGGGAATATGGATTAGGCTCCAAGCATGTTAAAAATTATTGAAGTCTCGTGATAGCGAGGGAGATAAAACCAGATGGGTAAATTTCTGATTCTATTCAAATTGGAAGCAGAGTGTTCTTGGTTTGATTGAGACTGGGATTTTTCTCTTGGTGTTCAATAGCCTTTTCAAATAGGTAATGTTTGGTGTGAAGCAGATGAAAATAGGTGTGACTGCTATGCAAAATCTAAAAATCTGTATGTAAACTGAGGCAATTCTGTGTTTATTTAGCAGATGGTAGTAGTGTTTAGCATTTGTTATTGTTCTGTCAGGCATTGCCTTTTATTTTTTTTTCTAAGTGTGTTAAACCTGCATGGTGAGTAAGTAGTGTGTTGGAAGTGGGGAACCATTTGTATTATGACTTTCTGGGTAATGTGGGAGAATGTTTCCTTTTCAAATTTTATTAATAATAATAATAATAATAATAACATTTTATTTTTTTAAAAAAGGCAAATTTGCAGACTTGACAATTGCTGCTGCTGCTTCTCCCCCTCTCCATCTGCCTTTGTTCATTTAACAACTCACTGAAACTATGGGTATCATCTTGTAGTTCTTTCACAGAGAATATTGTTAAGGCCTTTGGCAAGGATCTTGCCTCAGTTATGGCTGCTGGGTTAGGTCCTGTGTTAAATAGCAAGGCTGGGTTTAAGATTACTGATCCTCAGATACCTTTTTAGAAAAGTTAGACTTTTTGTCTTTTCTGTTCAACTTTGCTAAAGTGTCTTAAATTGTTTTAGCTTATTTTTCAAGTGGAGAAAGCCAAAGGAAACCTGCCAGTTTCATTATTTTAAAACAGCTTAGTTTATCATCTCTTCTTCTGATGTCTTGATGACTAAAGCGTACATTGTTGTATACAAAGATAAATCTGTAAAATGTGTAAATGAACTTAATGATCTCTAATTCCAGTGTTTTGCAGAGCAGACTATATCCAGAAGGAGAGTTTGTTTCCTTTTTTTAGTGAAAACCTGTAAATAAATTTTGAATTTCGAAGTTAAGCACTCTCTTTCATAATTCACTCTATATCCGTGTACAGTGGAAGTATCTCAAAACTCAACTTCATCCTGCTCCAGGTACCAAAGTTACTGTTGCATTAAATACTTTTTTTCTTATCACCATGGCACTTATTCATACCAGCTTTGCTATGAAGTTGTATTTTGGTCTGATGTAGCAAAGCCAACGAGCTAGGGTAACTGCCCAGAGGCAGAACAGGGTCATGCTAGGTTCTAGGGTAGGTAGATCTGTTATAAAGTATTCCTCAAAGTAATCTTTGTGTAATTCAGAGCTGACTAGGGTATAGTCTGGATCACCTATTTTCATAAATCTGTCTTTTCATGTTAACTGGATAGTACTTATGTGGAACAAATAAAACGTGGATAACCAGTGTTTGAACTGTGCTGTGTTGCACTTCAGTGCTTTGGCTACTGATTGTTGAAGGTGCGCTGGCCAGTGATAGAAAAGCAGTGGCAGATCTATTGCTGATGCATTGGTTTGGAACACTGAGCTGGTCTGAGGCACTGCCTGCACATCATTTCCTCTTCATCTGATTTGACTGAAAACACAAGTTCTTATGAAAATAAAAGATTACAAGCAGCAGCTTTAAAGATGGGTAAAAACTGATTTCCGCCTTCCTCCTGTCCTCTCAGGAAAGCTGAAGCCTCAACACATGCCTTACAGCCCAGGGAGCATTTCAAAATCTATTTCATGCATGCAGTAGGAAGAAGCAGTAGCTCTGTGCAGCAGGAATCCTTCACTTGAGGCAAAACTGGGACAGTTTTACCTGCCAGCTGCAAAACAGTGATACAAAGTGGGACAGCAGCTGGAAATCAGATCTCCAGGTAATGAGAATAAAAGAGGGCAAGAAGGTAGACAGCAAATGGGCAGGGAAGGAAGGATTGTAGAGAGCTACAGCAGGGGAATAACTACACTGCCTCCTTGTGTGGCTTTGAGCTGAAGTGCCTACTGTAACAGGAGGTTTAACCCAGGCAAAGCACTTCCTCACTTTTTTTTTTTTCTTTTGTATTAGCCTCCTACTTGCAATACCTGAGTTTTCCACCTCTAACAGGTGACTGTGCTGTAACTGCCCTCAAACCTGGCCGGGGCTCAGGTTCTTCACTAACAGGAACACAGAGGATAGTCTCCACCTGGCAAGGAGCTACGCTTGCAAAGGGGCCTGCACTCCAGTAGTCACTTCAAAGCACAAAGAGCGTTCTCACTCGTACCTGGCACAGAACTGACAATAACCAGAACAGAGCAGGATGAAGACTGTGACTTCCCACCACAGAGTAATTGCCAGATCATTTCTAGGAAGCATTTGGAAACAGAAGAAGCTTTCACAGCACCAGAGCGCAGTTTGGTGGTTCCTAGCATGGCTGGCTGGATTTAAAATGAACCTTGGGGGACTCTTCTGAGTCTTTAGTACAACTACAGGCAAGGATAATGGACTGGTTCTGTGCGCCTGTAAAGGTTTTGGAGGGCATGGCAATAGGTGAAGGGAACGGTAGGAAGGCAATGGGTTTGTACACTCACAAAGGAGTCTTACATTCAGTTTGCCTGTGACATTACCCTGCAAGGGGTAGTAGCCGATCCAGCTGCTCACCTGCAGGACAGAGGGCTCAACTGCCTATGAGAGGAAAGGGGCTGGACCCTTGTCTCAGCTCGAAGCAGAAGGAGGCGTCTGCCCCCAACCCCCACGGTGTCCCTGGGTAATAGACTTGAGGCTCTTGGGCAGGAAAAGGAAAAGGATGATGGTCTGGACAGTAGTTGGAACCCAGGCCCCAAGAAGCATGTCAAGAATGAGGGAAGTACCAAGCACAGGGATCGGGGCCGAGTGGAGCACTGCATCAAAACCAGTGCCACAAAAAAAGGGTGGAGAGTCTTAGTGATTGGAGACACCTTGCTGGGGGGCACTGAGGCTCCCATTTACTGCCCGGATAACCTCTCCAGAGAGGTGTGCTGTCTTCCTGGAGCGCGTGTCAGAGACGTTAGGAAGGCTCTGCCACAGCTCATTAAACCGGAGGATTACTATCCCCTTGATGTCATTCAGGCTGGGTCCCGGGAAGCTGCAACAAGAAAAATTAGTAATATTAAAAAGGACTTTGCATCCCTGGGAAGGTTGTTGAAGGGATCAGGGGTGCAGGCAGTATTCTCATCTGTTCTCCCCATGGGTGACCAGGACCCAGAAAGAAGGAGAACGGGACAGGTAAATGACTGGGTGAGGGGGTGGTGTCTGGACCAAGGCTTTTGGGTATTTTAATCTTGGGCAGCACTTTGAGAAGCCAGGTATGTGGGCTGCTGACCAACTCCAACTCAGCAAGTGGGGCACAAGTGTGTTGAGGAGCAAGCTCTCTGGGCTAATTACCAGGGCTTTAAACTAGATTTGACAGGGGAAGGGAGGGGAGCTAAAAGTGACGGAGAAGGGCTGGGTGAAGTTGTCACTGCTGTCACTGATGAAGATAGTAGGGAAAAATCTCCTGTAGAGGAATGGTTAATTGAAATAGGTCACGTAGACATAAAGCAGCTGAGACAGTAAGAATCCCATGGCCTGCTGTAGCTGAGCAAACCAAGCTACCAGAGTAACTGTGAGAAGCTCCCACGGCAATGACTATCATATCGCCCAATTAAGGAACTCAGAAAAATACTGTTACCAGCAGCTGGCTTCAAGGACAAGGTCTATGTGACTGCTAATCACAAGGGGGTTGTTTTCTTGCAGGTGGGGTTGTTTTCTTGTAACTGTTTGTCTGAGTTCTTTTGACCAATGATCTTGTGTGAGACACTGTCTGCCCCTGTTAAGTTCACTATAAAAGTTAGGCTATTCGGGCAATAAAATGGAGCTTGCTGATCACTCATATTGAGTGCGCTTGTCTTCCTTCCGTCGACAACAAATGTCCTCCTCCGAGTTGTCCCATAGGATTGTCCGAGGGCTCCTCAGAGAAGGTAATATTCCTGATACCCCATCCAGAATCTTCTTCTTGCATCCCTCCAGGGGTAACTGTGCCTGCTGCTTCCCTAAAATGCCTGTATACCAATGCATGGAGCATGGGAAATAAACAGGATGAGCTCAAGATCTGTGTACAATTGTGGGGCCACTATCTCATTGCAATCACAGAGATGTGGTGGGACAGCTCGCATGACTGGAACGTTGTAATGGAGGGCTATGACCTTTTTAGGAAAGAAAGGCTGGGGAAGTGAGGGGGTGGGGTTGCCCTTTATGTGAGGGAACAACTAGAATATACCCAGCTCCACCTGGGGGAAGGTGAAGGACAAGTGGAGAGCTTGTGGGTGAGAATTAAGGGGTGGGCTGGTATATGGGGGACACTGTTGTGGGGGTGTACTACAGGTCACCAGATCTAGAGGAGGAGGTTGACAAGGCCTTCTGCAAGCAGCTGGAAGTAGCCTCACAATCCCAGGTGCTTGTTCTCATGGGGGACTTGAATTATCCAGACATCTGTTGGGTAAGCAACTTGGCCAGGCACGCGCAGTCCAAACAGTTCCTACAATGCATTGAAGACAATTTTCTGATGCAGGTAGTGGAGGAACCAACGAGGCAGGGGGTGCTTCTGGACCTTGTTCTTACCAACAGGGATGGGCTTGTTAGGGATGTGAAGGTTGGGGGCAGCTTGGGATGCAGCAACCATGAGATGGTGGACTTCAAGATGGAACTTGGTGGAAGAAGTAAGGCTAAAAGCAGGATTGCAACCCTGGACTTTTGGAGAGCCAACTTCAACCTCTTCTGGGACCTACTTGGGGGTATCTCATGAGCTAGGTTGCTAGAAGGCAAGAGTGCATGTGAGAGCTGGGCTACATTTAACTAGCACTTCTTCCAAGCTCAGGATTGGTGCATCCCGAAGAGCAGGAAATCAGGGAAGGGGGGCAGGAAACCTGCGTGGATGAGCAAGGAGCTCATCGACAAGATCAAAAGGAAGAGGAAGGTCTATGACATGTGGAAGAAGGGCTTGTCCTCTTGGGAGGAGTATAGGAGTGTTGTCAGGGCCTGCAGGGACGCGACAAGGAAGGCTAAAACCCACCTGGAGGTGAAGCTTGCAAAAGAGAGAAAGGATGCTAAGAAGTTGTTTTTTTTTTTGTTTGTTTGTTTTTTGTTTTTTTTTTTGTTTTTTTTTTTTTTGTTTGTTTTTGTTTTTTTTTTTAAGTACGTAAACAGTAAAAGGAAGACTAGGGATGATGTGGGTCCCTTGCTGAACGAGGGGGGTGTCCTGGTAACGGGAGACAGTGAGAAGGCGGAGATACCGAATACTTTCTTTGCTCCAGTCTTTGCTTCAAAGAGTCCTCCCCGGGACTCCTGGATCCTGGAGGGAGGAGTCTGGGAAGTGGACAGCTCCCCTCTGATTGACGAGGGAGTGGTTCAGGAGTGTCTGAGTGGGGTCAACACACACAAATCCATGGGCCCCAACAGGATGCATCCACATGTGCTGAGGGAGTTAGTGGAGGTGATCGCCAAACCGCTCTCTATCATCTTTGAAAGGTCTTGGAGAACAGAAGAGGTGCCTGAAGACTGGAGGATAGCCAATGTCACTCCGGTCTTCAAAAACGGCAAGGAGGATCTGGGAAACTACAGGCCAGTCAGTCTCACCTCTGTCCCTGGAAAGGTGTTAGAACAGCTTGTTCTGGAGGCCATCTCCCAGTGATTGGAAGAGAAGAAGGTTATGAGGAGTAGTCAGCATGGATTCACCAAGGGGAAGTCATGCTCGACCAACCTTGTTGCCTTCTATGATGGCATCACCAGCTGAGTAGATTAGGGGAGAGCAGTGGATGTCATCTACCTTGACTTCAGCAAGGCTTTTGATACTGTCTCCCATGACATCCTTCTAGCAAAGCTGAGAAAGTGTGGGATAGAGGAGTAGACAGTAAGGTGGGTTGAGAACTGGCTGACTGGCCGAGCTCAGAGGGTGGTGATCGGCAGTGCAGAGTCCGTCTGTGACTAGCGGTGTTCCCCAGGGGTCGGTGCTGGGTCCGGTCTTGTTCAACATCTTCATCAATGACCTTGATGAGGGAATAGTGTCTGCCCTCAGCAAGTACACTGATGACACAAAGCTGGGAGGAGTGGCTGACATGCCAGAAGGCTGTGCTGCCATTCAGCAAGACCTGGACCAGCTGGAGAGATGGGCAGGAAGAAACCAAATGAGATTTAATAAGAGGAAGTGTAGAGTCCTGCACCTGGGAAGGAACAACCCAAAGTATCAGTACAGGCTGGGGAACGACCTGCTGGAGAGGAGCTCCGAGGAGAAGGACCTGGGGGTCCTGGTGGACGACAGGTTGACCATGAGCCATCACTGTGCCCTCGTGGCCAAGAGGGCCAATGGGATCCTGGTGTGCATTAAAAGGAGCGTGGCCAGCAGGTCAAGGGAGGTGATCCTCCCCCTCTACTCTGCCCTGGTCAAGCCTCACCTGGAGTACTGTGTCTAGTTCTGGGCTCCCTGGTACAAAAAAAGACAGAGATCTCCTGGAAAGAGTCCAGCGGAGGGCCACAAAGATGATACAGGGCCTGGAGCATCTTCCCTATGAAGAAAGGCTGAGAGATCTTGGTCTGTTCAGCCTTGAGAAGAGAAGACTGAGAGGGGATCTTATACATGTTTACAAATATCTTACATATGGGAGACAGAGGAATTTGGCCAACCTCTTTTCAGTGGCTTGTGGGGACAGGACAAGGAGCAATGGCCACAAAATGGATCACAGGAAGTTCTGCACCAACATGTGAAAGAGCTTCTTCACTGTGAGGGAACAGACTGCCCAGGGAGGTTGTGGAGTCTCCTTCTCTGGAGATATTCAAGGCCCGTCTGGACACCTACCTGAGCAGCCTGTTCTAGGGAACCTGCTTTAGCAGGGGGGTTGGACCCGATGATCTCTTGGGGTCCCTTCAAACCCCTACAATTCTGTGTCTGTGATTCTGTGACACCTTACACTGCAGTGTTGTGATTTTACAGTGATAGCATGGATTTTGATGTACAACCACAACACAAAACCGTCAATATACATAATTTAGTTCACAGCTATGCCCTCATCCCTTAAGTAATCCTACTCACAACGCCACATACAGCTTCAAATGTGATTGAATGTACCTAAGTTTTCTTTCTACACACCGTGTGCCATAGAATGGCCTGAGTTGAAAAGGACCTTAAGGATCATCTAGTTTCAACCCCCCTGTTCTGTGCAGGGTTGCCAATCACTGCAACCACTGGATGAGAGGCAGTGTGCCCACTGCCTCTCATCCTGTCGCTGGACACTGCTGAAAAGAGCGTAAAAGAAATAAGAGTGGAAAAAACAACAACAACAAAAACCCTTTTCACTCTTTTTTTTTTTTTTTTTTTTTTTTTTTTTTTGTAAAGAGTGAAATAATCCCTCAGGAAGGCTTTAACTCGGGCACAGACAATATATGTATAAATAAATATATAACTATATATACACAGAGAGCCCGGCAACCGCCCCTCAGCCGCTGCGTTGAGGAGAGGCAACGGCGGCAAGGACCGGGCTGTCTTACGTGGTGCCTGCCGGGAGCCCCTGAGGGCAGAGCGAGGCCGCCCCTCAGCGCCGCTGCCTCCCGCCGAGGCGGCGCAGGGGTTGGTAGCCCCATTCCGCTAGGGCCCCGCGGGGCGCTAGGCTTACGGAGCCAGGTTGGTGGAGGGTGGGGGGAGCTCGGGGTACCCTCGCTCTGCTCCACCCCCGGCCGAGTGCGCCCGCCCTCTCAGAGCAACAACGGGACGGACGGAACTACGCAGGGCACAGAAGGGGGGAGCTTTAATCACGGAGACCCCTTCCGGAGAGTGGACCGACCCAGCTGCCCTTTGTAAAGCCGCGGAGTGAGGCGGTATTACCTCTGTGGAAGTGGGGTGGGTGGTGATTGTGTCCTCCTGACTTTGGCAACATGGCTGGCATCCTAAAGGGGCCAGCTCTCACTGGTGGCTCTGGGATTCATGCAATTGTGACTTGCGGAAAACGGACTCCACAATCAGTAAGACTGTAAAGTAGGTATGTTTATTCAGCACTGGGCAGCACGGGGGGGTAGTCCCGCCAAGGTCGTGTGCACCTGATGTGGCAACTTGCCTTGGTTCTATGCAGTAAAGAGTTACTTATGCATGAAGTTTTACAATTCGCCTATGCATATTCATAACCTGTCCCCGCTTCATATTAAAATTAGTTCCAAGGAGTCAATTCCATAAACTCCTCCCATCTGTGCTTGCGCAGTGTCTCCTGGTGGTGGTTGTCGGGGGTTGTGGGGATGAAGGTTGACTCTTCCTCATCACTGCTAGTTAACCTCTTGTCTTTGCGCAGACTCAGTTGCTCCTTGGCTCTTGTCCATCTGCAGGACCAGTTTCTACCAGTTTCTTAAGATAGGCTCACACTCTTATTAGGAGGCTGACCTTGGTAAGGGGCCCAAGGCTTGTTTAGTTAATTTGTACAATGCACCATAGACAATGCAAAGGCACTAAGTAGCAGCCTAGTTCAATGCCATCAGTGCTCTATCTCTACTTGATAAGATTCTCCTCACTCCCTCTCTCAATTGCACCATCTATTTTCTTCTGTCACAGTGATAACATGCAGTTGTGCAAAAAAACAACCATCAGTGTGTATAAATTTACAAGGGGAGGGTGTCAGAAGGATGGAGCCAGTCTCTTCTCAGTGCTGCCCAGTGACCGGACGAGAGGCAACTGGCATAAACTGAAGCACAGGAGGTTCCGGCTGGATATGAGGGGGCATTTCTTTACTAGGATGTGACAGAACACTGGGACAGGCTGCTCAGGGAGGTTGTGGGGTCTCCTTCTCTGGAGATATTCAACACCCACCTGGATGCCATCCTGTGCAACGTGCTCTGGGTGATCCTGCTGGGCAGGATCTGGGTGATCTCCAGAGGTCCCTGCCAACCTCGGCCATTTGGCGATTTTTTGAAATTCTGTTCCATTCAAGCACTTTACCTGCACAAATGTTTAACTTGGAGAAGAGACCCTCTTCCCATGCAACTGAGGATGCTCCTGTAGAAGTTGTGTCAGCTTCTTATCATTGATACGTAACCTTGGCCTGTGTAGCCACAGGCATACTATAAAATAAGCATTTTTTTCTTATTGTGGGGAACTGGCAGGAATAACAAAGGTGGCACCTCATAAAGTTCTGTGCGTGTGTCTTGTACCTTAGACATCGAGCTCATGTGATCTTGATCGCTGATAAATCCATCTGCAAAGATAAAAATGTCACAACAGAAACTTAAATGTAGTAAGGCAAGTTCTGGTCATGGTGCTGGCTATTTTAAGTGTTATAAAAAGTACATACGTGCTACATGTTGTGCCTGTAACCACAACAGCCCAACAGAAAATCAGAAGGACATGCAATGATGACAGATTGGATGGGTGTTACTGTGCAACAAGCAGGAAAAAAGATTCTGTATTGGATATTTGCTAAGGAAGGCTTGGAAAACTTGTGTGTGGAAAAATAAACAGCACTTGCAACATACCTATAAAACAGTAGTTTCTGAAGACAGCTTTTAGCCAGGTGACTTGCACTTAACCTCACTGTTTTCTTCCCCTGTGCCTTTATACTTCGAGGGCTGGCCTCTATTTGAGGCCAATTCTTGTGCACCCATTTGTGTGACAGAAAAGCTGCTCGAGTGCCCCCTCTGCAAGAGGAGGGAGTAACCCCTCTGGGTGCTGAGTGTCCTGGAGCCCTGAGAACTTCCAGGCCAGCAGTAGTCTGCAAAATCCTTGCTGGAACGCAGGTAGTCAGCCACTGCATAGCCTATGAATTAGGACACCTGAATTGCGCTGCGGGCTGGATTGCTGCAGATCCAGTTTGCAAAAATAAAATTATCAGGACCCACTTTTTCAGAGCATTTTGAGCTTTATAGTCAGAGCCATTTATCATTGCTTAGTGGTATTGTATTTTACTTGAACAACACCATTGGTGTTGCTGGGACTTGCCAAAATGTGCTTGCTGAGGCCTTGAACCAGCAATACCAGACCTAATGATCCTCTTCCCAACAGTCTTAGTTATTTAGAGAATTTTTGACACGTACAAATAAAGGCACTTAAAAAACAAATGGCACCTGATTTCCATATATAACATCTTTGGGAAAATACCACCCCCATCAATTATGTATTTTATTATGTCTAAAGGGGCCCATTTAATACTACAAGTAATGTTCTGGGTAATACCGGGCTTGGCACAAATAAGGCGCTTAACTGAGTTCCTTATTTTTATTATCCATTGTCTGCTAACCAGTTTTCTGTTGTTTCATTTATTTGCCTTTTCCCTGGGGAAGGAAGGATGGTGGCTCAGCATGCACTGAAAGCTGTCTTGGTGGATCTCAGTGGCACACTTCACGTTGAAGACTCAGCTGTGCCAGGCATGCAGGAAGCTCTTAAAAGGCAAGCTACCGTTTTTGATTTCCTCTGATAGGTTGTGTCAGTGCTGCTTGCACAAAGACATTTCTTTAAGTAAACAGGCCTGAAGATTCTGCCTTTTTACGCTGGTATGGATAAGCAAATGTGTGGCCAAATTCTGCTTTCATTTACAACACCAGGAGAACTCAGCAGAGGGCATAGACAGTGACATGCCACCATGTACCACCTGAGCCCCTGCAGCTTTCCTAGGTTGCTATCTAGGTCCTTTCTAAGTCTTTTCTAGAAAGAAAAAAAAAGACTTCAAAAACAGCTAATTCATTCAATCATGGGATTGCAGCCTTAGCCTGAAGTGGAAGGTGTTAACCTGAATTACCCCATTCTAGTCACTTCAGCTCACCTGATGCTCAGTGCTTTGTTTAGCTGCAGGAACCTGCTAAAATGTCTGAGCCCTTAAACCTGTGGTGAGCTAAATTGGAATAACAGGGAGAACATTATGGCCTGGTGACTGAGGCATTTTTTGCAGAGACCTCATTTCATGTGCTCTTTCAGCTGTGGATTTGATTTATTTTTAAGTTTATTTCTGCTAGTTGGAGAAATGTTTGATAATGCAGTTCATCTTATGTGGGAATTACAACGTGTTCATAAACAGGACAGTTAAGTACCTGTCGTGGTTTAACCCAGCCGGCAGCTAAACACCACACAGCCGTTCGCTCACCCTCCCCCCTCCCTTTCTGGGATGGGGGAGAGAAACGGGAAGGTGAAGCCTGTGAGTTGAGATAAAGACAGTTTAATAAGACAGGAAAATAACAACAATAATAATAATAATAACAACAACTATGATACTACTACTAATAATAATAATAATGTGCATGAAACAAGTGATGCACAATGCAATTGCTCACCACCTGCTGACCGATGCCCAGCCTAACCCCGAGCAGTCTGGCCCCCTCCCCCAGCTAGCCACCCCTATATATTGTTTAGCATGATGTCAGATGGGATGGAATACCCCTTTGGCTAGTTTGGGTCAGCTGTCCTGGGTCTGTCCCCTCCCAGCTCCTGCTGCACCCCCAGCCTGCCCGTTGGCAGGACAGAGTAAGAAGCTGAGATGTCATTGGCTTGGTGTAAGCACTGCTCTGCAACAATTAAAACATCGGGGTGTTATCAGCACTCTTCTCATCCTAAGCCAAAACATAGCATCCTACCAGCTACTAGGAAGAAAATTAATTCTGTTCTAACTGAAACCAGGACAACTATCCACAACTTATTCCATACCATTTATGTCATGCTCAAGTTACACTCTTTCCCATACATTCTAATTAATCACCATTTTCATCTAGGGTACAGTAATCATGGTAGTGATGACATACAGTAGTATATAGTAAGTAACATGATACAATTCAATTCATGGGCTATTCTCACCCAGTATTAAATCCCCTTGAGGTACACACCAGACCTCTCCATTCTTGTGCATCACCCACCAAGTGTATCCAGGTCCCTGAGCAAAAGCAATTCCATGAATGGGTTTGCCTTTTCCTGAGGCAGGAGTAGCCCAGACTGTTTTACCCAGCATATTTCTTACATGCACTGCAGGAACTTTATCCCCTTCTACAGTACGTAACAGGTTTGATTGGGCAGGTCCAGCTCGGTTGGCAGATCCCCTAGTATTGACTAACCAGGTGGCCTTCGCCAAATGCGTATCCCAATTTTTGAATGTCCCAGCGCCCATTGCTTTCAATGTAGTCTTTAACAGTCCATTGTATCGTTCAACTTTCCCGGAGGCTGGTGCATGATAGGGGATGTGATACACCCACTCAATACCATGTTCTTTGGCGCAAGTGTCTATAAGGTTGTTTCGGAAATGAGTCCCATTGTCTGACTCTATTCTTTCTGGGGTACCATGTCGCCATAGGACTTGCTTTTCAAGGCCCAGGATAGTGTTCCGGGCGGTGGCATGAGGCACAGGATATGTTTCCAGCCATCCGGTGGTTGCTTCCACCATTGTAAGTACGTGGCGCTTGCCATTGCGAGTTTGAGGGAGTGTGATGTGATCAATCTGCCAGGCCTCTCCATATTTATATTTCAGCCATCGTCCTCCATACCAAAGAGGCTTTGACCATTTGGCTTGCTTGATTGCAGCACATGTTTCACAGTCATGAATAACCTGTGCTATAGCGTCCATGGTCAGGTCCACCCCTCGATCACGATTCCATCTGTATGTTGCATCTCTACCTTGATGGCCTGAGGTGTCATAGGCCCATCGGGCTATAAATAATTCACCTTTATGCTGCCAATCCAGGTCCACCTGAGCTACTTCAATCTTAGCAGCCTGATCCACCTGCTGGTTGTTTTGATGTTCTTCAGTAGCCCGATTCTTGGGCACATGAGCATCTACATGGTGTACCTTTACATCGAGGTTCTCTACTCGAGCAGCAATATCTTGCCACAATGCAGCAGCCCAGATGGGTTTGCCCCTGCGCTGCCAGTTGTTCTGCTTCCATTGCTGTAACCATCCCCACATGGCATTTGCTACCATCCATGAATCCGTAGAGATATAGAGAACTGGCCATTTTTCTCGTTCAGCAATGTCTAAAGCCAGCTGAGTG
Source organism: Aythya fuligula (assembly GCF_009819795.1). Lineage (NCBI taxonomy): Eukaryota > Metazoa > Chordata > Aves > Anseriformes > Anatidae > Aythya > Aythya fuligula. The sequence continues at coordinate 5,337,416 of NC_045594.1, read as the reverse complement.
GCCTTCACTTCTGCAAACTGACTCGAGTCACCTTCTCCCTCAGCAGCTTCTGCAACTCGTGGTGTAGGACTCCATACAGCAGCCTTCCATCTCCGATGCTTTCCCACAATACGACAGGACCCATCAGTGAACAGGGCATATTTCTTCTCATTCTCTGGTAACTGGTTGTACAGTGGGGCTTCTTCAGCACGGACCACCTCCTCCTCTGATGATATCCCAAAGTATTTGCCTTCTGGCCAGTCCATAATCACCTCCAAGATTCCTGGGCGACTGGGGTTTCCTATTCGAGCCCGCTGAGTAATCAGTGCAACCCACTTGCTCCATGTAGCATCAGTTGCATGATGCGTAGAAGAGACCCTTCCCTTGAACATCCAGCCTAGTACCAGCAATCGGGGTGCTAGGAGGAGCTGCGCTTCAGTACCGACCACCTCCGAAGCAGATCGAACTCCTTCATATGCTGCCAATATCTCCTTTTTGGTTGGAGTGTAGCGGGCCTCAGATCCTCTGTATCCCTGACTCCAAAACCCCAGGGGCCGACCTCGAGTTTCCCCAGGTTCTTTCTGCCAGAGGCTCCAGGTGGGGCCTTTCTCCCCGGCTGCGGTGTAGAGCACATTCTTTACATCTGGTCCTGTTCGAACTGGCCCAAGGGCTACTGCATGGACTATTTCCTGCTTGATTTGTTCAAAGGCTTGTCGTTGCTCAGGGCCCCATTCAAACTCATTCTTCTTACGGGTTACTTGGTAGAGCGGGTTTACAATCAGACTGTAATTTGGGATGTGCATTCTCCAAAACCCCACAACACCTAGGAAAGTCCGTGTTTCTTTTTTGCTAGTTGGTGGAGACATAGCTGTTATTTTGTTGATCACATCCATTGGGATTTGACGACGTCCATCTTGCCATTTTATTCCTAAAAACTGGATCTCTCGTGCAGGTCCTTTGACTTTATTTTGTTTTATGGCAAAACCAGCCTTCAGAAGGATTTGGACTATTTTCTTCCCTTTCTCGAAAACTTCCTCTGCTGTGTCACCCCACACAATGATGTCATCGATGTACTGCAGGTGTTCAGGAGCTTCCCCCTGCTCCAGCGCAGACTGGATCAGTCCATGGCAAATGGTAGGGCTGTGTTTCCACCCCCGGGGCAGCCGATTCCAAGTATATTGGACTCCCCTCCAAGTGAAGGTAAATTGTGGCCTGCACTCTGCTGCTAGAGGGATGGAGAAAAATGCATTAGCGATATCAGTTGTGGTGTACCACTTGGCTGCCTTCGATTCAAGTTCGTACTGGAGTTCCAGCATGTCCGGCACTGCAGCACTCAGTGGTGGCGTCACTTCGTTCAGGCCACGATAGTCCACTGTTAGTCTCCACTCACCATTAGACTTTCGCACTGGCCATATGGGACTATTGAAAGGTGAATGAGTCTTGCTGATCACTCCTTGGCTCTCCAATTGACGAATTAGCTTATGGATGGGAATCAGGGAGTCTCGGTTGGTGCGATATTGCTGCCGGTACACAGTTGTGGTAGTGATTGGCACTTGCTGTTCTTCGACCCTCAGCAACCCCACAACAGAGGGGTCCTCTGAGAGACTGGGCAAGGTAGATAATTGTTTAATGCCCTCTGTCTCTAAGGCAGCTATGCCAAAAGCCCATTGGAATCCTTTTGGGTCCTTGAAATATCCACTTCTAAGTCTATGCCAGGGATACATGGAGCATCTGGGCCAGTCACAATGCAATGTGGTGCTTTTTTCGCTCATTCCCAGTCAGACTCACTTCAGCCTCCAATACAGTTAACTGCTGAGATCCCCCTGTCACCCCATAAATACAGATGGGCTCTGGCCCTTTATAGCTCGATGGCATTACAGTACACTGTGCACTGGTGTCTACTAAAGCCTTATACTTCTGTGGAGGCAGGGCCCCTCTAGTCCTGGTCAGAATCCGTTGGCAGGACAGAGCAAGAAGCTGAGATGTCCTTGACTTGTTGTAAGCACTGCTCTGCAACAATTAAAACTTCGGGGTGTTATCAGCACTCTTTTCATCCTAAGCCAAAACATAGCATTCTACCAGCTACTATGAAGAAAATTAACTCTGTCCTAACTGAAACCAGGACAGTACCTATTTTTCTTCTCATTAAAGGGATGTCTAAAGAAACTGAGGTGTAGTAAAATAATTTAGCCTAGTCAGTTGCAAAGTAGGCTGTGGAACCCCAAGGATCTTTGTACTCTTTTCTGAAGCTGTTTACCTGGAGGATTAAGCTTGCAAATGATGAAGAAAGGTAACACAGAGATGTGTGCTGCCATGGTGTGTGTGTGGGGAGCAATAAGAATTAGTCAGGAGAGAGGAATAGGGCTGAGTTAAGCATGGGAAATTTTTACTGAAATTGTATGGACTCCTGAAGTTAGACTGTTGTTTGAATGGAAAGCTCAGAGGTATTAGGAAACTGCCTTACTTTTCACAGATAATTTTGTGGCAATATTTATTTTTTAAAGATGTAAAATTTCAAGGAACTGAAAACTAGTGAAGTGCTGGATGTTCCTTTGTTACTCGTTCATTCACTGGATCCTGTCTGCCTGGTGATTTGTGCTGCAGAGAGAACTTGTGCCAGATGAGAGTCAGCATTCTCAGAAATCCATGTGTGTGTACATACTTTTGTGTGCTTTGTGTATTTATAGATCTATTGTAAAGTGGTAATGCCGTCAAGAGCAACTCAGTATCTCTCCTGGGCTCTGCTCACCTCCAAACCCCCAGGCAGCAGGCAGGACAGAGGAAATGGCTTCTGCAGAATGAGAAGACAAACTTTTATAAATCCACTGATTCTTCTCTGTGTCCTGCTGCGCTTCTGCTCGATTCTTACTGAGCTGTGCCCAGGCAGGCTCTGCCCTAGTTTTGGCAAGGGAGGGAATTAGGGAAGGGATAAGGTGTAGGGAGCATCTGGTGCCATTTGTCAGCCTCAGCCAACTCTCACAGGTATGCAGAGCAGATGTCATTTCATTGCAAAGAACAGCCAGGACTTTTTGCTTAGAGGTTCGAAAAAAATATTTTCTTATGTTCTTTTCTGTTCATCCATGTCACTGTCCTTCTTAAAGAGAAGCTGAAATGATTGGCCTGTGGCTTGCTTAGGGAACAAATGGATAGATTCCATTTTTAGGGTTACCTTTTAGTATTGAGGTTAAAGTAAATAATAATAATTTTAACTTTATTAGCAAACACGGGCTTTTTTTTTTTTTTTGTCAGTTTATACTTGTGAAAGGTCAGTGCATCTTTCTGCACATCAGAACAAATGAAAAAGAAGTGGCAGGTGCAAGAAAGTCTTCAGCGTTGACCAACTTTATCCTGATGTTCTCCATGCAGTCCTGGTGCCAGTGTTTGTTTCTATAGCAACAGAGAAAGTGATGGTAGGGGAATAATTAAAGAAGATGCCACTGAAATTGTCACTTAAAATTATTCGGCTGTTAAGTAGTATGTACTATCAGGGTAGGGCAATAATGTGGTTTTATGTGAGGATCATTGTTCCTCAGGAAAGGAAGAAATGGCTGCAAAAGCTGACATAAAATCACCATGAAGATAACACAAGCTCCTAGAGCATCCTGCAACTTCTGAGTGAGCTATAGCTGCTGTGAAATTCACCCAGCGTGTGGAGTTTTGTATGTTAACGTAGCAGCAAGCTTCTTTTGTCAATTTATTTTATTTTAGGATGCTGTTGATCCAGGACACAGGCCTGATTTATTTATTACCTTGTTTGAATTAAAAAGCTTTTCAAACTAGTTGCAGTTAATTGTAGATGTGCTTGATATTGCTGTGAAGATGGAGTTTATAATAACCATTTTCCTCCAGCCTTTTCCTGGTAGAAGCAAAGCAGGGATGTCTTGATCTTGTTCTAGGTAGCTGTAATTCTTGCTATCTGTTTCACATTGCCCTCCGTTCCACACAGAAGCTAACAGCCTTGTTTCTTTTGAGCCTGGCACCAATAGTTTAGGATGTATACAATTTTTTCATGTGCAGCCTTTAGACGAACGTTCCTTTTTCAGTCCCAAAGAGCCATAAGAAGTGTGTGAATGTAAAGCGTTCTGTGGCAAATTTGTCTTTGCTCTTCATCCATGAGGTTGCGCAGCGCTCCAGTTATGATTTGGTTTGTGACCAACACAATGAAGGAGTGCAAGAGAGACCTCCTGGAGAGGCTGACGAAAATGGGCTTTGACATTGCTGAAAATGAAATCTTCACATCTCTGACAGCAATCAGAAATCTTCTGGAGCAGAAGCAGGTGCAGCCTCTCCTCCTGGTAGACAAGAAGGCCCTTCCTGACTTCACAGGTGAGGTGCATGGAGAACAACATGGGAGAAGGTGCTGAATAAGGAAACATTCTGAACTCTGTTTTGTGGAATGACAGCCATCTGCATTTTGCTAGCCACGATGAAGCCTGAATCATGGACTCTCCCGATCCTTTCTTCTATTAAATTTAACATTAAGTAGTTTGAAGTTGCGGTTGTGATAGCTTCTTGAGGAGTAGTGAGAATAGGCAGGAATTCAGAAAGAACTTGATCCTTTTTTTATTAATTTCCAGCGTAGAAAGTAATATTTATCATTAGATCATTGGAGATTTATTGCGCCTACCAATGTTGAAATGTTTTAAAGCAATAATGTGATGATTTATTGGAAACCAGATTTCCCTCAGCTATCGTAGAGAGATTATGTCTATAAAGAACTAGTACTTCTAGTAGTTCACGTGTCTGATGTTGGTCCTATGCTGCTGCAGCATGTTTTGTCCTACTGTCTTGTGGAGATCTTTCTTAGGGAAAGTTCAATATCAAAGCGTCCTTCATTTATTGTTAGGCCAGCAGTGACACAAATTGCTGAGAAGCTGATGTGTGGGCACATACTGGAGGCTACTTCTCTCTTAATAGATGATTATTAAATGTAAAACCTTGTATTGACCACCTATCTCTCACTTCATAACTGTAACACCTAAATGGGTGCTTTGTCACCCTGACTTCCCCAGATAGTCACCTCTAAAGACCCAGTTAGAAGCTGCTTTCCTTTCAGATGTGCCCATTTCCCTCCCACAGCAATAAGGGCAGCAGAAGGTGATCCATTCTGGATACCTCAGGCAGGTGCCTGAAACTAGAACAGTTAGTCCTTGATTTAACTACATCTTCATTTCAAGAGTAGTGAAGAAATTCACACATCTAATGTGCTCAGAGTTGGAATCAGTATATTGGATTGTGAGTAGTCTTTCATCTAGAGCATCTAGGCAGTGAAAATGCAGCTGACTTGCCATTGCTCCCTGCCTCTTGCCTTATGAACTGAAATCCTCACTGTTGTGTTAAGTAGGTTCTACTCTTTCTAGGAGCAAGACATGCATAAAATTGAACATTTCCTGTTAAATTTTAGTACCATGCTCTATTCAGTAATCTTTGGACAGATAGGTATTCAAGGGAAAAGCCTCTGTGTGCTGTGAAAGCTATAACGCCTGATAATCTGTTCCACCTGATATTGTATCCAGAGAAATAGGCCCCCAGCAATATTCTGTGCTTGTGTTCTCAGGAAGGCTTTCTTGGGTCAGAAACAGATGAGATGGCAGCTGATTTTACTGAAGTTAAATCAGTTTAATCTCTTATATATTTCTGATCTTTCCATCAGTTTCACAGTAGCTGATGTTAATTCTGTATAAAACAGCAAAGATATCAGAAGAATACATTGGTGGCATTTTCTGCATTGCTTGGATCTGTTATAGTTTTGTTTCTTTTTTTCTGCAAACAGTTTGGCTCACACTCTCTCAGTGCTGCTCTTGAAACATTTAAGTATGCTGAAGAATGTTTTAAATTCCTGTTAGTGACTGCTATTGAATTAGTCTTGGATAATCTCTCTGTAAATTTGGTCACAGATAGATGAATGTAATCCATTCGTAGTTAATGGAGCCAGATGCTTTTGGGTGGTGTCGCAAATCCCCACGACATCTCTGCATGTAACGTTTTGCTGTCTGAGCTAACTGAAAGCCATGTGGCATGAGACATCAGCCAGGAGGCTGTGATGACACTCTCTGGAGACCTGGGAGCTTTAGCTGTCATAGTAAAGGTGTAGGGGATATGCTGTGTGAAGGAAGACCAAAAGTGTTAGCAGAAATGCAGCTATTACAAGAGTATGAGAGATTTATTTACAGCAGGTTAAGTTTCTCCTGTAGATACTACTCTGCAGATACTCTTTCACTGCTGGTTTAGTTCTTCACAGGCTTTTTAGGGTTGTATCTAGTTCCTTCAGAGGAGACACTTCTATGTAAAACAATCATGCTCCCCTAGTGAGGGACACAGGAGGTGCAAGCTGTTCTCAAGGGGACTGGCCTGCATTAAAAACAGGCCTTCCAGAACCTTCCAGAAGAGCCAAAACTAACCTGGTGAGACAACTGTGCTAGGCCATGCTGCAACACCATCTTTGCTACCATAACCAGACAAGATAGAACAATGGTCAGGCTTTGTATCTTAAGTGACCAGAGGAACAGAATCACAGAATCACAGAATTTTCTAGGTTGGAAGAGACCTCAAGGTCATCGAGTCCAACCTCTGACCTAACGCTAACAGTCCCCACTAAACCATTTCCCTAAGCTCTACATCTAAACGTCTTTTAAAGACCTCCAGGGATGGTGACTCCACCACTTCCCTGGGCAGCCTGTTCCAGTGCCTCACAACCCTTTCAGTGAAGAAGTTCTTCCTAACATCTAACCTAAAACTCCCCTGGCTCAACTTAAGCCCATTCCCCCTCGTCCTGTCACCAGGCACGTGGGAGAACAGGCCAACCCCCACCTCACTACAGCCTCCCTTGAGGTACCTATAAAGAGCGATAAGGTCGCCCCTGAGCCTCCTCTTCTCCAGGCTGAACAAGCCCAGCTCCCTCAGCCGCTCCTCGTAGGACTTGTTCTCCAGGCCCCTCACCAGCTTCGTCGCCCTTCTCTGCACCCGCTCAAGCACCTCCATGTCCTTCTTGTAGCGAGGGGCCCAAAACTGAACACAGTACTCGAGGTGCGGCCTCACCAGAGCTGAGTACAGGGGGACGATCACCTCCCTAGCCCTGCTGGTCACACTGTTCCTGATACAAGCCAGGATGCCGTTGGCCTTCTTGGCCACCTGAGCACACTGCTGGCTCATATTCAGCCGACTATCCACCATCACTCCCAGGTCCTTCTCTGCCTGGCAGCTCTCCAACCACTCATCTCCCAGCCTGTAGCTCTGCTTGGGGTTATTGCGCCCCAGGTGCAGGACCCGGCACTTGGCCTTGTTGAACTTCATGCAGTTGACCTCAGCCCATCGGTGCAGCCTATCCAGATCCTCCTGCAGAGCCTTCCTACCCTCAAGCAGATTGACACACGCACCTAACTTGGTGTCATCTGTGAACTTACTGAGGGTGCACTCGATGCCCTCGTCCAGATCATCGATGAAGATATTAAAGAGGACCGGCCCCAGCACCGAGCCCTGGGGGACGCCACTAGTGACTGGCCTCCAACTGGACTTGGCTCCATTCACCACGACTCTTTGGGCCCGGCTATCCAGCCAGTTTCTAACCCAACGAAGCGTGCGCCAGTCCAAGCCAAGAGCAGCCAGTTTCTTGAGGAGAATGCTGTGGGAGACGGTGTCAAAAGCCTTGCTGAAGTCAAGGTAGACCACATCCACAGCCTTTCCCTCATCCACCCAGCGCGTCACTCTGTCATAGAAGGAGATCAGGTTCGTCAGGCATGACCTGCCTTTCATAAAGCCATGCTGACTGGGCCTGATCGCCTGCTTCCCCTGCAAGTGCTGCATGATGACTCTCAGGAGGATCTGCTCCATGAGCTTTCCTGGCACTGAGGTCAAACTGACAGGCCTGTAGTTTCCTGGGTCTGCCCTCCGGCCCTTCTTGTAGATGGGCATCACATTTGCTAGCCGCCAGTCGATTGGGACCTCCCCCGATAGCCAGGACTGCTGATAAATGATGGATAGTGGCTTGGCCAGCTCCTCTACCAGTTCCCTCAGTACCCTTGGGTGGATCCCATCCGGCCCCATCGACTTGTGCACATCTAAGTGCCGTAGCAGGTCACCAACCAGTTCTTCATGGATAACGAGAGCCACATCCTGCTCCCCATCCCCTTCCACCAGCTCAGGGTACTGAGTATCCAGAGAACATCCGGTATTGCCGCTAAAGACTGAGGCAAAGAAGGCATTGAGCACCTCTGCCTTTTCCTCATCTCTTGTAACTAAGTTTCCCCCCGCATCCAGTAAAGGATGGAGATTCTCCTTAGTCCTCCTTTTTGTGTTGATGTATTTATAGAAACGTTTTTTGTTATCTTTAACGGCAGTAGCCAGATTGAGCTCCAGATGAGCTTTGGCCTTCCTAATTTTGTCCCTGCACAGCCTCGCTACTTCTTTAAAGTCCTCCTTAGTGGCCTTCCCACTTTTCCAAAGATTATAAACCCTCTTTTTCCTCCTAAGATCAAGCCACAATTCTCTGTTGAGCCAGGCCGGTCTTCTTCCCCGCCAGCTCGTCTTTGGGCACGTGGGGACAGACCGTTCCTGCGCCATTAAGACTTCCCTCTTGAAGAGCGCCCAGCCTTCCTGGACCCCTCTGCCCTTCAGAACCGCCTCCCAAGGGACTCCACCAACTAGTGTCCTGAGCAGCTCAAAGTCAGCCCTCCGGAAGTCCAATACAGCGGTTTTACTGGTCCCCTTCCTGGCCTCGCCAAGAATAGTGAACTCCACCATTGCGTGGTCACTCTGCCCGAGACAGCTCCCGACGACCACGTCCTCCACCAGTCCTTCTCTGTTTGTGAAGAGAAGGTCTAGCGGGGCACCTCCCCTGGTAGGCTCACTAACCAGCTGCGTCAGGAAGCTATCTTCCACGCTCTCCAGAAACCTCCTAGACTGCTTTCTCTGGGCTGTGTTGTGCTTCCAGGATATGTCAGGGAAGTTGAAGTCCCCCACGAGTACAAGAGCTGATGATTTTGCAACCTCTGTCAGCTGCCTGTAGAATTCCTCATCCGTCTCCTCATCCTGGTTCGGCGGTCTATAGCAGACCCCGACCAGGACACTAGCCTTGTTGTCCCTGCCGATCCTAACCCAAAGGGACTCGACCTTGTCATTCCCAGCCTCGAGTTCTACAACCTCGAAAGACTCTCTAATATAGAGAGCCACACCACCACCCCTTCTATGCTGCCTGTCCCTTCTATAGAGCTTATAGCCAGGCATTGCAGCACTCCAGTCATGAGACTGGTCCCACCATGTCTCCGTGATGGCAACCAAGTCGTAGCCTGCCTGCCGCACGATGGCTTCCAGCTCCTCCTGTTTGTTACCCATGCTGCGTGCATTGGTGTAGATGCACTTCAGCTGGGCCATTGCCTTATCCTCCGGCCTTGCCATTGTTCCCCCTGGCACAGCCCCAACAATCCTTGCTTCAGCCCCATCCCCCTTCCTACCTAGTTTAAAGCCCTCTCAATGAGCCCTGCCAGCTCCTGGCCCAGGATCCTTTTTCCCCTAAAAGATAGGGACCCGTCTGCGGCCATCAGGCCAGGTGCTGAGTAAAGTGCCCCATGATCAAAAAAACCAAGATTTCTGCGTTGGCACCAGTCCCAGAGCCACGTGTTTAACAGGTGGGCTTTCCGTGTCCTCTCTGTACCCCTCCCTGCCACCATAGGGATGGACGAAAACACCACCTGCACTCCCGCTCCATCCACTAACCGACCCAGTCCCCTAAAGTCCCTTTTGATAGCCTTGAGGCTTCTCTCTTCGATGTTATCACTGCCCGCCTGGACTATCAAAAGGGGGTAATAGTCAGAGGGGCGTACCAGGTTAGGAAGCTTCCTGGCAACGTCCCTGACCCTGGCCCCAGGGAGACAGCAGACTTCCCTACGGGTAGGGTCAGGCCGACAAATAGGGCCCTCTGTTCCCCTAAGAATCGAGTCACCAACAACAATAACCCTCCTGTCTTTCTTGGTGGAGGCAGTCCTGAGGCGCGGAGTTGACCTCCTCGCCCCAGGCATCCTCCTGGGAACATTTGCTACCTCTTCCTCACACACCGGCCTCTCAATCTCTAGGGCCTCAAACCTGTTGTGTAAGGGCACCTGGGAAGGTGGGGCCGGAAGGGGAGGGCATCGCCTGCGATGTCGAGCAGGGACCTGTTTCCATTCCTCCTCAGCTCCCAGATCCCCTCCCTCTGCCCGACGGGGACAGGGCAGGGGGTCCGCCCCCATTTGAGGAGTCTCACCTCGGCACCTCCCCTTGAGGCCCTGCAGGGAGTTACTCCAGAAGTCTATCTCCCGCTCACACTCCCTGATGGCCCTCAACCTCTCCGCCTCCTCCTTGAGCTCCGCCACCATGCGGACCAGGTCATTCACCTGCTCGCACCTCACGCACGCAGTTTCTCTGCCTCCCGCCGATGGCAGCAACAGGCTCAGACACTCCTTGCATCCGGTGACCTGAACTGCTGCATTTTTTAACGGGTAGTCGGTCTGCGTGTGTACCGACTTTCTGGAGTGCACGCCGTGCCTGGTGGCGACCATTATCACCTAGTTACGGCTGTTGTTAAGGAGGTGTTGTTTGTGTGTAGGGGGAGCGCTCTGCCCTGCCTGCGCTAACTGCCGCGCCACTCCCTTCTGACGCGCCACGCTCCTGGTCGCTCGCGCTCCCTAGGGGCTGCTTTTGAACGGCTGGGGAGGGGGCGCTGCTGGCTCCGCCTTCGCCTCGTCAGCCTCCCTCACGAGGGCTGCCGGGTCCTGGCGGCTCCCTCAAGTAGGCTCGATGCCGGAAAAAATTAGCCCTGCCTGGCCCGATCCCCCGCTCCGCTGCAGAACGCGTCTGCCCCGGAGCCGATCGCCTCGGCAAATGGCAAACGTGAGAGAACTGGGTGGAACTCACTAATGTTCCTGCTTTACTGTCTTGCAATGCCTATGAATGTATGTGGAAAGAGAGAGAGAGACTCTCACAAAAAGTTGTTCAGTGAAAAAAGTGGTTTATAGTCTGCAGCATCTCGGTGGAGGCAGTGGGAGAATCATTGCTAGACAGTCACTGACCATCTAGACACAGATGTGTGCTTTGTGAAGGATGGTACAGTCTGTGTACATCAACACCTTTTCCACAGAGACTTACCTTGTTTCTAACATAGATAAATCTCATCTACAAGATGTCTGTGACAGAAAATGCTCATTTTTGCTGTAAAGTGATTAAATTGCTCTTGTTGCACTCGCTGGCTGTGCATTGCTAAGTATGACCAAGATTCACTTCACTCAGAATAACCATTGGTACCATGTTTTGATTTTCCAGGGATAGCCACTGATGACCCCATTGCATGCAGTGGTCATAAGACTGTCTCCTGAGCACTTTCACTACAAGATGATGAATGAGGCATTTTGGGAAGTCAGCCTCTCCTTGTGACTTTTTGAAGGGTGGCTGTCTTGTGCTGCATCCCTACAGTGCAAGGAAATCCTTCCATGTGGGGAGAAGAGGCTGGTAGCGGTATTGCCATTACATAGTGAGGATTGTGGTGTATTCCCCTGTGTCTGAGAGAACCTTTGTGCATTTGGGGCTTTAACTGTGAACTTCAGGCAGTCTGGCCCCAGGTTTCATAGCTTTCATTCTGTAATCAACCTACAAAAGTGCAGCCTTAGTTGTCATCAAGGTGAAACGAGTTAGCAGTGCTTCAAGAGGAAAGACTGCTGCTGTGTTCAAAGCTGACTCTTCAGGGCCCGCAGCTTAGAGGGAAGGAAATGCAATTGTTTCTGAAGCATCTTGTGTTCAGGAGCGGCCATTACAGGATGTTGGGCTATGGACTTCATCTGGTCTGTTTTACATCTAGAACGCTGTTTGTCTGTAGACTAAGTGGTGAGTAAACTGCTGCTGGTGTCAGTCTCCTTTGGTCTAAAGGAAGCATTAACTACTGGCTGCATTCTCTTCTTGAGCCTTATGTCATGTCCATATGCCTTGTCCTTTACTGCTCAGCTAATTAAGTCCCTTGGGATTTGCAGTGTGCAGAATGTTAAGGTGAACCTGATTAAATGCAGATACCTACAGTGTAGATGTCTGTATCTGAGCTGGTGACCTGGGCTCCTGAGGGAGAGGGGAGCTGCTTGTAAGTCATTGATATAAATGGCTCAGTCTTCAAAATAGGACTATAATCAAAGTTTACAATTTATTAAAGGAATAGAGGTAAGCAAACAGCGCTGGTTGCGCCGGGAGTCTCTGCTCCACCAAGACGCACGCCAGTTACATCAAGCAGCTGATTTTTATGCTCCTAGGCTAATACATATTCAGTACTACTTCTAGAAAAAACAGGGTTATCATAATTAGCTTCCGGAATCCAAACCCTCCTACTGGAGCATGCGTATCAGTCTCCAGTGGTCCCTCTGGGGGTCTCTCGTGCTGAAGGCTCATAGTCTTCCTCCCTCTTGTCCTTCTCCTTTGTCCAACTTGGCTGTATGTCAGAGACTTGTGCAGCATCCCCTGCAAGCTTTGTCTTTTAGTTGTTCTTCAGCTCTCCCCGTCTCCTTAATCTCCTGGCCAGATATCAGAGACTTGCATAGTGTCCCATGCAATAGTCATAATAGTTAGCAGTTATTCTGAAACCCCCCAGATATCAGAGACTTCAAGGAAAAGCCTACAAATACATTTCCCTTCGAGCTCTCTATTGACACGAATTGCTCAAACATTCCTTTGCAAGATACAAGAATTATATACATTAACCACTCTGTATTTCTTAGACTTGTGGTTATACAAGGGTATGTAACACAGAAGGTCACATTCATCATACCATGCGGCCCTAGCATTGTTCCATACTGAGACGAATCAGATGAACATATTTCACAATCCCCCATCTCCTTTTTCATGGCATTGATTCGTGTTTTCCTTTCTAATCAAGTCAATACTTGCCGAATTGATACCAATTGATACCAATTTTGGATCTTTGTTTATTTTTATTATCATCAGGGAATGGGTTTTCTCTTTCCCTGGTTCTGGGTCAACAGGTACCGCAGATATTTGCATTCCTTGTATAACCGAGTGTATTAGTCTGGTAATACAAGGTATTAAACATGGAATTATTAACAATCCTCCACATATCCCCAATACAACCATCCTTATTTTCGCAAACCAATCACTGCCCATAAAGCCCCCTCCCATAATCCTCTTAGATCGATTCCATTCCAAGTTTGAACTGGGAACTGAACAACTACTTAGGAAGCTCATCCGGAGATCTGCCCGGAGGCAGTATAGTTGTGGGTGCCAGGGAGTATGGGAGGATATGGGCAGGCATCTAGAGCAGTTGGCACCCCCAGTGTTTTGGAAATTCACCCCTGAACAACTGCAAAATCCTAAAAAACTGGCAGAATGCTTGAAAAAAAGGTGTCATGATTCTGGCAGTTCCAAAGTAACACAAATCATTGTAACATGCTGGGGCCTGGCTCATGCCTATCGAGCTGCCATGGATACTGCTATCAACTTAGTAACAGACCCTGCGGCCTCTCCAAGTCCCGTGACAGATCCAACGGCCACTGTGACCCCTACGGTGGACTCTGCAGCCGCTCCAGTCCCAGCTCCTGCAGCCGCTCCAGTCCCAGCTCCTGCAGCCGCACCAGTTCCAGCTCCTGCAGCCGCTCCAGCTCCGGTTCCTGCAGCTGCTCCAGTTCAAGCTCCTGCAGCCGCACCAGTTCCAGCTCCTGCAGCTGCTCCAGCTCCGGTTCCTGCAGCTGCTCCAGCTCCTGCAGCCGCTCCAGTTCCTGTGGCTGGGTCAGAGAAACGAGCTGTAGCAGTGCAAGTTGACCCTGCAGAGGGTATTCCAACCTCTGTGACAGACCCTGTAACAAGGTCAGAGAAACGAGCAGTAGCAGTGCAAGCTGCCCCTGTAGAGAAGGTGAAAAAATGGTATAGAGATTCAGGTCGTTTAGAACGCAGAGAGTCTTCTGCCAAATCTAGGTATAGAGACGACGGAGACGACGACGACGACGCTGGGCCATCAAGGGTTCAGGAGGAGGAAGATGAGGATGCCGAAAAATCAACAGTAACTACCCGAAGCCTAAACGAGCGTGAGTTATGAGATGTGCGAAAAGATTTTGGTCGCTGTATAGGTGAGCAGCTTGTCACCTGGCTGCTCCGATGCTGGGACACTGGAGCCAATTGTGTGGAATTAGAAGGCAGGGAAGCCAAGCGACTGGGATCCCTTGCTAGAGACGCAGGCATTGACAAAGCAATTGCAGATGGAGCACAATCTCACAGCCTCTGGAGGCGTCTCCTGTCAGCTGTGAGGGAAAGGTATCCCTTCAAGGAAGAACTTTTATGTCTACCAGGCAAGTGGACCACTATGGAGAAGGGAATCCAGTACCTGAGGGAATTAGCCGTACGGGAGGTGATTTATGAGGATCCAGACCTCAGACAAACATCCAAAGATCCAGATGAAGTCAGGTGTACACGACCCATGTGGCGGAAGTTTGTACGGAGTGCACCATCATCATATGCCAGCTCATTGGCAATAATGGCCTGGAAAGAGGATGAGGAACCCACAGTGGATGAAGTGGCTAAACAACTCCGGCAGTACGAAGAAAGTCTCTCCTCTTCCTTACAGGCCTGCATCTCAGCTGTGGAGAAACTTTCTGAAAAGGTTCACCAACTTGAAGAGAGATTATTCTCCTCCGCACCTGTACAAAGCAGTGTCTCAGCTATCAGGGGTAGGCGTTCATCCACACAAGGAAGACGATATGGTGGGTACTCACCCCGTGCCACCCTGTGGTTTTACTTACGAGACCATGGAGAGGACATGAGAAAATGGGATGGAAAATCTACCGCGACCCTAGAGGCACGGGTACGTGAGTTGCAAAAGAAAACAATCAGGAAAAAGGGATTCTCTGAAAAGTTTGCTGCTCCAACTTCCAGCAGACAGTCCTTCAAACACAGAAACGAAGAAGATTCTGACCAGGATTAGGGGGGCCCTGCCTCCAGCCAGGGGGAGGAAAGGGACAATCGAGTTTATTGGACTGTGTGGATTTGATGGCCTGGCACGTCAGACGCACAGAAGTATAAGGCTTTAGTAGACACCGGTGCACAATGTACTCTAATGCCATCGAGCTATAAAGGACCAGAGCCCATCTGTATTTGTGGAGTGACAGGGGGATCTCAGCAGTTGACTGTATTGGAGGCTGAAGTGAGTCTGACTGGGAATGAGTGGGAAAAGCACCGCATTGTGACTGGCCCAGATGCTCCCTGTATCCTTGGCATAGACTATCTTAGAAGAGGATATTTCAAGGACCCAAAAGGGTTCCGGTGGGCTTTTGGTATAGCTGCCGTAGAGACAGAGGGCATTAAACAATTATCTACCTTGCCTGGTCTCTCAGAGGACCCCTCTGTTGTGGGGTTGCTGAGGGTCGAAGTGCCAATGGCAAGTGCCAATTACTACCACAACTGTGCACCGGCAGCAATATCGCACCAACCGAGACTCCCTGATTCCCATCCATAAGCTAATTCGTCAATTGGAGAGCCAAAGAGTGATCAGCAAGACTCATTCACCTTTCAATAGTCCCATATGGCCAGTGCGAAAGTCTAATGGTGAGTGGAGACTAACAGTGGACTATCGTGGCCTGAACGAAGTGACGCCACCACTGAGTGCTGCAGTGCCGGACATGCTGGAACTTCAGTACGAACTTGAATCGAAGGCAGCCAAGTGGTACGCCACAATTGATATCACTAATGCATTTTTCTCCATCCCTCTAGCAGCAGAGTGCAGGCCACAATTTACCTTCACTTGGAGGGGAGTCCAATATACTTGGAATCGGCTGCCCCAGGGGTGGAAACACAGCCCTACCATTTGCCATGGACTGATCCAGTCTGCGCTGGAGCAGGGGGAAGCTCCTGAACACCTGCAGTACATCGATGACATTATTGTGTGGGGTGACACAGCAGAGGAAGTTTTCGAGAAAGGGAAGAAAATAGTCCAAATCCTTCTGAAAGACGGTTTTGCCATAAACCAAAATAAAGTTAAAGGACCTGCACGAGAGATCCAGTTTTTAGGAATAAAATGGCAAGATGGACGTCGTCAAATCCCAATGGATGTGATCAACAAAATAACAGCTATGTCTCCACCAACTAGCAAAAAAGAAACACGGACTTTCCTAGGTGTTGTGGGGTTTTGGAGAATGCACATCCCAAATTACAGTCTGATTGTAAACCCGCTCTACCAAGTAACCCGTAAGAAGAATGAGTTTGAATGGGGCCCTGAACAACGACAAGCCTTTGAACAAATCAAGCAGGAAATAGTCCATGCAGTAGCCCTTGGGCCAGTTCGAACAGGACCAGATGTAAAGAATGTGCTCTACACCGCAGCCGGGGAGAACGGCCCCACCTGGAGCCTCTGGCAGAAAGAACCTGGGGAAACTCGAGGTCGGCCCCTGGGGTTTTGGAGTCGGGGATACAGAGGACTGAGGCTCGCTATACTCCAACTGAAAAGGAGATATTGGCAGCATATGAAGGAGTTCGATCTGCTTCGGAGGTGGTCGGTACTGAAGCGCAGCTCCTCCTAGCACCCCGATTGCTGGTACTAGGCTGGATGTTCAAGGGAAGGGTCTCTTCTACGCATCATGCAACTGATGCTACCTGGAGCAAGTGGGTTGCACTGATTACTCAGCGGGCTCGAATAGGAAACCCCAGTCGCCCAGGAATATTGGAAGTGATTATGGACTTGCCAGAAGGCAAATACTTTGGGATATCATCAGAGGAGGAGGTGGTCCGTGCTGAAGAAGCCCCACTGTACAACCAGTTACCAGAAAATGAGAAGAAATATGCTCTGTTCACTGATGGGTCCTGTCGTATTGCGGGGAAGCATCGGAGATGGAAGGCTGCTGTATGGAGTCCTACACCACGAGTTGCAGAAGCTGCTGAGGGAGAAGGTGAATCGAGTCAGTTTGCAGAAATGAAGGCCACTCAGCTGGCTTTAGACATTGCTGAACGAGAAAAGTGGCCAGTTCTCTCTCTCTCTACGGATTCATGGATGGTAGCAAATGCCATGTGGGGATGGTTACAGCAATGGAAGCAGAACAACTGGCAGCGCAGGGGCAAACCCATCTGGGCTGCTGCATTGTGGCAAGATATTGCTGCTCGAGTAGAGAACCTCGATGTAAAGGTACACCATGTAGATGCTCATGTGCCCAAGAATCGGGCTACTGAAGAACATCAAAACAACCAGCAGGTGGATCAGGCTGCTAAGATTGAAGTAGCTCAGGTGGACCTGGATTGGCAGCATAAAGGTGAATTATTTATAGCTCGATGGGCCCATGACACCTCAGGCCATCAAGGTAGAGATGCAACATACAGATGGAATCGTGATCGAGGGGTGGACCTGACCATGGACGCTATAGCACAGGTTATTCATGACTGTGAAACATGTGCTGCAATCAAGCAAGCCAAACGGTCAAAGCCTCTTTGGTATGGAGGACGATGGCTGAAATATAAATATGGAGAGGCCTGGCAGATTGATTACATCACACTCCCTCAAACTCGCAATGGCAAGCGCCACGTACTTACAATGGTGGAAGCAACCACCGGATGGCTGGAAACATATCCTGTGCCTCATGCCACCGCCCGGAACACTATCCTGGGCCTTGAAAAGCAAGTCCTATGGCGACATGGTACCCCAGAAAGAATAGAGTCAGACAATGGGACTCATTTCCGAAACAACCTTATAGACACTTGCGCCAAAGAACATGGTATTGAGTGGGTGTATCACATCCCCTATCATGCACCAGCCTCCGGGAAAGTTGAACGATACAATGGACTGTTAAAGACTACATTGAAAGCAATGGGCGCTGGGACATTCAAAAATTGGGATACGCATTTGGCGAAGGCCACCTGGTTAGTCAATACTAGGGGATCTGCCAACCGAGCTGGACCTGCCCAATCAAACCTGTTACATACTGTAGAAGGGGATAAAGTTCCTGTAGTGCATGTAAGAAATATGCTGGGTAAAACAGTCTGGGCTACTTCTGCCTCAGGAAAAGGCAAACCCATTCGTGGAATTGTTTTCGCTCAGCGACCTGGATACACTTGGTGGGTGATGCAAAAGAACGGAGAGGTCCGGTGTGTACCTCAAGGAGATTTAATACTGGGTGAGAATAGCCCATGAACTGAATTGTACCATGTTAATTACTATATAATACTGTATGTTATCACTACCATGACTACTATAGGTGACTAATTAGAATGTATGGAAAAGAGTGTAACCTGAGCATGACATAAATGGTATGGAATAAGGGGTGGATAGATGTCCTGGTTTCAGTTAGAACAGAATTAATTTTCTTCCTGGTAGCTGGTGGAATGCTGTGTTTTGGTTTAGGATGAGAAGAGTGCTGATAACACCCCGATGTTTTAATTGTTGCAGAGCAGTGCTTATGCCAAGCCAAGGACACCTCAGCCTTTTGCTCTGTCCTGCCAACAGGCAGGCTGGGGGTGCAGTAAGAGCTGGGAGGGGACAGACCCAGGACAGGTGACCCAAACTAGCCAAAGGGGTATTCCATCCCATCTGACGTCATGCTAAACAATATATAGGGGTGGCTAGCCGGGGGGAGGGGGACGGACTGCTCGGGGTTAGGCTGGGCATCGGTCAGCGGGTGGTGAGCAATTGCATTGTGCATCACTTGTTTGTACATATTATTATAATTTTCCCATTATCACCATTGTATTATTATTATTATTATTGTTATTATTATTTTGTTATTATTATTTTCCTGTCTTATTAAACTGTCTTTATCTCAACTCATGGGCTTCATTTTCCATTTCTCTCCCCCATCCCAGAGAGGGAGGGGGGAGGGTGAGCGAACGGCTGCGTGGTGTTTAGCTGCCGGCCGGGTTAAACCACGACAGTAGGCAACACTCATTGCTTAATATGTGCTACATTTGCAATGTGCCTGTGCTGTGCTTAGGCCTCCAGATAACAGGAGCCCCTGGGACCCCAAGAACCAGATCGAACCAACCATATGGTTTGGACTGTGAAAAAGGGCTCAGAGATAAGGAGGACTGTTCTTAAAAGAGGATGTAAAACATGCAAGGCCTTGAGATAACAGGGGCCCCTCAGACCCAGAGAACCGGACCAAAGCAACCTTATGGCCCAGATTGTGACCAGGGGCTCAGAGAGCATGCGCAAGGAGACGATGTGAAAAGTTCAACCCTGATGAAGACATCTTACTTCATCCTCACGACCCTCAGCGCCCACCACCAGAAGGCACCGCGCAAGCGCAGAGGGGAGGAGTTTATGGAAATGACTTCTTCGAACTAATTTTTATTAAATTTAGTTCCAAGGAGTCATTTCCATAAACTCCATAAGTTTCCATAAACAGGAGGTCTTTGTCTGCTTCCGCGGTGAGCGGCTGAGAGTGGAGGCTCCTCCGAGGAAAATACTCCGGATGCACCTAGGAGCGTCCACTCCGCAGTCAATCCCACAGCCGAGCAGAGCGTCTCCTGGCTCTTCCAGGAGATGACTCTTCCTCATCACTGATGGTTGATGACTCTTCCTCATCACTGATGACTCTTCCTCATCACTGATGGTTGACATCTTGTCTTTGCGCAGACTCAGTTGCTCCTTGGCTCTTGTCCATCCGCAGGACCAGCTTCAGTATCGACCACCTCCGAAGCAGATCGAACTCCTTCATATTGTTATAAATGACTGAGTCCCAAATAGGGTTACAATCAAAGTTTACAATTTATTAAATGAATAGAAGTAAGCAAACAGCGCTGGGTGCGCCGGGAGTCTCTGCTCCACCAAGACGCACATCTTACCCCTGCCAGGGTCCCCTTTTATTGTCTAGTGGTCCCGGGTTGAGTGGCACATCCTGGTTTCTTCTGCGGTTGCGCAACCAGTTGCTAGGGGGTCGTCACGGGCTCTCTGGTGGTCACGGGGATGAAGGTCATAGTCTTCCTCTGCGTTGCGGATTGATCGTCCTTTCCTTATTTGGGCATTTCAGTTACTGCAATTGTTATCTTGCAGCAGGTAGTTATCACAATTGTCTGCTCAACAGGATGTGTTGGTTGGGTTGGAGATAATCAAGTTACAGGAGGTGTTACTGTTACAATATGTGGATGATCTTTTATTGTCAGGACAGGAGAAAACATCTGTGAAGGAAGCCACTAACAAGCTATTCAGCTTTCTGGGAAAACAGGGATTGAAAATATTGGAAATTAAAATTAAATTTGTAGAAAGAGTAGTCAAGTATTTAGGGCATCTAGTGTCTGAGGGGGAATGAAGAATAAATCCAGAGGGGATTCAGGGAATTGTTGAGCTACCCCTACCCAAAACTAAAAAGAACTAAAAAGTTTTAAGAGAAAGAGGTTTTTAAGGAATTAGGAGTCACAAACTCCAAAGGAAAATAGATACTCCCTGAAGGGAGAGAAATGCTAAAGAAAGTGCTAACGAGGCAAATATTAACTGTTTTGCATCAAGAGGGTCATTGGGGAATTCAAGCAATGTGTGACGCTGTGCTATGGAAATATGTATGTGTAGGAATATATATATATGCTCTGGCTGAACGAGTACGCAGGAGTTGTGTAGTATGTCAAAAGGTAAATAGGAAAATTATCCACAGTCAGCCCAAAGGGGGCGAGAACCAGGAATTCAACGCTTCCAAAATGTACAGGTAGATTTTACAGAACTCCTTAGAGTAGGTAGATTTAAATGCTTATTAGTCTCAGTAGATCATTTGTCAGGGTGGGTGGAAGCTTTCCCTTCAGTATCTGCTGCTGCGAAGATGGTAACTAAAATAATTCTAGAACAAATAACTACCAGGTATGGAATTGTTGAAAATACCGACTCTGATCGAGGAAATCACTTTATGTCAGAAATATTGCAAGGGCTAATGTGGACTCTAGGAATCAAGTGGAAACTTCACACTCCTTGGCATCCTTCCTCTTCTGCAAGGGTGGAGAGGACCAGACAGTAAGGAAGCAATTGACTAAGTTCTGGAAACTCGGCTTCCCCAAACAAAGCGCTTACCTTTGGCACTTCTCTGAATTCAAACTGCACCAAGAAACGATGTGGGAGTTTCACCATGTGAAATATTATTTGGATTGCTGTACAAAGGGAATGAATTACCTCAATTTGAGACAAAAGATGCTTTTCTTAAGAACTATATACTCAGGCTGTCGTCCTCTTTGTCATCTCTCAGGACCCGTGGACTGTTAGCTCAAACCCACCCTCGGTAGCCCTGATCCATCCATTCCGAGAAGGAGATTGGGTTCTGATGTGAACATTGAGAGAATCGAAACTGCAACCTGAGTGGGACGGACTGTTCCAAGTGCTCCTGACTACTGAGACGACAGTAAGAACGGCTGAGAAAGGGTGGACTCATACCTGGTGATATTGTATAGACTCACTTTAGGATAGAATAAATCTTGTGGTTAAAAATTAATGAGAACAAAATATACGACATCTTGTTACCTGTCGACCTTTTGTTATGTTGAAGCTTCTTGTTAATTAAAGCATCCCGTTATCTGTCGACCCTCAGTCAGGCTGAGACTTGAGATAACTTGAGTCAACCTTCTGTTACGTCTTGTTAACTGAGACATCCCGTTATCTGCCGACCCTCAGTTAGGCCAAAAGCCAACTCAGCTTGGAAAACAACTGATTCATCCTACCTGGCATTTTTTAAGCAAAAGGTGAAAAGTGCATCACAAGGAAGACCTACGGTCTTCCTCCCAAAGACCACTGCCCACATCCCGAAGACCCCGGCCCACAATTCTTGGAAGGCTTTGGGCAAGCGCAAGGACTGATAAGCTAATTAGCATACGAAGCGAGACTAGGCATGTTTAGGTAATGAATATGTATAGGTGTTAATAGAATATTCATTGTTTTGCTGTATAAATATGAGATAGTTAAAATATGAGATAGGTAAAAGCATTAGTTAACCCTGATACCTGAGAGACTGCATTAACAAAGACTTTTAAGGTTAAAACTGTTAAATTTATCTGTTGTAGACCTTTAACTTCTCCTTCAAAGGACTCTTAATGAATTAATGAGTAAAAGGAATTGAATTACACAGAATTGGAGTCTTTCCAGGGAACACTCCCTGGAAGTGGGAGAAAGGGGGGGGGGTTAACCCCCACCAGAAGAATCCTTATTAATTTGTGATTTTCATTGTTTTTCTTAATTATTATAGGGGTGTAATATATACATAGAAATGGTGTATTTTAAGTTTATCTTAGTAATACCTATTCTCAATGGATTAGCAATAGGATGGAGGGAAAAAACAGCATTTCCAATTAATACAGAACATCTCTCAAGGTCTGTCTCGAAATAATTGTTGGATTTGTACCCAGATGCCTAGAAAGACTGAAAAACTGAAAAGGCCTTGTCCCTGATTGCTATTTCCAGCAGCAACTGTGTGTGGATTCTCTAGATTTCTAAAAGTGACAGATCATACTCAGTCCCGGGAAGGAATAGATTTTTGAAGTTGAGCTCCCTACACATAATCCTGGCTAAAATATACTGTGTTATCAAAGGTGCTTTTTAAACAACGTTGATAGAAAACTCAGGGGGCAATAGTACTGACCCTGGGTGTGGAAATATCCATGAAGTAGGGAATCATCCATACTGTACTGAATATGGTAGCCACAGGAATGCTAATATACATAATGCACACCAGATACAACATGAGAATCCTGTAACCGGATGGCCTGTCCCGAATGACAAGGGGTGGTACTGGCTATGTGGCAATAAAGCCAGGAAGATGCTGCCCCTAGGATGGAAGGGAGCTTGCACCCTGGGGGCAATAATTCCAAATGTAACTGTTATTGAAGACCCACAAAGCCAAAGCCCCTTGAGACCACACGCAGAATTAAGTGGACTCCAGATAATCCTCTAGTAAAATTCTCTAGCATTTCACAGTTTTGCAAGGTGGTTTTTACCTTGGTTAGGGGTGAGCGAATTAGAAAACGCTATTGTAAATATCTCAGCTATAACTGAAGAACTAGAAAGTAAGTTTGATAAGTTTGCAAAAATAGTACTCTAGAATCAAACAGTATTAAATGTATTAATAACCTCATAAGGAGGAGCGTGCACTGTAATTAATACTAGTTGCTGTATATATGTAGATCAAATAGGACGAATTTGACTGATCTCAAAAATATTTGGGGAAACAAAAAACACAACACACAACAAGATCTTACATAGAGTAACTCAAAATGACAATTCCTGGGGATTTAGAATCATCTGGGAGAAACTAACTTTGTGGTTACCTGAATAGAATTGTCTCAAACAACTATTTGTTGGTATTGTAATAATAATAGCATTGTATATCTATCATCCCTTGTGACATCCGAAGAAGAATATTGCACCTTAATGTTGGAAAAACTCAAGAGTGCAGTATGTGAAGAGGTGCAAAAACAACAATAGGAGTAAGAAAAGAAGAGGGGGGAATTGTGAGAAACTAAGTTGTGTTTTTACAGTAGAGAACTAATTTTCTGTATTCCAAGGTAGCTGTGTAGTCATAATAAGGAGAAATGCTAAGTAGATCACAGAATCACAGAATTTCTAGGTTGGAAGAGACCTCAAGATCATCGAGTCCAACCTCTAACCTAACACTAACAAGTTATCCACTAAACCATATCCCTAAGCTCTACATCTAAACGTCTTTTAAAGACCTCCAGGGATGGTGACTCCACCACTTCCCTGGGCAGCCTGTTCCAATGCCTAACAACCCTTTCAGTAAAGAAGTTCTTCCTAACATCCAACCTAAAACTCCCCTGGCGCAACTTAAGCCCATTCCCCCTCGTCCTGTCACCAGGCACGTGGGAGAACAGGCCAACCCCCACCTCACTACAGCCTCCTTTAAGGTATCTGTAGAGAGCAATAAG
This sequence comes from Aythya fuligula, assembly GCF_009819795.1. Taxonomy (NCBI): domain Eukaryota; kingdom Metazoa; phylum Chordata; class Aves; order Anseriformes; family Anatidae; genus Aythya; species Aythya fuligula. Next base: position 5,313,593 of record NC_045594.1, on the reverse strand, counting down.
GTCGCCCCTGAGCCTCCTTTTCTCCAGGCTGAACAAGCCCAGCTCCCTCAGCTGCTCCTCGTAGGACTTGTTCTCCAGGCCCCTCACCAGCTTCGTCGCCCTTCTCTGGACTCGCTCGAGCACCTCAATGTCCTTCTTGTAGCGAGGGGCCCAAAACTGAACACAGTACTCGAGGTGCGGCCTCACCAGAGCCGAGTACAGGGGGACAATCACTTCCCTAGCCCTGCTGGCCACACTGCTGCTTATACAAGCCAGGATGCCATTGGCCTTCTTGGCCACCTGAGCACACTGCTGGCTCATATTCAGCCAACTATCAACCAATATTCCTAGGTCCTTCTCTGCCAGGCAGCTTTCCAACCACTCATCTCCCAGCCTGTAGCTCTGCTTGGGGTTATTGCACCCCAGGTGCAGGACCCGGCACTTGGCCTTGTTGAACTTCATACAGTTGGCCTCAGCCTATCCAGATCCTCCTGCAGAGCCTTCCTACCCTCGAGCAGATCGACACACTGCCCTTTTGTAAGGACCCAACTTTTGTGCTAGTACCCCTAAGGCCATACCTTGCCTTTCATAGGAGTATAACCAAAAGGGTTTAGATAAATCTGGTAAGCCAAGGGCTGGGGCTCGCATCAACTCCATATTAAGCTTCTTAAAAGCTGCTCGGGCTTCTCCTGTCCATATTAGTCTTATGCAATTATCTTTAATTAAATCATACAAAGGCCTTACAATTAATCCATAATTATTGATCCATAATCTGCACCAACCTGTCATTCCTAGGAAAGTTCGTAATTCTCTAACAGTCTGTGGTTCTAGGGTACGACAGATTGCTTCTTTGTGTTCTGTCCCCAATTCATATTGTCCTCCTGAGATCTCAAATCCTAGGTATGTCACGCGGGTTTGAACCAATTGTGCCTTCTGTTGTGAGACCCGGTATCCATTTATTCCTAGTAAATTGAGGAGGCTTACCGTCCACTGTACACAGCTTTCCCTGTCTTCGGTAGCAATCAGGAGATCATCAACATATTGCAGCAGGACCCCTGCAGAATTGGGGGCTTCCCAAGATTCAAGCTCTTTTGCAAGTTGATTGCCAAAAATCGTGGGGCTATTCTTAAACCCCTGGGGAAGCACTGTCCATGTCAACTGAACTTTTCGTCCTGAGTCAGGATTTTCCCATTCAAAGGCAAAGAGGTTTTGACTTTCTGGGGCCAAGGTTAAACAAAAGAAGGCATCCTTTAAATCCAGCACGGCAAACCAGACCAACTTGTCCCTTAACTTGGTCAATAGCATATAAGGGTTTGCTACCACGGGGTGTATGTCTTTAGTGATCCTGTTTATTGTTCTTATGTCCTGTACTAACCTATAACTCTTCCCATCCGGTTTCTTAATTGGTAAGATGGGAGTATTATATTCCGATTAACACTCGACCAGTAACCCATATTGCAAAAACTTTTCTATTGTATCTTTTATTCCTCTTCTATCTTCTATTCTAAGGGGGTACTGCTTAACCTTTACTGCCTTTTCTCCCGATTTTAATTTTACCACTATTGGTGCAGCATTCTTCGCTTTCCCAGGGACATCAGATTCCCATACCCCTGGATAAACCTGAACTTTGATTTCCGGAAGGGTCTCGTTAAAAGAATCGGTTTGCATCAATACCAAACTTAGTGCACTTATAAGTTGATCTTCTTTTACTCTTAACTCCACCCTTCCCTTTTCAAAAACAATTTTGGCTTCTAATTTCTCTAACAAATCCCGTCACAATAAAGATTTAGGGGATCCTGTCAAATACAAAAACCTATGTATTCCCATTTGCTTCCCCAATTCATATTCTAATGGTTTTAAAAAGAAAGCCTTTTCGTGTCTACCCGTTGCCCCCACCACTGTCACAAAATCTTTATCTTCTGGCATCAACTTCTGATTTAACACTGAATATGTAGCTCCTGTATCTACTAAAAATTGTACTTCCCGACCCAATTTCCCTAGCTTAATTTAAACCAGTGGATCTGCTAGGGTAGAGTCCCCCGGTCTCCTTCATTGGTTCGTAGCCATTACTAGCTTGTTTCCATCTTGCCGCTTCGGGCATTCCCTTTTCCAATGTCCTACCTCTTTACAATAGGCACACTGTTCAGCCTGCAAGGGGAGTCGCATCATCCTTCCCCCCCCCTTCCCCTGCCTCGAAAAGGAATGCATATTTAGAATCTGTCCAAATATTTATTTTCCTTCCTGCTGCTAGTTCCAGTGCTCGCGTAAGAGCAATTATCTCTGCTTTCTGGGCGGACGCCCCAGGGGGTAATGGTTTGGCCTCGATTATCTGTTGAGCAGTTGTAACAGCGTATCCTGCCTTACGTTGTCCTTGTTTTACAAAGCTGCTCCCATCAGTATACCAAGATTCATCAGCATCTTCTAAAGGTTCTTCCTTAAGATAGGGTCAACTAGAATACACAGCCTCCACTGTTTCATCCACTGGTTCATCCAGAGTTCCGCTAAGGAAAGAAGCTGGATTTACGACGTTAGTGACCACAATTTCCACATCATCTTGTTCCACTAATATTGCTTGATATTTTAAAAATCTCTGTGGTGAAAGCCAATGGTTTCCTTTTTGTTCCAAAACTGTTGAGACCGTATGGGAGACTAACACTGTCATTTTCTGTCCCATTGTAAACTTCCGAGCTTCTTGTATATTGATAACAACAGCTGCAACAGCTCGAAGGCATCCGGGCCATCCTTTACTTACTTCATCTAATTGTTTAGAGAAGTAAGCTACTGCTCGTTTATAGGGACCCAATCTTTGTGCTAGTACTCCCAAAGCTATCCCTTGTCTCTCATGAGAAAACAACCAAAAGGGTTTTGAGAGATCTGGTAATCCCAAAGCCGGAGCTTGCATCAATTCTCGTTTAAGTTGTTTAAAGGTGTATCGTGCTTCTCCAGTCCAGACTAACTTTGACTGATTACTCTTTATCAATTCATATAGAGGCTTTACCATTAGTCCATAATTATAAATCCAAAGGCGACACCAACCTGTCATTCCTAGAAAGGTTCGTAGCTCCTTTACCGTTTGGGGTTCTGGAGTCCAGCAAATGACTTCTTTACATTCAGTTCCTAGTTCTCCCTGACCTCCCGAAATTTCAAATCCCAAGTAGGTCACATGTTGTTGAACCAGCTGGACTTTCTGTTGAGAGACTCGATATCCATTTAAACCCAGAAAATTAAGGAGACTTATAGTCCATTGAATACAACTCTCTTTAGTCTTGGTAGCTATTAAGAGATCATCTACGTATTGTAACAAAGCCCCTTCAGTGTCTGGAGGTATCCAAGTTTCAAGTTCCTTTGCTAATTGGTTTCCAAAAATGGTGGGGCTATTCTTGAATCCTTGAGGTAGCACTGTCCATGTAAGCTGTGTCTTTCTGCCTGAGTCGGGGTTTTTCCCATTCAAAGGCAAATAGGTTTTGGCTTTCAGTGGCTAAGGATAGGCAGAAGAAGGCGTCTTTTAAATCCAGTACGGTAAACCAGACTTGACTATTCTTTAATTTAGTCAGCAAAGTATAAGGGTTTGCCACTACTGGATGTATATCCTCGGTGATCTTATTTATGGCCCTCAGATCCTGAACTAGCCTATAGCTTTTTCCATCTGCCTTTTTAATTGGCAATATGGGTGTTTTGTATTCTGATTCGCATTCAATCAATAATCCATACTGTATAAATTTATCAATTATCTCTTTAATTCCTTTCCTATCTTCTATCCTCAAAGGATATTGCTTAACCTTAACGGGTTTCTCTCCTGGCTTTAATTTAATAATTATTGGGGTCACATTTTTAGCTCTTCCAGGGACTTCAGTGGCCCAAACTCCTGGATATACTCGATTTATGATCTCTAAGGGTATTTCACTTTTAGGGTCTGTTTATATTAGTGCCAGGCTTAACACATTTATTAGTTGTTCTTCTCCTATCCTTAATTCCATTTTCCCTTTTTCAAAGATAATTTCTGCTTCTAATTGTTCTAACAAATCTCGACCTAATAGAGATTTTGGAGATCCAGGTAGGTATAAAAATCTATGTATCCCCATTTGTTTTCCCAATTTATATTTCAATGGTTTTAAGAAAAAGGCTTTTTCTTGTTGGCCAGTGGCTCCCATCACAGTCACAAAGTCTTTATCTTCTGGTATTAGTTCCTGGTTCAGCACTGAATAAGAAGCTCCTGTGTCTATTGAAAATTCCATCTCCTGTTCCAATTTCCCTAGCTTAATTTTAACCAGTGGATCTGCTAGGGTAGAGTCCCCCGGTCTCCCTTATTGGTTCATAACCATTACTAGCTTGTTTCCCTCTTGCCGCTTCGGGCATTCCTTTTTCCAATGTCCTACCTCTTTACAATAGGCACACTGTTCAGCCCGCAAGGGGGGTTGCATCATCCTTCCCCCCCTTCCCCTGCCTCAAAAAGGTTCTTCCTGCTTTCGTAGGGCTGCAATCGTCTCACCTAACTTTTGTCTTTCATTGCCCTCACGATTTCTAAACACCCTCCAGGCTTCTTCTACTAATCTTTCTAAATCCCTTACGTCTGGTTCTTTCATTTTCTGAAGCTTTTGTCTAATATCTTCTGCCAATTGACCCAAAAATAGAGATACTAACTGAATCTACCCCCCTCTGAGGAAGGGTCTATAGTGGTAAACTTCTGCATTGCCGCCCTCAGCCTTTCAAGAAATTCGGACGGGGTTTCTGAGGTCCCCTGTTTTATTGTATATAGTCTTGACCAATTCACAGACTTTGGTATCGCATTTTCTAAAGCAATCCTAATCCATTCTTGATATCATTTTAGCATCCTATAATCATTCTCATCATTATAATCCCAATTAGGGTCCGCCCTAGGCACATGTACTTCCACTGTGCCAGGCAGGGCTCCCGAGGCTACCTGGATTTGTACCTGCGTTCTAGCAGCTTTAACTATTAACTGTTTCTCAGTTTCTGATAATGCAGCCAACATTATCTCTATATCCTTCCAATCCGGGTTTAAGTTTTTCACAATCAATTCAAATCTTTTAGCCACCGCCTCTGGATCATCTTGATACCCTTTCGCCACCTCTTTCCAAGAGTCTAGTTCATTAGTTGTGAAGGGTACTTTAATTCTAGCAGGTCCATTAGCTCCCATAGCCTGCCACAGAGGGGCTTGGATTATTGGTCCTATTTTACTCTGTGTATGAGCAGTTATCGGAGTAAACCCCTTAGAGTTTATGTCATTTTCAACTCCTTCAACTTCTATTCAAGTACCTACATCACCATTTATAGGTGGTGAAACATAATCTTCCATCCTTTCTTCTGGCTCCTTTAATTTTAAACATCTCTGCCCAATGCTACATGCTGAACAAAACCTCCTTATCTTCACCGCTCCATCCCTCCTCATATCCTTTTCTATTGATAAGATTAAAAGGGTCTTGTGGGGCCAGATAAATGCCACACTCCTTCTGCCATTCTGTGTGGTTTCTCAGAGTAAAAAACATATCTGCATATGAGACTTCATCCCACTTTCCTTCCCTCCTTAAAAAACCCTACTATTATCACCAAGAATATAGCCAAAATCACAGTAACAATAACCAGAGTTAAATACCACATTCCATGAGTCAGAAAACCGAAAGAGGCAACACAATTCCAGATGAACCTTAAAGCGAGCTCTTCCCTTAAGGTCCCCAAACATATACTTATGGTGCTAACCACAAAGTATATACCAAATACTGCCTTGCAGAAGATCACCTTCCGACCTACAGACAGTTCCAGATGACCGGTCTACCAGACAAACAAACCAGAATAAAGAATATACTCACTTACAATGATGGGGTCCTTGTCTGCCTCCACAGTGATCCGGTGAGTCCAGGAGTCCCTCCAGGAAATCCCAGGGGTATCCTAGGGAGTCCTGTCCCCAGCGGGTCCTGCGGTCCGGCAGAGAGGTTGTCCCACCTGGGTCGCCAGATTGATTCAAAGATCGAAGCTGAAATTTCTTTAAGTGGTATATTCTTTATTGCAGTGCTAGACGCACGGGGTATCTCTCCACCTATTGTGCATGTTTGAAGTAACAAACTATCTCATATTTATACAGCAAAACAATGAATATTCTATTAACACCTATACATATTCATTACCTAAACACGCCTAGTCTCGCTTCGTATGCTAATTAGCTTATCAGTCCTTGCGCTTGCCCAAAGCCTTCCAAGAATTGTGGGCCGGGGTCTTCGGGATGTGGGCAGTGGTCTTTGGGAGGAAGACCGTAGGTCTTCCTTGTGATGCACTTTTCACCTTTTGCTTAAAAAATGCCAGGTAGGATGAATCAGTTGTTTTCCAAGCTGAGTTGGCTTTTGGCCTAACTGAGGGTCGGCAGATAACGGGATGTCTCAGTTAACAAGACGTAACAGAAGGTTGACTCAAGTTATCTCAAGTCTCAGCCTGACTGAGGGTCGACAGATAACGGGATGCTTTAATTAACAAGAAGCTTCAACATAACAAAAGGTCGACAGGTAACAAGATGTCGTATATTTTGTTCTCATTAATTTTTAACCACAAGATTTATTCTATCCTAAAGTGAGTCTATACAATATCACCAGGTATGAGTCCACCCTTTCTCAGCCGTTCTTACTGTCGTCTCAGTAGTCAGGAGCACTTGGAACAGTCCGTCCCACTCAGGTTGCAGTTTCGATTCTCTCAATGTTCACATCAGAACCCAATCTCCTTCTCGGAATGGATGGATCAGGGCTACCGAGGGTGGGTTTGAGCTAACAGTCCACGGGTCCTGAGAGATGACAAAGAGGACGACAGCCTGAGTATATAGTTCTTAAGAAAAGCATCTTTTGTCTCAAATTGAGGTAATTCATTCCCTTTGTACAGCAATCCAAATAATATTTCACATGGTGAAACTCCCACATCGTTTCTTGGTGCAGTTTGAATTCAGAGAAGTGCCAAAGGTAAGCGCTTTGTTTGGGGAAGCCGAGTTTCCAGAACTTAGTCAATTGCTTCCTTACTGTCTGGTCCTCTCCACCCTTGCAGAAGAGGAAGGATGCCAAGGAGTGTGAAGTTTCCACTTGATTCCTAGAGTCCACATTAGCCCTTGCAATATTTCTGACATAAAGTGATTTCCTCGATCAGAGTCGGTATTTTCAACAATTCCATACCTGGTAGTTATTTGTTCTAGAATTATTTTAGTTACCATCTTCGCAGCAGCAGATACTGAAGGGAAAGCTTCCACCCACCCTGACAAATGATCTACTGAGACTAATAAGCATTTAAATCTACCTACTCTAAGGAGTTCTGTAAAATCTACCTGTACATTTTGGAAGCGTTGAATTCCTGGTTCTCGCCCCCTTTGGGCTGACTGTGGATAATTTTCCTATTTACCTTTTGACATACTACACAACTCCTGCGTACTCGTTCAGCCAGAGCATATATATATATTCCTACACATACATATTTCCATAGCACAGCGTCACACATTGCTTGAATTCCCCAATGACCCTCTTGATGCAAAACAGTTAATATTTGCCTCGTTAGCACTTTCTTTAGCATTTCTCTCCCTTCAGGGAGTATCTATTTTCCTTTGGAGTTTGTGACTCCTAATTCCTTAAAAACCTCTTTCTCTTAAAACTTTTTAGTTCTTTTTAGTTTTGGGTAGGGGTAGCTCAACAATTCCCTGAATCCCCTCTGGATTTATTCTTCATTCCCCCTCAGACACTAGATGCCCTAAATACTTGACTACTCTTTCTACAAATTTAATTTTAATTTCCAATATTTTCAATCCCTGTTTTCCCAGAAAGCTGAATAGCTTGTTAGTGGCTTCCTTCACAGATGTTTTCTCCTGTCCTGACAATAAAAGATCATCCACATATTGTAACAGTAACACCTCCTGTAACTTGATTATCTCCAACCCAACCAACACATCCTGTTGAGCAGACAATTGTGATAACTACCTGCTGCAAGATAACAATTGCAGTAACTGAAATGCCCAAATAAGGAAAGGACGATCAATCCGCAACGCAGAGGAAGACTATGACCTTCATCCCCGTGACCACCAGAGAGCCCGTGACGACCCCCTAGCAACTGGTTGCGCAACCGCAGAAGAAACCAGGATGTGCCACTCAACCCGGGACCACTAGACAATAAAAGGGGACCCTGGCAGGGGTAAGATGTGCGTCTTGGTGGAGCAGAGACTCCCGGCGCACCCAGCGCTGTTTGCTTACTTCTATTCATTTAATAAATTGTAAACTTTGATTGTAACCCTATTTGGGACTCAGTCATTTATAACAATATGAAGGAGTTCGATCTGCTTCGGAGGTGGTCGATACTGAAGCTGGTCCTGCGGATGGACAAGAGCCAAGGAGCAACTGAGTCTGCGCAAAGACAAGATGTCAACCATCAGTGATGAGGAAGAGTCATCAGTGATGAGGAAGAGTCATCAACCATCAGTGATGAGGAAGAGTCATCTCCTGGAAGAGCCAGGAGACGCTCTGCTCGGCTGTGGGATTGACTGCGGAGTGGACGCTCCTAGGTGCATCCGGAGTATTTTCCTCGGAGGAGCCTCCACTCTCAGCCGCTCACCGCGGAAGCAGACAAAGACCTCCTGTTTATGGAAACTTATGGAGTTTATGGAAATGACTCCTTGGAACTAAATTTAATAAAAATTAGTTCGAAGAAGTCATTTCCATAAACTCCTCCCCTCTGCGCTTGCGCGGTGCCTTCTGGTGGTGGGCGCTGAGGGTCGTGAGGATGAAGTAAGATGTCTTCATCAGGGTTGAACTTTTCACATCGTCTCCTTGCGCATGCTCTCTGAGCCCCTGGTCACAATCTGGGCCATAAGGTTGCTTTGGTCCGGTTCTCTGGGTCTGAGGGGCCCCTGTTATCTCAAGGCCTTGCATGTTTTACATCCTCTTTTAAGAACAGTCCTCCTTATCTCTGAGCCCTTTTTCACAGTCCAAACCATATGGTTGGTTCGATCTGGTTCTTGGGGTCCCAGGGGCTCCTGTTATCTGGAGGCCTAAGCACAGCACAGGCACATTGCAAATGTAGCACATATTAAGCAATGAGTGTTGCCTACTGTCGTGGTTTAACCCGGCCGGCAGCTAAACACCACGCAGCCGTTCGCTCACCCTCCCCCCTCCCTCTCTGGGATGGGGGAGAGAAATGGAAAATGAAGCCCATGAGTTGAGATAAAGACAGTTTAATAAGACAGGAAAATAATAATAACAAAATAATAATAACAATAATAATAATAATAATACAATGGTGATAATGGGAAAATTATAATAATATGTACAAACAAGTGATGCACAATGCAATTGCTCACCACCCGCTGACCGATGCCCAGCCTAACCCCGAGCAGTCCGTCCCCCTCCCCCCGGCTAGCCACCCCTATATATTGTTTAGCATGACGTCAGATGGGATGGAATACCCCTTTGGCTAGTTTGGGTCACCTGTCCTGGGTCTGTCCCCTCCCAGCTCTTACTGCACCCCCAGCCTGCCTGTTGGCAGGACAGAGCAAAAGGCTGAGGTGTCCTTGGCTTGGCATAAGCACTGCTCTGCAACAATTAAAACATCGGGGTGTTATCAGCACTCTTCTCATCCTAAACCAAAACACAGCATTCCACCAGCTACCAGGAAGAAAATTAATTCTGTTCTAACTGAAACCAGGACATCTATCCACCCCTTATTCCATACCATTTATGTCATGCTCAGGTTACACTCTTTTCCATACATTCTAATTAGTCACCTATAGTAGTCATGGTAGTGATAACATACAGTATTATATAGTAATTAACATGGTACAATTCAGTTCATGGGCTATTCTCACCCAGTATTAAATCTCCTTGAGGTACACACCGGACCTCTCCGTTCTTTTGCATCACCCACCAAGTGTATCCAGGTCGCTGAGCGAAAACAATTCCACGAATGGGTTTGCCTTTTCCTGAGGCAGAAGTAGCCCAGACTGTTTTACCCAGCATATTTCTTACATGCACTACAGGAACTTTATCCCCTTCTACAGTATGTAACAGGTTTGATTGGGCAGGTCCAGCTCGGTTGGCAGATCCCCTAGTATTGACTAACCAGGTGGCCTTCGCCAAATGCGTATCCCAATTTTTGAATGTCCCAGCGCCCATTGCTTTCAATGTAGTCTTTAACAGTCCATTGTATCGTTCAACTTTCCCGGAGGCTGGTGCATGATAGGGGATGTGATACACCCACTCAATACCATGTTCTTTGGCGCAAGTGTCTATAAGGTTGTTTCGGAAATGAGTCCCATTGTCTGACTCTATTCTTTCTGGGGTACCATGTCGCCATAGGACTTGCTTTTCAAGGCCCAGGATAGTGTTCCGGGCGGTGGCATGAGGCACAGGATATGTTTCCAGCCATCCGGTGGTTGCTTCCACCATTGTAAGTACGTGGCGCTTGCCATTGCGAGTTTGAGGGAGTGTGATGTAATCAATCTGCCAGGCCTCTCCATATTTATATTTCAGCCATCGTCCTCCATACCAAAGAGGCTTTGACCGTTTGGCTTGCTTGATTGCAGCACATGTTTCACAGTCATGAATAACCTGTGCTATAGCGTCCATGGTCAGGTCCACCCCTCGATCACGATTCCATCTGTATGTTGCATCTCTACCTTGATGGCCTGAGGTGTCATGGGCCCATCGAGCTATAAATAATTCACCTTTATGCTGCCAATCCAGGTCCACCTGAGCTACTTCAATCTTAGCAGCCTGATCCACCTGCTGGTTGTTTTGATGTTCTTCAGTAGCCCGATTCTTGGGCACATGAGCATCTACATGGTGTACCTTTACATCGAGGTTCTCTACTCGAGCAGCAATATCTTGCCACAATGCAGCAGCCCAGATGGGTTTGCCCCTGCGCTGCCAGTTGTTCTGCTTCCATTGCTGTAACCATCCCCACATGGCATTTGCTACCATCCATGAATCCGTAGAGAGAGAGAGAACTGGCCACTTTTCTCGTTCAGCAATGTCTAAAGCCAGCTGAGTGGCCTTCATTTCTGCAAACTGACTCGATTCACCTTCTCCCTCAGCAGCTTCTGCAACTCGTGGTGTAGGACTCCATACAGCAGCCTTCCATCTCCGATGCTTCCCCGCAATACGACAGGACCCATCAGTGAACAGAGCATATTTCTTCTCATTTTCTGGTAACTGGTTGTACAGTGGGGCTTCTTCAGCACGGACCACCTCCTCCTCTGATGATATCCCAAAGTATTTGCCTTCTGGCAAGTCCATAATCACTTCCAATATTCCTGGGCGACTGGGGTTTCCTATTCGAGCCCGCTGAGTAATCAGTGCAACCCACTTGCTCCATGTAGCATCAGTTGCATGATGCGTAGAAGAGACCCTTCCCTTGAACATCCAGCCTAGTACCAGCAATCGGGGTGCTAGGAGGAGCTGCGCTTCAGTACCGACCACCTCCGAAGCAGATCGAACTCCTTCATATGCTGCCAATATCTCCTTTTCAGTTGGAGTATAGCGAGCCTCAGTCCTCTGTATTCCCGACTCCAAAACCCCAGGGGCCGACCTCGAGTTTCCCCAGGTTCTTTCTGCCAGAGGCTCCAGGTGGGGCCGTTCTCCCCGGCTGCGGTGTAGAGCACATTCTTTACATCTGGTCCTGTTCGAACTGGCCCAAGGGCTACTGCATGGACTATTTCCTGCTTGATTTGTTCAAAGGCTTGTCGTTGTTCAGGGCCCCATTCAAACTCATTCTTCTTACGGGTTACTTGGTAGAGCGGGTTTACAATCAGACTGTAATTTGGGATGTGCATTCTCCAAAACCCCACAACACCTAGGAAAGTCTGTGTTTCTTTTTTGCTAGTTGGTGGAGACATAGCTGTTATTTTGTTGATCACATCCATTGGGATTTGACGACGTCCATCTTGCCATTTTATTCCTAAAAACTGGATCTCTCGTGCAGGTCCTTTAACTTTATTTTGGTTTATGGCAAAACCGTCTTTCAGAAGGATTTGGACTATTTTCTTCCCTTTCTCGAAAACTTCCTCTGCTGTGTCACCCCACACAATAATGTCATCGATGTACTGCAGGTGTTCAGGAGCTTCCCCCTGCTCCAGCGCAGACTGGATCAGTCCATGGCAAATGGTAGGGCTGTGTTTCCACCCCTGGGGCAGCCGATTCCAAGTATATTGGACTCCCCTCCAAGTGAAGGTAAATTGTGGCCTGCACTCTGCTGCTAGAGGGATGGAGAAAAATGCATTAGTGATATCAATTGTGGCGTACCACTTGGCTGCCTTCGATTCAAGTTCGTACTGAAGTTCCAGCATGTCCGGCACTGCAGCACTCAGTGGTGGCGTCACTTCGTTCAGGCCACGATAGTCCACTGTTAGTCTCCACTCACCATTAGACTTTCGCACTGGCCATATGGGACTATTGAAAGGTGAATGAGTCTTGCTGATCACTCTTTGGCTCTCCAATTGACGAATTAGCTTATGGATGGGAATCAGGGAGTCTCGGTTGGTGCGATATTGCCACCAGTGCACAGTTGTGGTAGCGATTGGCACTTGCTGTTCTTCGACCCTCAGCAACCCCACAACAGAGGGGTCCTCTGAGAGACCAGGCAAGGTAGATAATTGTTTAATGCCCTCTGTCTCTACGGCAGCTATACCAAAAGCCCACCGGAACCCTTTTGGGTCCTTGAAATATCCTCTTCTAAGATAGTCTATGCCAAGGATACATGGAGCATCTGGGCTAGTCACAATGCGGTGCTTTTCCCACTCATTCCCAGTCAGACTCACTTCAGCCTCCAATACAGTCAACTGCTGAGATCCCCCTGTCACTCCACAAATACAGATGGGCTCTGGTCCTTTATAGCTCGATGGCATTAGAGTACATTGTGCACCGGTGTCTACTAAAGCCTTATACTTCTGTGCGTCTGACGTGCCAGGCCATCAAATCCACACAGTCCAATAAACTCGATTGTCCCTTTCCTCCCCCTGGCTGGAGGCAGGGCCCCCCTAATCCTGGTCAGAATCTTCTTCGTTTCTATGTTTGAAGGACTGTCTGCTGGAAGTTGGAGCAGCAAACTTTTCAGAGAATCCCTTTTTCCTGATTGTTTTCTTTTGCAACTCACGTACCCGTGCCTCTAGGGTCGCAGTAGATTTTCCATCCCATTTTCTCATGTCCTCTCCATGGTCTCGTAAGTAAAACCACAGGGTGGCACGGGGTGAGTACCCACCATATCGTCTTCCTTGTGTGGATGAACGCCTACCCCTGATAGCTGAGACACTGCTTTGTACAGGTGCGGAGGAGAATAATCTCTCTTCAAGTTGGTGAACCTTTTCAGAAAGTTTCTCCCAAGTGTTCTCTTTTGGTCGGTGGACACTGGTTGGTTCAGGTGGGGAGGACAATAGATTCTCTTCAAGTTGGTGAAACTCTTCAGAAAGTTTCTCCACAGCTGAGACGCAGGCCTGTAAGGAAGAGGAGAGACTTTCTTCGTACTGCCGGAGTTGTTTAGCCACTTCATCCACTGTGGGTTCCTCATCCTCTTTCCAGGCCATTATTGCCAATGAGCTGGCATATGATGATGGTGCACTCCGTACAAACTTCCGCCACATGGGTCGTGTACACCTGACTTCATCTGGATCTTTGGATGTTTGTCTGAGGTCTGGATCCTCATAAATCACCTCCCGTACGGCTAATTCCCTCAGGTACTGGATTCCCTTCTCCATAGTGGTCCACTTGCCTGGTAGACATAAAAGTTCTTCCTTGAAGGGATACCTTTCCCTCACAGCTGACAGGAGACGCCTCCAGAGGCTGTGAGATTGTGCTCCATCTGCAATTGCTTTGTCAATGCCTGCGTCTCTAGCAAGGGATCCCAGTCACTTGGCTTCCCTGCCTTCTAATTCCACACAATTGGCTCCAGTGTCCCAGCATCGGAGCAGCCAGGTGACAAGCTGCTCACCTATACAGCGACCAAAATCTTTTCACACATCTCGTAACTCACACTCGTTTAGGCTTCGGGTAGTTACTGTTGATTTTTCGGCATCCTCATCTTCCTCCTCCTGAATCCTTGATGGCCCAGCGTCATCGTCGTCTCCGTCGTCTCTATACCTAGATTTGGCAGAAGACTCTCTGCGTTCTAAACGACCTGAATCTCTATACCATTTTTTCACCTTCTCTACAGGGGCAGCTTGCACTGCTACTGCTCGTTTCTCTGACCTTGTTACAGGGTCTGCCACAGAGGTTGGAATATCCTCTGTAGGGTCAACTTGCACTGCTACAGCTCGTTTCTCTGACCTTGTTACAGGGTCTGCCACAGAGGTTGGAATACCCTCTGCAGGGTCAACTTGCACTGCTACAGCTCGTTTCTCTGACCCCGTTACAGGGTCTGCCACAGAGGTTGGAATACCCTCTGCAGGGTCAACTTGCACTGCTACAGCTCGTTTCTCTGACCCCGTTACAGGGTCTGCCACAGAGGTTGGAATACCCTCTGCAGGGTCAACTTGCACTGCTACAGCTCTTTTCTCTGACCCAGCCACAGGAGCTGGAGCGGCTGCAGGAGCTGGAGCAGCTGCAGGAACCAGAGCTGGAGCGGCTGCAGGAACTGGAGTTGGAGCAGTTGCAGGAGCTGGGACTGGAGTAGCGGCAGGAACTGGAGCTGGAGCAGTTGCAGGAGCTGGAACTGGAGCGGCTGCAGGAGCTGGGACTGGAGCGGCTGCAGGAGCTGGAACAGGAGTGGCTGCAGGAGCGGGGACTGGAGCGGCTGCAGGAGCTGGGACTGGTGCGGCTGCAGGAGCTGGAACAGGAGTGGCTGCAGGAGCTGGGACTGGAGCGGCTGCAGGAGCTGGGACTGGAGCGGCTGCAGAGTCCACCGTAGGGGTCACAGTGGCTGTTGGATCTGTCACAGGGCTTGGAGTGGCCGCAGGGTCTGACACTAAGTTGATAGCAGTATCAATGGCAGCTCGATAGGCATGAGCCAGGCCCCAGCATGTTACAATGATTTGTGTTACTTTGGAACTGCCAGAATCGTGACACCTTTTTTTCAAGCATTCTGCCAGTTTTTGAGGATTTTGCAGTTGTTCAGGGGTGAATTTCCAAAACACTGGGGGTGCCAACTGCTCTAGATGCCTGCCCATATCCTCCCATACTCCCTGGCACCCACAACTATACTGCCTCCGGGCAGATCTCCGGATGAGCTTCCTAAGTAGTTGTTTAACTTTAAGCAGAATCTGAAGTGCATTCAGGAGGCAGAACAACAGGACTATGCTGGTCTGAGTATCCCAAGGATATTCAATATCTTGGAGAGCTATTGTAACAAGCTCGGAGGATAAGAGGGTGGTGAAGGAGGAAGGCAGAGTGATCCAGGAGGATACAGGGGTGGTGAAGGAGAAAGGGAGAGTGATCAAGTAAGAAAAAATATCTTCCCCTTTCCCCTCCACAGATTGACTCCCTAATGGAAAAAAACAATAGGTACAATTGCTAATAGTTTCCAAGATACAGTTTCCAAAATACAGAGTCGATGATGTTACTGAGTACAAATACCAAGTTAGAGTCATGACCAGATATCTCATCGTCTCATAAGCCATTGCTACAACACTCAGTACCATAATGATCTGAAACCAGGGCCCGGAGAGGATAAACAACATGACAGAGAGCACATACGGAAAATAATGTGCTATAATACTCAATTTGGAAAACAGGCGCAGCAGAGTTGAGATTAAAGCAATCAGCATTATGACAAGTGACTATTAAGCAGGTTTAATACTTAAACCAATTTTAGTTTAACACACTCTGGTCAGATCTGCCATTATCTCAACCTTTCGGGCCCCACGTTGGGTGCCAAAAAAGACTGTCGTGGTTTAACCCGGCCGGCAGCTAAACACCACGCAGCCGTTCGCTCACCCTCCCCCCTCCCTCTCTGGGACGGGGGAGAGAAATGGAAAATGAAGCCCGTGAGTTGAGATAAAGACAGTTTAATAAGACAGGAAAATAATAATAACAAAATAATAATAACAATAATAATAATAATAATACAATGGTGATAATAGGAAAATAATAATAATATGTACAAACAAGTGATGCACAATGCAATTGCTCACCACCCGCTGACCGATGCCCAGCCTAACCCCGAGCAGTCCGTCCCCCTCCCCCCAGCTAGCCACCCCTATATATTGTTTAGCATGACGTCAGATGGGATGGAATACCCCTTTGGCTAGTTTGGGTCACCTGTCCTGGGTCTGTCCCCTCCCAGCTCTTACTGCACCCCCAGCCTGCCTGTTGGCAGGACAGAGCGAAAGGCTGAGGTGTCCTTGGCTTGGTATAAGCACTGCTCTGCAACAATTAAAACATCGGGGTGTTATCAGCACTCTTCTCATCCTAAACCAAAACACAGCATTCCACCAGCTACTAGGAAGAAAATTAATTCTGTTCTAACTGAAACCAGGACACCTACATATTCATTCTTAATCAATCGCTCTCTAATTTCTGATCCCGTGTTTCATGATGGCCTCATCGTTAAGAGTCTGATGTTATCATCAACCATGGGGACTGTCGACCCCCATGGCCACACTCCCACATCTCCCCCTTCTTTATTAACATCAACCATCTTCTTGACATGAATTATTACTTCATATATCACAGTCACAATCTGGGCCATAAGGTGTTTTGATCTGGTTCTCAGGGTCCGAGGGGCTCCTATTATCTGGAGGCCTAAGCGCAGCACAGGCACAGGACATCGCAAATGTAGCATATATTCATTCTTAATCAATCGCTCTCTAACTTCTAATCCCATGTTTCAGTAGGTTGATAGTTGGACTAGACGATTTTGGAGGGCTTTTCCAACCCTAATGACTCCATGATTCACTCAGGCTGCGGAGCGGGCCCCGTTCCCCCCACAGCCACCCGTTTGCCGCTATGGCAACGGTAGGGCGGGGCCGCCATTTTGTGTCCGCCCCATCGGGGCCTCCTTATCCTTCAACGTCCCACTCGAGCGCCACTCCCTCCTTTTGGCGCGTCGCGGCGGTGTCATGGCGTTCACGCTGTACTCGCTGCTGCAGGCCGGGCTGCTCGTCGTCAACGCTGTCGCCGTGCTGCACAAGGAGCGCTTCCTCCGCAACGGTGAGTCGCCGCTACCCTGCCCGCCCTCAGCGCCGCCAGCCCCGGGCCCCGTCCTGTCCCCCCCCCCCCCCCCCCCCCCCGCCACGGTCCCGGGCCCCGTCTCTGAAGATGGCGGCTGGGCTCCTGTCACTGCTTTGTGTCCCCTTTTTCTATTCCCTTCTTGTTGTTTCCTTCCCCTTCTCCCCTGTATGTTTCTGAGCTGTTTTGAGAGAGGGAGTTAGGAGAATCTTATCAAGTAGTGATAGAGCGCTGACCACATTAAATTAGGATGCTACTTAGTGTCTTTGCTAATTATGGTGCATTGTGCAAATTAACTAAAGCAAGAAGCCTTGGGCCCCTTACCAAGGCCAGTCTCCTAATAAGAGTGTGAGCCTATCTTAAGAAACTGGCAGAAACTGGTCCTGCAGATGGACAAGAGCCAAGGAGCAACTGAGTCTGCGCAAAGACAAGATGTCAACCATCAGTGATGAGGAAGAGTCATCAATCTTCATCCCCACGACCCCCGAGGGCCACCACCAGGAGACACTGCGCAAGTGCAGATGGGAGGAGTTTATGGAATTGACTCCTTGGAACTAACTTTAATACGAAGCGGGGACAGGTTATGAATATGTACAGCCGTATTGTGAAACTTCATGCATATGTAACTCTTTACTGCATAGAACCAAGGCAAGTTGCCGCGTCAGGTGCGCACGACTTTGGCGGGACTACCCCCTGTGCTGCCCAGCGCCGAATAAACATACCTACTTTACAGTCTTATTGATTGTGGAGTCTGTTTTCCTCAAGTCAGTTTGGTGAGCCAGCCAGGAGACACTCTGCTCGGCTGTGGGATTGACTGCAGAGTGGACGCCCCTAGGTGCACCCCGAGTATTTTCCTCGGAGGAGCCTCCACTATCAGCCGCACACTGCGGAAGCAGACAAAAACCTCCTGAAGCCACAGACAAAAGGTATGTTTTACAGTAGAGGAAGGGCCTGTAAGTCGTACGCGTGGACAGGGCAGCTGGTAAATCACACAGAGACATCTGGCGTGCAGCACAGTCCCCATATGGGAGGAGGGTACTCTACAGGCTGACCGGTAGAGCGGCCACTAGCGATCTTGGGAGTAGATTGAGCAAATCCGAGGTTACTGCTGCATCCCAGTTTTGGGAGCCAGGACGGACCTGCTAACGACTATAAGAAGCAGGAGAAGGGTAAGCGGGCCTCTCACAATTGTGACAAGGTTATCTGGATGATATTTGCAGCTGCTGGAGGGATATTAATTGGAGTGGTAATAATTGTATATCTTATTTGGGGATGGCTGGGTATCTCATGTTGAAAGCATTTGTGTAAGCGTATGTGTTTGAGACAAAGTATTGTTGTGAAGTGAATTACTCCACGAGGAACACGGTCAGAGACGATACAAACCAGTTTGGTTATTGTTTTAAGTGATATATTCTTGTGGTATGAACGAGAAGTGCAAGGGGCCTCTCTGTGTGATTGCATGATTGTGCTGTGTGAGTGAGATGCAGCATCGCTGCAAAGCGAATGCAGAGTTCCGATCCGCGATTCCATATTCTCCGTGAGGGGATCGGCCAGAGACGAACAAAACGCATGACAGACCGAAAAGAAGTGGTGTTTTATCCAAGTGTTGGCTGGTGGTGCCCGATATACGGGCCTGGCAGTGCATCTTGTAATCCTATTTTTGTTCTTAAATACATAAATGCATATATTTATTAAATAAATAAATAGGAGGGGGGCTGACTGATTATCAAAGCGGTAGAATGGAGAGTCACTTCTTTAGTGGTTCGGGCCTGAGCTCTGAGAATTTGGTAAGAAGGGGGAGAGCAAATTTATTTAGGCCTCAATACTTTTTTTAACCCCCATATTGACAGATATGCAGAAGTGATTCCTTGTTTTGTGTGGGCTTACTAACAAAGTGCATGAGAAAAATTGTCATTCGGTTTGAAATTCAGTCCTGTTGAAATGAAAGTTTTGTGGAAAAGGTGGTATTGTTTGTCTAGAAGACAGAAGGCTGAGTGCTTCAGGTGTTTTCCTGAAGCCCTGTGGATTTATGATTGGAACAGGGCTCATTAACAATATGAAATAGTAAAGTTTGTATGCGGAAGGAAGAGTTTAATCCCAGAGAACTGGGACATTTGGGAAGAAGATTAGGAAAAGATAGTAAAAACCCGCAGTAAAAAGGTTTGCGTGGAAATTGAAACAAGGGACAGTAACTAATATAAATAAATAAAAGGGAATGAATGGGAAATCAAGGAAATGGGTAATATCCAAAACAAAGACGTTTTAAAGAAAGCCTCCTTGGGTGCATATTGGCACGTTGGAAGGATATTGTTAGAACTGGGGGCACAGAAAGCAAGAGGACTTTCATTAAGTATTGCAATCAATGTTGGCCACTACATAAGCTAAACGGCCACTTTATGGACCAATCGACTATAACACTATCTTGCAAATAATGTTGGTTTTGAGGAGAGAAGGGAAATAGGATGAAATGTTGTCAGCATCTTGGATGGAAAAGGCGTGGAATTAAGTTGGCCCCTGACTGAGCCTTTGGTGTTGGCATGACAAAAGCACAGGCTGGAGAAAGATAAAGGAAGGGTTAAAAGGGTTGTCGAAGGTGTTAAAGGTGTGGCATGTAGTATTTGACAGAGCTGTTTGAAGTTGAATGAGCAGGGAAAGAGGATGTAGGAATGTTAATAGTTCTGCCTCAACCCGAGGCCGAGATCTCAAAATCACGGGTGTGAGCCCTCTGGGGCAGAGGGACCATGATGGGTCCCAGAGAGTTGTCACGGAAACAGAAAAGCAGTTAACTCTTAAAACAACCTTGAGTTCATGTGTGAGCTCAGATTGCCAGTGGGACCGCTCAGGGAACTATTAACGATTGCATTCCCCTGACCGACCCCCCACTGAGACCCTAATCACCCCGGAAATAATGAACGGTTATGTAAATACCAAAATCTGGTTAAATTGGGAATTGAGAATCTGCTCCAACAAGGTCCAAAAGAAACCCCTATGGAATTTTTGGACCAACTTCAAAATGCAATGGAAAACAAAACAAAACAAAAAGAATTTGGACCTAGCTTCAGAATACAAACAGAGGCAATTGGCTAGCCTCTTTCTAGGGCAAATGGCCCCTGATATCAGAAAGAAATTGTCCTAGGCTGCAAAATAAATTTACAACAGTCAGGAATGACGGGGACCTGGGGCATCTACCCTAGCAGGTCCACTAGTTGAAGAAAAACTAGGAAACGAAGAGAGAGGCTGGAATTTTTTGTTGGTTAAGGGAGCTTCTTTCCGTGTTAAGTAGTCTGTAAATGTAAGAGGAACAACTGGCCAACAGGAAAAGGTGTTTTTTTTTTTGTTGTTGTTGTTTTTGTTGTTTTTCTTTTTGCAATGCTTGAAATTTAAATTGGGGAAAAATGATTGGAATTACAAAATGGGAAAAACAGACAAGTTTGGTTCACGGTACTAGATTTACAGGCTGCCTTTTTCTGCCTTCCTGTGGCAACTGAAAGCCAGAAACTCTTTGCCTTTGAATGGGAAAATCCTAATAGAGGATGGGAAACTCAGCTTACTTGGACGGTGTTACCACAGGGGTTCAAGAATAGCCCCACCATATTTGGCACTGTGATCTTGAAGCTTGAAAGACCCCTTTGGGAAAAGGGGACATTGTTGCAACACACAAATGATAGCCACTGAAGAAGAAAAGGAATGTGTATAATGGACTATTAATTTACTAATTTTTTTTTTTTTTTCGGCACTAATACTGTGAACCCAGCAGCCTCTTTCCTTAGTAACAGAGTTTCCAGATTACCCATTCATGATTGCATCAAGACCACGGACACGGTATACTCCAGCTGACCAGACTTAAAGGATACACCCCTAGAAGATGCGGAGGATTGGTATATAGATGGCAGCAGCTTCATCCGCCAGGAATTTCGCCTCACAGGATATGCGGTAACAAACATCAGCCCAAAGGTGGAAATCATTGCCTTGATAAGAGCTTTTGAGCTGGCAAACATTTGGACAGATTTGAAATATGCCTTTGGTGTGGTGCATGCACACGGGGCAATTTGGAAGGAGAGAGGACTTTTATCTTCCTCAATTAAACATGCAGAAGAGATATTGCAGTATACCTGCCTACATCAAGGAGGGGATACTGATATTGAAAGGGAAAATAGAATGGCTGATGCAGGAGCCAAAGGGGTAGCAGAACGGGCATCTGAGAGTCAAATTTTGGCATTAGTATCAGGAACAGAAAACCAGGCATTAACAAAAGCTTTCGAAAATGAGTAGAATACTCTAAGATGTAAACGGAAAATCTTACCTACAGGTTTAACATAAATAACTGTCCTGGTTTCAGTTAGGACAGAGTTAATTTTCTGATGGGAGAATTGTGATACCATATTAAATTGAATGGTAATTGGAGAACATAATAAAGCATGCTGGGGAGCTGAAGTAGTGTAAGAGTTTTTAAATAGCAAATGGATAGGGCCTAATTTGTATACCATTGTTAGACAGGTATAAAAGTAATCAAGCTCCAAACAGCGGTAAATTATTTTTTTTTGAACTCCCAAGAAAAGGGGGTATCAGTATTTGTCGGTATTAACTGACACCTTTTCAGGATGGCCAGAAGCATTCCTGACCAGAACAGCCAAGGCTCTGGAGGTAATTACAAGAAATAAAACCTCATTTTGCAGTTTCAGCAACTATATCCTCTGACAGGGGCAAAAGTGGTACAACAAATTAGCTGCCATTTGGGTATAGACTGGCAACTTCATACCACATATTGCCCTCAGTCGAGTGGCCAAGTAGAAAAATGAACCACTTAATCAAACAGAAAATTGTGAAATTGGGACAAGAATCAAGTTTGGTCTGGCCTCAGTCTATTCCTTTAGCCCTTTTGCATATACCAAGGGCAAAGGAAGGGCTAAGCTCCTTTGAAATCTTATATGGATGACCCTATGGAATACAAAGAGGAATATCCATGCAAGCTGGGGATGAACCCATGACCTCCTATATGGTGGTCTTAGGTAAACAGCTTAATGAAATTGGAAAGCATGTGAGTGGGACTCCGGGTAGAGGGTTAGATGGACCACTGCACAATAGACAAGCTGGAGGTTATGTACATGTAAAGTGTCTTGCAGAGAAGACCTTGGAACCTCAGTGGGAAGGACCGTTCCAGGTCACAGAGATCAGAATCAAGGAGCAGAATGCCTGGATCCATCACACCAGAGTGAAAAAGGCACCCAAGACCCCATGGAACATTACTCAGGTGTGACCTGGAAGGTTACGTTTCTCACAGTCTTAATGGTATCGTTGGTCAAGGAAACTGAACAGTGGGTGCACAATACCTATGTGAAACTCACCCAGGCAGTGAGTGATAGTTTCAACCTTTCTGACTGTTGGGTGTGCACACTGCTGCCTAGAGGCAACCTAGAATTCCCCATATGGGGCATACCCAGTATGAGTTGGACATTGACCTTTGCGCACGCAAGAAATGGAACATGTCCATTTGGCAAGGATGATTGCGAACATCTAGGGGAGAGATCTGAACTACTCCCATGCGAAAATGTTAACATGTAACTTTTAATCTTACTAAAACTTGAGATTATGGTGTAGGTGTCACAATATGTGCTGATAAAAAGGATACGAACTCAGAATCTCATAGCCTCAATTCTCTCGCGCAAATTTGCAAGCTACAAAAAGGATTCTATTGGCTATGTAGAGATGGGCGTGCTAGAAAAGCTTACCCTTAAATTGGAAGGGTCATTGTATCGGGGGCTGTCTTAGCCCTTGTGTTGGGTCTGTCTGAGCTGGAGTCACCTTTTCCCTGCAGCAGCCCACACAGTGCTGTGCTCTGCACTCATAGCTGGAACAGCACTGATATCACTCCAGTGTTGTGTCTATTGCTGCATAGTGCTGGCACAGCATCAGGACTCCTTCCAAGCCCCCAAGAGCCAGCAGGCTGGGGGTGGGCAAGTGATGGGGAGGGGACATCGCCAGGGCAGCTGACCTAAACCAACCAAAGGGATGCTCCATAACACCTGATGTCACACTCAGCAATAAAAAGGGGGGGGCTCTCATGGGGGAGGGGACTGTTCCTCCTGAACAACCACTACGCGTTTTGAGGCCCTGCTTCCCAGGACGTGGCCGAATATCGCTCGTTGATGGGAAGTAGAGAATAATTTTTTTTTCCCCTCTCTCTGTGCTTCCGCGCGGACTTATTGTTTCTTTTGTTTCTTTTTTCTCCCCATTCCCTTTCCCTTTAATTAAACCTTTCTCATCTCAAACCTCGAGTTCTCTGTGTTGTATTTTCTCCCCCTTCCTCTTTGAGGAGAGGGGGAGTGAGAGAGCGGTTGTGGTGGAGCTTGGCTGCCCACCTGAGTAAAACCACCACAGTCTTTTTTGGCGCCCAACGTGGGGCTCGAGGGTTAAGAAAACAATAGCATTGGTTGAAGTATTTACAACTAACATACTGGTAGTCACAATGTTCGGTTTTCTGTTAATATTTTTCTGTGTGACTATGTTGTATGTAGTCCATTCCCTGTTCTCTTTTTTCCTTTACATCCGATCGGAGAAAGTGTTGAAGTCTGTGCTTGGTTTCTTTATCATGTTGTGCTGTAACATGCTGGCCTTCAGTTTTGTCTGGTACTCAGGCCCTGCACTGTTATCTTCCTGGTCTCCTGGAGATTATCTTTTTGGAAATATTAAGAATTACAGCATCTTCTTTTTTGCCCCTAGCAGTCAATCAGTGAATAATATCGGGGGTGGTGCCTTCTACTTTTCTCCCTGTGGGCTAATTACAGCAGCCTTTGAGTATTTTGGATACCCTTGGTCGGATATTATCCTCCTATTACTAGTTCTAGTGTTTGTCTTCTTCCCCAAGGTAAAGCAGTTTATTAAGAATATTATCCAAGGACCTGTCCCCAGACAAAGTAGTTGTGGGGGGCAAGGTGTGTGGGGGGATTTGGGCAGGTACCTATCACGGTTTTCTCCTCCAATGGTTCTTAACTTCACCCCTGAACAAGTGCAAAATCCAAGAAAACTGGTAGAATGTTTGAAAGATGTATGCCCTGACCCTGGCAATACTAGAGAACTCCACCAGCTTGCTGCACTCTGCTGGGGTCTGGCTTACGCCTATCAAATGTCAATTAACATTGCCCAGCACCCTCAAGGGGATAGGGAAGTTCCTGAATTTGATGATGAGATAGCACACACTATGACCACCCCAGAGGACCAACCATCTATGGTATCAGTCGCCCCTATAGTAAAGACAAAACAGTGGAAACGGAGATCAGGTCGTTTAGCAAGGGAAGAAGCTCCTCCTAAGGATGAGGGAGAAGAGGAAAAGGCAGGCAGCTCTAAAGCAGCATCATCACGGCAACATCAGGGAGAAGAGACTGAAATCATAGATGAATCAGAAACTACTCGATCTCTATCCTTGAGTGAGCTGTGAGAAATACGAAAGGATTTCAATCGTCATCCAGGTGAGCACATCCTCACCTGGCTGCTTCGATGCTGGGACACTGGGGCCAATAGCCAACAGCTAGAAGGCAATGAAGCCAAGCAGCTGGGATCCCTCTCTAGAGAAAGGCTCATTGATAGAGTAATTGGGAGAGAGGCACAAGTTCTCAGCCTCTGGAGGCGAATCCTAACGGCTGTGAAAGAAAGGTATCTCCACAAGGAAGATATTGTATACCAAGTAGGCAAATGGACCACTATGGATAAGGGCCTCCAGCAGCCGCAGGAATTAGCTGTGCTGGAGATGCTTTATAGTGATTTAAACAATGCCCAGACACCTAAAGACCCTGATGAAGTCCAATGCACAACATCCATGTGGCGGAAGTTTGTACGGGCTGCACCCTCATCACCTGCCAGCACACTGGCAGCAATGGATTGGGAGGAGGGGATGTGGATAACGTGTCCAACCAACACTGTATTGAACCTAGAAATAGTGAAAGAATTTACTAACTTTTTAGAAAAGGGGGGACTGAGAGAGGGAGTGAGGAGAATCTTATCAAGTAGAGATAGAGCACCGATGGCATTAAACTAGGCTGCTACTTAGTGCCTTTGCATTGTCTATGGTGCATTGTGCAAATTAACTAAAGCAAGAAGCCTTGGGCCCCTTACCAAGGCCAGTCTCCTAATAAGAGTGTGAGCCTATCTTAAGAAACTGGCAGAAACTGGTCCTGCAGATGGACAAGAGCCAAGGAGCAACTGAGTCTGCGCAAAGACAAGATGTCAACCATCAGTGATGAGGAAGAGTCATCAATCTTCATCCCCACGACCCCCGAGGGCCACCACCAGGAGACACTGCGCAAGTGCAGATGGGAGGAGTTTATGGAATTGACTCCTTGGAACTAACTTTAATACGAAGCGGGGACAGGTTATGAATATGTACAGCCGTATTGTGAAACTTCATGCATATGTAACTCTTTACTGCATAGAACCAAGGCAAGTTGCCGCGTCAGGTGCGCACGACTTTGGCGGGACTGCCCCCCCAAAGCTGGGACTACCCAGCCCAGCACTGAATAAACATACCTACTTTACAATCTTACTGATTGTGGAGTCCGTTTTTCGCAAGTCAGTTTCCTCTGCCTTGCACCACTCGCTGGAAGGGACCTCTGTGGAGTCACGCTCTGCTTCCCACTGCACCCAAGGCTGGGCATCACTGGCCTTTAGGAGCAAAAATAAACAATCAACAGAAACCAACCATAAAGCACAGAAAAGCCCCAGACAGCCAAGATGTTCGGTGTCCCAGGAGATGACCTGAGATGGAGATGACCTCTCATCCAAGGTTTCCTGATGAGGTTTTCCATTTTGTGACTCCTCACTCAGAGTCCTGGTTGCTCTAAGTCAGGCCGAAGCGGGAATTTGGGCAGGAGTGACATTTCTTGGCCCTTCCGCCTGCCCCCTGGTGGGACTCAGCTGGGGCTTTGGTTTTACTTGTCCTTTCCTGGAGCTCCAGGAACCCCAAGACGTGTGGGATGATGGAGGGGTCAAGCCCCTCACCAAGCCTGCGTGAGTCTTGGGAATAACCGCAGGCTTATCCAGGTGGGAGCACAGCACCCAGCCTGGTGCTAGCAGAGCAAGAGAGACAAGGAAGGAAAAAGGGGTGAAAGAGAAGGAAATCGCTCCCAAGCTGTCTCTGGAGGAAAGAAATTCACAGGTTGCACCGTGCATCTCTGCACAGGGTCAGTCCCTCCTATGTCTGCCCTGCTCATCCCCAAATGTGTAAGGGTTGTGAGCAGCGGGACCAAAAATACGCAGTCCTATTGCTGGGGGATGGTGCTGTGCTCTGTCTCCTTGTAGCTCATCTCCCCACTGCCTTGGCAGGGAAGGCTTCTCATGCCCTCCTGTTTTTGTGTTTTCCTGGGGTTTTGTGTTTTCCACTCCTGTTGGTGTGGTGGCATTTCATACCGAAGTATGAAACCTGCCTCACTGCTTGCTTTATGTTTGTCTGTGCTCAGAGAATTAAAAATGTCCCTGCAGGCAGTCTGCATGATTTAGAGAAAGCCATTTTAAACCTTCTGATGTTTTCTTAGTGACTCCTTGTGCATCCTGACACTGTTTGCCTTTAAACATCACTACACACTAAGCAAAGCCAATTCAGGCTGTTTCCAGTGGCACTCAGCTCTGTTGTTCTTTGACAGGCAGGCCAGCCACAGATAGCCCATCTCTAAATGTTCATTCCCATCACAATGTTTGTCAACACTGGCTCAGTTGCTGAGCTGCCACCCAAAAAGTTTGAGTCATTTCTGTAGCACTTCAGAAAATCATCGTCCCAGTTTGGAATTTGTTCTGTTTCCATTGTGTAGCTCGTTTCTGAAGTGTTGCTTCATACCCAGCAATTACTTGTTCTTTTATCTTCTGGTAAAGGCCTGTGAGCAGATGTAGGCAATCTTTTTAATATTATTTTGGCGGATGCTTTTCTAAAGTCCAAATAAACTCACTTGGTTCTCTGTCATGCAGAGAATAGTAGTATATTAAAAAGGTAAGGGTTTCCTTTGCAGAAACATTGATCTCTTGTTACCGTTGCGTTCATTAAGATGTTTAACAGTTTGTGGTATATTGTTTCAAGCAATAGAATCTGAAATGAAGCTAATTGGTTTGTAGTTTGCTTTTCTAATGTTAGTGATAAACTCAACCATACTCAAGGTAGATCACTCGTTAATATCGCTGATAGCGTTTGTTGAATGGCTTCGTTTTTTTGTTGTTGTTAACATGGCTGCCTATTTTCATGTGACACAGTTGGCTGGGCAAGTGATCAAGGGATTGGAGGATTTGGAGACGCACCAGGAATTAAAGCACAGCTAATGAACCTCGTTCAATCTGTACGAACCGTTATGAGAGGTAAGATGATGATGATCGTTTGTTTAAACTCTCATCTGTGAAGTTTTGTTTCTGTGCTTTAATGACATAATGCCGGCATGTGTCTCTTTCTTTTACCAAACAGCTGCTCTCTCTGCTTGTCATCCAGTCTGTCCTTCTTTTTTCTCCACTTCCAGAAAAAATCCCAGTTTCCTTCTTTTTCTAATACTGGTGTGGTACGAGTTCACAGTCCAAAGCTATGGTGGTGGAAGGGAAGTGGGGCACATCCGTCCATCACACACCAGCATACACCCCTGAGCCCTTTGTGTACTTTTCTCTCCAGAAGAAAGCTTCTGACGAGACAAGCTGGGGGCTGTCACTGCTCTGGTGGTGAATCCAGGGGTGTTATCGAGACAGAGAAGGAGAAGAACAGTAACACAAAAATGGAAATTGTCTCTTCAGAGTTGGCGAACTCTGTGGATACAGTGTGCCTGTCAGAAATGTAACTTACACACACCGGGCCAGTCAAATCCACTGTTGAAATCTTATCAGAGCTTTTGTTCATCACTGCAGTATTTTCCAGGACCACTGCATGTGTACCAAGGTCTTTGGAGGAGTAATGTGAGGTGCAGTGCCTGGTGCGACAGAAATGGGATGAAACAAATCATTAGGTATTAGATTAAGCATGAAGAGCTGAAGGGATGAAAGACACGGACTCCTGATGGCTCTTGAACAGAAGACCTTTATTGCCATTTTCCTCCACTACATATACTTTCCCCGTAGCCCCATGCGCTGCCCACACGCCCGAATCTGTCATACAATTGGTTAGAGACCCTCAGACATGCGCCTCAAGCCAGCCAGCAATTGGCCATCTTTAACACTGTAGCCAGGTTAATTTATCTCGACCTTGCTCATGTTTTTGTTTCTACCACTTATTTCCTCATTATCTCTAATTCAGGGACGTGTGAAACAGTGCAAAGCCATCTGTGAGTTCCTTTCCCGCAAAGAGCCATTTGTATTTGAAGCCAAACCAATTAATAACAGGATATAGCTAACAGCAGTACAGAACTGATAGCTGGGGTGCTGGTGATAGAGCTGATTTAATTAATTATGGAGGTGTCCTTTTACACTGCCTCTTATCTTTTCGTCCTTTAACATTAAAAGGGTCTTATCCTCTTCTCCATTTGGCTAGTTGCATTCAAACTAAAGCTGAACAAAATTTTTATTTGAAGGGATTTCTCAAAATATATTACCTATTTCCTCATTATAGAAATACACATCTCAAGGAATGTCTCTTATCTTGTGATTTCTGGTTGTTCTTCCAAAAATGAAAATGTTGTCAGTAGTGAGAAATTAGGGGCTTGGGTCTCTTAATATTCCTTAATAAATTTTCAATATACATATACATATATAAAATCTGGGGAGAGGTCAAAGAATTTGGTTCAGATATAAAACAAAACCAAATGTCATTTCCCTAAAATGGTGTTACCCAAACAAGTGCCCTAGCAGTTCTCTAGCCACCGTTAATGCACCCCACTGTAAGGCTGATGGAGAAAGAATTTGTGTAACCGAGGACCCCAAGACGCAATGGGTTTTGGCAGGCTCTTTCCATGGGCTCCCCTGATTATACTTGGCTCCTGCAGGAATTCCTCACTGCACACATTTCCTTGGTGACCCTGGGTCCTCCCCTGCTGCCACTCACCTCAGGAGAACTTTCACTGCTATGCTGATCACAACCAACAGTAACAGACTGCCACTGAGAGACACTATGATAATGTTATAAGTAATCAGTGATGAACCTTGAAAAGCAGATGGAAACCACAGGTGAGTTTTGCCAACAAGCAGCTTTAGGAAATGCAACCTTTTGCAAAAGGACCCCAGGTTGTCACAGGTTGCACACAGGTCCTTCTGCTGCAAACCATGGACTGAGAGGGGTGACTGACCATCTGTGAGTTAGGAGGGCATTCCTGTCAACTAGTTTTTCTTCAAAAATCTTGCAGCTCAGTTAATTAACTCATGGGTGTTTATCTACCAAAGGACAATCCCAAACTGCTTCACAGAGCTGATGCTGAAACCCAGCCCTATGGATCTAAGGATGGAATAGTGTAGCCCCACACTGCTAGACCACAGCACTGTCATTTCAGATATTATTCACTTTTTTGCAGTAAAGTCATTGCAGGATCCCATATCTTACTGCTTCTCTTGCCAGCACTCTCCATCCACTTCCACCCTTTTCAATTTCAGTTTCCATCCTTTTTGGCTCTTGGGTTTATTTCAAAAATTAATGGTCTGAAATCTGGCTTAGATTTCCCCTTCTACATCCATTTTCGAGTTCCCCACTCCTCTCTTCTGCCACAACAGCTCCTTTCATTTCCATCGTTCTGCCCTCTCTAAAATCCCAACAGCAACAGATCTATGGCTAATTCCTTCCTTCCTTTTGAGCTCATTCACAAAGCTGTATCTGTTAAATCTTGTACATTTGCTAACATTTGATAACATTGCTATTACCTAGAGCCTCTCACTGCTGTTGTCACACAAATAAACACTGCAAAACTGATTTTAAATGCTGATGAAAACAAACAGGAAAGTAAAGCACCTTCTTCCTTGGAAACTAAGGTGGTGTGAAAGCCTTCTTCAGCATCATGGAACATACTGAAAAGGAAAGCCAAAAGACATTCAGATCACAGTTCAAAATAATGTTTATTTTAGATCCGTTTATGACCTCTGAATATTTCACCATCTCTAATGTGAATGATCTTTACAACTTCCTAGTGATATTGGAACTTTATGCTATTAGACATTTTGCAGATTGGGAATCAAAGCATAGAGGGGACAAGTCCTAGAGACAGAATTTAATCTGACATCAAAAAACTGAATGTTTCTCTTAAGGTAATAAACCTCCCCAGCTGCCTTGAGTTTGACTGCATATTTCCCTACATCATCTAATCTTGGCACGGCCAAAGGCCAGGCATCACACTCTAGCCCAACCCTAGCTGCGACATTGTTCGTCTATACCCCTCAAATGGATGCAGTCAGGTAGGCTCCTAATAAAGCACACTGACAGCTCCAACACTTCTAAAATGATGGTGGACCAATGTGCAGAACTTCTTCCCCCTCCACCCAGTGAGCACGGGCTTGGCACACCTGGCCAGGATGTGAGAAGCTCGGGCTGAGGCCACACAAACATCTCCACCTGCGACAAAGCCAGATGGGAAGCTTTGCCCTTCTCTTCTGTGCTGCCCCTACAATTTGCTAGTGAGCCTTCAGTGCTGCTAGTGGAGTGATTTATGGGGTCAGGGCTGGAAACAAGACTGCATGAAGCAGACAGACCCCAAACATGCAAAAGCCATAGAATACAATACACAAGCAGTGCTGCAAACAGACATCACAACTTCAGCTCACTTTTACCTAATCCCAGCCAATTTGCCCCAGGATACAGAGGGAGACTTTAGGAGAAAAGGTAACTGAGTCCAGGTTTCTCAAGCTCAGGTTTATACATTTTCCTTTACTGTCTCTAGAGGTTTTACTGCCTAACTCCTCTAAAAAAGCTTCAGCCATCACATAGGAAAGTAAGAAGGAATGAACAGCAACTAGACAGAAAGATAATGGGGGCTCAACACGCAATTTCTTGCTCTCTGTCAAACAATAACATTATTTTACCACAGCCACATTGCCTATTACCAACCCCTCGCCCAAACACTGAATGTCTCAGAATGGTGAGTGAAGTTCTCTTCACAGCAAGTCTGGGAGGTAGGGATGTGTTATTAACCCTACTGTCGAGGTGGGAAAACTGAGCCTAACAATTGGTCTTGTATCCGTCAGAGATACCTTTCTCAAGTCGGATTCAGGTGTCACTTTGTATTCATATTGCCACACTAACACATAGACACAGACATGCTGTTGTGGTTTAACCCGGCCGGTTAAACACCAGCTAAACACCACACAGGCGTTCGCTCACCCTCCCCCCTCCCTATCTGGGATGGGGGAGAGAAATAGGAAAGTGAAGCCTGTGAGTTGAGATAAAAACAGTTTATTAAGACAGGAAAATAATAACAATAATAATGATAATAGCACTACTACTAATAATGTGTAAAAAACAAGTGATGCACAGTGCAATTGCTCACCACCTGCTGACCGATGCCCAGCCTAACCCCAAGCAGTCCGGCCCCCTCCCCCGGCTAGCCACCCCTATCTATTGTTTAGCATGACGTCAGATGGGATGGAATACCCCTTTGGCTAGTTCGGGTCACCTGTCCTGGGTCTGTCCCCTCCCAGCTCCTGCTGCACCCCCAGCCTGCCCGTTGGCAGGACAGAGCAAGAAGCTGAGACGTCCTTGGCTTGGTGTAAGCACTGCTCTGCAACAATTAAAACATCAGGGTGTTATCAGCACTCTTCTCATCCTAAGCCAAAACATAGCACCCTACCAGCTACTAGGAGGAAAATTAACTCTGTCCTAACTGAAACCAGGACACATGCGCACGCTATTTCCACTTGCATGTGTGATGTACAGACTTCGGTTCATTATTTCATTCTATTCTAGCCCCTTTTCTGAATAGAAATGGGGAACCACAGGTTGTTTGTATCCTGATGACATCCAGTTAATAAATACATTAATAAATTGTCTGCCACTGTGTTCTTAGGTATCAAAAGAACTTGTATCTAAAGTCTTATATCTTGCACTTTCAATTCTACTCTCTTTAATAACTACTCTCAATAAACTTGCATTAAAATATAATTGTTGTGAAAAATCTGTGTAGCCACAGGTTGCGTAAGAAAATGTAGATGCCTGAATAAAATACAACCCCATAGGAAAAAATATCCAAGCCAAAGCCATGCTCACATTTATATGAGGAATGATATCACCTCTGAAATGATGCTTAGACTTGAATTACTGCATATGACAAGCATCAGCATATGACAAGCAGCAACTCCTTTCGTAAAGCTTGGACAACAAAACCAAGCAGCGTAATTTTGCAGCTAAAGAGACTGTCCAGGCTTTGCCTCTTCTCAGTTCATGTATGTGTGCATGTCTGTGAACAAGATGAAATGTTGTCTGAGGAGCTGTTTCAGGATGTCAGGTGAAATTTCCCCTGTGTGGTGGTTTTACTTGGGTGGGCGGCCGAGCTCCACCACAACCGCTCTCTCACTCTCCCTCCTCAAAGAGGAATGGGGAGAAAATATGATGAAAAGGGCTCAAGGGTTGAGATAAGGGCAGGGAGATCACACAGTAATTATCGTGATGGGCAAAACAGACTCGGCATAGGGAGATAGTAAGATTTATTGCCTATTACTAACAAGCTAGAGAAGTGAGAAACAAAGTAAAGAAAACAAAAGCACCTTCCCCCCATCCGCCCTCTTCCACCTCCTCCCCCTGAGCAGCACAGGGGAACAGGGGTTTATGGTCAGTCTATAGCGCTTCTTCTCCTCCGCTCTTTCTCAGTCACTCTCATCCCCTGTGCTGTGGGGTCCCTCCCACGGGATGCAGTCCTTTCCAAACAGATCCAGCGTGGGCTTCCCACAGGCAGCAGCTCTTCAAGAACTGCTCCAGATATGGGTCCATACCACGGGGTCCATCCCTCAGGAGCAAACTGCTCCAACCTGGGTCCCCCAGAGGCAGCAGCTCCTGCCAGGTCACCTGCTCCTGCGTGGTCTCCTCTCCATGGGCTACAGGTCTGGCCCAGAATCTGCTCCAGCAGGGGTCCTCCACAGGCCGCAGCCTCCGTCAGTGCAGGTCCACCTGCTCCACTGTGGTCCTCACCACAGGCCGCAGGGGACTTCTGCTCCGGCACCTGGAGCACCTCTCCCCCTCCTTCTTCACTGACCTTGGCGCCTGCAAGGCTGTTCCTCACTCCTCTCACTCTCCCAGCTGCTGTGTGGCGCAGCGTTTTTTTCCCTGTCTTAAATATGCTCTCTCAGAGGTGCAAACAACATCACTTATTGTCTTGGCTCTGGTGATATAGTATAAACTCATTTTAGGATAGAATAAAGCTTGTGGTTTGATATTGTATAAACTTACTTTAGGATAGAATAAAACTCGTGATTAAAAGTTAGCAAGGACAAAGTAAACAACATCTTGTTATCCGTAGACCTTCTGTTACGTTTAAGCATTTTGTTATTTGAAAACACCCCATTATCCGTTAACACTCAGTCAGGCTGAGACTTGAGATAACTTGAGTCAACTGTCTGTTATGTCCTGTTAACTGAGACATCCTGTTATCCGCCGACCCCCAGTTAAACCGAAAGACAACTCAGCATTTTTACAGCCTGGAAAACAACTGATTAAGAAAGTGCATTACGAGGAAGACCTACGGCCTTCCTCCCAAAGACCACTGCCCACATCCTGGAGACCCTGGCCCACAATTCTTGGAAGGCTTTGGGCAAGCGCAAGGACTGATAAGCTAATTAGCATATGAAGCGAGGGTAGGCGGGGTTAGGTAATGAATATGTATAGGTGCTAATTGAATATTCATTGTTTCACTGTATAAATACGAGATAGTTTGTCACTTCAAACATGCACGATAGGCGGAAGGATCCCCTATGCATCCAGCGCTGCAATAAAGAATATACCACTTAAGGAAATTCGGCTTTGATCTATAAATCAATTTGGCACCCCAGATGGGACAACCTCTCTGCAGGACCCGCTGGTCTGCAGGACCCTCCACAGGACCCGCTGGGGACAGGACTCCCTAGGGTACCCCCGGGATTTCCCGGAGGGACTCCTCAACTCACTGGATCACTGCGGAGGCAGGCAAGGACCCCATCATTTTAAGTGAGTATATTCTTTATTCTGGTTTGGTTTTCTGGTAGACCGGTCATCTGGAACTGTCCGTTAAGTCGGAAGGTGATCTTCTGCAGGACAGTATTTGGTATATACTTTGTGGTTAGTACCACAAGTATATCTGGGGACCTTAAGGTCCATCTGGATCTGGAACTGTCTGTAAGTCGGAAGGTGATCTTCTGCAAGGCAGTATTTGGTATATACTTTGTGGTAAGAACCATAAGTATATTTGGGGACCTTAAGGAAAGAGCTCGCTTTAAGGTCCATCTGGAATTGTGTTGCCTATTTTGGTTTTCTGTCTCATGGAGTGTGGTATTTAACTATGGTTATTGTTACTGCGATTTTGGCTGCATTCTTGGTGATAATAATAAGTTTCGTGACGTTGTTATAAGAAAGATATCGTTACAGTGTTACATATTTCAGTTTTCTGACCATCCTGGGAAAATAGGATGGAATGTTGTATACTGATGTTGTTTCAGCATCTGGGAGGGAAAAGGTACGGAATTAAGTTGGTCCCTGACTGAGCCTTTGATGTTGGCATTAGAAAAGTACAGGCTGGAGAAAGATAAAGGAAGTGTTAAAAGTGTTGTTGAAGGTGGTAAAGGTTGTGTGGCATGTAGTATTTGACAGAGCTGTTTGAAGTTGAATGAGCAGGGAAAGAGGATGTAGAAATGTTAACAGTTCTGCCTCAGCCCAGGGCTGAGTGTTGGTGTTGGTGGAGCGTAGACTCCCCGCACACCCAGCACTGTTTACTTGCTTTTTATATACCTTTTAGAAATATTTGTTTTACAGATATTACAAAATTCAGATTGAATTCAGACCTCATTTATAACAGGAAACAAATGGGGATACATAGGTTTTTATATCCACCTGGATCTCCAAAATCTCTATTAGGTCGAGATTTGTTAGAACAATTAGAAGCAGAAATTATCTTTGAAAAAGGGAAAATGGAATTAAGGATAGGAGAAGAACAACTAATAAATGTGTTAAGCCTGGCACTAATATAAACAGACCCTAAAAGTGAAATACCCTTAGAGATCATAAATCGAGTATATCCAGGAGTTTGGGCCACTGAAGTCCCTGGAAGAGCTAAAAATGTGACCCCAATAATTGTTAAATTAAAGCCAGGAGAGAAACCCGTTAAGGTTAATCAATATCCTTTGAGGATAGAAGATAGGAAAGGAATTAAAGAGATAATTGATAGATTTATACAGTATGGATTATTGATTGAATGCGAATCAGAATACAAAACACCCATATTGCCAATTAAAAAGGCAGATGGAAAAAGCTATAGGCTAGTTCAGGATCTGAGGGCCATAAATAAGATCACTGAGGATATACATCCAGTAGTGGCAAACCCTTATACTTTGCTGACTAAATTAAAGAATAGTCAAGTCTGGTTTACCGTACTGGATTTAAAAGATGCCTTCTTCTTCCTACCTTTAGCCACTGAAAGCCAAAAGCTATTTGCCTTTGAATGGGAAAACCCTGACTCAGGCAGAAAGACACAGCTTACATGGACAGTGCAACCTCAAGGATTCAAGAATAGCCCCACCATTTTTGGAAACCAATTAGCAAAGGAACTTAAAACTTGGATACCTCCAGACACTGAAGGGGCTTTGTTACAATACGTAGATGATCTCTTAATAGCTACCAAGACTAAAGAGAGTTGTATTCAATGGACTATAAGTCTCCTTAATTTTCTGGGTTTAAATGGATATCGAGTCTCTCAACAGAAAGTCCAGCTGGTTCAACAACACGTGACCTACTTGGGATTTGAAATTTCGGGAGGTCAGCGAGAACTAGGAACTGAACGTAAGGAAGTCATTTGCCGGTCTCCAGAACCCCAAACGGTAAAGGAGCTACGAACCTTTCTAGGAATGACAGGTTGGTGTCGCCTTTGGATTTATAATTATGGACTAATGGTAAAGCCTCTATATGAATTGATAAAGAGTAACCAGTCAAAGTTAGTCTGGACTGGAGAAGCACGAAACGCCTTTAAACAACTTAAACGAGAATTGATGCAAGCTCCGGCTTTGGGATTACCAGATCTCTCAAAACCCTTTTGGTTGTTTTCTCATGAGAGACAAGGGATAGCTTTGGGAGTACTAGCACAAAGATTGGGTCCCTATAAACGAGCAGTAGCTTACTTCTCTAAACAATTAGATGAAGTAAGTAAAGGATGGCCCGGATGCCTTTGAGCTGTTGCAGCTGTTGTTATCAATATACAAGAAGCTCGGAAGTTTACAATGGGACAGAAAATGACAGTGTTAGTCTCCCATACGGTCTCAACAGTTTTGGAACAAAAAGGAAACCATTGGCTTTCACCACAAAGATTTTTAAAATATCAAGCAATATTAGTAGAACAAGATGATGTGGAAATTGTGGTCACTAATGTCGTAAATCCAGCTTCTTTCCTTAGCGGAACTCTGGATGAACCTATAACTCATGATTGTATAGAAACAATGGAGACTCTGTATTCTAGTCGACCCGATCTTAAGGAAGAACCTTTAGAAGATGCTGATGAATCTTGGTATACTGATGGAAGCAGCTTTGTAAAACAAGGACAACGTAAGGCAGGATACGCTGTTACAACTGCTCAACAGGTAATCGAGTCCAAACCATTACTCCCTGGGACGTCCGCCCAGATAGCAGAGGTAATTGCACTTACATGAGCACTGGAACTAGCAGCAGGAAGGAAAATAAATATTTGGACAGATTCTAAATATGCATTCGGCGTGGTACATGCTCATGGAGCGATTTGGAAAGAATGTGGATTGCTGACTGCTCAGGGAAAACAGATAAAACATGCTGAAAAAATTTTAAAATTGTTAGAGGCTGTAAAACAAACAGAAAAGGTAGCTATCATGCATTGTCAAGGACACCAAAAGGGGAACGCTGATTTTGAAATTGGAAAGCGATTGGCAGATCAGGAGGCTAAACAAGCAGCTGAAATAACTGAGGTGAAGGCATCGTCTTTAATACCAGACGGTAAAATCCAAACTATATACATGAACCAAAAAGCCAAATTATACAAAAGAAGACTTAAAATTAATTGAAGATTTGAAAGGTAAAATGAAACCAGATAGATGGGTATATTTGAAAGATAACTGCGTAATAATACCCTCTAATTTGACATGGCCCATAGTTCTTACAGAACACAATAAAACACATTGGGGAGCTGACACATTGCATAAGAGCATGAGTCGGACATTAGCGGGACGAAATTTATACACAACAATAAAACGAGTAACTCAACAATGTAGCATCTGTTTACGTAACAACCCCAATACTAAGAATAGAATAAAATTTGGAATAATTGGTAAAGGAAATTATCCAGGACAACAGTGGCAAATTGATTTTTCAGAACTCCCTAGAAAAGGGGGGTATCGTTATTTACTGGTTCTGACTGACACGTTTTCAGGATGGCCCGAAGCTTTTCCCTGTCGAACAAAGCAAGAGAAGTGGTTAAATTCTTGTTAAATGAAATAATACCACGCTTTGGGATTCCGGTAGCAATGTCTTCTGAGAGGTTCACATTTTTGTGCACAAGTGGTACAACAGATAAGTAAGATCCTAAAGATAGATTGGCAACTACATACTACTTATAGACTGCAGGCAAGTGGACAGGTAGAAAAAATGAACCATTTAATTAAAAAACAAATAGCTAAAATTGGACAAGGGGCTAATTTGTCATGGCCTCAATCCCTTCCTTTAGCATTACTTGGAATCAGAGTTAAACCTAGAGTAAAAGAGAATTTGAGCCGCTTTGAAATCTTATATGGAAGGCCATATCAATTTCTATTTAGTGGAGAGGATCTAATGCAGTTGGGATCAGAATATTTATATGCTTATATGACTAAACTTCAGAAACAATTAAATAAAGTACATAAATTTGTGTTAGGGACCAGGGCTAGAGGGTTGGATCAACCCATCCACCCCTTTAAGCCTGGGGAATATATATATAGAATAAAGACTTTTTCAGGACAACCCCTCGAGGAAAAATGGAACGGACTGTATCAAGTGTTGCTGACAACTCACACTGCTATCAAGATTAGAGAACAAGCCACTTGGATCCACTGTTCCCGAGTGAAGAAGGCTCCAGGAGCTCCTTGGAAAGTAACACTAGGTGATGATGAACTGAAACTAAAGCTTAGTCGAACAAAATGAGGACATTATGGTCGGGAGTATTTGGTAATACGGTTGGCAGAAAATTTGTTCATAGAATTGTTTTGTTTTTATGGCTTATAGTTGTAATTGTGATTCAAGAAGGTGCCTCTGTGATAATAGAGAATGGAGGGTGGCCTTGAACTAAAGCCGTAACAACAGAGGATAAGAACTTTAATGGAAAGTTAGCAGTTATGGTCATCTGGCGAACAAATGGTAACTATTTATATAAACCATCAGAATGGCGAAAATTAGGAGAAGAGTGGACACAAGATAATGTATCCTTAGCTCTTAGTTGTATGCAAGCACAGTTATGGTTACAGGCAATGGCTGCCTTGATCATTAGGGAAGGAAGTGAAGGCATTTTTCTGGCTAAAGTCCGAAAGGCTGTTTGGGACAATGCCAATGATTTTGAGAAGTTCCAGTCCTTGTGGACCTTGGTAAATTGTACTTATGATCCCATTGTTAACATGGCTACTGCCTTCGTGCTTACTATACGTAATGCCACAGTTTATGTTATCCATCTGATCATTGCACTAGGATTAAACCATGAGAAGACAGTGCTCTATCCTTCGGAGCATAGAACATGGGCACGGATGGAGAATGGGAAATGGCAGTCTGTAAATCTAGAATCATGTGCTACCCAGGAACAACAAGGATTTATTTGTGAAAGCAATACAATTGAGGCTCAGGATGCATGTTTTGACATGGAGCAAGGTATCTGTCACTTTGAAATTCATCCAAATACTAGTCAAAAGACTGTGCTTGTATATGTTGGTCAAGGGGGTGTGTGTTTAAGAACTGCTTGTGATTTTGTAAAAGTAGATAAGGAGAACATAACTCTCCATAGCAAAAATCATTCTAATTTCTGTATTTGTAACTTTGTTAGAATCGTCGGGTGTGATATTCTATATCTGGCACCAGTGGTATCCCATCAGCTGATCAAGTCTAACAACACAATGTATCGTAAGTTATTCACACTAGTGAAGCAACTAGTTAAAAAACAAGACACAAGTCACAACTGGTGGGATACACTCTTTGGATGGTCACCAACTGCAACTGGGATTTTGAACACACTGTGTCACCCGATTATTGTTTTATTGATATTAGTTGGTATAAGTTTAATAGTAGTCTTTTGTATTACTTGTTTGGAATTGGAAATTGTTACAACGAATGTCCATGTTAGCCTCCTTGACAATTGTGCATGGCAAGGTATTGAGGGGTACATATCATAAGACTGGGAAGAAAATTTTCGTATTAAGTAAAAGAATTTACTAGATTTTCCAGAAAAGGGGGGAATGATATTGTATAAACTCGCTTTAGGATAGAATAAAACTTGTGATTAAAATTTAGCGAGAACAAAGTAAACGACATCTTGTTATCTGTTGACCTTCTGTTATGTTGAAGCATCTTTTTATTTGAAAACATCCCTTTATCTGTTAACCCTCTGTTGAGGGATTTCTTGAAACAGCAAAAATCCCATGGCTTGCTGCAGCTGAGCAAACCAAGCTACCAGGGCAACTATGAGAAGTTCCCATGACAGTGTTCCCACATCGCCCAATTGAGGAATTCAGAAAAATATTGTTACCAGTAGCTGGCTTCAAGGACAAGGTCTATGTGACTGCTAAACACAAGGGGGTTGTTTTCTTGCAGGTGGGGTTGTTTTCTTGCAGGTGGGGTTGTTTTCTTGTAGTTGTTTGTCTGAGTGCTTTTGACCAATAATCTTGTGTGAGACACTATCCGCCCCTGTTAAGTTCACTATAAAAGTTAGGCTATTCGGGCAATAAAATGGAGCATGATCTGACTCTACTGGTGTCTGTCGTGCTTTCAGCCGTGCTTCCTGCAACATATGGCGCCCGAACAGGCTGAGACCCGAACAGGCTGAGACCCGAACAGGCTGAGGCCGGGACATCGGAGCGGCGCCGGGAGACCCGAGGCACACGGCAAGCCTACCACCGCACGGAGAGAGCACTGACTGACGTTGCAGGGCTACGGCCAACTACGAGAGACAAAGACAGACCTGGCGGACGCCGGAACACCTTAGAGAGGTTGAAACACTCTACACACCGACCTGTGAGAAACACTCCGTAGCCAATAACTTAGGCTCAGGCGAGGATCTCAGTGAAGTAGTAATTTATTCGCGATTGCAATGGCGGGCGCCCCACAAGCAGGAGAGAGCGCATCTACTAGTTCCAAAACACAGTTTATATACCTTTTTATGGCAGGACCCTCCCCTGTTTCCCCACTGAGTGGGTAATCCAGATTCACAATCTATCTGATGCTTCACAAACAATGCATGGCCTTCAGTTGCCGGCCTGTTAAATTTCAAATTTCTTTTGACATTTTTACTGCTTGAAGTGGTAATGTTTCTTCACTTATCTGACTTGACTTGACACCGTGATTTTCACCTAATTGTCCTAAGGAGTCTGGTTGTCTGCATTTTACAAGGTCGCCTGCTAAACTTTCTTATCACTGTAAGCATATCTCAGTACCACATTCCCTCCTTCTAAACAATGTAACTCTGCAAAAACAACATTTCTATTCCCACAATTCCCCCCTTTTCTTTTTTTTATAAACTGTTGATTTTTGCAAAAACTCTTTTTATTTTTATTTATTTATTTATTTTAAGTGTAATTTGGTAAATATCTTCCTCTTCTTCACTTTCTTTGCTCTCCATTTCCTCTAATATCATTTTATCTGAGTAGGGTGGTGGATCTATGGTCATTTGTTTCAATAATGTGGTTTCAATTAACCGCTGGACAAGTCCCCTTACACAGGGGATAACGCAACAGCCAATAGCTGTCAAAACTCCTGCTACTATAATCAAGGATGTAAATATGGACATTACCATCCCTTTCCATTTACCAAACCAAGATTTCAACCATCCTGTGATGGAAGTGTCTGCTCCCGAATTTTCTGCTAATTC
Organism: Aythya fuligula; assembly: GCF_009819795.1. NCBI lineage: Eukaryota > Metazoa > Chordata > Aves > Anseriformes > Anatidae > Aythya > Aythya fuligula. The sequence goes on along the minus strand of NC_045594.1, from coordinate 5,272,330 downwards.
ATTGGCAAGGGTGGTAAGCCCTTGCAATGCTCTTGTTACTGTGCCATCCGGGGCAGTATTGTTACGGATAAAAGTACAACAATGGTTGCCCAGCATCACGCATACACCACCCTTCTCCACAAGCATCATATCTAATGCTATCCTGTTTTCCCAAGCCATTTTGCTGATGGCATCTAGTTGTTCAGCGATTCCTCTCATCGCATCCTTGGTATAATTGATGAATCTCTGCTGATTATAATAGAAATAATTAATCCAATCCACATTTTTATTGATTGTTACCCACCAGAACAGTAACTCAAACCCTGCAGCAATTTAATTTCTGGCTTTATATTCATCCGGAACTCCTCTAGGTACCCCAACAGAATCTATGTATACTCTATCATCAAATGATATTCCTAAGCCTCCTTTACTTCTTCTGGGTATTTGTGATGTTTCTCTTTCAAATGCCAGGGTGAAGGGTATAGCTGATTGAACAAGTGCACAAGTGCCTTCCCAATTAGATGGTAGGGTGGACCGTAAGATCTTCCCTCCACTGTACCACCAGAGATCTGCCCTGGGGATCTCTAGTCTTGAGCAGTTTCCCATCAAGTCCTTGGTAGCACAAGGCAAATTCTCCCAGATGCCAGGTAGCACTCACACCCTGCCGTGAGAGGCAAACTGTATGGTTACCTATAGCTGTAGAGAATGCAGGGGGAACTGTGATATTGTTATCATGCAAGAAACAGCAAAGAGAGACTTACAGGCCTCATTTCCCCAGGCAGTCTTTTCTTGGTACAATGCAATCATACATCGCATCCCTTGGGAGTCTTTGGTCCACCCCCATGGGAAGGGCACTATCTGGGCAATCGGTCATCCCGAGGCACAAGCATAGCAGTAGCTACAGTTGAGACTCTGGACAGTATATTTGACCCATTCTATCCAGGCATTCACGTCCCCATACCCTGTTTGAATCTCAAATGTTTGAACTGCCACATTTCAGAGGGCCTCCTGTTTACTCTCCTGTTTTCTCCTTGAGTTTCTCCCTTTCTCTGATGGCAATAGAGGATTGTTTCCATACAGCTATTCTCAATCTGGCTGTTGTGTCTCTCACAGTTATTTGTTCTTTCTGCTCAATTGTCATTGGGCATTTAAATCTCCACAAGCTAACACCTCACAAGCATCAAATGTCACGGCTTGTGGTACATAACCCTCTGTCACAGTCACCCATATTTTGATGGGGTATCCCGTTTTTGCTATTATCTGGTCATGCCTTTTCCAAGTTACCAATTGACCAAGGCCTTCTCTGAGGCCTAGAATCACTAAAAACAAAATTAGTAATCAATTTTTCCCTGTCATTATTTTTAAACCTTAGGTTTCCAAATAATTATCGATACAAAAATAAGATGTACACTACTACTATAACAACCCCCCCCTTGGGAGCACTGCAGTTCGCTATAGGTCTGTCCTTTCTCTCAATCACAAGTCACACTCATTAGTTACCTGTGAAAATAAAAGGTGAGTTTACAATTGTAAGCTCTTATCCTGCTCAGAGTCCACTACGAGATTTTTCTCTTCAATTTCAACTTCCAACAAGTCTTTTGTAGGAACAGCTTCCCAGGTACTAGCGTCGACAGATGCCTTCACTCGAGTATAGTGAGTCCAACCTTTTTCCGCAGTTCTTACGGCTGTTTCAGTGGTCAGTAATTGTCCTTCCCATTCAGGCCGGAGTTGACTCTTTCCAGGTCCGAATCAGGACCCAGTTTCCTGGATGATGGTGGTGAATGGGGAATTCCAAAGGTGGGGTTTGAGCCAACAACCCACAGGTCCTGAGAGATGACAAAGAAGAGGACAACCCCAGAATACAGTTCTTAAGGAAACTCTCTTATTTTGAATTGTGGTATCTCATCCCTTCTGCCCAGATAGGGCAATCTGAACAGCATCTCATATGGTGAAATTCCTATATCCTTTCTTGGTGCTGTTTAAACCTGTAGGAGTAAGCATTTTACCCAAGGAAGTTGGGTTTCTAACACTAGTTTAGTTAATTGCTTCTTTAATGTCTGATTCATTCGCTCCACCTTCCCAGCAGAGGAGGGGTGCCAGGGGCTGTGAAAATCCCACTCAATCTCTAAGGCCTGCTTTAACCCTTGCAGTAAAGCTTACACCCATCTAGTCACGTGGTCAATTAGGACAAACAAGTAACTCAGTAAAGTTTACCTGTATACTTTGGAAAGGTCAAACCCCTGGCTCCCGTCCCCCTCTAGATGGGTTACAGAACACCTTTTTATTTACCTTTTGACATATGGTACATCCTCTACATATGTGCTTCCCTAAAGTGTATATTCCTACACAGACATACTTTCTTAGCACAATATCACACATTGCTTGCACCTCCTAATGACTCTTCTGATGTAAAACAGTTAATATTTGCCTCATTATCACTTTATTCAACATTTCTCTCCCATCAGGGAGTATCGATTTTCCTTCAGACTTCATGGCTCCTGATTCCTTAAAAAATCTTTCTTTTAAAACTTTTTAGTTCTTTCTTAATTTTCAACAATTCCCTGAATCCTCTCTGCATTTATTCTGTTTTCCTTCAGACATTAGATGCCTTAAATACCTGACTTCTCTTTCTCCATATTGTAATTTATTTATTTATTTATTTATTAATACTCCCAAGCCCTGCTTTCCCAGAAAGTTGAATAGCTTGTTAGTAGCTTTCTTCACAACTCTTTTCTCCTGTCCTGACAATAGAAAATGATCCACATATCTGTAACATTAATACCTCCTTGGGAGGTTGTAATTGCTCCAATATCTTTTGTTATTTAAACTGACCCAAATAGATAGGTGGCCCTGTAAACCCCTGAGGTAAAATTGTCCACCTATATTGTTGCTTCCGCCCCCATTTCAGGGTCTTTCCAGTCAGAGGTGAATATACATGTATGTTTGCTCTCAGGGCCAGAGAGCACTCCATTAATAACACTGTTATTCCAGTCTAACAATTTACTATTTGAATGCCCAATTTAATCATCAAATCCCTTCCCAACAAATTAGTCCTTGCCTTGGGTACATACAATAATTACCCAGTGATCATTTTATCCCCTAGTCTCAGCTTGGTATCCCCCCCAAAGTGGCACTGTTATCCCAGCCCCACTTTTTAGGGTTTCATTAGTTAATTTAATCCCTGATACTTTACAGGTCAGTAATGACCTAGCTGTTCCCCAGTGGATTGGGTTTGATGGCAAGGTTCGGGGGCTGTGAGTAGGGGGGTGGGAAACTGCAGTGGCAGCCCCCGTGAGAAAAACCCAGAAACCTCCCCGTGGCAGATAAGGGACAATTTCATCTGGCCCTAAGGGGCCCACTGCTGCCCAGAGCCAAGCCATGAGCAATACAGTCCGTGCCTCTGTGAGAGCACATCCACGAAAACAAACAAACAAAGAAACAAACAAAAACCTGCTGCTCAACAGCAGTTGGGAGAGCGAGAAACCCCCCCGCAGACACCAAAGTCAGTGCAGAAGGAGGGGGAGGAGGCGCTCCAGGCGCTGGAGCCGAAGCCCCCCTGCGGCCGCTGGAGAGGCCCCTGGTGGAGCAGGCTGTTCCCCCCCACCGTCCCCCTCCCCGATGCTTGGGAAACTGACCAAACACCACAGCAAATATGCAAATATACCAAAACTTCTAGACTGTTACTTAGATAATGCCTACATCCTCTTTCCCTGCTCATTCAACTTCAGACAGCTCTGTTAAATATTACATGCCACACCTTTAACACCTTCAGCAACCCTTTTAACACTTCCTTCATCTTTCTCCAGACTGTACTTTTCTAATACCAGCACCAAAGGCTCAGTCAGGGTCCAACTTAATTCCATACCTTTTCCCTCCAAGATACTGAAACAACATATCAATATAGCATATTTCATCCCATTTTCCTTCTTTCCTCCTTCTTCCACTCCAGATATTCCTATTCGAAGTGGCCAGCCTGGCCACACTTAAAACATCTTATCAAAGCCTGTCTCTGCTAGGACTCGGGCCACAACACAGGCAGCCTTCTTTGCCTGCCATTCCTTCATCTCTCTTCCTCTCCTTTCCATCCTGGCCCTGACTCCCCCTGAAGATTTTCTTCATCTTTCTCCAACCCTCTGCCTCACTACCCGCTGCACTGTCAATACCATTAGTTTCGCTCTCTGCTTTTCCTTCTCATCTCCCCTCCGGACACACACCTCCAGGGCCTCCCGCAGGAGGGTCTCCCAGTGACTGTTCACTACATCCCCCCACCTTCTGAAGCATTTTCTGCATATTTTTCCAGGCTTTAATCACACAATGAACTTTCAAGAGCCCTTGGGATACTGGGTCCTCAGGTCTCATCCCCAAGTACTTTCTCATTCTGACCCCAAGTCTCTCATATGATTTCTGTGTTGCACACTATTATTATTCCAGCCAGGATTGGCAAGTGGGTATTTCTGCCCTGCCGGTATTACCCCTGGTCCTGGAGGATGAGCTCTTTCCCATTCTTGTATAGCAGCTCTCCTCCTGATCATTCCCATTTCTTTCCCTGTAAACAACATACTTATAGACATAATTCCCTCCCCCAAGAGTATAAATCAGGTCGTAGGAACTGGTCTAATTGTTCAGCTAGGCTGTTGGGGTCCTTGAATAAAGACTTCCTCTCCTTCTTAAAAAGTCCTAACCTCTCTGCTGGTAAGGAGGAGGGGGTAGTTCACCTAAGAGGATACACAGTTAGTGTTAGTACTGTTAGTATCAGGGAAGGCAAAATTCTCAACATATCTTCTACCTTGTTCTAATTCTTGCCAGAGCCAGAGCCTAGAGTACAATCCTTCTTTAGGGACAGTGTTAATTACAGTCCCTGTCTCCCTTCCCGGAGTGACTGCTGCTGCCACTAGTTCAATATTAAGATTATAGGGAGCATAACTTGGCTCCTTCTCTGAAAAAGGAATCTTATTGTTTACACATAAATTTAAAGCCTGAATTTTCATCAGACCCGTATTTTGGCCAAAATACTGCTGTTTCCTTAATTGATTCTTTTGTCCAGACTGATACACAATGTTTAACCTGTGTTTTTTTTTTTTTTTTTTTAATTACTTTTCTTTTACAATCCCTCTAATTTTGGGATTATGTTTCCAATTTCTTATCATTTTTCAGGAAGAACTATTAGTAGGCACTCCCCCAGGGATATCTCCCTGTCCCCTGGAACTCATATTTTCCCATTTTTCCTAACCCTCGCCAGTATGTGCTACAGAATTTTCCCTTCTGCAGTGTACCACACACCAACGTACTGAAAAATGGGGGTGTACCGCCAAGCACTTCCCCGTGCCAGCGTTACCGCACACCTATGAGTTTACCAGATTCCCTGGAACTCGTACTTCCCATCTTTCCTAACCCTCGCCAGTATGTGCTACAGAATTTTCCCTTCTGCAGTGTACCACACACCAACGTACTGAAAAATGGGGGTGTACCGCCAAGCACTTCCCCGTGCCAGCGTTACCGCACACCTGAGTTTACCAGATTCCCTGGTGTACTTCCAAGCACTTCCCTGTGCAAGGATTACCGTACACCAGATTCCCCTGGTGTAGTGCCAGCACTTCCCCGTGCAAGGGCTTACCATACACCAGATCACCCGACCCCCAAGGCAATACTTAATATTTCTTACCTTGGTCTGTGCACAGAGTTACCGGATCGATTCTTAAAAACCCAGAGTGCCTACCTTCTTCCTTTCCCCACTACTTCACGGATCCTGCCTCTTTAACCAGTCTCGGGCCCTCTGTCAGCTTTCCGCAGAACCGCCACCGTCGATGCACAGGACCGCTGAAATCAGCGGGGCATGCCTTCCTGCTGCTGCAGCAGTGGGGCTCCCCAGTAGGTGACTGGATCCCGGACGAGCCCCCAAATTGTGAGAAACACTCCGTAGCCAATAACTTAGGCTCAGGCGAGGATCTCAGTGAAGTAGTAATTTATTCGCGATTGCAATGGCGGGCGCCATTGCTAAGATACTTGAGGAGATGTTACCAGATCAAAATAGTCTGCGACATCTGCTTTTACAGGATCAAGCTGCTATTGACATCTTGCTTTTGGCTCAAAGGCATGGGTGTGAGGACTTTAAGGGAATGTACTGTTTAAACCTTTTTGATCATAATGAGTCAATTCACAAATCCATTACTTTCCTGAAAGAGCTCATGAGAAAGATTCAATATGGTATCAATCGTTTCAATCAATGGTTCACTGATTTGTTTGAAACAATGCATAGATGGTTACTGGGATTAGTCAAAGAGGGATTAAGGATTCTGTTTGCTGTGGTGTCAATCATCATTGCATGTGGTATTGTGATAAATGTGGTTAAAGGGTTACTTGCAAAACTGTTACATTGGGTGTGGTTTGCTCAAAAAAGAAAAAAAAAGGGGGGGGGAATTGTTGAGGGATTTTTTGAAATAGCAAAAATCCCATGGCTTGCTGCAGCTGAGCAAACCAAGCTACCAGGGCAACTATGAGAAGTTCCCATGACAGTGTTCCCACATCGCCCAATTGAGGAATTCAGAAAAATATTGTTACCAGCAGCTGGCTTCAAGGACAAGGTCTATGTGACTGCTAATCACAAGGGGGTTGTTTTCTTGCAGGTGGGGTTGTTTTCTTGTAGTTGTTTGTCTGAGTGCTTTTGACCAATAATCTTGTGTGAGACACTATCCGCCCCTGTTAAGTTCACTATAAAAGTTAGGCTATTCGGGCAATAAAATGGAGCATGATCTGACTCTACTGGTGTCTGTCGTGCTTTCAACCGTGCTTCCTGCAACAACACTCAGTCAGGCTGAGACTTGAGATAACTTGAGTCAACTGTCTGTTATGTCTTGTTAACTGAGACATCCTGTTGTCTGCTGACCCCCAGTTAAACCGAAAGACAACTCAGCATTTTTACAGCTTGGAAAACAACTGATTAAGCAAAAGGTGAAAAGTGCATCACGAGGAAGACCTACGGCCTTCCTCCCAAAGACCACTGCCCACATTCCGAAGACCCTGGCCCACAATTCTTAGAAGGCTTTGGGCAAGCGCAAGGACTGATAAGCTAATTAGCATACGAAGCGAGAGTGGGCGGGGTTAGGTAATGAATATGTATAGGCACTAATAGAATATTCATTTTTTCACTGTATAAATATGATATAGTTTGTCACTTCAAACATGCACGATAGGCGGAAAGATCCCCCGTGCATCCAGTGCTGCAATAAAGAATATACCACTTAAGGAAATTTCGGCTTTGATCTTTAAATCACAGGAATGACAGGGACCTGGGAATTCTACCCTAGCAGGTCCACTGGTACTCTGACCAGGGGACGCACTTCACATCTAAGGTGTTACAGGACTTAACCACAGCCTTAGGCATTAAATGGGAATACCATACTCCATGGCATCCACAAAGTTCAGGTCGAGTTGAGAGAATGAATCAAACGATTAAACAACAATTGGTAAATTAATGATTGAAACCCAACTATCTTGGATAAAATGTTTGCCATTGGCATTACCGAATATTAGGACTATGCCACATAGTGAAACGGTTATCCTATGAGATGTTATATGGAATGCCATATTCCCAAGGAATGCCATGGGATTATTCTTTGATAGAGAATTATGAAAGCCAGAAATATGTGATCATGACAGGGAAACAACTACAACAATTAAGGGAGAAGGGAATTTTAGCACAAAACACCCCACTGGGGTTTGCTATTCATAAGATACAACCAAGAGACAAGGTCTTAATAAAAAAACCTGGAGGGAAGAATCATTGAACCCCCAATGGGAGGGACTGTACCTTGTTTTACTACTGAAACAGCTGTGAGAACAGCAGAAAGGGGTTGGACCCACACATCCAGAGTAAAGGGACCAGTAACTACCAAAGCTTGGAGGGTTGAGTCCATTCCTGGGGAACTGAAACTAAGGCTAAAGAGGGACTAATATCCTGGCAACGAGGCTCTGCAGGAATTAAGGATGCCAAATAAAGGGGACAAGCCTGAAGGGAGGAAAGGGAGAAGGCAAGACCGGGGCAGGACCCTCCACTGCGGTGTGTATGGTCTACCGAGGGAGGCAACCCCTATGGGTATTGACTGCTGAGTGAGAGGGCCTCGACCGGACTTCTCCCGCACTAAGGTCAGGTTGTTTTAAACCCATATAAAATTGTGATTCGTTTTCCAGGAGCTGGATCACCCCGAAAGGCTGAACGGTAACACAAGCCCAAATCAACCCTGAAAGCGGGCCCAACCCCTTGATTGAAAGCATTTGCGTATTATAATCCAGCTACATGGGCAGAAGACGGATCCTGGGGCTATAGGACCCCAATATATATGCTTAATAGAATAATTAGGTTAGAAGCTGTAGTAGAAATAGTTGTAAATAAAACCGGAGATGCACTTATGTTAATTGCAAAGCAAAATACCAAGATGAGAACAGCTTTGTATCAAAATCGCTTAGCTTTGGATTATTTACTAGCACAAGAAGGAGAAGTCTGTGGAAAATTTAACTTTAGTAATTGCTGTTTAGAGATTGATGATGAAGGAAAAGCTGTAAATGAGCTTGTAAAAGAAATTAAGGAAATTGCACATGTCCCAGTTCAAACCTGGAATGGAATTGATCTAGGAGGATTATGGGGTGAACTTTATGGGCGGTGATTGGCTTGATAAAATAGGGATGGTTGTATTGGGGATATGTGGAGGATTGTTAATAATTCCATGTTTAATACCTTGTATTACCAGACTAATACACTCGGTTATACAAGGAATGCAAATATCTGCGGTACCTGTTGACCCAGAACCAGGGAAAGAGAAAACCCATTCCTTGATGATAATAAAAACAAACAAAGATCCAAAATTGGTATCGATTCGGCAAGTATTAACTCGACTGGAAAGGAAAACACGGATCAATACCATGAAAAAGGAGATGGGGGATTGTGAAATGTGTTCATCTGATTCGTGTCGATATGGAACAATGCTAGGGCCACATGATGAAATATGACCTTCTGTCTTACATACCCTTGTATAAGCACAAGTCTAAGAAAAACAGAGTGGTTAATGTATATAGTTCTTGTATCTTGCAAAGGAACGGTCCAGCAATTTGTGTCAATAGAAGGTTTGAAGGATAAACCTTGAGACTTGGGTCTAGAAGATAAGAGAACAAAAGGGTTTCAAAATAACTGCTGATTATTGCAGGAGACGCTGCGCAAGTCTGACATCTGGCCCAGAGACTACCAAATAAGGAGAGAAGGGAAGCTGAAGGACAACTGAAGGACAAAGCCTGGGAAGAAGACTACGAGCCTTCAGCACAAGCGACCCCCAGAGGGACCACCAGAGACTAATACGCATGCACCAGTGGTAGGGTTCAGATTCCGGGAACTAATTATAATAACCCTGCCTTTTCTAGAAGTATTCATGAATATGTATTATCCTAGGAGCATAAAAACCAGCCGCCTGATGTAATACGTGTGCGTCTTGGTGGAGCAGAGACTCCCGGCGCACCCAACACTGTTTGCTTGCCTCTATTCGTTTAATAAATTGTGAACTTTGATTGCAATCCTATTTGGGACTCAGTCATTTATTACAGCATAGACTGACGTTATGATATTTTCTCATGCTTTCTGTGAAGAATGAACTCTTCTGTAGTGTTGTGGTAAAATATCTTACCGCTACAGATCAAAAATTTTGCCCAGACATAAAGTAATCATGCTGCTCAATAAGAAATTACTGCTCTAATGGCTTTAGAGTGCCAAAGCTCCTGGATGTGGTCAGGCAAGCACAGCAATCCCTTGTCCCTCACCATTTGAGAGCCAGCCTGTGCAGCCCCAGGAGCAGACATGAGGGATCTGCAGCAGATTTGTTTTCTATGTTCTGTTCTGTAGAGCTCAGACCATCAGGTTTCCAAGTGACTTTCCAAAGCAAGTTGTGCATCCACATATTGTTTTTGTGAGCTGCAGAAGTGACGAGCTGTGCACTAACTATACAGTTCACACAGATAAAGGATTGGATGTATAACCTGCGTGATTCTAATTGAACATTCAAACCTCAGATGTTCAGTTTGCACTCTTACTTAGTTACTTAGGCTAAACTCCCCAATCAGGAAATGGAAACACCACTTGTCTGGTTTGTAACTAACGTGCAGACCACAACTGCAACAGTTAAGGTGGAACATAGGTCTCAGAATGAAGCATGAAAGAAGTTTCTCAAATTAAAAAATCATCCCTCACACTGATAAAGCTCAAGAACATGATCCTAGAAAACAAACACAGAACAGCCACCGTCTAACCAAATCTACTTCAGTAAACAGCCAAGGAAGCTTCGTATCAGCTGTTGGTTCTTGTTTGCTCTCCTCTTGTGCCAAAGTTTGTCCGTGTTAAAGCGATGAGGACCCCACTGTAGTGTTAAACTGTGTTATAAGTTAGACCACACAATTTACTGGTCTATTGAAATTATTTTATTAATCAAGTAAGCAGACACAAGCAAAACAGCGCTGGGCGGCTGGGGAGTCTCCGCTCCACCATGGCACGCAACTTCCCCTTTCCAGTGTTGCTGTTTTATAGCATTGAAGTTCCGGCTTGTTGAGACCTGTTGAGACCTGTCGACTTGTCGAGACTTGTCGAGGCCTGTCGACTTGTCGAGACCTGTCGACTTGTCGAGACCTGTCGAGACCTGTCCTGAGACTGCGCAGTCTGTTGTTGGGGGTCGTTATTCTTCCTCCGGTGATCATGTGTTGTGCTTGTGTTCAGGTGGGGGCAAAACAGGATGTCTTGCGGTGGGTGGGTGGTATCTTACAAAATCTTTGTTTTAACAAGGATGTTCACCCAACCCCCCTTCCCCATTTGTCCCCATGTTACAATGCCGTGAGTTGTGAAACCTTATCCCCTCAGTAGATTCTTTAAATTCTCAAGGACAATGAACAAACCCCTACTAATTCATCACAATCCCTCCTTTTTCTTTTTCTAACATATTTTGTTCATTGAATTTTTGCAATATCTGCTTGCTGAGCATCAAAGTTTCTGCGTTGTCCTCCTCCTGCTCAAGAGATTCATACTTAGCACGCACAAGCATAAGATGAGCAGCTTCTAATCAACTTTTCACAATTGCGATTACTTGATTGAATATACATGGTCCAAAAGTCAGTGTTAATGTAAGTAACAACAAGGGGGCCCTGCTATGGTTGATAGCAGGGTAGTAAGCCAAGGTGAGTAATTAAACCAGGATTCATACCAATTCTGACGAGCCTCATTTTCCCTTTTGTGTTTTTCTAATCCTTCCCGCAATTTAGTCATTGTATCTCTTACCACCCCAGTATGATCTTTACTAGATGGTATTCAGCCACTGTGTGATGGGTATACATATACTCTTCAGTATGGTATAGAATCCTTGGTACAATGACCACCTGTACACAAAAATCATGAGATGTGTTAAACAATTTTAAAAATAGGCAAGGAGTGACTCCCAACAATGAACATACCCACCTAGTGTTATTTGCAGGAATTAACCATTTGTATGTTTGGTACATTTTTTTTTTTTTCAGTGGCATGGCACAGATCATTTTTATCTCTTGGAACTGTGCCGATACATCTACCTTTTCCCGTAACTTGGGTCAAAGTTATCCCGATTTCCTGACCCCAACTGCACTTGGAAGAATTTGAATATGGGGGCTTAACACTTACACATAGCCAGCACCCTTCAGTTATCTCCTCGGGTACAACCCCTGTCTTTTTTCACAATGCTTGGAAGCAGTGTGGGAAAGGATAACTCTGTCAACTTATTAGAAAACACTGTAGTAGGTTGGGCAGTCCCAGGTATCTTTATAGTCTGGACAACCAAACCTTCCCCTATTAACTCTTTATTAGGGCCTGACTACCTTGGAAGTCTCGGGTTTTTCCTTCTTTATTAGTATGAGTCCTCCCCTATCTGTTCCATGTTCGTAAAATCTGACATGTTTCCTAGTACCCAGCTAGTATCGTCCAAGTTTGTTATATTTATATATAGAACCTTGCATATTTCTTTATTTCCGTGGAAGGTTCCTGTATATCCTATACCATGCCCTCGCCACCTGTAACAGGGATCCAATTATCGGTTACAACCTTGCAGCCCATATCCTACTTGTAAGAATTTATCCCGACCAGCCCCGAGTGTCCAGTCTGTAGCAATGGTTTCACACCCCCGGTATGCACAATAATACACGTTCAGGCATTTACAGTACCCCTTTCCCAGGTTAGAACTTGGGCAGAAATAAAATCCCATATATTCCCAGCATCGGGGCCTCGAGATCAGCTGACATAGTGTAGAAGTAAAGCTTGGCCCCCCCAATGTTATCTGGGTTGCAATAACCTGTTGATCTTCGAATCGACTTAAAGTCCATTTAAAAGGTTGGTGGGGGTGGTGTTGAGTCGCTATGCAGGATGAAATCACTGCGAGAACCCCCAAATACCGATAGGAATGGCTGAGGCCCATTTCTTTCCCCACTTATTCACTCCTCTGCCTCACTCGTCAGTTGGGTTGCAGCCAACTACGAGGTTTTAGTTCTTCTCGGCAGCAGTAGTGTTCTTCAGGGGAGAGCCTCTACCTTAACCCACGGTACCTATCGAGTTCGTCGCAATGTGAGCTTCAGGTCTTTGTTTCCTGGAGCGATCTCCCACTTCTCGTCACAGATGGGTCCTTTAACACGGCTGGCATGTGTCCATCCTTTCTCCGCAGTCCGAACAACTGTTTCTGTAGTAAGCAAAACAACATAGGGGCCATCCCCATCGTGGTGTTAAAAAAAAAGTCTCTTTCCAAGTCTTAATAAGAATTGAGGGTGATCAAGTGGCAATTCCAAGTCATAGGGCATACCATATAGCATTTCAAAAGGAGAAATTCCTACATCAGTTCTGGGCTGCATCCATATGTTTAACAGTGCAAGGGGTAAGCATTTTACCCAAGAAGCCTTAGTTTCCAGCATAAGTTTTGTTAGTTGTTTCTTAATTTCACCATTCATTCGCTCTACCTTCCCAGAAGAGGAGGGGTGGCAGGGGCTGTGAAAATCCCACTCAATCTCTAAGGCCTGCTTTAATCCTTGCAGTAAAGCTTTACACCCATTCAGTCACGTGGTCAATTAGGACAAACAAGTAACTCAGTAAAGTCTACCTGTATACTTTGGAAAGGTCAAAGCCCTGGCTCCTGTCCCCCTCTAGATAGGTTACAGAAGACCTTTTTATTTACCCTTTGACATATAGTACATCCTCTGCATGTGTGCTTTCCTAAAGTGTATATTCCTACATAGACATGCTTTCTTAGAACAACATCACACATTGCTTGCACCTCCTGTGAGAAACACTCCGTAGCCAATAACTTAGGCTCAGGCGAGGATCTCAGTGAAGTAGTAATTTATTCGCGATTGCAATGGTGGGCGCCCCACAAGCAGGAGAGAGCGCATCTACTAGTTCCAAAACACAGTTTATATACCTTTTTATGGCAGGACCCTCCCCTGTTTCCCCACTGAGTGGGTAATCCAGATTCACAATCTATCTGATGCTTCACAAACAATGCATGGCCTTCAGTTGCCGGCCTGTTAAATTTCAAATTTCTTTTGACATTTTTACTGCTTGAAGTGGTAATGTTTCTTCACTTATCTGACTTGACTTGACACCGTGATTTTCACCTAATTGTCCTAAGGAGTCTGATTGTCTGCATTTTACAAGGTTGCCTGCTAAACTTTTCTTATCACTGTAAGCATATCTCAGTACCACATTCCCTCCTTCTAAACAATGTAACTCTGCAAAAACAACATTTCTATTCCCACAATTCCCCCCTTTTCTTTTTTTTTATAAACTGTTGATTTTTGCAAAAACTCTTTTTATTTTTATTTATTTATTTATTTTAAGTGTAATTTGGTAAATATCTTCCTGTTCTTCACTTTCTTTGCTCTCCATTTCCTCTAATATCATTTTATCTGAGTAGGGTGGTGGATCTATGGTCATTTGTTTCAATAATGTGGTTTCAATTAACCGCTGGACAAGTCCCCTTACACAGGGGATAACGCAACAGCCAATAGCTGTCAAAACTCCTGCTACTATAATCAAGGATGTAAATATGGACATTACCATCCCTTTCCATTTACCAAACCAAGATTTCAACCATCCTGTGATGGAAGTGTCTGCTCCCGAATTTTCTGCTAATTCATTGGCAAGGGTGGTAAGCCCTTGCAATGCTCTTGTTACTGTGCCATCCGGGGCAGTATTGTTACGGATAAAAGTACAACGGTTGCCCAGCATCACGCATACACCACCCTTCTCCACGAGCATCATATCTAATGCTATCCTGTTTTCCCAAGCCATTTTGCTGATGGCATCTAGTTGTTCAGCGATTCCTCTCATCGCATCCTTGGTATAATTGATGAATCTCTGCTGATTATAATAGAAATAATTAATCCAATCCACATTTTTATTGATTGTTACCCACCAGAACAGTAACTCAAACCCTGCAGCAATTTAATTTCTGGCTTTATATTCATCCCGAACTCCTCTAGGTACCCCAACAGAATCTATGTATACTCTATCATCAAATGATATTCCTAAGCCTCCTTTACTTCTTCTGGGTATTTGTGATGTTTCTCTTTCAAATGCCAGGGTGAAGGGTACAGCTGATTGAACAAGTGCACAAGTGCCTTCCCAATTAGATGGTAGGGTGGACCGTAAGATCTTCCCTCCACCGTACCACCAGAGATCTGCCCTGGGGATCTCTAGTCTTGAGCAGTTTCCCATCAAGTCCTTGGTAGCACAAGGCAAATTCTCCCAGATGCCAGGTAGCACTCACACCCTGCCGTGAGAGGCAAGCTGTATGGTTACCTATAGCTGTAGAGAATGCAGGGGGAACTGTGATATTGTTATCATGCAAGAAACAGCAAAGAGAGACTTACAGGCCTCATTTCCCCAGGCAGTCTTTTCTTGGTACAATGCAATCATACATCGCATCCCTTAGGAGTCTTTGGTCCACCCCCATAGGAAGGGCACTATCTGGGCAATCGGTCATCCCGAGGCAGAAGCATAGCAGTAGCTACGGTTGAGACTCTGGACAGTATATTTGACCCATTCTATCCAGGCATTCACGTCCCCATACCCTGTTTGAATCTCAAATGTTTGAACTGCCACATTTCAGAGGGCCTCCTGTTTACTCTCCTGTTTTCTCCTTGAGTTTCTCCCTTTCTCTGATGGCAATAGAGGATTGTTTCCATACAGCTATTCTCAATCTGGCTGTTGTGTCTCTCCCAGTTACTTGTTCTTTCTGCTCAATTGTCATTGGGCATTTAAATCTCCACAAGCTAACACCTCACAAGCATCAAACGTGACGGCTTGTGGTACATAACCCTCTGTCACAGTCACCCATATTTTGATGGGGTATCCCGTTTTTGCTATTATCTGGTCATGCCTTTTCCAAGTTACCAATTGACCAAGGCCTTCTCTGAGGCCTAGAATCACTAAAAACAAAATTAGTAATCAATTTTTCCCTGTCATTATTTTTAAACCTTAGGTTTCCAAATAATTATCGATACAAAAATAAGATGTACACTACTACTATAACAACCCCCCCCTTGGGAGCACTGCAGTTCGCTATAGGTCTGTCCTTTCTCTCAATCACAAGTCACACTCGTTAGTTACCTGTGAAAATAAAAGGTTAGTTTACAATTGTAAGCTCTTATCCTGCTCAGAGTCCACTACGAGATTTTTTCTCTTCAATTTCAACTTCCAACAAGTCTTTTGTAGGAACAGCTTCCCAGGTACTAGCGTCGACAGATGCCTTCACTCGAGTATAGTGAGTCCAACCTTTTTCCGCAGTTCTTACGGCTGTTTCAGCGGTTAGTAATTGTCCTTCCCATTCAGGCCGGAGTTGACTCTTTCCAGGTCTGAATCAGGACCCGGTTTCCTGGGTGATGGTGGTGAATGGGGAATTCCAAAGGTGGGGTTTGAGCCAACAACCCACAGGTCCTGAGAGATGACAAAGAAGAAGACAACCCCAGAATACAGTTCTTAAGGAAACTCTCTTATTTTGAATTGTGGTATCTCATCCCTTCTGCCCAGATAGGGCAATCTGAACAGCATCTCATATGGTGAAATTCCTATATCCTTTCTTGGTGCTGTTTAAACCTGTAGGAGTAAGCATTTTACCCAAGGAAATTGGGTTTCTAACACTAGTTTAGTTAATTGCTTCTTTAATGTCTGATTCATTCGATCCACCTTCCCAGAAGAGGAGGGGTGCCAGGGGCTGTGAAAATCCCACTCAATCTCTAAGGCCTGCTTTAACCCTTGCAGGAAAGCTTACACCCATCTAGTCACGTGGTCAATTAGGACAAACAAGTAACTCAGTAAAGTTTACCTGTATACTTTGGAAAGGTCAAACCCCTGGCTCCCGTCCCCCTCTAAATGGGTTACAGAACACCTTTTTATTTACCTTTTGACATATGGTACATCCTCTACATATGTGCTTCCCTAAAGTGTATATTCCTACACAGACATACTTTCTTAGCACAATATCACACATTGCTTGCACCTCCCAATGACTCTTTTGATGTAAAACAGTTAATATTTGCCTCATTATCACTTTATTCAGCATTTCTCTCCCATCAGGGAGTATCCGTTTTCCTTCAGACTTCATGGCTCCTGATTCCTTAAAAAAATCATTCTTTTAAAACTTTTTAGTTCTTTCTTAATTTTCAACAATTCCCTGAATCCTCTCTGGATTTATTCTTCATTTTCCCTCAGACATTAGATGCCTTAAATACCTGACTTCTCTTTCTCCATATTGTAACTTTTTTTTTTTTTTTTTTTTTAATACTCTCAAGCCCTGCTTTCCCAGAAAGTTGAATAGCTTGTTAGTAGCTTTCTTCACAACTCTTTTCTCCTATCCTGACAACAGAAAATGATCCACATATTTGTAACATTAATACCTCCTTGGGAGGTTGTAATTGCTCCAAAATCTTTTTTAAAACTTAACTCATATAGATAGGTGGCCCTGTAAACCTCTGAAGTAAAATTGTCCACCTATATTGTTGCTTCCGCCCCCATTTCAGGGTCTTTCCAGTTAGAGGTGAATATACATGTACGTTTGCTCTCAGGGCCTGAGAGCACTCCATTAATTACACTGTTATTCCAGTCTAATAATTTACTAGTTGAATGCCCAATTTAATCATCAAATCCCTTCCCAACAAGTTAGTCTCTGCCTTGGATACATACAATAATTGCCCAGTGATCATTTTATCCCCTGGTCTCAGCTTGGTATCCCCCAAAAGTGGCACTGTTATCCCAGCCCCTTCTACCCCCATCACTTTTTAGGGTTTCATTAGTTAATTTAATCCCTGATGCTTTACAAGTCAGTAATGACCTAGCTGTTCCCCAGTGTATTGGGTTTGATGGCAAGGTTCGGGGGCTGTGAGTAGGGGGGTGGGAAACTGCAGTGGCAGCCCCCGTGAGAAAAAAAACACGGAAGCCTCCCCGTGGCAGATAAGGGACAATTTCATCTGGCCCTAAGGGGCCCACTGCTGCCCAGAGCCAAGCCATGAGCAACACAGTCCGTGCCTCTGTGAGAACACATCCACGAAAACAAACAAACAAAGAAACAAACAAAAGCCTGCTGCTCAACAGCAGTTGGGAGAGCGAGAAATCCCCCCGCAGACACCAAAGTCAGTGCAGAAGGAGGGGGAGGAGGCGCTCCAGGCGCTGGAGCCGAAGCCCCCCCTGCGGCCGCTGGAGAGGCCCCTGGTGGAGCAGGCTGTTCCCCCCTTCCCGATGCTTGGGAAACTGAACAAACACCACAGCAAATATGCAAATATACCAAAACTTCTAGACTGTTACTTAGATAACGCCTACATCACCTTTCCCTGCTCATTCAATTTCAAACAGCTCTGTTAAATATTACATGCCACACCTTTAACACCTTCAGCAACCCTTTTAACACTTCCTTTATCTTTCTCCAGCCCGCACTTTTCTAATACCAGCACCAAAGGCTCAGTCAGAGTCCAACTTAATTCCATACCTTTTCCCTCCAAGATACTGAAACAACATATCAATATAGCATATTTCATCCCATTTTCCTTCTTTCCTCCTTCTTCCACTCCAGATATTCCTATTCGAAGTGGCCAGCCTGGCCACACTTAAAACATCTTATCAAAGCCTGTCTCTGCTAGGACTCGGGCCACAATACAGGCAGCCCTCTTTGCCTGCCATTCCTTCATCTCTCTTCCTCTCCTTTCCATCCTGGCCCTGACTCCCCCTGAAGATTTTCTTCATCTTTCTCCAACCCTCTGCCTCACTACCCGCTGCACTGTCAATACCATTAGTTTCGATCTCTTTTTTTTTTTTTTTTTTTTCCCTTCTTATCTCCCCTCCAGACACACACCTCCAGGGCCTCCCGCAGGAGGGTCCCCCAGTGACTGTTCACTACATTCCCCCACCTTCTGAAGCATTTTCTGCGTATTTTGCAAGACTTTAATCACACAATGAACTTTCAAGAGCCCTTGGGATACTGGGTCCTCAGGTCTCATCCCCAAGTACTTTCTCATTCTAACCCGAAGTCTCTCATATGATTTCTGTGTTGCACACTATTATTATTCCAGCCAGGATTGGCAAGTGGGTATTTCTGCCCTGCCGGTATTACCCCTGGTCCTGGAGGATGAGCTCTTTCCCATTCTTGTATAGCAGCTCTCCTCCTGATCATTCCCATTTCTTTCCCTGTAAACAACATACTTATAGACATAATTCCCTCCCCCAAGAGTATAAATCAGGTCGTAGGAACTGGTCTAATTGTTCAGCTAGGCTGTTGGGGTCCTTGAATAAAGACTTCCTCTCCTTCTTAAAAAGTCCTAACCTCTCTGCTGGTAAGGAGGAGGGGGTAGTTCACCTAAGAGGATACACAGTTAGTGTTAGTGCTGTTAGTATCAGGGAAGGCAAAATTCTCAACATATCTTCTACCTTGTTCTAATTCTTGCCAGAGCCTAGAGTACAATCCTTCTTTAGGGACAGTGTTAATTACAGTCCCTGTCTCCCTTCCCGGAGTGACTGCTGCTGCCACTAGTTCAATATTAAGATTATAGGGAGCATAACTTGGCTCCTTCTCTGAAAAAGGAATCTTATTGTTTACACATAAATTTAAAGCCTGAATTTTCATCAGACCCGTATTTTGGCCAAAATACTGCTGTTTCCTTAATTGGTTCTTTTGTCCAGACTGATACACAATATTTAACCCTTTTTTTTTTTTAATTATTTTTCTTTTACAATCCCTCTAATTTTGGGATTATGTTTCCAATTTCTTATCATTCTTCAGGAAGAACTATTAGTAGGCACTCCCCCAGGGATATCTCCCTGTCCCCTGGAACTCATATTTTCCCATTTTTCCTAACCCTCGCCAGTATGTGCTACAGAATTTTCCCTTCTGCAGTGTACCACACACCAACGTACTGAAAAATGGGGGTGTACCGCCAAGCACTTCCCCGTGCAAGCGTTACCGCACACCTATGAGTTTACCAGATTCCCTGGAACTCGTACTTCCCATCTTTCCTAACCCTCGCCGGTATGTGCTACAGAATTTTCCCTTCTGCAGTGTACCACACACCAACGTACTGAAAGATGGGGGTGTACCGCCAAGCACTTCCCCGTGCCAGCGTTACCGCACACCTGAGTTTACCAGATTCCCTGGTGTACTTCCAAGCACTTCCCTGTGCAAGGATTACTGTACACCAGATTCCCCTGGTGTAGTGCCAGCACTTCCCCGTGCAAGGGCTTACCATACACCAGATCACCCGACCCCCAAGGCAATACTCAATATTTCTTACCTTGGTCTGTGCACAGAGTTACCGGATCGATTCTTAAAAACCCGGAGTGCCTACCTTCTTCCTTTCCCCACTACTTCACGGATCCTGCCTCTTTAACCAGTCTCGGGCCCTCTGTCAGCTTTCCGCAGAACCGCCACCCTCGATGCACAGGACCGCTGAAATCAGCGGGGCATGCCTTCCTGCTGCTGCGGCGGTGGGGCTCCCCAGTAGGTGACTGGATCCCGGACGAGCCCCCAAATTGTGAGAAACACTCCGTAGCCAATAACTTAGGCTCAGGCGAGGATCTCAGTGAAGTAGTAATTTATTCGCGATTGCAATGGCGGGCGCCCCACAAGCAGGAGAGAGCGCATCTACTAGTTCCAAAACACAGTTTATATACCTTTTGATGGCAGGACCCTCCCCTGTTTCCCCACTGAGTGGGTAATCCAGATTCACAATCTATCTGATGCTTCACAAACAATGCATGGCCTTCAGTCGCCGGCCTGTTAAATTTCAAATTTCTTTTGACATTTTTACTGCTTGAAGTGGTAATGTTTCTTCACTTATCTGACTTGACTTGACACCGTGATTTTCACCTAATTGTCCTAAGGAGTCTGATTGTCTGCATTTTACATGGTGCCTGCTAAACTTTTCTTATCACTGTAAGCATATCTCAGTACCACATTCCCTCCTTCTAAACAATGTAACTCTGCAAAAACAACATTTCTATTCCCACACTCCCAATGACTCTTCTGATGTAAAACAGTTAATATTTGCCTCATTATCACTTTATTCAGCATTTCTCTCCCATCAGGGAGTATCGATTTTCCTTAAAATGATCCACATATTTGTAACATTAATACCTTCTTGGGAGGTTGCAATTGCTCCAAAATCTTTTTTAGAATTTACCCAAATAGATAGGTGGCCCTGTAAACCCCTGAGGTAAAATTGTCCACCTATATTGTTGCTTCCGCCCCCATTTCAGGGTCTTTCCAGTCAGAGGTGAATATACATGTATGTTTGCTCTCAGGGCCAGAGAGCACTCCATTCATAACACTGTTATTCCAGTCTAACAATTTACTATTTGAATGCCCAATTTAATCATCAAATCCCTTCCCAACAAGTTAGTCCCTGCCTTGGGTACATACAATAATTGCCCAGTGATCATTTTATCCCCTGGTCTCAGCTTGGTATTCCCCAAAAGTGGCACTGTTATCTCAGTCCCTTCTACCCCCATCACATTTAGGGTTTCATTAGTTAATTTAATCCCTGATACTTTACAAGTCAGTAATGATTTAGCTGCCCCAGTGTACTGGGTTTGATGGCAAGGTTCGGGGGGGTGTGAGGGGTGTAGGGGTGAGAAACTGCAGTGGCAGCCCCCGTGAGAAAAACCCAGAAACCTCCCCGTGGCAGATAAGGGACAATTTCATCTGGCCCTAAGGGGCCCACTGCTGCCCAGAGCCAAGCCATGAGCAATACAGTCCGTGCCTCTGTGAGAGCACATCCACGAAAACAAACAAACAAAGAAACAAACAAAAACCTGCTGCTCAACAGCAGTTGGGAGAGCGAGAAATCCCCCCGCAGACACCTAAGTCAGTGCAGAAGGAGGGGGAGGAGGCGCTCCAGGCGCTGGAGCCGAAGCCCCCCTGCGGCCGCTGGAGAGGCCCCTGGTGGAGCAGGCTGTTCCCCCCTTCCCGATGCTTGGGAAATTGAACAAACACCACAGCAAATATGCAAATATCCCAAAACTTCTAGACTGTTACTTAGATAATGCCTACATCACCTTTCCCTGCTCGTTCAATTTCAAACAGCTCTGTTAAATACTACATGCCACACCTTTAACACCTTCAGCAACCCTTTTAACACTTCCTTTATCTTTCTCCAGCCTGTACTTTTCTAATACCAGCACCAAAGGCTCAATCAGGGTCCAACTTAATTCCATACCTTTTCCCTCCAAGATACTGAAACAACATATCAATCAATATACCATATTTCATCCCATTTTCCTTCTTTCCACAAAAACAACATTGACTGTAATATGGTGTTATAATTAATAGTTCCATTTAGGGGCCACTCCGCTCCATCCTCTAGTTTATAAAGTGGCCACCATTGATTACAATATTTGATAAGAGTTCTTTTACTTTCTGTACCCTCTCACCCCACTATATCCCTCCAATGTGTTAGTATACATCCTAGAGGGCTTTTCCTCAGGATTTATTTGTTTTGAACTTTCCTATTGTAATCTACAGTGGTTAATATTCCACTGTTTTCCTAGAAGCTCTTTACTAGTCAATCCCAATCCCTCCAAAATCCACAATATATAGATACACAAGTAAAATCAGACCACTGTAAATTAACTGCCTGTTGACAATTATACTGAGGACATTTAAACCTGATGAGCCGATAATATGCCTGGGCAAATTTTGTTCCCTTAGACATACACCTCAATGGCAGTTCTTATATTTACATATTTACATATTAACATATGTATAAAAGAATACTTTAACAAAAATGCCCGGGCTTTTATACATACAATTGTCGTGGTTTAACCCGGCCGGCAGCTAAACACCACGCAGCCGTTCGCTCACCCTCCCCCCTCCCTCTCTGGGACGGGGGAGAGAAATGGAAAGTGAAGCCCGTGAGTTGAGATAAAGACAGTTTAATAAGACAGGAAAATAATAATAACAAAATAATAATAACAATAATAATAATAATAATACAATGGTGATAATAGAAAAATAATAATAATATGTACAAACAAGTGATGCACAATGCAATTGCTCACCACCCGCTGACCGATGCCCAGCCTAACCCCGAGCAGTCCGGCCCCCTCCCTCCAGCTAGCCACCCCTATATATTGTTTAGCATGACGTCAGATGGGATGGAATACCCCTTTGGCTAGTTTGGGTCACCTGTCCTGGGTCTGTCCCCTCCCAGCTCTTACTGCACCCCCAGCCTGCCTGTTGGCAGGACAGAGCGAAAGGCTGAGATGTCCTTGGCTTGGTATAAGCACTGCTCTGCAACAATTAAAACATCGGGGTGTTATCAGCACTCTTCTCATCCTAAGCCAAAACACAGCATTCCACCAGCTACTAGGAAGAAAATTAATTCTGTTCTAACTGAAACCAGGACAGCAATATACAATGTACAGTTATTATTCCAGTTAGAATTATTCCTCAGCAGCTGCAAACATTATGCCAGTTGCCATTAAAGCTTGCTTACCCTCCTCCTGTCCTTTTCTTAAAATCTCAGACATCCCCGGAGTTAATGGGGATGGCCACATATTCCATTCCTGACTGGGGTCTCCCCATCGCTATTTCTCGTAGGGGATATAATCCCTCCCATAAAGCAGATTTCTGATTTCTTGCCCTGCTTCTGGTTACCGGCCCCTGTGTTTTATGATCCGATTCCAATTCTCCTGGATTAGCTAATTCGGGGAGTCCATTAAGGACGGGAGCCGTTGGTGCGGGCGGTGGAATATAGGGCGGGGGCGGTGTCGGGACTTCTAAGTCCTTTCTCTTTTTATCCCGCCCTCCTTTTTCTTTTAGAGGATATAGATGCGTCTTCGTATCTGAATTTATCCAGAGGTGCGCATACTTACTTTCTTCCAGACTAAAGGGTTACTTTGAGTTTACATAAATATTTAGGCCTGACAAACCCAATCTTCAAAAGACCCAAATACAGGTCAGTAAAGGTGGTCTCCTCGAATCTGTTTACCACCCCAAACTTCAACACAATAATGTATCATTTTTACTTTATTCCTTCCCCGCCTAAAAGGGGAATCCTCCCAATTTTTAATCATTAATGCCAGGGTAACCTAACATCAGACGTTACCCCACCCATGGGACCAGAAGGCTTACTCTTCTTCTGTCCCATCTTCCGGAACACCTTCACACACACACACATGGATCGCTTCCCCCTTTTCGTGGCCCAGTCCCTCGCGGGATGTGGGAACCGCACTACCGAGGGGTCCACACTCGCTTCGTCCGCAATTGGACGTCTCGTTTGTTGTGTTCCGGGATACCCAACCCCAACCGAACGGATCACCGGCCTATACTTACCCACCCCGTGGGTCTTTGTTCGGGCTTCGTGCACAAAGGTTGCCTGGGGTTTACCGGTTTTATTTGCTTGTGTCTAATTTTGGGTTCGTCGGTGAAGAATTTGAATGAAAATAGTCCTAGTGAAGGCCGCTGAAATCAGCGGGGCGCCCCCTCCGAAGGTCTTTCAATCAGATTGCCTTCATCCGAGTCACGGCACCAAATTGTTATAAGTTAGACCACACAATTTACTGGTCTATTGAAATTATTTTATTAATCAAGTAAGCAGACACAAGCAAAACAGTGCTGGGCGGCTGGGGAGTCTCCGCTCCACCATGGCACGCAACTTCCCCTTTCCAGTGTCGCTGTTTTATAGCATTGAAGTTCCGGCTTGTTGAGACCTGTCGAGACCTGTCGACTTGTCGAGACTTGTCGAGGCCTGTCGACTTGTCGAGACCTGTCGACTTGTCGAGACCTGTCGAGACCTGTCCTGAGACTGCGCAGTCTGTTGTTGGGGGTCGTTATTCTTCCTCCGGTGATCATGCGTTGTGCTTGTGTTCAGGTGGGGGCAAAACAGGATGTCTTGCGGTGGGTGGGTGGTATCTTACAAAATCTTTGTTTTAACAAGGATGTTCACCCAACCCCCCTTCCCCATTTGTCCCCATGTTACAATGCCGTGAGTTGTGAAACCTTATCTCCTCAGTAGATTCTTTAAATTCTCAAGGACAATGAACAAACCCCTACTAATTCATCACAAACTGTCATGTTCTGCAGACTCAACCCTCAACATTTTCTTCCACCAACTGGCATCATAAAGAAAACAAAAAGAGTACCAGAAAATTTACCTAGTAGTCGATATGGTTGTGTATGCCTATCCTAATGTTGCCCTGTACTTGAAATCAATTCTGTAGATAAGTTGTGGTAGTGTCTCTGACAGGGCTGTGTGTGAGCCCACTGATTCCCTGGGGAGCAGTTCCTGGCACGGATGGCAAGTCGGCCAAGACCTGCAGCCTTTCCCCACTGGCAGCCTGGATGTGGCCACCTTGAGCTGAAAGGTGAGTGCTTCGTGGTGTGGGCACAGCTCTTTTGCACCGTGTGGCCGTGGGGAATGGTCCAGCCACAGTTAATTTACGGGTGCAGAGTAGCCTGTATTGTTGCTGTCTGTTGCAGGAAGCACGGTTGAAAGCACGACAGACACCAGTAGAGTCAGATCATGCTCCATTTTATTGCCCGAATAGCCTAACTTTTATAGTGAACTTAACAGGGGCGGATAGTGTCTCACACAAGATTATTGGTCAAAAGCACTCAGACAAACAGCTACAAGAAAACAACCCCACCTGCAAGAAAACAACCCCCTTGTGATTAGCAGTCACGCAGACTTTGTCCTTGAAGCCAGCTGCTGGCAACAATATTTTTCTGAATTCCTCAATTGGGCGATGTGGGAACACTGTCATGGGAACTTCTCATAGTTGCCCTGGTAGCTTGGTTTGCTCAGCTACAGCAAGCCATGGGATCTTTGCTGTTTCAAAAAATCCCTCAACAGCTGTCCTTAATATAAAATGAATTCTATATTAGAGTGGAAAGTACACATTCAGCTTTTGTTATGTGCAGCCTGTCAATGCCTTTAAGAAATCTATATAGTTAACCAAATGTCAACTTCTACAGCCACTACCATGAGAGGCAAAAAGTATAGTAGTATTACAGATCTTAGTTTTAGCCTTTCTATTGTCAAAATCCCCTCAGAATGGAAAAAAAAAAACAACACATAGCACAGACTATGCACTGACCTGTGATTTGATTTTTTCTGGGTGTTTGGATGAAAAATAAATAGGTGCAGAAAGCTTGGTAGCAATTGACTGTCCATTTTTCTTCCACAGAGTTGGTCTTCCCTGTACCACGCACATGTTCAAACCATTTTGAGCTCTGTCCTTCAGATGTAGTACTACTTCTCCAGGACTTACGCCTCAACCATTTGTCTCTGTGATACTTTAGCACAATTATTTTTGTTGATAAGGAAGTGCACCAAGCAAAAGCATGGAGGTATGTCCCTTACTCAGGGACATAGGAACAAACCTTCTCCAGGAACAGTAATTTTAGGTCCCTTCAAACCATATCTCTCCAAGACCTTTTTTACCTTTTGTTGATCCTGTTCTGAAATGGCTGAAAAGTGAGTTAGAGGAAGGTAGTTGAAAAGGACGGTTTATCTGAGCGTTTACTGCACTTGAGATCAATCTTACTGACAAACAATACCTGGATAATTAAAAAAAAAAAAAAAAAAAGTTATCTCAGCATGAATAGGGCCAATTAAATTAACAAATGTGTTACAGTTGAGAGAGAGGTGGAAGTTTTGTCTGAACTGGGTCTGGCAAACAGGCTAAGGCGCAGCTAATGAACTATCAGGCTTGTGTTTTTTGTTTGTTTTTTTTTTTCTTATCCTGAAAGTTAGACAGCATCTGGGGTTACAGTGCTGGCCTGCCATCAAGTCTCTTTTAGTTTATAATCTCATAAGAAATTTATTGCTGGGTATTTTTGATTTCTTAATGACTGGTGAGGAATCTGTTCAAAATCAAGCCAGATGTCCTAGAATTCTGAGCATCAAATATTAGAAAAGCCCAGGGAAGAATGAGATACTACCACTGTATTTTTTTTGCAGGTGGTAATAAATAAAATCTCTGCATAATTTTTCACTGCCAATCAACTCCCAACTGTTCCTGTGTCTTTTGTCTTCTGTGAGGGATTAAAGTTACAATTTCCTCAAAATGTATTCTTAATTTACCATATTTTTAATGTAAAACTTCAAGGTAGTTGTGCCAAAAGTTTTGGATAAATGTTGTAGTGTACAAAAAATAGCAAATCTGGATGTTTTAGGCTTTATCAACAAGGAATCAACAAAAACAAAGACCAGCATTTGCTCTAATAGACTGTTTTAGACAGCTGCTTCTGCCCCACTGGCTTTCAAAGCAGAATGACTCTACTAAAGTAAAACTGTAGGGAGTGCTCTTTTAGGATGAAGTCTCATAATTTTCTAATTATCTTTTGTAACTTTTATTTCTTATAAGGAGTTTATCACTGCAGTTTATGCTCAGATGAGCAAATGTATTTTGACACAATGTTAACTGGCTTGGATTATAGAGAACATTTTTGAGAGGGCTCTGTTATCCAGCTCAGGAAGAGGCTTTTTTTTTTTTTTCTAACTATAGTAAGATTATACTTGATACACCCCCTAATATGATATCTTTCATCTCCAAACTACTAGGCAAGCATTCACTAATAAATCTCAGTGCTGGTAAATAGCCTACAGTCATGCTAAGAATCTCAGATCTTGCTTCTGGCTCAGGTCCTTGAGTCCTGCAGTGTACGGTGTATCTTTGGGGCCACATCCATGCTTGGCTGGTCGCTCTGGTCTCATTGGCTTTGTTTTTTCTATGCCAGCAATTCGCAGAGGTGCTTTGCATCCAGACCCACAAGGTAAGATGTTCCTGCAGAAAGGAGCTCCACACTGTGATCTCAAGCTTCTCTACAAAACTGAGTGTAGAGTGAGACAGACACCACTAAAAAAAAAAATAAAAGAAAATTGAAAAAAAAAACACTTTGAATTATAATGTAATAGATCCCTGTAAGGGATATTCAAAACCTTCAAAGCCTCCTGTTACTTTGTTTTGCAATGTCTCTGAAAGTTCATTCAAAGTGAATTTCTGTTCACAAGAAATGTTTGCAGAGAAGAATCACAGAATTTCTAGGTTAGAAGAGACCTCAAGATCATCGAGTCCAACCTCTGACCTAACGCTAACAGTCCCCACTAAACCATATCCCTAAGCTCTACATCTAAACGTCTTTTAAAGACTTCCAGGGATGGTGACTCCACCACTTCCCTGGGCAGCCTGTTCCAATGTCTAACAACCCTTTCGGTAAAGAAGTTCTTCCTAACATCTAACCTAAAACTCCCCTGGCACAACGTTAGCCCATTCCCCCTCGTCCTGTCACCAGGCACGTGGGAGAACAGACCAACCCCCACCTCGCTACAGCCTCCTTTAAGGTATCTGTAAAGAGCAATAAGGTGGCCCCTGAGCCTCCTTTTCTCCAGGCTGAACAAGCCCAGCTCCCTCAGCCGCTCCTCGTAGGACTTGTTCTCCAGGCCCCTCACCAGCTTTGTCGCCCTTCTCTGCACCCCCTCAAGCACCTCGATGTCCTTCTTGTAGCGAGGGGCCCAAAACTGAACACAGTACTCGAGGTGCGGCCTCACCAGAGCCGAGTACAGGGGGACGATCACCTCCCTAGCCCTGCTGGCTACACTGTTTCTTATGCAAGCCAGGATGCTGTTGGCCTTCTTGGCCACCTGAGCACACTGCTGGATCATATACAGCCGACTATCCACCATCACTCCCAGGTCCTTCTCTGCCCTCATCCAGATCATCGATGAAGATATTAAAGAGGACCGGCCCCAGCACCGAGCCCTGGGGAAAGCCACTAGTGACTGGCCTCCAACTGGACTTGACTCCATTCACCACGACTCTTTGGGCCCGGCTATCCAGCCAGTTTCTAACCCAACGAAGTGTGCGCCAGTCCAAGCCAAAAAACCTCCACGCTCTCCAGAAACCTCCTAGACAGGGACAAGGCTAGTGTCCTGGTCGGGGTCTGCTATAGACCGCCGAACCAGGATGAGGAGACGGATGAGGAGTTCTATAGGCAGCTGACAGAAGTTGCGAAATCTTCAGTGCTTGTTCTTGTGGGGGACTTCAACTTCCCTGACATATCCTGGAAGGACAACACAGCCCTGAGAAAGCAGTCTAGGAGGTTTCTGGAGAGCGTGGAAGATAGCTTCCTGACGCAGCTGGTTAGTGAACCTACCAGGGGTGGTGCCCCGCTAGACCTTCTCTTCACAAACAGAAGGACTGGTGGAGGATGTGATTGTCGGGAGCTGTCTTGGGCAGAGTGACCACGAAATGGTGGAGTTCACTATTCTTGGCGAGGCCAGGAAGGGGACCAGTAAAACCGCTGTATTGGACTTTCGGAGGGCTGACTTTGAGCTGCTCAGGACACTAGTTGGCAGAGTCCCTTGGGAGGTGGTTCTGAAGGGCAGAGGGGTCCAGGAAGGCTGGGCGCTCTTCAAGAGGGAAATCTTAATGGCGCAGGAACGGTCTGTCCCCACGTGCCCAAAGACGAGCTGGCGGGTGAGGTGGAGAGGTTGAGGGCCATCAGGGAGTGTGAGTGAGAGATAGACTTGTGGAGTAACTCCCTGCAGGGCCTCAAGGAGAGGTACCGAGGTGAGACACCCCAAATGGGGGTGGACCCCCTGCCCTGTAGCCGTCGGGCAGAGGGAGGGGATCTGGGAGTTGAGGAGGAATGGAAACAGGTCCCTGCTCGACATCGCAGGCGATGCCCTCCCCTTCCGGCCCCGCCTTCCCAGGTGCCCTTACACAACAGGTTTGAGGCCCTGGAGCTCGACAGACCAGTAGCTGAGGAAGAGGTAGCAAGCGTTCCCAGGAGGATGCCTAGGGAGAGGAGGTCGACTCCACGCCTCAGGACTGCCTCCATCAAGAAAGACAGGAGGGTTATTGTTGTGGGAGACTCTCTTCTTAGGGGAACAGAGGGCCCTATTTGTCGGCCTGACCCTACCCGTAGGGAAGTCTGCTGTCTCCCTGGGGCCAGGGTCAGGGACGTTGCCAGGAAGCTTCCCAACCTGGTACGCCCCTCTGATTATTATCCTCTTTTGATAGTCCAGGCGGGCAGTGACAACATTGAAGAGAGAAGCATGAAGGCTATCAAACGAGACTTTAGGGGGCTGGGTCGGTTAGTGGATGGAGCGGGAGTGCAGGTGGTGTTTTCATCCATCCCTACGGTGGCAGGGAGGGGTACAGAGAGGACACGGAAAACCCACCTGTTAAACACATGGCTCCGGGGCTGGTGCCAACGCAGAAATCTTGGTTTTTTTGATCATGGGGCACTTTACTCAACACCTGTCCTGATGGCCGCAGATGGGTCCCTATCTTTTAGGGGAGAAAGGATCCTGGGCCAGGAGCTGGCAGGGCTCATTGAGAGGGCTTTAAACTAGGTAGGAAGGGGGATGGGGCTGAAGCAAGGATTGTTGGGGCTGTGCCAGGGGGAACAATGGCAAGGCTGGGGGATAAGGTAATGGCCCAGCTGAAGTGCATCTACACCAATGCACGCAGCATGGGTAACAAACAGGAGGAGCTGGAAGCCATCATGCAACAGGCAGGCTACGACTTGGTTGCCATCACGGAGACGTGGTGGGACCAGTCTCACGACTGGAGTGCTGCAATGCCTGGCTATAAGCTCTTCAGAAGGGACAGGCAGCACAGAAGGGGTGGTGGTGTGGCTCTCTATATTAGAGAGTCTTTCGATGTTGTAGAACTTGAGGCTGGGAATGACAAGGTCGAGTCCCTTTGGGTTAGGATCGGCAGGGACAACAAGGCTAGTGTCCTGGTTGGGGTCTGCTATAGACCGCCGAACCAGGATGAGGAGACGGATGAGGAGTTCTATAGGCAGCTGACAGAAGTTGCTTCAGAACAGTTGCAGAAGAATCTTCAGCGCTTGTTCTCGTGGGGGACTTCAACTTCCCTGACATATCCTGGAAGCACAACACAGCCCTGAGAAAGCAGTCTAGGAGGTTTCTGGAGAGAAGAGCGCGTCCTAGACATTTCCATAATATCTTCACATCTGTGAAGGACAGAGGGCTTTCAGTACCACACAGGAGATGTTCAACAGCTTGCAAGATGGAGTTCTGCTGCATATTTAGCATCTTTCCCCACAGAGTGAAGTCTGAATGCTAGATAACGTAGTAAAGAAACTCCCATTGACTTCGGTGAGCTTTGGTTCAGATTCAAAATCACAGACTGGTTACAAAGCAGTTTAGGTTTTAGTTAGCAGTGAGCTTTCTGTTTGTCTGATAAAGAAGAAAAGCACTTCCCAAGTACAAATCCTCACTTCTCAGGAAGTCTTTTACATCATATGCAACACGGAAACCATTTTTAACACCATGAATCTGGCTCAAAGCCAAATAAAAGGCCACCGATATCCTGTAGGAGAGAGAGGAGGTGCTTATATACATACTTGTTATGTGGATGGTGCAGAACAGAAAATTGGTGTGTGGCTTAACCAAGCCCTGCCCGTGTGTATGCAGACCTGCTCTCCTCTCCACTGTTCACCTCTGTAAAGTCTATTTAATATAGTACCTTCAGTGGTTTCTTACGCTGCAGAGAAAAATACACAGCTATGGTCATAATCTAAATGTGCTCAGTGATTGGACTGTGTATATTGAAACCCTGCCAAACAATCTCCAGGGGATTTGGAGAGGTGCTTTGGCATTGTTTGATACTAGAAAGAGGAGCTGTAAATGCTTTGCAGCTATTTATCTACCTACAGCAGAAAAAATGTGTCAATCCCCTGTTAGTTGCTTACCTGCCAGTCTAGAGTGTGTAAATGTACTGATGGAAAAAGGAGTCTCCACCCTAGAACGCCCCACCCTCTCTGATCACAGAGCACAATTTGAGCAGCAGTTGCAGTTTTTTGCAAGTTAACTCAGTGCAGTTACCAGCTCAGCTCCAGCCTAGTAGTAAGGACAAGGGTTTTGTTTGTTTGTTTGTTTGTGTTTTTTTTTTCAGAGAAAAACGAGGTCTCGATCTGCAGGGATGTCACTTCCTTACAGGAGGTGCGGTAAGAGATGGGTGCTACAGAGCAAGGTTCATGACGTGAATCCTGTCCTGCCCACTGAGCAATGCACTACACAATGTCCTACCCATGGTGCAATGAAGAATAAACTAAGCCAGGCTCCAAGAAACTCCAAAATGAAGTATGTTTGACACCCAGCCCCTCTCCTGCAGCCCTAAACTTGGCCATTGTGGATTAACAGCACAACAAAGCAGGTTGTCACCTGCTCAGCAAGCAAGCTGGGAAAGGAATTGCTTAACAAGAGGATGGTGATTAAAGGCTCTGTTTGATCCACCTCCACGCTGTATTGACTGACCATGAAAGGAAGAGATTATTCTGCCATAATAAAAACCACTGAGAAAATAAAGTAATTGACAGAGGCAAATAAAGTGAGCAATTAGTCTGAAACCCTTCTGTTATAAATGAAGTCTCATCTCAATCTGAATTTAGTAATATTTATAAAAGGTATAAAAGGCAAGTAAACAGCTCTGGGTGTGCGGGGAGTCTACGCTCCACCAACACGCACACACAAACATCGAACTTTCTAAATATACAGAACATTGCTTTTACATACTAAACTCGAGTATGCGTATACAATCAGAAAAGGTAACAAACAATCCTTTAAGTTCCATGACTTACTAAACTTGACTACGCCTATACATATGTACAGTCAGAAAAGGTAACAAACAATCCTTTAAGTTCCATAACTTAACAGTCTCCATTTTCCATGCCTTTTCTTGACTACAAACAAGTCTCCATTTTCCATTCCTTTTGAATAATATGTCTTGCTTTAAGTTGTCAAGCAACTTGGCCTTTGGGCCTTATGTATCCCGTTCTTCCCGGATCGAAGAAAAGCATATCCATCTCCTTTTCAAGGCCAATAGGGCCTGGGTCAAAAGGCACGTCCAGGTCACCAGGGGGCGTAACAGCAAAAGCCTTCGATGGCTGTAGCAGCAGAGGGGCTGATGGCGTAGCAGTCAGATCAGTAAAGGAGCCCATAGCTCCCTCACTATCTGGCAAACCACACGTTTCTGACTGTGGTCCCACATAGCTCTTTAAGGCCTCAGAGACTGCTCGCCAGGTGCTGAGCAATCCCAATGCAACCTTGTCATTTTTAGCTGCAGAGTCCCACACCTTGACCTCAATTTGGTCCCATGTTTCAGGATCATAAACTGTCCGATTGTTAATAAGGAGAATAAGCTGTAAGGTTACCAGGACAGTCTTTGTTTCTTAGGACGTATGATTCCCCCTAATGCGCAACTGCTTACCAGCGAGAGGCAGTTGTGTGCGTGGGTCCGCTTCTCTCAGCTCAAGCTTCTCTCCAGCTCCAGTGCGCCCATTTCCAGCGACTTTCTGTATGAGCTTCTGTACTGGGTCTGGCTGGAATGTTAACTTTCCCGGCAGCAGCCCATACAGTGCCGTACTCTGTACTTGTAGCTGGAACAGCAGTGTTATCACACCAGTGTTGTGTCTACTGCTGAGCAGCAGTGGCACAGCATTGGGCCTTTCTCTAACCCTCCTAGGGGGTGGGCAAAAAGTGAGGAGAGAAACATCACTAGGGCAGCTGACCTAAACCAATCAAAGGGATATTCCATACCATGTGGTGTCACACTCAGCAATAAAAGGTGGAAACAGGAAGAAGAGG
Organism: Aythya fuligula; assembly: GCF_009819795.1. NCBI lineage: Eukaryota > Metazoa > Chordata > Aves > Anseriformes > Anatidae > Aythya > Aythya fuligula. The sequence continues at coordinate 5,239,210 of NC_045594.1, read as the reverse complement.
GGAGGGATGGGCTCTCATTGAGAAGACATCGGTCCTCCTCTCGAACACCGGCTGCGTGCGTTGAGGCCTTGCTTCAAGGACGTGGTCAATCATCGCTCATTTGTGGGAAGTAGAGAGTAATTTCTTTCCTCTGCACTTCCATATAGCTTTCATTTATTTTGTTTGTTTGTTTTCCTCCCTTTTTCCCCTTTTCCCTTTTACTTCCCCTTAGTTAAATTGTTTAGTTCATGGTAGTCTTTATTTAATTATTATAATTATTTCCCTTTAATTAAATTATCCTTATCTCAACCCGTGAGTTGTTCTTTGCTTTACTTCTCCCCCTCCTCATCTAAAGGAGGGGGAGTGAGAGAGCGGTTGTGGGGTTTAGCTGCCCAGCACGGTAAAACCACCACAGCTTCTCTGAGCAGTTTGCTGAGTTTGGCCGAACCTATCTTCATGAGGCAATCAAAGTGCCTGTTCCCGTCCTGGTCTCCATTCTGCCAGCCTGTTCCTCTTCACTTCTTTTTCCTGCTTCTTTATTGATGACGTAACTTCATTACATCGTGTTGCCTTGTTGTTTTTTTTTTAATCTTGAGTACAGGCTCCCCTCTTATACCCTTCTCCCCACAGCAGTTCTTTTCAAAAAACAACTTTTCACTGGTCAAACAACTTTGCAAATAACAGCAACGGCAAACACCCAGAAACATCCATGCCTTTCTTCAGCATGTTTTATCTGTTTTCCCTGAGCAGTCAGCAATCCACGTTCTTTCCAAATCACTCCATGAGCATGTACCACGCCGAATACATATTTAGAATCTGTCCAAATATTTATTTTCCTTCCTGCTGCTAGTTCCAGTGCTCATGTAAGTGCAATTATCTCTGCTTTCTGGGCGGATGTCCCAGGGGGTAATGGTTTAGACTCGATTACCTGTTGAGCAGTTGTAACAGCATATCCTGCCTTACGTTGTCCTTGTTTTACAAAGCTGCTCCCATCAGTATACCAAGATTCATCAGCATCTTCTAAAGGTTCTTCCTTAAGATCGGGTCGACTAGAATACAGAGTCTCCATTGTTTCTATACAATCATGAGTTATAGGTTCATCCAGAGTTCCGCTAAGGAAAGAAGCTGGATTTACGACATTAGTGACCACAATTTCCACATCATCTTGTTCCACTAATATTGCTTGATATTTTAAAAATCTTTGTGGTGAAAGCCAATGGTTTCCTTTTTGTTCCAAAACTGTTGAGACTGTATGGGAGACTAACACTGTCATTTTCTGTCCCATTGTAAACTTCCGAGCTTCTTGTATATTGATAACAACAGCTGCAACAGCTCGAAGGCATCCGGGCCATCCTTTACTTACTTCATCTAATTGTTTAGAGAAGTAAGCTACTGCTCGTTTATAGGGACCCAATCTTTGTGCTAGTACTCCCAAAGCTATCCCTTGTCTCTCATGAGAAAACAACCAAAAGGGTTTCGAGAGATCCGGTAATCCCAAAGATGGAGCTTGCATCAATTCTCGTTTAAGTTGTTTAAAGGCGTTTCGTGCTTCTCCAGTCCAGACTAATTTTGACTGATTACTCTTTATCAATTCATATAGAGGCTTTACCATTAGTCCATAATTATAAATCCAAAGGCGACACCAACCTGTCATTCCTAGAAAGGTTCGTAGCTCCTTTACCGTTTGGGGTTCTGGAGTCCGGCAAATGACTTCCTTACGTTCAGTTCCTAGTTCTCGCTGACCTCCCGAAATTCCAAATCCCAAGTAGGTCACGTGTTGTTGAACCGGCTGGACTTTCTGTTGAGAGACTCGATATCCATTTAAACCCAGAAAATTAAGGAGACTTATAGTCCATTGAATACAACTCTCTTTAGTCTCGGTAGCTATTAAGAGATCATCTACGTATTGTAACAAAGCCCCTTCAGTGTCTGGAGGTATCTAGGTTTCAAGTTCCTTTGCTAATTGGTTTTCAAAAATAGTGGGGCTATTCTTGAATCCTTGAGGTAGCACTGTCCACGTAAGCTGTGTCTTTCTGCCTGAGTCAGGGTTTTCCCATTCAAAGGCAAATAGCTTTTGGCTTTCAGTGGCTAAAGGTAGGAAGAAGAAGGCATCTTTTAAATCCAGTACGGTAAACCAGACTTGACTATTCTTTAATTTAGTCAGCAAAGTATAAGGGTTTGCCACTACTGGATGTATATCCTCAGTGATCTTATTTATGGCCCTCAGATCCTGAACTAGCCTATAGCTTTTTCCATCTGCCTTTTTAATTGGCAATATGGGTGTTTTGTATTCTGATTCGCATTCAATCAATAATCCATACTGTATAAATCTATCAATTATCTCTTTAATTCCTTTCCTATCTTCTATCCTCAAAGGATATTGATTAACCTTAACGGGTTTCTCTCCTGGCTTTAATTTAATAATTATTGGGGTCACATTTTTAGCTCTTCCAGGGACTTCAGTGGCCCAAACTCCTGGATATACTCGATTTATGATCTCTAAGGGTATTTCACTTTTAGGGTCTGTTTATATTAGTGCCAGGCTTAACACATTTATTAGTTGTTCTTCTCCTATCCTTAATTCCATTTTCCTTTTTTTTTTTTTTTTTTTTCAAAGATAATTTCTGCTTCTAATTGTTCTAACAAATCTCGACCTAATAGAGATTTTGGAGATCCAGGTAGATATAAAAACCTATGTATCCCCATTTGTTTCCTGTTATAAATGAGGTCTGAATTCAATCTGAATTTTGTAATATCTGTAAAACAAATATTTCTAAAAGGTATATAAAAAGCAAGTAAACAGTGCTGGGTGTGCGGGGAGTCTACGCTCCACCAACACGCACACACAAGCACCAAACGTTCTAAATACATGTATACAGAACATTGCTTTACATAATAACCCGAGTATGACTATACATACATACAATCAGGATAGGTAACAAACAATCCTTTAAGTTCCATAACTTAACAGTCTCTATTCTCCCAGCCTGTTCCTCTTCACTTCTTTTTCCTGCTTCTTTACTGATGTAACTTCATAGTGTTGCTTTTTTTTTTTTTTTTTTTTTTTTTTTCTTGAGGGCAGGCTCCCCTCTTATACCCTTCTCTCCACAGCAGTTCTTTTCAAAACAGCTTTTTTATTGGTCAAACAACTTTGAATGTAACAACAACAACAAACACCCAGAAACATCCATGCCTTAACGGCTGGAGAACAAGAAACCACCTGGAGAACAAGAAACCCCAGACTGCATGGAGTCTCCTGAATCACCCTTCTTTGTTAGATAACAGGATGTCTCAGTTAACAAGACATAACATACAGTTGACTCAAGTTATCTCAAGTCTCAGCCTGACTGAGTGTTAACGGATAACGGGATGTTTTCAAATAACAAAATGCTTAAACATAACAGAAGGTCTACAGATAACAAGATGTTGTTTACTTTGTCCTTGCTAACTTTTAATCACGAGTTCTATTCTATCCTAAAGTGAGTTTATACTATATCAGACCCATGCTGGAGCAGATTCTGGGCCAGACCTGTAGCCCATGGAGAGGAGACCACGCAGGAGCAGGTGACCTGGCAGGAGCTGCTGCCTCTGGGGGACCCAGGTTGGAGCAGTTTGCTCCTGAGGGATGGACCCCGTGGTATGGACCCATATCTGGAGCAGTTCTGGAAGAGCTGCTGCCTGTGGGAAGCCCACGCTGGATCTGTTTGGAAAGGACTGCATCCCGTGGGAGGGACCCCACAGCACAGGGGATGAGAGTGACTGAGAAAGAGCGGAGGAGAAGAAGCGCTATAGACTGACCATAAACCCCTGTTCCCCTGTGCCGCTCAGGGGGAGGAGGTGGAAGAGGGCGGATGGGGGGAAGGTGCTTTTGTTTTCTTTACTTTGTTTCTCACTTCTCTAGCTTGTTAGTAATAGGCAATAAATCTTACTGTCTCCCTATGCCGAGTCTGTTTTGCCCATCACGATAATTACTGTGTGATCTCCCTGTCCTTATCTCAACCCTTGAGCCCTTTTCATCATATTTTCTCCCCATTCCTCTTTGAGGAGGGAGAGTGAGAGAGCGGTTGTGGTGGAGCTCGGCCGCCCACCCAAGTAAAACCACCACACAGGGGAAATTTCACCTGACATCCTGAAACAGCTCCTCAGACGACATTTCATCTTGTTCACAGACATGCACACATACATGAACTGAGAAGAGGCAAAGCCTGGACAGTCTCTTTAGCTGCAAAATTACGCTGCTTGGTTTTGTTGTCCAAGCTTTACGAAAGGAGTTGCTGCTTGTCATATGCTGATGCTTGTCATATGCAGTAATTCAAGTCTAAGCATCATTTCAGAGGTGATATCATTCCTCATATAAATGTGAGCATGGCTTTGGCTTGGATATTTTTTCCTATGGGGTTGTATTTTATTCAGGCATCTACATTTTCTTATGCAACCTGTGGCTACACAGATTTTTCACAACAATTATATTTTAATGCAAGTTTATTGAGAGTAGTTATTAAAGAGAGTAGAATTGAAAGTGCAACATATAAGACTTTAGATACAAGTTCTTTTGATACCTAATGATATAGTATAAACTCACTTTAGGATAGAATAAAGCTTGTGGTTTGATATTGTATAAACTTACTTTAGGATAGAATAGAATTTGTGATTAAAAGTTAGCAAGGACAAAGTAAACAACATCTTGTTATCTGTAGACCTTCTGTTACGTTTAAGCATTTTGTTATTTGAAAACACCCCGTTATCCGTTAACACTCAGTCAGGTTAAGACTTGAGATAACTTGAGTCAACTGTCTGTTATGTCCTGTTAACTGAGACATCCTGTTATCCGCCGACCCCCAGTTAAACCGAAAGACAACTCAGCATTTTTACAGCCTGGAAAACAACTGATTAAGAAAGTGCATTACGAGGAAGACCTACGGCCTTCCTCCCAAAGACCACTGCCCACATCCTGGAGACCCTGGCCCACAATTCTTGGAAGGCTTTGGGCAAGCGCAAGGACTGATAAGCTAATTAGCATATGAAGCGAGGGTAGGCGGGGTTAGGTAATGAATATGTATAGGTGCTAATTGAATATTCATTGTTTTGCTGTATAAATATGAGATAGTTTGTCACTTCGAACATGCACGATAGGCGGAAGGATCCCCCGTGCATCCAGCACTGCAATAAAGAATATACCACTTAAGGAAATTTGGTTTTGATCTTTAAATCAATTTGGTGACCCAGATGGGACAACCTCTCTGCCGGTCCGCAGGACCCGCTGGGGACAGGACTCCCTAGGGTACCCCCGGGATTTCCCGGAGGGACTCCTCGACTCACCGGATCACTGCGGAGGCAGACAAGGACCCCATCATTGTAAGTGAGTATATTCTTTATTCTGGTTTGGTTTTCTGGTAGACCGGTCATCTGGAACTGTCTGTAAGTCGGAAGGTGATCTTCTGCAGGACAGTATTTGGTATATACTTTGTGGTTAGTACCACAAGTATATTTGGGGACCTTAAGGTCCATCTGGATCTGGAACTGTCTGTAAGTCGGAAGGTGATCTTCTGCAAGGCAGTATTTGGTATATACTTTGTGGTAAGAACCATAAGTATATTTGGGGACCTTAAGGAAAGAGCTCGCTTTAAGGTCCATCTGGAATTGTGTTGCCTATTTTGGTTTTCTGACTCATGGAGCGTGATATTTAACTCTGGTTATTGTTACTGCGATTTTGGCTATATTCTTGGTGATAATAATAAGTTTCGTGACGTTGTTATAAGAAAGATAAAGGAAGTGTTAAAAGTGTTGTTGAAGGTGGTAAAGGTTGTGTGGCATGTAGTATTTGACAGAGCTGTTTGAAGTTGAATGAGCAGGGAAAGAGGATGTAGGAATGTTAACAGTTCTGCCTCAGCCCAGGGCTGAGATCTTAAAATCTTGGGTGTTAGCCCTCTGGGGCAAAGGGATCATGATGGGTCCCAGAGAGTTGTCACAGAAACAGAAAAGCAGTTAACTCTTAAAACAACCTGAGTTCATGTGTGAGCTCAGATTGCCGATGGGATCGCTCAGGGAACTGTGGACAATTGCATTTCCCTGACCGACCCCCACTAAAACCCTAATCATCCTGAAAATTATGAACGGTTAAGTAAATACTAAAATCTGGACGAATTGGGAATTGTGAATATGCTTCCAATAAGGTCTAAAAGAAACCCCTGTGGAATTTTTGAACCAACTCTGAAATGTAATGGGGAAGGAGAAAAAAAAAAAAAAACAAAAAACGGTTTGGACCTGGCTTCGGAGGACAAATTGACTTGCCTTTTTCTAGGGTAATCATCGGCCCCTGATTTCAACAGGTCTAACGGGGACCTGGGGAATCTACCCTAGCAGATCCTCCACTGATTATAATGAAGTTAGGAGAGGAACAGAAGTGAAATTTTTTATTGATATGGGGCAACGTATTCAGTTCTAAATCAAGCATTAAAGCCTTTACGGAATGGTTATGTTAGGGTAAAAGGGTGCAACCAAAAAGGCTTATTTTTGTGAACCTTTGAAGTACAAGTTGGGGAACTGCTATATATGGAGTGGTAATTCGTGTCGAGAAAATGGTTGATATTAACAAAGAAGGGTGATTCAGGAGACTCCATGCAGTCTGGGGTTTCTTGTTCTCCAGCTGGTTCTCTTGTTCTCCAGTCCATAAGGCATGGATGTTTCTGGGTGTTTGTTGTTGTTGTTACATTCAAAGTTGTTTGACCAATAAAAAAGCTGTTTTGAAAAGAACTGCTGTGGAGAGAAGGGTATAAGAGGGGAGCCTGCCCTCAAGGGGAGAAAAAAAAAAAAAAAAAAAAAAAAAAAGCAACACTATGAAGTTACATCAGTAAAGAAGCAGGAAAAAGAAGTGAAGAGGAACAGGCTGGGAGAATAGAGACTGTTAAGTTATGGAACTTAAAGGATTGTTTGTTACCTATCCTGATTGTATGTATGTATAGGCATACTCGGGTTATTATGTAAAGCAATATATAATATCTGCAATATATAATGTATAATATGTGATGTATAATATATAATATATAATTATATATATATATGTGATTGTATATTGTATATTATATGATATATATATTTTATAATAATAATCTGCAATAATAATATAAAAATATAAGCAATATATAATATATATAATATATATCTAATATATTATAATAATAATATATAATATATAATATCTGTATACTCTGTATACATGTATTTAGAACGTTTGATGTTTGTATGTGCGTGTTGGTGGAGCGTAGACTCCCTGCACACCCAGCACTGTTTACTTGCTTTTTATATACCTTTTAGAAATATTTGTTTTACAGATATTACAAAATTCAGATTGAATTCAGACCTCATTTATAACAGGAAACAAATGGGGATACATAGGTTTTTATATCCACCTGGATCTCCAAAATCTCTATTAGGTCGAGATTTGTTAGAACAATTAGAAGCAGAAATTATCTTTGAAAAAGGGAAAATGGAATTAAGGATAGGAGAAGAACAACTAATAAATGTGTTAAGCCTGGCACTAATATAAACAGACCCTAAAAGTGAAATACCCTTAGAGATCATAAATCGAGTATATCCAGGAGTTTGGGCCACTGAAGTCCCTGGAAGAGCTAAAAATGTGACCCCAATAATTGTTAAATTAAAGCCAGGAGAGAAACCCGTTAAGGTTAATCAATATCCTTTGAGGATAGAAGATAGGAAAGGAATTAAAGAGATAATTGATAGATTTATACAGTATGGATTATTGATTGAATGCGAATCAGAATACAAAACACCCATATTGCCAATTAAAAAGGCAGATGGAAAAAGCTATAGGCTAGTTCAGGATCTGAGGGCCATAAATAAGATCACTGAGGATATACATCCAGTAGTGGCAAACCCTTATACTTTGCTGACTAAATTAAAGAATAGTCAAGTCTGGTTTACCGTACTGGATTTAAAAGATGCCTTCTTGTGCCTATCCTTAGCCACTGAAAGCCAAAAGCTATTTGCCTTTGAATGGGAAAACCCTGACTCAGGCAGAAAGACACAGCTTACGTGGACAGTGCTACCTCAAGGATTCAAGAATAGCCCCACTATTTTTGAAAACCAATTAGCAAAGGAACTTGAAACTTGGATACCTCCAGACACTGAAGGGGCTTTGTTACAATACGTAGATGATCTCTTAATAGCTACCGAGACTAAAGAGAGTTGTATTCAATGGACTATAAGTCTCCTTAATTTTCTGGGTTTAAATGGATATCGAGTCTCTCAACAGAAAGTCCAGCCGGTTCAACAACACGTGACCTACTTGGGATTTGGAATTTCGGGAGGTCAGCGAGAACTAGGAACTGAACGTAAGGAAGTCATCTGCCGGACTCCAGAACCCCAAACGGTAAAGGAGCTACGAACCTTTCTAGGAATGACAGGTTGGTGTTGCCTTTGGATTTATAATTATGGACTAATGGTAAAGCCTCTATATGAATTGATAAAGAGTAATCAGTCAAAGTTAGTCTGGACTGGAGAAGCACGAAACGCCTTTAAACAACTTAAACAAGAATTGATGCAAGCTCCGGCTTTGGGATTACCGGATCTCTCGAAACCCTTTTGGTTGTTTTCTCATGAGAGACAAGGGATAGCTTTGGGAGTACTAGCACAAAGATTGGGTCCCTATAAACGAGCAGTAGCTTACTTCTCTAAACAATTAGATGAAGTAAGCAAAGGATGGCCCAGATGCCTTCGAGCTGTTGCAGCTGTTGTTATCAATATACAAGAAGCTCGGAAGTTTACAATGGGACAGAAAATGACAGTGTTAGTCTCCCATACAGTCTCAACAGTTTTGGAACAAAAAGGAAACCATTGGCTTTCACCACAAAGATTTTTAAAATATCAAGCAATATTAGTGGAACAAGATGATGTGGAAATTGTGGTCACTAATGTCGTAAATCCAGCTTCTTTCCTTAGCGGAACTCTGGATGAACCTATAACTCATGATTGTATAGAAACAATGGAGACTCTGTATTCTAGTCGACCCGATCTTAAGGAAGAACCTTTAGAAGATGCTGATGAATCTTGGTATACTGATGGGAGCAGCTTTGTAAAACAAGGACAACGTAAGGCAGGATATGCTGTTACAACTGCTCAACAGGTAATCGAGTCTAAACCATTACCCCCTGGGACATCCGCCCAGAAAGCAGAGATAATTGCACTTACATGAGCACTGGAACTAGCAGCAGGAAGGAAAATAAATATTTGGACAGATTCTAAATATGCATTCGGCGTGGTACATGCTCATGGAGCAATTTGGAAAGAACGTGGATTGCTGACTGCTCAGGGAAAACAAAAAAAAAAAACATGCTGCAGAAATTTTAAAATTGTTAGAGGCTGTAAAACAATCAGAAAAGGTAGCTATCATGCATTGTCAAGGACACCAAAAGGGAACGCTGACTTTGAAATTGGAAATCAATTGGCAGATCAGGAGGCTAAACAGGCAGCTGAAATAACTGAGGTGAAGGCATCGTCTTTAATACCAGATGGTAAAATCCAAACTATATACATGAACATTTGAAAGGTAAAATGAAACCAGATAGATGAGTATATTTAAAAGATAACTGTGTAATAATACCCTCTAATTTGACATGGCCCATAGTTCTTACGGAACAAAATAAAACACATTGGGGAGAACAAGTAACTCAACAATGTAGCATCTGTTTATTTAATAACCCCAATACCAGGAATAGAATAAAATTTGGAATAATCAGTAAAGGAAATTTATCTGGGACAAAAGTGGTAAATTGATTTTTTCAAAACTCCCTAGAAAAGGGGGGTATTGTTATTTACTGGTTCTGACTGACACGTTTTCAGGATGGCCTGAAACTTTTCCTCATCGAACAAACAAAGCAAGAGAAGTGGTTAAAGTCTTGTTAAATGAAATAATACCATGCTTTGGGATTTCAGTAGCAATGTCTTCTGAGAGAGGTTCACATTTTTGTGTGCAAGTGGTACAACAGATAAGTAAGATTCTAAAGACAGATTGGCAATTGCATACTCCTTATAGACCACAGGCAAGTGGACAGGTAGAAAAATGAACCATTTGATTAAACAACAAATAGCTGAAATCGGACAAGAAGCTAATTTGTTATGGCTTCAATCCTTTCCTTTAGCATTACTCAGAATTAGAGTTAAACCTAGAGTAAAAGAGAATTTGAGCCCCTTTGAAATTTTGTATGGAAGGCCATATCAATTTCTATTTAGTGGAAATGATCTAATGCAGCTGGGATCAGAATATTTATATGCTTATATAACTGAACTTCAAAAACAATTAAATAAAGTACATAAATTTGTGTTAGGGACCAGGGTTAGAGGGTTGGATCAACCCATCCACCCCTTTAAGCCTGAGGGAATATATATATAAAGACTTTTTCAGGACAACCCCTCAAGGAAAAATGGAATGGACTATATCAAGTGTTGCTGACAACTTACACTGCTATCAAGATTAGAGAACAAGCCACTTGGATCCACTATTCCCGAGTGAAGAAGGCTCCAGGAGCTCCTTGGAAAGTAACACTAGGTGACGATAAACTGAAACTAAAGCTTAGTCGAACAAAATGAGGACATTATGGTCGGGAGTATTTGGTAATACGGTTGGCAGAAAATTTGTTCATAGAATTGTTTTGTTTTTATGGCTTATAGTTGTAATTGTGATTCAAGAAGGTGCCTCTGTGATAATAGAGAATGGAGGGTGGCCTTGAACTAAAGCCGTAACAACAGAGGATAAGAACTTTAATGGAAAGTTAGCAGTTATGGTCATCTGGCGAACAAATGGTAACTATTTATGTAAACCATCAGAATGGCGAAAATTAGGAGCACAAGATAATGTATCCTTAGCTCTTAGTTGTATGCAAGCACAGTTATGGTTGCAGGCAACGGCTGCCTTGATCATTAGGGAAGGAAGTAAAGGCATTTTTCCAGCTGAAGTCAGAAAGGCAGTTTGGGACAATACCAATGATTTTGAGAAGAAGTTCCAGTCTTGGTGGACCCTGGTGAATTTTACTTATGATCCCGTTGTTAACATGGCTACTGCCTTCGTGCTTACTATACGTAATGCTACAGTTCATGTTATTCACCCGATCCTTGCACTAGGATTAAACCATGAGAAGACAGTGCTCTATCCTTCGGAGCATAGAACATGGGCACGGATGGAGAATGGGAAATGGCAGTCTGTAAATCTAGAATCATGTGCTACCCGGGAACAACAAGGATTTATTTGTGAAAGCAATACAATTGAGGCTCAGGATGCATGTTTTGACATGGAGCAAGGTATCTGTCACTTTGAAATTCATCCAAATACTAGTCAAAAGACTGTGCTTGTATATGTTGGTCAAGGGTGCGTGTGTTTAAGAACTGCTTGTGATTTTGTAGAAATAGATAAGGAGAATATAACTCTCCATAACAGAAATCATTCTAATTTTTGTATTTGTAACTTTGTTAGAATCGTCGGGTGTGATTTTCTATATTTGGCACCAGTGGTATCCCACCAGCTGATCAAGTCTAACAACACAATGTATCATAAGTTACTACCTACACCTATTGGGATGAACCTCACACTAGTGAAGCAACTAGTTAAACACCAAGACCTGATTAAAATTTTAAAAGTGTCCTGGTTTCAGTTAGAACAGAATTAATTTTCTTCCTGGTAGCTGGTGGAATGCTGTGTTTTGGCTTAGGATGAGAAGAGTGCTGATAACACCCCGATGTTTTAATTGTTGCAGAGCAGTGCTTATACCATGCCAAGGACACCTCAGACTTTTGCTCTGTCCTGCCAACAGGCAGGCTGGGGGTGCAGTAAGAGCTGGGAGGGGACAGACCCAGGACACGTGACCCAAACTAGCCAAAGGGGTATTCCATACCATCTGACGTCATGCTAAACAATATATAGGGGTGGCTAGCCGGGGGAGGGGGCCGGACTGCTCGGGGTTAAGCTGGGCATCGGTCAGCGGGTGCTGAGCAATTGCATTGTGCATCACTTGTTTGTACATATTATTATTATTTTTCTATTATCACCATTGTATTATTATTATTATTATTATTATTATTATTATTATTATTATTATTATTATTATTATTATTATTATTATTATTATTTTCCTGTCTTATTAAACTGTCTTTATCTCAACTCACGGGCTTCACTTTCCATTTCTCTCCCCCGTCCCAGAGAGGGAGGGGGGAAGGTGAGCGAACGGCTGCGTGGTGTTTGGCTGCCGGCCGGATTAAACCACGACAGTCTTTTTGGCGCCCAACGTGGGGCTCGAAAGGTTGAGATAACGGCAGATCTGACCAGAGTGTGTTAAACTAAAATTGGTATAAGTATTAGACCTGCTTAATAGTCACTTGTCATAATGCTGATTGCTTTAATCTCAACTCTGCTGCGCCTGTTTTCCAAATTGAGTATTATAGCATGTTATTTTCCGTATGTGCTCTCTGTCATGTTGTTTATCCTTTCCGGGCCCTGGTTTCAGACCATTATGGTACTGTGTGTTGTATCAGTGGCTTATGAGATGATGAAATATCTGGCCATGACTCTAACCTGGTATTTGTACTCAGTAACATCTTCGATTCTATACTTTGGAAACTGTATTTTGGAATTAGCAATTATATCTGACTCCCTAATGAAAAAAGGCAACAATCTGTGGAGGGGAAAGGGGAAGATTTTTTTTCTTACTTGATCACTCACCCTTTCTCCTTCACCACCCCTGTATCCTCCTTGATCACTCTCCCTTCCTCCTTCACCACCCTCTTATCCTCCGAGTTTATTACAATAGCTCTCCAAGATATTGAATATCCTTGGGATACTCAGACCAGCATAGTCTTGTTGTTCTGCCTCCTGAATGCGCTTCAGGTTCTGCTTAAAGTTAAACAACTACTTAGGAAGCTCATCCGGAGATCTGTCCGGAGGCAGTATAGTTGTGGGTGGCAGGGAGTATGGGAGGATATGGGCAGGCATCTAGAGCAGTTGGCACCCCCAGCCTAGAAAATTAAACCTAAAGAAAATTAATTCTGTTCTAACTGAAACCAGGACAAAAAGGCATTCAGGAAAATGGAGAGAAGACTCTAATTACTGTCCATCAAGATACAAAGGAAATAAGCAGAGTTTTGCAAAGAGTAAAACGAGACACAAGTTACAACTGGTGGGATACACTTTTTGGATGGTTGCCAACTGTAACTGGAATTTTGAACACATTGAGACACCCAATTATTGTTTTATTGATATTAGTTGGTATAAGTTTAATATTGTCTTTTGTATTACTTGTTTGGAATTGGAAATTGTTACAACGAATGTCCATGTTAACCTCCTTGACAAATGTGCATGGTAAGGTATTGAGGGATACATATCATAAAGACTGGGAAGAAAATTTTCGTATTAAGTAAAAGAATTTACTAGATTTTCCAGAAAAGGGGGGAATGATATAGTATAAACTCACTTTAGGATAGAATAAAGCTTGTGGTTTGATATTGTATAAACTTACTTTAGGATAGAATAGAATTTGTGATTAAAAGTTAGCAAGGACAAAGTAAACAACATCTTGTTATCTGTAGACCTTCTGTTACGTTTAAGCATTTTGTTATTTGAAAACACCCCGTTATCCGTTAACACTCAGTCAGGTTAAGACTTGAGATAACTTGAGTCAACTGTCTGTTATGTCCTGTTAACTGAGACATCCTGTTATCCGCCGACCCCCAGTTAAACCGAAAGACAACTCAGCATTTTTACAGCCTGGAAAACAACTGATTAAGAAAGTGCATTACGAGGAAGACCTACGGCCTTCCTCCCAAAGACCACTGCCCACATCCTGGAGACCCTGGCCCACAATTCTTGGAAGGCTTTGGGCAAGCGCAAGGACTGATAAGCTAATTAGCATACGAAGCGAGGGTAGGCGGGGTTAGGTAATGAATATGTATATGTGCTAATTGAATATTCATTATTTTGCTGTATAAATACGAGATAGTTTGTCACTTCGAACATGCACGATAGGCGGAAGGATCCCCTGTGCATCCAGCGCTGCAATAAAGAATATACCACTTAAGGAAATTCGGCTTTGATCTTTAAATCACTAAGAACATAGTGGCAGACAATTTATTAATGTATTTATTAACTGGATGCCATCAGGATACAAACAGCCTGTGGTTCCCCATTTCTATTCAGAAAAGGGGCTAGAATAGAATGAAATAATGAACAGAAGAACCAGCTGGAGAACAAGAAATCCTGAGACTGCATGGAGTCTCCTGAATCACCCTTCTTTGTTCCCTCTAAGCTCTTTTATATTCCTGATGGCCTCGTCGTAAAGAGTCTAATTTTATCTCAATCATGGGGTTTTCCAACCCCCACGGCCACATTCCCAAATCTCCCCCTTCTTTATTAATATCAACCATTTTCTCGACATGAATTACCACTCCATATATAACATTTCTCCAACATGTACTTAAAAGGTTCACAAAAATAAGCCTTTTCAGGTTGATCGGTTGCACCTTTTACCTTAACATAATCATTCCATAGAGGCATTAGTGCTTGATTTAAAACCGAATATGTTGCCCCATATCAATAAGAAATTTCACTTCTGTTTCTCCCCTAACTTCATTATAACCAGTAGAGGATCCGTTAGGGTAGATTCCCCAGGTCCCCGTGTCGTGGTTCCGCTCGAGTGGGCAGCCGAGCTCCACCACAGCCGCTCTCTCACTCCCACTCCTCAAAGAGGAATGGGGAGAAAATACGTGAAAAGGGCTCAAGGATTGAGATAAGGACGAGAAAATCACGCAATAATTATTGTAACGGGCAAAACAGACTCAGCATAAGAAGATAGTAAGATTTATTGCTCATACTAATAAGCTAGAGAAGTGAGAAACAAAGGAAAGAAACCAAAAGCACCTTCCCCCCCCCCATCCACCCTCTTCCACCTCCTCCCCCCGAGCGGCGCAGGGGAACGGGGGAATGGGGGTTATGGTCAGTCTACAGCACTTCTTCTCTGCCGCTCCTTCTCGGTCACTCTTGTCCCCTGTGCTGTGGGGTCCCACCCACGGGATGCAGTCCTTGATGAACTGATCCGGCGTGGGCTTCCCACAGGCAGCAGCTCTTCCAGAGCTGCTCCAGATATGGGTCCGTACCACGGGGTCCATCCCTCAGGAGAAAACTGCTCCAACCTGGCTCCCCTACGGGCAGCAGCTCCTGCCAGGTCACCTGCTCCTGCATGGGCTCCTCTCCACGGGCTACAGGTCCGGCCTGGAATCCGCTCCGGCAGGGGTCTTCCACAGGCAGCAGCCTCCGTCGGTACAGGGCCACCTGCTCCACCGTGGTCTCCTCCACGGGCTGCAGCATGGAACCCTGCTCCACCGTGGTACTCCATGGGCTGCAGGGGGACATCCTGCTTCACCATGGTCCTCACCACAGGCTGCAGGGTACTTCTGCTCCGGCGCCTGGAGCACCTCTCCCCCTCCTTCTACACTGACCTTGGCACCTGCAAGGCTGTTTCTCACTCCCTTCACTCTCCCGGATGCTGTGTGGCGCAGCGTTTTTTTCCCTGTCTTAAATATGCTCTCAGAGAGACGCAAAACAACATCACTTATTGGCTCAGCTCTGGAAAACAATGGGGCCCTTCCCAAACATGGGGCAGCTTCTAGATCTTTCTCACAGAAACCACCCCTATGGCCCCCTGCTACCAAAACCTTGCCACGAAAACCCACTACACCCCGTTAGATCTGTTGAAATCAGGGGCTGATGATTACCCTAGGAAAATGCTAGTCAATTTGTCCTCTGAAGCTAGGTCCAAACCGTTTTTTTCTTTCCCATTACATTTCGGGGTTGGTCCAAAAATTCCACAGGGTTTTTTTTTAAACCTTATTGGAAGCATATTCTCAATTCCCAATTTGTCCAGATTTTAGTATTTACTTAACCGTTCATAATTTTCAGGATGATTAGGGTCTTAGTGGGGGTCGGTCAGGGAAATGCAATTGTCCACCGTTTCCTGAGCGATCCCATCGGCAATCTGAGCTCGCACATGAACTCAGGTTGTTTTAAGAGTTAACTGCTTTTCTGTTTCTGTGACAACTCTCTGGGACCCATCATGATCCCTTTTCCCCAGAGGGCTAACACCCAAGATTTTAAGGTCTCAGCCCCAGGCTGAGGCAGAACTGTTAACATTCCTACATCCTCATTCCCTGCTCACTCAACTTCAAACACCTTTAACGCTTTCAACAACCCTTTTACCACTTCCTTTATCTTTTTCCAGCCTGTACTTTTCTAATGCCAACATCAAAGGCTCAGTCAGGGACCAACTCAATTCCATACCTTTTCCCTCCCAGATGCTGAAACAACATCAGTATACAACATTCCATCCTATTTTCCTTCTCAAAAACAACATTGACTGTAGCAAAGTATTATAGTTTAACGCTCCATTAAAAGGCCACTTTTTCCACATTCCAGCTTATAAAGCAGCCACCATTGATTACAATATTTTATCAGAGTTTTCTTATCTTCACTTCCAACCGGAGCCCCCCCTATATCCTTCAAATGACTCAAAATATAACCCAGCGTACTTTTCTTAGGAATTTCACTGCTTACTCGCCCCCCCATTTTCCAGTTTACACTTTCAGAATACATGTATCACTTACAAAAATGCGGGCACGCAGGTATCTTTCAATAGCGATGTCATAAAACTACTATTATTACCAGGAGATATTGCCAAAGTCACAATAACAATAATCAGAGTCAAATTCCACATGCGATAGGTCAGAAAACCGAAATATGTAACACTGTACCGATATCTTTCTTATAACAACGTCATGAAACTACTATTATCACCAAGAAAATAGCCAAAATCGCAGCAACAATAACCAGAGTTAAATACCACACTCTATGAGTCAGAAAACCAAAATAGGCAACACAATTCCAGATGGACTTTAAAGCGAGCTCTTCCCTTAAGGTCCCCAAATATACTTGTGGTGCTAACCACAAAGTATATACCAAATACTGCCTTGCAGAAGATCACCTTCCAACTTACAGACAGTTCCAGATGACCGGTCTACCAGAAAACCAAACCAGAATAAAGAATATACTCACTTACAATGATGGGGTCCTTGTCTGCCTCCGCAGTGATCCAGTGAGTTGAGGAGTCCCTCCGGGAAATCCCGGGGGTACCCTAGGGAGTCCTGTCCCCAGCGGGTCCTGTGGTCCAGCAGAGAGGTTGTCCCATCTGGGTCGCCAAATTGATTTAAAGATCAAAGCCGAAATTTCCTTAAGTGGTATATTCTTTATTGCAGTGCTAGACGCACGGGGGATCTTTCCGCCTATCATGCATGTTCGAAATGACAAACTATCTCATATTTATACAGCGAAACAATGAATATTCCATTAACGCCTATACATATTCATTACCTAACCCCGCCTACTCTCGCTTCTATGCTAATTAGCTTATCAGTCCTTGCGCTTGCCCAAAGCCTTCCAAGAATTGTGGGCCGGGGTCTTCGGGATGTGGGCAGTGGTCTTTGGGAGGAAGGCCGTAGGTCTTCCTGGTGATGCAGTTTTCACCTTTTGCTTAATCAGTTGTTTTCCAAGCTGTAAAAATGCTGAGTTGGCTTTTGGTTTAATGCGGGTCAGCAGATAACAGGATGTCTCAATTAACAAGACATAACAGACAGTTGACTCACGTTATCTCAAGTCTCAGCCTGACTGAGGGTTAACAGATAACGGGATGTTTTCAAATAACAAGATGCTTCAACATAACAGAAGGTCAACAGACAACAAGATGTCGTTTACTTTGTTCTCGCTAACTTTTAACCACAAGTTTTATTCTATCCTAAAGTGAGTTTATACAATATCACCTGCCTGCAGCCCAAGACAATTTCTTTCTGATATCAGGGGCCATTTGCCCTAGAAAGAGGCTAGCCAATTGCCTCTGTTTGTATTCTGAAGCCAGGTCCAAATTCTTTTTGTTTTGTTTTGTTTTCCATTGCATTTTGAAGTTGGTCCAAAAATTCCATAGGGGTTTCTTTTGGACCTTGTTGGAACAGATTCTCAATTCCCAATTTAACCAGATTTTGGTATTTACATAACCGTTCATTATTTCCGGGGTGATTAGGGTCTCAGTGGGGGGTCGGTCAGGGGAATGCAATCGTTAATAGTTCCCTGAGCGGTCCCACTGGCAATCTGAGCTCACACATGAACTCAAGGTTGTTTTAAGAGTTAACTGCTTTTCTGTTTCCGTGACAACTCTCTCGGACCCATCATGGTCCCTCTGCCCCAGAGGGCTCACACCCGTGATTTTGAGATTTTGGCCTCGGGTTGAGGCAGAACTATTAACATTCCTACATCGTCTTTCCCTGCTCATTCAACTTCAAACAGCTCTGTCAAATACTACATGCCACACCTTTAACACCTTCGACAACCCTTTTAACCCTTCCTTTATCTTTCTCCAGCCTGTGCTTTTGTCATGCCAACACCAAAGGCTCAGTCAGGGGCCAACTTAATTCCATTCCTTTTCCCTCTAAAATGCTGAAACAACATATCAGTATATTACATTTCATCCTATTTTCCTTCTCTCCTCAAAAACAACATTATTTGCAAGATAGTGTTATAGTCGATTACTCCATAAAGCAACCATTTAGTTTATATAGTGGCCACCACTGATTGCAATACTTAATTAAATTATATATACAAGCGGCGGGCGATTCCGTTAGTCCCAGCCAGGCTGCAGCATACATGTATTTGCTATCTTCCGGATCCACAGGTATTCTACTATTAACAGGAATGTTCAAAGCCTGACAGACCCAGTGCTCCGTGGACCCAAATGTTGAGGGATTTTTTGAAATAGCAAAAATCCCATGGCTTGCTGCAGCTGAGCAAACCAAGCTACCAGGGCAACTATGAGAAGTTCCCATGACAGTGTTCCCACATCGCCCAATTGAGGAATTCAGAAAAATATTGTTACCAGTAGCTGGCTTCAAGGACAAGGTCTACTTGACTGCTAATCACAAGGGGGTTGTTTTCTTGCAGGTGGGGTTGTTTTCTTGTAGTTGTTTGTCTGAGTGCTTTTGACCAATAATCTTGTGTGAGACACTATCCGCCCCTGTTAAATTCACTATAAAAGTTAGGCTATTCGGGCAATAAAATGGAGCATGATCTGACTCTACTGGTCTGTCGTGCTTTCGGCCGTGCTTCCTGCAACATATGGCGCCCGAACAGGCTGAGACCCGAACAGTCCGAGAGACCGGAGCGGCGCCGGGAGACCGGAGCGGCGCCGAGGGACCGGAGCGGCGCCGGGAGACCCGAGGCACACGGAGGGAATACCGCCGCACGGAGAGAGCCCTGAGAGATGCTGCAGAGCCACGGACGGCTCTGAGAGACACGGAGAGACCTGGCAGAAGCCGGAACACCTGAGAGACATTGAGAAACTCCAAGCACCGACCCGGAGAAAGCACCCGCGGTGAGATGCGGGGAAAAGAAACCGCGGGGGGACGCGGGGAAGGAAACCGTGGGGGGACGCGGGGAAAAGATCTGCGGGGAGATGCAGGGAAGGAAGCCGCGGGGAGACGCGGGGAAAGGAAACCGCGGGAAACGCGGGAGCCGCAGGAAACGCGGGAGCCGCGGAAAACGCGGGAGCCCCGGAGGGACGTGGGAAATTGACGTAATCGCGGTGCGACGCGGGACATCCGAGATCGACTTGCTACGGGAGACCAGAGGTGTCAGTGGACAACGGCAGCAGACCCTCACCGTGTGGCGAGTTGGCACATAGCAGAGGGGCGGAGATCAGGACCCTGCAGCCTGTCTGACGTAACCATGGAGGCAGCGGCGGCTGTGCTGCTTCTCTCTGGCATTCTTTTTATGAGAGGTTTATCTTGCAATGCAAAAAAGACTATTCGTTCCCAGATCGTTGTTATAACTATGCTGTTACATAATTTGATAAATGTACAAATGTTCCTGGATAACATTCCGTGGGGTTGCCACGTTGTACGGATTACTAATGATGACTTAGCTCTATTACTACTTTTATTGCAGGGCAGGAGTGCAGAGCCGTGGATCACACTACTGTGAGAAACACTCCGTAGCCAATAACTTAGGCTCAGGCGAGGATCTCAGTGAAGTAGTAATTTATTCGCGATTGCAATGGCGGGCGCCCCACAAGCAGGAGAGAGCGCATCTACTAGTTCCAAAACACAGTTTATATACCTTTTGATGGCAGGACCCTCCCCTGTTTCCCCACTGAGTGGGTAATCCAGATTCACAATCTATCTGATGCTTCACAAACAATGCATGGCCTTCAGTCGCTGGCCTGTTAAATTTCAAATTTCTTTTGACATTTTTACTGCTTGAAGTGGTAATGTTTCTTCACTTATCTGACTTGACTTGACACCGTGATTTTCACCTAATTGTCCTAAGGAGTCTGATTGTCTGCATTTTACAAGGTCGCCTGCTAAACTTTCTTATCACTGTAAGCATATCTCAGTACCACATTCCCTCCTTCTAAACAATGTAACTCTGCAAAAACAACATTTCTATTCCCACAATTCCCCCCTTTTCTTTTTTTATAAACTGTTGATTTTTGCAAAAACTCTTTTTATTTATTTATTTATTTTAAGTGTAATTTGGTAAATATCTTCCTCTTCTTCACTTTCTTTGCTCTCCATTTCCTCTAATATCATTTTATCTGAGTAGGGTGGTGGATCTATGGTCATTTGTTTCAATAATGTGGTTTCAATTAACCACTGGACAAGTCCCCTTACACAGGGGATAATGCAACAGCCAATAGCTGTCAAAACTCCTGCTACTACAATCAAGGATGTAAATATGGACATTACCATCCCTTTCCATTTACCAAACCAAGATTTCAACCATCCTGTGATGGAAGTGTCTGCTCCCGAATTTTCTGCCAATTCATTGGCAAGGGTGGTAAGCCCTTGCAATGCTCTTGTTACTGTGCCATCCGGGGCAGTATTGTTACGGATAAAAGTACAACGGTTGCCCAGCATCACGCATACACCACCCTTCTCCACGAGCATCATATCTAATGCTATCCTGTTTTCCCAAGCCATTTTGCTGATGGCATCTAGTTGTTCAGCGATTCCTCTCATCGCATCCTTGGTATAATTGATGAATCTCTGCTGATTATAATAGAAATAATTAATCCAATCCACATTTTTATTGATTGTTACCCACCAGAACAGTAACTCAAACCCTGCAGCAATTTAATTTCTGGCTTTATGTTCATCCGGAACTCCTCTAGGTACCCCAATAGAATCTATGTATACTCTATCATCAAATGATATTCCTAAGCCTCCTTTACTTCTGGGTATTTGTGATGTTTCTCTTTCAAATGCCAGGGTGAAGGGTATAGCTGATTGAACAAGTGCACAAGTGCCTTCCCAATTAGATGGTAGGGTGGACCGTAAGATCTTCCCTCCACTGTACCACCAGAGATCTGCCCTGGGGATCTCTAGTCTTGAGCAGTTTCCCATCAAGTCCTTGGTAGCACAAGGCAAATTCTCCCAGATGCCAGGTAGCACTCACACCCTGCCATGAGAGGCAAGCTGTATGGTTACCTATAGCTGTAGAGAATGCAGGGGGAACCGCGATATTGTTATCATGCAAGAAACAGCAAAGAGAGACTTACAGGCCTCATTTCCCCAGGCAGTCTTTTCTTGGTACAATGCAATCATACATCGCATCCCTTGGGAGTCTTTGGTCCACCCCCATGGGAAGGGCACTATCTGGGCAATCGGTCATCCCGAGGCACAAGCATAGCAGTAGCTACAGTTGAGACTCTGGACAGTATATTTGACCCATTCTATCCAGGCATTCACATCCCCATACCCTGTTTGAATCTCAAATGTTTGAACTGCCACATTTCAGAGGGCCTCCTGTTTACTCTCCTGTTTTCTCCTTGAGTTTCTCCCTTTCTCTGTTGGCAATAGAGGATTGTTTCCATACAGCTATTCTCAATCTGGCTGTTGTGTCTCTCACAGTTATTTGTTCTTTCTGCTCAATTGTCATTGGGCATTTAAATCTCCACAAGCTAACACCTCACAAGCATCAAACGTGACGGCTTGTGGTACATAACCCTCTGTCACAGTCACTCATATTTTGAAGGGTTATCCCGTTTTTGCTATTATCTGGTCATGCCTTTTCCAAGTTGCCAATGGAACGAGGCCTTCTCTGAGGCCTAGAATCACTAAAAACAAAATTAGTAATCGATTTTTCCCTGTCATTATTTTTAAACCTTAGGTTTCCAAATAATTATCGATACAAAAAAAAAATAAGATGTACACTACTACTATAACAACCCCCCCCCCCCCTTGGGAGCACTGCAGTTCGCTATAGGTCTGTCCTTTCTCTCAATCACAAGTCACACTTGTTAGTTACCTGTGAAAATAAAAGGTTAGTTTACAATTGTAAGCTCTTATCCTGCTCAGAGTCCACTATGAGATTTTTCTCTTCAATTTCAACTTCCAACAAGTCTTTTGTAGGAACAGCTTCCCAGGTACTAGTGTCGACAGATGCCTTCACTCGAGTATAGTGAGTCCAACCTTTTTCCGCAGTTCTTACGGCTGTTTCAGTGGTCAGTAATTGTCCTTCCCATTCAGGCCGGAGTTGACTCTTTCCAGGTCCGAATCAGGACCCGGTTTCCTGGATGATGGTGGTGAATGGGGAATTCCAAAGGTGGGGTTTGAGCCAACAACCCACAGGTCCTGAGAGATGACAAAGAAGAGGACAACCCCAGAATACAGTTCTTAAGGAAACTCTCTTGTTTTGAATTGTGGTATCACATCCCTTCTGCCCTGATAGGGCAATCTGAACAGCATCTCATATGGTGAAATTCCTATATCTTTTCTTGGTGCTGTTTAAACCTGTAGGAGTAAGCATTTTACCCAAGGAAGTTGGGTTTCTAACACTAGATTAGTTAATTGCTTCTTTAATGTCTGATTCAATCGCTCCACCTTCCCAGAAGAGGAGGGGTGCCAGGGGCTGTGAAAATCTCACTCAATCTCTAAGGCCTGCTTTAACCCTTGCAGTAAAGCTTACACCCATCCAGACACGTGGTCAATTAGGACAAACAAGTAACTCAGTAAAGTTTACCTGTATACTTTGGAAAGGTCAAAGCCCTGGCTCCCGTCCCCCTCTAGATGGGTTACAGAACACCTTTTTATTTACCTTTTGGCATATGGTACATCCTCTACATATGTGCTTCCCTAAAGTGTATATTCCTACACAGACATACTTTCTTAGCACAACATCACACATTGCTTGCACCTCCTAATGACTCTTTTGATGTAAAACAGTTAATATTTGCCTCATTATCACTTTATTCAGCATTTCTCTCCCATCAGGGAGTATCGATTTTCCTTCAGACTTCATGGCTCCTGATTCCTTAAAAAAAATCTTTCTTTTAAAACTTTTTAGTTCTTTCTTAATTTTCAACAATTCCCTGAATCCTCTCTGCATTTATTCTGTTTTCCTTCAGACATTAGATGCCTTAAATACCTGACTTCTCTTTCTCCATATTGTAATTTATTTATTTATTTATTTATTAATACTCCCAAGCCCTGCTTTCCCAGAAAGTTGAATAGCTTGTTAGTAGCTTTCTTCACAACTCTTTTCTCCTGTCCTGACAATAGAAAACGATCCACATATTTGTTAACATTAATACCTCCTTGGGAGGTTATAATTGCTCCAAAATTTCTTTTTTTTTTTTTTTTTTTTTAGAACTTACCCAAGTAGATAGGTGTCCCTGTAAACCCCTGAGGTAAAATTGTCCACCTATATTGTTGCTTCCGCCCCCATTTCAGGGTCTTTCCAGTCAGAGGTGAATATACATGTATGTTTGCTCTCAGGGCCAGAGAGCACTCCATTAATAACACTGTTATTCCAGTCTAACAATTTACTATTTGAATGCCCAATTTAATCATCAAATCCCTTCCCAACAAATTAGTCCTTGCCTTGGGTACATACAATAATTACCCAGTGATCATTTTATCCCCTAGTCTCAGCTTGGTATCCCCCCCAAAGTGGCACTGTTATCCCAGCCCCACTTTTTAGGGTTTCATTAGTTAATTTAATCCCTGATACTTTACAGGTCAGTAATGACCTAGCTGTTCCCCAGTGGATTGGGTTTGATGGCAAGGTTCGGGGGCTGTGAGTAGGGGGGTGGGAAACTGCAGTGGCAGCCCCCGTGAGAAAAACCCAGAAACCTCCCCGTGGCAGATAAGGGACAATTTCATCTGGCCCTAAGGGGCCCACTGCTGCCCAGAGCCAAGCCATGAGCAATACAGTCCGTGCCTCTGTGAGAGCACATCCACGAAAACAAACAAACAAAGAAACAAACAAAAACCTGCTGCTCAACAGCAGTTGGGAGAGCGAGAAACCCCCCCGCAGACACCAAAGTCAGTGCAGAAGGAGGGGGAGGAGGCGCTCCAGGCGCTGGAGCCGAAGCCCCCCTGCGGCCGCTGGAGAGGCCCCTGGTGGAGCAGGCTGTTCCCCCCTCCCCGATGCTTGGGAAACTGAACAAACACCACAGCAAATACGCAAATATACCATAACTTCTAGACTGTTACTTAGATAATGCCTACATCCTCTTTCCCTGCTCATTCAACTTCAAACAGCTCTGTTAAATATTACATGCCACACCTTTAACACCTTCAGCAACTCTTTTAACACTTCCTTTATCTTTTTCCAGCCTGTACTTTTCTAATACCAGCACCAAAGGCTCAGTCAGGGTCCAACTTAATTCCATACCTTTTCCCTCCAAGATACTGAAACAACATATCAATATAGCATATTTCATCTCATTTTCCTTCTTTCCTCCTTCTTCCACTCCAGATATTCCCATTCGAAGTGGCCAACCTGGCCACACTTAAAACATCTTATCAAAGCCTGTTTCTGCTAGGACTCAGGCCACAACACAGGCAGCCTTCTTTGCCTGCCATTCCTTCATCTCTCTTCCTCTCCTTTCCATCCTGGCCCTGACTCCCCCTGAAGATTTTCTTCATCTTTCTCCAACCCTCTGCCTCACTACCCGCTGCACTGTCAATACCATTAGTTTCGATCTCTTTTTTTTTTTTTTTCCCCTTCTTATCTCCCCTCCAGACACACCCCTCCAGGGCCTCCCGCAGGAGGGTCCCCCAGTGACTATTCACTACATTCCCCCCACCTTCTGAAGCATTTTCTGCGTATTTTGCCAGGCTTTAATCACACAATGAACTTTCAAGAGCCCTTGGGATACTGGGTCCTCAGGTCTCATCCCCAAGTACTTTCTCATTCTGACACTAAGTCTCTCATATAATTTCTGTGTTGCACACTATTATTATTCCAGCCAGGATTGGCAAGTGGGTATTTCTGCCCTGCCGGTATTACCCCTGGTCCTGGAGGGTGAGCTCTTTCCCATTCTTGTATAGCAGCTCTCCTCCTGATCATTCCCATTTCTTTCCCTGTAAACAACATACTTATAGACATAATTCCCTCCCCCAAGAGTATAAATCAGGTCGTAGGAACTGGTCTAATTGTTCAGCTAGGCTGTTGGGGTCCTTGAATAAAGACTTCCTCTCCTTCTTAAAAAGTCCTAACCTCTCTGCTGGTAAGGAGGAGGGGGTAGTT
Organism: Aythya fuligula; assembly: GCF_009819795.1. Taxonomy (NCBI): domain Eukaryota; kingdom Metazoa; phylum Chordata; class Aves; order Anseriformes; family Anatidae; genus Aythya; species Aythya fuligula. Next base: position 5,213,601 of record NC_045594.1, on the reverse strand, counting down.
CACCTAAGAGGATACACAGTTAGTGTTAGTACTGTTAGTATCAGGGAAGGCAAAATTCTCAACATATACCTTGTTCTAATTCTTGCCAGAGCCTAGAGTACGATCCTTCTTTAGGGACAGTGTTAATTCCAGTCCCTGTCTCCCTTCCTGGAGTGACTGCTGCTGCCACCAGTTCAATATTAAGATTATAGGGAGCATAACTTGGCTCCTTCTCTGAAAAAGGAATCTTATTGTTTACACATAAATTTAAAGCCTGAATTTTCATCAGACCCGTATTTTGGCCAAAATACTGCTGTTTCCTTAATTGGTTCTTTTGTCCAGACTGATACACAATGTTTAACCTTTTTTTTTTTTTTTTAATTACTTTTCTTTTACAATCCCTCTAATTTTGGGATGATGTTTCCAATTTCTTATCATTTTTCAGGAAGAACTATTAGTAGGCACTCCCCCAGGGATATCTCCCTGTCCCCTGGAACTCATATTTTCCCATTTTTCCTAACCCTCGCCAGTATGTGCTACAGAAATTTCCCTTCTGCAGTGTACCACACACCAACGTACTGAAAAATGGGGGTGTACCGCCAAGCACTTCCCCGTGCAAGCGTTACTGCACACCTATGAGTTTACCAGATTCCCTGGAACTCGTACTTCCCATCTTTCCTAACCCTCGCCAGTATGTGCTACAGAATTTTCCCTTCTGCAGCGTACCACACACCAACGTACTGAAAGATGGGGGTGTACCGCCATGCACTTCCCCGTGCCAGCGTTACCGCACACCTGAATTTACCAGATTCCCTGGTGTACTTCCAAGCACTTCCCCGTGCAAGGATTACCGTACACCAGATTCCCCTGGTGTAGTGCCAGCACTTCCCCGTGCAAGGGCTTACCATACACCAGGTCACCCGACCCCCAAGGCAATACTTAATATTTCTTACCTTGGTCTGTGCACAGAGTTACCGGATCGATTCTTAAAAACCCGGAGTGCCTACCTTCTTCCTTTCCCCACTACTTCACGGATCCTGCCTCTTTAACCAGTCTCGGGCCCTCTGTCAGCTTTCCGCAGAACCGCCACCGTCGATGCACAGGACCGCTGAAATCAGCGGGGCATGCCTTCCTGCTGCTGCAGCGGTGGGGCTCCCCAGTAGGTGACTGGCTCCCGGACGAGCCCCCAAATTGTGAGAAACACTCCGTAGCCAATAACTTAGGCTCAGGCGAGGATCTCAGTGAAGTAGTAATTTATTCGCGATTGCAATGGCGGGCGCCCCACAAGCAGGAGAGAGCACATCTACTAGTTCCAAAACACAGTTTATATACCTTTTTATGGCAGGACCCTCCCCTGTTTCCCCACTGAGTGGGTAATCCAGATTCACAATCTATCTGATGCTTCACAAACAATGCATGGCCTTCAGTTGCCGGCCTGTTAAACTTCAAATTTCTTTTGACATTTTTACTGCTTGAAGTGGTAATGTTTCTTCACTTATCTGACTTGACTTGACACCATGATTTTCACCTAATTGTCCTAAGGAGTCTGATTGTCTGCATTTTACAAGGTCGCCTGCTAAACTTTCTTATCACTGTAAGCATATCTCAGTACCACATTCCCTCCTTCTAAACAATGTAACTCTGCAAAAACAACATTTCTATTCCCACACTACCAAATGACCACCAGCAGGCTCTGTCACAAACCGCTTCTAAGGTTGCAGCTGGCACTGCCTGCAGCCGTATAGCAGATGTTACACTCTCTTTCCTAATTAGTAATCATGTGTCTCATCCATTTGTGGTGAATGGTCAGTGGCAAAAAGAAAAGGGGGAGAGTAAGGGGCGACAAAGACAGAAACGGTACCAGGAGGATGCCACTGACACTAACAGCATGGGTAATAGGAGTAGTATAAGTGACACAGGTGACGGTGCAGGGCGGCGGCGGGCGCTGATGTGCTGCGGGGCACTCTGCCTGCTGCTCGCCCTCGCCTGCCTGTGCACTGCTGCCGACGGTGCTAGAGCAAAATGTGAAGACTGCTCAGATGGCAGTGATGAGAGAGCTTGTGTGAAGAAGACGTGTGCTGAATCTGACTTTGTGTGCAACAGTGGTCAGTGTGTGCCAAACAGATGGCAGTGTGATGGGGATCCAGACTGTGAAGATGGGTCTGACAAGAGTGCTGAGCTGTGTCATGAGAACATGCCGGGTAAATGAAATCAGCTGTGGTCCTCAGTCAACCCAGTGTATCCCAGTGTCCTGGAAATGTGATGGTGATTCAAAGATCGAAGCCGAAATTCCTTTAAGTGGTATATTCTTTATTGCAGCGCTGGATGCACGGGGGATCTCTCCACCTATCGTGCATACCCAAAGCGGAAAGCAGTCTTGAATTTATACAATCAATCTATCAATATTCTACAAGCGCCTATACATATTCATTACCTATCCCCGCCTTCCCTCGCTTCTCATGCTAATTAGCCTTTTGGCACCTTGCGCCTGCGTAGAGCCTCCCAAGAATTGTGGGCAGGGGTCTTTGGGACGTGGGCAGGGGTCTTTGGGAGGAAGACCCCGAGTCTTCCTCACAGTGTACTTTTCACCTTTGGTCAGGAATCTGCTGAATTGGCAGGTTTCTTAATTGCGAGAGCTGGTTGTTGCTAATTCTTCCATTTGTTGTATCTTTATAATGAATTCCAATGTCCAGTTTTGAGATTTATAGTCCTTACGTTTGTTTCTCTGTCCGTCTGCCGCTTCCTTATCATGAGTTCCAGTGTCTTGTTTCGAGATATACAGTCCATGTCTGGGGATTGTCCTTGCCTCCCCAATGCCTCCCCAATACCTCCTTAATCAATCCCCCCTTTTCTTTTCCCATGCAAATTCTTTTGCATCAGATACTTTCATTATTTACAGTAACACAACAAAGCAGGCATCTAAACAACATGCACACAAATATTCCTAATACTACTAATGCGATTAGAGCAATGAACACTTGTTTCAACCATTGAAAATTGGGCAACCAGGAGGTTAACTTATTCCATATTTCACTAAAACTCCACGAAAGATCATCTTTACTGATATCATGTAGGATCCTTGTCTGCTTCCATATTTCTTCCAGGTCGGTAGAGATCCTTCCACTCTGATCTACATACATACAACAACTTGTGTTTATTACTGTACAGACTCCCCCTTGAGTGGCCAGTAACAAGTCTAGGGCCATCCAATTTTGTAATACTACCTGTGATAAACTAGATATCTCTTCTTGTTGAGCCTTTACAGCATCCAGAGTCTTGTTTTCTAACTTCTCTGTAATTGCAGAAATATTAACTATCGCTTTTTCCAATTCACTCACTCCTAACCATGTGATAAACCATCGAACAAAACTATGAAAAGCGGTGTGTCTCTCTATCAATGGATTGTTAATTTTTCATCTGATTCTCTGGATATGATTTCTCAAGTAGGCTCGAGGCACTACATCGTGTACTGTCATATTGGGGACTACCGCTCCAAGAGTGCAAGTTCCCTTCCAATTCTCGGGCAAGACCTTACGGGCTGTATCATTGCATAGCCAATACCACCCTTTTCCTTCTGGAACTGTCCAGCTGGTTGAATTTGCCCAGCCGCTAGTCGTACTAATATCAATTGTTCGATTACAAGATGTCTGATTTCCCACATAAGTAGTATCCGTATTTATACAATGCTGTTTTCCTATACCCTTAGGCGGGTTACACCTTTGTACACATACATAATAGGATTCTAACGGCATGAAGCTACTCACTTCTAGTTCCAAAATTTCTTAATATTTTCGACCCCAAGATGTGTTTTCCCACAAATTAGTCCAAGATAAGTTTGCAGGCAAGGGAATCCCGATTAACGATACACCCTTATTCCCATGCTGTGGCAGATGGGTGCATACCCAACAGTTCGTCTTATTAGTTACTTGAGAAATTGTTTGTATTAAGGTCAGGTGTAAGTTCTCATCCCAAGTTGCCCACCCCGAATCCGAGAACCGCACCCCTGCAATCATTAGGATCTGGAAAACCGTAATTTTGTTGGTCCAATTGGAGTGGTGGTCTATATCCTCGCCGGGACCTTCTTCACCCTTGAATTGTGGATCCAAGCTGCTTGCTTCTTAATCTTAATGGCGGTGTGTGTTGTCAGTAATACTTGGTATGGTCCCGTCCACTTTCCTTCCATTTTTCCTGTAGGGGTTGTCCTGAAAAACTCTTTATATATATATAATTCCCGAGCTTAAAGGGGTGGATTGGTTGATCCAACCCTCTAGCCCTGGTCCCTAAAACAAATTTATGTACTTTATTTAATTGTTTCTGAAGTTCAGTTATATAAGCATATAAATATTCTGATCCTAACTGCGTTAGGTCCTCTCCACTAAATAGAAATTGCTATGGCCTTCCATATAAGATTTTGAAGGGACTCAAATTCCCTTTTATTCTAGGTTTAACTCTAATTCCAAGTAATGCTAAAGGGAGGGATTGAGGCCATGACAAATTAGCTTCTTATCCAATTTTAGCTATTTATTGTTTAATTAAATGGTTCTTTTTTCTACCTGTCCACTTGCCTGTGGTCTATAAGGGGTATGCAGTTGCCAATCTATCTTTAGAATCTTACTTATCTGTTGTACCACTTGTGCACAAAAATGTGAACCTCTATCAGAAGACATTGCTACTAGAATCCCAAAGCATGGTATTATTTCATTTAACAAGACTTTAACCACTTCTCTTGCTTTGTTTGTTCGACAGGGAAAGGCTTCAGGCCTTCCTGAAAACGTGTCAGTCAGAACCAGTAATAATGATACCCCCCTTTTCTAGGGAGTTCTGAAAAATCAATTTGCCACTGTTGCCCCGAATAATTTCCTTTACCGATTATTCCAAATTTTATTCTATTCTTGGTATTGGGGTTATTGTGTAAGCAAATGCTACATTGTTGAGTTACTTGTTTTATCATATCGTCCCACTAATGTCTGACTCAGGCTCTTATGCAGTGTGCCAGCTCCTCAATGCGTTTTATTGTGTTCTGTAAGAACTATGGGCCATGTCAAACTAGAGGGTATTACTATGTGGTTATCTTTTAAATATACTCATCCATCTGGCTTCGTTTTACCTTTCAAATCTTCAATTAATTTTAAGTCTTCTTTTGTATAATTTGGATATAGTTTGGATTTTACCATCTGGTATCAAAGACATTGCCTTCACCTCAGTTATTTCAGCTGCCTGCTTAGCCTCTGCCAATCGATTTCCAATTTCAAAATCGGTGTTCCCCTTTTGGTGTCCCTGACAATGCATGATAGCTACCTTTTCTGGTTGTTTTACAGCCTCTAACAATTTTAAAATTTCTTCAGCATACTTTGTGTTTTCACTGAGCGGTCGGCAATCCATGTTCTTTCCAAATTGCTCCATGAGCATGTACCACGCCGAATGTATATTTAGAATCTGTCCAAATATTTACCCTTTTTCCCGCTGCCAGTTCCAATGCTCTCATGAGAGCAACTATCTCCGCCTTTTGAGCTGATGTTCCAGGGGGTAAAGGCTTAGACTCGATTACCTGCTGAGTAGCTGTTATAGCATATCCAGCTGTACGTTGTCTTTGCATAACAAAACTGCTCCCATCCGTGAACCAAGTTTCTTCCGCATCTTCCATGGGCTCCTCCTTAAGGTCTGGTCGGCTGGAATACACAGTCTCTATAATTTCTAAACAATCGTGAATCACAGGTTGTGCCGGAGCATCACTAAGAAAAGAGGCTAGATTCACAATATTAGTTATCACAATTTCCACGTTGTCCTGTTCTACCAATATTGCTTGATATTTCAAAATCATCAATTCTTGTTTAAGTTGTTTAAAGACTTTTTGTGCTTCTCCAGTCCAGACTAACTTTGACTGGTTAATCTTTATCAATTCACATAGAGGCTTTACCAATAGTCCATAATTATAAATCCAAAGGCGACACCAACCTGTCATTCCTAAAAAGGTTTGTAGCTCCTTTACCATTTGAGGTTCTGGAGTCCGGCAAATGACTTCCTTATGTTCAGTTCCTAGTTCTCGTTGTCCTTCCGAAATTTCAAATCCCAGATAGGTCACACTTTGTTGAGCCAGCTGGACTTTCTGTCAAGAGACTTGATATCCATTTAAACCCAGAAAATTAAGACGACTTATAGTCCATTGAATACAACTCCCTTTAGTCTCAGTAGCTATTAAGAGATCATCTACATATTGTAACAAAGCACCTTCAGTGTCCGGAGGCATCCATGTTTCGAGTTCCCTTGCTAATTGGTTTCCAAAAATAGTGGGGCTATTCTTGAATCCTTGAGGTAGCACTGTCCACGTAAGCTGCGTCTTTCTGCCTGAATCGGGATTTTCCCATTCAAAGGCAAATAGGTTTTGGCTTTCTGTGGCTAAGCCTAGGCAGAAGAAGGCGTCTTTTAAATCCAGTACGGTAAACCAGACTTGACTATTCTTTAATTTAGTCAGCAAAGTATAAGGGTTTGCCACTACTGGATGTATATCCTCAGTGATTTTATTTATGGCCCTCAAATCCTGAACTAGCCTATAGCTTTTTCATCTGCCTTTTTAATTGGCAATATGGGTGCATTGTATTCTGATTCGCATTCAATCAATAATCCATACTGTAAAAATTTATTAATTATCTCTTTAATTCCTTTCCTATCTTCTATCCTCAAAGGATATTACTTAACCTTAACGGGTTTCTCTCCTGGCTTTAATTTAATAATTATTAAGGTCACATTTTTAGCTCTTTCAGGGGTTTCAGTAGCCCAAACTCCTGGACATACTTGATCTGTGGTCTCTAAAGGTATTTCACTTTTAGGGTCAGTTTGTATTAGTGCCAAGCTTAACACATTTGTTAGTTGTTCTTCTCCTATTCTTAATTCCATTTTCCCTTTTTCAAAGACAATTTCTGCTCCTACTTGCTCTAATAAATCCCTACCTAAGAGTGCCCATGAGGAGCTAGGCATATATAAAAATCTGTGTATGCCCCATTGTTTCCCTAACTTGTACTTCAAAGGTTCACAAAAATAAGCCTTTTCGGTTACACCTTGTCCTGGTTTCAGTTAGAACAGAGTTAATTTTCTTCCTAGTAGCTGGTAGAATGCTATGGCTTAGGATGAGAAGAGTGCTGATAACACCCCGATGTTTTAATTATCATAGAATATCCTGAGTTGGAAGGGACCCTTAAGGATCATCAAGTCCAACTCTCGACACCGCACAGGTCTACCCAAAAGTTCAGACCATGTGCCTAAGTTCACAGTCCAATCTCTTCTTAAATTCAGACAGGCTCGGTGCAGTGACCACTTCCCTGGGGAGCCTGTTCCAGTGTGCAACCACCCTCTCTGTGAAGAACCCCCTCCTGACGTCCAGCCTAAATTTCCCCTGCCTCAGCTTAACCCCGTTCCCGCGGGTCCTGTCACTAGTGTTAATGGAGAAAAGGTCTCCTGCCTCTTGACAACCCCTTACGAGGAAGTTGTAGACTGCGATGAGGTCTCCCCTCAGCCTCCTCTTCTCCAGGCTGAACAGGCCCAGTGACCTCAGCCGTTCCTCGTACGTCTTCTTGTTGCAGAGCAGTGCTTATACCAAGCCAAGGACATCTCAGCCTTTTGCTCTGTCCTGCCAACGGGCAGGCTGGGGGTGCAGTAAGAGCTGGCAAGGGACAGACCCAGGACAGGTGACCCAAACTAGCCAAAGGGGTATTCCATACCATCTGACGTCATGCTAAACAATATATAGGGGTGGCTAGCCGGGGGGAGGGGGCCGGACTGCTTGGGGTTAGGCTGGGCATCGGTCAGCGGGTGGTGAGCAATTGCATTGTGCATCACTTGTTTGTACATATTATTATTAGTAGTACTATTATCATCATTTTATATTATTATTATTATTATTATTATTATTATTATTATTATTATTATTATTATTATTATTATTATTTTGTCTTATTAAACTGTCTTTATCTCAACACATGGGCTTCACTTTCCGTTTCTCTCCCCCGTCCCAGAGAGGGAGGGGGAGGGTGAGCGAACAGCTGCGTGGTGTTTAGCTGCCAGCCGGGTTAAACCACGACACATCTTTTACCCTAACATAATAATTCTGTGAAGGCATTAATGCTTGATTTAGAACTGAATATGTTGCCCCATATCAATAAGAAATTTCACTTCCATTCCTCCCCTAGCTTCATTATAACCAGTGGAGGATCCGCTAGGGTAGATTCCCCAAGTCCCCATTATTCCTGTTGAAATCAGGGGTCGATTACCCTAGGAAAAGGCTAGTCAATTTGTCCTCCGAAGCCAGGTCCAAACCGTTTTGTTTTATTTATTTATTTATTTATTTATCTATTTATTTTCATTACATTTCAGAGTTGGTCCAAAAATTCCATAGGGGTTTCTTTTAGACCTTGTTGGAAGCATATTCTCAATTCCCAATTCATCCAGGTTTTAGTATTTACTTAACCGTTCATAATTTTCAGGATGATTAGGGTCTTAGTGGGGGTCGGTCAGGGGAATGCAATTGTCCACAGTTCCCTGAGCGGTCCCATCGGCAATCTGAGCTCGCACATGAACTCAGGTTGTTTTAAGAGTTAACTGCTTTTCTGTTTCTGTGACAACTCTCTCAGACCCATCATGGTCCCTTTGCCCCAAAGGGCTAACACCCATGATTTTAAGATCTCTGCCTCGGGCAGAGGCAGAACTATTAACATTCCTACATCCTCTTTCCCTGCTCATTCAACTTCAAACACCTTTAACACTTTCAACAACCCTTTTAACACTTCCTTTATCTTTCTCCAGCCTGTACTTCTCTAATGCCATCATCAAAGGCTCAGTCAGGGGCCAACTTAATTCCGTACCTTTTCCCACCAAGATGCTGAAACATCAGTATACAACATTTCATCCTGTTCTGCTTCTCAAAAAACAACGTTAACTGTAGCAAAATATTATAGTTTAAAGTTCCATTTAGGGGCCACTTTTCTCCACATTCCAGCTTATAAAGCGGCCACCACTGATTACGATATTTTATCAATGTTTTCCTGTTCACACTTCCACCGGCAGATCCTCCGATATCCTTCCAGTGACTTAAAACACATCCTAACACACTTTTCTTTAAAATTTCACTGCTTGTTTGCCCCCCCATTTTCCAGTTTACACTTTCAGAATACACATGTTACTTACAAAAGCGTATCACAAAACGTATCACTCACAAAAATACGGGCACGCATTATCTTTCAGTAGCGATGTCACAAAACTACTATTACCAGCAATATTGCCAAAATCACAATAACAATAGTCAGAGTCAAATTCCACATGCGATAAGTCAGAAAACCGAACTGTGTAACACCGTAACGATATCTTTCTTATAACAATGCCACGAACCTACTATTACCACCAGAAAAATAGCCAAAATCACAGTAACAATAACCAAAGTTAAATACCATACTCCATGAGTCAGAAAACCGAAATAGACAACACAATTCCAGATGGACCTTAAAGCGAGCTCTTTCCTTAAGGTCCCCAAATATACTTATGGTGCTTACCACAAAGTATATACCAAACACTGCCTCGCAGAAGATCACCTTCTGACTTACAGACAGTTCCAGATACAGATGGACCCCAAGGTCCCCAGATATACTTGTGGCACTAACCACAAAGTATATACCAAATACTGTCCTGCAGAAGTCACCTTCCGACTTACTGGACAGTCCCAGATGACCGGTCTACCAGAAAACCAAACCAGAATAAAGAATATACTCACTTACAATGATGGGGTCCTTGTCTGCCTCCGCAGTGATCCGGTGAGTCGAGGAGTCCCTCCGGGAAATCCCGGGGTACCCTAGGGAGTCCTGTCCCCAGCGGGTCCTGCGGTCCGGCAGAGAGGTCGTCCCATCTGGGGTGCCAGATTGATTCAAAGATCGAAGCCGAAATTCCTTTAAGTGGTATATTCTTTATTGCAGCGCTGGATGCACGGGGGATCTCTCCACCTATCGTGCATACCCAAAGCAGAAAGCGGTCTTGAATTTATACAATCAATCTATCAATATTCTACAAGCGCCTATACATATTCATTACCTATCCCCGCCTTCCCTCGCTTCTCATGCTAATTAGCCTTTTGGCACCTTGCGCCTGCGTAGAGCCTCCCAAGAATTGTGGGCAGGGGTCTTTGGGAGGAAGACCCCGAGTCTTCCTCACAGTGTACTTTTCACCTTTGGTCAGGAATCTGCTGAATTGGCAGGTTTCTTAATTGCAAGAGCTGGTTGTTGCTAATTCTTCCATTTGTTGTATCTTTATAATGAATTCCAATGTCCAGTTTTGAGATTTATAGTCCTTACGTTTGTTTCTCTGTCCGTCTGCCGCTTCCTTATCATGAGTTCCAGTGTCTTGTTTCGAGATATACAGTCCATGTCTGGGGATTGTCCTTGCCTCCCCAATGCCTCCCCAATACCTCCTTAATCAATGGTCAAAAAGACTGTGACAGAGATCCTGATTGCAAGGATGGAAATGATGAAATTAACTGCCCTTCTCGGACCTGCAGGCCAGACCAGTTCAGATGTGAAGATGGCAACTGTGTCCATGGGAGTAGGCAGTGCAGTGGTGTTAGAGACTGTCTGGATGGCACTGATGAAGCAAACTATAACAATGTAATTCAGTGTTCTGGACCTGGCATATTCAAGTGCAGAAGTGGAGAATGCATAGATATCAATAAAGTGTGTAACCAGCAGAGAGACTGCAAGGACTGGGGTGATGAGCCCCTGAAGGAATGCAACATAAATGAATGTGACTGTCCAGCTGAGTTTGAGTTTGTAGACAAGAGAACCTGTGGAGATACTGATGAATGCCAAAACCCTGGTATCTGTAGTCAAATCTGTATCAACCTGAAAGGTGGCTACAAATGTGAATGTAGCCGTGGCTATCAGATGATTCCTGCTACAGGAACCTGGAAAGGGCTATACGGGTATAGAAATACAAATAACACCCGTGATTACAATGACACTGCTAGGCAGGGTTTAGGGGTTTATGGCACGGAGACAAGGGGTAACAACTACAGTGTTTGGAACAATTGTACAGCTTTGGCCTTACCTCCTGATGTTTTTCTGATTTGCGGGGATAGGGCCTGGCAAGGTATCCCTGCAAATGCTATCAGATGTCCATGTTACTTAGATAAACTCATTGTATTTGCTCCTAGCTTGTCACAGTTGCGTGAGATCACCAGACATAAATGGGCATTGCTCGCACCGGACTGCAATGATAATGTTGAATTGCTTGGTGTTGCAGCTAGAGCGGCATTGGCAATTTTAGTGCCAGGAGTGGCATCTGCGGCTGCACGTAACAACTTAGAAAAATTGGTATGCTGGGACGAGAAGCAAGCCTATGCCACGACAGAGATACTTGAGGAGATGTTACCAGATCAAAATAGTCTGCGACATCTGCTTTTACAGGATCAAGCTGCTATTGACATCTTGCTTTTGGCTCAAAGGCATGGGTGTGAGGACTTTAAGGGAATGTACTGTTTAAACCTTTTTGATCATAATGAGTCAATTCACAAATCCATTACTTTCCTGAAAGAGCTCATGAGAAAGATTCAATATGGTATCAATCGTTTCAATCAATGGTTCACTGATTTGTTTGAAACAATGCATAGATGGTTACTGGGATTAGTCAAAGAGGGATTAAGGATTCTGTTTGCTGTGGTGTCAATCATCATTGCATGTGGTATTGTGATAAATGTGGTTAAAGGGTTACTTGCAAAACTGTTACATTGGGTGTGGTTTGCTCAAAAAAGAAAAAAAAAGGGGGGGGAATTGTTGAGGGATTTTTTGAAAAAGCAAAAATCCCATGGCTTGCTGCAGCTGAGCAAACCAAGCTACCAGGGCAACTATGAGAAGTTCCCATGACAGTGTTCCCACATCGCCCAATTGAGGAATTCAGAAAAATATTGTTACCAGTAGCTGGCTTCAAGGACAAGGTCTACTTGACTGCTAATCACAAGGGGGTTGTTTTCTTGCAGGTGGGGTTGTTTTCTTGTAGTTGTTTGTCTGAGTGCTTTTGACCAATAATCTTGTGTGAGACACTATCCGCCCCTGTTAAGTTCACTATAAAAGTTAGGCTATTCGGGCAATAAAATGGAGCATGATCTGACTCTGCTGGTGTCTGTCGTGCTTTTGGCCGTGCTTCCTGCAACACCCAAATATCGGCCAAAATACAAGGGGTCTTAAGGGTTCTTTTGGTCATTCTATAATATAAT